>NC_044559.1:125851774-127070998 GCF_007565055.1 Rhinopithecus roxellana | reverse complement strand
GCACATGTACCCTAGAATTTAAAATATATATAAAAAATTGAATTAGTTGAATAAAAATTTCGATCATCACAAGTAAATAAAATAGATCACTTAGCCCCACTCCAGCTTTTGATTTTTGCTACTGTACATTCTCCAACAGGCATTATTGTTCAAAATACAGATCTTGTGTAGTGGTCATTCCTTCCTTACAGTACAATAAAGATTTTTACATTCTACTTAGATCTAATGGCTACATTAATGGGTCAGGCAAAATGACAAATAGTAAACTTGTGTGGAAGTGACTCAGATAAAATCATTGTTCTTTTAAACAAGGAACAGGTTAGACAAGCCTTTATCAATTCTGCTGAATGACAGATTAGTATTGCTGATTTTGTAGAAATTATTGATAGTCTTTATCCAAAAACAGAAATCTTCCAGCTTTTAAAATTGACTACTTGGATTTTACTTAAAGTTACCACACATAAACCTTTAGAAAATGCTCTGAAGGTGTTTACTGGTGGTTCCAACAATGGAAAAGTAGCTTATGCCAGTCCAAAAGAATGAGTCATTGAAACTCAATATCACTCAGTTCCAAGAGCAGAGTTGATTGCTGTCATTTCAGTGTTACAAGATTTTAATCAACCTATTAACATTGTATCAGATTCTGCATATGTAATACAGGCTACAAAGGATGTTGAGACAACCCTAATAAATATAATATGGATGATCAGTTAAACCAGCTGTTTAATTTGTTACAACAAACTGTGAGAAAAGAATATTTCTCATTTTATATTACACATATTCGAGCACATACTAATTTACCACGGCCTTTAACTAAGGCAAGTAACAAGCCGACTTACAAGTATCATCTGCATTCATGGAAGCTCAAGAATTTCATACATTGACTCATGTAAACGCAACAGGATTAAAAAATAAATTTCATATCACATGGAAACAGGCCAAAAATATTGTACAACATTGCACCCAGTGTCAGATTCTACACCTGCCCACTCTAGGGGCAGGATTTAATCCCAGAGGTCTATGTCCTACTGTGTTAGGGCAAATGGATGTCACACATGTACATTCATATGGAAAATTGTCATTTGTCCATGTGACAGTTAATACTTGTTTGCATTTCATATGGGCAACCTGCCAAACACGAGCAAGTACTTCCCATTTTAAAGACACTTATTATCTTGTTTTGCTGTCACAGGAGTTCCAAAAATAAAAATAAATAAATAAAACAGATAATGGGCCAGGATACTGTAGTAAATCATTTCAAAAATGCTAAAATCAGTGCAAAATTACACATACAACAGGAATCCCTTGTAATTCATAAGAACAGGCCATAATTGAAAGAATTAATAGAACACTCAAAGCTCAATTGGTGAAGAATAGGAAAAAGACAGTAAGGGATATTACACTCCCCAGATGCAACCTAATCTAAACCCTAAACGTTAATGTTAAACGTTATAGGAATCAGACCACTACTTCTGCAGAACAACATTTTACTGGTAGAAGAAAGCAGCGCACATGAAATAAAACTGATTTGGTGGAAAGACAACAAAATAAAACAAGGGAAACGGGAAGTTGATAACGTGGGGGAGAGGTTTTGCTTGTGTTTCACCAGGAGAAAAATCAGTTTTCCCAGTTTAGGTACCTACAACTTACAAAGAAGTTGCAATCCACGAAGGAAGTGGAGCCACTGACTTCAGCCCAGTTAAAAAGCTGACACTTAGCTGAAAGAGCCTGAAGTAAACAAGGGTAACATGAACTCCAGAGAATATGCTGCTTGTAGCTTTGATGATTGTATTAAAGGTATTAAGTCTCCCCACGTCTGCAGGGGCAGCTTCAATTAATTATACTTACTGGGCCTATGTGCCCTTCCTGCCCTTAATTTGGGCAGTCACTTGGATGGATAATCCTATTGAAGTATATTTAATAATATTGCATTGGTACCAGGCCCCAAAGATGACCATTGCCCTGCCCAACCTGAAAAAGAAGATGATAAATATTCCACTGGGTATCATTATCCTCCTATTTGCCTGGGGAAGGCACCAGAATGCTTAATGCCTACAACCCAAAATTGGTTGATAGAAGTACCTACAGTCAGTGCCATCAGTAGATTTACTTATCACATGGTAAGTGGAATGTCACTTGGGTCACAGATAAATAATTACAGGACTCTTCTTATCAAAGATCATTAAAATTTAGGCCTAAGGGAAAACTTTGCCCCAAGGAAATTCCCAAATAATCCAAAGACACAGAAGTCTTAGTTTGGGAAGAATGTGTGGCTAATACTGCGGTGATATTACCAAACAATAAATTTGGAACCATTATGGACTGGGTCCCTCAAGGACAATTATATTATGATTGTACAGACCAGAGTCACTCATGTTCACAGGCCCCATCTGTCTGGCACAATAATCTAGCCTATGATAGTAATTTAACTAAAAGGCAGGACCAGGTTTATAAAAGGTTAGAATCACCCTCTCCATAAAAACATGGTGAAAAGGGAATTTCATCATCTCGACCAAAGTTAGTTAATCCTGTTACTGGTCCTGAACATCCAGAATTATGAAAACTTACTGTGGCTTCGCACCACATTAGAATTTGATCTGGAAATCAAGCTATAAGAACAAGACATCGTAAGCCATATTATACTATTAACCTAAATTCCAATCTGACAGTTTCTTTGCAAAGTTGTGTAAAACCCCATTATATACTAGTTGTAGCAAACAGTTATTAAACCAGATTCCCAAACTATTTCCTGTGAAAATTGTAGATTGCTTACTTGCATTGATTAAACTTTGATTGGCAGCAACATATTCTGGGGTTGAGGGCAAGAGAGAGCGTGTGGATCCCTGTGTCCATGGACCGACCGTGGGAGGCTTCCCCATCCGTCTATATTTTAATGGAAATATTAAAAGTAGTTCTAACTAGGTCCAAAAGATTCATTGTTACTTTGGTCACAGTGATTATGGGTCTTATTGCTGTCACAGCTACTGCTGTGGCTGCTGGAATTGCTTTACACTCCTCTTTTGAACCTGCAGAATATGTAAATAATTGACAAAAGAATTCTTCAAAATTATGGAATTCTCAGACCCAAATAGATCAAAAATAGGCAAACTAAATCAAACTATTGATCTCAGAGAAACTGTCATTTGGATGGGAGACAGGCTCATGAGCTTGTGATATCTTTTCCGGTTACAGTGTGACTGGAATGAGTCAGATTTTTGTATTACAACTCGAGCCTGTAATGGATCTGATCATCACTGGGACATGGTTAGATGCCATCTACAAGAAAGAGAAGATAATCTTACTTTAGATATTTCAAAATTAAAAGAACAAATTTTTGGAACATCAAAAGCCCAGATAAATCTGGTGCCAGAAACTGCGGCAATGGTGAAAACTGCAGATAACTTCACAAAACTTAACCCTGTCACATGGGTTAAAACCACTGGAAGTTCTACTATTGCTTATTTTGTATGAATCTTTGTATGTCTGTTCTCTCTGTTGTTAGTCTACAGGTGTATTCAGCAGCTCCAGAGAGACAGTGACCAGCAAAAATGGGCCATGATGATGATGATGCTTTGTCAAAAAGAAAAGGGTGATATGTAGGGAAAAGACAGAGAGATCAGACTGTTACTGTGTCTATGCAGAAAGGGAAGACATAAATTCCATTTTGACATGTACCCTGCAGAATTGTTTTGCCCTGAGATGCTGTTAATCTGTAACATTGCCCCAACCTCTTTGCCACAACCTTGAGTTCACAAAAACATGTGTGGTATGGAATCAAGGTTTAAGGGATCTAGGGCTGTTCAGGATGTGCCTCGTTAACAAATGTTTACAAGCAGTATGCTTGGTAAAAGTCATCGCCTTTCTCTAGTCTCAATAAACCAGGGGCACAATGCACTGCAGAAAGTCAAAGGGACCTCTGTCCTGGAAAGACTGGTATTGTCCAAGGTTTCTCCCCATGTGAGAAATGTGGCCTCGTGGGATGGGAAAGACATGACCATCCCCCAGCAAGACACCCATGAAATGTCTGTGCTGAGGTGGATTAGTAAGGAAAACCTCTTGCAGTTGAGATAGAGGAAGACTGCTGTCTCCTGCCTGCCCCTGGGAACTGAATGTCTTGCTTAAAATCCGGATTTTACATTTATTCAATTCTGAGATAGGAGAAAAACTGCCCTGTGGCAGAAGGCGAGACATGTTGTCAGCAATGATGCTTTGTTATTCTTAACTCCACAGAGATATTTGGGCAGAGAGAAATACAAATCTGGCCTACATGCATAAGCATAGTACCTCCCTTGAACTTTATTATGACAAAGATTCTTTTGTACACATGTTTTCTTGCTGACCTACTGCTATTATCAAGCTGCTCTTCCACCACATTCCTCTTCCTGAGTTAGTAAAAATAGTCAACACAATCTGAGGGAATTCAGAGGCCGGTGCTCATGCAAGTCCTCTGTATGCAGAGCGCCAGTCTTCTGGGCCCACTTTTCTTTCTCTATACTTTGTCTCTGTATCTTATTTCTTTTCTCAGTCTCTCATCCCACCTAACAAGAAATACCCACAGGTGTGGAGGGACTGGCCACCTTCAGAAGGAAGCTATCAGAGAAACTGCTTTGTGATGTGTGAATTTATCTCACAGAGTTAAACGTTTATTTGGATCGTGCAGTTTGGAAACACTGTCTTTCTTAATTCTGCGAATAGACACTTGGGAGCTCATTTAGGCCAATGGCAAAAAAGCAAATAACCCAGGATAAAAACTAGAACGAATCTATCTAAGAAACCACATTGTGAAGTATGCATTCATCTTGCAGAATTAAAATTTTCTTTTGATTCAGCAATTTGCAAACAGTTTTTGTAGAATCTGTAAAGGGATATTTGGAAGTCCATTCAGGCCTATGGTGAAAAATGAAACTTCAGATAGACAAAGAAGATGCTTTGTGAGAAACTGCTTTGTAATGTGTTTATTCAACTCAGAGAGTTAAACTGTTATTTGGATTGAGCAGTGGAACACGGTTTTTGTTCATTGTGTGAATTGACATTTGGGAACTCACTGAGGCCAATGGCAAAAAAGCGAATATCCCAGGATAAAAACTTGAAGGAAGCTATCACTGAAACCACTTTGTGATATGTGTGTTTATCTCACAGAGATAAACTATTAAGTTCATTCAGCAGTTTGGATACATTTTGTTTGTAGAATTGGAGAAGGGATATTTGGGAGCACATTTGGGACTATGGTGAAAAAAGAAACATTTTCACATAAAAAGTAGAAAAAATAGTTTCTATAAACTGTTTTGTGGTGTGTTCATTTATCTCAAATAGCTAAAACTTTCTTTGCATTCAGCAGTTTGGAAAAACTGCTTTTTTACATTCTGTGAATAGACATTTGAGAGCTCACTGAGGCCAAAGGCGAAAAAGCAAATATCCTAGGATAAAAACTATAAGGAAGCTGTATGAGAAAACGCTCTGTAATGTGTTCATTAATCTAGCAGAGTTAAACAATTCTGTTGATTCAGCAGTTTGGATACGGTGATTTTGGAGAATCTGCAAAGGGATATATGGTAGCACATTGAGGCCTATGGTGAAAAAGTAAACACTTTCAGATAAAAGAATACAGAAGCTTTCTTAGAAACTGTATTGTCATGTGTGCATTTGTCTCAAAAGTTAAAACTTCGTTTGGATTCAGCAATTTGGAAACACTGTTTTTGTCCATTCTGTGAATAGATGGACATTTGGGAGCTCATTGTGGCCAATGGCAAAAAAGTGAATATCCCAGGATAAAAAGCACAAGGAAACTATCTGAGAAACCACTTTGTGAGGTGTGCATTTATCTTGCAGAGTTAAACGTTTCTTTTTCATTCAGCAGTTTGGAAACACTGTTTTTGAAGAATCTGTGAAGGGATATTAGGTGGTGCATTGAGACCTATGGTGAAAAAGGAAATATCTTCAAATTAAAACTAGAAAGAAGCATTATTAGAAACTGCTTTTTCATGTGTGCATTCAAATTACAGAGTTAAAACTTTCTTTGCAATCAGCAGTTTGGAAACACTCTTTTTGTCCGTTCTGTGAATGAACATTTGAGAGCTCATTGAGGCCAATTGCAAAAAAGGGAATATCCCAAGATAAAAACTAGAAGGAAGATCTCTGAGAAACCACATTGTGATGTGTGCATTCATCTCAAAGAATTAAGCCTTACTTATCATTCAGCAGTTTGGAAACACTGTTTATCTAGAATCTGCAAAGGGATATTTGGGAGTGCATTGAGGCCTGTGGTGAAAAAGGAAGCATTTTCAGATAATAACAAAATAAGATGCTTTCTGAGAAACTGCTGTGTTATGTCTTCATTCATTTCTGAGAGTTAAACATTTCCTTGGATTCAGCAGTTTGAAAAGCCTATTTTTGTCCATTTGGTGAATGGACATTTGGGAGATCATTGAGGCCAAAGGTGAAAGAGTGCATATCCCAGGATAAAAACTAGAAGGAAGCTATCCGAGAAATTGCTTTGTCATGTGTGCACTAGTTTGGTGGAGTTAAACATTTCTTTTCCTTCAGCAGTTTCAAAACACTCTTTTTGGAGAATCTGCAAATGGATTTTGGGAGGGCATTGAAGCCTATTGTGAAAAAGGAAACATCATAAGATAAAAACAAGAAAGAAGCATTCTGAGAAATTGCGCTGTGATGTGTGCATTCATTTCATAGAGTTAAACTTTTCATTGTATTCAGCAGTTTGGAAACACTGTTTTTGTCCATTGTGCGAATGGACATTTGGGAGCTCATTGAGGCCAATGGTGAAAAAGAAAATATCCCAGGATACAAACTGGAAGGAAGCTATCTGATAAACCCCTTTATGATGTGTGCATTCAACTCTCAGAGTTCAAACTTTCTTTTCTTTTAGTAGTTGCAAACACTGTTTTTGTATAATCTGCAAAGGGATATTTGGGAGCGTATTGAGGCCTATGGTGAAAAGGGAAATATTTTCCAAAAAAAAAAACTAGAAAGAAGCTTTCTGAGAAACTGGTTCATGATGTGTGCATTCATCTCACGAAGTTAAAAGTTTCTTGGGATTCAGCAGCTTGGAAACACTGATTTTGTTCATTCTGCAAATGGACGTTTGTGAGTTCAATGAGGCCAATGGTGAATAAAGGCATATCCCAGGATAAAAACTAGAAGTAAAGTATCTGAGAACCGCTTTGTGATGTGTGCATTCACCTCCCAGAGTTAAACCTTTCTTCAGCAGTTTGGAAACACTGTTTTTGTAGAATCTGAGAAGGGATATTTGGGAACACATTAGGCCTACAGCAAAAAAGGAAACACCTTCAGATAAAAACAAGAAGTTTTCTGAGAAACTGCTTTGTGATGTGTGCATTCATCTCACACAGGTAAAAACTTACTTCGGATTCAGCACTTTGGAAACACTGTTTTTGTACATTCTTGGAATTGATATTTGGTAGCTCATTGAGGACAATGGTGAAAAATCAAATATCCCAGGATAAAAACTGGAAGGAATTGATATTGGGAGGGCATTGAAGTCTATTGTGGAAAAGGAAACATCATAAGATAAAACAAGAAAGAAATTTTCTGAGAAACCACTTTGTGATGTCTTCATTCATCTAACAATGTTAAATATTTCATTGGATTCAGCATTTTGGAAACACTGTTTTTGTCCATTCTGTAAAAGAACAAATGAGAAGTCATTGAGGATAGTGGCAAAAAAGTGAATATCTCCAGATAAAACTGGTCGGATGCTAACTGTGAAACCGCTATGTTATGCCATCTTGCCGAGTTTAACCTTTCTTTTCATTCAGCAATTTGGAAATACTGTTTTGGTAGAATCTGTGAAGGGATATTTGGGAGCACATTGAGGCCTATGGTAAAGAAGGAAACATCTTCCCATAAAAACTAGAAAGAAGCTTTCTGAGAAACTGTTTTTGTGATATATGCTTTCATCTCACATAGTTAAACTTTCTTTGGAATTAGCAGGTTGGAAACACTAGTTTTGTGCATTCAGGGAACTGACATTTGGGAGCTCCCTGAAGCTGGTGGCAAAAAAGCGAATATACCTGGAAAAAAGCTAGTAAGAAGCTATCCAAGGAACTGCTTTGTGATGTTTTAATTTATCTCACAGAGTTGTACCTTTCTTTGAATTCAGCAGTTTGGAAACACTGCTTTTGTGCTTTCTGTGAATGGACTTTTGGTAGCTCATTGAGGCCAATGGCAAAAAAGTGAATATCCCAGGAAGAAAAGCAGACAGAAGCTATCTGAGAAACCCCTTTGTTATGTGTGCATTCGTCTTGGAGAGTTCATCCATTCTTTTCATTCAGCAGTTTGAAACATTGTTTTTGAAGAATCTGTGAAGGGATATTTCAGAGCACTTTGAGGTCTGTGGGGAAAAAGGAAATATCTTCAACTAAAAACTAGAAAAAAGCTTTCTGAGGAACTGCTTTTAGATGTGAGCATTCATGTCACAGAGTTCAACTTTCTTTGGATTTAGCAATTTGGAAACCGTTTCTGTCCATTCTGTGAATGAACATTTGGGAACTCATTGAGGCCAATGGCAAAAAAGCAAATATCCCAGGATAAAAACTGGAAGGAAGCTATCTGAGAAACCACATTGTGATGTGTCATCTCACAGAGTTAAACTTTTCTGTTCATTCAGCAGTTAGGAATCACTGTTTTTGTATAGTCTGTGAAAGGATATTTGGAAGTACATTTAGGACTATGGTGAAAAAGGAAACATCAAATAAACACTAGAAAGAAGCTTTGTTAGAAACTGTTTGTGATGTGTGCTTTCATCTTCTAGAATTAAACCACTCTTTGGATTCAGCAGTTTGGAAACACTGCTTTCGTCCATTCTGGGAATGAATATTTGGGAGCTCCCTGAGGCCAATGGTAAAAAAGGCAATGTCCAGGATAAAAACTGGAAGGAAGCTATCTCTGAAACTGCTTAGTGGTGTGTGCATTCAACTTGCAGATTTAAACCGTTCTTTGGATTCAGCAGTTTGGATACACTGTTTTCGTCCATTCTGTGAATGGACATTTGGGAGCTAATGCAGGCCAATGGCAAAAAAGTGAATATCCCAGGATAAAAACTAGAAGGAAGCTCTCTGAAAACCACTTTGTGATGTGTGCATTCATCTCGCAGAGTTAAACCTTTCGTTTCATTCAGCAGTTTGGAAACACAGGTTTTTGCAGAATATGCAAAAGGATTTTTGAGAGCACATTGAGGCCTATGGTGAAAAAGGAAATATCTTCAGATGAAAACAAGAAAGAAGCTTTCTGAGAAACTGTTTTCTGATGTGTGCATTCATCTCACAGAGTTACACCTATCTTTGGAATTGGCAGGAAGAGAATATAATCTTACTTTAGATATTTCAAAATTAAATAACAAATTTTTGAGGCCACAAAAGCCCAGATAAATCTGGTAGCAGAATCTGAGAAAATGGTGAAAACTGCTGATAGTCTCACAAATCCTAACCCTGAAGCTTGGATTAAAACCACTGGAAGTTCCACATTGCAAATTTTGTATTAATTCTTGTATGCCTGTTCTCTCTGCTCTTATTCTATAGGTGTATCCCACAGTTCCAGAGAGGCAGCAACCAGCAAAAATAGTCCATGATGATGATGGATGTTTTGTCAAAAAGTAAAGGATGATATGTAGGACAAATAAACAGAGGTCAGACTGATACTGTATCTATGTAGAAAGTGAAGACATAAGGAATTCCATTTTGACATAGACCATGAACAATTGCTTTGCCCTGAGATGCTGTTAATCTGTAACTTTGACTCAACGTCTTTGCCCCAGCCTTGAGCTCACAAAACATGTGTTGTATGGAAACAAGGTTTAAGGGATCTAGGGCTGTGTAGGATGAGCCTTGTTAACAAAATGCTTACAAGCAGTATGCTTGGTAAAAGTCTTCATCATTCTCTAGTCTCAATAAACCAAAAGCAGAATGCACTGCAGAAAGCCACAGGGAGCTTTGCCCAGGAAAGTCGGGTATTGGCCAAGGTTTCTCCCCATGTGGTAGTCGGAAATATGGCCTCTGGTGGGGGAAAGACCTGCCTGTCCCCCAGTCCAACACGCATGAAGTGTCTGTCCCAAGATGGATTAGTAAAAGAGGAAAGTCTCTTGCAGTTGAGATAGAGGAAGGCCACTGTCTCCTGCCTGCCCCTGGGAACTGAATGTCTCACTATAAATCCTGATTCTACACTTATTCAGTTCTGGGATAGGAGAAAAACCACCCTATGGTGGGAGGCAAGACATATTGGCAGCAATGATGCTTTGTTTTTCTTTACTCCATTGAGGTGTTTGGGCAGAGAGAAACGTAAGTCTGGCCTATATGCACATCCAGGCATAGTGCCACCCCTACAACATAATTATAACACAGATTCTTTTGCTCACGTGTTTTCTTGTTGACCTTCTGCCTATTTTCAAGCTGCTCTTCCACCACATTACTCTGGCTGAGATAGTAAAAATAATAATCAGTAAAAACTGAGGGAGGGGGCGGAGCAAGATGACCAAATAGGAAGAGCTCCAGTCTCCAACTCCCAGCGCGAGCGACACAGAAGACCAGTGATTTCTGCATTTTCAACTGAGGTACTGGGGTCATCTCACTGGGGAGTGCCGGACAATTGGTGCTGGTCAATGACTTTGACGAAATGAGAGAAGGAGGCTTCAGTCCATCAAACATCTCAGAGCTAAAGGAGGAATTACGTACCCAGCACAAAGAAACTAAAAATCTTGAAAAAAGAGTGGAAGAATTGATAGCTAGACTAATTAATGCAGAGAAGGTCATAAATGAAAGGACACAGATGAAAACCATGACATGAGAAATACGTGACAAATGCAAAAGCTTCAGTAACCGACTCGATCAACTGCAAGAAAGAGTATCAGGGATTGAGGATCAAATGAATGAAATGAAGCGAGAAGAGAAACCAAAAGAAAAAAGAAGAAAAAGAAATGAACAAAGCCTGCAAGAAGTATGGGATTATGAAAAAAGACCAAATTCACGTCTGATTGGGGTGCCTGAAAGTGAGGGGGAAAATGGAACCAAGTTGGAAAACACTCTGCAGGATATCATCCAGGAGAACTTCCCCAACCTAGAAGGGCAGGCCAACATTCACATTCAGGAAATACAGAGAACACCACAAAGATACTCCTCCAGAAGAGCAACTCCAAGACACATAATTGCCAGATTCACCAAAGTTGAAAGGAAGGAAAAAAACTTAAGGGCAGCCAGAGAGAAAGGTCGGGTTACCAACAATGGGACGCCCATCAGACTAACAGCAGACCTCTCAGCAGAAACTCTACAAGCCAGAAGAGAGTGGGGGCCAATATTCAACGTTTTTAAAGAAAAGAATTTTAAACTCAGAATTTCATATCCAGCCAAACTAAGTTTCATAAGTGAAGGAGAAATAAAATCCTTTACAGATAAGCAAATGCTTAGAGATTTTGTCACCACCAGGCCTGCCTTACAAGAGACCCTAAAGGAAGCCCTAAATGTGGAAAGGAACAACTGGTACCAGCCATTGCAAAAATATGCCAAAATGTAAAGACCATCGAGGCTAGGAAGAAACTGCATCAACTATTGAGCAAAATAACCAGTTAATATCATAATGGCAGGATCAAGTTCACACATAACAATATTAACCTTAAATGTAAATGGACTAAATGCTCCATTTAAAAGACACAGACTGGCAAACTGGATAAAGACTCAAGATCCATCAGTCTGCTGTATTCAGGGCACCCATCTCACAGGCAGAGACATACATAGGCTCAAAATAAAGGGAAGGAGGAAGATCTACCAAGGAAATGGAGAACAAAATAAAGCAGGGGTTGCAATCCTAGTCTCTGATAAAATAGACTTTAAACCATCAAAGATCAAAAGAGACAAACAAGGACATTACATAATGGTAAAGGGAACAATTCCACAGGAAGAGCTAACTATCCTAAATATATATGCACCCAATACAGGAGCACTCAAATTCATAAAGCAAGTCCTTAGAGACTTACAAAGACACTTAGACTCCCATACAATAATAATGGGAGACTTCAACACTCCACTGTCAACATTAGACAGATCAACGAGACAGAAAGTTAACAAGGATATCCAGGAATTGATCTCATCTCTGCACCAAGCGGACCTAATAGACATCTATAGAACTCTCCACCCCAAATCAACAGAATATACATCCTTCTCAGCACCACATCGCACTTATTCCAAAATTGACCACATAATTGGAAGTAAAGCACTCCTTAGCAAATGTAAAAGAACAGAAATTATAACAAACTGTCTCTCAGACCACAGTGCAATCAAACTAGAACTCAGGACTAAGAAACTCAACCAAAACCGCTCAACAACATGGAAACTGAAAAACCTGCTCCTGAATGATTACTGGGTACATAGCGAAATGAAAGCAGAAATCAAGATGTTCTTTGAAACCAATGAGAACAAAGATACAACATACCAGAATCTCTGAGACACACTTAAAGCAGTGTGTAGAGGGAAATTTATAGCACTAAATGCCCACAAGAGAAAGCTGGAAAGATCTAAAATTGACACCCTAACATCACAATTGAAAGAACTAGAGAAGCAAGAGCAAACACATTCAAAAGCTAGCAGAAGGCAGGAAATAACTAAGATCAGAGCAGAACTGAAGGAGATAGAGACACAAAAAACCCTCCAAAAAATCAATGAATCCAGGAGTTGGTTTTTTGAAAAAATTAACAAAATTTACAGACCGCTAGCAAGACTAATTAGGAAGAAAATAGAGAAGAATCAAATAGACGCAATAAAAAATGATATAGGGGATATCACCACGGACCCCACAGAAATACAAACTACCATCAGAGAATACTATAAACACCTCTATGCAAATCAAGTAGAAAATCTAGAAGAAATGGATAATTTCCTGGACACATACACTCTTCCAAGACTAAACCAGGAATAGACTAAACCAAGACCAAACCATCAGAGAATACTATAAACACCTCTATGCAAATCAACTAGAAAATCTAGAAAAAATGGATAATTTCCTGGACACTTACACTCTTCCAAGAACTAAACCCTGAATAGACCAATAGCAGGCTCTGAAATTGAGGTGATATTAATAGCCTACCAACGAAAAAAAGTCCAGGATCAGATGGATGCACAGCTGAATTCCATCAGAGGTACAAGGAGGAGCTGATTCCATTCCTTCTGAAACTATTCCAATCAATTGAAAAGAGGGAATCCTCCCTAACTCATTTTATGAGGCCAACATCATCCTGATACCAAAGCCTGGCAGAGACACAACAAAAAAAGAAAATTTTAGACCAATATCCCTGATGAACATCGATGCAAAAATCCTCAATAAAATACTGGCAAACCGGATTCAGCAGCACATCAAAAAGCTTATCCACCATGACCAAGTGGGCTTCATCCCTGGGATGCCAGGCTGGTTCAACATTCACAAATCAATAAACGTAATCCAGCTTATAAACAGACCCAAAGACTAGAACCACATGATTATCTCAATAGATGCAGAAAAGTTCCTTGACAAAATTCAACAGCCCTTCATGCTAAAAACTTTCAATAAATTCGGTATTGATGGAACGTACCTCAAAATAATGAGAGCTATTTGTGACAGACCCACAGCCAATATCATACTGAATGGGCAAAAACTGGAAAAATTCCCTTTGAAATCTGGCACAAGACAGGGAAGCCCTCTCTCACCACTCCTATTCAACATAGTGTTGGAAGTTCTGGCTAGGGCAATCAGGCAAGAGAAAGAAATTGAGTGTATCCAGTTAGGAAAAGAAGAAATCAAATTGTCCCTGGTTGCAGATGACATGATTTTATATTTAGAAAACCCCATTGTCTCAGCCCAAAATCTCCTTAAGCTGATAAGCAACTTCAGCAAAGTCTCAGGATACAAAATTAATGTGCAAAAATCACAAGCATTCTTATACACCAGTAACAGACAAAAAGAGAGCCAAATCAGGAATGAACTTCCATTCACAATTGCTTCCAAGGGAATAAAATACCTAGGAATGCAACTTACAAGGGATGTAAAGGACCTCTTCAAGGAGAACTACAAACCACTGCTCAGTGAAATCAAAGAGGACACAAACAAATGGAAGAACATACCATGCTCATGGATAGGAAGAATCAATATCGTGAAGATGGCCATACCGCCCAAGGTTATTTATAGATTTAATGCCATCCCCATCAAGCTACCAATGAGTTTCTTCACAGAATTGGAAAAAACTGCTTTAAAGTTCATATGGAACCAAAAAAGAGCCCGCATTACCAAGACAATCCTAAGTCAAAAGAACAAAGCTGGAGGCATCACGCTACCTGACTTCAAACTATACTACAAGGTTACAGTAACCAAAACATTATGGCACTGGTACGAAAACAGAGCTATAGACCAATGGAACAGAACAGAGTCCTCAGAAATAATACCACACATCTACAGCCATCTGATCTTTGACAACCCTGAGAGAAACAAGAAATGGGGAAAGGATTCCCTATTTAATAAATGGTGCTGGGAAAATTGGCTAGCCATAAGTACAAAGCTGAAACTGGATCCTTTCCTTACTCCTTATGAGACGATTAATTCAAGATGGATAAGAGACTTAAATGTTAGACCTAATACCATAAAAACCCTAGAAGAAAACCTAGGGAGTACCATTCAGGACATAGGCATGGGCAAGGACTTCATGTCTAAAACACCAAAAGCAATGGCCGCAAATGCCAAAATTGACAAATGGGATCTAATTAAGCTAAAGAGCTTATGCACAGCAAAGAAACTACCATCAGAGTGAACAGGCAACCTACAGAATGGGAGAAAATTTTTGCAATCTACTTATCTGACAAAGCGCTAATATCCAGAATCTACAAAGAACTCAAGCACATTTACAAGAAGAAAACGAACAACCCCATCAAAAAGTGGGCAAAGGATATGAACAGACATTTCTCAAAAGATGACATTCATACAGCCAACAGACACATGAAAAAATGATATTCATCACTGGCCATCAGAGAGATGCAAATCAAAACCACAATGAGATACCATCTCACACCAGTTAGAATGGCAATCATTAAAAAGTCAGGAAACAACAGGTGTTGGAGAGGATGTGGAGAAATAGGAACACTTTTACACTGTTGGTGGGATTGTAAACTAGTTCAACCTTTATGGAAAACAGTATGGCGATTCCTCAAGGATCTAGAACTAGATGTACCATATGACCCAGCCATCCCACTACTGGGTATATACCCAAAGGATTATAAATCATGCTGCTATAAAGGCACATGCACACGTATGTTTATTGCGGCACTATTCACAATAGCAAAGACTTGGAATCAACCCAAATGTCCATCTGTGACAGACTGGATTAAGAAAATGTGGCACATATACACCATGGAATATCATGCAGCCATAAAAAAGGATGAGTTTGTGTCCTTTGTAGGGACATGGATGCAGCTGGAAACCATCATTCTTAGCAAACTATCACAAGAAGAGAAAACCAAACACTGCATGTTCTCACTCATAGGTGGGAACTGAACAATGAAATCACTTGGACTCGGGAAGGGGAACATCACACATCGGGGCTTATCATGGGGAGGGGGGAGGGGGAAGGGATTGCATTGGGAGTTATAGCTGATATAAATGATGAATTGATGGGTGCTGACGAGTTGATGGGTGCAGAACACCAACATGGTACAAGTATACATATGTAACAAACCTGCACGTTATGCACATGTACCCTAGAACTTAAAGTATAATAATAATAAAAAAAAAAAAACTGAAGGAATTCAGAGAGTGGTGCCAGTGCAGGTCCTCTGTATGCTATGTGCCAGTCCCCCAATCCCACTTTTCTTTCTTTCTACTTTGTCTCTGTATCTTTTTTCTTTTCTCAGTATTTTGTCCCACATGACAAGAAATACCCACAGGTGTGGAGGGGCTGGCCACCTTCAGAAAGAAGCTATGAAAGAAAACGCTTCTGATGTATGCATTTATCTCGCAGTGTTAAACCTTTCTTTGGATTAAGCAGTTTGCAAAGATTGTTTATCTTCATTCTGCGAACGGGCATTTGAGAGCTCATTGAGGCCAACAGTGAAAAAGTGAATATCCCAGGATAAAAACTAGAAGGAGGCTATCTGAGAAACTGCACTGTGATGTGTAGATACAAATCGCAGAGTTAAAACTTTCTTTTCATTCAGCAGTTTGGAAACACTGTTTTTGTAGAATCTGCAAAGGAATATTTGGAAGTGCACAAAGGCCTATGGTATAAAAGAAAACATCTTCAGATGAAAACAAAAAGGAGACATTTTCTGAGAAAATGATTTGTGATGTGTTCATTCATCTCAGAGAGTTAAAGTTTCTTTGAATTGAGCAGTTTGGAAACAGTTTTTTTGTGATTCTGCAAAGGATATTTGGGAGTGCATTGAAGGCTATGGTGAAAAAGGAAACATCCTCAGATAAAAACAAGAAAGAAGCTTTCAGAGAAATTGCTTTGTCATGTGTGCATTCATCACACAGAGTTAAAACTTTCGTTGGACTCAGCAGTTTGGCAACAGTGTTTTTGTCCATTGTGTGAATGGACATTGGGGAGCTCAATGAGGGCAAAGACAAAAAAGGATATATTACCAGGATAAAAACTTTAAGGAAGCTAATTCAGAAACTGATTTGTGATGTGTGGATTCATCTCGCAGAGTTAAACCTTTTTTTCATTCAACAGTTTGGAAACAGTGTTTTTGTAGAATTTGGGAAGGGATATTTGGGAGCACATTTTGGCCAATTGTAAGAAAGGAAACAAATCCAGATAAAAACCAGAAATAAGCTTTCTGAGAAACTGCTTTGTGATGTGTGCATTCATCTCACATAGTTAAACCGTTCTTTGGATTCAATACTTTGGAAACACTCTTTTTATCCATTCTGTGAATGGAGATTTTGTAGCTCATTATGACCAATGGTGAAAAAGGGAATATCCCGAGACAAAACTAGAAGGAAGCCATCTGAGAAACTGCTTTGTGATGTTTGCGTTCATGTCACAGAGATAAGCCATCCTTTTGTTTCAGCAGATTGGAATCAATGCTTTTGTAGAATCCGTATAGGTATATTTCAGAGTGCATTGATGGCTATCATGGAATAGGAATCTTCTTCAGATAAAAACTAGAAAGAAGTTTTCTGAGAAACTGCTTTGTGATGTGTGAATTCATCTCACACTTTTAAGGCTCCAGTTGGATTCAGCAAGTTGGAAACACTGTGTTTGTCCATTCTGCAAATGGACATTTTGAAGCACATTGAGTCCATGGCAAAAAGCGAATGTAGCAGCATAGAAACCGGAAGGAAGCCATCTGAGAAACCACTTGGTAATGTGTGCCTTCATCTCATGTAGGTAAACCTTTCTTTTCCTTCAGCCATTTGAAACACTGCTTTTCTAGAATCAACAAAGGGGTATTTGGGACCCATTGAGGCCTATTTTGGAAAACAAACATCTTCAGATCAAAACTACAAAGAATCTTTCTGAGAAACTGCTTTGAGATGTATGCATTCATCTCACACAGTTAAACATTTCTTTCCATTAAGCAGTTTGGAAACACTGTTTTTGTCCATTCTGCCAGTGGACATTTGGGAGCTCATTGAGGCCAATAGCAGAAAAGCGAATATCCCATGATAAAAACTAGAAAGAATCTACCTGATAAATCGCTTTGTGATGTGTGCATTCATCTCGGAGAGTTAATCATTTCTTTTCCTTCAGCAGTTTGGAATCATTGTTTCATAGAATCTGTGAAGGGACATTTACAAGTGCATTGAGGCCTATGGTGAAAAAGGATACATCCTCAGATAATAACAATAAGGAAGCTTTCTGCAAAACTGTTTTGTGATGTGTGTGTTAATGTCACACAGCTAAACATTTCTTTGGATTCAGCTGTTTGGAGTCACTGCTATTGTCCATTCAGAATGGACATTAGGGAACTCATTAGGGCCAATGGGGAAAAAGAAAATGTCCCAGGATAAAAAGTAGAAAGAAGCTATCTGAGAAAACACGTTGTGATATGTGCATTCATCTCACAGGTTTAAACTTTTCTTTTAATTCGGCTGTTTGTAAAAACTGTTTTTGCAGAATCTGCAAAGGGATATTTGGGAGTACATTGAGGAATATGGTGAAAAAGGAAACATCTTCAGATAAAACCTCGAAAGAAGTTTTCTGAGAAACTGCTTTTTGATTTAACAGATTTATATCTTTCTTTCGATTCAGCAGTTTGGAAAAAATTCTTTGAGTCTCTTCTGCGAATGGATGTTTGGGAGCTCAGTGAGGCAAATTGTGAAAAAGTGAGTATCACAGGATAAAAACTAGAAGAAAGCTCTCTGAGAAAATGCTGTGTGATATGTGCATTCATCTTGCAGTGTTAAACCTTTCTTTTCATTCAGCAGTGTGGAAGCACTGTTTTTGTGGAATCTGTGAAGGGATATTTGGCAATGCATTGAGGTCAAAGGTGACAAAGGAATTATTTTCAAATAAAAACTAGAAAGAAGCTTTCAGAGAAAGTGAGAAAGTGCTTTGTGATGTGTGCATTCATATCACAGAGTTAAATCTTTCTTTGGATTCAGCAGTTTGGAAACAATGTTTTCGTCCATTCTGCTAATGGACATTTTTTAGCTCATTGAGGACAATAGCAAAAAGTGAATATCCCAGGATAAAGACTAGAAGGAAGCCATCAGTGAAATCACTTTGTGATGTGTGCATTCATCTCACAGAGGTAAACTTTTCTTTTCAGTCAGTAGTTTGGAGACTCTGTTTATGAAGAAGCAGTGAAGGGATATTTGGGAGCACATTGCAGCTTGTAGGGAAAAAAAGAATCTACAGATAAAAACTAGAACGAAGCTTTCTGAGAAACTACTTTGTGATGTTTGCATTCATCTGAGAGAGTTAAACCCTTCTTTCGATTTAGCAGTTTGGAAACTGTTTTTGTCCATTCTGCCAATGGACACTGGGGACCCCATTCAGGCCAAAGGCAAAAAAGTGAATATCCCAGGATACAAACTAGTAGGAATTAATCTGAGAAACTGCTTTGTGGTTGTGCATTCATCACGGAGAGTTAAACTCTTCTATTCCTTCAGCAGTTTGGAAACACTGTTTTTGTAGAATGTGTGAAGGAATAATTGGTAGCACATTGAGGCCTATGGTTGAAAAGGAAACATCTCCAGATAAAAACAAGAAAGAAGGTTTCTGAGCAACGTATTTGTGATGTCTGTGTTCATCTCACAGAGTTAAACCTTTCTTTGGATTCAGCAGTTTGCAATCCCTGATATTGTCAATTCAGAATGGACATTCGGGAGCTAATTCAGGCCATTGGCAAAATAGCAAATAACCCAGTAAAAAAAACTAGAAAGAAGCGATCCGAGAAACTGCTTTTTGAGGTTTGCATTCATCTTACAGTGTGAAACCTTTCTTTTCATTCAGCAGTCTGGAAACACAATTTTGGTAAAATCTGAAAGGTATATTGGGGAGCGCATTGAGGCCTATGGTGAAAAAGGAAACATCTTCAGATAAATGGTGGAATGAATCTCTCTGAGAAACTGCTTTGTGATGCGTGCATTCCTCTCACAGAGTTAAACCTTCCTTTCAATGTCAGCACTTTGGAAACACTGTTTATGTACATTCTGTGAAAGAACATTTGGGAGCTCATTGAGGCAAATTGCAAAAAAAAAAAAAAAAAAAAAAAAAAAAAAAAAAAAAAAAAAAAAAAAACAAAAAACGAATATCCCAGGTAAATACTAGAAGCAAGCTATCTGAAAAACTGCTTTGTGGTGTGGGTTTTCACCTTGCAGAGTTAAAACTTTCTTTTTGTTCAGCATTTTGGAAATACTGTTTTTGTAGAATCTGCAATGGGATATTTGGCAGCGCATTGAGGCCTAAGGTGAAAAAGGAAACATCTTCACATAAAAAGTAGAAAGATGCTTTCTGAAAAACTGCTTTGTGATGTGTGCATACATTTCACAGAGATAAATCTTTCTTTGGATTCAGCAGTTTGTAAATACTGTTTTGTCCATTCTGGGAATGGACATTAAAGAGTTCATTGAGGCCAAATGCTAAAAAGGTAGTATCCCAGCATACAAACAAGAAGAAAACTATCTGAAAAACTACTTTGTGATGTGCATGTTCAACTCGCAGAGTTACAACTCTCTTTTCATTCAGCGGTTTGGAATCACTGTTTTTGAAGAATCTGTGATGGGACATTTTGGAGCGCATAGAGGCCTATGGTTGAAAAAGGAATCAACTTCAGATAAAAACTAGAAGGAAGCTTTCTGAGAAACTGCTTTTCAAGGGTTGCATTCATGTCACAGAGATAAACATTTGTTTGGATTCAGCAGTTTGTGAACACTTTTTGTCCATTCTGCAAATGGACATCTGGGAGCTCACTGAGGCCAATGGTGAAAAAGCGAATATCCAGGGATAAAAAGTAGAAGAAAGCTACCGGAGAAACCACTTTGTGATGTGTGCATTCATCTTGCAGAGTTAAACCTTTCCTTTCCTTCAGCAGTTTGGAAACACTGTTTTTGTAGACTTTGCGAAGGGATATTTGGGAGCACTTTTAGACTGATGATGAAAAAGGAAACATCTTCACATAAAAAGTAAAAAGAAGCTTTCTGAGAAACAGCATTTTGATGTATGCATTCATCTCACAGAGATAAACCTGTCTTTGGATTCAACAGTTTGTAAACACTGTTTTTGTCCATTCTGCAAATGGACATTTGAGAACTCACTGAGGTCAAAGGTGAAAAAGCAAATATCCCAGGATAAAAACTAGAAGGCAGGTATCTGAGAACCTTATTTGTGATGTGTGCTTTCACTTCACAGAGTTAAAACTTTCTTTCCATTCAGCATTTTAGAAACACTGTGTTTGTAGAAACTATGAAGGGATATTTAGGAGTACTTTGAGGCCTATGGTGAGAAAGAAAACATTTTAAAATGTAAACTAGAAAGAAGCGTTCACAGAAACTGCTTTGTGATATATGCATTCACCTTACAGAGTTAATCATTTATTTGGATTCAGCAGCTGGGAAATACTCTTTTGTACATTCTGTCAAAGAACATTTGGGAGACATTTGAGGCCAAAGGCAAAAAATCAAATACCTCAGGATAAAAACTAGAAGAAGGCTATCTGCTAAACCTCTGTGATGTGTGTATTCATCTCACAGTGTTAAACCTTTCTTTTCATTCACCAGTTTTGGTAACACTGTGTTTATAGAATCTGCAAAGGGATATTTTGCAGCACATTGTGGTCTATGCAGAAAAAGGAAACATCTTGAGATAAAAACAAGAAAGAAGCATTCTAGACAACTGCTTTGTGATGTGTGCATTCATCTCACAGAGTTAAACATTTCTTTGGATTCAGAAGTTTGGAAACACTGCTTTTGTCCTTTCTGCCAATGGTCATTTGGGAGCTAATTGAGGCCAATTATGAAAAAGCTAATATCCCAAGATAAAAACAAGAAGGAAGCCATCTGAGAAACCACTTTGTAGTGTGTGCATTAATCTCACAGAGGTAAACGTTTCTTTTCATTCAACAGTTTGGAAACACTGTTTTTGTAGAATCTGTGAAGGGTTATATGGGAGTACATTGAGGCCTATGGTGAAAAAGAATCTTTCTGAGAAAATGCTTTGTGATGTGTCCATTTATCTCACAGAGGTAAAAATATCTTTAGATTCAGTGGTTTTTAAACAATGTTTTTCTCCATTCTGCTAATGGACACTTTGTAACTCATTAAAGCCAATGGTGAAAAAGAAAATATCCCAGGATAAAAACTAGAGGGAAGCTATCTGTGAAACCGTTTGTGATGTGTGCATTCATCTCATAGAGTTAAACCTCTGTTTCCCTTCAACAGTGTGGAAACCCTGTTTTTGAAGAATCTCTGAAGGGATATTTGGGAGTGCATTGAGGCCTATGATGAAAAAGGAAACATCTTCGGATAAAAAGTAGAAAGAAGCTTTCTGAGAAACTGCCCTGTGATGTGTGCATTCATCTCACAGATTTAAACATTTCTTTGGATTCGACTGTTTGGAAACACTGTTTTTGTCCATTCTGCGAAGGGACATTTGGGATCACATTGAGGCCAATGGCACAAAAGCGAATATCCCAGGATAAAAACTATAAGAAAGATATCTCAGAAACTGCTTTGTGATATGTGCATTCATGTCACAGAGTTAAACTTTTCTTTTCATTCAGCAGTTTGGAAGCACTGTGATTCCAGAGTCTGTGAAGGGATATATGGGAGTGACTTAAGGCCTAGGGTGAAAAAGGAAACATCTTCCCATAAAAACTAGAAATAAGCTTTCTGATAAACTGCTTTTTGATATGTGCATTCATCTCACAGAGTTTAAACGTTCTTTGGATTCAGTAGTTTGGAAAAACGGTTTTTGTGCATTCTGAGAATGAACATTTGGGAGGTCTTTGAGGCCAATAGCTAAAAGGCAATATCCCTGCATACAAACTAGAAGGAAGCTGTCTGAGAAACTACTTTGTGATGTGCACATACATCTCGAAGAGATATACCACACTTTTCTTTCAGCAGTTTGGAAAAACTGTTTTTGTGGATTATTTGAAGGGATATTTGGAGTGCATTAAGTCCTATAGTAAAAAAGGAAACATCTTCAGATAAAAACCAGAAAGGAACTTTCTGAGAACCTGCTTTGTGATGTATGCATTCAACTCACAGATTTAAACCTCTTTTTAAATTCAGCAGTTTGGAAACACTGTTTTTGTCAATTTTGCGAATGGACATTTGGCAGCTCTTTGAAGCCAAAAGCAAACAAGGGAATTTCCCAGGATAAAAACAAAAGGAAGCTATCTGAGAAACTGCAATATGGTCCATGCATTCTTCTCACAGAGTTCACACTTTCTTTTCATACAGCAATTTGTAAACCCTGTTTTTAGAGAATAGAGATGGGATATTTGGGAGTACATTGAGGCATATGGTGAAACAGGAAATATCTTCAGATTAAAACCAGAAAGAAGTTTTGTGAAGATCCTGCTTTGTGATGAGTCCATTCATCTCACAGAGTTTAAACTTTCTTAGCATTCAGTAGTTTGGAAACACTGTTTTTGCAGAACGTGCGAAGAAACTTTGGGAGAGCATTGCGGCCTATGGAGATAAAAGAAACACCTTCTAATAAACACTAGAAAGTAGCTTTCTGAGAAACTGCTTTGTGCTGTGTCCATACGTCTCACAGAGTTAAACTTTTCTTAGTATTCAGCAGATTGGAAACACTGTTTTTGCCCATTCTACAATGGACAATTGGGACCTCATTGAGGCCAAAGGTGAAAAAGGGAATATTCAGGTAAAAAACCAGAGGGAAGCTATCTGAAAAACCCCTTTGTGATGTGTGCTTTCATTTCATAGAGTCAAATCTTTCTTTTCCTTCAGCAGTTTGGAAACACTGTTTTTGTCAAATCAGTGGGAGCATTGAGGCCTATGTTGAAAAAGGAAACATCTTCAGATAAAAAGCAGAAGGAAGCTTTCTGAGAAACCACTTTCTGATGTGGGCATTTATCTCACAGAGTTAAACATTTCTTTCCATTTAGCAGTGTGGAAACACTTTTTTGGCACAATCTGGGAAGATATATCTGGGAGTGCATTGAGACCTTTAGTAAAAAAAGGAAATAAATAAACCTTTCTTTGGATTCAGCAGTTTGGAAACACTGTCTTTGTCCATTCTGCCAATGAATATTTGGGATCACGTTGAGGCCAACGGTGAGAAAGAAAATATCCCAAGATGAAAACTAGAAGGAAGTTATCTGAGAAAGCACTTCGTGATGTGGGCATTCACCTTGCAGACGTAAAACTTTCCTGTCATTCAGCAGTTTGGGAACAGTGTTTTTGTATAATCTATGAAGGGATATTTGGGAGTGCATTGAGGCCTACAATGAAAAAGTAAACATCTTCAGATAAAAAGTAGAAAAAAGCATTCTGAGAAACTGTTTTGGAATGTGAACGTTCATCTTACAGAGTTAAACTTTTCATTGGATTATGCACTTTGGAAAAACTGTTTTTGTGAATTCTGCAACTGGACATTTAGGGGCTCACAGAGACAAAAGGCAAAAAAAACAAATATCCCAGGATAAAAACGAGAGGGAAGCATGTGATAAATCACTTTGGAATGTGTGAATTCATCTCACAGAGTTAAAACTTTCTTTTCGTAGGGCAGGCCAACATTTAAATTCAGGAAATACAGAGAACGCCACAAAGTTACTCTTCGAGAAGAGCAACTCCAAGACACATAATTGCCAGATTCACCAAAGTTGAAATGAAGGAAAAAATCTTAAGGGCAGCCAGAGAGAAAGTTCGGGTTACCAACAAAGGGAAGCCCGTCAGACTAACAGCAGATCTCTCGGCAGAAACTCTACAAACCAGAAGAGAGTGGGGGCCAGTATTCAACGTTCTTAAAGAAAAGAATTTTAAACCCAGAATTTCATATCCAGACAAACTAAGTTTCATCAGTGAAGGAGAAATAAAATCCTTTACAGATAAGCAAATGCTTAGAGATTTTGTCACCACCAGGCCTGCCTTACAAGAGACCCTGAAGGAAGCCCTAAACATGGAAAGGAATAACAGGGACCAACCATTGCAAAAACATGCCAAAATGTAAAGACCATCGAGGTTAGGAAGAAACTGCATCAACTAAAGAGCAAAATAACCAGTTAATATCATAATGGCAGGATCAAGTTCACACATAACAATATTAACCTTAAATGTAAATGGATTAAATGCTCCAATTAAAAGACAAAGACTGGCAAACTGGATAAAGAGTCAAGACCCATCAGTCTGCTGTATTCAGGAGACCCATCTCACATTCAGAGACATACATAGGTGCCGGGGTCCAGCCCTAGCGTGTCCAAGGTAACCCAAAGGGGAGAGGCAAGGTGGCGAGAGACAATAAAGACACCAGACACAACATGCAAAAGGACACAGACAAGACTGCAGCCCAGCAAAGGGCTGACAGCCCCGAATGATTTTTACTACAAGCTTATATAGTATCTTATAGAACAATTGTCAACTAGTAGAGCATCAGGCGATTACATAATTATAGAACAATTGTCAATCAGCAGAGCATCAGGTGATTACATAATTATACATAGATTATTAGGATAGTCTCAGAAGTACATCAAGAACAGTTCTCTTCATAGATGGTCAGTTTGTTTTTCTTTCCTTGGTTACCCTTTTGGGGAATAAGCAAGCTTAATGGTTAACATAACAAAGTCTTATATTAGACTTGGTGGCTCTTGCGGTTACAGGTGCTAGACGGGACCATTGTGTGGTCTCTGAGGAAATGGTCAAAGGGACAATTGTAGCAGTACAATTGGTTATAGGCTTAGAACTGGCACAGCAGTCTCTATTAAGTGCAAGGTTATACTTTAACATTGATTATATAACTATGTACAACAATTTTTCTTTTTTTAAGTTTAGTATTTTACTTTTATTTTTGTTTAGGGCACCAAATTTAATATCCTTGTCGTCTTACTGTGTCCCACAATCTTAAATCTTATTATAGAATTAACCTCCCATCTATCCACACCATTTTTTCACCATTTATATAATCCCCAGAATATGAAATAAGTTGGGAACTTTACCATGACAAATTTTGCATAGAATTTTTGCCTTTAGGGAAATACCATATTTTCCTTTTTTCCCTTATGTGTTCCCATCACATACCCCCACTGGCCATTAACCCATATTGTAGGGACAGACCCAGGGCCAAATTTTCCGAGGGTAATGTGGTAAGATTTTTCTTCTATCTTTCCAGCTCATGGGTATTGCCCCATTTTCCAAGATCTGGAGTGGGGGTGGGCAGTACTATTACCGAATGAGTAACACTCCCCAGACCTCACCGTGAATCCCCTCCAATAGTTATCTGCATACATATGATCAACCAAATGCAAAGCAAAATAGCATAGATTATTCCAGCAATACAGAAGAGCCCACCAGCGCCACCTGCTGCACAGGCCTTGGAAGTGGCCTTGCCAACATCCAGAGGGCTCTGAGCCTTGCTCAAGAGCAGCCTTCTGCGATCAGGGTCCGGGCCGTCCCTCTCCTGCATGGCCTGCGCCACATAGGCTCAAAATAAAGGGATGGAGGAAGATCTACCAAGCAAATGGAGAACAAAAAAAAGCAGGGGTTGCAAAACTAGTCTCTGATAAAACAGACTTTAAACCATCAAAGATCAAAAGAGACAAAGAACGCCATTACATAATGGTAAAGGGATCAATTCCACAGGAAGAGCTAACGATCCTAAATATATATCCACCCAATACAGGAGCACCCAGATTCATAAAGCAAGTCCTTAGAGACTTACAAAGAGACTTAGACTCCAATACAATAATAATGGGAGACTTCAACACTCCACTGTCAACATTAGACAGATCAACAAGACAGAAAGTTAACAAGGATAACCAGGAATTGAACTCATCTCTGCACCAAGCGGACCTAATAGACATCTGTAGAACTCTCCACCCCAAATCAACAGAATATACATTCTTCTCAGCACCACATTGCACTTATTCCATAATAGACCACATAATTGGAAGTAAAGCACTCCTCAGCAAATGTACAAGAACAGAAATTATAATAAACTGTCTCTCAGACCACAGTGCAATCAAACTAGAACTCAGGACTAAGAAACTCAATCAAAACCGCTCAACTACATGGAAACTGAAAAACCTGCTCCTGAATGATTACTGGGTATATAACGAAATGAAAGCAAAAATAAAGATGTTCTTTGAAACCAATGAGAACAAAGATACAACATACCAGAATCTCTGGGACACATTTAAAGCAGTGTGTAGAGGGAAATTTATAGCACTAAATGCCCACAAGAGAAAGCTGGAAAGATCTAAAATTGACACTCTAACATCAAAATTAAAAGAACTAGAGAGGCAAGAGCAAACACATTCAAAAGCTAGCAGAAGGCAAGAAATAACTAAGATCAGAGCAGAACTGAAGGAGATAGAGACACAAAAAACCCTCCAAAAAATCAATGAATCCAGGAGTTGGTTTTTTGAGAAGATCAACAAAATTGACAGACCACTAGCAAGACTAATAAAGAAGAAAAGAGAGAGGAATCAAATAGATGCAATAAAAAATGATAAAGGGGATATCACCACCGACCCCACAGAAATACAAACTACCATCAGAGAATACTATAAACACCTCTACACAAATCAACTAGAAAATCTAGAAGAAATGGATAATTTCCTGGACACTTAACACTCTCCCAAGACTAAACCAGGAAGAAGTTGAATCCCTGAATAGACCAATAGCAGGCTCTGAAATTGAGGCAACAATTAATAGCCTACCCACCAAAAAAAGTCCAGGACCAGACGAATTCAAAGCCGAATTCTACCAGAGGTACAAGGAGGGGCTGGTATCATTCCTTCTGAAACTATTCCAATCAATAGAAAAAGAGGGAGTCCTTCCTAACTCATTTTATGAGGCCAACATCATCCTGATACCAAAGCCTGGCAGAGACACAACAAAAAAAGAGAATTTTTAGACCAATATCCCTGATGAACATCGATGCAAAAATCCTCAATAAAATACTGGCAAACCGGATTCAGCAGCACATCAAAAAGCTTATCCACCATGATCAAGTGGGCTTCATTCCTGGGATGCAAGGCTGGTTCAACATTCGGAAATCAAGAAACATAATCCAGCATATAAACAGAACCAAAGTCAAGAACCACATGATTATCTCAATAGATGCAGAAAAGGCTTTTGACAAAATTCAACAGCCCTTCATGCTAAAAACGCTCAATAAATTCGGTATTGATGGAACGAACCTCAAAATAATAAGAGCTATTTATGACAAACCCACAGCGAATATCATACTGAATGGGCAAAAACTGGAAAAATTCCCTTTGAAAACTGGCACAAGATAGGGATGCCCTCTCTCACCACTCCTATTCAACATAGTGTTGGAAGTTCTGGCTAGGGCAATCAGGCAAGAGAAAGAAATCAAGTGTATCCAGTTAGGAAAAGAAGAAGTCAAATTGTCCCTGTTTGCAGATGACATGATTTTATATTTAGAAAACCCCATCGTCTCAGCCCAAAATCTCCTTAAGCTGATAAGCAACTTCAGCAAAGTCTCAGGATACAAAATTAATGTGTAAAAATCACAAGCATTCTTAAACACCAGTAACAGACAAGCAGAGAGCCAAATCAGGAATGAACTTCCATTCACAATTGCTTCAAAGAGAATAAAATACCTAGGAATCCAACTTACAAGTTATGTAAAGGACCTCTTTAAGGAGAGCTACAAACCACTGCTCAGTGAATTAAAAGAGGACACAAACAAATGGAAGAACATACCATGATCATGGATAGGAAGACTCAATATCGTGAAAATGGCCACACTGCCCAAGGTTATTTATAGATTCAATGCCATCCCCATCAAGTTACCAATGAGTTTCTTCACAGAATTGGAAAAAACTGCTTTAAAGTTCATATGGAACCAAAAAAAGAGCCTGCATTGTCAAGACAACCCTAAGTCAAAAGGACAAAGCGGGAGGCGTCACGCTACCTGACTTCAAACTATACTACAAGGCTACAGCAACCAAAACAGCATGGTACTGTTACGAAAACAGAGCTATAGACCAATGGAACAGAACAGAGTCCTGAGAAATAATACCACACATCTACAGCCATCTGATCTTTGACAAGCCTGATAGAAACAAGAAATGGGGAAAGGATTCCCTATTTAATAAATGGTGCTGGGAAAATTGACTAGCCATAAGTAGAAAGCTGAAACTGGATCCTTTCCTTACTCCTTATACGAAGATTAATTCAAGATGGATTAGAGACTTAAATGTTAGACCTAATACCATAAAAACCCTAGAAGAAAATCTAGGTAGTACCATTCAGGACATAGGCATGGGCAAGGACTTCATGTCTAAAACACCAAAAGCAACGGCCGCAAAAGCCAAAATTGACACATGGGATCTAATTAAACTAAAGAGCTTCTGCACAGCAAAAGAAACTACCATCAGAGTGAACAGGCTACCTACAGAATGGGAGAAAGTTTTTGCAATCTACTCATCTGACAAAGGGCTAATATCCAGAATCTACAAAGAACTCAAACAAATATACAAGAAAAAAACAAACAACCCCATCAAAAGTGGGCAAAGGATATGAACAGACATTTCTCAAAAGAAGACATTCATACAGCCAACAGACACATGAAAAAATGCTCATCATCACTCGCCATCAGAGAAATGCAAATCAAAACCACAATGAGATACCATCTCACACCAGTTAGAACGGCAATCATTAAAAAATCAGGAAACAAGAGTTGTTGGAGAGGATGTGGAGAAATAGGAACACTTTTACACTGTTGGTGGGATTGTAAACTAGTTCAACCATTATGGAAAAAAGTATGGCAATTCCTCAAGGATCTAGAACTAGATGTACCACATGACCCAGCCATCCCACTACTGGGTATATACCCAAAGGATTATAAATTATTCTACTACAAAGACACATGCACACGTATGTTTATTGCAGCACTATTCACAATAGCAAGACTTGGAATCAACCCAAATGTCCATCTGTGACAGAATGGATTAAGAAAATGTGGCACATATACACCATGGAGTACTACACAGCCATAAAAAAGGATGAGTTTGCATCCTTTGTAGGGACATGGATGCAGCTGGAAACCATCATTCTTAGCAAACTATCACAAGAACAGAAAACCAAACACCGCATGTTCTCACTCATAGGTGGGAACCGAACAATGAGATCACTTGGACTCGGGAAGGGGAACATCACACACTAGGGCATATCATGGGGAGGGGGGAGGGGGGAGGAATTGCATCGGGGA
The DNA here is from genome assembly GCF_007565055.1 of Rhinopithecus roxellana. Taxonomy (NCBI): domain Eukaryota; kingdom Metazoa; phylum Chordata; class Mammalia; order Primates; family Cercopithecidae; genus Rhinopithecus; species Rhinopithecus roxellana. The sequence goes on along the minus strand of NC_044559.1, from coordinate 127,041,141 downwards.
GTTATACATGATATAAATGATGAATTGATGTGTGCTGACGAGTTGATGGGTGCAGCACACCAACATGGCAGAAATATACATATGTAACGAACCTGCACGTTATGCACATGTACCCTAGAACTTAAAGTATATTAAAAATAAATAAAAAGAAAAGAAAAAAGAAAAAAACTTTCTTTTCATTCAGCAGTTTGGAAACACTGTTTCTGTAGAATCTGTGAAGAGATATTTGGGAGTGCATAGATGCCTATGGTGAAAAAGGAAATATCTTAAATTAAAAAATATAAAGAAGCTTTCTGAGAAATTGCTATGTGATGTGTGCATTCATCTCACAGAGTTAAATCTTTCTTTTCATGCACCAGTTTGAAAACACTGCTTTTCTAGGAAAAAACTTGAAGGAAGCAATTTAAGAAACAACTTTCTGATGAGTGCATTCAACTCACAGAGTTAAACATTTCTTTTCATTCAGCAGTTGGAAACTCTGTTTTTGTAGAAAATGTATAGTGATATTTGGGAGCGCATTGAGGCCTATGGTGAAAAAGGAAACATCTTCATATAAAAACTACACAGAGAGCTTTCTGGAGACTGCTTTGGGTTGTGTGTGTTCAACTCACACAGTTAAACTTTTCTTTACATTAAGCGGTTTGGAAATACTGTTGTTGTGCATTCTGCGAATCGCGATTTTGGAGGTCATAGAGGCCAATGGTGAAAAAGCAAATAACCAGGATAAAAACTAGAAGGAAGCTATCTGAGAAACCACTCTGCAGTTTGCAGTGCTAAACCTTTATTTTCATTCATCAGTTTGGAAACACTGTGTTTGCAGAGTCTGCAACTGATATTTGGGAGTGCATTGAGGACTATGGTGAAAAAGGAAACATCTTGAGAAAAAAACAAGAAAGAAGCATTCTAAGGAACTGCTTTGAGATGTGTGCATTCATCTCACAGAGATAAACATTTCTTTAGATTCAGCAGTTTGGAAACACTACTTTTCTCCTTTCTGTCAATTTGGGAGCTAATTGAGGCCAAATGAGAAAAAACGAATATCCCAGGATAAAAACTCAAAGGAAGCTATCTGAGAAACCACTTTGTGATGTGTGCATTCATCTCACAGAGGTAAACGTTTCTTTTCATTCAGGAGTTTGGAAACACTGTTTTTGTAGAATCTGTGAAGGGTTATATAGAAGTGCCTTGAGGCCTATGTTGAAAAACGAAACATCTTAAGGTGAAAACCAAAAGATTTTTCTGAGAAACTGCTTTGTGATGTGTCCATTCATCTCACAGAGGTAAACATATCTTTAGATTCAGCAGTTTTTAAATGCTGTTTTTCTCCATTCTGCGAATGGACATTTGGGAGCTCATTGAGACCAATGCTGAAGATGTCCCGCATAAAAACTAGAAGGAAGCTATTTGCGAAACCATTTGTGATGTGTGCATTCATCTCACAGAGTTAAACCTTTGTTTTCATTCATCAGTGTGAGAACTCTTATTTTGAAGAATCTCCAGAGGGATATTTGGGAGTGCATTGAGGCCTATGTCGAAAAAGGAAACATGTTCAGATTAAAAGTAGGAAGAAGCTTTCTGAAGAAACTGCTTTGTGATGTGTCCATTCATCTCACAGAGTTCAAACTTTCTTTTCATTCAGTAATTAGGAAATACTGTTTTTATGCAAGCTGTGAAGGCAACTTTAGGAGCACATTAGGCCTATGGAGAAAAAGGAAATATCTTCAAATAAACACTAAAATGTAGCTTTCTGAGAAACTCCTTTGTGATATGTCTGTACATCTCACACAGTTAAACCTTTCTTTTTATTCTGCAGTTAGGAAACTCTGTTTTTGTCCATTCTGTGATAGACATTTTGGAGTTGATTGAGGCCAATGGTGATCACAGGTTAAACACCAGAAGGAAGCAAACTGAGAAAACGGTTTGTGATGTGTGCATTCATCTCATAGAGTCAAATTTTCCTTTCCTTCAGCAGGATCAGTGAAGGGATATATGGGAGTACATTGATGCCTATATTGAAAATGGAAACATCTTCAGATAAAAAGTAGAAGGAAGCTTTCTGAGAAGCTGCTTTATGATGTGGGCATTTATCTCACAGAGTTAAACTTTTCTTTTCATTCAGCAGTTTGGAAACACTTTTTTGTACAATCTGTGAAGGTATATTTGGAAGCTTATTGAGATCTTTGGTGAAAAAGGAAATACCAAACCATTCTTTGGATTCAGCAGTTTGGAAACACTATCTTTGTCCATTCAGCCACCGGACATTTGGGTTGACTGTGAGGCCAATGGTGAAAAAGCGAATATCCCAACATAAACACTAGAAGAAAGGTATCTGAGAAATCACTTTGTGATGTGGGCATTCACCTTGCAGAGGTAAACTTTTCTTTTTCATTCAGCAGTTTGGAAACACTGTTTTCGTACAATCTGTGAAGGCATATTTGGGAGCACATTGAGGCCTTTGGTGAAAAAGGAAATACCTTCAAAAAAAACTTGAAAGAAGTGTTCTGAGAAACTACTCTGTGATGTTTGCATTCCTCTCACAGAGTGAAATCTTTCTTTGGATGCAGCAGTTTGGAAACACGGTTTCTGTGTATTCTGAGAATGGACATTTGGGAGCTCATTGAGGCCAATGGTAAAAAAGGGAGTATCCCAGGATAAAAACTAGAAGAAAGCTATCTGAGTAAGTGCTTTGTGATGTTTACATTCAGCTCACAGAGTTAAAAAGTTCTTTCCACTGTGCAGTTTGGAAACACTCTTTTGGTAGAATGTAGAAAGAGAAATTTGGCACCACTTTGAGATTTTTATGCTGAAAAAGAAGTATCTTCAAATAAAAAGAAGAAGAAGTTTTCTGAGGAACTGCTTTGTGAGGTGAGCATTCATCTCACAGAATTAAACACATTTTTGGATGCAACAGTTTGGAAACACTGGTTTTGTCCATTCTGTAAATGGACATTTGGGAGCACTTTGAGGCCAATAGAGAAAATGTGATTATCCTAAGATAAAAACTACAAGGAAGCTATTTGAGAAACTGCTATGTGATGTGTGCATTCATCTCGCAGAGTTAAACATTTCTTTTCATTCAGCAGTTTGGAAACACTGAATACGTGAGGGGAAAGTTGGGAGAACATTGAGTACTATGGTGAAATAGGAAGTATCTTCAAATAAAAACTCAAAATAAGGTTTCAGAGAAACTGCTTTGTGATGTGCACATTCCTCTCACAGTGTTAAAACTTTCTTTGGATTTAGTGCTTCAGAAACACTGTTTTTGTTCATTCTGCAAATGGACGTTTGGGACTTTATTGAAGCCAATAATGAAAAAGCAAATATCCCTGTGTAAAAAACAGAGGGAAGCTATGTGAGGAATAACTTTATGATGATTGAATTCATCTGGCACAGGTAAACCTTTATGTTCATTCAGTAGTTTGGAAACTATTATTGTAGAATCTGTGAAGGGATATTTGGGAGCGCATTGAGGCCTATGGTGAAAAGGGAAATATCTTAAAATAAAAAGTTGAAAAATATCTCTGAGAAACTGTTTTGTGATGTGTGCATGAATCTCAGTGTTAAACCTTTCATTTCATGCAGCAGTTTGGAAACACTGTATTTGTCCATTCTGCAAATGGACATTTAGAAACTTTTTGAGGCCAAAGTCGAAAAAGTGAATATCCCAGGAAAAAACTAGAAGGAAGCAACTGAGAAATGGCTTTTTGATGAGTGCATTCAACTCGCAGAGTTGAACATTTCTTTTCATTCAGCAGTTTGGAAACACTGTTTTTGTAGAATCTGTGAAGGGATATTTCAGAGCACATTGTGGCCTATGGGAAAAAGGAAACATCTTCATATGAAAACTACAAATAAGCTTTCTGAGAGACTGCTTTGTGTTATTTATGTTCAACTCACATAGTTAAACCGTTCTTTCCATTCAGCAGTTTGGAAACACTGTTTTTGTCCATTCTGTGAATCAAGATTCGGGAGCTCATAGAGGCCGATGGTGAAAAAGCGAATATTCCAGGATTAAAACTACAAGGAAGCTATCTGAGAAACTGCTCTGTGATGTGTGCATTCATCTCATAGTATTAAACCTTTATCTCATCCATCAGTTTGGAGACACTGTGTTCATAGAATCTGCAACTGATATTGGGGAGTGCATTGAGGCCTCTGGTGAAAAAGGAAACATCTTGAGATAAAAGCAAGAAAGAAGCATTCTGAGGAACTTTTTGTGATGTGTGCATTCATCTTGCAGAGTCAAACATTTCTTTTCATTCATCAGTTTGGAAACACCGTTTTTTAGAATCTGTGAAGGGATATTTGGGAGCGCATTGAGTCCTATGTTGAAGTAGGAAGTATCATCAAATGAAAACTTGAAAGAATCTTGCAGAGAGACTGCTTTGTGATGTCTGCATTCCTCTCACAGTGTTAAACCCATTTTTGGGATTCAGCGGTTTGGAAACACTGTTTTTGTTCATTCTGTGAATGGACATTTGGGAGCTTATTGAGGCCAATGGTGAAAAAGTGAATATTGCTGTGTAAAAGCGAGAGGCAAGCTATGTGACAATCTGCTTTGTGATGATTGAATTCGTCTGGTGAAGTTAAATCTTTCTGTTCATTCAGCAGTTTGGAAACACTGTTATTGTAGAATCTGCGACGGGATATTTGGAAGTGCATTGAGGCTTATGGAGAAAATGGAAATATCTTAAAATAAAAAGTAGAAAAATCTTTCTGAGAAACTGTTTTGTGATGTGTGCATTCATCTCACATTTTTAAACCTTTCTTTTCATTCAGCACTTTGAAAACACTGTCTTTGTCCATTCTTCAAATGGACATTTAGGAGCTCTTTCAGGCCAAAGTCAAAAACGTGAATATCCCAGGAAAAAACTAGAAGGAAGCAATTTGAGAAATGGCTTTCTGATAGGTGCATTCAACTCACAGAGTTAAACGTTTCTTTTCCCTCCGTAGTTTGGAAACGCTGTTTTGTAGAAACTGTGAAGGGATATTTTGGAGTACATTGAGGCTTATGGGAAAAAGGAAACATCTTCATATAAAAACTACAAAGAAGTTTTCTGAGAGACTACTTTGTGTTGTGTGTGTTCAGCTCACATAGTTAAACTTTTCTTTGCATTCAGCAGCTTGGAAACACTGTTTTTGTCCATTCTGCAAATCAAGATTTGAGAGTTCATAGAGGCCGCTGGTGAAAAAGTGAATATCTCAGGATTAAAACTAGAAGGAAGCTATCTGATAAACCACTCTGTGATGTGTGCATTCATCTCACAGTGTAAAACCTTTATTTTCATCCATCAGTTTGGGAACGCTGTGTTTGTAGACTCTGAAACTGATATCTATGGTGAAAAAGGAAACATCTTGAGATAAAAAGAAGAAAGAAGCATTCTGAGGAACTGTTTTGTGATGTGTGCATTCATCTCGCAGTGTTAAACCTTTCCTTACATTCAGCAGTTAGGAAACACTCTTTTTTAAAATCTGCAAAGGGATATTTGGGAGCACATTGAGTCCTATGTTGAAATAGGAAGTATCTTCAAAAAAGACTCTAAAGAAGCTTGCACCGAAACTGCTTTGTGGTGTCTGCATTTCTCTCACAGTGTTAAACTCTTTTTGGATTCAGCAGTTTGGAAACACTGTTTTTGTCCATTCTGCAAATGGACATTTGGGAGCTTATTGAAGCCAATGGTGAAAAAGTGAATATCCCTGTGTAAAAACGAGAGGGAAGTTATGTGACAATCCACTTTGTGATGATTGAATGCATCTGGCAGAGTTAAACCTTTCTGTTTAACTCTGTGAGATGATTCACACATCACAAAGCAGTTTCTGAGATAGTTTCCCTCCCGTTTTCATCCTGGGATATTAGCTTTTTTGCAATGGACCCCCCCAAAATCCCATATGTCCATAAGCAGAATGGACAAACACAGTGTTTCCAAACTGCTGAATCCAAAGGAAGGTTTAACTTTGTGAGATGAATGCACACTTTACAAAGCAGTTTCTCACAAATCTGCTTTCTCTTTTTTATGTGAAGATGTTTCCTTTTTCACCATAGATCTCAATGCACTCTGAAATAGTCCTTCATAGATACTGCAAAAGACATGTTTCCAAACTGCTGAATGAAAACAAAAGTTTAACAATGTGAGATTAATGCACACATCACAAAGCAGTTTCTCAGAAGTTTCTTTCTAAGTTTACCTGAAAATGTTTCATTTTTCAACATAGGCCTCAATGCAAACCCAAATATCCCTTCACAGATTACACAAAAACAGTGGTTCCAAACTGCTTAATGAAGAGAAAGATTTCTCTGGGAGACGAATGCACACATTACAAAGCGGTTTCTCAGATAGCCTACTTCCAGTTTATATCCTGGGATATTCTCTTTTTCACCATTGGTCTCAATGAGCTCCTAAATGTCCATTGGCAGAAGGACAAGAATAGTGATTCCAAACTGCTGAATCCAAGGGAAGTTTTAACTCTGTGAGATGAATATGCACATCACAAAGCAGTTTCTCAGAAAACTTCTTTCTACTTTTTATTGGAATATGTTTCCTTTTTCACCATAGTCCTCAATGCACTCACAAATATCCCTTTGCAGATTCTACAAAAACAGTGTTTCCAAACTGCATCATGAAAAGAAAGGTTTAACTCTGTGAGATGAATGCACTTATAGCAAAGCAGTTTCTCCCAGAAGTTCCTTCTAGTTTTTACCTTGGGATATTCACTTTTTTGCCATTGGCCTCACTGAGTTACCAAATGTCCATTGGTAGAATGGACAAAAACAGTGTTTTCAAACTGGTGAATCAAAAGAAAATTTTAACTCTGTGAGATGAATGCACACATCAAAAGCTGTTTCTGGGAATGCTTCTTTGTTGTTTTTATATGAAGATATTTCTTTTTGCACCATAGGCCTCAAAGTGCTCCCAAGTTTCCCATCACAGATTCTAAAAAAATGTTTCCAAACTACTGAATGAAAAGAAAAGTTGAACTCTGCAAAGTGAATGCACACATCATTAAGCAGTTTCTCAGAGAAATTCCATGTTGTTTTTATCCTGGGGTATTCGTTTTTCCGCCATTGCCCTCAGTGAACTCCCACAGAATGGACAAAAGAAGTGTTTCCAAGCCTGCTGAATCCAATGAAAGGTTTAACTCTGTGAGATGAACCCACACATCACAAAGCACTTTCTCACAAAGCTTCTTTCTACTTTTCATGTGAAGATGTTTCCTTTTTCACTGTAGGCCAAAATGCACTACCAAATAAACCATCACAGATTCTACAAAAACTGTGTTTCCAAATAGCTGAATGAGAAGAAAGATTTAACACTGTGAGATGAATTCGCACACCACAAAGTGGTTTCTCAGATAGTTTCCTTGTAGTTTTTATCCTGGGATATTCGCTTTTTCACAATTGGCCTCAATGAGCTCCCAAATTTCCATTCACAGAATAGACATAAATAGTGTTTCCAAGCCGCTGAGTCCAAAGAAATTTTAACTCTTTGTGATGAATGAACACATAACGAAGCAGTTTCTCAGAAAGCTTTCTAGTTTTTATCTGAAGATGTTTCATTTTTCACCATAAGCCTGAATGCTCTGAGAAATATCACTTCAAAGATTCTACAAAAAAAATGTTTAAAAATGCTGAATGAGAAGAAAGTTTTAACTCTGCATGAAGAATGCACACATCACAAAGCGATTTCTGAGATAGTTTCCACCTAGTTTTTATCCTGGGATACTTGTGCTTTCACCAGTGACCACAGGGAGCTCCCAAATGCCCATTTGCAGAAAGAACAAAAATAGTTTTTCCAAATTGCTAAATCCAAGAGAAGGTTTAACTCTGTGAGATGAATGCACACATCACAAAGCAGTTTCTCTGAAAGCTTCTTTCTCCTTTTTATGTAAACATTTTTTCCTTTTTCACCATAGGTCTCAATGCCCTCACAAATATCCCTTCACAGATTTTATGAAAGCAGTGTTTCCAAACTGCTGAAGGAAAAGAAAGGTTTAACTCTGTGAGATTAATGCAAATATCATAAAGCAGTTTCTCAGAAAACTTCTTTCTTGTTTTTATCTCAAGATGTTTCCTTGTCCAACATAGTTCTCAATGCACTCCTATATATTCTTTTGCAGATTATATAAAAACAGTGTTCTCAAACTGCTGAATCAAAAGAAAGTTTTAACTCTGTGAGATGAATGCACACATCACATGGCAATTTGTCAGATAGCTTCCTTCTACTTTTTATCCTGGGATATTAGCTTTTTCACCAGTTGGTCTCAATGAGCTCCAAATGTCCAATGGCAGAATGGACAAAAACAGTGTTTCCAAACTGCTGAATCCAAAGAAAGTTTTAACTCTGTTAAATGAATCTGCAAATCACAAAGCAGTTTTTCAGAAAGCTTCTTTCTACTTTTTATCTGAAAATGTTTCCTTTTTCACCATAAGCTTCAATGTGCTCCCAAGTATCAATTCACAGATTCTACACAACCACTGTTTCCAAACTGCTGAATGAAAAGAAATGTTTAAATCTGTGAGATGAATGCTTGCATCACAAATCAGTTTATCAGACGGCTTTCTTCTAATTTTTATCCTGGAATATTCTCATTTTCACCTTTGGCTTCAATGAGTTTTCAAATGTCCTGTTGCAGAATGGACAAAAACAGTGGTTAAAATCTGCTGAATCCAAAGAAAGTTTTATCTCTGTGAGATGAATTCAGGCTTCAGAAAGCAGTTTATCAGAAAGGTTCTTTCTACTGTTTATGTGAAGATGTTTCCTTTATCACCAGAGGCCTCAAAGAGCTTCCAAATATCCCTTCACAGATTCTAAAAAAAACAGTGTTTCCAAAGTGCTAAATGAAAAGATAGTTTTAACTCTGTGAGAGGAATGCACACATCATAAAGCATTCTCACATACCATCCTTCTAGTTTTTATCCTAGGATATTCATTTTTCAACCATTGGCCTCAGTGAGCTCTCAAAAGCCCATATGCAGAATGGACAAAAACAGTGTTTCCAAACTGCTAAATCCAAGGAGAGGTTTAAATCTGTGGGATGAATGCATACATCACAGAGCAGTTTCTGAGAAAGATTCTTTCAAGTTTTTATCTGAAGATGTTTCCTTTGTCACCATAGGCCTCAACGTGTTCCAAATATTGCTTCACAGATTCTACAAAAACAGTGTTTCCAAATGGCTGAATGAAAGGAATGGTATGTCTCTTTAAGATTAAAGCACACATCACAAAGCAGTTTCTCAGATAGCTTTCTTCTAGTTTTCACCGTTGACCTCAATGAGCTCCCAAATGTCCATTGGCAGAATGGACAAAAACTGTGTTTCCAAACTACTGCATCCTAGGAAAATTTTGCCATAGTGACATGAATGCACACATCACAAAGCAGTTCCTCAGAATGCTTCATTCTAGATTTTATCAGAAGATATTTCCATTTTCACAACATGCCCCAATGTGCTCCCAAATATAACTTTGTACATTCTACAAAAACAGTGTACCCATACTGCTGAATGAGAATAAAGGTTTAACTCTGTAGGATTAATCCACACATCACAAAGAGGTTTCTCAGATAGATTCCTTCAGTTTTTTTCCTGGGATTTTCACATATTCACCATTTGCCTCAATGAGCTCCCAAATACCAACTCACAGAATGTACAGAAATGGTATTTCCAAACTGCTGAATCCAAGAAAAGGTTTCTCTCTGTGAGATGAATGCACAATTCACAAAGAACTGAGTTAAAATGTAGAAAGAAGCATTCGGAGAAACTTCTTTGTGATGCGTACTTTCATCTAACAGAGATAAAATTTTCTTTGGATTCAGCACTTTGGGGACACTGTTTTGGTTCATTCTGTAAAAGGACTTCTGGAAGCTCACTGAGGCCAATGGCCAAAAAGTGAATATCCCTGTATAAAAACTAGAAGGAATCTGTGTGAGAAACTGCTTTGTGATGTGGGCATTCATCTTGCAGAGTTAAACCCATCCTTTAATTCAGCAGTTTGAAAACACTGCTTTTGTAGAATCTGCAAAGGGATATTTGGGAGTGTATTGAGGCCAATGGTCAAAAAGGAAACATCTTCACATAAAAAGTAGAAAGAAGCTTTCTGAGAAACTGCTTTGAGATGCATGCATTCATCTCAGAGTTAAACCTTTCTCTTCATTCAGTAGTTTGGAAACACTGTTTTTGTGGAATCTGGGAAATGATATTTTGGATTGCATTGAGGCCAATGTTGAAAAAGATAACATCTTCCAATAAAAACTAGAAAGAAGCTTTCTCTTTCTTTCTGAGAAACTGCTTTGTGATGGGTGCATTCATCTCACAGAGTTAAAACTTTCCTTTGATTCACCAGTTTGGAAACACTTCTTTTTTAGAATCTGTGAGGGGATATTTGGGAGTGCAAACAAGCCTGTGGTGAAAAAGGAAACATCTTCAGATGAAAAGTAGAGAGAAACTTTCTGAGAAACTAATTTGTGATATGTGCATTCATGTAACAGATTTAAACTTTCTTTGGATTCTGCAGCTTGTAAACACTGTTTTTGTCCATTAACGGATATTTTTGTGTTCATTGAGGCCAATGCGAAAATAATAATAATAATAATAATAATAATAATAATAATATGCTAGGATAAAAACTAGATGGAAGCTATCTGAGAAACTGCTTTGTGATGTGTTCACTCATCTTGCAGAGTTCAACCTTTCTTCTCATTCAGCAGTTTGGAAACACTGTGCTTTCAGAATCTGGAAACGGATATTTGGGAGTGCATTGATGCCTATGGTGAAAAAAGAAATATCTTCATATAAAAGCTAGAAAGAAGCTTCCTGAGAAACTGCTTTGTGATGTGTGCATTCATCTCACAGTGGTAAACCTTTCTTTGAATTCAGCACTTTGAAAACACTGCTATTGTCCATTTTGTGAATGGACAATTGGGAGCTCATTGAGGCCAATGGCAAAAAAGTGAATATCCCAAAATAAAAGTTACAAGGAAGCTCTCTGAGAAACTGCTTTGTGATGTTTGCATTAACCTCGCAGATTTAAAGCTTTCCTTTAAATAATAAACATTTTTTTATAAACATTTTCAGCAGTTTTGGAAGCACTGTCTATGCAGAATCTGTGAAGGAATATTTGACAGTGCTTTGAGGTATATGGTGAAAAAGGAAACATCTTCACGTAAAAGCTAGAAAGTAGGTTTCTGAGAAACTGCTTTGTGATATGCACATTCATCTCATATAGTTAAACATTTATTTGATTTCAGCAGTCTGGAAAAACTGTTTTTGTCCATTAATGGATACTTGGGAGCTTACCAAGGCCAATGGTGATAAAGCATAAATCCCAGTAGAAAAACTAGAAGGAAGCTATCTGAGAAACTGCTTTGTGATGTGTGCATTCATTGCACAGAGTTAAATCCTTCTTTTTAATCAGCAGTTTGAAAACACTGTCTTTGTAGTATCTGCAAAGGGATATTGGGAGGGCATTGAGGCCTATGGTGAAAAAAGAAACATCTTCAGGTAAAAACTAGAAAGAATCTTTCTGAGAAACTGCTCTGTCATGTGTGCCTTCTTCTCACAGAGGCAAACCTTGTTTTTTATTCAGCAGTTTGGAAAAACTGTTTTTGTCCATTTTGCAAATGGACAAATTTGGGAGCTCATTGAGGCCAATGGCGAAAAAACGAATATCCCAAAATAAAAACTAGAAGGAAGCTCTCTGAGAAACTGCTTTGTCATGTTTGCACTCATCTCGCCCTGTTAAAGCCTTATTTTCATTCAGCAGTTTAGAAACACTGTTTTTGTATAACCTACGATGGGATATTTGGGAGCTCATTGAGGCCTATAAGGAAAAAGGAAACATCTTCTTATAAAAACTAGAAAGAATATTGCTGAGAAACTACTTTGTTGATGTATGCATTCATCTCACAGAGTTAAAATTTTCTTTGGATTCAACAGTGTGGAAACACTTTTCTTGTACTATGTGCAAATGGGCATTTGGGAGCTCATTGAGGCCAATGGTGAAAAAGTGAATATCCCAAAATAAAAACTAGAATGATGGTATCTGAGAAACCACTTTGTGATGTGTGCATTCATCTCATGGAGATAAACTTTTCTTTTCATTCAACAGTTTGGAAACACTGTCTTTGTAGAATTTCTGAAGGAATATTTTGGTGTGCTTTGCGGTCTACTGTGAAAAATCATATACCTTCAGATGAAAACAAGAAAGAAATTATCTGAGAGACTGCTATGTGATGTACATTTTCATCTCACATAGTTAAACATTTCTTTGAATTCAGCAGACCAGAAACACTATTTTTGTTCATTGATGGATATTTGAGGGCTCATTGAGGTCCATAGTGAAAAATCATAAATTCCAGGATAAAAACAAGGAGGAGGCTATATGAGAAATGGCATTATGATGTGTGCATTCATTTTGCAGACTTAAAACCCTTGTTACCATTCAGCAGTTTGGAAACACTGTTTTTAGAATCTCTGAAGGGGTATTTGGGAGCACATTGAGGCCCATGGTGGAAAAGGAAAAATGTTCAGATAAAAACTGGAAATAAGCTTTCTGAGAAACTGCTTTGTGATGTGTGCATTCATTTCACAGAGCTCAAAATGTCTTTGGATTCAGCAGTTTGGAAACACTGGATTTGTCCATTGCATCAATGGACATCTGGGAGCTCATTGAAGCAAATGGCAAAAAAGCGAATATCCCAGGACAAAACTATTAGAAAGCTATTTGAGAACCCGTTTTGTGATGTGTGCATTCATCTCACACAGTTAAACTTTTCTTGTCATTCAGCAGTTTAGAAACACTGTTTTTTGTTGAATCTGTGAAGCGATATTTGGAAGCACATTGAGACTTACAGTGAAAAAGAAAACATCTTTAGATAAAAACTAGAAAGAAGCTTTCTGAGAAACTGCCTGTTGATGTGTGCATATATCTCACAGAGTTAAACCTTTCCTTGGATTCAACAGTGTGGAAACACTGTTTTGGTACATACTGTGAATGGACATTTGGGAGACTTTTGTGGCCAATGGTGAAAGACAGAATATCCTAGAATGAAATCTAGAAGGAAGCTATATGAGAAACTATTTGTGATGTTTGCATTCATCTCACAGAGGTAAACATTTCTGTTCATTTTGAGGTTTGGACACACTGTTTTTGTAGAATCTGCAAAGGGGTATTTGGGAGTTCATGGAGGCTTATGGTAAAAAAGGAAATATCTTCAGAAAAAGACTAGAAAGAAACTTTCTGAGAAACTGCCTTGTGATATGTGCATTAATCTCAAAGTTAAACCTTGTTTCAGATTTTCCAGTTTGAAAACACTGTTTTTGTCCATTATACGAATGTACATTTGGGAGCTCATTGAAGCCAATGGTGAAAAAGCGAATATCCCAGGATAAAAGCAAGAAGGAAACTATATGAGAAACCGCTTCTTGATGTGTGTATTCATCTCCGAGTTAAAACTTTCTTTTCATTCAGCAGTTTGGAAAGCACTGTTTTTGTAGAATCTGTGAAGGGATATTTGAAAGCAAGTTGAGGCCTATTGTGAAATAGGAAACATTTTCAGATAAAGCTAGAATGAAGTTTTCTGAGTAACAGCTTTATGATATATGCATTTATCTCAAAGAGTTAAATCTTTCTTTGGATTCAAATGTTTGGAAACACTTCTTTGTCTATTCTGAGAATGGACATTACAGATCTCATTGAGGCTAATGGTGAAAAAGCAAATATCTTAGGATAAAAACTAGAAGGAAGCCATGTGAGAAACCACTTTGTGTTATGTGCATTCATCTCGCAGATGTAAACCTCTTTTTTCACTCAGAGGATTGGAAACACTGTTTTTATAGCATATGCAAAGGGATATTTGGGAGCACATTGAGGTCTATGTTGAAAAAGGAAACATCTTCAGATAAAAATTGGAAGGAAATTTTCAGAGAAACTGCTTTGTGATGTCTATATTCACTTCACCGAGTTAAAACTTTCTTTGGATTCAGCAGTTTGGAAACATTGTTTATGCCCCTTCTGTGTTAGGACGTTTAGGAGCTCATTGAGTCCAATGGTGAAAAAGCGAATCTCCCAAGATAGGAACTAGAAGGAAGCTATCTGAGAAATTGCTTGGTGGTATTTGCATTCATCTCCCAGAGTCAAAACCTTTTCATTCAGGAGTTTGAAAACACTGTTTTTGTAGAATCTGTGAAGGGATATTTGAGAGTAAGTTGAGGCCTATTGTGAAATAGGAAACACATTCAGATAAAAACTAGAATGAAGCTTTCTGAGAAACAGCTTTATGATGTGTGCATTCGTCTCAAAGAGTTAAATCTTTCTTTAGATTTAGAAGTTTGAAAACATGTCTTTGTCCGTTCTGCAAATGGACATTAGGGATCTCATTGAGGCCAATGGCAAAAAAGCAAATATCCAAGGATAATTAGAAGGAAGCAATGTGAGAAACCACGTTGTGAAGCATGCATTCATCTCACAAAGTTAAACATTTCTTTTCATTAAGCATTTTGAAAATGCTGTTTTTGGAGAATCTGCTAAGGGATATTTGGGAGCAAATTGAGGCCTACTGTGAAAAAGGGAACATATACAGATAAAAACTAGAATGAACCTTCTGAGAAACAGCTTTGTGATGTGTGCATTCAACTCCCAGAGTTAACCCTTTCTTCAGATTCAGCAATTTTGAAACACTGTTTTTGTCTATTGTGCAAAGGGACATTTGGGAGCTCATTGGGGCCAATGGTGAAAAAGTGACTATCCAGGATAAAACTAGAAGGATGCTATCTGAAAAACCATTTTTTGAAGTGTGCATTCATCTCGCAGAGTTAAACCTTTCTTATTATTCAGCAGCTTGGAAGCACTGTTTTTCTCCTTTCTGTGAAAGGTCATTTTGGAGCTCATTGAGGCTAATGGCGAAAAAGGGAATATCACAAGTTAAAAACTAGAAAGAAGCTTTCTAAAAAATTGCTTGTGATGTGTGCATTCATCTTACACAGTCAAAGTTTTCTTTAGATTCAGCAGTTTGGAAACACTCTTTTTGTTCATTCTGTCAATGGACTTTGGAGCCCATTGAAGCCAGTGGTGAAAAAGCAAATATTCCAGTATAAAAACAAGATGGAAGTTCTCAGAGAAACTGCATTGTGATGTTTACATTCATCTCACAGATTTAAACCCCTATTTTCATTCATTTCCCAGAGTTAAAATATTTTTTTCAATCAGCAGTTCAGAAATACTGTTTTCATAGAATTAGGGAATGTATATTTGGGAGCACATTGAGGCCTATTGTGAAAAAGGAGACTTCTTCAAATAAAAACTAGTAAAAGACTTTCTAAGAAACTGCTTTGTGATGTGTGCATTCATCTCCCAGAGTTAACCCTTTATTTGGATTCAGCAGTTATGAAATCACTGTTTTTATCCATTCTGTGAATGGACATTTGGGAGCTCATTGAGGCCAATGGCAAAAAAGTGAGTATCCCAGGATAAAACTAGAAGGATGCAATCTGAGAAACCACTTTTTGAAGTGTGCATTCATCTCACAGAGTTAAACTGTCCTTTTCATTCAGCAGTCTGGAAACACTGTTTTTGTAGAATATGTAAATGGACCTTTGGGAGCTCATTGAGGCCAAAGGTGAAAAGATCATATCCCAGGATAAATCTAGAAGGATGCTGTCTGAGAAACAGCTTTGTGATGTGTGCATTCATCTCAAAGTATTAAACATTTCTTTTCATTCAGGAGTTTGGAAACACTGTCTTTGTAGAAACTGCAAAAGGCTATTTGGGAGTGCATTGAGGCCTATAATGAAAAAGGAAACATCTTCAGATAAAAACTAGAAAGAAACTTTCTGAGAAACTGCTTTTTAATGTGTGCCTTCATCTCACAGAGTTAAACCTTTCTTTGGATTCAGCAGTTTGGAAACACTCTTTTTGTCCATTCTGCGAAAGGACATTTGGGATCTCATTGAGACTAATGTCGAAAAAGTGATTATTCTAGGGAAAAAACTAGAAGAAAACTCTCTGAGAAACCACTTTATTATGTGTGCATTCATGTCGCAGAGCTAAACCTCTCTTTTCATTCAGCAGATTTGAAACATTGTTGTAGCATCTACGAAGGCATATTTGGGAACGCATGGAGGTCTTTGTTGAAGAACGAAACATCTTCAGATGAAAACTAGAAAGAAACTTTCTGTGAAACTTCTTTGTAATGCGTGCATTCAATTCACACAGTTAAACCTTTCCTTGGTTTCAACAGCTTAGCAACACCGTTTTTGTCCATTCTGTGAAAGGTCATTTTGGAGCTCATTGAGGCCAATGGCAGAAAAGGGAAAAACTGCATTATAAAAACTAGAGGAAAGACATCTGAGAAACTGTTTGTGATGTGCACGTTCATTTCACAGAGTTAAACTTTTCTATGGATTCAGAAGTTTGGAAACACCCTTTTTGTCCATTCTGTGGTGGACATTTGGGAACTCATTGAGGCCAATGGCAAAAAGTGAATATCCCAGGATAAAAACTAGAACGAAGCTCTCTGAGGAATCGCTTTGTGATGTGTGCATTCATTTTGAAAGGTTGAACATTACTTCTTATTCAGCTGTTTGGAAACACTTTTTTAGAATCTATGAAAAGATATTTAGGAGTGCAATGAGGCCTATGTTGGAAAAAGAAACATCTTCAGATAAAAACAAGAAAGAGGCTTTCTGAAAAACTGTGTTGAGATGTGTGCCTTCAACTCACAGAGTTATACCTTTCCTTAGTTTCAGCAGCTTGGAAACACTCTTTTTGTCCATTCTATTAAACATCATTTTGGAGCTCATTGAGGCCAATGGCAAAAAAGGGAACATTGCATGATAAAAAGTAGAAAGAAGCTTTCTGAGGAACTGCTTTATGATGCATGCATTCATCTCACAGAATTAAACCTTTCTTTAGATTCAGCAGTTTGGAAACCCTCTTTTTGTCCATTCTGCAAATGGACATTTGGGAGCTCATTGAAGTCAGTGGTGAAAAGATGAATATCCCAGTATAAAAAAATAGATGAAATCTCTTGGAGAAATGGCATTGTGATCTTTGCATTCATCTCACAGAGGTAAACTACTCTTTTCATTCAGCAGTTTGGAAATAATGTTTTCATAGAATCTGTGAATGGATAACTTGGAGTATATTGACCTCTAAAGTGAACAAGGAAATATCTTCAAACAAAAACTAGAAACAAACTTTCTGAGAAACTGCTTTGTGATATGAGCATTCATCTGCCAGAGTTAACCCTTTCTTTGTGCTCAGCAGTTTTGAAACCCTGTTTTTGGCCATACTGAGTATGGACATTTGGGAGCTCTTTGAGGCCAGTGGAGAAAAAGAGAATATCTAAGGATAAAACTAGAAGGATGCTGTCTGAGAAACTGCTTTGCAAAGTGTGCATTCATCTCGCAGAGTTAAACCTTTGTTTTCATTCAGCAGTTTGGAAACACTGTTTTTGTAGAATTTTTGAAGGGATATTTGGGAATGCATTGAGACCTATGGTGAAAAAGTAAGCATCTTCAGATAAAAACCATAATCAAGCTTTCTGAGAAATTGCTTTGTGATGCATGCATTCTTCTCACAGACTTAAACATTTCTTTACATTCAGCCATTTGGAAATGCTTTTTGTCCATTCTGCGAATGGACATTTGGAAGCTTATAGAGGCCAATGGCGAAAATGAGAATATCCCAGGATAAAAACTAGAAGCAAGTTATCTGAGAAGCTGCTTTATAATGTGTGCATTCATCTCACAGAGTTAGACTGCTCTTTTCACTCAGCAGATGGGAAGCACTGTTTTTTTTCTTCTAAATCTGTGAAACTATATTTCAGAGCACATTGAGACCTATGGTAATAAAGGAAACATCTTCAAATAAAAATAAGAAATAAGCTTTCTGAGAGACTGTTTTGTGACGTGTGCATTCATCTCACAGAGTTAAACTTTTCTTTGGATTCAACAGTTTGGAAAATCACTGTTTGTCCATTCTGCGAATGGACTTTTGGGAGCTCATCAATGTCAATGTCGAAAAAGTGACTATCTCAGGATAAAAACTAGAGGGAATCCATCTGATAAACCGCTCTGTGATGTGGGCATTCATCTCACAGATTTAAAACTTTCTTCTTATTGAGCAATTTGGAAACACTGTTTTTCTTCAATCTGCGAGGGATACTTGAGAACGCATTAGGTCTATGGTGAAAAAGGAAATATCTTCAGATGAAAACTAGAAGGAAACTCTCTGAGAAATTGCTATGTGATGTGTGCTTTTATCTCACAGATTTAAACTTTTCTTTGGACTAGCAGTTTAGGAACACCATTTTTGTCCAATCTGCGAATGGACATTTCATATCTCATTGAGGCCAATGGCAAAAAAGCAATTACCCTAGGAAAAAAACTAGAAGGAAACTCTCTGAGAAACTGCTTTGTGATGTGTGCATTCATCTCACAGAGTAAAACCTCTCTTTTCATTCAGCAGATTGGAAACACTGTTGCTGTAGCATCTGCGAAGGCATATTTGGGAACGCATTGAGGCCTATGTGGAAAAAAGAAACATTTTCAGATAAAAACTAGACAGAAGCTTTCTGTAAAACTGCTTTGTGATGTGTGCATTCAACTCACAGAGTTAAACCTTTCCCTTGGTTTCCACAGTTTGACAAATCTGTTTTTGTCCGTTCTGTGAAAGGTCATTGTGGAGTTCATTAAGGCCAATGGTGAAAAAGGAGTATCGCATGATAAAAACTAGAAGGAAGCTATCTGAGAAACTGCTTTGTGATATGTGCATTCACCTCAAAGAGTT
This sequence comes from Rhinopithecus roxellana, assembly GCF_007565055.1. Taxonomy (NCBI): domain Eukaryota; kingdom Metazoa; phylum Chordata; class Mammalia; order Primates; family Cercopithecidae; genus Rhinopithecus; species Rhinopithecus roxellana. Next base: position 127,022,359 of record NC_044559.1, on the reverse strand, counting down.
AAACTTTTCTTTGGATCCAGCAGTTTGGAAACTGCTCTTTTTGTGCACTCTGCGAATGGACTTTTGGGAGCTCATTGAGGCCAATGGAGAAAAGTGAATAACTCAGGATAAAAGCTAGAAGGAAGTTCTCTGAGGAACCGCTTTGTGATATGAGCATTTGTCTTGAAGTGTTAAACATTTATTTTCATTCGGCACTTTGGAAACACTGTTTTTAGAATCTGCGAAAGGATATTTGGGAGCACATTGAGGCCTATGATGAAAAAGGAAACATCTTCAGATAAAAACTAGAAAGAAACTTTCTGAGAAACTGCTTTGTAATGTGTGCCTTCATCTCTCAGAGTTAAACCTTTCTTTGGATTCAACAGTTGGGAAACACTCTTTTTGTCCATTGTGCGAATGGACATTTGGGAGCTCATTGTGGACAATGGTGAAAAAGTGAATATCTCAGGATAAATACCAGAAGGAGGTTATATGAGAAACTGCTTTGTGATATGTGGATTCATCATGCAGATTTAAGACTTTCTCATTACTCAGTTGTTTGGAAACTCTGTTTTTGTTCAATCTGCGAGGGATGTTTGGGAACACATTGAGGGCTGTAGTGAAAAAGGAGACATCTTCCATTAAAAACTAGAATCTTCCTGACAAACTGCTATGTGATGTGTGCGTTCATCTCACAGAATTAAACTTTTCTTTGTATTCAGCACTTTGAAAGGACTGTTTTTGTCAAATCTGTGAATGGACATTTTGGGTGGTCATTGAGGCCAATGGCTAAAAAGCCAATATCCAAGAATAAAAACTAGAAGGAAGCAATATGAGAGACTGCACTGTGACAAGTGCATTAATCTTGCAGAGTTAAACCTCTCTTTTAATTCAGCAGTTTGGAAACACTCTTTTTGTAGAATCTGTGAGGGATATTTGGGAGTGTTTTGAGGAATATGGTGAAAAAGGAATCTTCCTCAGATAAAAACAAGAAAGAAGCTTTCTGAGAAACTGCTTTGGAATGTGTGCATTCGTCTCAGAGTTATAACTTTCCTTTGATTCAGCAATTTGGAAACACTCCTTTTGTCCATTCTATGAATGGACATATGGGAGCTCATTGAGGCCAAAGCCAAAAAAGCAAATATCCCTGGATAAAAACTAGAAGGAAGCTATGTGAGAAAATGCTTAGTGATCTGTGCATCCATCCCAGGGAGTTAAAACTTTCTTTTCATTCTGCAGTATGGAAACACTGCTTTTGTAGAATCTGTGAAGGGATATTAGGTAGCACTTTGATGTCTATGGTGAATAATGAAATATCTTCAGATTAAAACTAGAAAGAAGCTTTCTGAGAAGCAGCTTTGTGATGTGTGCATTCATCTCACAGAGTTAAAACTTTCTTTGGATTTAGTAGTTCGGTAACACTCCTTTTGTCATTCTGCGAATGGACATTTTGGAACTCATTGAGGACAACAGCAAAAAGCGAATATCTCAGGATAAAAATTAGAAGGAAGTTCTCTTAGACACTGCTTTGTCATATATGCATTCATCTTGCAGAGTTAAACCTATCTTTGGATTCAGCATTTTGGAAACACTGTTTTTGTCGATTCTGCGAATGGACATTTTGTAGCTCATTGAAGCAAATGGCAAAAAAGCAAATATGGCATGATATAAACTAGAAAGAAGCTATCCAAGGAACCTTTTTGTGATGTGTGCATTCAGCTTGAAGAGTTAAACCTCCCTTTTCATTCAGCAGATTGGAAACACTGTTTATGTAGCATCTGCAAAGGGATATTTTTGAACACATTGAGGCCTATGTTGAAAAAGAAAACCTAGGGAATACCACTCAGGACATAAGCATGTGCAAAAGTCAAAATTGACAAATGGGATCTAACTAAGCTAAAGAGCTTCTGCACAGCAAAAGAGACTACCATCAGAGTGAACAGGCAACCTACAGAATGGGAGAAAATTTTTGCAATCTACTTTTCTGACAGAGGACTAATATCTAGAGTCTACAAAGAACTCAAACAAATTTTCGAGAAAAATCCAAACAACCCCATCAAAAAATGGTCAAAGGATATGAGCAGACACTTCTCAAAAGAAGACATTTATGCGACCAACAGACACATGAAAAAATACTCTTCATCACTGGCCATTAGAGAAATGCAAATCAAAACCACAATGAGATACTATCTCACACCAGTTAGAATGGCAATCATTAAAAAGTCAAGAAACAACAGGCACTGGAGAGGATGTGGAGAAATAAGAACACTTTTACACTGTTGTTGGAAATGTAAACTAGTTCAACCATTGTGGAAGACAGTGTGGCGATTATTCAAGTATCTAGAACTAGCAATACAATTTGACCCAGCCTTCCCACTACTGGGTACATATCCAAAGGATTATAAATCATGCTACTATAAAGACACATGCACACATATGTTTATTGCAGCACTATTCACAATAGCAAAGACTTAGAACCAATCCAAATGTCCATCAATGATAGACTGGATTAAGAAACTGTGGCACATATACACTATGGAATACTGTGCAACCATAATAAAGGATGAGTTCATGTCATTTGTATGGGCATGAATGAAGTTAGAAACCATCATTCCCAGCAAACTATTACAAGGACAAAAACCAAACACCGCATGTTCTTACTCATAGGTGGGGATTGAACAATGAGATCACTTGGACACAGAAAGTGGAACATAACGCACTGGGGCCTGTCATGGATTGAGGGGAGGGGGGAGAGATAGCATTAGGAGATATACGTAATGTAAATGACAAGTTAATGGGTATAGCACACCAACATGGTGCATATTTACATCTGTAACTGTTTTTGTCGATTCTGCGAATGGACATTTTGTAGCTCATTGAAGCTAACCTGCATGTTGTGCACATGAACCCTAGAACTTAAAGTAGAATTTTAAAAAAAGATAAAAAGAAAAGAACAAAAAGAAGAAGAATATTTTCTGACATGTAAAATTTACTTGAGATTCACATTTCAATGTCCATATATAAAGTTGTATTGGATGACACAAAAAAAAGAAATTTAGGAAAAGATCACTGCAGTAATATGTTTGTGTACTTTCTTCTAGAGAGAACCCCCAGGATTTGATCGTATTCTCATATTACCATTCTCCTGATATTGAGCCTTCAATATAAGCTGAATGCTACTCTTTTCCCAGTTTTCATCCTAGTATATTCACTTTTTGGCTCAGTGATGTCAATGGTGAAAAAGTGAATATACAAGAATGAAAACTAGAATGAATCTATCAGAGAAACTCTTTTTTGAAATGTGCATTCATCTAGCAGAGATAAAGCATTGTTTTCATTCAGCAGATTGGAAACGCTTTTTCTTGTCCATTCTGTGAATGTACATTTGGTAGCTCATTGAGGCCAGTGGGGATAAAGCTAATATCCCAGGATAAAAACCAGAAGAAAGCTATCTGAGAAACCGATTTGTGATGTGTGCATTCATCTCGCAGTTAAACCTTTCTATTAATTCTGCAGTTTGGAAAGACTATCTTTGTAAAATCTGCAAAGGGATATTTGGGAGCACATTGAGGCCTATGATGAAAAAGGAAACATCTTCAGATAAAAATTAGAAAGAACGTTTCTGAGAAACTGCTTTGTGATGTGTGCATTCATCTCAGAGTTAAAACTTTCTTTGGATTCAGCAGTGTGGCAATACTGTTTTGCCTATTCTGTGAATAGATATTTAGGTGGTCATTGAGGCCAATGGCAAAAAAGGGAAAATCCTAGGATAAAAGCTAGAGGGAAGCTATCTGAGAAACTGATATGTGATCTGTGCATTCATCTCACAGAGATAAACCTGTCTTGTAATTCAGCAGTTTGGAAACATTGTTTTTGTAGAATCTGCAAAGGGATATTTGGGAGCACATTGAGGCCTATGGTGAAAAAGGAAACCTCTTCAGATAAAAACAACAAAGAAGCTTTCTGATAAACTGTTTTGTGAGGTGTGCATTCATCTCCCAGAGTTAATCCTTTCTTTTCATTCAGCAGTTTGGGAACATTATTTTTGGATATACCTGTGTTTTAATTCAGCAGATTGGAAACACTCTTTTTGTAGAACCAGTGAAGGGTTATTTGGGAGCACATTGAGGCCTATGGTGAAAATGAAATATCTTGAGATAAAAACTAGAAAGAATATTTCTGAGAAACTGCTTTGAGAAGTGTTCGTTCATCTCACAGAGTTAAACCTTTCTTTGGATTCAACAGTTTGAAGCACTGTTTTTGTCCATTCTGGAAATGGACATTTGGGAGCTCACTGAGGCTAAGGGCAAAAAACAAAATATCCCAAGAAAAAGTAGAAGGCTCCTATCTGAGAAAATGCTTTGTTATGTGTGCATTCATTTCACAGAGTTAAAACTTTGTTTTCATTTAGTAGTTTGGAAACACACTTTTTTAGAATCTGTGAAGGGATATTTGGGAGCACATTGAGTCCTATGGTGAAAAATGAAACATCTTCACATAAACACTAGAAATAAGCTTTCTGTGATGTGTGCATTCATTGCACAGAGCTAAACCTTTCTTTTGATTCAGCAGTTTCGCAATACTCTTTTTGTCCATTCTACAAATGGACGTTTAGGAGCTCATTGATGCCAAAGGCAAAAAAGTGAATATACCAGGATAAAAACTGGAAGGAATCTATCTGAGAAACCACTTTTTGATGTGTCCATTCATCTCGTAGATTTGAACCTTTCTTTTCATTCAACAGTTTGGAAACACTGTTTATGTCCATTCTCTGAATGGACTTTTGGGAACTCTTTGATGTCAATGGCGAAAGGTGAATATACCGCGATAAAAACTAAAAGGGAATCTCTCTGAGAAACAGCTTTTCAGTGTGTGTATTCATCTGGCAGAGTTAAACCTAACTTTTCATTCAGCAGTTTGGAAACACTGTTTTTGTAGAATTTGTGATGTGATATTTTGGAGCACATTGAGACCTATGGTGAAAAAAGAAGCATCTTTAGATAAAAATTAGAAACATTTCTGAGAAACAGCTTTATGATGCGTTCATTCATCTCACAGAGTTAAACTTTTCTCTTCATTCAACAGTTTGGAATAACTGTTTTTAGAGAATCTGTGAAGGGATGTTTGGGAGTGCAATGAGGTGAAAAAGGAAATATCATCCAATAAAAACTAGAGAGAAGATTCATGAGACACTACTTTGTGATTTATGTATTCATCACACAGAGTTAAAACCTTGTTTAGATTCAGCAGTTTGTAAATACTATTTTTGTCTATTCTGAGAGTGTACATTTGGGAGCTCATTGAGACCAAAGGCCAAAAAGCGAATATCCCAGGATAAAAACTACAAGGAAGCTATCAGAGAAATCCCTTTGTGACGTGTGCATTTATCTCATGGACTTCAACATTTGTTTGGATTCAATAGTTTGGAAACACTGTTGATGTCCATTCTGTGAGTGGACATCTCAGGGCTAATTGAGGTCAATGGCAAAAAAGCAAATATCCCAGGATAAAAACTAAAAGAAGCTTTCTAGGAAAGTGGTTTGTGCTGTGTGCATTCATCTTGCAGAGTTAAACCTTTATTTTGCATTCAGCAGTTTGGAAACCCTTTTTTTCTAGAATCCACAAAGGGATACTTGGGAGCACATTGGTGTCTTTGGTGAAAAAGGAAACATCTTCACTTAAAAATTAGAAAGAAACTTTCTGAGAAACCATCATGTGATGTATGCATTCATCTCACAGTGGTAAACTTTTCTATGGATTCAGCATTTTAGAAACACTGTTTTTGTCCATTCTGCAAATGGACATTTGGGAGCTCATTTAAGCCAAAGGCAAAAAAGTGCATATCCAGAATAAAAAAAAGAAGGAAGTAATCAGAGAATCCGATTTGTGATGTGTGTTTTTATCTCACAGAGTTAAAAATATCTTTTCATTCAGCAGTTTAGAAACACTGTTTTTGTGAAATCTACAAAGGGATATTTAGGAGCACATTGAGGCCTATTTTGGGAAAGAAAATAGATTGAAATAAAAACTACAAAGAAATTTTCCAAAAAACTGCTTTGTAATGTGTGAATTCATTGCACAGATTTAAGACTTTTTTAGATTCAGCAATTTGGAACACCATTTTTGTCCATTCTGCACGTGAACATTTGAGGCCATCAGCCAAAAAGCGAATATCACAGGATAAAAACTAGAAGGAAGCTATCTAAGAAACCATTTTTTGATGTGTGCATTCATCTCGTAGAGTTAAACATTGCTTTTCATTCAACAGTTTGGAAACACTGTTTTTCTAGAATATGCAATGGGATATTTCTCAGCACATTGAGGTATATGGTGAAAAAGGAAATACCTTGAGATAAAAACTAGAAAGAAGTTTTCTGAGGAACTGCTTTGTGATGTGTGCATTCATCTCTCAGAGTCAAAGCTTTCCTTGGATTCAGCATTTTGGAAGCACTGTTTTTGTCCATTCTGGAAATGGACATTTGGGAGTTGATTGAGACCAATGGCAAAAAAGAGAATATCCCATGATAAATACTGGAAGGAAGCTGTCTGAGAGACCACTTTGAGCTGCATACATTCCGCTTAGGGAGACAAACCATTCTTTTCATTCTGAAGTTTGGAAACACAGTTTTTGCAGAATCTGCGAAGGGATATATTTGAGCACATTGAGGTCTATGGTGAAAAAGGGAAGACTTTCACAATAAAGTAGAAAGAAACTTTCTAATAAACTGATTTGTGATGTGTGCATTCACTTCCCAGAGTTAAACCATTGTTTGGATTCAGCAGTTTGGAAATGCTGTTTTTGTCCTTTCTGCAAATGGACATTTGGGAGCTCATTGACACCAATGGCAAAAATGCGATTATCCCAGGATTAAAACAAGATGGAATCTACCTGAAAAACCACTTTGTGATGTGTGCACTCATCTTGCAGAGTTAAATCTTCCCTTTCATTCAGCAGACTGGAAATCCTGTTTTTGTAGAATCTGCAAAGGGATATCTGAGAGGGAATTGAGGTCTATGGTGTAAAGGGAAACAACTTCAGATAAAAATTAGAAAGAAGCTTTCTGAGAAACTGCTTTGTGATGTGTGCATTCATCTCACAGAGTTAAACTTTTCTTTGGACTCAGCAATGTGGAAACACTGTTTTTGTACATTCTGTGAAAGAATATTTGGAAGTTCATTGAGGCCAAAGGCAAAAAAGAGAATAGCACAGAATAAAGCTTGAAGGAATTTATGTAAGAAACCTCTTTGTGATGTGTTCATTCATCTTGCAGAGTTAAATCTTTCTTGTCATTCAGTAATTTGGAAACATTGTTTTTGTAGAATCTGTGAAGGGGTATTTGGGATCGAAATGAGGCCTATGGTGAAATAGGAAGCAGATTCAGATAAGAACTAGAGAATGGCTATCTGATGTGTGCTTTGTGATGTGTGCATTTATGACACAGACTTAAACCTTTCATTTAATTCAGCAGTTTGGAAACACCGTTTTTATCCATTCTGCGAGTGGACATTTGTGAGCTCATTGAGGCCAATGGCAGAAAGGCTATTATCCCAGGTTAAAAACTAGAAAGAAGCTATCTGAGAAACCTCTTTGCGATGTGTGCATTACTCTAGCAAAGGTAAAACTTTCTTTTCATTCAGCAATTTGGAAACACTCGTTTTTTTAGTATCTGCAAAGGGATATTTGGGAGTGCATTGAGGTCTCTGGTGAAACACGAGACCTCTTCAGATATTAAATAGAAAGAAGCTTTTTGAGAAACTGCTTTCTGTTGTGTGATCTCACTTCACAGTGTTAAACATTTCTTTGGATACAGCAACTTGGAAACACTGTTTTTGTCCATTCTGTGAATGGACATTTGGGAGCTCATTGAGGCCAATGGTGAAAAAGAGAATATCCCAAGATAAAAACCACAAGGAAGCTATGAGAGAACACTTTGGGATGTGTGCACTCATCTCATGGAGATAAACCTTTCTTTTCATTCAGCTATTTGGAAACATTGTTTTAGTAGAATCTGTGAAGGAATATTTGACAGCACTTTGAGGCCTATAGTGAAAAATGAAACATCTTCAGATAAGCAGTAGAAAGAAGTTTTCTGAGAAACTGCTTTGTGATGTCTGCATTTATCTCACAGAATTAAAACTTTCTTTGGATTTGGCAGTTTGGAATCACTGTTTATGCTAAACCATTGTTTTCATTAAGCAGTTAGGAAACACTGTTTTTACAGAAACTGTGAAGGGATATTTGGGAGTGCATTGAGGCCTATGGTGAAAAAGGAAACTTCTTCAGATAAAGATGAGAAAGAAGGTTTATAAGAAACTGATTTTTGATGTGTGCATTCAACTCACAGTGCAAAACTTTTCTTTGTATTCAGCTCTTTGGAAGCATTACTTTTGTCCATTCTGCAAATTTGCACATGGGAGTTCATTGAGGTCAATGGTGAAAAACTATATATCCCAGGATAAAAACTAGAAGGAAGTTATCTGAGAAACTGCCTGGTGATGTGTGCATTCCTCTCACAGACGTAAATCTTTCTTTCATTAAGCATTTTGGAACCACTCTTTTTGTAGAATCTGCCAAGGGAGATTGGGAGCACTTTGAGGCCTATGGTGAAAAAGGAATCATCTTCAGATATTAAATAGAAATAAGCTACCTGAGAAACTGCTTTGTGATGTGTGCACTCATCTTACAGAGTTAAACCTTTCTTCTTTGGATTCAATTGGTTGGAAGCACTGTTTTTGTCCATTCTGCTAATGGACAACTGGGTGCTCACTGGGGCCAATGGCGAAAAAGGGAATATCCCAGGATGAAAACTAATAGGAAGCTACTTTAGAATCCACTTTGTTATGTGTGAATTCACCTTGCAGAGTTAAACCATTCTTTTCATTCAGCAGTTTAGAAACAATGTTTTTGTAGAATCTGCAAAGGGATATCTGGGAGCGCATTGAGTCCTATGATGAAATTGGAAACAACTTCAGATAAAAACTAGAAAGAAGCTTTCTGAGAAACTACTTTTTAGGTGTGCATTCATCTCACAGAGTTAAACTTTCTTTGGATTCAGCAGTTTGAGAACACTGTTTTAGTACATTCTGTGAATGGAATTTTGGAGCTGATTGATGCCAATGGTAAAAAAGTGAATATCCCAGGATAAAAACTAGAAGGAAGCTATCTGGGGAATAGCTTTGTGTTGTGTGTATTCATCTCCCTGAGTTAAACCTTTCTTTTCATTCAGTCGTTTGGAAGCACTGTTTGTATAGAATCTGCGAAGGGATATTTGGGATTGCATTGATGATTATGGTGAGAAAGGAAACATCTTCAGATAGAAACTAGAAAGAAGTTTTCTGAGAAACTGTTTAGTGATGTGTACTTTCGTCTCCTAGAGTTAACCCTTTCTTTTGGTTCAGCACTTTGGAAACACAGTTTTTTCTATTTTGCAAATGGGCATTTGGAGTCATTTGTAGGGAATGGCATAAAAGAGAATATCCCGAGATAAAAACTAGAAGGGGTCTATCTTAGAAATCACTTTGTGATGTGTGCATTCATCTTGCAGAGTGAAACCTTTCTTTCCATTCAACAGTTTGGAAATACTGGTTTTATAGAAACTGAGAAGGGATGTTTGGGAGCACCTACAGGCCTATGGTGAAAAGTTTTATTCACATAAAAACTAAAAAGAAACTTTCTGAGAAACTGCTTTGTAATGTGTGCGTCGTGTCACAGAGTTAAGCTTTTTTTTGGATTCAGCAGTTTGGAAACACTGTTTTCTTCCATTCTGTGAATGGACATTTGGGAACTCATTGTGACCAATGACAAAAAAGGGAATACACAAAAATAAACACTAGAATGATCCTATCTGGTAAGCCGTTTTTGATGTGTGCATTCATGGTGGCAAAGGTAAAGTTTTCTTTTTATTCAGCAGTTTGGAAACAGTTTTTGTAGAATCTGTGAAGGGATATTTGAGAGTGCATTGAGGCCTATGGTGAAAAAGGAAATAGCTTCGAATAAAACAAGAAAGAACCTTTCTGAGAAACTACTTTGTGATGTGTGCATTCATTTCACAGAGTTAAACTGTTCTTTGGATTCAATAGTTTGGAAACACTGTTTTTGTTCATTCTGCGAATGCACCTTTAGGAGTTCATTGAGGCCAATGGTAAAACAGCAAATATCCCATGATAAACACTAGAAGGAAGCTCTCAGAGAAAGTGCCTCATGGAGCATGCATTCTTCTCACAGAGGTAAACCATTCTATTGTTTAAGCAGTATTGAAACACTGGTTTTGTAAAATCTGTGAAGGGTAATTTGGGAGCACTTTGAGATCTAACGTTGAAAAAGGAACATCTTCATATAAAAACTAGAACGAATTTTTTTAAGAAACTGCTTTGTGATGTGTAGATGCATGTCACACAGTTAAACCTTTCTTTGGATTCACCAGTTAGGAAACACTGCCTTTGTCCATTCTGAGAATGTACATTTTGGAGCTCATTGAGGTCAATGGTGAAAAATCAAATATCTCAGGATAAAAACTAGAAGGAAGGTATCTGAGAAATTGCGTTGTGATGTTTGAATTCATCTCACATAGTTAACTCTTTCTTTTCATTCAGCAGTTTGGAAACACTGTTTTTGCAGAATCTGTTAAGGGGTGTTTTGTAGTGCATTGAGGCCTATGGTGAAAAAGGAATCATCCTCAGATAAAAACATATAAGAAGCTTTCTGAGATACTGCTTTGAGAGCTGTGCATTCATCTAATAGAGTTAAACCTTTCTTTGGATTCAGCAGTTTGGAAACACTGTTTTGTACAGTCTGAAAAGGGATATTTGGGAGCACATTGAAGTCTATGATGAAAAAAAAAACTTCCTCAGATATGAGTGCATTTATCTCAGTGCTAAATCTTTCCCCCCCCCCCCCATTCTGTGCATGGACAGTTGGGAGCTCAGTGACATCTATGACAAAAAAGAGAATATCCTGTGATAAAAACTGGAAGAAAACTTTCTGAGAAACCGCTTGGTGATGTGTGCATTTATCTCACAGAGTTAAACCTTTCTTTTCATTCAGCAGTTTGGAAGCACTGTTTTTGTAGAATCTGTTAGGGGATATTTGGGAGAAAATGAGGCTTATTGTGAAAAAGGGAGCATCTTCAGATAAAAACAAGTTAGAAGCTTTCTAAGATACTGCTTTGTGATGTGTGCCCTCATCTCACAGAGTTAAAACTTTCTTTGGATTCAGCAGATTAAAAACACTGCTTCTGTCCATTCTGTGACTGAACATTTGGGAACTCATTGAGTCCAGGAGTGAAAAAGTGAATATTCCAGGATAAAAAAGAGAAGGAAACAACCTGAAAAACCAGTTTGTGATGTATGCATTTATCTCTCAGAGTTAAACCTTGCTTTTCATTGAGCAATTTGGAGAGGATAAAAACTAGAAAGAAGCTTTCTGAGAAACTTCTTTGTGATGTGTGCATTCATCCCCCACAGTTAAAATATATTTTGGAATCATCAGTTTGAAAACTCTGTTTTTCTCCATTCTGCAAATGGACATTTGTGAGCTCATTGAGGCCAATGGTAAAAAAGAGAATATCCCCAAGTAAAAATTAGAAGGAAACAGCCTGAAAAACCAGTTGTGATGTATGCATTTATGTCTCAGAGTTATACCTTTCTTTGGATTCAGCAATTTTAAAACACTGTTTTTGTCCATTCTGTGAATGGATGTTTGGGATCTCATTGAGGCCAATGGTGAAAAAGGGAATATCCCAGGAATGAAAATAGAAGGAAGCTATCTGAGATACCATTGTGATGTGTGCATTCATCTCACAGAGGTAAAACTATCTTTTCATTGAGCAGTTTGGAAACACTGTTTTTATAGAATATCCAAAGGAATATTTGGGAGTGCATTGAGACCTATGGTGAAAAGGAAATATCTTCAGATAAAAAAATGCAAAGAAACTTTGTGAGAATCTGCTTTTTGATATGTGCATTCATCTAACAGAGTTAAACCTTTCTTTCAATTCAGCTGTTTGGAAACACTATTTTTGTCCTTTCTGCGAATGGACATTTGGGAGTTCATTGAGGCCAATGGCAAAAAAAAGGAATATCCCCAGATAAAAACTAGAAGGAAGCTCTCTGAGAAACCACTTTATGATGTTGGAATTCATCTCACAGAGTTAAACCTTTTTTGAATTCAGCAGTTTGAAAACGCTGTGTTTGTCCATTCTGTGAATACACATTTGGAAGCTCATTGAGGCCTATGGTGAAAAAGAGAATATCCTACGATAAATTCTGGCAGGAAGTTCTATGAGAAATTGCTTTGTCATGTGCGCATTCATTTCTCAGAGTTTAAACTTTTTTTTCATTCAGCAGTTTGGAAACCTTGTTTTTGTAGAATATGCGAAGGGATTCTTGGGAGCTCACTGAAGCCTATGGTGAAAAAGGAAACATCTTCAGATAAAAACTAGAAAAAAGCTTTCTGAGAAACTGCTTTGTGATGTGTGCATTCATCTCACAGAGTTAATCCTTTATTTTGATTCAGCAGGTTAGTAACACTGTTTTTGTCCATTCTGCGAATGGACATTTGGGACCTCTTTGAGGCCAATCATGAAAAAGCAAGTATCTCAGGATAAAAATTAGGAGGAAGCTATCTGACAAAAGTCACTTTGTGATACGTGCATTCATCTTGCAGAGTGAAATTTTTCTTTTCAATCAGCATTTTGGAAACACTGATTTTGTAGAATCTGCGAGTGGATGTTTTGGAGCACATTGAGGCCATTTGTAAAAAAGTGAACATCTTCAGATAAAAACTGGAAAGAAGCTTTCTGAGAAACTGCTTTCTGATGTGTGCATTCATCTCAGAAAGTTAAACTCTTCTTTGTGTTCAACAGTTTGGAAACACTGTTTTTGTCCTTTCGGTGAATTGGGACCTCATTGAGGACAATGGCGAAGAAAGGAATATCATATGATAAAAACTAGAAGGAACCTGTCTAAGAAACCACTTTGTGATGTTGCGTTCATCTCACAGAGTTAAGATTTTCTTCGATTAAGCAGTATGGAAACACTGTTTTTGCCCATTCTGCAAATGTACATTTAGGAGCTTATTGAGGTCAATGGCAAAAAGCGAACATCCTGGATTAAAAACAGAAGGAAGCTATCTAAGAAAGCACTTTGTGATGGTCCATTAACCTCAGAGAGGTATACCTTTCTCTGGATTCAGCCATTTGAAAACACTGTTTTTGTCCATTCTATGAATGGACAATTGGGAGCTCATTGAGTCCAATTGAGAAAAATCGAATATCCCAGAATAAAAACTAGAAGGAATCTCTGTGAGAAAGTGCTTTGTGGTGTGTGCACTCACCTCACAGAGTTAAACATTTCTTTTAATTAAACAGATTGGAAACATTGTTTTTGTAGAATCTGAGAAGAGATATTTGTTAGTGCATTGAGGCCTATGTTGAACAAGGAAGTATCTTCAGATAAAAATAGGAAAGAAGCTTTCTGAGAAACTACTTTTTGATGTGTACACCCATCACCCAGAGTTAAATGTTTCTTTGTATTCATCAGTTAGAAAACACTGTTTTTGTCCATTCTGTGAGTGGACATTTAGGATCTCATTCAAGCCAAACGTGAAAAAGCAAATATCCACAAATAAAAACTAGAAGGAAATTTTCTGAGAAACCGCTTTGTGATGTGAGCATTATCTCACAGAGTTAAACATATCTTTGGATTCAGCAATTTAAAGACACTGTTTTTGTCCATTTTGTGAATAGACATTTGGGAACTCATTGAGGCCAATGGCGAGAAACCAAACAGACGAGGATTAAAAATAGCAGGAAATTATCTGAGAAACCATTGTGATTTGTGTATTCATCCCACAGAATTAAAACTTCCTTTTCATTCACCAGTTTGGAAACACTGTTGTTGTCGATTCTACCAGTGGACATTTGAGAGATCATAGAGGCCAAAAGTGATAAAGAGAACATCCCAGGACAAAATGTAGAAGGAAACCATCTGAGAAACTGTTTTGTGATGTGGCACCCATTTCACAGAGTTAAACTTATGTTTCATTCAGCAGGTTTGAAACACTGTTTTTCTAGGATCTCCGAAGGGATATTTGGGATTCCATTGAGTCCTATGGTGAAAAAGGAAACATCTTCAGATATAAAGTAGAAATGAGCTTTGTGAGAAATTGCTTTGTGATGTGTCCATTCATCTCAGAGAGCTAATCCTTTCTTTTGATCTGCAATTTGGAAACACCATTTTTGTCCATTCTGCAAATGTACATTTGGGAGTTCAGTTAGGCCAAAGGGAAAAGCGAGCATCCCAGGATGAAAACTGGAAGGAAGCTAGCTGAGAAAGAGCTTTGTGATGAGTGCATTCACCTTACAAAGTTAAACCTTTCTTTGGATTCAGCATCTTGGAAATACTGTTTTTGTTCATTCTGCGAGTGGACATCTGGGAGCTCATTAAGACCAATGGTAAAGAAGAGAATATACCAGGATAAAAACTAGAAGGAAGCTATCTGAGAAACTGCTTTGAGTTATGTGCATTCATCTTGCAGAATTAAATATTTCTTTTAATTCAGTAGTTTGGAAGCACTGTTTTTGGAGTATCTGTGAAGGGATATTTGCAAATGCCTTGAGACCTACGGTGAAAAAGGAAACATCTTCGGTTGAAAATTAGAAAGAAGTTTCCTGATAAACTGCTTTGTGATGTGCGCATTCATCTCACAGAGTTAAACCTTTCCTTGGATTCAGCAGTTTGGAAACTCTGTTTTCGGACACTCTGTGAACAGATATTTGAAATGTCTTTGAGGTCAAAGGCAAAACATGAATATCCCGCAATTAAAACTAGAAGGAAGTTATCTGAGAAACCACTTTGTGATGTGTGTATACATATTGCACAGTTAATCTTTTGCTTTAATTCAGCAGTTTGGAAACTTTTTTTGTAGAATCTGCAAAAGGATAATTGGAAAACCCTTGAGGCCTATGGTGAAAACGGAATCATCTTCAGCTAAAAACAACAAGGAAACTTCCTGAGAAACTGCTTTTTGATGTGTGCATTCATGTCACAGAGTTAAAACATTTTTGGATTTAGCAGTTTGGTAACACTATTTTGGTCTTCTATGGGACTTTGGGAACTCATTGATGCCGATGACAAAAGAGTGAATATCCAGGGATAAAACCTAGAAGAAAGCTATCTGAGAAACTGCTTTTTGGTGTGTGCATTCATCTTGCAGTTAAAAACACTCTTTTCATGCAGCAACTTGGAAACACTGTTTTGTAGAAACTGTGAAGGAATATTTGAGGTCTACTTTGAAAAAATGAAACATATTCAGAAAAAAACTAGAAAGAAACTATCTGAGAAACTGCCTTGTGATGTGAGCATTAATCTAACAGAGTTAAACTTTTCATTCAGCAGTTCGGAAACACTGCTTCTGTAGAATTCACTAAGGGATATTTGGGAGTGCATAGAGGCCTATGGTGAAAACGGAAATATCTTCAGACAAAAACTAGAAAGAGGCTTTCTGAGAAACTACTTTTTGGAGCACATTGAGGCAAATGGCAAAAAAAAAAAAAGCGAATATTCCTGGATAAAACTAGAAGGAAGCTTTCAGATAAACTGCTTTGTATTTGTGCATTCATCTCAGAGAGTTAAAACTTTATCTTTATTCAGCAGTTCGGAAACACTGTTTTTCTAGAAACTGTGATGGCTTGTTTGGGAGTGCAGTGAGACCTATGGTGAAAGAGGAAACATCTTCAGATAAAAAGTAGAACGAAGCTTTCTGAGAAACTGCTTTGTGATTTGTTAATTCATCTCACAGAGTTAAACTTTTCTGTGCATTAGCAGTTTGGAAACACTCTTTTTGTCCATACGGTGAGTGGACTATTTGGAAGCTCATTGATGCCAATCATGAAAAAGTAAATATCCCTGGATAAAACCTAGAAGGAAGCTATCAGAGAAACTGCTTTGTGACATGTGCATTCATCTTGGAAAGTTAAATCTTTCTTTTCATTCAACAGTTTGGAAACATTGTTTTTGTAGAATTTGCTAAGGGATATTTGGGAGTGCATAGAGGCCTATGGTGAAAAAGGAAACACCTTTAGATACAAATTAGAAACAGGCTTTCTGAGAAACTGCTTTTCTTTTGTGATGTGTACATTCATCTCACAGTGTTAAAATTTTCTTTGGATTCAGCAGTTTGGAAACACTGGTTTGTCCATTCTGTGAAATGACATTTTGGTACTCATTGAGGCCAACAGTGAAAGAGTGAATATCCCTGGATAAAAACTTAGAGGGAAGCTATCAGATAAACTGCTTTGTGATGTGTACATTCTTCTCAGAGAGTTAAAACATTCTTTTTATTCTGTAGTTTGGAAGCACTGTTTTTGCAGTGACTTATTTGGGAGTGCATTGAGATCTATGGTGAAAAAGGAAACATCTTCAGATAGAAACTAGAAAGAAGCTTTCTGAGAATCTGTTTGTGATGTGCTGATTCATCTCACAGAGTTAAACATTCCTTTGCATTCAGCAGTTTGGAAACATTGTTTTTGCCCATACTGTGAGTGGACATTTCGAAGCTCATTGAGGCCAATCACGAAAAAGAAAATATCCCAGGATAAACACTAAAAGGAAGCTATCTGAGAAACCGTTTTGTGATGTGTGCATTCATCTCGAACAGATAAACCTTACTTTTCATTCAGCAGTTTGGAGACACTGTTTTTATAGAATCTGCGATGATACATTTGGGAGTGTATGGAGGCCTATGGTGAAAAAGGAAATATCTTTAGATAAAACTAGAAGGAAGCTTTCTGGGAAATTGCATTGTGATGTCAGCATTCTTGTCACAGAGTTAAACCTTTCTTTGGGTTCAGCAGTTTGGGTACACCGTTTTTGTCCATTCTACAAATTGACATTTTGGAATTCACTGAGGCCAATGGCTAAAAAGTGAAAATCCCAGGATAAACACTGAAATAGAGCTTTCTGAGAAACCACTTTGTGATGTGTGCATTTATCTCACAGAGCTAAACCTTTCTTTTCATTCAGCTGTTTGGAAATCCTGTTTTGTATGATCTGCCAAGGGGCATTTTGGGGTGCTTTGAGGCCTATGATGAAAAAGAAAATATTTTCAAATGAAAACTAGAAAGAAGCTTTCTGATAAATTTACTTGGTGATGTATACATCCATCTCCTGGAGTTAAACCTTTGTATTCAGAAGTTTGGAAGCACTGTTTCTGTCCATTCTGCAAATCAACATTTGGGAACTCACTGAGGCCAGTGGCAAAAAGTCCAATATCCCAGGATAAAAACCGGAAGGAAAATCTCTTTGAAGCTTCTTTGTGATTTGCACATTCATCTCAAGGAGTTAAACCATTCTTTTCCTTCAGCAGTTTAGAAACACTGTTTTTGTAGAATCTGTGATTGCATATATGGGATTGCATTGAGGCCTATTGTGAAAAAGAAAACATCTTCACATAAAAACTAGAAAGAAACTTCCTGAGAAACTGCTTTGTGATGTGCGCATTCATCTCACAGAGTTAAACCTTTCTTTGAATTCAGTAGTTTGGAAACACTGTTTTTGCCAAATCTGCAAATGATCATTTGGAAGTTCACTGAAGCCTATGACAAAAAAGTGCATATCACAGATTAAAAGCTAGAAGAGAGCTATATGAGAAACCGCTTTGGGAAGTGTGCATTCAGCTTACATTGTTAAACCTTTCTTTAACAATGCGGACTTTCCAACCCGGGTTGCCCTCTCCAGCCATGATCTCCAAAGATAGGCCTTTGATTATAACTGATCTAAATGATTGCTTTTATACCATTCCTCTGACAAAACAAGGTGTTAAAAATTTTGCTTTTACTATACCAGCCACAAATAATAAAGAACCAGCCACCAGATTTCAGTGGAAAGTTTTGCCTCAAGAAATACTTAACAGTCCAACTATTTTTCAGACTTTTGTAGCACAAGTTCTTCAACCAGTTAGAGACACGTTTTCATACTGTTATATCATTCATTATGTTGATGGTATTTTGTGTGCTGCGGAAACGAGAGACAAATTAATTGACAGTTACACATTACTGCAGACAGAAGTTGCAAATGCAAGACTGACAACAGCACCTGATAAGATTCAGATCTCTGCTCCTTTTCATTATTTGGGAATGCAGGTAGAGGAAAGGAATATTAAAGCACAAAAAATGGAAATAGGAAAAGACACATTAAGAACATTAAACGACTTTCAAAAATTGCTAGGAGATATTAATTGAATTCAGCCAACTCTTGCTATCCCTACTTATGACATGTCAAATTTGTTCTTTGTCTTGAGAGGGGATCCATACTTGAATAGCAAAAGAATATCAATTCCAGTTAGAATGACGATCGTTGAAATGTCAGGAAACAACAGGTGCTAGAGAGGATGTGGAGAAATAGGAACACTTTTACACTTTTGGTGGGACTGTAAACTAGTTCAACCATTGTGGAAGACAGTGTGGCTATTCTTCAAGGATCTACCATTATGGAAAACAGTATGGCAATTCCTCAAGGATCTAGAACTAGATGTACCATATGACCCAGCCATCCCACTACTGGGTATATACCCAAAGGATTATAATCATGCTGCTATAAAGCCACATGCACGTGTATGTTTATTGTGGCACTATTCACAATAGCAAAGACTTGGAATCAACCCAAATGTCCATCAGTGACAGATTGGATTAAGAAAATGTGGCACATATACACCATGGAATATTATGCAGCCATAAAAAAGGATGAGTTTGCGTCCTTTGTAGGGACCTGGATGCAGCTGGAAACCATCATTCCTAGCAAACTATCACAAGGACAGAAAACCAAACATCGCATGTTCTCTCTCATAGGTGGGAACTGAACAATGACATCACTTGGACTCGGGAAGGGGAACATCACACATTGGGGCCTATCATGGGGAGGGGGGAGGGGGAGGGATTGCATTGGGAGTTATAGCTGATATAAATGACGAATTGATGGGTGCTGACGAGTTGATGGGTGCAGCACACCAACATGGCACAATTATACATATGTAACAAACCTGCACGTTATGCACATGTACCCTAGAACTTAAAGTATAATAAAAATAAAATAAATAAATAAATAAAATAAAATAAAATAAAGAAAAAAAGGATCTAGAAATAGAAATACCATTTGACCCAGCCATCCCATTACTGGGCATATACCCAAAGGATTATATGTCATGCTGCTATAAAGTCACATGCAAACGTATGTTTATTGTGGCACTATTCACAATAAAAAGACTTGGAACCAACCCAAATGCCCATCAGTGATAGGTTGGATTAAGAAAATGTGGCACATATACACCACAGAATATTATACAGCCATAAAAAAGGATGAGTTCATGTCTTTTGTAGAGACATGAATGAAGCTGTAAACCACCATTCTTAGCAAACTATCGCAAGGACAAAAAATCAAACACTACATGTTCTCACTCATATGTGGGAAATGAGCAATGAGAACACTTGGTCACAGGAAGGGAAACATCACACACCAGGGCCTGTCATGGGATGGGGAAGCGGGTAGAGGGAGGGATAGCATTAGGAGACATACCTAATGTAAATGATGAGTTAATGGGTGCAGCACACCAACAACATGTCACATGTATATATATGTAACAAACCTGCATGTTCTGCACATGTACCATAGAACTTAAAGTATAAAAAAATGAATTGCTCAAAGAAAAATTTTGGTCAGCATGAGTAATTAAATTGATCACTGGGTCCCACTTCAACTTTTGATTTTTGTTACTATACATTCTCCAACAGACATTATTGTTCAAAATACAGATCTTGTGGAGTGGTCACTCCTTCTTCACAGTACAATTAAAACTTTTATGTGGTACTTAGATCATACGGCTACATTAATTGGTCAGGCAAGATTATAAATAGTAAAATTGTGTGGAAATGACCCAGATAAAATCATTGAACAGTTTAAACAAGCCTTTTTAATTCTGCTGAATGGCAGATTTGTCTTGCTGATTTTGTGAAATTACTGATAATCATTATAAAAATAAAAAATCTTCCAGTTTTTAAAATTGACTACTTGGATTTTACCTAAAATTACCAGGCATAAACCTTTAGAATATGCTCTGACGGTGTTTACTGATGGCTCCAGCAACGGAGAAGTGGCTTACATTAGACGAAAGAACGAGTCATTGAACCTCAATATCACTCAACTCAAAGAACAGAGTTGGTTGCTGTCATTTCAGTGTTACAAGATTTTAATCCGCCTATTAACATTGTATCAGATTCTGCATATGTAGTACAGGCTACAAAGGATGTTGAGACAACCCTAATCAATTATGGTATGGATGATCAGTCAAACCAGCTGTTTAATTTGTTTCAGCAAACTTTAGGAAAAGGAAATTTCCCAATTTATATTACTCGTATTTCAGAACATACTAATTTACCAGGGCTTTTAACTAAGGCAAGTAACAAGCTGACTTGCAAGTATCATCTGCATTCGTGGAAGCTCAAGAGCTTCATGCCTTGACTCATGTAAATGCAACAGGATTAAAAATTAACTTGATATCCCATGGAAACAGGCAAAAAATATTGTACAACATTGCACCCAGTGTCAGATTCTACACCTGCCCACTCAGGAGGCAGGAGTTAGTTCCAGAGGTCTATGTGCTAATGCGTTATGGCAAATAGATGTCACACGTGTACTTTCACATGGTAAATTGTCATTTGTCCTTGTGACAGTTGGTACTTATTCACATTTCATATGGGCAACCTGCCATACAGGAGAAAGTACTTCCCATGTTTAAAGACATTTATTATCTTTTTTTGCTGTCATGGGATTCCAAAAAAAAATTGAAAAAGATAATGGGCCTGGATACTGTAGTAAATCATTTCAAAAATGCTGAAATCAGTGAAAAATTACACATGCAACAGGAATCGCTTGTAATTCCCAAGGACAGTCCATAATTGAAAGAACTAATAGAACACTCAAAGCTCAATTGGTGAAACAAAAAAGAAAAAAGACACAAAGGAGTATAATACTCCCCAGATGCAACTTAATCTAGCATTCTATACTTTAAAATTTTTAAACATTTATAGAAATCAGACCACTACTTCTGCAGAACAACATTTTACTGGTAAAAAGAACAGCCCACATGAAAGAAAACTGATTTGGCAGAAAGACAAAAAAATAAAACATGGGAAATAGGGAAGGTGATAACGTGTGGGAGAGGCTTTGCTTGTGTTTCACCACGAGAAAATTAGCATCCAGTTTAGGTATTTACTACTTACAGAAGAAATTGCAATCCACCAAGAAAGTGGAACCGCTGACTTGGGCCCAATTAAAGAAGCTGACAGAAGTTAGCTGAAAAAAGTCTGAAGAAAACAATGGTCACATGAACTCCAGAAAATATGCTGCTTGTAGATTTGATGACTGTATCAGTGGTGGTGAGTCTCCCCATATCTGCAGGATCAGCTACAGCTAATTATATTTACTAGGCCTATGTGTCTTTCCCGCCTTTAATTTGGACAGTCACTTGGATGGATAATCCTATAGAAGAATATGTTAATAATAGTGCATTTTACATGTTTTTTTTTCTGTTGTCTTGCCCCACAGATAATCGTTGCCCTGCTCAATCTGAAAAAAAAAAAGATAAATATTTCCATTGGGCATCATTATCCTTTTAGTTGCCTGGGGAAGGCACCAGAATGCTTAATACCTACAACCCAAAATTGGTTGGTAGAAGTACCTGTTGTCAGTGTTATCAGTAGATTTACTTATCACATGGTAAATGAAATGTTAGTCCAGTCACAAATAAATGATTTACAGGACTCTTCTTATCAAAGATCTTTAAAATTTAGGCCTAAGGGAAAACCTTGCCCCAAGGAAATTCCCAAATAATCCAAAGACACAGAAGTCTTAATTTGGGAAGAACGTGTGGTTAATACTGCGGTGATAATACAAAACAATAAATTTGGAACTATTATAGACTGGGCCCCTTGACGCCAGTTACATTATGATTGTATGGACCAGACTCACTCAGAATCACAGACCCCATCTCTCTGGCCCACTAATCCTGCCTATAACGGTAATTTAACTAAAAGGCAGGACCAGGTTTACAAACGGTTAGAATCACCCTCTCTGTAAAAATGGGGCGAAAAGGGAACTTCATCACCTCGACCAAAGTTAGTTAGTCCTGTTACTGTCCTGAACATTCAGAATTATGAAAACTTACTGTGGTTTTGCACCACATTAGAATTTGATCTGGAAATCAAGCTATCAGAACAAGACATAGCAAGCCATATTATACTATTAACCTAAATTCCAATCTGACAATTCCTTTGCAAAGTTGTGTAAAACCTCCTTATATGCTAGTTGTAGGAAACATAGTTATTAAATGAGATTTCCAAACTATAGCCTGTGAAAATTGTAGATTGCTTACTTGCATTGATTCAACTTTTGATTGGCAGCACCATATTCTGCTGCTGAGGGCAAGAGAGAGTGTGTGGATCCCTGTGTACATGTACCAACTGTGGGAAGTTTCCCCATACATCCATATTTTAACAGAAATATTAAAAGGAGTTCTAACTAGGTCCAAAAGATGCATTTTTACTTTGATTGCAGTGATTATGGGTCTTATTGCAGTCACAGCTACTGCTGTGGCTGCTGGAAGTGCTTTACACTCCTCTGTTCCACCTGCAGAATATGTAAATAATTGACAAAAGAATTCCTCAAAATTGTGGAATTATCAGACCGAAGTAGATCAAAAACTGGCAAACCAAATTAGTGATCATAGACAAACTGTCATTTGGATGGAATATAGATTCATGAGCTTGGAATATCTTTTTCAGTTACAGTGTGACTGGAATACGTCTGATTTTTGTATTACACCTTGAGCATATAACGAATCTGAATATCACAGGGACATGGTTAGACGCCATCTACAAGGAAGGGAAGATAATCTTACTTTAGACATTTCAGAATAAAAAGGCCAAAGTTTTGAGCCATCAAAAGCCCACATAAATATGGTGCCAGAAACTGAGGCAATGGTGAAAACTGCTGAGAACCTTGCAACTCTTAACCCCTGTCACTTGGATGACACTATTGCAAATTTTATATTAATACTTGTATGTCTGTTATCTCTGTGGCTAGTCTACAGGTGTATCCAACAGCTCCAGAGAGACAGTGACCAGCAAAAATGAGCCATGATGACAATGGAGGTTTTTTCAAAATGAAAAGGGGGATATGTAGGAAAAAGAAAGAGAGATCAGACTGTTACTGTGTCTGTGTAGGAATGTAAGACATAAGAAATTCCATTTTGACATGTATCCTGCACAATTGCTCTGCCCTGAGATGCTGTTAATCTGTAACTTTGCCCCAACCTTGAGTTCACAAAAACCTGTGTTGTATGGAATATAGGTTGAAGGGGTCTAGGGCTGTGCAGGATGTGCCTTGTTAACAAAATGTTTGCAAGCAGGATGCTTGGTAAAGGTCATCACCATTGTCTAGTCTCAATAAACCAAGGGCACAATGCACTGCAGAAATCCACAGGGACCTCTGCCCAGAAAAGCCAGGTATTGTCTAAGGCCTCTCCCCATGTGATAGTTTGAAATATGGCTTTGTGGGAGAGAAAGACTTGTCCATTCCCCAGCCTGACACGCATGAAGGGTCTGTGCTGAGGTGGATTGGTAAAAGAGGAAAGCCTCTTGCAGTTGAGATAGAGGAAGGCCACTGTCTCTTTTCTGCCCCAGGGAAGTGAATGTCTGGGTATAAATCCCAATTTTACACTCATTCAATTCTGAGATAGGAGAAAAGCCACCCTATGGCGGGAGGCCATACATGTTGGCAGAAATAGTACTTTTTCATTTTTTACTCCAGTGAGATGTTTGGGCAGAGAGAAACATAAATCTGGCCTACATGCACATCCAGGCATAGTACCTCCCCTTCAACTTAATTATGACATAGATTATTTTGCTTACATGTTTTCTTGCTGACATTCTCCCTATTATCAAGCTGCTGTTCCATGACATTCCTCTTGCTGAGATAGTAAAAATAATAATCAATAAAAACTGAGAGAACTCAGAGACCAGTGCTGGTGCAGGTCCTCCGTATGCTGACAGCTGGTCCCCCGGGACCACTTTTCTTTCTTTATACTTTGTCTCTGTGTCTTATTTTTTTCTCTCAGTCTGTCGTCCTGCCTGACAACAAATACACACAGGTGTGGAGGAGTTGGCCTCCTTCAGCAGGAAGCTATGAGAGAAACTGCATTGTGAGGAGTGCATTCATTTCACAGATTTATTCCTTCTTTTGATTCAGCACTTTGGAAACACTGCTTTCTCCATTATGTGAATGGACATTTGGGAGCTCATTGAGACCAATGGTGAAAAAGCAAATATCACAGGATAAAAATTAGGAAGTAAGCTATCTGAGAAATCACTATGTGATGTGCTCATCCATCTATCAGTGTGAACTCTTTCTTTTCATTCAGGAGTTTGGAAGCAGTGTTTTTGTAGAATTGGCAAAGGGATATTTGGAAGTGCATTGAGGCCTATGGTGAAAAAGTAAACATCTTCAGAGAAAGCAAAAAGAAGATGATTTCTGAGAAACTGCTTGGTGATGCACTCATTCATCTCAGAGAGTTAAACCTTCCTTTTGATTCAGCAGTTTGGAAACACTGTTTTTGTCCATTCCAAGAATGGATATTTTGGAGGTCATTGAGGCCAAAGGTGAAAAAGTGCATATCCCAGGATAAAAATCAGGAGGAAGCTATCTGAGAAACTGCTTTCTGATGTGCACAGACGTCTGGCAGAGTTAAATCTTTCTTTTCAATCAGCAGTTTGGAAACACTGTTTTTGTCCATTCAGTAAATGGACATTTAGGAGGTCATTGAGGACAGTGGCATAAAAGAGAATATCCCATGGTAAAAACTAGAAGTATCCTACCTGAGAAACTGCTTTGTGATATGTTCACTCATCTCACAGAGTTAAAAATTTCTTTGGATTCAGCAGTTTGGTAATACTGTTTTTGTCCATTCTGCTAGTGGACATTTTAGAGCCCTTTTAGGCCAAAGGCAAGTAAGTGCACAGTCCAGAATAAAAAATAGAAGGAAGCTATTGAGAAACACATTTGTGATGTGTGCATTCATCTCACAGTCTTAAACCTTTCTTTTCATTCGGCAGTTTGGAAACACTGTTTTTGAAGGATCTGTGAATGGATATTTGTGAGTGCATTGAGGCCTTTGGTGAAAAAGGAAATATCTTCAAATAAAATCTAGAAAGAAGCCTTCTGATAAATTTTTTTCTGATGTTTACATTGATTTCATGCAATTAAATCTCTTTGTATTCAGCAGTTTGGAAGGACTGTTTTTGTCTACTCCGAGAATAAACATTTGGGAGCTCATTGAGTCCAATGGTGAAAAAGTCAATATCCTAGGATAAAAAATGGCAGGATGCTGTCTGAGAAACCGGTTTGTATGTGTGCTTTCAACTCACAGAGTTAAACGGTCCTTTTCATTCAGCAGTTTGTGAAGACTGTTTTTTGTAGAATCTGAAAAGGTATATTTGGGAGCTCATTGATGCCTCTGGTGAAAAAGGAAATATCTTCAGATAAAAATTAGAAAGAAGCTATCTGAGAAAGTACTTTGTGATGTGTGCATTAATCTCACAGAGTTAAACTTTTCTTTTGATGCAGCAGTATGGAAACACTGTTTTTGTCCCTTCTGTGAATGGACATTTAGGAGCCCACTGAGGTGAATTGCAAAAAAGCAAATATCTCAGGATAAAAACTAGAAGGAAGTTATCTGAGAAAATGCTTTGTGATGTGTGCATTTATCTAGGAGAGATAAACCTTTCTTTTCATTCAGCAATTTGAAAACACTGGTTTTGTAGAATATGCAACAGGATATTTGAGAGGCCATTGAAGGCTAGGGAGAAAAAGGAAACATCTTCAGACAAAAGCAAGAATGCTTTCTGAGAAAGTGCTTGGTGATGTGTGCATTCATCTCACCATGCTTGGATTCAGCCATTTGAAAATGATGCTTTGGATTCAGCAGTTTGGAAACACTGTTATTGTTCATTCTGTGAATGGACATTTGGGAGCTCTTCGAGGCCAGTGGTGAAAAAACAAATATAAAAGTATAAAAACTAGAAGGAAGCTACTTATGAAACTGCTTTTGGATGTGTGCATTCATCTCACAGACTCAAACCTTTCTTTTCAGTCAGCAGTTTGCAAACATTATTTTTGGAGAATCTACAAAGGGATATTTGGGAGTGATCTGAGTCCTATGGTGAAAAGGAAACACCTTCTGATAAAAACTAGAAGGAAGCTTTCTAGGAAACTGCTTTGTGCTGTGTGCATTCACATCACAGAGTTAAAAATGTCCTTGCATTCAAGAGTTTTGTAACACTGTTTTTGTCCATTCTGCTAATGGACTACAGGGAGCTCATAGAGGTCAATTGTGAAAAAATGAATATCTCAGGATAAAAACTAGAAGGAAGCTATCTGTGAAACCTCTTTGTGTTGTGTGCATTCACCTCACAGCATTAAACCTTTTGTTTCATTCAACAGATTGGAAACACTGGTTTTGTAGAATCTGTGAAGGTATATTTGGGCGCATTGATGACTATGGTGTAAAAGGAAATATCTTCATATAAAAAGTAGAAAGAAGCTTTATGAGAAACTGCTTTCTGATGTGTGCATTCATTTCATAGAGTTAAAGCTTTCTTTGCAATCAGCAGTTTGGAAACACTGTTTTTCCCCATTTTGAGAAGGGACATTTGGAAACTTTCTGAGGTCAACGGTGAAAAAGTGAATATCCCATGATAAAATCTAGAAGGAACCTATCTCTGAAACCATTTTGTGATGTGCGCATTCATCTCGCAGAGTTAAAACTTTCTTTTGATTCAGCAAGTTGGAAACACTGTTTTATTCCATTCTTTGAATGGACATTTGGGATCTCATTGAGGCCCACGGCAAAAAAGCTAATATCCCAGGATAAAATATAGAAAGAAGTTATCTGAGAAATTGTTTCAGGATGTATGCATTCATCTCACAGAGTTAAAACTTTCTTTTCATTCATTCGTTTGGAAACACTGTTTTTATAGAATCTGCAAAAGGATATTTTGGAGCACATTGAGGCCAATGTTGAAAAAGGAAACATCTTCAGATAAGGACAAAAAGAAGATTATTTTTGAAAAATTGCTTTGTGATGTGTTCATTTGCTCAGAGAATTAAACAATTCTTTGGATTCTGCTGTTTGGAAACACTGTTTTCAGTCCATTCTGCAAATGGACATTTGAAAGCTCTTTGAGGCCAAGGGTGAAAAAATGCCCATACCAGTATAAAAGTCATAAGGCAGCTGTCTGAGAAGGCACTTTGTGATGTGTGCATTCATCTGGCATAGTGAAATCTTTGTTTTCATTCAGTAGTTTGGAAACACTGTTTTTGTAGAATCTGTGAGAATATATTTGTGAGCGCACTGCACCCAACGGTGTAAATGGAAACCTCTTCAGATAAAAAAAAGAAAGATGCTTTCTGAGAACAGTTTTGTGATATGTGCATTCATCTCACAGAGATAAACCATGCTTTTGATCCAGAAGTTGGAAAACACTCTTAGTGTCCATTCCATGAATGTACATTTGTGAGCTCATTGAGTCCAATGGCAAAAAGCAAGTATCTCAGGATAAAACTAGAAGGAAGCTATCAGACAAACTGCTTTGTGATGTGTGAATTTATTTCACAGAGTTAAATCTTTATTTGAATTCATCAGTTTGGAAACACTGTATTGTAGTATCTGGGAGGGTATATTTTGGAGTGCCTTGAGGTGTACCATGAAGAAGTAAACATCTTCAGATAAAAATAGGAAATAAGCTTTCTGAGAAACTGCTTTGTGATGTGTGCATTCAACTCACAGAGGTAAACCTTTCTTTGAATTCAGCTGTTTGGAAACACTGTTTTTGTCAATTCTAGGAAAGGACGTTTGGGAGCTCATTGGAGCCAGTGGCTTAAAAGTGAATATCCTGCAATAAAAACCAGAAGGAAACTATCTGAAAAACTGCTTTATGATGTGTGCATTATTCTAAAAGATTTAAACTTTTTTTTCATTTCCCAGTTTGGAAACACTGCTTTTGAGGAATTTACGAAGTGATATTTGGGAGTGTGTTGGGGCCTACGGTGAAAAAGGAATCTTCTTCAGATAAATGCTAGAAAGAAACTTTTTGAAAAACTGCATTTTCATGTGTACATTCATCTCACAGAGGTAAACCTTTCTTTGGATTCAGCAAAAACACTGTTTTTGCTCATTCTGCAAATGGACATTTGGGAGCTCACTGAAGTCAATCTAGAAAAATTGAATATCCCAGGATAAATACTAGAAG
Organism: Rhinopithecus roxellana; assembly: GCF_007565055.1. Classification (NCBI taxonomy): domain Eukaryota; kingdom Metazoa; phylum Chordata; class Mammalia; order Primates; family Cercopithecidae; genus Rhinopithecus; species Rhinopithecus roxellana. Next base: position 126,994,025 of record NC_044559.1, on the reverse strand, counting down.
GAAAAATCTGAGAAATAGCTTTCTTTGGATTCATCAGTTTGGAAACACTTTTTCTGCTCATTCTGCTAGTGGACATTTGGGAGCTCATTGAGTCCAATGGTGAAAAAGTGAATATCCCAGGGTAGGAACTACAAGGATGGTACCTGAGAAACTGCTTTCTGATTAGTGCCTTCATCTCACAGAGTTAAATGTCTCTTTGGATTCTGCAATTTGGCAATGCTATTTTTGCCCGTTGTTCCAATGGACATTTTGGGGAACATTGAAGTGAATGGAGAAACAACGAATATCCCGGGATAAAAAATAGAAGGAAGTGATCTGGGAAATGGCTTTGTGATGTGTGCATTCATCTCACAGAGTTAAATCTTTCTTTACATTCAGCAGTATGGAAATACCATTTTTGTAGAATCATTGAAGGGATATTTTGAATCACACTGAGGCCTATGGTGAAAAAGGAAACATCTTCAGATAAAAACTAGAAAGAAGCTTTCTGAGAAGCTGCTTTGTGATGGGGGCATTCAGTTCATAGAGTTTACCATTATTTGGATTCAATGGCTTGGAAATCACTGTTTTTGTATATTTTGCGACTGGACATTTGGGAGCTCATTGGGGCCAAAGGCTAAAACGTGTATATCCCAGGATAAAAATGAGAAGGAAGCTATCTGCCAAAACTCTTTGTAACGTGTGCATTCTCCTTGCAGAGTTAAACCTTTCTTTTCATTCAGTACTTTGGAAGCACTGTTTTTGAAGAATCTGCAAAGGGATATTTGGGAGTGCATTGAGGCCTATGGTGAAAAAGGAATCGTCTTAAGATAAAAACTAGAAAGAAGATTTCTGAGAAACTACTCTGTGATGTGTTCATTCATATCACAGAGTTAAACCTTTCTTTAGATTATACAATTTGGAAACAGTGTTTTTGCAGAATCTGCGAAGGCATATTTGGGAGAGCATCAAGGCCTATGGTGAAAGAGGAAGTATTTTCAGATAAAAATAGAAAGAAGAATTCGGAGAAACTGCTTTGTGATGTGTGCATTCATGTCACAGAGATAATTCATTCTATTGAGTGAGGCACTTGGAGAAATTTTTTTTTTTTTTTAGAATCTGCAAAGGATATTTTCAAGCACTTGAGGCCTACTTTGAAAAATGAAACATGTTCGGGTAAAAACAGGAGAGAAGCTCTCTGAGAAACTGCTTTCTCATGTGTGCATTCATCTCACATAGTTAACCCTGTTTTTGGATTCAGTAGTTTGGAAAAACTTTTTTTTGTCCATTCTGCGAATCTACATTTGGGAGCTAATTGAGGCCAATGGAAAAAAAGTGAATATTGAAAGATAAAAACTACAAGGAAGCTATTTGAAAAACCGCTTTGTAATGTGTGCATTAACTTTGCAAATTTAAATCTTTCGTTTCATTCAGCAGTTTGAAAACACGGTTTTTGTAGAATCTGGGAAGGGATATTTGGGAACACATTGAGGCCTATTGTGAAAAAGGAAGCATCTTCAGGTAAACACTAGAAGGAAGCTTTCTGAGAAATTGTTTTGTGATGGGTGCATTCATCTCATAGAGTTAAACCTTTCTTTGGATTCAGCAGTTTGGAAACACTGATTTTGTCTGTTGATGGATATTTGGGAGGGTATTGAGGCCAATGGCAAAAAAAAGAATTTCACAGGATAAAAATTAGAAGTTATCTGAGTAAGAGCTTTGTGATATGTGCATTCGTCTCACAGGGTTAAACTTTTTAGGAGATATACGTAATGTATATGATGAGTTAATGGGTACAGCACACTAATGTGGCACATGTATACATATGTAACAAACCTGTATGTTGTGCACATGTACCCTAAAACTTAAAGTATAATAATAAAAAAATGTTTAAAAAACTTTCTTCTCATTCAGCAGTTTGGATTTACCATTTCTGTAAAATCTGCAAAGCAGTGTTTGGGAGCATGCATTGAGGCCTGTGGTGAAAAAGGAAATATCTTCAGATAAAAATTAGAAAGAATCTTTATGAGAAACTGCTTTGTGATGTGTGCATTCATGTTCCAGAGATAATCCATTCTTTGAGTGAGTCACTTGGAAAAACTGTTTGTAAGAATCTGCAAGCACTTGAGGCCTATTTTCAAGCACTTGAGGCCTATTTTGAAAAATTAAATATCTTCAGGTAAAAGCCGGAAAGAAACTCTCTGAGAAACCTCTTTCTCACGTGTGCATTCAACTCGCATAGCTAACACTTTCTTTGGATTCAGCAGTTTGGAAAAACTTTTTTTTCCCCATTCCCTGTGAATCTATATTTGGGAGCTAATTGAGGCCAATGGAGAAAAAGCAAATATTGAAGGATAAAAACTATAAAGTAGCTATTTGAGAAACTGCTTTGTAATGTATGCATTCACCTCACAGAGTTAAACTTTTCTTTTCATTCAGCCATTTGAAAACAATGGTTTTGTAGAATCTGTGAAGGGATATTTGGGAACACATTGAGGTCTATTGTGAAAAAGGAAACATCTTCAGGTAAACACTAGAAAGAAGCTTTCTGAGAAACTGCTTTGTGATGTGTGCATTCATCTCACAGACTTAAGTCTTTCTTTGGATTCAGCAGTTTCAAAACACTGAGTTTGTCCATTCTGCAAATGGATATTTCTGAGCTCATTGAGGTCAATGACGAAAAAGTGAACATCCCAGTATAAAAACTACAAGGGAGATATCTGAGAAGCTGCTTTGTGATGTGTGCATTCACATCACCAAGTTAAACCTTTCTTTTCACTCTGCAGTTTGGAAACACTGTTTTTTGTAAGGACTACAAAGCAATGTTTGGGGGCATATTGAAGCCTACGGTGAAAAAGGGAGCATCTTCTAATAAAAACTAGAAAGAAGCTTTATGAGAAACTGCTTTGTGATGTTTGTACTCAGGTCAAAGAGTAAAATCTGTCTTTGGATTCAGCAGTTTGGAAACACCGTTTTTGTACATTCTGCAAATGGATATTTGGGAACTGATTGAGGCCAATGGCAAAGAAAGTGAATATCCCAGGATAAAAACTAGAAGGAATCTATCTGAGAAACTGCTTTGTGATGTGTGCATTCACCTTGCAGATTTAAATCTTTCTTTTCATTCAGCAGTTTGCAAATACTGCTTTTGTAGAAACTGCGAGGTGATATTTGGAAGTTTATTGAGGACTAAGTTGAAAAAGAAAATATCTTCAGATTAAAAATAGAAAGAAACTTTTTGAGAAACTGTTTTGTGATGGGAGCATTCACCTCACAGAGTTAAAACATTCTTTGGATTCAGAAGTTTGGTAATACTGTTTTTGTCCATTCTGTGAATGGGCATTTGGAAGTTCATTGAGGACAATGGTGAAAAAGATAATATCATGGGATGAAAACCAGAAGGAAGCTATCTGAGAAACAGCATGTGATGTGGCCATTCATTTCACAGAGTTAAACCTTCCTTTTCAATCTGAAGTTTGGAAAAACAGTTTTCTAGAATCTGTGAAGGGATATTTGGATGCACATTGAGGCCTACAATGAAGAAAGAAACATCTTCAGATAAAAATTGGAAATTAGCTTTCTGTAAAACTGCTTTGTGATGTGTGCATTCATCTCACAGAGTTAAACTTTCTTTACATTTAGCAGTTTGGAAACACTGTTTTTGTAGAGTAGGTGAAGCGATATTTGGGATCACATTGAGGCCTATGGTGAAAGAGGAAACATCTTCAGATAAAAACTAGAAATAATTTTTCTGAGAAATTGCTTTGTGATGGGGGCATTCATCTCACAGAGTTCACATTCTTTGGACTCAGCAGTTTGGAAACACTGTTTTTGTCTATTGAACACATGGACATTTGGGAGCTCATTGAAGCCAAAGTCTAAAACACAAATATCCCAGGATAAATACTAGAAGGAATCTATCTGGGAAAATGCTTTGTGATGTGTACATTCACCTCGCAGATTTAAACCTTTCTTTTCATTCAGCAATTTGGAGACACTGTGTTTGAAGGATCTGCGGAGGGATATTTAGGAGAGCATTATGACTTATGGTGAAAAAGGAAATATCTTAAGATAACAATTAGAAATAAGTTTTCTGAGAAACTGCTTTATGATATGTGCATTCATCTCACAGAGTTAAAGCTTTCTTTAGATTGTGTACTTTGGAAACACTGGTTTTGTAAAATCTACAAAGGCATGTTGTGGAGAAAATTGAGGCCTATGGTGAAAAAGGAAAGATCTTCAGATAAAAACTCGAAAAAAGATTTCTGAGAAACTGCTTTCTGATGTGTTCATTCATCTCACAGGGTTAAACCATGCTTCTGATTGAGCAGCTTGGAAAAACTGTTTTTGTAGAATCTGTGAAGGGATATTAGGGAGTGCATTGAGGCATATTTTGAAAAATGAAACATCTTCAGATAAAAACTAAAAAGAAGCTATCTGAAAAACCACTTTTTGAAGTGTGCATTCACCTCGCAGAGATAAACTTTACTTTTCCTTCAGCAGTTTGGAAACACTGTTTTTGTAGAAGGCATATTTGGGAGTGCATTGAGGCCTATGGTGAAAAAGGCAACATCTTCAGAAAAAAACTGGAAATAAGCTTTCTGAGAAACTGCTTTGTGATGTGTGCATTCATCTCACAGTGTTAAAAATTTCTTTGGATTTAGCAGTTTGGAAACACTGTTTGTGTCCAATCTGTGAATGGACATTTCGGAGTTCATTGAGGCCAAAGGCAAAAATGGAAATATCCCAGGATAAAAACTGGAAGGAAGCTATATGAGAAACCACTTTGTGATGTGTGCATTCCTCTTGCAGAGTTAAACTCTACTTCTCATTCAGCAATTTGGAAACACTGTTTTTGTAGAATCTGCAAAGGGATATTTGGGAGCTCATTGAGGCCTATGTCAAAAAAGGGAAAACATTCAGATAAAAAAAGAAAGAAGATTTCCGAGAAGCTGCTTTGTGATGAGTGCATTTATCTCACAGATTTAAACCTTTCCTGGGATTCAGCAGTTTGGATACACATTGTCCATTCTGCCTATGAACATTTTGGATCTAATTTAGGCCAAATGTGTAAAGGCGAATATCCCAGGATAAAAACTAGAAGGAAGGTATATGAGAAACTGCTTTGTGATGTGTGCATTCACCTTGCAGAGTTAAACCTTATTTCTCATTCAGCAGTTTGGAAACACTGTTTTTGTAGAATCTGCAAAGGAATATTTGGGAGCTCCTTGAGGCCTATGGTGAAAAAGGGAAAAACTTCAGATAAAAACAAGAAAGAAGCTTTCTGAGGAGCTGCTTTGTGATGAGTGCATTTATCTCACAGATTTAAACCTTTCCTAGGATTCAGCAATTTGGAAATACATTGTTTGTCCATTGTGCCTATGAATATTTTGGATCTAATTGAGGCCAAAGGTGTAAAAGAAAATATCTCAAGATAAAAACTAGAAGGAAGGTATATGGGAAACCACTTTGTGATGTGTGCATTCACCTTGCAGGTTCAAAACTTTCTTTTTATTCACCAGTTTGGAAACACTGCTTTTGTGGAAGCTGTGAAGGCTTATTTGGGAGCATATGGAGACTTACGGTGAAAAAAGAAACAACTTCAGATGAAAACAAGAAAGAATCTTTCTGAGAAACTGCTTTGTGTTGCTTGCATTCACCTCATAGAGTTAAACCTTTCTTTGGATTCAGCTGCTTGGAAACACTGTTTTTGTTCATTCTGCAAATGGACATTTGAGGCCAGTGGCAAAAAAAGAGAATATCCCAGGTTAAAAAACTAGAAGGAAGCTATCTGAGAAACCATTTTGTGATGTATGCACTCATCTCAGAGAATTAAACCTTTCTTTTCATTTGACAGTTTGGAAACACTGTTTATTGTAGAATCTGTAAAGAGATATTTGGGAGTACTTTGAGGTCTATGATAAAAAAGGAAACAAATTCAGATGAAAATTAGAAAGAATTTTTCTGAGAATCTGCTTTGGGTTGTGTGCATTCAACTCACCGAGTTAAAACTTTCTTTGGATTCAGCATTTTGTAAACACTGTTTTTGTCTATTGTGTGAATGGACATTGAGGTGCTCATTGGGGTCAATGGTGAAATAGCGAATATCCCAGGATAAAAACAAGAGAAATCTATCTGAGATATCGCTTTGTGATGTGTGCATTCACCTTGCAGAGTTAAACCTTATTTCTCATTCAGCAGTTTGGAAACACTGTTTTTGTAAGATCTACTAAGGGATATTTGGGAGCATATAGAGGCCTATGTTGAAGAATGAAACATACTCAGATAAAAACTAGAAAAACAGCTTTCTGATAAACTGCTTTGTGATGTGTGCATTGATCTCACAGATTTAAAACTTTCTTTTCATTCAGCAGTTTGGAAATACTGTTTTTCTAGAACAGGCGAAGGGATATTTGGGATCGCCTTGAGGTCTATAGTGAAAAAGGAAACATCTTAATATAGAAAATATAAAGAATCTTTCTGAGAAATTGCTTTGTGATTTTGGAATTCATCTCACAGAATTTACCTTACTTTTGATTCAGCAGTTTGGAAACACTGTTTTTGTCCATTGTGTGAATGAAAATTTGGGAGCTCATTGAGGACAAAGGCGAAAACGCGAATATACCAGGGTAAATATGAGAAGGAATCTATCTGTGAAAATGCTTTGTGATGTGTACATTCAACTCTCAGAATTGAACCTTTCTTTTCATTCCACAGTTTGGAAACAATGTTTTTGAAAAATATGTGAAGGGATATTTGGGAACGCTTCGAGGTCTATTCTGAAAAATGAAACGGCTTCAAATAAAAACTAGAAAGAAGCTTTTTAAGTAACTGCTTTGTGATATGTACATTCACCTCACAGAATTATACCTTTCTGTGGATTCAGCAGTTTGGAAACACTGTTGTTGTCCATTCTGCATATGGACATTACACAGCACTTTGAGGCCAATGGCACAAAAGTGAATACCTTACCATAAGAACCAGAAGGGTGCTATCTGACAAACCATTTTTTGATGTGTGCATTTATCTCACAGAGTCAAACCTCACTTTTCATTCAGCAGTTTTGAAACACTGTTTTTGTAGAATCTGTGATGTGATATTTGGGAGTGCACTGAGTCCTATGCTGAAAAAGAAAACATCTACAGACAAAAGTAAGAAATAATCTTCATGAGAAAGTGATTTGTGATGTGTGCACTCATCTCACAGTGTTAAAAGTTTATTTGGATTCAGCGCTTTGGAAACACTGTTTTTGTCCATTCTGCAATAGGATTTTACTGAGCTCACTGAGGCCAATGGTGACAAAACAAATATCCCAGGATAAAAACTAGCAGAAAGCTACCTCAGAAACCACTTTTGTGATGTGTGCATTCATCTCTCAGAGTTAAACCTTTCTTTTTTTCTGCAGTTTGGAAGCACACTTTGCTTATAGACCTATGGTGAAAAAGGAAACATCTTCACATAAAATCTAGAAAAATGTTTTCTGAGAAATTGCTTTGTGATGTGGGCATTCATCTAAAAGACTTAGACTTTTGTTGGATCTTGCAATTTAGAAACACGGTGTTGTCCATTGTGCGAATGGAAATTTGGGTGCACAATGAGGCCAATGGTGAAAAAGCAAATATCTCAGGATAATCACTGGAAGGAAGCTATCTGAGAAACCGATTTGTAATGTTTGCATTCATATTGCAGAGTTAAAATTTTCCTTTCATTCAGCAGTTTGGAAACACTGCTTTGCTGAATCTGCAAAGCGATATTTGGAAATACATTGAGGCCAATGGTAAAAAAGGCAATATCTTCAAATATAAACTAGAAAGAAGTTTCTGATAAACTGCTTTGTGAGAGGTACATTCATCTCCAGAGTTAAAGTTTCCTTTTGATTAAGCAGTTTGGAAAAGCTGTTTTTGTAGAATCTGCATAGGGATATATGAGAGTGTATTGAGTCCTATGGTGAAAAAGGAATTCGCTTCAAATAAAAACAAGAAAGAAACTTTCTGAGAGATTGCTTTGTGATGTGTGCATTATCTGAGAAAGATAAACATTTCTTTGTATTCAGCTGGCTGGCAACACTGTTTTTGTCCATTCTGCAAATGGATATTTGGGAGTTCATTGAGGCCAAAGGCAAAAAAGTGAATATTTGCAGATAAAAACTAGAAGGAAGCTATCTGAGACAATGCTTTGTGCTGTGTGCACTCATCTCACAGAGTTAAACCCTTCTTTCATTCAGCAATTTGGAAACACTGTTGTTGTAGTCTGTGAAGGCATATTTGGGAGTGTATTGAGGCCTACAGTGAAAAAGGAACACACTCACATAAATAGTAGAAAGTATTTTTCTGAGAAAGTACTTTGTTATGTGTGCATTCATCTAACAGAGTTAAACCTTTCTTTGGATTCAGCAGTTTGGAAACACTGTTTTTGTCCATTCTGCAAATGGACATTTGGGAGCTCACTGAGGCCAATGGCAAAAAAAAGGGAATATTTCAGGATTGAAACTAGAAGGAAGCTATCTGAGAAATGGCTCTGTGATATGTGCATTCATCTCACAGACTGAAACCTTTCTTTTCATTCAACAGTTTGGAAATTCTGATTTTCCAGAATCTGCAAAGGAATATTTGGGAGTGCATTGAAGCCTATGGTGAAAAAAGGAAACATCTTCAGATACAAACCAGAAGGAATCTTTCTGAGAAATTGCTCTGCTATGAGCGCATTCATCTCACAGAGATAAACCTTGCTTTTCATTCAGCAGGTTGGATGCACAGTTTTTGTAGAATCTGCAAAGGGATATTTTGGAGAGCATTGAGGCCTATGGTGAAAATGAAACATCTTTATATTAAACCTAGAAAGAATCTTTCTGAGAAACTGCTTTGTGATGTGTGCACTCATCTCACAGGGTTAAACCTTTCTTTGGATTCAGCAGTTTGAAAACAGGTTTATGTCTATTCTGCAAATGGATACTTGGGAGATCACTGAAGCCAATGACAAAAAAGTGAATACCCCTTGAAAAAAACTAGAAGGGATCTATCTGAGGAAACGCTTTGTGATGTTTGCATTCATCTCACAGAGATAAATCTTTCTTTTTCATTCAGCAGTTTGGAAACACTGTTTTTGTAGAATCTGCAAAGGGATATTTGTGAGCGCATTGAGGCCTATGGTGAAAAAGGAAATATCTTCAAATAAACACTAGCAAGAAGCGTTCGGAGAAACTGCTTTGTGATGTTTGCATTCACCACACAGAGTTAATCCTTTCTTTTTATTCAGCAGTTTGGAAATCCTGTTTGTTTTTTTTCCCATTTTGCCGATGGACATATGGGAGCTCACTGAGGCCAATTATGAAAAAGCAAGTATTCCAGGAAAAAAACTAGAAGGAAACTATTTGAGAAATGACTTTGTGATGTGTGCACTCATCTCACAGAATGAAATATTAGTTTTCATGAGCAGTTCAGAAATGCTGTTTCTGTAGAATCTTTGGGAACATGTTGAAGCCTATGGTGAAAAATGAAAAATATTCGCATAAAAACTAGAAAGAAGCCCTCTGAGAAACTGCTTTGTGCTGTGTGCATTCATCTCACAGAGTTAAAAGTTTCTTTGGATTCAGCAGCTTGGAAACACTGGTTTTGTCCATTTTGTGAATGGACATTTGGGAGCTCTTTGAGGCCAATGGTGAAATAGCGAGTATCCCACTATAAAAAAAATAGAGGGATGTTGTCTGAGAAACCACTATGTGATGTGTGCATTCATCTCACAGAGTCAAACTTCACTTTTCATTGAGCATTATGAAAACACTGTTTTCACAGAATCTGTGAATTGATATTTGAGAGCACCCTGAGGCCAGTGTTGAAAAAGGAAACATCTTCAGACAAAAATTTGAAAGAAGCTTTCTGAGAAATGGTTTTATGAAGTGTCCATTAATCTCACAGAGTTAAATATTTCTTTGGATTCAGCAGTTTGGAAACACTATTTTTGTCCATTCAGCAAATGGACATTTGTGAGCTCATTGAGGCCAATGGCGAAAAAATAAATATCTGAGAATAAATACTAGAAGGAAGCTCTCTTAGAAATTGCTTTGTGATATGTGCACTCATCCCCTAGAGTTAAAATTTCTTTTCATTCAGCAGTTTGGAATTACTGTTTTTGTAGTTTATGCAAAGGCATATTTGGGAGCACATTGCAGCCTAAGGAGAAAAAGGAAAGTTATTCATATAAAAATTGCAAAGAAACTTTCTGAGAACCTGTTTTGTGATGTGTGCCTTCGTTTAACAGAATTAAACCTTTCTTATGATTCAGTAGTTCGGTAACACTGTTTATATCCATTCGGTGAATGGACATATGAGAGCTCATTCTGGCAATGGTAAAGAAGCAAATATCCCAGGTTGAAAAACAGAAGGAAGCTATCTGAGACACTGCTTTGTAATGTGTGCATTGAACTTGCAGTGTTAAAACTTTCTTTTCATTCAGCAGTTTGGAAACATTGTTTTTGTAAAATATGCAAAGGGATATTTGGTAGTGCATTGAGGCTTATACTGAAAAAGGAAATATTTTCAAATAAAAACTAGAAAGAGTCTTTCTGAGAAGCTACTTTTTGATGTGGGCATTCATCTCACAGATTTAAACCTTTCTTTGAATTCAGCAGTTTGGAAACACTGTTTTTGTCCATTCTGTGAAAGGCAATTTGGAAGCTCACCAACGCCAATGATTAAAAACCACTTCTTTATGATGTGTTCTTTGATCTCATGGAGTCAAACCTTTCTTTGGATTCAGTAGATTGGAAACACTGTTACTGTCCATTCTGTGAATGGACACTTGGGAGCTCTTTGAGGCCAATGGCCAAAAAGTGAATATCCCAGGATAAAAACTAGAATGAAGCTATCTGAGAAACTGCTTTGCGATGTGTGCATCCATCTCACAGCGCTAAACCTTTCTTTTCAATAAGCAGTTTGGAAACACTCTTTTTGTAGAATCGTCAAAGGGATATTTGGGAACACATTGAGGAATACGGTGAAAAAGGAAATATCTTCAAATAAAAACTGGAAAGAACGTTTCTGAGAAACTGCTTTGTGATGTGCGCATTAATCTCATGGAGTCAAATCTCTCTTTGGATTCAGCAGTTTAGATACCCTGTTTTGTCCATTGTGTGAATGGACATTTGGGAGCTCATTGAGGTCAATGATGAAAAAGTGAATATCCCAAGATTAAAAACTAAAAGGTAGCTATCTGAAACACCACACTTTGATGTGTGCATTCATATCACAGAGTTAAACTTTATTTCATTCAGCAGTTTGGAAGCACTGCTTTTTTACAATCTACAAAGGGATATTTGGGGGAACATTTAGGCCTATGGTGAAAAAAGAAACATGTTCACATAAACAGTAGAATGAAACTTTTTGATAAACCTTTGTGTGATGTGTGCATTCATCTCACAGAGTTAAACCTTTCTTTGAATTCAGCAGTTTGGAAAAACAGTGTTTGTCTGTTGTGCAAATGGACATTTTGGAGTTCATTTAGGCCAATGTTGGAAAAGCGATTATTTCTGGATGAAAACTAGAAGGAAGCTATCTGAGAAACTGCTTTGTGATGTGTGCATTTATATCACAGACTTAGACCTTTCTTTTTATTCAACTGCTTGGGAGCATTCTTTTTGTAAAATCTACAAAGGTATATTTGGCAGTGCATTGAGGCCAACGGTGAAAAAAGAAACATCTTCATTTAAGAACTAGAAAGTAGCTTTCTGAAAAACTGCTTTGTGATGTGTACCTTCATCTCACAGAATTAAGCCATTCTTTTCATTCAGCAGTTCGGAAACACTATTTTTGTAGAATCTGCAAAGGGTATTTGGGTGCACCTTGTGGCCAATGGAGAAAAAGGAAATATCTTCATATAAAAACTAGAAAGAACCTTTCTGAGAACCTACTTTGTGAATTGTGCCTTCATCTCACAGAGTTAAACCTTTCTTTGGATTCAAAAGTTTGGAAAATCTGTGTCCAATCTGCAAATGGACATTTTGGAGGTCATTGAGGGCAATGCTGAAAAAGCTATTATCCCAGGATATAAACTACAAGGAAGCTATCTGAGAAAAAACTTTGTGATGCGTGCATTCATTTCACCGAGTTAAACCTTTCTTTTCATTCAGCAATTTAGAAACACTGTTTTGTAGAATCTGTGGTGGGATATTTGGGAATGCATTGTGGTCGATGGAGAAAAAGGAAACATCTTCATATAAATAGTTGAAAGAAGCTTTCTGAGTTCCTGCTTGGTGATGTGTGTCTTCATCTCACAGATTTAAACCTTTCTTCGGATTCAGCAGTTTGGAAACACTGTTTATGTCCATTCTACAAATGGGCCTATGAGAGCTCATTGTTGCCAATGGTGAAGAAGTGAATATCCCAGGATAAAAACCAGAAAGAAGCAACCTGAGGCCTATTATGATGAAAAAGGAAACATCTTCAGATAAAAATTAGAACCTTTCTTTGCATTCAGCAGTTTGGAAACAATGTGTTTGCAGAATCTGCAATGGGATATTTGGGAGCGCATTGAGGCCTATTTCAGTGAAAAAGGAAATATCTTAAGATAAAAATTAGAAAGAAGCTTCCTGAGAAACTGCTTTGTGATGCTTTAATTGGCCCATTGAGTCCTACAGTGAAAAAGGAAACATCTTCAGATAAAAACTAGGAAGAAACTTTCTGAGAAACTGGTTTGTGAAGTTTTAATTGCCCCGTTAAGTCCTATGGTGGAAAAGGAAACATCCTGAGATAGAAACTAGGAAGAAACTTTCTTAGAAACTGCTTAGTGATGTGTCCATTCATCTCACAGAATTAAAGCTTTCTGTGGATTCAGTTGTTGGGAGACACTCTTTATGTCCATTCTGTGAATGGACATTTTGGAGCTCATTGAGGCCAATGGCAAGAAAGTGAATATCCCATGATAAAAACTAGAAGGAAGTTATCTGAGAAACTGCTTCAAGATGTGTGCATTCATCTCACAGAGTTAAAAGTTTCTTTTCATTCAGAAGTTTGTAAAAACTGTTTTTGTCCATCCTACAAATTAACATTTTAGAGCTCACTGAGGCCTATGGCAAAAACGCAAATAACCCAGGATAAAAACTATAAGGAAGCCATCTGAGTAGCTTTGTTATGCGTACATTCCTCTCACAGAGGTAAATCTTTCTTTTCATTTAAGAGGTTGGAAACACTGTTTTTAGTCTCTGTAAAGGGATATTTGGGAGTGTACTGAGGTCTATTTTGAAAAGTGAAACACCTTCAGATATAAACTAGAAAGGATCTTTCTGGGAAACTGCTTTGTGATGTGTACATTCATCTCACAGAGTTAAACGTTTCTTTTTTTTTTCAGCAGTTTTGAAAGGCTGTTTTTCTCCATTCTGCAAATGGACATTTGGGAACATATTAAGGACAATGGTGAAAAAGAGAATATCCCAGGATAAAAACCAGAAGGAAGTGATTTCAGAAACTGCTTTGTGATGTGTGCATTCATCTCTCAGAATTAAAGCTTTCTTTTCATTCAGTACTTTGGAAACACTGTTATTTTAACATCTGCAAAGGAATAGTTGGGAGCGCATTGTGGCCTGTGGTGAAAAAGGAAACAACTTCAGATAAAAAGTAGAAAGAAGGCCGGGCGCGGTGGCTCAAGCCTGTAATCCCAGCACTTTGGGAGGCCGAGACGGGCGGATCACGAGGTCAGGAGATCGAGACCATCCTGGCTAATACGGTGAAACCCCGTCTCTACTAAAAAATACAAAAAACTAGCCGGGCGACGAGGCGGGCGCCTGTAGTCCCAGCTACTCGGGAGGCTGAGACAGGAGAATGGCGTGAACCCGGGAGGCGGAGCTTGCAGTGAGCTGAGAGCCGGCCACTGCACTCCAGCCTGGGCGGCAGAGCAAGACTCCGTCTCAAAAAAAAAAAAAAAAAAAAAAAAAAAAAGTAGAAAGAAGAATTCTGAGAAACTGCTTTGTGATTTATATATTCATCATGCATTCACCTCACAGAGTTAAACCTTTCTTTTCATTCAGCAGTTTGGAAACACTGTTTTTGTAGAATCTGCATAGGGTTATTTGGGAGTGCATTGAGGCCTGTTTTGGAAAAAGGAAACACCATCACATAAAAATTAGAAAGAAGCATTCTGATGAACTGCTTTGTAATTTGTGATTCATTGTGCATTCACCTCACAGAGTTAAACCTTTCCTTTCATTCAGCAGTTTAGAAATACTGTTTTTGTAGAATCTGCGTAGGGATATTTGGGAGTGCATTGAGGCCTGTTTTGAAAAAGGAAACATCTTCACATAAAAATTAGAAAGATTGTTTTGGACAAACTGCTTTGTTATGTGTGCATTCATCTCACAGAGTTAAATCTTCCTTTGGATTCAGCAGTATGAAGAAACAGTTTTTGCAGAATTTGTGAAGGGTTATTTGACAGCACATTGAGGCCTATGGTGAAAAAGGAAGCATCTTCACATAAAAAGTAGAAAGAAGCTTTTGGAGAAACTGCTCTGTTATGAATGCATTCATCTCACAGAGTTAAAAGTTTGTTTTCTTTCAGCAGTTTGGAAGTACAGGTTTTGTAGAATCTGCAAAGGGATATTTGGGAGCTCTTTCAGGGCTATGTTGAAAAAAAATCTTCAAATAATAACTTGAAAGAAGCCCTCTGAGAAACTGTTTTTGATGTGTGCATTCATCACATAGAGACAAACCTTTCTTTGCATTCAGCAGTTTCAAAACACTGTTTTTGTCCATTCTGCAAATGGGCATTTTGGAGCTCACGGAGGACAATGGTGAAAAAGTGAATATCCCTGGATAAAAACGAGAAGAAAGCTATCTGAGAAACCACCTTGTGATGTGAATGGATATTTGAGAGTTTAAAACTTTCTTTGGATTCAACAGTTTTAAAAGTTGTTTTTGTCCATTATGCAAATGGACCTATGTAACTTCATTGAGGCCAAAGGTGAAAAAGCAAATATCCCATTGTAAAAACTGCAAGGAAACTGCCTGAGAAACCCCTTTGTGATGTGCACATTCATCTCACATAGCTAAAACTTTCTTCTGATTCAGCAGTTTTGAAACACTGATTTGTAGAATCTGCAATGGGATATTTGGAGTGCATTGGGGCCTAAGGTGAAAAAGGAAATATCTTCAGATAAAAACTAGAAAGAGGCTTTCTAAGAAACTGCCTTGTGATGTATATCTTCATCTCACAGAGTTAAACATTTCTGTGGATTCAGCAGTTTGGAAATACAGTTTATGTCGGTTCTGCAAATGGATATTAGGGAGCTCAATGAGTCCAATGGTGAAAACGAATACCCTAGGATAAAAACTAGAAGGAAGTTATCTGAGAAACCATTTTGTGATGTGTGCATTCACCTCGCAGACATGAATGAAAGAAACCTCTCTTTTCATTCAGTCATTTGGAAACACTGTTTTCCAGAATCTGCGAAGGGACTCTTGGGAATGCATTGAGGCCTATGGTGAAAAATGAAATATCTTTAGATAAAAAATAGAAACAAGCATTGTGATAAACTGCTTTCTGATGCTTGTGTTTATCTCAGAGTGAACCCTTTCTTCTATTGGAGCAATTTGGAAACACTGTTTTTGTAGAAAGTGTGAAGGGATATTTAGGAGAACATTGAGGCCTATGTTGAAAAAAGGAAACATTTTCACATAAAAAGGAGAAAGAAGTTTTCAGAGAAACTGCCTTGTGATGTTTGCATTCATCTCACAGAGTTAAAACTCTATTTGGAATCACCAGTTTGGAAATGCTGTTTTTGTTCATTCTGCCAATGGACATTTGGGAGCTCATTCAGGCCAATGGTGAATAAGCAAATACATAATGATAAAAAGTAGAAAATGGTGAAAAACGAAATAACTTCAAATACAAACTGGAAATACGTTTTCTGATAACCTCCTTTGTGATATGTGCATTCACCTCACAGAGTTAAAGTTTTCTTTTCATTCAGCAGTTTTGAAACCCTCTTTTTGTAGTATCAGCAAAGGGATATTTGGGAGTGCATTGAGACTTATGTTGAAAAGTAAATATCTTCAGATTAGAACTAGAAAGGAGCTTTCTGAGAAACTGATTTCTGATGTGTCCATTTATCTCACAGAGTTAAACGTTTCTTTTATTCAACAGTTTGGAACCATTGTTTTTGTCCATTCTGTAAATGGACATTTGGAAGCTCATTCAGGCCACTGGTGAATAAACAAATACACAATGATAAAAAGTAGGTATCAGAGAAACTGCTTTGTGATAGGTGCATTCATCTTGCAGAGTTAAACCTATACTTTCATTCTGCAGTTTGGAAACACTGTTTCTGTAGAATCTGTGAAAGGATATTTGGGAATGCACTGAGGTCTATGGTGAAAAAGGAAACATCTTCAGATAAAAACTAGAGAGAAGCTTTCTGAGACACTGCTTTGTGATGTGTCCATTCATCTCACTGATTTCAACCTTTCTTTGGATTTAGCAGTTTGGAAACACTGTTTTTGTCCACTCTGAGAATGGACATTTTGGAGCTCATTGAGGCCAATACAAGAAAAGAGAATATCCCAGGATAGAAACTAGAAGGAAGCAATTTGAGAAACCATTTTGTGATGTGTGAACTCTTCTCACAGAGTTACACCTTTCTTTTCATTCAGCATTTTTTTTTTTGGTAGAATCTGCAAAGGGATATTTGGGAGTCTTTTGAGGCCTACAGTGAAAAATGAAATATCTTGAGATAAAAAGTAGAAAGACAATTTCTGAGAAACCGTTTTGTAATGTGTGCATTTGTATCACAGAGTTAAACATTTCTTTGTTTTTAACAGTTTCAAAACACTGGTTTTGTCCTTTGTACGAATGGTCGTTTCAGAACTCCAATGACAAAAAGTGAATATACCAGGATAGAAACTAGAAGGAAGACATCTGAGAAACCACTTTGTGATATGTGCATTCAACTCACAGAATTAAACCTTTCTTTTAATTCATCAGTTTGGAAACACTGTTTTTGTGGAATCTGCAAAGGGATATTTGGAAGCAGATTGGATCCAATGATGAAAAAGGAAACATCTTCAGATAAATACAAGAAAGAGGCTTTCTGAAAAACTGCTTTGTGATGTATACTTTCACTTCACAGAGGTAAACATTTCTGTGGGTTCAGCAGCTTGGAAGCAGTGTTTATGTCCATTCTATGAATGGACATTTGGGAGCTCTTTGAGTCCAATGGTGAAAATGCGAATATCCAATGTTAAACCTAGAAGAAGGCTATTTGAGAAACGGCTTTGTGATGTGTGCATTCATCTCACATAGATAAACCTTTCTTTTCTTTTGGCAGTTTGGGAACACTATTTTTGTAGAATCTGTGAAGGGATATTTGGGAATGCATTGTGGCCTATAGTGAAAAAGGAAATAACCTCACATAAAAATTAGAAACTTTCTGAGAAACTGCTTTGTGATGTGAGCATTCATCTCACAGAGTTTAACAATTCTTTGGATTCAGCAGTTTGGTGACACTGTTTTTGTCCATTCTGTGAAGGAACATTTGGGAACTCATTGAGGCAGATGGTGAAAAAGTGAATATCACAGGACAAAAACTAGAAGGGAGCAATCTAAGAATCAGCGTCGTGATGTGTGCATCATCTCACAGAGGTAAACATTTCTTTTCATTCAGTAGTTTGAAAGAACTGTTTTTGTAGAATCTAAAGTGATATTTAGGAGTGCATTCGGTCTATGGTGAGAAAGGAAACATCTTTCAGATAACCACTAGAAAGAAACTTTCTGAGAAAATACTTTGTGATGTGTGCATTCATCTAACAGAGTGAAACATTGCCTTGGATTCAGCAGCTTGGAAACACTGTTTTTGTCTATTCTTCCACTGGACATTTGGGAGCTCATTCAGGCCAATTTTGAAAAGGCAAATATCCTAGGATAAAATCTAGAAGGAAGCTATCTGAGAAACCTCTTTGTGATGTGTGCCTTCATCTTGCAGAGTGAAAACTTTCTTTTCGTTCAGCAGCTTGAAAACACTGTTTTTGTAGAATCTGTGACAGAGTATTTGGGAACACAGGGTCCTGTGGTGAAAAAGGAAACATGTTCAGATAACCACTAGAAAGAAACTTTCTGAGAAACTACTTTGTGATGTGTGCATTCATCTCACAGAGTTAAACCTTTCTTTGGATTCAGCAGCCTGGAAACACTGTTTTAGTCCATCTTGAGAATGGACATTTGAGAGCTCTTTGAGTCCAATGGCGAAAATGTGAATATCCCAAGTTAAAAACTAGAATAAGAGTTTTTAATAAACAACCTGAGAAACCACTTTGTGATGTGTGCATTCACCTCACAGAGATAAATCTTTCTTTTCATTCAGCAGTTTGTAAACAATGTTTTTGTAGAATATGTAAAGGGATATTTGGGAATGCATTGTGGACTATAGTGAAAAAGGAGGTGTCTTCAGATAAAATTAGAAAGAAACTTTTTGAGAAACTGCTTTGTGATGGGTACATTAATCTCACAGAGTGAAGTAATCCTTTGGATTCAGCAGTTTGGAGACACTGTTTTTGTTCGTTCTGTGGAGGGACACTTGGGAGCTCATTGAGGCCAATGGCAAAAAAGTAAATATTGCAGGATAAAAACTATAAGGAATCTATCTGAGAATCTGTATTGTTATGTGTGCCTTCATCTCACAAAGTTAAACTTTTCTTTTGTTCAGCAGTTTGGAAACACTATTTTTGTAGAATCTGTGAAGGGGTATTTGGGAGCGCATAGAGGCCTATGGTGAGAAAAGAAATATCTTCAAATGAAAACTAGAAAGAAGCTTTCTGAGAAACTACTTTGTGATGTGTGCATTCATCACACAGAGTTAAAACTTTCTCTGGATTCCACAGTTCGAGACACTGTTTTTTTTCCATTCTGCGAGTGGATATTTGGTAGCTCTTTGAGGCCAATTTTGAAAAAGCGAATATCCCAGGATAAAAACTAGAAGGAAACTGTCTGAGAAAACGTTTGTGATGTGTGTATTCATCTCACAGAGTTAAACTTTTCTTTTCATTCAGCAGTTTGGAAACAATTTTTTGTAGAATCTGTGAAGGGATATTTCAGAGTGCCTGAGGCGTATGTTGAAAAAGGAAACATCGCATAAAAATTAGAAAGAAGCTTTCTGAAAAACCGCATGTGATGTGTGCATTCATCTCTTAGGTTTTAACCTTTCTTTTCATTCAGCAGTTTGGAAACACTGTTTTTGTACAATCTGCAAAGGGATATTTGGGAGCCCATTGGGACCTATGGTGAAAAAGGTAACATTTTCCAATAAAAAGTAGAAAGAAGCTTTCTGATAAACTGCTTTGTGATGTGTGCCTTCACCTCACGGAATTAAAACTTTCTGTTCATTCCCATATTGGAAAAAGTGTATTTGTAGAATCTGCGAGGGGATATCAGGGAGTGCATAGAGGCCTATAGTGAAAACGGAAACATCTTCAGATTTGAACTAGAAAGAAGCATTCTGAGAAACTGGTTTGAGATGTGTGAATTCATCTCACAGAGAGTGAATTCAGCAGTTTGGAAACACAGCTTTTGTCCATTCTGTGATTGGATATATCAGAGTACACTGAGGCCAATGGTGAAACACAGAACATAGCAGAATAAAACCTAGAAGGAAGTTATCTGACAAACTACTTTTTGATGTATGCATTCATCTCAAAGAGTAAAACCTTTCTTTTTATTCAGTATTTTCTATGCAGTGTTTTTGAAGTATCTGTGAAGGGATATTTGGGCCCAAATTGAGTCCTATGGTGAAAAAGGAAACACATTCACATAAAAAGTATAAAGAAGTTTTTGAGAAACTGCTTTGTGATGTGCGCCTTTGTCTCACAGAGTTAAACCTTTCTTTGGATTCAGCTGTTGGGAAACACTGTTTTTGTCCATTCTGCATATGGACATTTGGGAGATCATTGAGGCCAATGGGGAAAAAGCAAATATCCCAGGATAAAAACTAGAAGGAAGCCATCTGAGAAACTGCTTTGTGATGTGTGCATTCATCTCACATAGTTAAGCCATTCTTTCATTCAGCTGTTTGGAAATACATTTTGTACATTCTCTGAGAGGATATTTGGGAGCGCCTTGAAGCTTATGGTGAAAAAGGAAACATCTTCACATAAAAAGTAGAAAGAGCCTTCTGATAACCTACCTTGTGATGTGTACATTCATCTCACAGATTCAAAACTTTCTTTGGATTCTGCAGTTTGCAAACACTGTTTTTGTCAAACAGTCCATTCGGTGAATGGACATTTGGGAGCTCATGGAGGCCAATGGCAAAAAAGGGAATGTCCCAGGATATACACTAGAAAGAAGCTATCTGATAAACCGTTTGATGATGTTTGCATTCATCTCATAGAGTTAAACATTTCTTTTCATTCAGCAGTTTGGAAACACTGTTTTTGTATAATCTGCGAAGGGACATTTGGGAACACTTTGAGGCTTAGGGTGAAAAAGGAAAAATCTTCAGAAAGAACTAGAAGGAAGCTTTCTGAGAAACTTCTTTTTGATTTGTGCATTCCTGTCACAGAGTTAAACCTTTCTTTGGATTCAGCTGTTTTGGAACACTGTTTCTGTCCATTCTGTGAATGAACATTTGGGAACTCATTGAGGTCAAATGTGAAAAAGCTAATATTCCAGTATTAAAACTAGTGGGAATCTATCTGGAAAACCATTTTTGTGATCTGTGCCTTCATCTCACTGAGTTAAACCTTTCTTTTCATTTAGTAGTTTGGAAACACTGTTTTGGTAGAATCTGTGAAGGGATATTTGGGAACGCATTGAGGCCTATGGTGAAAAAAAAAATCTTCACATAAAAAGTAGAAAGAAGCTTTCTGAAGAAACTGCTTTGTGATTTATTCATTCATCTCACAGAGGCAAATATTTCTTTTCATTCAGCAGTATGGAAACACTGTTTTTGTAGAATATGTGAAGGGATATTTGGGGGCATATTGAGGCCCATGGTCAAAAAGGAAACATCTTCAGAGTGAAGATAGAAAGAAGCTTTCTGAGAAAATGCTTTGTGACAAGTCCATTCATCTCACAGAGTTAAACTTTTCTTTGGATTCAGCACTTTGGAAACACTGTTTATGTCCATTCTGTAAATGGACAATTGGAAGCTCATTGAGGCCAATGGTGAAAAAGGGAATATCCCAGGATACAAACTAGAAGGAAGCTACACAAAAAACCACTATGTGATGCATGCTTTCATCTCGCAGAGTTAAACCTTGCTTTAAATTCAGCACTTTGGAAACACAGTGTGTGTAGAATCTTTGAAGGGATATTTGGGAGTGCATTGAAGGCTATGGAAAAAGGAAATAACTTAAAAAAACTAGAGAGAAGATTTCTGAGAGACTGCTTTGTGATGTGAGCATTCATCTCAGAGACTTAAACCTTTCTTTGGATTCAGTGGTTTGCAAACACTGTTATTGTCCATTCTGTGAATGGAATTTGGAGCTCACTGAGGCCACTGATGAAAATCAAATATCCCAGCATGACAACTAGAAGGATGCTATCTGAGAAACCACCTTATTGTGTATGTATTCATCTGGCAGAGTTAAAACTTTCTTTCCATTCAGCAGTGTGGACACACTGTTTTGTAGAATTTAGGAAGAGATATTTGGGAGCACATTGAGGCCTATGGTGAAAAGGGAATCATCTTAATATAAAACTTAAAAAGAAGCTTTCTGAGAAACTGCCCTATGATGTGTGCATTCATCTCACAGAGGTAAGCCTTTCTTTTGATTCAGCAGTTTGGAAACACTGTCTTTGTCCATTGTGTGAGTGGAAATTTTGGAGTTTATTGAGGCCAATGGCGTAAAAGCAAATATCCTAGGATAAAAACTAGAAGGAAGTTCTCTGAGAAATTGCTTTGTGATATATGCATTCATCTTGCAGAGGTAAACGTTTGTTTTCTTTCAGCAGATTTGAAACACTGTTTTTGTAGCATCTGTGAAGGAATATTTAGGACCGCATTGAAGCCTATGTTGAAAAAGAAAATATCTTCAGATAAAAACTAGAAAGCAGCTTTCTGAGAAGCTGCTTTGTGATGTCTACATTCAACTCACAGAGTTATACATTTCTTTTGATTCAGCAGTTTGGAAACACTGTTTTTGTCGATTCTGCGAATGGGCATTTGGGAGCCCATTGAGGCCAAAGGCAAAAAAGATAATATCCAGGGATAAAAACTGATGGGAAGGTATCTGAGAAACTACTTTGTAATGTGTGCATTCATCTCATAGTGTTCAACTCTCTTTGGATTCCACAGTTTGGAAACACTGTTTCTTCCTTTCTGTGAATGGACATTTGGAGCACATTGAGGCCAACAGTGAAAAAGCGAATATCTCAGGATGAAAACTAGAAAGAGTGTATCTGATAAACTGCTTTGTGATGTGCACATACATATGGCAGAGTTAAATTTTCCTTTTCACTCAGCACTTGGGAAGCACTGCTTTGTAGAATCTGCAAAGGGATATCTGGGAGCACATTGAGGCCTATGGTGAATAAGCAAACATTCAGATTGAAATTAGAAGGAAGTTCTTTGAGAAACTGCTTTGTGATGTGTGCATTCATCTCACAGAGTTCAACATTTCTCTGGATTCAGCAATTTGGAAACCATGTTTTTTTCCTTTATATGAATGGACATTTGATAACTCATTAAGGCCACTGGTGAAAAAGCCAATAGCCAACTATAAAAACTAGAGGGAGGCTATCTGAGAAACAGATTTGTCATGTGTGCATTCATCTCACAGAATTATAAATTTCTTTTCATTCAGCAACTTGGAAACACTGCTTTTCTAGAATCTGTGATGGGACATTTGTGAGTACATTGAGGCCTATGATGAAAAAGGAAATATCTTCAGATAATAGCTAGAAATAAGCTTTCTGAGAAACTGCTTTGGGATGTGTGCATTCATCTCACAGAGTTAAACTTTCCTTTAGATTCAGCAGTTTGGAAATACTGTTTCTATTCATTATGTGAATGGACATTTGGGAGCTCATTCAGGTCAAAAGTGAAAAAGCTAACATCCCATGATAAAAATTAGTGAGAAGGTATCTAAGAAACCACTTTGTAATGTGTGCATTCATCTCGCAGTGTTAACCTTTCTTTGGATTCCACAGTCTGGAAACTACTGTCTTCCTTTCTGTGAATGAACATTAGGGAGCACATTGAGGCCAATGTTGAAAAAGCAAATATCTCAGGACAAAAACTAGAAGGATTCTATCTGTGAAACAATTTCACGATGGATACATATATATAGCAGAGTTAAATTTTTTGTTTCGTTCATCAGTTTGGAAACACTGTTTTTGTAGAATCTGCAAAGGAGTATCTGGGAGCACATTGAGGCTTATCGTGCCAAAGCAGACATATTCAGATAGAAACTAGAAACAAGCTGTTTGAGATACTGCTTTGTGATGTGTGCATTCATCTCACAGAGTTCAACATTTCTTTGGATTCAGGAGTTTGAAAACCATGTTTTTGTCCTTTCTACGAATGGACATTTGGGAACTCATTGAGGCCAATGGTGACAAAACCAATATCCACTATAAAAACTAGAGGGAAGCTATCTGAGAAACAGCTTTGTCATGAGTGTATTCATTTTGCAGAGGTATACCTTTCTTTTCATTCAGCAATTTGGAAACATTGTTTTTCTAGAATCTGTGAAGGCATATTTGTGAGATAATTGAGGTCTACAGTGAAAAAGGAAACATCTTCAGATAATAACTAGAAAGAAGCATTCTGAGAAACGGCTTTGTGATGTGTGCATTCATCTCAGAGAGTTAAACTTTCCTTTGGATTCAGCAGTTTGGAAACGCTGTTTTTGTCTGATCCATGAATGGACAATTGAGAGCTCATAGAAGCCATTGGGGAAAAACATAATATCACAGGTTAAAAACTAGAAGGAATGAGTCTGAGAAACTCTTTGTAATGTGTCCGTTTATCTTGCAGAGTTAAGCCTTTCTTTTCATTCAGCATTTTGGAAACACTGTTTTTGTAGAATCTTCAAAGGGATATTTGGGAGTGCATTGAGGCCTATGGTGAAAACGGAAACATCTTCAGATAAACATTGGAAGGAACCTTTGTTAGAAACTGCTTTGTGATGTGTGCATTCATCTCACTGTTAAAGCTTTGTTTGTATTCAGCAATTTGAAAAACACTGTTTTTGTCAATTGTTCGAATGGACATTTGGGAGCTCATTGAGGCCATTAGGGAAATAATGAATATCCCAAGATAAAAACTAGTAGAAGGAAGATATCTGAGAAACCTCTTTGTGATGTGTGCATTCATCTTTCACACTGAAACCTTCCTTTGGATTCAGCAGTTTGGAAATACTGTTTTTGTTCCTTCTGCAAATGGACATTTGGGAGCTCATTGAGGCTGAAGGCGTAAAACTGAATTCCCAGGATGAAAATCAGAAGAAAGGAAACTGAAAAAGTGCTTTTTGATGTGTGCATTAATTTCGCAGTGTTAAAACATTCTTTTGTTTCAGCAGTTTGGAAACACTGTGTTTGTAAAATCTACAAAAGGATACTTGGGAGAGCATTGAGGTCTATAGTGAATATGGAAAAATCTTCAGATAAAAACAAGAAAGAAGCTTTCTGAGAATCTGTCTAATGATGTGTGCATTCATCTCACAGATTTAAGCCTTTCTTTGGATTCAGCTCTTTGGAAACACTGTTTTTGTATAATCTGCAAAGGGATATTTGGGATGGCATTGTTTCCTGTGGTGAAGAAAATAATCATTTTCACATAAAAACAAGAAAGGAGCTTTCTGAGTAACTGCTTTGTGATGTCTGCATTCATTTCACAGACTTAAACTTTTCTTTAGATTCAGCAGTTTGGAAACACTGTTTTTGCAAATTCTGTGAAACGACATTTGGGAGCTCTTTGATGCCAATGGTGAAAGAGTGAATATTCGAGGATAAAAACTATAAGGAATCTGTCTGAGAAACAATTTTGAGATGTGTGCATTCATCTCTCAGAGTTAAACCTTTCTTTTCATTCAGCGTTTTGGAAACACTGTTTTTGTTGAGTGCGTGAAGGGATAATTGGGAGCACATTGAGGCCTATGGTGAAAAAGGAAACTCCTTCAGATAATAACTAGAAAGAAGCTTTCTGAGAAACCTTTTTTGATGTGTACATTCATTTCACAGAGTCAATTTTTCTTTGAATTTTGTAGTTTGGAAACAGTGTTTTTGTCCTTTCTGCAAATGGACATTTTATAGCATAATGAGGCCAATGCCAAAAAAGAGAATATCCCAAGATATAAACCATAAGGAAGCTATCTCAGAAACTGTTTTGTGATGTGTGCAATCATCTCACAGAGTAAAACTTTTCTTTTCAATCAGCAATTTGGAAACACTGTTTTTGTGGAATTGGAGAAGGGTTATTTGGGAGTGCATTGAGGGCATGGAAACATCTTCAGATGAAAATGAGGAAGAAGCTTCCTGAAAATTTGCTTTGTGATGTGTGCATTCATCTCACTGAGTTAAAACCATCTTTGGATTCAACAGTTGAAAACACTTCTTTTGTCCATTCTGTGAATGGACATTTGGGAGATTATTGAGCCTAATGGGGAAAAAGTGAATATCCCAGGATAAACACTAGAAGGAAGCATTCTGAGAAATTGCTTTGTGATGTTCGCATTCATCATGCAAAGTTAAACCTTTCTTTTCATTCAGCAGGTTGGAAACCCTGTGTTTGTAGAATTTGTGAGGGTATATTTGAGAGCTCATTGAGGTCTATGGTGAAAAAGGAAATATCAGATAAAAACTAGAAAGAAGCATTCTGAGAAACTGCTTGGTGATGTGTGCGTTCATCTCCTAGAGTTAAACATTTCTTTGGATTCAACAGTTTGGAAACACTGTTTTTGTAGAATCTGTGAAGGAATATTTGAGAGCACATTGAGTTCTATGGTGTAAAAGGAAACATCTTCAGTTAGAAACTAGAAAGAAGCTTTCTGAGAAATTGTTTTTGATGTGTGCACTTATCTCACAGAGTTAAACCTTACTTTTAATTCAGCAGTTTGGAAACACTGTTATGGTCCATTCCACGAATGGTCATTTGGGAGTTCATTGAGGTGAATGCTGAAAAAGCAAATATTCCAGGACAAAACTAGAAGGAAACTATCTGAGAAACAGCTTTATGATGTGTGCAATCACCTCATTGACTTAACCTTTCTTTACATTTAACCATTTGTAAGCACTGTTTTTATATAATCTGTGAAGGGACAAATACAGAGGGCTTTCAGTCCATTGGTGAAAAAGAAACATCTTCAGATGAAAAGCAGAAAGCTTTCTGAGAAACTGCTTTGTGATGTGTGCATTCATCTCCCAGAGTTAAACCATTCTTTGGATTCAGCAGTTTGGATACACTGTTTTTCTCCATTGTGCGAATTGACAATTGAAACTCACTGAAACCAATGGTGAAAAAGCAAATATTCCAAGATAAAAACTAGAAGAGAGCAATCTGAGAAACCGCTTTGTGATGATTTGTGCATTCATTTCACATTCTTAAACCTTTCTGTAGATTCAACATTTTGGAAACACTGTTTTTGTCCTTCTGTGAATGGACAGTTCGGAGCTCATTAGGGCCAATGCAAAAAAGCGAATATCTCAGGATAAAAAGTAGAAGGAGTCTATCTTAGAAACTTCCTAGTGCTGTGTGCATATATATTGCCGAGTCTAAACCTCCTTTTCATTCAGCAGTTTGGAAAAACTGTTTTTGTTTTTGTAGAATCTGCAAAGGGATACATGGGAGCACATTGAAGTTTATGGTAAAAAAGGATACACTTTCAGAAAAAAACAAGAAAGAAGGTTTCTGAAAAACTGCTTTATGATTTGTTCATTCATCTCAAAGAGTTAAAGCTTTCTTTGGATTCAGCAGTTTGGAAACACTGCTTTTATCCATTCTGCCAATGGACTCTTGGGAGCTCATTGAGGCCAATGGTGAAAAATTGGAAATCCCAGTATAAAAAATAGAAGGAAGCTATCTGAGATACCACTTTGTGATGTGTGCCTTCATCTCACAGAGGTAAAGGTCTCTTTTCATTCAGCAGCTAGGAAACACTGTTTTTGTAGAATCTGTGAAGGGATATCTTGGAGCATATAGAGGCCTATGGTGAAAAAGGAAACATCTTACTATAGAAACAAGAAACAAGGTTTCCTAGAAACTGCTTTGGATTGTGTGCATTCATCTCACAGTGTTAAAAGTTTCTTTGGATTCAGTAGTTTGGAAATTCTGGTTTTGTCCATTCTGCAAATGGACTTTTGGGAGATCCTTGACATCAATGATGAAAATGAATATCCCAGGAAAAAAAAACTTGAAGGAAGCTATCTGAGAAACAACTTTGTAATGTTTGCATTCATCTCATAGAGTTAAATCTTTCTTTTCACTCAGTAGCTTGAAATCCCAGGATATCAAATTTCCTTGGAATACATATATCCTGTGAATATCTCAGGATAAAAACTAGAAGGAGTTCACCTCAGAAACCACTTTGTCATGTGTGCATATATATCACAGTTAAACTTTTCATTCAGCAATTTGGAAATCTGTGATGTGCACATTCATCTCACAGAGGTAAACTATTCTTTGATTCAACAGTTTGGGAACACCGTTTTTTTCAATTCTACCAGTAGACACTTGGTAGCTCATTGAGGTCAAAGGCAAGTTTTGAAAATCCCAGGAATAAAACTAGAAGAAAGCTTTCTGAGAAGCTGCTTTGCGAGTGTGCAGTCATATCACAGAAGTAAAACTTTCTTTTGATTCAGCAGTTTTGAACACTGTTTTTGTGGCATCTGCAAAGGGATATGTGGGAGTGCATTGAGGACTATGGTGAAAAAGGAAACATCTTCAGATAGATCCTAGAAACAAGCTTTTTGAGAAACTGTTTTGTGATGTCTGCATTCCTCTCATAGAGTTAAATTTTTCTTTGGATTCAGCAGTTTGTAAACACTGTTTTGGTCATATCTGTGAATGGATATTTGGGAGTTCATTGAGACCATTGGGGGAAAAATACCATCCCAGATAAAAACTAGAAGGAAGCTATCTGAGAAACCATTTTGCAATGTGTCCATTCATCTCACAAAGTTAAACTTTTCTTTTCATTTAGCAGTTTGGAAACACTGCTTTTGTAGTATCTTCGATGGGATACTTGGGAGCACATTGAGGCCTATGTCAGTAATGGAAACTTCTTCAGATAAAAAGTAGAAAGAACCATTCTGAGAAACTGCTTTGTGATGTGTGCATTAATCTTACAGTGAAACTTTTCTTTAGATTCAGCAATTTGGAAACACTGTTTTGTTCATTCTGCCAAAGGATATTTGAGAGCACACTAATGCGAAAGTTGAAAAAGTGAATATTCCAGGAAAAAAAACTGGAAGGAAACTGTCTGGCAAACCTCTTTGTGATGTGTGCATTCATCTAGCAGAGTTAAAACTTTATTTTCATTCAGCAGTTTGGAAACACAGTTTTTGTAGAACCTGGGAAGGATGTATTTGGACATATCGAGGCCTATGTTGAAAAAGGAAACATCTTCAGATAAAAGCAAGAAAAGAACTATCTGACAAACCGATCTGTGATGTGAGCATTAGTCTCACAGAGTGAAACCTTTCTTTTCATTAAGCACTTTGGAAACACTGCTTTTGTACACTCTGTGAATGGACATTTGGGAGTTCATTAAGGACAATAGCAAAAAAGTAAATATCCCAGGATAAAAACTGAAAGGAGTATATCTGAGAAACCACTTTATGGGGTGTACATTCATCACTCAGAGTTAAAACTTTGTTTTCATTCAGCACTTTGAAAACACTGATTTGTAGAATCTGTGAAAGGATATTTGGAGTGCATTAAAGTCTTTGGAGAAAAATGAAACATCTTCAGATAGAAACTAGAAACAAACTTTCTGAGAAAATGCTTTGTGATGTGTGCATTCATCTCACAGACTTAAATCTTTCTTTGGATCAGCAGTTTGAAAACAGTGTTTTTGTCCAATCTGTGTTTGGACATTTGGGAGCTCTTTGAGGACAATGGTGAAAAAGTGAATAACCCAGGATAAAAACTAGAAAGAAGCTATCTGAGAAATGGCATTGTGATGTGTTCATTTGTCTCACAGAATTAAACCTTTCTTTTCATTCAGTAGTTCCTCAGAAAGCTTCTTTCTACTTTACATGTGAGCATGTTTCCTTTTTCACCTTAGTCCTCAATGCACTCTAAAATATTCCTACACAGATTGTGCAAAAATAGTGTTTCCAAATTGCTGAATGACTGACAACAAAGGTTTAACTCTGCCAGGTGAATGCACACACAAGAAAGTGGTTTCTCATATACCTTCCTGCTAGCTTTTATCCTGGGCTATTTCCTTTTTTTCCATTGACCTCAGTGAGCTCCCAAATGTCCATTCACAGATTGTACAAAACAGTGTTTCCAAACAGCTGATTCCAAAGAAAGGTTTAACTCTGTGAGATGAATGCACACATCACAAACACTTGTTCACAATGTTTCTTTCTACTTTATATCTGAAGTTGTTTCCTATATCACCATAGGCCTCCATGTGCTCCCAAATATCCCTTCCCATATTCAACAAAAACAGTGTTTCCAAACTGCTGAATCCAAGGAAAGGTTTAACTCTGTGAGTTGAATGCACACATCAGAAAGCAGTTTATAAGAAAGTTTCTTTCTAGTTTTTATCTGAAGTGGTTTCCTTGCACACCCTAGGCTTCAATGAGCTCAAAAATATCCCTTTGTAGATTCTGGAAAAACTGTGTTTCCAAATTGCTAAATAAAAGAAAGTTTTAACTCTGCCAGGTAATTTGCACACATCAAAAAGTGGTTTCTCAGGTAGCTTCCTTCTCGTTTTTATCCTGGGATATGTGCTTCTTCACCATTGGTCTTAATGAGCTCCCAAATGTCCTATTGCAGAATTGACAAAAACAGTGTTTCTAAACTGCTGAATCCACAGATATGTTTACCTCTGTGAGATTAATGTACAATAACAAAGCAGTTTCTCAGAAAGTTCTTTGCAGTTTTTATATGAAGATTTTCCTTTGTCACCATAGACCTCAAAGCACTCCCAAATATCCCTTCGCAGATACTACAAAAAAGTGCTTCCCAACAACTGAAAAAAAAAGAAATGTGTGTTTTTGTGAGATGAATGCAAACATCACAAAGTGGTTTCTCAGATAGGATTTTCTCGTTTTTATCCAGGGATATTCACTTTTTCACCATTGTCCTGAGAGAGCTTCCAAATGTCCATTCACAGAACAGACAAAAACAGTGTTTCCAAACTGGTGATTCCAAAGAAAGGTTTAACTGTGCGAGATGAAATGGCACAACACAAACCAGTTTGTCAGAAAGCTTCTTTCTACTTTTTATCTGAAGATGCTTCCTTTTCCACTGTAGGCCTCAATGCACTCCCAAATATCACTTCTCAGACTCTACAAAAGCAGTGTTTCCAAACTGCCAAAACAAGAAAGGTTTAACTTTGTGAGATGAATGCACACATCATAAAGTGTTTTTTGTCAGATAGCTTCTTCCTAGTTTTTATCCTGAGGTACTTGCTTTTTGCAATTGGCCTCAAAGAGGTCCCAAATGTCCATTGGCAGAATGGACAAAAAGAGTGTTTCCAAACTGCTGATTCCAAAGAAAGGTTGAACACTATGAGATGAATGCACAAATCACAAAGCAGTTTCTCACAAAGCTTCTTTCTAGTTTTTCTATGAAGTAGTTTTCTTTTTCACCCTAGGCCTCGATGCATTCACAAATATCCCTTAACGGACTCTGGAAAAACAGTGTTTCCAAATTGCTGAATAGAAAGAAAGGTTTAACTCTGCAAGATGAATGCACCCATCACAAAACGGTTTCTCAGATAGTTTTCTTCTCGTTTTTACCAAGAATATTCACTTTTCTGCCATTATCCTCAGTGAGCTACCAAATGTCCATTCACAGAATTTATAAAAACAGTGTTTCCAAATTCTTGATTCCAAAGAACGTTTTAACTCTGCAAGACGAAAGGACACATCACAAACCAGTTTATCAGAAGGCTTCTTTCTACTTTTTATCTGAAGATGTTTCCTTTTTCACTGTAGGCCTCAATGTGCTCCCAAATATCCTTTCACAAATTCTACAAAAACACTGTTTCCAAACTGATGAATGAAAAGAAATGTTTAACACTGCAAGATGAATGCACACATCACAAAGCGGTTTCTCAGATAGCTTCCTTCTGTTTTTTATCCTGGGACATTCTTTTTTTTGCTTTTTGCCTCAATGAACTCCCAAATGACCATTTGCAGAATGGACATAAACAGTGTTTCCAAACTACTGAATCCAAAGAGTGGTTTAACTCTGTGAAATGAATGGACACATCACAAAGCAGTCTCTCAGAAAGCTTTTTTCTACTTTATATCTGAAGATGTTTCCTTGTTCACCACAGGCATCAAAACAATCCCAAATAGCCCTTCACTGATTCTACAGAAACAGTGTTTCCAAACTGCTGAATGAAAAGCAAGGTTTCACTCTGCGAGATGAATGGACATATCACAAACCGGTTTTTCAGACATCTTCCTTCTAGTTTTTATCCTTGGATATTCAATTTTTTGCCATTGTCCACAATGAGCTCCAAAATTTCCATTTGCAGAATGGACAATAGTAGTTTTTCCAAACTGCTGAATCCAAACAAAACTTAACACTGTGAGGAAAGTGGACACATCACAAAGTAGTGTCTCAGGAAGGTTCTTCATGCTTTTTATATGAAGATATTTCCTTTTCAGTATAGGCCTCAGGGCACTCCCAAATATAGCTTCACAGTTTCGACAATAACAAGGTTTCCAAACTGCTGAATCCAAAGAAAGGTTTAACTATGTGAAATGAATGCACACATCAGAAAACAGTTTCTCAGAAATTTTCTTTCCTGTTCTTATCTGAAGATTTCTCCCTTTTCACCATAGGCCTCAATGAGCTACTAAGTACACCTTTGCAGATTCTAAAGAACAGTGTTTCCAAACTGCTGAATGAAAAGAGATGTTTATCTCTGTGAGGTGAATGCACACATCACAAAGCAGTTTCTCAAATAGCTTCCTTCTCATTTTTATCCTGGGATAATCCCTTTTCCACCATTGGCCTCAGTGAGCTCCCAAATGTCTATTCACAGAATGGACAAAAACAGTGTTTCCAAACAGCTGATTCCAAAGAAAGGTTGAACTCTGTGAGATGAATGTACAAATCACAAAGCAGTTTCTCACACAGCTTCTTTCTAGTTTTTATCTGAAGTAGTTTCCTTTTTCATCCTAGGCCTCAATGTGCTCACAGATATCCCTTTGTAGATTCTGGAAAAAAAGTGTTTCAAATCTGCTGAATAAAAAAAGGTTTAGCTCTGGAAGGTGAATCCCACGTCAGAAACGGGCTTCTCAGATAGCTTCCTTCTAGTTTTTTTCCTTGGATATTTTGTTTTTCACCTTTGGCCTCTGTGAGCTCCCAAAAGACCATTTGCAACATGGACAAAAAAAGTGTTTCCAAACTGCTGACTCCAAAGAAAGGTTTACCTCAGTGAAATGAATGCGGACATAATAAAGAGTTTTTCAGAAAGACTATTTCTACTTTTTATCTGAAGATGTTTCCTATTTCACCAGAGGCCCCAAGGTACTCCAAAATATCCCTTCGCAGAGTCTAACTGCTGTGTTAGAATCTGTAGCAGTGTTTGCAAACTGCTGAATGAAAAGAAAGGTTTAACTCTATGAGATGAATGCTCACATCACAAACCATTTTCACAGAAAGCTTCTTTCTAGTTTTTATCTGAAGTAGTTTCCTTTTTCACCTCATATCTCAATGTGCTTCTCAAATAAATATCCCTTTGCAGATTCTGGAAAAAAGTGTTTCCAAATTTCTGAACGAAAAGAAAGGTTTAACTCTGACAGGAGAATGCACACATGGGAAACATTTCTCAGATAGCTTCCTTCTCAGTTTTATCCAGGGATATTCACTATTTTGCCATTGCCCTCAGTGATCTCCCAAATGTTCATTCACAGAATGGAAACAAACAGTGTTTCCAAACTGGTTATTCCAAATAAAGGTTTAACTCTCTGAGATGAATGCACACATCTCAAGGCAGTTTCTCTGAAAGCTTCTTTCTCCTTTTTATGTGAAGATTTTTCCTTTTCCACCATAGGCCTCAATGTGCTCCGAAATATCCCTTCACAGATTTTACAAAAACAGTGTTTCCAAACTGATAAATGAAAAGAAAGTTTTAACTCTGCAAGATGAATGCACACATCACAAAGCAGTTTCTCAGATAGCTTCCTTCTAGTTTTTATCCTGGGATATTCGTATTTCAGCCATTGGCCTCGATTACCTCCAAATGTCCTTTCACAGCATGGACATAGACAGTGTTTCCTAGCTGCTGAATGCAAAGAATCATTTAACTCTGTGAGGTGAATGGAAACATCACAAAGCAGTTTCTCAGAAAGATTCCTTCTAATTTTTTTCTGAAGATGTTTCCTATTTTCCATAAGCCTCAAGGTGCTCCCAAACATCCATTCACAGATTCTACAAAAACAGTATTTCCAAACTGTGGAATCCAAAGAAGGGTTTAACTCTGTGAGATGCATGCACATGACAAAGCAGTTTCTCAGAAACTTTCTTTCTAGTTTTTATGTGACTATGCTTTCTTTTTCACCTTAGGCCTCAAAGAGCTCCCCAAATTCCCTTTGCAGATACTAGAAAAACAGTGCTTCCCAACTGTTGGAAGAAAATAAATGTTTATATCTGTGAGACAAATGCACATGTCACAAACTTGTTTCTCAGATATCTTCCTTGTGTTTTTTATCCTAGGATATTCATTATTTTGCTTTTCGTCTCAGTGAGCTCCAACATGTCCATTTGTAGAATAAACAAAAACAGTTTTTCCAAACTGCTGTATCTAAAGAAAGGTTTAACTCTGTGAGATGAATGGACACATCACAAAGCAGTTTCTCAAGCTTCTTTCTACCTTTTATCTGAAGATGTTCTCTTTTTCTCCTAGGACTCAATGTGCTCCCAAATTTCCCTTCATAGATTTCACAAAGCATTTTTTCAAACTGCTGATTCCAAAGAAAAGTTTAACTCCATGAGATGAATTCACACATCACAAAACAGTTTCTCAGAAAACGTCTTTCTACTTTTTATATGAAAATGTTTCCTTTTTCACTATAGGCCTCAACACACTCCCAAATATCACTTCACAGATACTACAAGAACAGTGTTTGCAAACTGCTGTATGAGAAGAAAGATTTGACTCTGTGAGATGAATACACACATCACAAAGTGGTTTCTCATATAGCTACCTTCTAGTTTTTGTTCTGATATGTTCCCTTTTTTCCCCACAGGCCTCAGTGTACTGCCAAATATCCCAATTTGGAAAAGTCGTGTTTCCAAATTGTTGAATGGAAAGAAAGGTTTAACTCTGCCAGGTGAATGGACACAATGTGAAGTGGTTTCTAAAATAGCTTTCTTGTAGTTTTAATCCTGGGATATTCACTTATTTGCCATTGACCTCAGTGAGCTACAAAATGTCCATTTGCACAATGGACAAAAACAGTGTTTCCAATCTGCTGATTCCAAAGTATGGTTAAACTCTGTGAGGTGAATGCATACATCACAAAGTAGTTTCTCACAGAGCTTCTTTCTGCTTTTTATCTGACAATGTTTCCTTTTTCACTAGAGGCATCAATGCACTCTCAAATATCCCTTCGCATATCCTACAAAAAGTGTTTCCAAACTGCTGAATGAGAAGAAAAATTTAACTCTGTGAGATGAATGCAGACATCAAAAAGTAGTTTTTCAGATAGCTTTCTTCTAGTTTTTATCCTGGGATATTCGTTTTTTTTTTTGCCGTTGTCCTCAGTGAGCTCCCAAATGTCCATTAGCAGAATGGACAAAAACAGTGTTTCCAAACTGGTTTAATTTTGTGACATGAATGCACACATCAACAGCAGTTTCTCACAAATGTTCTTTCCACTTTTTAATTTCAAGATGTAGCCTATTTCACCATTGGTCTCAGTATGTTACCAAACATCCCTTTGAAGATTCTACAAAAGCAGTGCTTACAAACTGTTGAATCCAAGGATAGTTTTAACTCTGTGAGCTGAATGTACACATCACAAAGCAGTTTCTCAGAAAGCTTCTTTCTAGTTTTTATCTGAAGTAGTTTCCTTTTTCACCCTAGGCCTCAATGCACTCACAGATATTCCTTTGCAGATTCTGGAAAAACAGTGTTTCCAAATTGCTGAAGAAAAAGAAAGGTTTAATTCTGCCAGGTGAATGCACACAACACAAAGTGGTTTCTCAGATCACTTCCTTCTATTTTTTATCCTAGGATATTCACTTCTTCGCTATTGGCCTTAATGAGCTCTCAAATATCCATTCACAGAATGGAGAAAAGCTGTGTTTCCAAACTGCTGAATCAAAAGAAAGATTCAACTCTGTGAGATGAAAGCACATATCACAAAGTAGTTTCTCAGAAAGCTTCTTTGTAGTTTTTATGTGAACATGTTTCCTTTTTCACTATAGGCCTCAAAGCACTCCCCAATATCCCTGTGAAGATACTTAAATAAAGTGCTTCACAACTACTGAAGGAAAAGAAATGTTTATCTCTGAGAGATGAATGCACATGTCACAAAGCAGTTTCTCAGATAGCTTCCCTCTAATTTTTGTTCTTGGATATTTGTTTTTTTCACCATTGGCCTCAGCGAGTTCCCAAAGGTCCACTTGCAGAATGGACAAAAACAGTGTTTCCAAATAGTTGATTCCAAAGAAAGGTTTAACTTCATGGAATGAATGTGAACACCTCAAAGCAATTTCCCCAAGAAATTCTTTCTACTTTTTATCTGAAGATGTTTCCTATTTCACCATAGGCCTCAATGCACTTCCAAATATCCCTTCACAGATTTTACAAAAGCAGTGTTTCTCAAATGCTGAATCCAAAGAAAAATTTAACTCTGTGAGATGAATGCAAACATTACAAAGCATTTCTCGGAAAGCGTCTTTCTAGTTTTGTCTGAAGTAGTTTTTTGTTTTTTTTGTTTTTTCACCCTAGACCTCAATGCACTCACAAATATTCCTTCCTAGATTCTGGAAAACCACTGTTTACAAGTTGCTGAATGAAAATAAAGGTTTAACTCTGCAAGGTGAATGAAGACATCACAAAGTGATTTTTTCAGATAGCTTCCTTCTAGCTTTTATCCTGAGTTATTTGCTTTATCGCCATTGGCCTCTAATGGATATTGACTGCTAATGGACATTTGGGATCTCATTGAGGCCATTAGTGAAAAAGCGAATATCCCAGTATAAAAAATAGAAGGAATCTATCTGAGAACCTGCTTTGCAATGAGTATATTCACCTTGCATATTTAAACCTTTCTTTACAGTTTAGAAACACTGCTTTTGTAGAATCTGCGAAGTGATATTTGGGAGCTCATTGAGGACTAAGTTTAAAAAGGAAATGTCTTCCGATAAAAAATAGAAGGAAGGTTTCTGAGAAAGTGCTTTGTGATGCATGCATTGATCTCACAGAATGAAAAAATTCTTAGGATGCAGATTTTTGCCAACACAGTTTTATATATTCATTTATTTATTTTCTTGTCTTTTATTATTATTATTATTATTATACTTTAAGTTCTAGGGTACATGTGCATAACGTGCAGGTTTGTTACATATGTATACTTGTGCCATGTTGGTGTGCTGCACCCATCAACTCGTCAGCACCCATCAATTCATCATTTATATCATGTATAACTCCCCAATGCAATCCCTCCCCCCTCCCCCCTCCCCAGGATAGGCCCTGGTGTGTGATGCTCCCCTTCCCGAGTCCAAGTGATCTCATTGTTCAGTTCCCACCTATGAGTGAGAACATGCGGTGTTTGGTTTTCTCTTCTTGTGATAGTTTGCTAAGAATGATGGTTTCCAGCTGCATCCATGTCCCTACAAAGGACGCAAACTCATCCTTTTTTATGGCTGCATAGTATTCCATGGTGTATATGTGCCACATTTTCTTAATCCAGTCTGTCACAGTTGGACATTGAATCTATAAATAAGCTTGGGCAGTATGGCCAATCTCACGATATTGATTCTTCCTATCCATGAGCATGGTATGTCCTTCCATTTGTTTGCATCCTCTTTTATTTCACTGAGCAGTGGTTTGTAGTTCTCCTTGAAGAGGTCCTTTGCATCCCTTGTAACTGGGATTCCTAGGTATTTTATTCTCTTTGAAGCAATTGTGAATGGAAGTTCATTCCTGAATTGGCTCTCTGCTTGTCTGTTACTGGTGTATAAGAATGCTTGTGATTTTTGCACATTAATTTTGTATCCTAAGACTTTGCTGAAGTTGCCTATCAGCTTAAGGAGATTTTGGGCTGAGACGATGGGGTTTTCTAAATATACAATCATGTCATCTGCAAACAGGGACAATTTGACTTCTTCTTTTCCTAACTGAATACCCTTGATTTCTTTCTCTTGCCTGATTGCCCTAGCCAGAACTTCCAACACTATGCTGAATAGGAGTGGTGAGAGAGGGCATCCCTGTCTTGTGCCAGTTTTCAAAGGGAATTTCTCCAGTTTTTGCACATTCAGTATGATATTGGCTGTGGGTTTGTCATAAATAGCCCTTATTATTTTAAGGTACGTGCCATGAATACCGAATTTATTGAACGTTTTTAGCATGAAGGGCTGTTGAATTTTGTCAAAGCCCTTTTCTGCATCTATTGAGATAATCATGTGGTTCTTATCTTTGGTTCTGTTTATATGCTGGATTACGTTTATTGATTTGCGAATGTTGAACCAGCCTTGCATCCCGGAGATGAAGCTCACTTGATCATGGTGGATAAGCTTTTTGATGTGCTGCTGTATCCGGTTTGCCAGTTATTGAGGATTTTTGCATCGATGTTCATCAGGGATATTGGTCTAAAATTCTCTTTTTTTGTTGTGTCTCTGACAGGCTTTGGTATCAGGATGATATTGGCCTCATAAAATGAATTAGGAGCATTCCCTCTTTTTCTATTGATTGGAATAGTTTCAGAAGGAATCGTACCAGCTCCTCCTTGTACCTCTGGTAGAATTCAGCTGTGAATCCATCTGTTCCTGGACTTTTTTTGGTTGGTAGGCTATTAATTATTGCCTCAATTTCAGAGCCTGCTATTGGTCTATTCAGGGATTCAATTTCTTCCTGGTTTAGTCTTGGAAGAGTGTAAGTGTCCGGGAAATTATCCATTTCTTCTAGATTTTCTAGTTGATTTGCATAGAGGTGTTTATAGTATTCTCTGATGCCAGTTTATTTTTCTGCGGGGTCAGTGGTGATATCCCCTTTATCATTTTTTATTGCATCTATTTGATTCTTCTCTCCTTTCTTCTTTATTAGTGTTGCTAGCGGTTTGTCAATTTTTTTGATCTTTTCAAAAAACCAACTCCTGGATTCATTTTTTTTTGGAGGGTTTTTTATGTCTCTATATCCTTCAGTTCTGCTCTGATCTTAGTTATTTCTTGCCTTCTGCTAGCTTTTGAATGTGTTTGCTCTTGCTTCTCCAGTTCTTTTAATTGTGATGTTAGAGTGTCCATTTTTGATCTTTCCAGCTTTCTCTTGTGGGCATTTAGTGCTATAAATTTCCCTCTACACACTGCTTTAAATGTGTCCCAGAGATTCTGGTATGTTGTATCTTTGTTCTCATTGATTTCAAAGAACATCTTTATTTCTGCCTTCATTTCGTTATGTACCCAGTAGTCATTCAGGAGCAGGTTTTTCAGTTTCCATGTAGTTGAGCGGTTTTGATTGAGTTTCTTAGTCCTCAGTTCTAGTTTGACTGCACTGTGGTCTGAGAGACAGTTTGTTATAATTTCTGTTCTTGTACATTTGCTGAGGAGGGCTTTACTTCCAATTATGTGGTCAATTTTGGAATAAGTGTGATATGGTGCTTTGAAGAATGTATATTCTGTTGATTTGGGATGGAGAGTTCTATAGATGTCTATTAGGTCTGCTTGGTGCAGAGATGAGTTCAATTCCTGGATATCCTTGTTAACTTTCTGTCTCGTAGATCTCTCTAATGTTGACAGTGGGGTGTTGAAGTCTCCCATTATTATTGTATGGGAGTCTAAGTCTCTTTACAAGTCACTGGAGACTTCCTTTATGAATCTGGGTGCTTCTGTATTGGGTGCATATATATTTAGTTTCGTTAGCTCCTCCTGTTGAATTGATACCTTTACCATTATGCAATGGCCTTCTTTGTCTCTTTTGATCTTTGATGGTTTGAAGTCTGTTTTATCAGAGACTAGGATTGCAAACCCCTGCTTTTTTTTTTTTTGTTCTCCATTTGCTTGGTAGATCTTCCTCCATCCCTTTATTTTGAGCCTATGTATGTCTCTGCATGTGAGATGGGTCTCCTGAATACAGCAGACTGATGGGTCTTGACTCTTTATCCAGTTTGCCAGTCTGTGTCTTTTAATTGGAGCATTTAGTCCATTTACATTTAAGGTTAATATTGTTATGTGTGAACTTGATCCTGCCATTATGATATTAACTGGTTATTTTGCTTGTTAGTTGATGTAGTTTCTTCCTCGCCTCCATGGTCTTCACATTTTGGCATGTTTTTGCAGTGGCTGGTACCAGTTATTCCTTTCCATGCTTAGTGCTTCCTTCAGGGTCTCTTGTAAGGCAGGCGTGGTGGTGACAAAATCTCTAAGCATTTGCTTATCTGTAAAGGATTTTATTTCTCCTTCACTTATGAAAATTAGTTTGGCTGGAGGTAAAACTCTGGGTTTAAAATTGTTTTCTTTAAGAAGGTTGAATATTGTCCCCCACTCTCTTCTGGCTTGGAGAGTTTCTGCTGAGAGATCTGCTGTTAGTCTAATGGTCTTCCCTTTGTGGGTAACCCGACCTTTCTCTCTGGCTGCCCTTAAGAGTTTTCCCTTCACTTCAACTTTGGTGAATCTGGCAATTATGTGTCTTGGAGTTGTTCTTCTCGAGGAATATCTTTGTGGCGTTCTCTGTATTTCCTGAATGTGAATGTTGGCCTGCCCTACTAGGTTGGGGAAGTTCTCCTGGATGATATCCTGAAGAGTGTTTTCCAACTTGGTTCCATTTTCCCCCTCAATTTCAGGCACCCCAATCAGACGTAGATTTCATCATTTTACATAATCCCATTATTCTTGCAGGCTTTGTTCGTTTCTTTTTCTTCTTTTTCCTTTTGGTTTCTCTTCTCACTTCATTTCATTCATTTGATCCTCAATCGCTGATACTCTTTCTTCTAGTTGATACTGAGTTGGTTACTGAAGCTTGTGCATTTGTCACGTATTTCTCATGTCATGGTTCTCATCTCTGTCATTTCGTTTATGACCTTCTCTGCCTTAATTATTCTAGTTATCAATTCCTCCACTCTTTTTTCAAGATTTTTAGTTTCTTTGCGCTGGGTACATAATTCCTCCTTTAGCTCTGAGAAGTTTGATGGACTGAAGCCTTCTTCTCTCATCTCGTCAAAGTCATTCTCCATCCAGCTTTGATCCTTTGCTAGTGATGAGCTGTGCTCCTTTGCAGGGGGAGATGTGCTTTTATTTTTTGAATTTCCAGCTTTTCTGCCCTGCTTCTTCCCCATCTTTGTGGTTTTATCTGCCTCTGGTCTTTGATGATGGTGACTTACTGATGGGGTTTTGATGTGGTTGTCCTTCCTGTTTGATAGTTTTCCTTCTAACACTCAGGACCCTCTGCTGTAGGTCTGTTGGAGATTGCTTGAAGTCCACTCCAGACCCTGTTTGCCTGGGTATCAGCAGCAGAGGCTCAGTTGAAACTGCAGAAATCACCGGTCTTCTGTGTCACTCGTGCTGGAAGTTGGAGACTGGAGCTGCTCCTGTTCGACCATCTTGCTCCCAGTTGCAACACTGTTTTAGACCGTTTTGTGAATGGGCATGTGGGAGCTCATAAAGACAAATGGAGACAAAGCAAATATCAAAACATAAGTATTACAACGAAGCTACCTGAGAAACTGCTTTGTGATGTGTGCATTCACTGCACAGAGTTAAACCTTTTTTTCATTCTGAAGTTTGGACAAACTCTTTTTGTGGTACCTACATGGGAATATTTGGGAGCACATTGAGGCCTACATTGAAGAAGAAAACATCTTCAGATAAAAACTAGAAAGAAGCTTTCTGAAACACCACTTTGTGATG
The DNA here is from genome assembly GCF_007565055.1 of Rhinopithecus roxellana. Classification (NCBI taxonomy): domain Eukaryota; kingdom Metazoa; phylum Chordata; class Mammalia; order Primates; family Cercopithecidae; genus Rhinopithecus; species Rhinopithecus roxellana. The sequence goes on along the minus strand of NC_044559.1, from coordinate 126,952,867 downwards.
TGTGCATTCATCTCACAGAGTTAAAATTTTCTTTACATTCAGCAGTATGGTAACACTTTTTCTGTAGAATCAGTGTAGGGATATTGGAATTGCATGAGGCTTATGGTGAAAAAGGAAACATCTTCAGAAAAAATCTAGAAGGAAGCTTTCTGAGAAATTGCTTTAAGATGTGGGCATTCTTCTCACAAAGTTTACTTTTTTTTTTGGATTCAGTGGTTTGGAATCACTATTTTTGCACATTGTGTGAATGGACATTATGGAGTTAATTGAGGCCAATAGCAAAGAAGAAAATATCCGAGGATAAAAACTAGAAGGAAGACATCTGCGAAAATGCTTTGTGTTGTGTGCATTCAGCATGCATAATTAAACGTTTCTTTTCATTTTGCAGTTTGGAAACACTATTTTTGAAGAATTTGTGAAGGGATATTTGGAAGCACCTTGAGACCCATCATGAAAAAGGAAATGTCTTAAGACAAAAACTGGAAAGAAGTTTTCTGAGAAACTGTTCTGTGATGTGTGCATTCATCTCACAGATTTAAACCTTTATTTAGATTATGCAGTTTGGAAACACTGGTTTTGCAGAATCTGTGAAGGCATATTTGGGAGAGCATTGAGTCCTATGGTGAAACAAGAAATATTTTCAGATAAAAATAGAAAGAAAATTCTGAGAAACTACTTAGTGATGTGTGCATTCATCTCACAGTGTTAATCCATTCTTTTGACTGAGCCAATAGGAAATTCTGTTTTTTTAGAATCTGCGAAGGGATATTTGCGAGTGCTGGAGGCCTATTTTGAAAAATGAAACATCTTCAAATAAAAACCAGAAAGAAGTTTTCTGAGAATCCACTTTCTCATGTGTGTATTCATCTCAAATAATTAACCCTTTCCTTGGATTCAGCAGTTTGGAAGCACTTTTTTTTTCTTCCATTCTGCAAATCGACATTTGGGAGCTCATTGAGGTCAATGGAGATAAAGCAATAACCCAGGATAAAAACTGGAAGGAAGCTATCTGAGAAACCACTTTGTGATGGGTGCATTCACCCCACAGAGTTAAAACTTTCCTTTCATTCAGCAGTTTGGAAACACTATTTTTGTAGAGTCTGCGAAGCAATATTTGGGAGCATATTTCGACCTATGGTGAAAAAGTAAACATCTTCAAATAAGAACTAGAAAGAAGCGTTCTGGGAAACTGCTTTGTAATGTGTGCATTCATCTCATAGAGTAAAACCTATCTTTGGATTCAGCAGTTTTTGAAAACTGCTTATTTGGAAATAGCGTTTTTATCCATTCTGCAAATGGATATTTGGGAGCTGATTGATGTCAATGGCAAAAAAGGGAATATCCCAGGATAAAAACTAGAAGGAATCTATCTGAGGAACTCCTTTGTGATGTGTGCATTCACCTTGCCGATTTAAACCTTTCTTTTCATTCAGCAGTTTGGAAACACTGTTTTTCTAGGATCTGCGAAGTGATATTTGGGAACTCATTGAGGACTAAGTTGAAAAAGTAAACATCTTCAGGGAAAATACAGAAAGAAACTGTCTGATAAACTGTTTTGTGATGCTTGCATTCATCTCACAGAATTAAACTATTCTTTGGATTCAGAAGTTTGGAAACACTGTTTGTTTCTGCGAATGGACATTTGGGAGCTCATTGAGAACAATGGCAAAAAAGTGAATATTGTGCCTTAAAAAGTAGAAGGAAGTTATCTGAGAAACTGTTTTGTGATGTGTGCATTCATCTCAAAGAGTTAAACGTTTCTTTCCATTCTGCAGTTTGGAAAAACTGTTTTGTAGAATCTGCGAAGGGATATTTGGGAGCACTTTGAGGCCTACATTGAGGTAGACAGCTTCAGATAAGAACTAGAAAGAAGCTTTCTGAGACATTGCTTTGTGATATGTGCATTCATCTCTCAGAGTTAACATTTTCTTTACATTCAGGAGTTTGGAAGTGCTGTTTTTGTAGAGTCTGCAAAGGGACATTTTGGATTGCATTGCAGCCTATGGTGAAAAAGGAAACATCTTTGGATAAAAACGAGAAAGATTTTTTCTGAGAAATTGCTTTGTGATGGGGGCATTTATCTCACAGTGTTTACCTTTCTTTTGACTCAGTGGTTTGGAAACACTGCCTTTGTCCATTTTGCAAATGCACATGTTGGAGCTCTTTGAGGCCTAAGGTGAAAACATGAACATCCCACGATAAATACTAGAAGGACTACATCTGTGAAAATGCTTTGTGATGTGTGCATTCACCTCGCAGATTTAAAGTTTTCTTTTCATTCAGCAGTTTGGAAACAGTGTGATTGAAGAATCTGCAAAGGGATATTTTGGAGCACATTAAGGCCTATGGTGAAAAAGGAAAACTCTTTTTTTTTATTTTTTTATTTTTTTATTATACTTTAAGTTCTAGGGTACATGTGCATAACCTGCAGGTTTGTTACATATGTATACTTATGCCATGTTGGTGTGCTGCACCCATCAACTCGTCAGCACCCATCAATTCATCATTTATATCATGTAAAACTCCCCAATGCAATCCCTCCCTCCTCCCCCCTCCCCCCTCCCCATGATAGGCCCCAGTGCGTGATGTTCCCCTTCCCGAGTCCAAGTGATCTCATTGTTCAGTTCCCACCTATGAGTGAGAACATGCGGTGTTTGGTTTTCTGTTCTTGTGATAGTTTGCTAAGAATGATGGTTTCCAGCTGCATCCATGTCCCTACAAAGGACGCAAACTCATCCTTTTTTATGGCTGCATAGTATTCCATGGTGTATATGTGCCACATTTTCTTAATCCAGTCTGTCACAGATGGACATTTGGGTTGATTCCAAGTCTTTGCTATAGTGAATAGTGCCGCAATAAACATACGTGTACATGTGTCTTTGTAGTAGAATAATATATAATCCTTTGGGTATATACCCAGTAGTGGGATGGCTGGGTCATATGGTACATCTAGTTCTAGATCCTTGAGGAATTGCCATACTGTTTTCCATAATGGTTGAACTAGTTTACAATCCCACCAACAGTGTAAAAGTGTTCCTATTTCTCCACATCCTCTCCAACACCTGTTGTTTCCTGACTTCTTAATGATTGCCATTCTAACTGGTGTGAGATGGTATCTCATGGTGGTTTTGATTTGCATTTCTCTGATGGCGAGTGATGATGAGCATTTTTTCATGTGTCTGTTGGCTGTATGAATATCTTCTTTTGAGAAATGTCTGTTCATATCCTTTCCCCACTTTTTGATGGGGTTGTTTGTTTTTTTCTCGTATATTTGTTTGAGTTCTTTGTAGATTCTGGATATTAGCCCTTTATCAGATGAGTAGGTTGCAAAAATTTTCTCCCATTCTGTAGGTTGCCTGTTCACTCTGATGGTAGTTTCTTTTGCTGTGCAAAAGCTCTTTAGTTTAATTAGATCCCATTTGTCAATTTTGGCTTTTGCTGCCGTTGCTTTTGGTGTTTTAGACATGAAGTCCTTGCCCATGCCTATGTCCTGAATGGTACTACCTAGATTTTCTTCTAGGGTTTTTATGGTATTAGGTCTAACATTTAAGTCTCTAATCCATCTTGAATTAATCTTCATATAAGGGGTAAGGAAAGGATCCAGTTTCAGCTTTCTACTTATGGCTAGCCAATTTTCCCAGCACCATTTATTAAATAGGGAATCCTTTCCCCATTTCTTGTTTCTCTCAGGTTTGTCAAAGATCAGATGGCTGTAGATGTGCGGTATTATTTCTGAGGACTCTGTTCTGTTCCATTGGTCAATATCTCTGTTTTGGTACCAGTACCATGCTGTTTTGGTTACTGTAGCCTTGTAGTATAGTTTGAAGTCAGGTAGCGTGACGCCTCCAGCTTTGTCCTTTTGACTTAGGTTTGTCTTGGCAATGCGGGCTCTTTTTTGGTTCCATATGAACTTTAAAGCAGTTTTTTCCAATTCTGTGAAGAAAGTCATTGGTAGCTTGATGGGGATGGCATTGAATCTATAAATAACCTTGGGGAGTATGGCCATTTTCACGATATTGATTCTTCCTATCCATGAGCATGGTATGTTCTTCCATTTGTTTGTGTCCTCTTTGATTTCACTGAGCAGTGGTTTGTAGTTCTCCTTGAAGAGGTCCTTTACATCCCTTGTAAGCTGGATTCCTAGGTATTTTATTTTCTTTGAAGCAATTGTGAATGGAAGTTCATTCATGATTTGGCTCTCTGCTTGTCTGTTACTGGTGTATAAGAATGCTTGTGATTTTTGCACATTAATTTTGTATCCTGAGACTTTGCTGAAGTTGCTTATCAGCTTAAGGAGATTTTGGGCTGAGACGATGGGGTTTTCTAAATATACAATCATGTCATCTGCAAACAGGGACAATTTGACTTCTTCTTTTCCTAACTGAATACCCTTGATTTCTTTCTCTTGCCTGATTGCCCTAGCCAGAACTTCCAACACTATGTTGAATAGGAGTGGTGAGAGAGGGCATCCCTGTCTTGTGCCAGTTTTCAAAGGGAATTTTTCCAGTTTTTGCCCATTCAGTATGATAATAGCTTTGGCTTTGTCATAAACAGCTCTTATTATTTTGAGGTACGTTCCATCAATACCGAATTTATTGAGCGTTTTTAGCATGAAGGGCTGTTGAATTTTGTCAAAAGCCTTTTCTGCATCTATTGAGACAATCATGTGGTTCTTGTCTTTGGTTCTGTTTATATGCTGGATTACGTTTATTGATTTGCGAATGTTGAACCAGCCTTGCATCCCAGGGATGAAGCCCACTTGATCATGGTGGATAAGCTTTTTGATGTGCTGCTGAATCCGGTTTGCCAGTATTTTATTGAGAATTTTTGCATCAATGTTCATCAGCGATATTGGTCTAAAATTCTCTTTTCTTGTTGTGTCTCTGCCAGGCTTTGGTATCAGGATGATGTTGGCCTCATAAAATGAGTTAGGGAGGATTCCCTCTTTTTCTATTGATTGGAATAGTTTCAAAGGAATGGTACCAGCTCCTCCTTGTACCTCTGGTAGAATTCAGCTGTGAATCCATCTGGACCTGGACTTTTTTTGGTGGGTAGGCTATTAATTGTTGCCTCAATTTCAGAGCCTGCTGTTGGTCTATTCAGGGATTCAACTTCTTCCTGGTTTAGCCTTGGAAGAGTGTAAGTGTCCGGGAAATTATCCATTTCTTCTAGATTTTCTAATTGATTTGCGTAGAGGCGTTTATAGTATTCTCTGATGGTAGTTTGTATTTCTGTGGGGTCAGTGGTGATATGCCCTTTATCATTTTTTATTGCATCTATTTGATTCCTCTCTCTTTTCTTCTTTATTAGCCTTGCTAGCGGTCTGTCAATTTTATTGATCTTTTCAAAATACCAACTCCTGGATTCATTGATTTTTTGGAGGGTTTTTTTGTGTCTCTATCTCCTTCAGTTTGGCTCTGATCTTAGTTATTTCTTGCCTTCTGCTAGCTTTTGAATGTGTTTGCTCTTGCCTCTCTAGTTCTTTTAATTGTGATGTTAGAGTGTCAATTTTTGATCTTTCCAGCTTTCTCTTGTGGGCATTTAGTGCTATAAATTTCCCTCTACACACTGCTTTAAATGTGTCCCAGAGATTCTGGTATGTTGTATCTTTGTTCTCATTGGTTTCAAAGAACATCTTTATTTCCGCTTTCATTTCGTTATGTACCCAGTAGTCATTCAGGAGCAGGTTGTTCAGTTTCCATGTAGTTGAGCGGTTTTGATTGAGTTTCTTAGTCCTGAGTTCTAGTTTGATTGCACTGTGGTCTGAGAGACAGTTTGTTGTAATGTCTGTTCTTTTACATTTGCTGAGGAGTGCTTTACTTCCAATTATGTGGTCAATTTTGGAATAAGTGCGATGTGGTGCTTGGAAGAATGTATATTCTGTTGATTTGGGGTGGAGAGTTCTATAGATGTCTATTAGGTCCGCTTGCTGCAGAGATGATTTCAATTCCTGGATATCCTTGTTAACTTTCTGTCTCGTTGATCTGTCTAATGTTGACAGCGGAGTGTTGAAGTCTCCCATTATTATTGTATGGGAGTCTAAGTCTCTGTAAGTCTCTAAGGACTTGCTTTATGAATCTGGGTGCTGCTGTATTGGGTGCATATATATTTAGGAGAGTTAGCTCTTCCTGTGGAATTGATCCCTTTACCATTATGTAATGGCCTTCTTTTTCTCTTTTGATCTTTGATGGTTTAAAGTCTGTTTTATCAGAGACAAGGATTGCAAACCCTGCTTTTTTTTTTTTTTTTGTTCTCCATTTGCTTGGTAGATCTTCCTCCATCCCTTTATTTTGAGCCTATGTATGTCTCTGCATGTGAGATGGGTCTCCTGAATACAGCAGACTGATGGGTCTTGACTCTTTATCCAGTTTGCCAGTCTGTGTCTTTTAATTGGAGCATTTAGTCCATTAACATTTAAGGTTAATATTGTCATGTGTGAACTTGAACCTGCCATTATGATATTAACTGGTTATTTTGCTCGTTAGTTGATGCAGTTTCTTCCTAGCCTCGATGGTCTTTACATTTTGGCATGTTTTTGCGATGGCTGGTACCGGTTGTTCCTTTCCATGTTTAGGGCTTCCTTCAGGGTCTCTTGTAAGGCAGGCCTGGTGGTGACAAAATCTCTAAGCATTTGCTTATCTGTAAAGGATTTTATTTCTCCTTCACTTATGAAACTTAGTTTGGCTGGATATGAAATTCTGGGTTTAAAATTCTTTTCTTTAAGAATGTTGAATATTGGCCCCCACTCTCTTCTGGCTTGTAGAGTTTCTGCCGAGAGATCTGCTGTTAGTCTGATGGGCTTTCCTTTGTGGATAACCCGACCTTTCTCTCTGGCTGCCCTTAAGATTTTTTCCTTCATTGCAACTTTGGTGAATCTGGCAATTATGTGTCTTGGAGTTGCTCTTCTGGAGGAGTATCTTTGTGGCGTTCTCTGTATTTCCTGAATTTGAATGTTGTCCTGCCCTACTAGGTTGGGGAAGTTCTCCTGGATGATCTCCTGAAGAGTGTTTTCCAACTTGGTTCCATTTTCCCCCTCACTTTCAGGCACCCCAATCAGACGTAGATTTGGTCTTTTTACGTAATCCCATACTTCTTGCAGGCTTTGCTCATTTCTTTTTCTTCTTTTTTCTTTTGGTTTCTTTTCTCACTTCATTTCATTCATTTGATCTTCAATCGCTGATACTCTTTCTTCCAGTTGATCGAGTCAGTTACTGAAGCTTGTGCATTTGTCACGTATTTCTCGTTTCATGGTTTTCATCTCTGTCATTTCGTTTATGACCTTCTCTGCAGTAATTAGTCTAGCTGTCAATTCTTCCACTTTTTTTTCAAGATTTTTAGTTTCTTTGCGCTGGGTACGTAATTCCTCCTTTAGCTCTGAGAAGTTTGATGGACTGAAGCCTTCTTCTCTCCTCTCGTCCAAGTCATTCTCTGACCAGCTTTGATCCGTTGCTGGTGATGGGCTGCGCTCCTTTGCAGGGGGAGATGCGCTCTTATTTTTTGAATTACCAGCTTTTCTGCCCTGCTTCTTCCCCATCTTTGTGGTTTTATCTGTCTCTGGTCTTTGATGGTGGTGACGTACTGATGGGGTTTTGGTATAGGTGTCCTTCCTGTTTGATAGTTTTCCTTCTGACAGTCAGAAGGACTGTCTGTTGGTCTGTTGGAGATTGCTTGAGGTCCACTCCAGACCCTGTTTGCCTGGGTATCAGCAGCAGAGGTTGCGAAGATAGAATATTGCTGAACAGCGAGTGTACCTGTCTAATTCTTCCTTTGGAAGTTTCCTCTCAGGGGTGTACTCCACCCTGTGAGGTGTGGGGTGTCAGACTGCCCCTAGTGGGGGATTTCTCCCAGCTAGGCTACTCAGGGGTCAGGGACCCACCTGAGCAGGCAGTCTGTCCGTTCTCAGATCTCAACCTCCGCGTTGGGAGATCCATGGCTCTCCCCAAAGCTGTCAGACAGAGTCGTTCGCGTCTGCACCGGCGCCCGCTACTTCCCCTGTTGGTCTTCAGCTGTGCGCTGTCCCCAGAGGTGGAGACTACAGAGACAGGCAGGCTTCCTTGAGCTGCTGTGAGCTCCACCCAGTTCGAGCTTCCCAGCGGCTTTGTTTACCTACTTAAGCCTCAGCAATGTCGGGCGCCCCTCCCCCAGCCTCGCTGCTGCCTTGCGGATAGATCGCGGCAGACTGCTGTGTTAGCAGTGAGGGAGGCTTCGTGGGCGTGGGACCCTCCCCGCCAGGTGTGTGATATATTCTCCTGGTGTGCCTGTATGCTTACAGCACATATTGGGGTGGGAGTTACCCGATTTTCCAGGTGTTGTGTGTCTCAGTTCCCCTGGCTAGGAAAACGGATCCCCTTCCCCCTTGCGCTTCCATGTGAGGCGATGCCTCGCCCTGCTTCAGCTCTCGCTGGTCAGGCTGCAGCAGCTGACCAGCACCGATTATCCGGCACTCCCTAGTGAGATGACCCCAGTACCTCAGTTGAAAATGCAGAAATCACCGGTCTTCTGTGTTGCTCGTGCTGGGAGTTGGAGACTGGAGCTGTTCCTATTCGGCCATCTTGCTCCGCCCCAATCAGGAAAACTCTTAACATGAAAACCAAAAGGAAAATTTCTGAGAAACTGCTGTATGATGTGTGCATTCAAGTCACAGAGTTAAAGCATTCTTTAAATTCGATACTTTGGAAACACTGTTTCTGTAGAATCTACAAAGGCATATTTGGGAGAAAATTGAGGCCTATGGTGGAAAAAGAAAGGTCTTCAGATAAAAACTTGAAAGAAGATTTCTGAGAAACTGCTTTGTGATGTGTTCATTTATCTCAAAGAGTTAAAGGTTTCTTTGGATTCTATAGTTTGGGAACGCTGTTGTTGTGAATGGATGTTTGGGACCTCATTGAGACCAAAGGCAAAAGCTTAATATCCCAGGGTAAAAAACTAGAAGGAAGCTACAGGAGAAACCATTTTGTGATGTGTGTATTCATCTTTCAGGGTTGAACCTTTGTTTGAATTCTGCAGTTTGGAAACACTGTTTTTGTCCATTCTTCCAATGGACATTTTGGAGTTCATTTAATTAAATGGTGAAAAAGCAAATATAAAAGGACAGAAACTAGAAGGAAGATATCTGAGAAAACGTTTAGTGATATGAACATCCATCTTGTTAAATCTTTCTTTTCATTCAGCAGTTTGGAAATGCTGCTTTTGTAGAATTTGCAAAGGGATATTTGCAGCACATTGAGGACTATGGTGAAAAAGGAAACATCTTCAAATAAACACTAGAAAGAAGACTCCCAAGAAACCGTTTTGTGATGTGTGCCTTCATCTCAAAGTACTTAGCCTTTTTTTTGATTCAGTAGTTTGCAAACACTCTTTTTGTGTGTTCTGCAAATGGACATTTGTGAGCTCATTGAGGTCAATGGCAAAAAAGCAAATATCCCAGGACAAAAACTCGAGGGAATATATCTGAGAACCGCTTTGTAATATGTGCATTCACCTCACAGAGTTAAATATTTCTTTTCACTCAGTAATTTGAAAACACTATATTTGTTGTATCTGCAAGGGGTATTTGAAAGACCATTGAGGCTTAAGTTGAAAAAGGAAATACCTTCAGATGAAAACTAGAAAGACGTTTTCTGTGAAACTGCCTTGTGATGTGTGCATTCATCTCACAGAGCTAAACAATTTTTTGGATCCAGCAGTTTGGAAATTCTGTTTGTGTCTATTCTGTAAATGAACATTTGGGAGCTCATTGGGGACAATTACAAAAAAGTGAATATCCTAGGATAGAAACTGGAAGGAAGCTATCTGAAGAACCATATTGTGATGTGTACATTCATCTTGCAGATTTAAAGTTTTCTTTTCCTTCGGCAGTTTGGAAACACTGTTTTTGGAGAATATGTGAAGGGTTATTTGGCAGCATATTGGAGCCTCTCATGAAGAAGAAAACCTCTTCAAATAACATCTAGAAAGAAGCTTTCTGGAGCCTTATTTGTGATGGGTGCATTCATCTCACAGAGTTAAAACTTTCTTTGGATTCAGCGGTTTGGAAACATTGTTTTTGTCCATTCTGTGAATGGACATTTGGAAACTCATTGAGGCCAATGATGAAAGAGCAAATAACCCAAAATAAACACTAGAAAAAAAGGTATCTCAGAGACTGCTTTGTGATATGAGTATTCATATCACAGACTTAAATCTTTCTTTTATTATTATTATTATTATACTTTAAATTCTAGGGTACATGTGCATAACGTACAGGTTTGTTACATATGTATACTTGTGCCACGTAGGTGTGCTGCACCCAACAACTCGTCAGCACCCATCAATTCATCATTTATATCATGTATAACTCCCAATGCAATCCCTCCCCCCTCCCCCCTCCCCGTGATAGGCCCTGGTGGGTGATGTTCCCCTTCCCGAGTCCAAGTGATCTCATTGTTCAGTTCCCACCTATGAGTGAGAACATGCGGTGTATGGTTTTCTGTTCTTGTGATAGTTTGCTAAGAATGATGGTTTCCAGCTGCATCCATGTCCCTACAAAGGACGCAAACTCATCCTTTTTTATGGCTGCATAGTATTCCATGGTGTATATGTGGCACATTTTCTTAATCCAGTCTGTCACAGATGGACATTTGGGTTGATTCCAAGTCTTTGCTATTGTGAATAGTGCCACAATAAACATACGTGTGCATGTGTCTTTATAGCAGCATGATTTATAATCCTTTGGGTTTATAAGCAGTAGTGGGATGGCTGGGTCATATGGCACACCTAGTTCTAGATCCTTGAGGAATTGTCATACTGTTTTCCATAATGGTTGAACTAGTTTACAATCCCACCAACAGTGTAAAAGTGTTCCTATTTCTCCACATCCTCTCCAACACCTGTTGTTTCCTGACTTTTTAATGATTGCCATTCTAACTGGTGTGAGATGGTATCTCATTGTGGTTTTGATTTGCATCTCTCTGATGGCGAGTGATGATGAGCATTTTTTCATGTGTCTGTTGGCTGTATGAATGTCTTCTTTTGAGAAATGTCTGTTCATATCCTTTGCCCACTTTTTGATGGGGTTGTTGGTTTTTTTCTTGTATATTTTTTGAGCTCTTTGTAGATTCTGGATATTAGCCCTTTGTCAGATGAGTAGATTGCAAAAATTTTCTCCCATTCTGTAGGTTGCCTGTTCACTCTGATGGTAGTATCGTTTGCTGTGCAGAAGCTCTTTAATTTAATTAGATCTCATTTGTCAATTTTGGCTTTTGCTGCCGTTGCTTTTGGTGTTTTAGACATGAAGTACTTGCCCATGCCTATGTCCTGAATGGTACTACCTAGGTTTCCTTCTAGGGTTTTTATGCCATTAGGTCTAACATTTAAGTCTCTAATCCATCTTGAATTAATCTTCGTATAAGGAGTAAGGAAAGGATCCAGTTTCAGCTTTCTACTTATGGCTAGCCAATTTTCCCAGCACCATTTATTAAATAGGGAATCCTTTCCCCATTTCTTGTTGCTCTCAGGTTTGTCAAAGATCAGATGGCTGTAGATGTGTGGTATTATTTCTGAGGACTCTGTTCTGTTCCATTGGTCTATATATCTGTTTTGGTACCAGTACCGTGCTGTTTTGGTTACTGTAGCCTTGTAGTGTAGTTTGAAGTCAGGTAGCGTGACACCTCCAGCTTTGTCCTTTTGACTTTGGATTCTCTTGGCAATGCGGGCTCTTTTTTGGTTCCATAGGAACTTTAAAGCAGTTTTTTCCAATGCTGTGAAGAAACTCATTGGTAGCTTGAAGGGGGTGGCATTGAATCTATAAATAAGCTTGAGCAGTATGACCATTTTCACGATATTGATTCTTCCTATCCATGAGCATGGTATTTTCTTCCATTTGTTTGTGTCCTCTTTGATTTCACTGAGCAGTGGTTTGTAGTTCTCCTTGAAGAGGTCCTTTACATCCCTTGTAAGTTGGATTCCTACGTATTTTATTCTCTTTGAAGCAATTGTGAATGGAAGTTCATTCCTGAATTTGCTCTCTGCTTGTCTGTTACTGGTGTATAAGAATGCTTGTGATTTTTGCACATTAATTTTGTATCCTGAGACTTTGCTGAAGTTGCTTATCAGCTTAAGGAGATTTTGGGCTGAGACAATGGGGTTTTATAAATATACAATCATGTCATCTGCAAACAGGGACAATTTGACTTCTTCTTTTCCTAACTGAATACCCTTGATTTCTTTCTCTTGCCTGATTGCCCTAGCCAGAACTTCCAACACTATGTTGAATAGGAGTGGTGAGAGAGGGCATCCCTGTCTTGTGCCAGTTTTCAAAGGGAATTTTTCCAGTTTTTGCCCATTCAGTATGATATTGGCTGTGGGTTTGTCATAAATAGCCCTTATTATTTTGAGGCACGTTCCATCTATACCGAATTTATTGAGCGTTTTTAGCATGAAGTGCTGTTGAATTTTGTCAAGGCCCTTTTCTGCATCTATTGATATCATCATGTGGTTCTTGTCTTTGGTTCTGTTTATATGCTGGATTACGTTTATTGATTTGCAAATGTTGAACCAGCCTTGCATCCCAGGGATGAAGCCCACTTGATCATGGTGGATAAGCTTTTTGATGTGCTGCTGAATCCGGTTTGCCAGTATTTTATTGAGGATTTTTGCATCGATGTTCATCAGGGATATTGGTCTAAAAATTCTCTTTTTTTGTTGTGTCTCTGCCAGTCTTTGGTATCAGGATGATGTTGCCCTCATAAAATGAATTAGGGAGCATTCCCTCTTTTTCTATTGAAAAAGATTCAGAAGGAATGGTACCAGCTCCTCCTTGTACCTCTGGTAGAATTCAGCTGTGAATCCATCTGGTCCTGGACTTTTTTTGGTTGGTAGGCTATTAATTATTGCCTCAATTTCAGAGCCTGCTATTGGTCTATTCAGGGATTCAACTTCTTCCTGGTTTAGTCTTGGAAGAGTGTAAGTGTCCAGGAAAGTACCATTTCTTCTAGATTTTCTAGTTGATTTGCATAGAGGTGTTTATAGTATTCTCTGATGGTAGTTGGTATTTCTGTGGGGTCGGTGGTGATATCCCCTTTATCGTTTTTTATTGTGTCTATTTGATTCTTGTCTCTTTTCTTCTTTATTATTCTTGCTATCGGTCTGTCAATTTTGTTGATCTTTTCAAAAAACCAACTCCTGGATTCATTGATTTTTTGGAGGGTTTTTTGTGTCTCTATCTCCTTCAGTTCGGCTCTAATCTTAGTTATTTCTTGCCTTCTGCTAGCTTTTGAATGTGTTTGCTCTTGCCTCTCTAGTTCTTTTAATTGTGATGTTAGAGTGTCAATTTTTGATCTTTCCAGCTTTCTCTTGTGGGCATTTAGTGCTATAAATTTCCCGGTACACATTGCTTTAAATGTGTCCCAGAGATTCTGGTATGTTGTATCTTTGTTCTCATTGGTTTCAAAGAACATCTTTATTTCTGCCTTCATTTCGTTATGTACCCAGTAGTCATTCAGGAGCAGGTAGTTCAGTTTCCATGTAGTTGAGCGGTTTTGATTGAGTTTCTTAGTCCTCAGTTCTAGTTTGATTGCACTGTGGTCTGAGAGACAGTTTGTTATAATTTCTGTTCTTGTACATTTGCTGAGGAGTGCTTTACTTCCAATTATGTGGTCTATTTTGGAATAAGTGCGATGTGGTGCTGAGAAGAATGTATATTCTGTTGATTTGGGGTGGAGAGTTCTGTAGATGTCTATTAGGTCCACTTGGTGCAGAGATGAGTTCAATTCGTGGATATCCTTGTTAACTTTCTGTCTCGTTGATCTGTCTAATGTTGACAGTGGAGTGTTGAAGTCTCCCATTATTATTGTATGGGAGTCTAAGTGTCTTTGTAAGTCTCTAAGGACTTGCTTTATGAATCTGGGTGCTCCTGTATTGGGTGCATATATATTTAGGAGAGTTAGCTCTTCCTGTGGAATTGATCCCTTTACCATTATGTAATGGCGTTCTTTGTCTCTTTTGATCTTTGATGGTTTAAAGTCTGTTTTATCAGAAACAAGGATTGCAAACCCTGCTTTTTTTGTTCTTCATTTGCTTGGTAGATCTTCCTCCATCCCTTTATTTTGAGCCTATGTATGTCTCTGCATGTGAGATGTGTCTCCTGAATACAGCAGACTGATGGGTCTTGACTCTTTATCCAGTTTGCCAGTCTGTGTCTTTTAATTGGAGCATTTAGTCCATTTACATTTAAGGTTAATATTGTTATGTGTGAAATTGATCCTGCCATTATGATATTAACTGGTTATTTTGCTCGTTAGTTGATGCAGTTTCTTCCTAGCCTCAATAGTCTTTACATTTTGGCCTGTTTTTGCAATGGCTGGTACCGGTTGTTCCTTTCCATGTTTAGGGCTTTCTTCAGGGTCTCTTGTAAGGCAGGCCTGGTGGTGACAAAATCTCTAAGCATTTGCTTATCTGTAAAGGATTTTATTTCTCCTTCACTGATGAAACTTAGTTTGGCTGGATATGAAATTCTGGGTTTAAAATTCTTTTCTTTAAGAATGTTGAATATTGGCCCCCACTCTCTTCTGTCTTGTAGAGTTTCTGCTGACAGATCTGCTGTTCGTCTGATGGGCTTCCCTTTGTGGGTAACCCGACCTTTCTCTCTGGCTGCCCTTAAGATTTTTTCCTTCATTTCAACTTTGGTGAATCTGGCTACTATGTGTCTTGGAGTTGCTCTTCTTGCGGAGTTTCTTTGTGGCATTCTCTGTATTTCCTGAATTTGAATGTTGTCCTGCCCTACTAGGTTGGGGAAGTTCTCCTGGATGATCTCCTGAAGAGTGTTTTCCAACTGGTTTCCATTTTCCCCCTCACGTTTAGGCACCCCAATCTGACTTAGATTTGGTCTTTTTACATAATCCCATACTTCTTGCAGACTTTGTTCATATCTTTTTCTTCTTTTTTCTTTTGGTTTCTCTTCTCGCTTCATTTCATTCATTTGATCCTCAATCGCTGATACTCTTTCTTCCAGTTGATTGAGTCGTTTTCTGAAGCGTGTGCATTTGTCACGTATTTCTTGTGTCATGGTTTTCATCTCTGTCATTTCGTTTATGACCTTCCCTGCATTAATTAGTCTAGCTGTCAATTCTTCCACTCCTTTTTCAATGTTTTTAGTTTCTTTGCGCTGGGTACGTAATTCCTCCTTTAGCTCTGAGAAGTTTGATGAACTGAAGCCTTCTTCTCTCATCTCGTCAAAGTCATTCTCTCACCAGCTTTGATCCGTTGCTGGCGATGGACTGTGCTCCTTTGCAGGGGGAGATGCGCTCCTATTTTTTAAATTTCCATCTTTTCTGCCCTGCTTCTTCCCCATCTTTGTGGTTTTATCTGCCTCTGGTCTTTGATGATGGTGACGTACTGATGGGGTTTTGGTATAGGTGTCCTTCCTGCTTGACAGTTTTCCTTCTAACAGTCAAGACCCTCAGCTGTAGGTGTGTTGGAGATTGCTTGAGGTCCACTCCAGACCCTGTTTGCCTGGGTATCAGCAGCAGAGGTTGCAGAAGGTAGAATATTGCTGAACAGCGAGTGTACTTGTCTGATTCTTACTTTGAAAGCTTCCTCTCAGGGGTGTACTCCACCCTGTGAGGTGTGGGGTGTCAGACTGCCCCTAGTGGGGGATGTCTGTCTGTTAGGCTACTCAGGGGTCAGGGACCCACTTGAGCAGCCAGTCTGTCCCTTCTCATATCTCAACCTCTGTGTTGGGAGATCCACTCCTCTCTTCAAAGCTGTCAGACAAAGTTGTTTGCAAAGATTTCTGCTGCTTTTGTTGTTGTTGTTAACTGTGCCCTGTCCCCAGAGGTGGAGTCTACAGAGACAGGCAGGTTTCCTTGAGCTGCTGTGAGCTCCACCCTGTTCGAACCCCCCAGCAGCTTTGTTTACCTACTTAAGCCTCAGCAATGGCGGGCGCCCCTCCACCAGCCTCGCTGCTGCCTTGCGGTTGGATCACAGACTGCTGTGCTAGCAATGAGGTAGGCTCCATGGGCGTGGGACCCTCCCGGCCAGGTGTGGGATATATTCTCCTTGTGTGCCCGTTTGCTTAAAGCGCAGTATTGGGGTGGGAGTTACCTGATTTTCCAGGTGTTGTCTGTCTCAGTTCCCCTGGCTAGAAAATGGGATTCCCTTCCCCCTTGTGCTTCCCAGGTAAGGTGATGCCTCACCCTGCTTCAGCTCTCGCTGGTTGGGCTGCAGCAACTGACCAGCACCGATTGACCGGCAGTCCGTAGTGAGATGATCCCAGTACCTCAGTTGAAAATGCAGAAATCACCCGTCTTCTGTGTCGCTCGCGCTGGGAGTTGGAGACTGGAGCTGTTCCTATTCGGCCATCTTGCTCCGCCCCCAAATCTTTCTTTCATTCAACGATTTGGAAGCACTCTTTTTGTAGCATCTGCAAAGGGATGTTTAGGAGTACAATGAGGGCAATGGGGAAAAAAGAAATATCTTGACATGGAAACAAGAAGGAAGCTTTCTGAGTCACTGTTTTGTGATGCGTGCAATTCATCTCACAGAGTTAAAACTTTCTTTACATTCAGCAGTATGCAAACACTATTTTTGCAGAATTGGTGAAGGAATATTTGGCATTGCATTGAGGCCTATGATGAAAAAGGAAACATTTTCAGATAAAAACAAGGAAGAAGCTTTCTGAGAAACTACTTTGTGATGGCGGCATTCATCTCACAGAATTTATCTTTCTTTCAATTCAGCCATTTGGAATCACTGTTTTTGTACATTGTGCGAATGGACATTTGGGAGCTCATTGAAGCCAAAGGTGAAAACGTGTATATTCCAGAATTAAAATGAGAAGGAAGCTATCACCAAAAAAGCTTTGTATGGTGTGGATTCGCCTTGCAGAGTTAAAGCTTACTTTTCATTGAGCAGTTTTGGAAACCCTTTTTTTGAAGAATCTAAGAAGGGATATTTGGGAGTGCACTGAGGCCTACAGTGAAGAAGCAAATGTCTAAAATAAAAACATTTTCTGAGAAACTGCTCTGTGATGTGTACATTCATCTCACAGAGTTAAACCTTTCTTTTGATTCAGCAGTTTGGAAACACTGTTTCTGTAGAATCTGCAAAGGCACATTTGGGAAAGCTTTGAAACCTATGGTGAAAGAGGAAAGTTCTTCAGATACAAATTAGAAAGAAGAATTCTGAGAAACTTCTTTGTGATGTGTGCATTCATCTCACATAATTAAACCATTCCTTTCATTGAGCCCCTTGGAAAAACAGTTTTTTTTAGAATCTGCGTAAGGATATTTGCAAGCACTTGAGGCCTATTTTCAAAAATGAAGCATCTTCAGATAAAAACTAGAAAGAAGCTATCTGAGAAACTGCTTTCTCATGTGTGCATTCACGTCACATAGTTAATCCTTTCTTCAGATTCAGCAGTTTGGAAACACTGTTTTTGTCCATACTGCAAAACAACATTTGGGAGCTCATTGAGGCCAATGGAGAAAAAGCGAATAACCTACGATAAAAACTAAAAGGAAGCTATCTGAGAAACCGCTTTTGATGTGTGCATGCACCTCACAGAGTTAAAACATTTCTTTCATTAAGCAGTTTGGAAACACTATTTTGTGGAGACTGTGAAGGTTTATTTGGGAATGCTTTGACATCTATGTTGAAAATCGAAACATCTTCAGATAAATATTAGAAAGAAGCTTTCTGAGAGACTGCTTTGTGATGTGTGGATTCATCTCATAGAGTTAAAACTTTTTTTGGATTCAGTAGTTTCAAAACACTGGTTTTGTCCATTATGTGAATTGACATTTCTGAGCTCATTGAAGCAATGGAGAAAAAGTGAATATCCCAGGATAAAAACTAGAAAGAATCTATGTAAGAAACCATTTTCAGATATGTAATTCATCATTCAGTGTTAAACCTTTCTTTTTCCAGCAGTTTGGAAACACTGTTTCTGTAGAATCTACAAAGGGATATTTGGGAGCTCATTGAGGCCTATGTTGAAAAAGGAAACGTCTTCAGATAAAAAATAGACGGGAGCTTTCTGAGAAACTGCTTTGTGATGCTTACATTCATCTCACAGAGTTAAAACTTTCTTTTGATTCAACAGATTGGAAACACTGTTTGTGACCATTCTGCAAATGGACACTTTGGAGCTCATTGAGGCCAAAGACTAATCAGCAAATATTGCAAGATAAAAACTAGAAGAAATCTATTTGAGAAATTGTTTTGTGATATTTGCTTTCACCTCCCAGAGTTAAACTTCTTTTCATTCAGCAGTCTGGAATGACTGTTTTGGTAGAATCTTCAAAGGGATATTTGGGAGAGCATTGAGGCCTATGTTGAAGAAGGAAACATCTTCAGATAAAAACTAAAAGGAAGTTTTCTGAGACACTGCTTTGTGATGTATACATTCATCTTGCAGAGTTAAAACTTTCTTTACATTCAGCAGTTTGGAAAAACTGTTTTTGTAGAATAGGCAAAGGGATATTTTCGATCACATTGAAGCCTATGGTGAAAAAGGAAACATCTTCAGACAAAAACTAGAAAGAATTTTCCTGAGAAATTGCTTTGTGATTGGGGCACTAACCTCACAGAATTTATCTTTCTTTGTATTCAGTGGTTTGGAAACAATGTTTTTGTCCATTGTGCAAATAGAAATTCTGGAGCTCATTGATGACAAAGGTGAAAATGTCAATTTGCCAGGATAAATACTAGAAGGAAACAATCTGTGAAAACGTTTTGTGATGTGTGCATTCTCACAGAATTTAACTTTTCTTTTTCAATTCGCAGTTTGAAAATAGTGTTTTTGAAGAATACGCAAACGGATATTTGGGAGCACATTGAGGCCTATGTTGAAAAAGGAAACATCTTAAGATAAAAACTGGTAAGAAGTTTTTTGAGAAACTGTTTTGCAATGTGTGCATTCTTCTCACAGAGTTAAATCTTCCCTCAGATAGTGCACTTTGAAAACACTGTTATTGTAGAATCATTGAAGGCATATTTGGAAAATATTGAGGCCTTTGGTGAAAAAGGAAATATCTTCAGATAAAAGCTATAAAGAAGATTTCTGAGAAACTGCTTTGTGATGTGTGCATTCATATCACAGAGATAAACTGTTCTTTTGACTGAACAGCTTGGGAAAACTGTTTCTGTAGAATCTGTGAAGGGATATTTGGGAGCTCATTAAGGCCTATTTTGAAAAATGAAATATCTTCAGATAAAAACTAGAAAGCTTTCTGAGAAACTGCTTTGTGATGTGGGCATTCACCTTGTGGAGGTAAACCTTTCTTTCATTCAGCAGTTTGGAAACACTGTTTTTGTAGATATTGTGAAGGGATGTTTCAGAGTCCATTGAGGCTTATGGTGAAAAAGGAAACATCTTCAGATAAAAACTAGAAAGAAGCTTTCTGAGAAACTGCTTTGTGTTGTGTGCATTCATCTCACAAAGTTAAACCTTTGTTTGGATTCAGCAGTTTGAAAACACTGATTTTGTCCATTCTGTGAATGGACATTTCTGAGCTCATTGAGGCCAGTTGCAGGAAAGGGAATATCCCAGTATAAAAACTAGAAGGAAGCTGTCTAAGAAACAGCTCTGTGATGTGTGCATTCACCTCACAGCATGAAATATTTCTTTTCATTCAGCTGATTGGAAACACTGTTTTGTAGAATCTGCAAAGTAATATTTGGGAGCATATTGAGGACTATGGTGAAAAAGGAAATGTCCTAAGATAAAAATTAGAAAATTTTTCTGAGAAGCTCGTTTGTGATGTGTGCATTCATCTCACAGAGTTAAACCTTTCTTTAGGCAGTGCACTTGGGAAACACTGTTTTTGTAGAAACTGTGAAGGCATATTTGGGAAAGCTTGAGGCCTAAAGTGAAAAAGCAAATATCTTCAGATAAAAAGCAGAAAGATGATTTCTCAGCATGACTGCTTTGTGATGTGTGCATTCATCTCACAGTGTTAAACAGTTGTTTTGACTGAGAAACTTGGACAAATCGGTTTTTTATAATCTGCGAAGGGATGTCTGAGAGCACATTGAGACCTATGGTGAAAAAGGAAACATCTTCAGATAAAAACTAGAAAGAAGCTTTCTGAGAAACTTTTTTATGATGTGTGCATTCATCTCACAGTGCTAAAACTTTCTTTCATTTCAGTGGTTTGGAAACACTGGTTTTGTCCATTCTGTAAAAGGACATTTGGGAACTCATTGATGTCAATAGTGAAAAAGCAAATATCCCAGGATAAAAACTAGAAGGAAAAACTAGAAGGAAACTATTTGAGTAACTGCTTTGTAATGTGTGCATTCATCTTGCAGAGATAAAACTTTCTTTTCATTCTGTAGTTTGGAAACACTGTTTTTCTCGAAAATGCAAAGTCTTATTTGGTTGCTCATTGAGACCTATTGTGAAAAAGGAAAAACCTTCTGATGAAAAACAAGGAAGAAGTTTTCTGAGAAAATGCTTTGTGATTGGTGCATTTATCTCACAGAGTTTAACCTTTCCTGGGATTCAGCAGTTTGGAAACACAATTTTTGTCCATTCTGTGAATAGACATTTTGGATCTCATTGAGGCCAGTGATGAAAAAGTGAGTATCCTTGATAAAAACTAGAAGGAAGCTGTCTGAGAAACTGCTTTGTGATGTGTGCATTCACATTGCAGAGTTAAACTGTTCTTTTTATTCAGCAGTTTGTAAACACTGTTTTTGTAAAAACTGTGAAGGCTTATTTGAGAGCGCAATGAGACCTACTGTGAGAAAGGAAACAGCTTCAGATAAAAAGTAGAAAGAAGCTTTGTGAGAATCTGCTATGTGATGTGTACATTCAACTCACAGAGTTAAAACTATCCTTGGATTTAGCACTTTGGAAACACTGTTTTTGTCCCTTCTGAAAATGGATATTCTGGAGCTCATTGAGGCCAATGGTAAAAAAGTGAATATCCCATTATAAAAACTATAAGGAAGCTATCTGAGAAACTGCACTGTGATGTGTGCATTCATATCAAAGAGGAAAACCCTTATTTTCATTCAGCTGTTTGTAAACACTGTTTTTGTAGAATCTGCAAAGGGATATTTGGGAGCACTTTGAGGACTATGGTGCAAAAGGAAACGTCTTCAGATAAAAGCTAGAAATAAACATTCTGAGAAACAGCTTTGTGATGTGGGCATTCATGTCACAGAATTAAACCTTTCTTTGGATTCAGCAGTTTGGAAGCACTGTTTTCGTCCATGTTGCGAATGGACATTTCAGAGCTCATTGAGGCCTATGGTGATAAAGCGAATATCCCAGGATAAAAACTGGAAGAAAACTAGCTGGGAAACCACTATGTGATGTGTGCATTAATCTCGCAGAGTTAAAACTTTCTTTTCACTCAGCAGTTTGGAAACACTGTTTTTGTAGAATCTGTGAAGGGATATTTTGGAGTGAATTGAGGCATAGTGTGAAAAAGGAAACATCTTCATATAATTACTAGAAAGATTTCTGAGAAACTGCTTTGAGAGGTATTCTTTCATCTCACAGAGATAAACCAATCTTCATATTCAGCAGTTAGGAAATGCTGTTTTTGTCCATTCTGCAAATGGACATTTTGGAGCTCATTGAGCCCAATTGTGAAAAAGTGAACATCCCAGGATAAAAACTAGAAGGAAGCTCTCTGAGAAACCACTTTGTGATGTGTGCATTTATCTCACAGAGTAAAACTTTTATTTTAATTTAGCAGTTTGTAAAGAATGGTTTTGAAGATCTGCAAATGGATGTTTGGGAGTGCATTGAGGCCTACAGTGGAAAAGGAAACATCTTCAGATAAAAACTAGAAAGAGGCTTTCTGAGAAACTTATTTGAGATGTGTGAATTCATCTCTCAGAATTAAACCTTTCTTAGAATTCAGCAGTTTGGAAACATTGTTTTTGTCCATTCTGCAAATGGAAATTTGGTTGGTCATTGAGGCCAAGGGTGAAAAATCGAATATCCTAGGGTAAAAACAAGAAGGAAGCTATCTGAGAAACTGATTTGTGATGTATGCAATCATCTCACAGAGTTAAACCTTTCTTTTCATTCAGCAGTTGGGAAACCATTTTTTTAGAATCTGTGAAGGGATATTTTGGAGCTCATGGAGGCCTATGGTGAATGAGGAAACATCTTCAGATAAGAATGAGAAAGAAACTTTCTGAGAAACTGGTTTGTGATGTGTGTATTCTTCTCATAGAGGAAGACTTTCTTCGGATTCAACAGTTTGGAAACACTGTTTTGTGCATTCTGCAAATGCACATTTGGTAACTCAATGAGGTCAATGGTGAAAAAGCGAATATCCCAGGATAAAACTAGAAGGAAGCTATCTGAGAAACGGCTTTGCTATGTGTGCATTCATCTCACAGACTTAAATCTTTTTTTTTCATTCAGCAGTTTTAAAAACAGTTTTTGTAGAATCTGTGAAGGGGTATTTGGGATCCCATTGAGGTCTATGATGAAAAAGTAAACGCCCTCAGATAAAAACTAGAAAGAAGCATTCTGAGAAAACTGCTTTGTATGTGTGCATTCATCTCAGAGAGTTAAAGCTTTATTTGGATTCAGCAGTTTGGAAACACTCTTTTCGGCCATTCTGCCAATGGACATTTTGGAGCTCTTTGAGGCTGTGGCGACAAAGAATATTCCAGGATGAAAACTAGTAGAAAGCTCTCTGAGAAACTGGTACTTGTTGCATGCATTCACCTTAGAGAGGTAAACCTTTCTTTTCATTCAGTAGTTTGGAAACACTGTTTTCGTCGAAACTGTGAAGCTTATTTGGGATCGCATTGAGACCTACGGTGAAAAAGAAACAACTTCAGACAAAAACTACAAAGAAACTTTCTGAGAAACTGCTTTGTGATGTGAGCATTCACCTCCAGACTTAATCCGTTCTTTTGGATTCAGCAGTTTGTAAGCACTGTTTGTGTCCATTGCAAATGGACATTGGGGAGCTCGTTAAGGCCAATGGTGAAAGAGCCAATATGCCAGGATAAAAACCAGGAAACTACCTGGTAAACTACTTGGTGATGTGTGCATTCATCTCGCAGATTAAACCTTCCTTTCGATTCAGCAGTTTGCAAACATTGCTTTTGTTCATTCTGTGAATGGACAATTTGGTGCTCATTGAGGCCAATGGTGATAAAGCGAATAACTCAGGATAAAAACTGGAAGGAAGCTATCTGAAAAACCACTTTGTGATGTGTGCATTCACTTGGCAGAGTTAAACCTTTATTTTCATTTAGCAATTTGGAAACTCTGTTTTTGTAGAATCTGCAAAGGGATATTTTTGTGCTCATGGAAGCCTAGGGTGGAAAAGAAAACTACTTCAGATAAAAACTAGAAAGAAGCTTTCTGAGAAACTGCTTTGAGAAGTGCGCATTCATCTCATAGAGTGAAATCTCTCTTGGATTCTGCAGCTTGGAAACACTGTTTTTGCCTATTTTGTGAATGGACATTTGGGGCTCATTGAGACAAAGGCAAAAAAGCTAATATCCCAGGATAAAAACAAGAAAGAATCCATCTGAAAAACCACTTTGTGATGTGTGCATTCATCTCACAGAGTTAAACCTTTCTATTTATTCAGTAGATTGGAAACACTCTTTTTGTCCATTGTGAGAATGGACATTTGGGAGCTCATTGTGGCCAACGGTGAAGAAGGGAATATCCCAGGATCATAATTAGAAGGAATGTGTCTGAGAAACTGCTTTGTGATGTGTGAATTCATCTCGCAGAGTTAAACGTTTCTTTTCCTTCAGCAGTTTGGGAACAATGTTTTTCAAAATCTGCAAGGGCATATTTGGAAGTGCATTGAGGCCTATGGTGAAAATGGTAATATATTCAGATAAAAAAAATAGAAAGAAGCTTTCTGAGAAACTGCTTTGTGATGTGTGCATTTATCTTACAGATTTAAACCTTTATTTGGAGTCAGAAGTTTCAAAACACTGTTCTTGTCCATTTTGCAAATGGACATTTGGGAGCTCATCAAGGCCAATATTGAAAAAGCAATTATCCCAGGATAAAACTAGAAGGAAGCTATCTGGAAACCGTTTTGTGATCTGTGAATTCATCTCACAGAGGTAAACCGTTCTTTTAATTCAGCAGTTTGGAAAGACTGTTTTTGTAGAATCTGTGAAGGGATATTTGGAACTCATTTATGCCCACGGTGAAATGGAAACATCTTCATACAAAAACGAGAAAGAATCTTTTAGGGAACCTGTTTGTGATGTGTGCATTCATCTCACAGAGTTAAATCATTCTTTGGATTCAGCAGTTAGAAACACGCTTTTTGTTCATTCTGGGAATGGATATTTCGGAGCTCGTTGGGTCAAATGGCAAAAAAGGGAATATCGCATATTGAAAACTACAAGGAAGCTCTCTGAGAAGCTGCTTTGTGACATGTGCATTCATCTCAAAGTGATAAACCATTCTTTTCATTTAGTAGTTTGGAAATAATGTTTTTGTGGAATCTGGGAAGGGATATTATCACATTTAAGCCTATGGAGAAAAAGGGGAAATAAGTTCAGATAAAAACTAGAAACAAGCTTTCTGAGAAACTGCTTTTTGATGTGTGCATTCACCTCACTGAGCTAAACCTTCCTTTGGATTCAGCAGTTTGGAAATACTGCTTTTGTCCATTCTGCAAATAGACAGTTTGTACCTTGTTGAGGTCAATGGCAAAAAAAGCAAATATCTCAGGATAGAAACTAGAAGGAGTCTCCCTGAGAAACTGTTTTGTGACGTGTGCACTAATCTCACAGACATAAATCTTCGTTTTCATTCAGCAGTTTGGAAAAACTGTTCTAGTACAATCTGTGGAGGGATATTTGGGAACTCATTGAGGCCCGTGGTGAAAATAGAAACAACTTCAGATAAAAACTAGAAAGAAACTTTCTGAGCAACTTTTTTGTGATGTGTGCATTCAACTCAGGAATTTATATCTTTCTTTGGATTCAGTAGTTTGGAAACATTGTTTATGTCCATTCTGCAAAAGGACATTTCAGAGCTCATAGTAGTGAGTTTTTATCTGGGAATATTTAGTTTTTCCCATATTCCTCAATGAGCTGCAAATTGTCCCTTGGCAGATATTTTTTTAAAAAGTTTTTCCTACCTGCTGAATCAAAAGAAAGGTTTAACTGTGTGAAATGCACCCACACATCACATAACAGTTTCACAGGAAGTTTCTTTCTAATTTTATCTGGGAATATTCGGATTTTCCCATGGTCCTCAAAGGGCTCTGAAATATCTTTTGGCAGGATCTCCAAGGACTGTCTTTCTAGCCTGCAAAATCATAAGAAATTTTTAACTCTGTGAGATGAATCTACACATCACAAAGTAGTTTCATGGATAGCTTCTTTCTAGTTTTTATTTGGAGACATTCTGTTATTTCCCATAGGCCTCAAAACTCTCCCAAATATCTCTTTGCAGATTGTCCAAAAGGTTGTTTACAGCCTGCTGAATTAAAAGAAAGGTTGAATTCTGTGACATGAATTCACAAATCACAAAGCAGTTTCACAGATAGTTTCTTTCTAGTTTTTATATGCAGATATTCATACATTCCCCAAAGGCACCAATGGGTTATTAAATGTCCCCTAGCAGATTCTCCAAAAAAATTGTTTCCAACCTGCTGAATGGCAAGAAAGGTTTAACTCTGTGAGATGTATCCACACATTCCCAAAACAGTTTCACAGTTAGCTTCTTTCTCATTTATATCTGGCGATATTCAGTTTTTCCACCTACATCTCAAAAAACTACAAAATGTCTCTTCATAGATTGTCCAAAAACAATGTTTCCAACTTCTCAATCAAAAGAAAGGTTTAAGTCTGTGAGATGAATTAATGCATCAAAAGCAGTTTCACAGACAACTATTTTTCTAATTTTTATCTGGGGATAATCTCTTTTCCCTATATTCATCAATGTGCTTGCTGCTGAATAAATTGAAAGGTTTAATTCAGTAAGATGAATTTATACATCACAAAGTGGTTTCACTGATAGCTTCTTTCTAGTTTCCATCGCGATATATTCAGTTTTTCCACATAGGCCTCAATGGGTTACAAATTCCTTCTTCGCAGATTCTCCATAAAAGTGTTTACAACCTGCTGAATCAAAAGAAAGGTTTAACTCTGTGAGATGAATCCACACATCACAAAGCAGTTTCACAGATAGTTTCTTTCTGATTTTAATCTGGGGATATTCAACTTTTCCTCATAGGTCTGAATTGACCCCCAAATGAACATTCGCAGATTTTCAAAAAAGGGTATTTCCAACCTGCTGAATCAAATGAAAGGTGTAACTCTTTGAGATGAATCCACACATAAAAAATCAGTTTAACAGATTCTATCAGAGGACATTCGGCTTTGCCCCATAGCCCACAAAGAGGTGAAAAATGTCCCTTTGCAGATTCTCAATAAAAGGTGTTTCCAGCCTGCTGAATAAAAAAGAGAAGGTTTAACTCTGTGAGATAAATCCACACATCCCAAAGGAATTTTACAGAAAGTTTCTTTCTAGATTTTATCTAGGAATATTCAGTTTATCCTCACAGGCCTCAATGGGCTCTTAAATATCCATTTGCATACTCTCCAAAAATAGTGTTTCCAATTTGTGGAATCAAAACAAATGTTTAACTCTAGGAGGTGAATCCACATACCACAAAGCAGTTTCACAGATGCTTCTTTTAAGTTTTAATCTAGGGATATCCTGTTTTATTCCCATAGGCCTCAATGGGCTCCCAAATGTCTCTTCAGCGATTCTACAAAAAGAGAATTGCCACCATGCTGAATCATAAGAAAAGTTTAACATTGTAAGAATAATTTAAACAAAACAAAGCAGATAGCTTCTTTCTCGTTTGTATCTTAGGACATGAGATTTTACTTCAAAAGTCACAATGGGCTCCCAAATGTCCCTTTGCAGATACTCAAAAAAGAGAGTTTCCATCCTGCTGAATCAATAGAATGGTTTAGCCCTGTGAGATGAATCAACATATCACAAAGCAGTTTCACAGATAGCTTCATTCTAGTTTTTATCTGAGGATATTCAGTTTTTTCCCATAGGCCTCAGTGGGCTCCCAAATGTCCCTTGGAAGATTCTCTAAAAATAGTGGGTCCAGTCGGCTGAATGAAAAGAAATATTTAACTCTGTGAGATGAATGCACACATCACTAGATCGTTTCAAAGGTAGCTTCTTTCTAGTTTTTATTTGGTGATATTTGATTTTACCCCATAGGATTCAATGGGCTCCAATGTGACTTCATAGATACTTCAAAAAGAGTGTTTTCAACCTACTGAATCAAAATAAAGGTTTAACACTGTTAGATGAATCTACATACCACAAAGCCATTTCAAAGATAGCTTATTTCTGGCTTCTCTCTGGGAATATTTTTTTTCCCCATAGACCTCAATGGGTTTTTAAATATTCCTTTGCAGATACTTTAAAATGGGCTTTTCCAACATGCTGAATCAAAAGAATTGTTTACCAATGTGAGTTGAATCCACACATCACATCATTTTCACAGATAGCTTATTTCTAGTTTCTATCAGGGAATATTCATTTGTTTTTTTTTTTTTTGTTTTGTTTTTTTACTAGCCCTCAATGGGCTTTCAAATGACCCTTTGCAGACTCTTCAAAAAGAGTGTTTCCAACCTGGTGAATCAAGAGAAAGGTTTAACCCTATAAGATGAATCCACATATCACAAAACAGTTTCACAGACACCTTCTTTTTAGTATTTATCTGGGTATATCTTGTATTTTCTGATGGAACACAAGAGGCTGCCAATTGTCCCTTAGCAGATTCTCCAGAAGAGTGTATTCAACCTGTTGAGTCTAGAGAATGGTTTAACTGTGTGAGACGAATCCACACATCACAAAGCTGTTTAACAGATATCTTCTTTTGAGATTTTATCTTGGTGTATTCTGTTTTTCCCCATAGACCTCAATGGGTTCCAAAATGTCCCTTCACAGATTCTTCTTCAGGAAGAGTGTTTTCAACCTGCTGAATAAAAACTAAGATTTATTTCTGTGAGATGAATCCGCACATCACAAGGAATTTTCACACAGCTTCTTTCTAATTTGTATGTTGGGATATAAATATTTTCCCAATAGGTCTCAATGGGTTCCCAAATGTCCCTTTACAGATACTCCAAAAAGAGTGTTTTCATCTGGCTGATCCCAAAGAAGGTTTAACTATGTGAGATGAACCCGTACATCATAAGGCAGTCTCACAAATAGCTTCCTTCTAGTTTTTATCTGGGAATATTCAACTATTCCAAAATGTCTCATTGAGCTCCCACGTGTTTCTTCACAGATTATCCAACAACAGTGCAGTCTAGATAAAAAGAAATATTAACTCTCTGAGACAAATCAACACATCACAGAGGAATTTTATGGATCACTTCTTTCTAATTTTTATCTGGGGATATTTGGTTTTAATTCATAAACCATAATGAATTCACAAATATCCCTTTGATGATTCTCTGAAGAGTGTTTCCAACCTGCTGAATGAAAGGAAACGTTTAGCTCTGTAACACGAATCCACACATTGCAAAGCAGTTTCACTGATAGCGTCTTTCTAGTTTCTCTCTAGAGATATTCAGTTTTAACACATAGGCCTCAATGGGCTCCCTAATGTCCCTTTGCAGATTCTAGAAAAAGGGTTTTTCTAACCTGTTGAATCAAAAGAAAAATTTAACTCTGTGAAATGAATCCACACATCACAAAGCAGTTTGTAGAGAATTTTTTTCTAGCTTTTATCTGCCTATTTTCAGTTTTTCCCAATAGGACACAATGGGCTCCAAAATAACCCTTAGCAAGTTCTCCAAAAAGAGTGTTTCCAACTTCCTGAATCAAAACAAAGTTTTAACTGACTTCACAAAGCAGTTTCACAGATAGCTTCTTTGTATTTTTGTTTTTTTTTTTGTTTTCTGGGGATATTTGGTTTTGCCTGATAGGCCTCTATGGGCTCCAAAATGTCCTTTCACAGATTCTCCAAAAGAGTGATTCCAACTTGCTGGATCAAGAGAGGGTTAACTCTGTAAGACGAATCCACACGCAAAAATGTAGTTCACAGATAGCTTCTTTCTGGTTTTTATCTGAAGTATTTGGTTTTTACCCATAAGTCTCAAAGGGCTCCCGAATGTCATTTTGCAGATCCTACAAAAAGAGTTGTTCCAACATGCTGAAAAAATAGAAAGGTTATACTCAGTGAGATGAATCCACAGATCACAAAGCTGTTTCATAGATAGCTTCTTTCTTGTTTTTCTTTATTTTTTTAATTTTTTCCTAGGGATATTCCATTTTTCCCCATAGCCCTCAATGAGCTCTTAAATGTTCCTTTGCAGATTCTCTAAAAAGAGTGTTTCCAAACTGCTGAATCAAAAGACTGGCTTAACTCGGTGAGATGAGGTCACACAAAAAAGTAGTTTCACAGACAGTTTCTTTCTAGTTATTATCCAGGAATGTTCAACTTTTCACCATAGGCCTCAATGGGCTCAATAATGTAACTTAACAGATTCTCCAAAAAGAGTCTTTCCAAGCTGCTAAATCAAAAAAAAAAAAAAAAAAAAGTTTAACTCGGTGAGATGGATCCATACATCATGAACCAGTTTCACACATAGCTTCTTTCTACTTTTTATGTGGGGATATTCCGTTTTTCTCCATAGGCCTTAATGTGCTCCAAAATGTCTGTTCACAGATTCTCCAAAAACAGTGATTCCAACCTGCTGAATAAAAAAGAGGTTTAACTCTGTGAGATGAATCCACAGATCACAAAGCAATTTCACAGATAACTTCATTCTACTTTGTATGTGGAGATATTCGTTTTTTCCTGTAGCCCTCAATGCGCTCCCAAATATCCCTTCACAGATTCTCCAAAAAAAAAAAGGAGATTCCAATCCCCTATATCAACAGAAAGTTTTAACTCTGTGAGATGAATTCACACATCACAAATCAGTTTTACAGATAGCTTCTTTCTGGTTTCCACCTGGGGATATTTTGCTTTCCCCACAGTCCTGCATGGACTTCCAAATGTCCATTTGCAGACTCCTTATACAAGGTTTTTCCAACCTGCTGTGTCAAAAGAAAGTTTTAGCACTGAGATAAATCCACACATCACAAAGCATTTTCACAAATAGCTTATTTCTAGTTTTTATCTAGGGGTATTCAGTTTTTCTTCATAGGCCTCAATGGGCTTTCAAATGTCTTTCCACAGATTCTCAAAAAAGAATATTTAAAACCTGTTGAATCCATTGAACAGTTCAGTTCTGTGAGATTAATGTGCACATCACCAAGCAGTTTCACAGATTGTTCTTTGTAATGTTAATCTGGTGATATTCTGTTTTTCCCAGTAGTCCTGACAGGGCTCCCAAATGTCCCATCTCAGAATCTCTAAAAGGAGTGTTTGCAACCTACTGAATCAAAAAAGGTTTAACTCTGTGAGATGAATTCATACATCATGAAGCAGTTTCACAGATAGCTTCTTCCTGATATGTATCTGAGGATATTCAGTTTTTCCCCATAGGCTGGAATGGGCTCCCAAAGGTTCCTTTGCAGATTCTCTAAAAAGCGTGTTACCAACCTACTGAATCAAATTAATGGTTTAAGTATGTAAGATGAATCCAAACATCACAAAACAGTTTCATGTATATCTTTTTTCTAGTTTGTATCGGTAGATATTTGGTTTTTCTCCATAGTCCTCAATAGGCTCCCACATTTCCCTTTGCAGATTCTCCAGAAAGAGTGGTTCTAAGCTAGTTAATCAGAAGAAAGGATTAACTCTGTGAGATGAATCCACATATCAAATAACAGTTTCACAGAGAGCTTCCTTCGATATTTTATCTCAATATATTCGTTTTTTTTTTTCTATCAGCTTCAAAAGCTCCCAAATGTCCCTTTGCAGATCCTCGACAAGGAGTTTTCCAACCTATTGAATCAAAAGAAAGTTGTAACTCTATGAGATGAATCAACACATCACAAAGCAGTTACACAGATTCTTTCTAGTTTTAATCTGTGGATATTCAACTTTTTTGCATAGGCCTCAATGGGCTCCCAATTGTCTCATCACAGATCCTCTAAAAACAGTGTTTCCAACCTGCCGAATCAAACAAAAGTTGCAACTCTTTAAGATGAATTCACACATTATAAAGCAGTTTAACGGATACATTCTTTCTAGTTTCTCTCTGGGGATATTCTGTTTTGCTTCAGAGCCCTCAGAGTGCTGCCAAATGAAGGGATTCTCCAAAAAAGCTGTTTCCA
Organism: Rhinopithecus roxellana; assembly: GCF_007565055.1. Lineage (NCBI taxonomy): Eukaryota > Metazoa > Chordata > Mammalia > Primates > Cercopithecidae > Rhinopithecus > Rhinopithecus roxellana. Next base: position 126,921,651 of record NC_044559.1, on the reverse strand, counting down.
ACCTGCTTAATCAGAAAAAAGGTTTAACTCTGTGAGATAAATTCACGCATCACATAGAAATTTCACAGATAGCTTCTTTCTAGTTTTTCTTGGGGATGTTCAGTTTTTCTTCAAGAGCTGTAATGTGCTCCCAAAGTCCTTTAGCAGATACTCCAAAAAGAGTGTTTCCAACCTGCTAAATCAATAGAATGGTTTAGGTCTGTGAGATGAATCCACACATTCACAAAGCAGTTTCACAGATAGCTTCTTCTAGTTATTATCATGAGATATTCTGTTTTCTCCCACAGGCCTCAATGGGCTCCAAAATGTTCTTTTGCAGGTTATTTAAAAAGACTGTTTCTGACCTACTGAATCAAATTAAAGGTTTAACTCTGTGCCATGAATCAACATATCTCAAAATCGTTTCTCAGATAGCTTCTTTCTAGATTGTTTCTGGGGATATTCATGTTTTCCCCATAGGTCTCAGCGGGCTCCCAAGTGTACTTTTGGAGACTCTACAAACAAAGTCTTTCAAATGAATGAATGAATAGAGAAGTTTAGCTCTATGAGATGAATCCACATGTTTCAAAGCAATTTTACAGATAGCTTCTTTCTTTGTTCTATCTGGGGATATATTGTTTTTCCTCATAGACTTCATTGGGCTCCTAAATATCCCATTGCAGATTCTCCAAAAAGAGTATTTCCAGCCTGATGAATCAAATTAAAGATTTAACTCTTCGTGAGATGAATACACACATCACAAAAACTTTCAGTGATAGTTTCTCTCTAGTTTCTATCTGGAGATATTCCATTTGTCACCATAGGCCTCAATGTCCTCCCAAATGTCCCTTCACAGATTCTACAAAAGGACTGTTTCCAACTTGAGTAATCATAAGAAAGGTTTAACTTTGTGACATGAATCCACACATCACAAAGCAGTTTCACAGACAGCTTCTTTCTAGTTTTTATCTGGGAATATTCTGTTTTTCCTTTGAGGCCTCAAAGAACTCCCAAATGTCCCCTCACAGATGCTACAAAAAAAGTGTTTCCAACCTGATGAATAAAAAGAAAACCTTAGCATTGTCAGATGAATCCACAAACCACAAAGCAGTTTCACAGATAGCTTCTTTCTAGTTTTTACCTGAAGATATTCTACTTTTTCTTGTAGGCCTCAATGGGCTATAAAATGTCCCTTCATAGATTCTCCAAAAAGAATGTTTCCAACCTGCTGAATGAAAGAAAAGTTTTAACTCTGTAAGATGAATTCATACATCACAAAGCAGTTTCAGAGATAGCTTCTTTGTGGTTTTTATATGGTATATTCTTTTCTTACCCAATAGCCTCAATGGGCTCCCATATGTCTGTTTGCAGATTCTGCAAAAAAGACTGGCTTCCCAGCTGCTGAATCAAAAGAAAAAAATAACCCACCAAGATGAATCCATGCATCAAAAAGCAGTTTCATAAATAGCTTCCTATTTATGAAGTGTTTATCTGAGGATATTCAGTTTTTCCCCATAGACATAAATGGGCTCTCAAATATCTCTTCTCAGATTCTACAAAAAGAATGTTTCCAACTTGCTGAACCAAAAGAAAGGTTTAAAACTGTGAGATGAATCCACACATCACAAGGCAGTTTCACAGATAGCTTCTTTCCAGATTTTATCTGAAGATAATCAAGGTTTTCCTTATAGGCTCCTTAATGTCCCTTCACATGTTCTACACAGAGTATTTATAACATGCTGAATCAAAAGAAAGCTTTAACTCTGTGAGATGAATACCTACATCACAATGCAGTTTCACAGATAGTTTCTAGGTTTCATCTGGGGTTACTTGGTTTTTCACCACAGCCCTCAATGGACTCCCAAATGTTTCTCCACAGATTCTAAAAAACAGTGTTTCCAACCTGCTAAATCAAAATAAAAGTTTAACTCTGTGAGATGAAACCAACATCACAAACAGTTTAACAGACATCTTCTTTGTGGTTTTCATCTGGGGATGATCCAATTTTCTCCATGGCCTTAATGTCCCTTTGTAGAAGTCCCTTCACAGATTCTACAAACAGAGTGTTTCCAACCTGATGAATCAAAAGAAATTTTGAACTCCATGAGATGAAATCCATACCTCACAAAGCAGTTTCATAGACAGCTTCTTCCTAGTTTGTATATTGGGAAATTTTATTTTCCCCATAGGCCTCAATGTCCTCCTACATGTCTCTTCATTTATTCTCCAAAAAATAGTGTTTTCAACCTACTGAATCAAAGGGAAGTTTTAACTCTGTAAGATGAATCTACACATCTCAAAACAGTTTTACAGATAGCTTCATTCTAGTTTTTATCTGGGGATATTTTGTTTTTCACCTGGGCCACTATAGGGTCCAAAATGTTCATTTGCAGATTCTACAAAAAGAGTGTTTCCAACCTGCTTAGTCAAAAGAAAACTTTAACTCTGTGAGATGAATCCACAAATCTCATAGCAGTTTCAGTGATAGATAGTTTCTAGTTTTTATCTGTGGATATTCAGATTTTTCCTGAATATCCTCAATGGGCTATGAAATGTCCCTTAGCAGATGCTCCAAAAACAGTGTTTCCAACCAGCTGAATAAAAGGAAGGGTTTAACTCTCTGAGATGAATTCACACATCACAAAGTGTTTCCCAGATAGCTTCTTTCTAGTTTTAATCTGGGGATAGTTTTTTTCTGATATGCCACAATGGTCTCCAAAATGTCCCTTTGCAGATTCTACAAAAAGAGTGTTTCTAACCTGCTGAATTTAAAGAAAGGTTTAACTTGGTGAGATGAATCCACACATCAGAAAGTATTTTCACAAATAGCTCTTTTCAGTTTTTATCTGGGGATGTTCGGATTTTTTTTTTTTAATCTGGGAATGTTGGGATTTTTCCTGCAGGCCTCAAAGTGTTTCTAAATGTCCATTTGCCGATTCTTGAAAAAGAATTTTTCCAACTTTCTGATTCAACTGAAAGGTTTAACTCTGTGAGATGAATCCACACTTTATAAAGCTTTAACAGAAAGATTCATTCTAGTTTTTATCTGAAAATATTAATCTTTTCCCCTTAGGCCTCAAATGTCTCAAATTTTTTTTTTTGCACAATCTCCAAAAGAGTGTTTTTCAACCTTCTGAAAGAAAAATGAAAGGTTTAACTCTGTGAGATGAATCCACACGTCACAAAATAGTTTCACAGATAGCTTCTTTACCCGTTTATTCGGGTGATACTCACTTTCCCACATAGGACTCAATGGGCTACGTATGTCCCTTTGTAGATTGTGCAAAAAGAGATTTTCCAACCTGATGAATGAAAACAAAGGTTTAAATCTTTGAAAATAATCTACAGATCACAGAACAGCTCCACAGATAGCTTCTTTCTAGTTTTCATCTAGGGATATTTAGTTTTTCCTCATAGACCTCAATGTGCTTCTAAATGTCCCTTTGCAGATTTCACAAAAATAGTTTCTCGAATCTGCTGAATCAAAAGAAAGGTTTAACTCTCTGAAAAGAATTCACACATCACAAAGCAGTTTCATAAATATCTTTGTAATTTTCATATGGGGATATTAAGTTTTCCCTGCAGTCCTCAGTGAGCTCCCAAATGTCCCTTCATATGTTCTCCAAAAACAGTGTCTCCAACCTGCTGAATCAGAATAAAGTTTAACTCTGTAAGTTGAATCGATACATAACAAAGCAGTTTCACAGGTTCTTTCTTGTTTTTATCTGGAAATATTCAGTTTATTTCCATAGGCCTCAATGGATTTGCAAAAGTTTTTGCACATATTATACAAAAAGAGTGTTTCCAACCTGCTGAATCAAAAGAAATATTTACCTCTGGGAGATGAATCTTCACATCACAAAGCAGTTTCACAGTTAGCTTTTTTCTAGTTTTTATGTTGGGATATTCTGTTTTTTTCCATAGGTCCCACAGGGCTCCTAAATGGTTCTTTGCAGATTCTCCAAGAAGAGTGTTTCCAACGTGCTGGAAAAAAAAAAAAAAAAAGATTTAACACTGTGGGGTGAATCCACACAGCACAAAGAACTTTCTCAGACAGCTTCTTTCTAGTTTTCATCTGGGGATATTCGGTTTTTCTTCATAGGCCTAAATGGGTTCCCAAATGTCCCTCTTGCAGATTAAATAGAGCGTTTCTAATCTGCTGGAACAAAAAGAAAGTTTTACCTCTGTAGCATGAATCCCCACATCACAAATCAGTTTCAAGAATAGCTTCTTTCTAGTTTTATCTGGAGAGATTAAGTTTTTACTTATAGGCCTCAATGGGCTCCTAAATGTCCTTTTGCAGATTCTCCAAAAAGTGTTCCCAACGTACCAAATCAAAGTCAAGGTTTAACTCTGTAAGATGAATCCACACATATCAAAGCTGTTTCACAAAGAACTTCTTTCCTGTTTTCATCTGTGAACATTCGGTTTCTTCTCATAGACCTCAATGGGCTCCCAAGTGTTCCTTCACAGATTCTACAATTGGTGTGCTTCAAACTTGCTGTATCAAACAAAAGGTAAAATTCTGTGAGTTCAATCCATACACCACAAAGCAGTTTCACAGATAGCTTCTTTTTAGGTTTTACCTTGGGATATTTGGTATTTCTTCACAGGTCTCAATGAGCTCCCAATTGTCCTTTCACGGATTATCTAAAGTGTGTTTCCAACCTCTTAGAAAGGTTTAACTCTGGGAGATGAATCCACCTATCACAAAGCAGCTTGACAGATAGATTCTTTGTGATTTTTATCTGGGGACATTCAGTGTTTCCCCATAGGACCCAATGGGCTCCTAAATGTCCCTTCACATATTCTCCAAAAAAAGTGTTTCCAACCTGCTGAATCAAAAGAAAGGTTTACCTCTTTGGGATGAGTCCACACATCACAAAGCAGTTTCACAAATAACTTTTTTCTGTTGTTTATTTGGGGATATTTGACTTTTCCCCATAGACCTCAATGGGCTCCAAATATCCTTTTTCAGATTCTACAAGAAGAGTGTTCCCAACCTGATGTATCAAAAGAAACGTTTAACGTTTTAAGATGAATCCACACATCACAAAGACATTTAACAAATAGTTTTTTCTAGTTTTTATCTGGGAATATTGGGGTTTTCCCAATAGGCCTAAATATGCTCCCAAATATCCCTTCATGGATTCATCAAAAACATGGTTTCCAACCTGCTGGATCAAAAGAAAGCTTTATCAGTTTGAAATGAATAAAAACAATCACAAAGCAGTTTTACACATAGCTTCTTTGTAACTTTTATCTGGGGATATTCACTTTTTTCCCATAGACCACAATTGGCCTCTAAATGTTTCTTCACAGATTCTCCAAAAAGAGTGTACACAAACTGCTGAATCAAAAGAAAGATCAAACTTTGTGAGACGAATGAACATATATCATAAAGGAGTTTTACTGATTCCTTCTTTCTAATTTTTATCTGAGAATATTTGGTTTTTCTTCATAGACCACAATGGGCTCCCAAATGTTCTTTCGCAGACTCTCCAAAAACAGTATTTTCAACATGGTGAATCAAAGAAAAACTTAACTCTGTGGGTGAATCCACATATCACGAAGCACTTTCACATATAGCTTCTTTCTACTTTTTATCTGAGTATATTCCGTTGCTCCATATAGGTGTCAATGAGTTCCAAAATGATATTTCACAGATTCTCTATAAGAGTGTTTCCAATCTGCTGAATAAAAAAAAAAAGAAGATTTAACTCTGTGATATAAATCCACATATCACAAAGCAGTTTCACAGATAGGTTGTTTCCAGTTTTCATCAGGGATATTCAGTTTTTCCCCAAAGACTTCAAAAGGATTTCAAATGTCCCTTTGTACATTCTCCAAAAAGAGGGTTTCCAACCTGTTGGACCAGAAGCAAGGATTAGATCTGTGAGGTCAATTTATACATCACAAAGCACTTTCACATATAGCTTTGTTCTAGTTTTTTATCTGGGAATATGCAGTTTTTACTTATAGGCATAAATGGACTCCCAATGTCTCTTCACATATTCTCCAAAAAGAGTGTTTTCACCCTGATGGATGAAAAGAAAGTTTCATTTTGTGAGAGGAATCAGCATATCACTATGCAGATTCACAGATAAATGGTTCTGCTATTTATCTGGGTATAATCTGTTTTTCCCAATAGGCCTCAATGGGCTTCCAAATGTCCCTTTGCAGATTCTTTAAAAAGAGTGTTTCCAACATGCTGTCTCAAAGAAAAGGTTTAGCTCTGTGAGATGAATCCACATATCACAAAGCAGTTTCACAGATATCTTCTTTTGAGTTTTTATCTGGGAATATTCAGTTTTTCCTCATAGACATCAATGGACTTTCAAATGTCCCTTTGTAGATTCTCCAAATAGATTCTCCAACCTCCTGAGTCAAAAGAAAGGGTTAACTCTGTGAGATGAATCCACACATCACAAAGCAGTTTCATAGATAGCTTCTTTCTAGTTTTTATCTGGGGATATTTGGCTTTTCCCTTTAGGCCTCATTGGGCTCTTCAAAGTCTCCTCACAGATTCTCCAAATTGAAGTGTTTCCAATGTCCTGAATCAAAAGAAATGTTCAATTCTGTGCGGTGAGTCCACACATCACAAATAACTTCCTCGATAGCTTCTTTCTAATTTTTATCTTAGGATACTTGGTTTTTCCCCACATACTTTAATGGGCTTCCAAATACCCCTTTGTAGCTTTTCCAAAAAGAGCATTTCCAACGTGCTGAATCAAAAGAAAGGTTTAACTATGGGAGATGAATGCACTCATCACAAAGCAGTTTAATAGATGGCTTCCTTCTAGTTTTTATCTGAGGATATTCAGTTTCTACCTGGAGTCCCCAGTGAGCTCCTAAATGTTCAGTCACAGATTCTGCAAAAAGAGTGTTTCCAACTTATGGAATCCGAAGAATGTTTTAGCTATGTGATATAAGTTTCCACCTCAAAGGCCAGGTTCACAGATAGCTTCATTCCAGTCTTTTTCTGGGGATATTTGGTTTTTCCCCATAGGCCTCAATCTGTTATTACATTTCCCTTTGCAGATTCTTCAAAAAGAGTGTTTCAAACCAGATGAATCAAAGAGAGTTTTAGTTGTATGAGTTGAATCCACACATCACAGTTTCACTGAGAGCTTCTTTCTAGTTTTTATCTGTGTATATGAGTTTTTTCCCATAGACCTCAATTGGCTCCCAAATGTCCCTTCACAGATTCTTCACAAAAAGTGTTCCAATGTGCTGATTCAAAAAAAAGTTTTAGCTCTGTTAGATGAATTTACACATCATAAAGAAGTTTCAAAGATAGATTTGCTTGAGTTTTTATCTGGGAATATTCAATTTTCCCCCATAGGACTCAACAGGCTTTCAAAGGTCCCTTCTCAGATTCTCTAACAAGATGTGTTTCCAAACTGCTGAATCAAAAGCAAAGTTTAACTCTGTCAGATGAATCCACACATCCCAAAGCACTTTCACAGATAGCTTCTTTCTACTTTTTCTCTGGGGTTACTCGGTTTTTCCGCAGAGTCCTCAATGATCTCCCATATGTCCTTTCACAGATTGTCCAAAAAGAATATTTTCAACTGGCTGAATCACAACGAAGGTTTAACTCTGTAAGATGAATGTACACAATACTAAGCAATTTCACGAATGGTTTCTTCCTAGTTTTTATCTGGGGATATTCACTTTTTCCCCAGAGGCCTCAATGGGCTCACAAATGTCTGTTTGCAATTCTACAAAAAGTATGTTTAAAACCTGCTGAATCCAAGGAAACGTTTAACTCTGTGAGATGAATCCACACATCACATCAGTTTCAAAGATAGCTTCTTTTTAGTTTCTATCTAGGAATATTTGGTTTTTCTCCATAGCCATCAATGGGCTCCCAAATTTTCCTTCATGGATTCTCCAGAAAGATTGTTTTCAACCTGCTGAATAAAAGAAAAGTTTAATTCTCTGAGATGAATATACACATCAAAAAGCAGTTTTACAGATAGCTGCTTTCTAGTTTTTATCTGAGGATATTCCGTTTTTACCTGGAGGACTCAATCAGCTACCAAATGTCCATTGGCAGAGTCTCCAAGAATGGTGTTTCCTACCTGCTGAATCAAAAACAGAAAAAAATAGGTTTAATTCCGTGAGATAAATCCACACATCACAAAGAAGTTTCACAGATGCTTCTTTATATTTTTTACCTTCAGATGATTGTTTTTTCTCCATAGTCTTCCATGGACTCCCAAATATCCATTCACAGGAACTCCAAAAAAAGTGTTTCCAAAATGCTGAATCAAAAGAAAATTTTAAGTCTGTGAGATGAATCTACCCATCACAAAGCAGTTTCACAGATAGCTTATTTCTAGTTTTTATCTGGGGATATTTGGTTATTCCCCATAAGTCTCAATGGGCTCCCAAATGTTTCTTCACACATTCTCCAAAAAGAGTGTTTCCAACATGCTGAATCAACAAAAATGATTAACGTGGTCAGATGAATAAATACACCACAAGAACTTCACGTATATATTCTTTCTTGTGTTTTTCTGGGGATATTCTATTTTTCTTATACACATTAATGGGCTGCCAAATGTTCCTTTGAAGAATCTCCAAAAAGGATATTTCCAACCTGATGAATCAAAGGATAGGTTTAACTTTGTGATATGAATCCAAACACCACAAAGAAGTTTCACAGATAGCTTATTGACAGAATATATCTGAGGATATTCAGTTTTTCACCATAGGCATAAATGGGCACCAGAATGTCATTTTGCAAATTTTCAAGAAATAGTGTTTCCAACCTGCTGAATCAACAGAGAGCTTTATATCTGTGATACAAATCCACACATCACAAAGAAATTTCACAGATAGCTTCTTCCTAATTTTTATCTGGGGATATTCAGGTTTTTTTTCTGGAAGCCAAAGTAAGCTCCCAAATGTTCCTTTGCAGATTCTACAAAAAGAGTTTTTCCAACCTGCTGAATTAAAAGAAAAGTTGCCTCTCTGAAATGAATCCGCATATCACAAAGCAGTTTGAAAGAAAGGTTATTTCTAGTTTTTGTCTGGGGATATTTTGTTTCTCACCATAGGCCTCGAGGGGCTGCCGAATGTTCCATCACAGATTCTCCCAAAAAGGTGTTTCCAAACTGCTGAATCAAAAGAAAGGTTTAACTCTGTTAGATGAATCCACATATCACAAAGTAGTTTCACAAATAGCTTCTTTCTAGTTTTTATCTTAGGATATTCAATTTTTACCCATCGGCCTCGGTGGACTCCAAAATGGCCCTTCGCAGATTCTGCAATAACAGTGTTTCCAACCAGCTGAATAAAGATAAAATTTTCACTCTGTGAGATGAATCTGTAAATCACAAAGCAGTTTCACAGATATCTTCTTTCTAGTTTTTATCTGGGGATATTCGATTTCTCCCCATATGCACCAATGGGCTCCCAAATGACGCTTGGCAAATTCTCCAAAAACTGTGTTTCCAACCTGCTGAATGAAAAAAAAAAGGTGCAAATCTGTGAGATGGATCCACATATTACAAGGCAGTTTTACAGATATTTCTTTCTAGATTTTATCTGGGGATATTCAAGTTTTCCCCACAGGCATCAATGGGCTACCAAATGTCCCTTTGCAGAACCACCGAATGGAGTGTTTCTAACCTGCTGAATCCAAAGTAAGGTTTAACGTTTTGTGATAAATCCACATATCATAAAACAGTTTTACAGATAGCTTCTTTCTTGATTTTATCTGGAGATATTCATGCTTTTTTTTTTTTTACCATAGGCTTAATGGGCTACCAAATGTGCTTTTACAGATCCTTTAAAAGGAGTATTTCGAATCTGCTGAATTTAAAAAAAAGGTAATTCTGGGTGGTGAATCCACATATCACAAAGCAGTTTTACAGAGAGTTTCTTTCTAGTTTTTTTTTTTTTTTTCCTGCAGATATTTGTTTTTTTTTTCTATAGGCCTCTACAGACTCCCAAATGTCCCTTTGTAGATTCTGCAATAAGAGTTTTCTTCAAACTCCTGAATCAAAAGAAACTTTTAACACTGTGAGATTAATCCACGTCTCATAAACTAGCTTTCCAGATAACTTATTTCTAGTTTTTATCTGGGAATATTTCATTTTTCCCCTAAATCTCAATGGGCTTCCAAATGTTTCTTCACAGATCCTAAAAAAATAGTGTTTCCAACCTTCTGATTCAAAATAATGGTTTGTCACTGTGAGGTGAATTTACTCATCACAAAGCAGTTTCACAGAAAGCTTCTTTTTAGTTTTTGGGTGGGGATATTTTGTGTTTCCCCATAGGCCTCAACTAGCTTTTGAATGTCCCTTCACATATTCTACAAAAGGAGTGTTTGCAACTTGCTGGATCAAAAGAAAGGTTAAACTTTGTGAAATAAATCCACACATGACAAAGCAGTTTCACAGATGGCTTCTTTCTAGTTTACATCTGGGGATATTCTGTTTTTCTACCTAGGTCTCAATGGGCTCCAAAATGTCCTTTGCAGATTCCCCAAAGAGAGTGTTTCCAACATGCTGAATCAAAACAAAGGTTTAACTCTGTGAGATGAACCCACACATCAAAAAATTATTTCATAGATAGCTTCATTCTTGTTTTTATCTGAGGATATTCAATTTTGCCCCACTGGCATCAATGAAATTACAAATATCCCTTCGAAGATTTTCCAAAAAGAGTGTTAACAACTTGCTGAATAAAAGGGAAAGATTTAACTCTGTGAGATGAATCCACACATCACAAAGCAATTTCATAGACAGCTTATTTCTCATTTTAATTTGGGGATATTTAATTTTTTCCCATAGGCCTAACATGGCTCACAAATGTCCCTTTGCATGTTCCCCAAAAAGAATGTTTTCAGTTTGATGAATCAAAAGAAAATCTTAACTCTGTGAATAAATCTATCACAAAACAGTTTCACAGAGAGCTTTTATCTATTTTTTGTCTGGAGATATTTGGATTTTCATCATAGACTTCCCTGGGATCACAAATGTCTTTTCACCTATTCTCCAAAAGGAGTGTTTTCAACCTCCTAAATCAAAAGAAAAGTTCAACACTGTGAGTTGAATCCACACATCACAAACCAGTTTCACAGGTAACCTATTTCTACTTTTAATCTTGGGATATTCATTTTTTCCCATGGGCCACAATGAGCTCCCAAATGTCCCTTCACAAATTCTAGAAAAATAGTGTTCCTACCAGCTGAATAAACATAAAGGTTTAACTCTATGAGATAAATCAACATTTTGCAAATCAGTTTCACAGGTAACTTCACATCTTCGCATTTTGTAAAATGTGCCTTTGCATATTCTACAAAAGGAGTGCATCCAACATGCAGAATAAAAACAAAGGGTTAACTCTGTGAGGTGAATCTACACATCACAAAGCATTTTCACGGATAGCTTTTTTCCAGTTTTTACCTGGGGATATTTGGTTTATCCCTACAGACTTCCATGGCCTCCAAAATGTCCCTTCACAGATTTTCCCAAAAGAGTATTACCAAACTGCTGAATCAGTAGAAATGGTTAACTCTGTGAGATGAATCCACACATCAAAAAGCAGTTTCAAAGATAGTGTCATTCTAGTTTTTATCTGTGGATATTCTGTTTTTCCACATAGGCCAAAATGGGCTCCCAGATGTCCCTTCACATGTTCTACAAAAAGAGTGTTTCCAATCTGCTGTCTCAAAAGAAATATTTAATTCTGTGAGGTGAATATACACATCACAAAACAGTTTCCCTGATACCTTCTTTCTACTTTTTATATGTGGATATTCATTTTTTCCCACAAACCTCAGTGGGCTCTCAAATATCTCTTCACAGATTCTCCAAAAACGGTCTTTCCAACCTGCTGAATTAAAAGAAAGTTTAACTCTGTGAGAGAAATCTATACATTACAATGCAGTTTCACAGATACTTTCTTTGTAGTTTTTATCTGGGAATATTCAATTTTTTTCCACAGGCCTCAATGGCCTTCCAAATGTTTCTTTGTTGATTCCTAAGAATAAGTGTTTCCAACTTGATGAATCAAAGGAAACATTTAACAATGTGAGATAAATCCACATCACAAAGCAATTTCACAGACAGCATTTTTGGAGTTTTTATCTGGGCATATTTTTTTTTCCCCATATTCCTTAACAAGCTCCCAAATATCCCTTTGCAGGTTCTCCAAAAAGACTTTCCAACTGCTGATTCAAAAGAAAGGTGTAACTCTTTGAGATTAATCCATACATCACAAAGTGGTTTCACCGATACCTTCTTTCTAGTATTTATCTTGGGACATTTTATTTTCCCCTGTGTGCCTCAATGGGCTCCCAAATGTTTTTTCGAAGACTCTCCAGAAAGAGTGTTTTCAACCTCCTGTATAGAAGGAAAGTTTTAATTCTGTGAGATGAATCCACACATCACAGAGCACTTTCCCAGATAAGATCTTTCTAGTTTTTGTTTGGGGGTATTCAGTTTTTACTTATAGGCCTCAAAGTACTCCCAAATGCCCCTTCACAGATTCTACAAAAAGAGTGTTTCTAACAGGTTAGATGAAAAGAAGGGTTTAACTCTAAGAGATGAACCCACACCACACAAACCGTTTCACAGGTAGCTTCTTCTTACTTTTTTATTTCTGGGAATATTCAGATTTTCCCCACAGGCTGCAATGGGCTCCAAAATGTCCCCTCACATATTCTTCAGAAAGAATGTTTCCAACGTGATGAATAAAAGTAAGGTTAAATTTTGTGTGGTGAATCCACACATCACAGAGCAGTTTCACAGATAGTTTCTTTTTAGTTTATATGTGGAGATATTCATTTATTTTTTTCATAGGCCTCAATAAACTACCAGTTGTCCCTTCACAGATTATAAAAATGAGTGTTTCCAACATGTTTAATCAAAAGAAAGATTTTAACACTGTGATATTAATCCACACACCACAAAGCATTTTCACAAATAGCTTTTTTCTAACTTTTTTTCTAGGGTTATTCTGCTGTTCCCCATAACACTCAATGAGTTCCCAAACATGCCTTTGAAGATCCTCCAAAAAGAGTGTTTTCAATGTGCAGAATCAAAAGAAGGAGTTAACTCTCTGAGGTGAATCGACACAACACAAAGCAGTTTCACAGAGCGCTTCTTACTAGTTTTTATCTGGGGATATTCAGTTTTTCCCCATAGGCCTAAATGGGCTCTAAATATCTCTTCTCAGATTCTCCAAAAAGAGTATTTGCAACCAGCTAATTCAAAAGAAAGGTTTAACTCTGTAAGATGAATCCACACATAAAAAAGAAGTTTCACACATTGCTTCTTTCTTGTTTTTATCTGGGGATAATTGATTTTCCCCCATAGGTCTCAATGGGTTCCCAAATGTCTCTTTGAAAATACTCCAAAAAGAGTATTTCCAACCTGCTGAATCAAAAGAAAACTTTAACTCTGTGAGATGCATCCACACATCACCAAGTAGTTCCACAGATAGCCTTTTCTTGTTTTTATCTTGGTGTATTCAATTTTTCCCCATAGGCCTCAAAGGGTTCCCAAATGTCCCTTTGTAGATTCTCCAAAAAGTGAGTTTCCAACCTGTTGAATCCAAACCAAGGTTTAACACTGGGAGATGAATCCAGACATCACAAACCAGTTTCACAGACTGCTTCTTTCTAGTTTTTATCTGCAGATTTTGGTTCAGTGCCATAGGCCTAAATATGCCCCAAAATATGCATTAGCAGATACTCCAAAAAGAGTGTTTCCAATCTGATGAATCAAGAGAAAGGTTTACTTCTGCAAAATGAATCCAAACATCACAAAGCAGTTTCACCAATACTTCTTTCTTATTTCTTTCTATAGATATTCAGATTCAGAAAAAACAGCATATCCAATCTGCTGAATAACAAAGATTTAAATCTGGAAGCTGAATGCCCACTTTACAAAGCAGTCTCGCAGATAGCTTCTTTCCAGTTTTTATCTGGGTATATTCCGTTTTTCCCCATAGGCCACAATGGATCTCCAAATGTCCCTTTGCAGATTCTCCAAATGCAGTGTTTGCAAACTACTGAATCAAAAGAATGGTTCACCGCTGTGAGATGAATCCACATATAACAAAGCAGTTTCATAGATAACTTCTTTCTCGTTTTTCTCTGGAGATGTTTGTTTTCTCAATATGGGTCTCGAAGGGGTCTCAAAGGGATCTCAAATGTCCCTGTGCAGACTCTAACAAAAAGAATGTTTCCCCACACATCACAAACCAGTTTCACAGAAAGCTTCCTTCTAGTATTTATCTAGATATATTGGCTTTTTCCAAATATACTAAATGGGTTCCCAAATGTCCCTTTGCAGATTCCCCAAACAGAGTGTTTCCAACCAGTTGGATCAAAATAAAGGTTTATCTGTGTGAGATGAATCCACACAACTCAGTTTCACAGATAGCTTCTTTCTACTTTTTATCTGAGGACAATTGGTTTTTCTCTATAGGCCACTATGGGCTCCAAAATGTCCCAGCACAGATACCCCAAAAAGAGTTTTGCAATCTGCTGACTCATAGGAAAGCTTTAGCTCTTTGAGAAGAATCCACATATCACCAAGTAGTTTCACAGATAGCTTTTTTCTAGTTTGTATCTGAAGATATTCAGTTTTTCCACACAGGCCTCAAAGGGATCCCAAAAGTCCCTTCACAGATTTTCCAAAAACACTGTTTCCAACCTGATGAATAAAAATAAATGCTTAACTCTGTGAGATAAATCCAAACAAAACAAAGCAGTTTCACAGATAGCTTCTTTCTAGTTGTTCTCTAGAGATATTCGATTTTTTCCCATGGTCTTCAAAGGACTCCCAAATGTCCCTTTCCCACCTTCTCCAAAAAGAGTGTCTCCAATTTGCTGGATCAAAAGAAAGGTTTAACTCTGGGATCTGAATACACACATAACATAGCAATCTGACAGACAGATTCTTTCTTGTTTATATCTGGGGATATTATGTTTTTCCCCATAGGCCACAATGGGCTCCTAATTGTCCCTTTGCAGATTCTCCAAAAAAAGTGTTTCCAACCTGCTACTTCAACAGAAAAGTTTAACTTTGTGAGCTGAATTTACACATAACAAAGTAGTCTCACAGATAGCTTCTTTCTAGTTTTTATTGGGATATTCTGTTTTTCCCTGTAGGCCACAATGAGCTCCAAAATGTCCCTTGCAGATTCTCCAAAAAGCTTGTTTCCAACCTGCTGAATCAAAAGACAGGTTTAACTCTGTGAGATAAATCTCCACATCACAAAGCAGTTTCACAGATAGCTTCTTTCTAGTTTTTATCTGGGGATATTCAGTTTTTCTCCATAAAGCTCAATGGCCTCCCAAATATCCCTTCACAGACTCTAAAAAAAGAGTGTTTCAAACATGCTGAATGAAAAGAATTACCCCAGTGAGATGAATCCACACATCAAAATGCAGTTTCACAGATACCTTCATTCTAGTATTTCTCTGGGAATATTTGTTTTTTCCCCATATGCCTCAACGAGATTCCAAATGCCCCTTCATAGATTTTCCAAAAAGAAAGTTTCCAACCTGCCGAATTGAAAGAAAGTTTTAATTTTGTGACATGAACTGACACTTCACAAAGCAGTTTCACAGATAACTTCTTGCTAGTTTTTATCTGTTGATAATCTGTTTGCCCCATAGGCCTTAATGGGCTCCCAAATATCACTTTGCAGATATTCAAAGATGAGTGTATCCCACCTACTGAATCAAGGAAAGATTTAACTATGTGACATGAATCCACGCACCAAAAAGCAGTTTCACACGTAACTTCTTTATAGTTTTTATCTTTGGATATTCAGTATTACCCCAGAAAGCTCAATGGGCATTCAATATTACCCCATAAACCTCAATGGGCTCCCAAATGTCCCTTCACAGATTCTCCTAAAATATTTTTTCAAACTGCTGAATTGAAAGAAAGTTTTAACTCTGAGAGATGAATCCACACATCACAAAGCAGTTTGAGAGATAGCTTCTTTCTAGCTTTTGTCTGGGGATATTCAGTTCTTCCCTATAGGACTCAAAGGGCTGAAAAATGTCCATTCTCAGATTCTCTGAAAAGAGCCTCCAAACTGCTGTATCAAAAGAAAGGCTTAAGTCTGTTAGTTGCATCCACACAATTTTTTTCTAGGTTTCATCTGGGGTTATTTAGTTTTTACCCATAGACTGCAATGGACTCCCAAGTGTCCCTTTGCAGATCCTCTAAAAAGAGTATTTCCACTCTGCTGAATCAAAAGAAAGATTTAACTCTGTGAGATGAGTCCACACTACACAAAGCAGTTTCTCAGATAGCTTCTTTCTAGTTTTTATCTGGAGGTATTCAGTTTTTTCTTATAGGCCTAAATGGGCTCCCAAATGTCCCTTCACAAGTTCTAAAAAAAGAGTATTTCCAAACTGCTGAATCAAAAGAAACGTTTAATTCTGTGAAATGAATCCACACACCAAAAACCAGTTTCACAGAGCTTTTTTTTAATCTAAGGATATTAGGTTTCTCCCCATGAGTTTCAATTAGCTCTGAAATGTCCTTTTGCAGATTTTCCAAAAAGAGTGTTTCCAATCTGCAGAATCAAAAGAAAGGTTTAACTCTGTGAGATGAACCCACACATAGTAAAGCAGTTTCTCAGATAGCTTCATTCCAGCTTTTATCTAGAGATATTTGGTTTTTCATCTTAGGCCTCAGAGGACTCCCAAATGTCCCTTTGGAGATTCTGTAAAAAGACTGTTTTCAACCTTCTAAATTAAAAGAGATTTATCTCTGTCAGATGAGTCCACACATCAGAGAGAAGTTTAAGAGATTACTTCTTTCTAGTTTTCATATGAGGACATTCAGTTTTTCCACACAAATCACATTCGGCTTCCAAACGTCATTTCAGATTCTCCAGTGAATGTGTTTCCCACCTGCTGAATCAAAAGAAATGTGGAACTCTGTGAGATGAATGCTCACATCAAAAGCAGTTTCACAGATAGCTTCTTTCTCATTTTTACCTGTGAATTATCGGTTTTCCCTTATAGCCCTCAAATGTCTCTCAAATGTCCCTTCACAGATTCTGCAAAAAGAATGTTTAAAACCTCCTGAAAGAAAAGAAAGGTTTAACACTGTGAGATGAATCCACACATCATCAAACAGTTTCCCAGATAGCTTATTTCCCCGTTTTTATCTGGGGATATTCAGTTTTTTCCCATAGGCTTCAATGAGCTCCCAAATGTCCCACTGATGATTCTGTAGAAAGAGTGTTTCCAACCTGCTGAAGTAAAAGAAATGTTTAACTCTCTGAGATTAGTCCACACATCACAAAACAGTTTCACAAATATCTTTTTTTCTAGATTTTACCTGGGGATATTCAGTTTTCCCCATAAGCCTCAAGGGGCTCCAAAATGTCTCTTTGAAGATTTTCCAAAAAGAGTGTTGCAAACAGCTGAATCCAAAGAAAAGTTTAACTCTCTGAGATGAATCCACACATCAGATAATAGTTTCACAGATAGACTCTTCCTAATTTTTATCTGGGGATACTTTGTTTTTCCACATAGGCCTCCAGTGTCTCATCTCAAATTCTCCAAAAATATATGTTTCTAATCTGCTGTATCAAAAGAAAATTTTAACTCTGTGAGATGAAACCTGAAATCACAAAGCAGTTTCACGGATAGATTATTTCTAGTTTCTATCTGGGGATACCCAGCTTTTCCCCATAGGGCCTCAATGGGCTCCCCAATGTCCCCTTGCAGATTCTCCAAAAAGAGTGTTTACAACCTGCTGAATCAAAAGAATGGTTTAACTCTGTGAGATGAATACACACATCACATCAGTTTCACACACAGCTTCTTCGAGATTCTATCTTGGGTTATTAGGTTTTTCCCCTTAGGATGCAATGGGCTTCACAGATTCTCTACAAAGAGTGTTTTCGACCTGCTGAGTCAATGGAAAGGTTTAACTCTGTGAGATGAATGAGCACATCACAAAGTAGTTTCACAGATAGATTCTTTCCAGGTTTTATCTGGGGATATTCTTTTTTTTTCCATAGGCAACAATCAACTCAGAAATGTCCCTTCGTATATTCTCCAAAAAGTGTTTCCAACATGCTGAATCAAAAGAGTGATTTACATCTGTGAGATGAATCCACACATCACAAAGTAGTTTCACAGATAGCTTCTTCCTAGTTTTTATCTGGGAATATTCCATTTTGCCCCATAGGCATCAAAGAGCTCCCAAAAATTCTTTCGTAGATTCTCTAAAAAGGGTGTTTTCTACATGCAGTATCAAAGGAAAGGTTTAGCTCTGTAGGATGAATCCACACACCACAAAACAGTTTTACAGATAGATTTTTTCTAGTTTTTACCTGTTGATATTGGGTTCTTCTCCATATGACTCAATGGTCTTCAAAATGTCCATTCACAGATTTTCCAAAAAGAATGCTTTCATCCTGTTGAAATAAAACAATGGTTTAACTCTGTGAGATGAATTGACACATCACAAAGAAGTTTTACAGATGGTGTGTTTCTAGTTTTTATCTGACGATATTCGATATTTCCCCATGGGCCTCAATGGGCTCCAAATGTCTCTTCTCAGATTCTCCAAAAAGATGTTTCCAACCTGCTGAATCAAAAGAAAGTTTAACTCTGTGAGATGAATTCACACATAACAAAAGAGTTTCAAAGATAGCTGCAGATACTAGGTTTTTCCTCATAGGCCTCAATCATCTCACAGTAGTCCCTTCACCGATTCGCCAAAAAGAGCATTTCCAAAATTCTGAATCAAAAGAAAGTTATAACTCTGAGAGATGAATCCACACAGCACAAAACAGTTTCACAGATAACTTCTTTCTGGTTTTTATCTGGAGATATTTGTTTTTTCCTCTTAGGTTGCAGACGGCGCTCCCAAATGTCCCTTCACAGAATCTGTAAGAAGAGTGTTTCCAAACTGCTGAATCAATAGAAAGGTTTAACTCTGTGGGATAAATCCAGAAATCTCAAAGCAGTATCACAGATAGCTTATTTCCAGTTTTTATTTGTGTATATTTGTTTTTTCCCCATAGGCTTCAATGGACTCCCAAATGTCCCTTTACAGATTTTTCAAAAAGAGTGTTTCCAACCTACTAAATCAAAAGAAAATTTTAACTCTATGAGATGAATCTATAAATCACAATGAAGTTTCACTGATAGCTACTTTCTACAGTTCATCTGAGAATATTCAGGCCTCACTGGACTCTCAAAGACGCCTTCAAAGATTCTCTAAAAAGAGTGTTTTCAACTTCCTAAATTTAAAAAAAAGCTTTAATGATTTGAGATAAATCGACAAGCATTTCACAGATACCTTCTTTCTAGTGTCTATCTGGAGATATTCGATATTTCCCTAATTGTTTCAATGGTCTCCCAAATGTCACTTAGCAGATTCTCTGAAAAGTGTGTTTCCAACCTGCTGAATCAAAGGAAGTTTTAACTCTATGAGATGAATCCACACTTTAAAATGTCATTTCAAGATAGTTTCTTTCAAGTTTTAATCTGGGGAAATTAAGTTTCTCTCCATAGACCTCTATGGGTTCTCAAATGTCCCTTCACATATTCTCCAAAAAGAGTGTTTCCAAAATGCTAAATCAAAAGAAAGCTTTAGTTCTGTTAGATGAATCCACATATCATAAAGCAATTTCATTGATAGCTTTTTTTTAATCTTTTATCTGAGGATATTTTGTTTTTCCCTACAGACCTCAATGTTCTCCCAAAAGTTTCTCAGAGATTCTGCAAGAAGAGTGTTTCCAAAACGCAGAAAAAAAGTTTAACTCTGTGAGATGAATGAACACATCACAAAGAAGTTTCACAGATATCTTGTTTCTAATTTTTATCTGGCGATATTCGGTTTTGTCATCAGACCTGAGTGGGCTCCCAAATGTCCCATCGTGGATTCTCTGAACATAGTGTTTCCAACCTGCTCAATGAAAAGAAAGATTTAACTCTATGAGATAAATCCACACATCACAAAGAAGTTTCACAAATAGCTTCTTTCTAGTTATAGTCTGGGGGTATTCTGTTTTCCTCATAGGCCTCAGTGTGCTCCCAAGTGTCCTTTTGCAGATTCAGCAAATAGAGGGTCTCCAACCTGCTGAATCAAAACAACGGTTTAACTTTGAGAGTTGAATCCACACATCACAAAGCAGCTTCACTAATAGCTTTTTTCTAATTTTTATCTAGGGATATTTGGCTTTTCCTGTTATTCCTCAATGGGCTCACAAATGTCCCTTAGCAGAATCTTTAAAAAGAGATTTTCCAATCTGCTGAATCAAAAGAAAGACTTAACTCTGTGAGATGAATCCATACGTCACAAATCAGTATCACAGATAGTTTCTTTCTAGTTTTTATCTGGGGAGATACAGTTTTTCACCATAGGCTCAAATGAGCTACCTAATGTCCCTTTGCAGAGTCTCCAAAAAATGTGTTTCCAACATACTGAATCAAAGGAAAATTTTAGCTCTGTGAGGTAAATTTACACCTCACGAAGAATTTCACGGATAGATTTTTTTCTAGTTTTTATCTGATGATATTCAGTTTTTCCCAAAAGGACTCAATGGACTCCTAAATATCCCTTCAGAGATTCACCAGAAAAAGCGTTTCAAACGTGGTGAATCAATGAAAAGGTTTAACTTAGTTCTTTCTAGTTCTTATCTGGGGATATTCAGTTTTTCCCCATAGGCTTCAATGGGCCCTGTGGGTGGAATCCACACATTACAAAGCCGTCTCACAGATAGCTTCTTGACAGTTTTTAATCTGTGGATATTTCGTTTTTTGCATAGTCCTCAATGGGCTCCAAAATGTTTTGCAGAGATTCTACAAAAATAGTGTTTCCAACCTGCTCAATCAAAAGAAAGTTTTAAGTCTGTGAAATGAATTCACACGTCATAAAGCAGTTTCACAGAGAGGCTCTTTCTAGTTTTTGTCTGGGAATATTCAGTTTTTCCCTATAGGCCTTAACGGGTTTTGAAATGTCACTACATACATTCTAGAAAATCTTGTCTCAAACCTGTGGAATCAAAAGAAATGTTTAACTCTGTGAAGTGAATCCACACATCACAAAGCAGTTTCACAGATAGTTTCTTTTTAGGTTTTTCTGGGGATGTTCAATTTTTCCACATATGCCTCAAAGTCCTCCTACATGTCCCTCACAGATTCTTCATAAAGAGTCTTTCCAACACACTGAATAAAAAAAGTTTCACCTCTGTGAGATAAATCCATACATCACAAAGAATTTTCACAGATAGCTTCTTTCTAGTTTACATCTGGGGATATTCTATTTTTTCCCATAGACCATAATGGGCTCCCAAATATCCCTTTGCTGATTCTCCAAAAAGTGTGTTTTCAACCTGCTGAATCAAAAGTATCTTTTAATTCTGTGAGGTTAATCCACACCTCACATCAGTTTCACACATAGTTTCTTTGGAGTTTCTATATTCCGTTTTTCCCTATACACTTCAATGGGCTCCCAAATGTTCCTTCGTAGATTCTCTAAAAAAGAGTGTTCTCAAACTGCTGAGTCAAAAGAAAGCTTTAACTCTTTGAGATGAATCCAACCATAAAAAAGCAGTTTCACAGATAACTTCTATCTAGTTTTTTTTTGTTTGTTTGTTTGTTTTTTTTTTTGAGGGAATTATTCAGCTTTTTTCCTTAGGCCCCAGTAGGCTCACAAATGTCCCCACACAGATTCTCCAAAAAGTGTTTCCAACCTGCTGAATCAAAAGAATGCTTTAACTCCTTGTGATAATCCACATGTCACAAAGGAGTTTCATGGATCTCTTCTTTCAAGTTTCTTTTTATGGGGATATTCTTCATTTTCCCTGAGGCCTCAATTGGTTCCAAAATATCCCTTCATATATATTCCGAGAAGAGTATTTTCAATCCACTGAATCAAAAGAAATTTTTAACTATGTCAGATGAATCCACACATCACAATCGAGTGTCATATATAACTTCTTTTCAGTTTTTAATCAAAGGACATTTAGCTTTTTCTTATAGGCCATATGGGCTGCCATGTGTCTCTTTGCGGATTTTCCAGAAAGCGTGTTTCCAACCTGCTGAATCAAAAGAAAGTTTTAACTCTGTGACATAAATTGACACATCTAAAAGCAGTTTCACAGATAGCTTCTTTCTCTTTTTTATCTGGGGATATTCTGTTTTTCCCAATAGGCCTTAATGGGTTCCCAAATGTTCATTCTCAGATTCTTCAAAAAGAGTGTTTCCAAACTGCTGAATCAAAAGAAAGTTTTATCTCTTTGAGATTAATCCACACATCACAAAGCAGTTTCACAGAAACCTTCTTTCCAGTTTTTACCTGGTGATATTTGGTTTTTCCACATAGGCCACAATGTGCTCCCAAATGTCCCTTCATAGATTCTCCAAAAAGAGTGTTTTCAACCTGCTGGATCAAAAGAAACGTTTAACTCTCTAAGGTGAATCCACACATCACAAAGTAGTTTCACAGATAGCTTCTTTCTAGTTTTTATCTGGGAATATTCAGTATCATCCAATGGGCCTCATATGGCTCCCAAATATTTCTTCATAGATGCTCCAAAAAGATGTGTTTCGAACCTGAATGAATCAGAAGAAATGATTAACACTGTGAGATGAATGCATACATCAAAAAGCAATTTCACAGACAGTTTATTTCTAGTTTTTATTGGGGGATACTCTGTTTTTTTCCCATAGGCCTCAATTGTCAGTTCATAGATTTTCCAAAACAGAGCTTCCAACATGATGAATCAATAGAAAGATTTAACTCTGTGAGATGAATTCACACATCACATCAGTTTCACACTTAACTTCTTTCAAGGTTACATCTTTGGATATTTGATTTTTCCCATAGGCCTCAATGGGTTCTGAAATATTTTTAGGGAGATTCTCTGAAAAGAGTGTTTTCAACTAGCTGAATCAACAGAAAGGTTTACCACTCTGAGACAAACGCACACATCACAAGGCAGTTTCATAGATAGCTTAGATAGCTTCTTTGTAGTTTATATCTGGGGATATTGGCTTTTTTCCCCATAGGCCACAATGGGCTCCCAAATGTCCCTTTGCAGATTCTCCAAAAAGTTGTTCTAACCTTCTGAATCAAAAGAATGGTTTAATTCTCTGAGGAGAATACACACATCACAAAATAGTTTCACAGATAGCTTCTTTGGTGTGTTTATCTGGACATATTCAGTTTTTTTGCCTTAGGCCACAATTGGCTGCAAAGTATCCCTTCACAATACTCTGAAAAGAGTGTTTCCAACCTCCTGAATCAAAAGAAAGCTTTACTTCTCTGAGATGAATCCACACATCAGAAAGCAGTATCACAGACATTTCTTTCTAGTTTTTATATGGGGATATTCAGTTTTTCCCATTAGGCATCAATGGTTTCCCAAATATCCATTCACAGATTATCCAAAAAAAAGTGTTTCCACCCCACTGAATCAGAAGAAATGTTTAACTCTGTGAGAGAAATCCACACATCACATTGCAGTTTCACACATAGCTTCTTTTGAGTTTTCATCTGGGGATCCTTAGTTTTTCCCAATAGGCCACAGTGGGCTCCAAATTGTCCCTTTGTAGATTCTTCAATAAGAGTGTTTCCAACCTGTTCAATTAAAATAACGTTTTAACTCTGAGAGAAGAATCCACACCTCACAAAACAGTTTCATGGATAGCTTCTTTCTAGTTTCTCTCCAGGGATATTCAGTGCTTCCCGATATGCCTCAAAGGGCTCCCAAATGTCCCTTAGAACATTATCCAAAAAGAGTGTTTCCAACCTACTCAAACAAAGGAAAGGTTAAACTCTGTGAGATGAATGCACACTTCATTTCAGTTTCCAGATAACTTCTTTCTAGTTTCTAACTAGGGATATTTAGTTTTCATCATAGATGAAAATGGACTCCCAAAATATCCCTTCACAGATTCTCCAAAAAGAGTGTTTTCAATCTGGTGAATAAAAAAATGGTTTAATTCTGTGGGATTAATCCACACATCACAAAGAAGTTTCACAGATAGCTTTTTTCTAGTTTTTATCTGGGCATATTCGGTTTTTTAACATAGACATTAATGGGCTCCCAAATGTCCATTCACAAATACTCCAAAAGGGTCTTTCCAACCTGCTGAATCAGAAGAACGATTTCTGAGTTGTATTGATAGATGAAAAAGCAGTTTGACAGATAGCTTCCATCTAGTTTTTATTTGGGTGTGTTGGGTTTTTCCCCATAAGCCTCAATGGGCTCCAAAATGTCCCTTGGCCAATTCTCCAAAAAGAGTGTTTCCAACTTGCTGAATAAAAAGAAAGTTTTATCTCTGTGAGATGTATCCAAAATCACATAGCAGTGTCACAGATAGCTTCTTTCTAGTTTTTATATGGGGATATTCTGTTTTCCCCATAGGTCTCAGTGGGCTCCCAATTGTCCCTTCACAGATTCTCTAAAAAAAAAAAAAAACAGTGTTTCCAACCTGCTGAATCGAAAGAAAATTTTAATTTTGTGAGATGAATCCACACATCACAAAGCTGTTTCACAGGTAGCTTGTTTCTAATTTTTATCTGGGGATATTTGGTTTTTTCCTCAGGCCTGAATGGGCTGCCAAAACTTCCTTCACAGATTCTCTGAAAAGAGTCTTCACAATCTGCTGAATCAAAAGAAAGATTTAAGTCTGTGAGGTGAATCCACAAAGCTGTTTCACAGATAGCTTCCTGCTAGCTTTCATCTGGGGATGTTCGGTTTTTTCCACCAGAGGTCTCTATGGGCTCCCAAATGTCCCATTGCAGTTCTACGAAAGGAATTTTCATCCTCCAGAATAAAAGAACGGTTTAACTCTGGAAAGTGAATTTACATATCACATCAGCTTTACAGGTAGCTTCTTTTTAGTTGCTATCTGGGAATGTTTGATTATTCTCTATTGTCACCAATGGGCTCCCAAATGTTCCTTTGCAGATTTTTGAAAAAGAGTGTTTTCAACCTGCTGAATAATAAAAAAAAAAAAGTTTAACTTTGTGACATGAATCCACACATAATAAAGCAGCCTTACAAATCGCTTCTTTCTATTTTTTATCTGGGGATACTCATTCTTTACCCATAGGCCTCAATTGGCACCCAAATATCCATTCACAGATTCTCCAAAAAGAGTGTTTCCAACCTGCTGAATAAAAAGAAAGGCCTCAGTGGGCTTTCAAATATCCCTTCACAGATTCTCCAAAAAGTGTTTCAAAAATCCTGAAACAAAAGAAAGTTTTAACTCTGTGAAATGAATTCACATATCACAAAGCAGTTGCACAAATAGCTTCTTTCTAGTTTTTATCTTGAGATACTCGGTTTTTCCACATGGGCCTCAATGGACTCCCATAGGTTTCTTTGCAGATTCTCCAAAAAGAGTGTTTAAAATCTGCTAAATCAAACAATATTTTAACTCTGTGAGATGAATTCACGAATCACAAAGCAGTTTCCCAGATAGCTTCTTTCTAGTTTTTATCTGGGATTATTTCATTTTCTCCCTTAGGCTGCAGTGAGCTCCAAAATGTCACTTCGCAGAATATATAAAAAGAGTGTTTCAAACCTGCTGGATCAAAAGAAAGGTTTAACTCTGTGAGGTGAATCCACAAATCGCAATGCAGTTTTATGGATTGCTACTTTCTAGTGTTGATCTGGGGATATTCAGTGTTTCCTGGTAGGCCCTAACGGGCTCTTAAATATCCCTTTCTATAAAAAGAGTCTTTTTAACCTGCTAAATTAAAAAAAGTTTCAATTCTATGGGATGAATTCACACACCACAAAGCAGTTTCACAGACAGGTTTTTTTAATTTCTATCTACAGATATTCAATATTTCCCTATAGGTTTCAATGGACTCCCAAATGTCACTTAGTAGATTATCCCAAAAGTATGTTTTCAACTTGCTGAATCAAAAGAAAAGTTTAATTCTGTGAGATGAATCCACACATCACAAAGCAATTTCACAGATAGCTACTTTCTAGCTTTTATCTGCAGATATTGGGTTTTTCCCCATAGACCTCAAAGGACTCAGTAATGTCCCTTCACTGATTCTCCAAAAAGTGCTTCCAAAATGCTTAATCAAAAGAAAGTTTTAATTCTGTGAGGTGAATTCACACATCATAAAGCAGTTTCAGAGATAGCTTCTTTAAAGTTTTTCTGGGGATATTTTGTATTTCCCCTTAGGCCTCAATGGCCTCCCAATATATCATTGAAGATTCTCCAAAAAGAGTGTTTCCAACGTGCTGAATGAGAAAAGTAATTTAACTCTGTAAGATGGATCAACAAATCACAAAGAAGTTTCACAGATAGCGTCTTTCTAGATTTTTTCTGGGGATATTTGTTTTTTTCTTATCCACCTTAATAGGCTCAAAAATGTCCCTTCACAGATTGTCCAAAAAGAGTGTTTCCAACCTGCTGAATCAAAAAGTTATAACTGTGTGAGATGAATCTGCACATCAAAGAGCAGTTTTACAGATAGCTTCTTTCTAGTTTTTATCTGGGGATATTCAGTTTTGCCCCCTAGGACTCAATGGTTTCCCAACAGTCCCTTCTCAGATTCTCCACAAAGAGTGTTTCCAACCAGCTGAATCAAAAGAAATGTTTAACTCTGTGAGATTAATCCATACATCAAAAAGCAGTATCACAGATAGCTTCCTTCTAGTTTTTATCTGGGAATATTCCTTTTTCCCCATGGACCTCAAAGGGCTCACAAATGTCCCTTTGTGATTCTTCAAAAAGAGTGTTTCCAACCTGCTGAATTGAAAGACATGTTTAATTCTTGAGATGAATCCACACATCACAAAGCTGTTTCACAGGTAGCTTGTTCCTAATTTTTATCTAGGGATGGTTGGTTTTCTCTCAGGCCTTAAATGGCTCCTGAATGTCCCTTTGCAGATTCCTTGAAAAGAGTGTTTCCAACCTGCTGAATCAAAGGAAAGATTTAAGTCTGTGTGATGAATTTACCCATCTCAAAGCAGTTTCACAGATAGTGTCTTTCTAGTTTTAATCTGGGGATATTCTGTTTTTCCCCATAGGCCTCAAACAGCTTCCAAATATCCTTTTGCAGATTCTCCAAAAGGAGAGTTTCAATCCTGCAAGATCAAGACAAATGCTTAACTCTGGGAGATGAACCACACAACACAGAGCAGTTTCACAGATAGGTTCTTTCTAAGTTTTATCTAGGAATATTCAGTTTTTCCTGTTAGGCCACAATGGACTCCCAAATGTCCCTTAACAAAATCTGTAAAAAGAGTGTTTCCAACCTGCTGAATCAAAAGGAAGGCTTAACTTAGTGAGATGAATCCAGACGCTACAAATCAATTTCACAGACTGCTTATTCCTGTTTTTTATCTTGAAATATTTAGTTTTTATCTTGAAATATTCGGTTTGAGTCCATACATCAAAAATCAGTTTCATAGATAGCTTCTCTCTGTTTTTTATCTGGGTATATTCAGTTTTTCCCCTTAGGCCTCTGTGTGTTCCTAAATGTCCCTTCACAGAATCTGTAAAAACAATGTTTACAACCTGCTGAATCAAAAGGAAGGTTTAACTCTGTGATTTCAATCCCCATATCACAAGGCAGTGTCACAGATAGCTTCTGTCCAGTTTTTATCTTGGGATAATCGATTTTTCCCCATAGGCCACAATGGGCTTCCAAATGTTTATTTGCTGATTCTCCAAAAACAGTGTTTTCAAACTGTTGAATCAAAAGAAATTTTTGTCTTCCTCAGATGAGTCCACGTTTTACAAAGCAGCTTCACAAATAGCTTCTTTGTTGTTTTTATGTAAGGATATTTGATTTTTCCCCATAGTCCTTAATGGGCTCCCAAATGTTCCTTTGCAGATTCTCAAAAAGAGTGTTTATAATCTGAATAATCAAAAGAAAAATTTTCCTTTGTGAGATGAATCCACACATCCCAAAACAGTTTGACTGATAGCTACTTTGTAGTTTTTATTTGGGAATTTTCGTCTTTTCCCCATAGGACTCCATGGACTCCCAAGTGTCCCTTCACAGAATCTGCAAAAAGAGTGTTTCCACTCTTTAAAGAAATGTTTAACTCTGTGAGATGAATCCACACATCAAAAAGCAGTTTTGCAGATAGCTTCTTTCTAGTTTTTATCGGGGGATATTTTGTTTATTCCCATAGGCCTCAGTGGGCTATGAAATGTCCCTTCACAGATTCTCCAACTACAGTGTTTATAACTTGCTAAATTCAAAGAAAGATTTCAATCTTTGAGATTAACCCACACCTCACAAAGCAGTTTCACACATCAATTCTTTTTAGTTTTTCTCTGGGGATATTCAGTTTTTTCCATAGACCTGAATGGGCTCCCAGTACCTCTTTGTTGATTCTACAAACAGAGGATTTTCAACCTGCTTAATCAAAGAAAAATTAAACTCTGTGATGTGTATCCTAATATCAGAAATCAGTTTCACAGAGAGCTTCTTTCTACTTTTTATCTGGGGATATTCATTTTCTCCACATAGGTCTTTTTGAGTGCCCAAATGTCCCTTTGCAGATGCTCCAGAAAGAGTATTTCCAACCTGATGAATCAAAAGAAATGTTTTACTCTCTGAGATGAATCCACACATTGGAAAGTACTTTCACAGATAGCTTCTTTCTAGTTTTGATATGAAAATATTAGGTTTTCCCCTTAATGTATACGGTCTCCCAAATGTCCCTTTGTAGATTCTATGAAAAGAGTGTTTCTATCTGTTGAATCAAAAGAAAGGTTTGATTCTGTAAGATGAATCCACACATCAAAAAGCAGTTTCACAGATAGCTTCTTTCTAGTTTTTATCTGGAAATATTTGTTTTTTCTCATAAGCCATGATGGCTCCAAAACATCTCTTCATAGATTCTACAAAAAGTGTTTACTGCTTGCTGAATCAAATGCAAGATTTACATTTATGAGATGAATTCACATATCACAAAGCAATTTCACAGATAGTTTCTTTGTTGTTTTTATCTGGGGATATTTGGTTTTTCCCCATAGGCCTCAATGGCCTTCCAAATGTCCCTTCCCACTCTCCAAAATAAGTGTGCTCAACCTGCTGAATTAAAAGAAAAGTTTACCTCTGTGAGTTGATCCTCACATCACAAAGCAGTTTCACAGAAAGTTATTTCTAGTTTTTATTTGGGGATATTCAGATTTTCCACATAGTCCTCAATGGGCTCCCAAATATCCCTTCACAGATTATCCAAAAAAGAGTTTTTCCAACATGCTGAATCTAAAGAAAGGTTTAACTCTGTGAGATGAACCCACACATCAGAAGGCAGTTTCACAGATAAGTTTTTTCTAGTTTTATCGGGATATTCCATTTTTCTTTTTTGGCATCAATGGGATCTTAAATGTCCCTTCACAGATACTCCAAATAGAGTGATACCAACCTGCTGAAACAAAAGTAAGCTTTTACTCCATGATATGGATCCATGCATAATGAAGTAGTTTCAGAGACGGATTTTTTTCTACTTTTTATCTGGGAATATTTGGTTTTTCCCAAAGACCTTAATGGGCTCCATAATGTCCCTTTGCAGATTCTCCAAAAAGTATGTTTCCAACCTGGTGAATCAAAAGAAAGGTTTAAGTCTCTGAGATGAAACCACGCATCACAAAGCAGTTTCACAGATAGCTTCTTTCTACATTGTATCTTTGGATATTCTGCTTTTCCCAATAGGCCTCAATGGGCTCCCAAATGTCCCTTTGCAGATTCTCCAAAAAGAATGTTTCCAACGTGCTGAATCAAAAGAAAGTTTGAGGTCTCTGGGATGAATCCATACATCAAAAAAGCATTTTCACAGAATGCTTCTTTCTACTTTTTCTATGGGAATATTTGTTTTCTTTCCCATAGGCTTCCATGGGCTACAAAGTGTCCCTTCATAGAATCTAAAAAAAAGTGTTTATAACTGTTGAATCAAAAGAAATGTTTAACTTTGTGAAATAAATCCAGACATCACAAAGCAGTTTCACAGATACCTTCTTTCTAGCTTTTATCTTGGTATACTCAGTTTTTTCTTACAGGCCTCAATGGGCTCCATAATGTTCCATCAGAGATTCTCCAAAAAGAGTGTTTCCAACCTGCTGAATCAAAGGAAAGGTTTAAATCTGTGAGATAATCCACATATCACAAAGTAGTTTATCAGAAAGCTTTTTTCTAGTTTCCATCTGGAAAAAGTCAGTTTTTCACCATGGGCCTCGATGGGGTCCCAAATTTTCCTTTGCAGAATCTCAAAAAGAGTGTTTCCATCTTGCTGAATAAAAGAAAGGTTTAACTCTGTCATATTAATCCACACATCACAAAGCAGTTCCACAGGAAGCTTCTTTCTATTTTTTATCTGGGCACATTTATTTCCCCATAGGACTACAAGGGCTAATAATGTCCCTTGGCATATTCTCCAAAGTGAGTGTTTCCAACCTGCTGAATCAGAAGAAAGTTTTTACTATGTGAGATGAACCCACACATCACAAAGTCATTTCACAGATAGGTTCTCTGTGGTTTTTATGTGTGGATATTCAGTTTTTCCCTGTAGAACACTTTGAGCACTCAAAAGTCCCTTTGTGTATTTTTTTAAGTGTTTCCAACCCGCTGAATGAAAGAAAAGGTTTACCACTGTGGGATGAATCCACAAATCAAAAAGTCATTTCACAGATAGCTTAATTGCAGATTTTATCTGGGGAAATTAGGTTTTATGAAATAGACTTCAATGGGCTCCAGAAAGTCCCTTTGCAGATTCTCCAAAAAAATTTACAATCTGCTGAATCAAAAGAAAGGTTTCAATATGTGATATGAACCTACATACCATAAATTAGTTTCACAGATAGCTTCTTTCTAGTTTTTATCTGGAGATATTCCGTTTTCCCCCCTAGGCCTCAAAGGATAGCCAAATGTCTCTTCACAGGTTCTACAAAAAGAGTGATTCCAACATGCTGAATCAAAGAAAAAATTTAACTATTATGTGAGATAAATGCACATATCATAAAGCAGTTTCTTATATAGCTTCTTTGTCGTATTTATCTGGTGATATTTCCCAGAAACCTCAATGGACTCTTAAATGTCCTTTTGGAGATTCCACAAAAAAAGTGTTTCCAACCTGCTGAATCAAAATAAAGATTTACTGGGGATTTAACCTTTTCACCTTAAGATTCAATGATTTCCCCAGTGTCCCATCACAGATTGTACAAAAACAGTGTTTCTAAACTGTTGAATCAAAAAAAAAATTTAACTCTGTGTGATGAACGTACATATTATGAAGCTGTTTCATAGATAGCGTCTTTCTATTTTTTTTTTTCCTGGGGATATTACCTTTACCACCCTAGGCCTCAAAGAGCTCCCAAATGTCCATTCACAGATTCTACAAAAACAGTGTTTACAAGCTGCTGAATCAAAAGAAAGACTAAACCCTGTAAGAGGAAATCTCACATCACAAATCAGTTTCACAAATAGCTTCTTTCTAATTGTTTTTTATCTGGAGATATTCACTTTTTCACCGTAGGCCTCAATGCACTCCAAAATGTCCCTTCACAGATTCTACAAAAGCAGTGTTTCCAAACTGCTGAATCAAAAGATAGGTTTACCTCTGTGAGATAAATAAACACCTCATTAAGCAGTTTCACAGATAGCTTTTATCTGGCATTTATCTGGGAATATTCAACTTTTAAACCTAGGCCTCAATGAGTTCCCAAATATCCCTTGGGAGATTCTACAAAAACAATGTTTCCAAACTGCTGAATCAAAAAGGATTTAACTCTGTGAGATGAGTTTACACATCACAAAGCAGTTTCACAGATACCTTTTTCTAGTTTTAGCTGAGGATGTTTGCTTTTTCACCATAGGCATTGATGTGCTCTCAAATATCCTATTGCAGATTCTACAAAAACAGTGTTTCCAAACTGCTGAATCAAAATATAGGTTTAACTTGGTGAGATGAATCCACACATCACAAAGCAGTTTCACAGAAAGCTTCTTTCTAGTTTGTATCTGGTGATATTTGCTTCTCCAAAATAGGACTCAATGAGCTCCCAAATGTCCTTTCACAGATTGTACAAATACAGTGTTTACAAACTGTTGAATCAACAGAAATGTTTAAATCTTTGAAATGAATGCACACATCACAAAGCAGTTTCTCAGATGGCTACTTTCTAGTTTATATCTGGGGATATTCACTTTTTCAAAATTGGCTTCAATGAGTTCCAAAGTATCCCTTTGCAGATTCTAGAAAACAGTGTTTCCAAACTGCTGAATCAAAATAAAGGTTTAACACTGTGAGATGAATGCACAAATCACAAAGTAGTTTCTCAGATATCTCCTTTCTAGTTCTTATCTGGCGTTATTTGCTTTTTCACCATTGGCCTCAATAAGCGCCCAAATGTCCCTTCACGGATTCTACAAAAATAGTGTTTCCAAACTGCTTAATCCAAAGGTAAGTTTAACTCTGTCAGATGAATCCACACATCTGAAAGCAATTTCACAGAGAGTCTCTTTCTAGTTTTTACATGGGAATATATACTTATTTACAATAAGCCTCAACGAGTTCCAAAATATCCCCTTGCAGATTCCACAAATACAGTAATTCCAAACAGCTGAATCAAAATATAGGTTTAATTCTATGAAAACGCAGTTTCAAAGACAGCTTCTTTCTAGTTTTTATCTGGTGATATTCACTTCTTTACAATAGGCCTCAATGAGCTCCCAAATGTTTCTTTGCAGATTCTACAAAAATAGTGTTTTCAAAATGCCAAATGAAAAGAAAAGTTTAATT
The DNA here is from genome assembly GCF_007565055.1 of Rhinopithecus roxellana. Taxonomy (NCBI): domain Eukaryota; kingdom Metazoa; phylum Chordata; class Mammalia; order Primates; family Cercopithecidae; genus Rhinopithecus; species Rhinopithecus roxellana. The sequence goes on along the minus strand of NC_044559.1, from coordinate 126,888,921 downwards.
CTGTGACATGAATTCACATGTCACAAAGCTGTTTCTCAGATATATTCTTTCAAGTTTTTATTTGAAGATATTTTCTTTTTCACCATGGGCCTCAAAGTGCTCCCAAATGTCCTCTTGTAGATTCTACAAAAACAGTGTTTCCAAACTGCTGAATCAAAAGAAAGGTGTATCTCTGTGAGATGAATGCACACATCACAAAGCAGTCTCTCAGATAGCTTGTTTCTGGTTTGTTTCTGGGGATATTCACTTTTTCACCACAGGCCTCAAATCGCTTCCAAATGTCCTTTTGCAGATTCTACAAAAACAGTATTTCCATACTTCAGAATCAAAAGAAAGGTTCAACTCTGTGAGATAAGTGCACATATCACAGAGCAGTTTCTCAGATAGCTTCTTTCTAGATTTTGTCTGAAGATATTTGCGTTTTCACCATTGACCTCAATTGACTCCCAAATATCCCTTTGTAGCTTCTACAAAAACAGGATTTCCAAACTTCAGAATTGAAAGAAAGGTTTAACTCTGTGAGATGAATCTACACATCCCAAAGGAGTGTGGAAAAGATAGGTTATGTTAAATTTTTGTCTGGAATATTCACTTTTTCAGCACAGGCCTCAAATTGCTTCCAAATGTCTTTTCACAGATTCTCCAAAAAACAGTGTTTCCATACTGCAGAACCAAAAGAAAGTTTCAACTCTGTGAGATGAATGCACACATCACAAAGCAGTTTCTCAGATAGCTTCTTTTTAGTTTTTATCTGAAGACATTTGCTTTTTCACCATTGGCCTCAGTGAGCTCCCAAATGTCCATTTGTAGATTCTACAAAAACAGAGTTTCCAAACTGCAGAATCGAAATATAGTTTTAACTCTGTGAGATGAAATTCCACATCACAAAGCAGTTTCACAAAGAGCTTCTTTCTAGTTTTCTTCTGGTGATATTCACTTCTTCACAATAAGTCTGAATGAGCTCCAAAATGTTCCTTTGCAGATTCAACAAAAACAGTGTTTCCAAACAGCTGAATCAAAAGAAAGGTATAACTCTGTGAGATGAATCCTCACATCCCAAAGGAGTGTGAAAAAGATAGCTTCTGTTAAGTCTTTGACTGGGGATATTTGCTTTTTCACCATAGACCTCAAACAGTCTCAAAATGACCTTTCAAAGATAATACAAAAACAATGTTTCTAATCTGCTGAATCAAAAGGTTTAAAACTGTTAGATGAATAGACACATCACAAAACAGTTTCTCAGATAGCTTCCTTCTAGTTTTTATCTTGGGACATTCGATTTTTTACCATTTGCCTCAATGAGTCCTCAAATGTCCATTTGTAGAATACACAAAAACAATGTTTCCAAACTGCTGCATCAAAAGAAAGGCTTAACTGTTAGATGAATGAACATGTCATAAAGTAGTTTCTCAGTTAGCTTCTTCCTAATTTTTACCTGAAGATATTTATTTTGTCACCATAGGCCTCCATGCGCTCCAAAACGTCCTTTTTCATATTCTACTAAAACAGCGTTTCCAAACTGGTGAATCAAAAGTAAGATTTAACTATGTAAGACGAATGCATGCATCACAAAGCAGCTTCTCAAATAGCTTCTTTCTAATTTTTATCTGAAGGTATTTGCTTTTTCACCATAGGTCTAAATACACTCCCAAATGATTTCATGGAGATCCTACAAAAACAATATTTCCAAACTGCTGCATCAACAGAAAGGTCTTACTCTGTGAGATGAATGCATACATCATAAAACAGTTGCTCAGCTAGCTTCCTTCTAGTTTCCATCTGGGGATATTATCTTTTTCACCATAGGTCTCAATGTGTCTCAAAATGTCCCTTCGCAGAATCCACAAAAACAGTGTTCCAAAGCACTGAATCAAATGAAACGTTTAACTCTGTGAGATGAACTCACACATGACAAAGTATTTGCTCACATATCTTCTGTCTAGTTTTCACCTGAAGATATTTGCTTTTTCACCATAAACCTCAATGTGCTCCCAAATGTCCTTTCTCAGATTCTGTAAAGACAGTGTTTCCAAACTGCTGAATCAAAGAAAGATGTAACAGTGTGAGATGAATGCACACATCACAAAGCTCGGATAACCTCTTTCTGGTTTTACCTTGAGATGTTCACTTTTTCACCATAGACCTCAAAGCATTTCAAAATGTCCCTTTGCGGATTCTACAAAAACAGCATTCCCATAATGCTGATTCAAATGAAACTTTTAACTCTGTGAGCTAAATGCACATATCATAAAGCAGTTTCTCAGATAGCTTCTTTCTAGTTTTTATCTAAAAGTATTTACCTTTTCTCCATATGCCCCAATGAGTTTCAAAATGTCTTTTCACAGATTCTACAAAAGCAATGTTTCCAAACTGCTGAATCAAAATAAAGGTCTAACTCCATGAGATGAATGGACATATCATAAAGTAGCTTCTCAAATAGTTTCTTTCTAGTTTTTATCTTAAGATATTCAATTTTTCACCATAGGTGACAATGTGCTCTCAAATACTTTTTCACAGATTCTACAAAAACAGTGTTTTCAAACTCCTGAATCAAAAGAATGTTTTAACTCTTTGAGATGAATACACATATCACAAAGCAGTTACTCAGAAAGGGTCATTCTGGTTTTTATCTGGGGATATTTCCTTTTTCACCATAGGTCTCAAGACACCTCAAAATGTCCCTTCTCAGATTCTACAAAAACAGCGTTTCCAAATTGCTGAATCAAAAGAAACGTTTAACTCTGTTAGATGAATACACTCATCACAAATGCTTTCTCACATAGCTTCCTTTAGTTTTTATCCAGGGACATTCACTTTTTCACCATAGGCTACAATGAGCCCCCAAATATCCATTCGCAGAAAATACAAAAATAGTGTTTCCAAACTGCTGTATCAAAGGAAAGGTTTAACTCTGTGAGATGAATACACATATCACAAAGTAGTTTCTCAGATAGATTACTTCTAGTTTTTATTGGAAGATATTTGCTTTTTCACTATAGGCCTCCATGCATTCCCAAATGTCCTTTCACAGATTCTACAAAAGCAAGTTTACAAACTGCTTAATGAAAAGAAAAGTTTAACTCTGTGGGATGAATGCACACATCACAAAGAAGTTTCTCAGATAGCTTCTTTCTAATTTTTATCCAAAGGTATTTGCTTATTCACCATAGACTTAAATGCACCTCCAAATGATTTCTTGCAGATCCTACAAAAACAGGGTTTCCAAATTACTATATCAACGGAAAGGTTTAACTCTGTCAGATGAATGCAAACATCACAAAGCAGTTGCTCAGATAGCTTTCTTCTACTTTCTATCTGGGGATATTCTCTTTTTCACCATAGGTCTCAATGTGCTTCAAAATATCCCATCAAAGATTCTACAAAAACATTGTATCCACACTGCTGAATCAAAAAAGAGATTTAACTCTGTGAGATGAATGCTCACATCACAAAGTAGTTTCTCAGATATCTTCTTTCAAGTGTTTAATTGAAGATATTTGCTTTTTCACCATCGGCCTCAAGGTGCTCCCTGATGTCCTTATGCAGATTCTACAAAAACTGTTTCTAAACTACTGAATCAAAAGATAGGCTTAATTCTGTGAGATGAATGCACACATCATAAAGTAGTTTCTCAGATAGCTTCCATCTAGTTTTTATTGGAATATTTGCTTTTTCACCAATGGCCTCAATGAACTCCCTAATATCCATTCGCAGAATGTACAAAAACAGTGTTTCCAAACTTCTGAATAAAAACAAAGGTTTAATTCTGTGAGACGAATACACACATCACAAAGCAGTTACTTATATAGCTTCTTTTGTAGTTTTTTATCTGGGGATATTCCCTTTTTTATCATAGGCCTCAATGTACTTCAAAATGTTCCCTCGCAAAATTTACAAAAAACAGTGTTCCAAACTGCTGAATCAAAAGAAAGGTATAACTTTGTGAGATGAATTCACACATGATGAAGTAGTTGCTCTGATATCTTCTTTCTAGTTTTCACCTGAAAATGTTTGCTTTTTCACTGTAAACCTCAATGCACTCCCAAATGTCCTTTCTCAGATTCTATAAAGACAGTATTTCCAAACTGCTGAATGAAAAGAAATGTGTAACTCTGTGAGATGAATGTACACATCGTAAAGCTTCTTTCTAGTTTTTAATCTAAAGATATTTGCCTTTTCTCCATATGCCCCATTGAGTTCCCAAATGTCCCTTCACAGATTCTACAAAAACAATGTTTCCAAATGACTGAATCAAAAGACACATGCAACTCTTCTTTCTAGTTTTTAATCTGACGATATTTTCTTTTTTATCATAGGCCTCAATGTACTCCAAAATGTCCTTTCATAGATTCTACAAAAAACTTTATTTTCATATTGCTGAATCAAAACAATGGTCTACCTCTGTCAGATGAGTGCACATATCACAAAGTGATTTCTCAGACAGATTTCTTCTAGTTGTTATCTCAGGATATTTGTTTTTTCAGCATTGGCCTCAATGAGATCACAAATCTCCATTGGCAGAATGTACATAAACAGTTTTTACAAACTGTTGAATAAAAAAAAAGGTTTACATCTGTGAGATGAATGCATGCATGACAAAGAGGTTTCTCAGATAGCTTTCTTCTGGTTATTATCTTGGGATATTCACTTTTTCACCATTGGCCTCAATCAGTATTCAAAGGTCAATTTGCAGAATGTACGAAAAGGTGTTTCCAAACTACTGAATCAAAAGAATAGCTAAATTCTCTGAGAAGAATGCATACATGACAAGGAATTTTCTCAGATAGCTTGTTTCTAGTTTTTTCTGAAGATATTTGCTTTTTCATTATATGCCTTAAAGCCCTCCCAAATGTCCATTCACAGAATGTACAGAAAGAGTGTTTCCAAACTCCTGAATCAAAAGAATGGTTTATCTCTGTGAGATGAATGCACACATCACAAAGTGGTTTTCCAGATTAACACAGGAACCCACCCCCAGTATTTCAACCTATATTCTTTCTATTTTCCCTCAGTGTTGACTGGTTGAGAAATAAAGAGAAAAGGTACAAAGAGACGAATTTTGTAGCTGGGCCTCCGGGCATGAAATCACATATTGGTAGGACCATGATGCCCACCTGAGCCACAAAACGAGCAGGATTTTATTAAAGATTTCAAATGGGGAGGGAGTGTATGAACAGGGAGTAGGTCACAAAGATCACATGCTTCAAAGGGCAAAAAGGAGAACAAGGATCACATGCTTCTGAAGAAACAGGACAAGGGCAAATCAGAAGTTCTAATAAGGGTCTGTGTTCAGTGGTGTGCATATTTCTTGATAATCATCTTGACATAAAACAGGTTTCAAGAGCAGAGTTAACTGATCTCAAGTTAACTAGGGCGGGTTTACCCTACCCTAGTAAGCCTGAAGGTATTGCAGGAGACCAGGGTTCATCTCAGTCCTTATCTCAACTGCATAGGACAGACCCTCCCAAACCAGCCATTTATAGACCTCACACCAGGAATGCAATTCTTTTCCCAGAGTATTAAATATCAACATTCTTTGTTAGGGAAAGAAGTTAATGATATCTTCCCTATTGCAGTTCCGTTTATAGGCTCTCTGCAAGAAGAAAAATATGGCTCTTTTTGCCTGACCCTGCAGGCCGTCAGACTTTATGACTGTCTTCCCTTGTTCCCTAAAATCCAATGTTATCCTGTTCTTTTTCAAGGAACCCTGATTTCATATTGTTCTAACACACATGTTTTATGATCAATTGGTACAGTTAACACAATCATCACAGTGATCCTGAGGTGATATACACCCTCAGCTTATGAAGATAACAGGATTGAGAGGTTAAAGTAAGATTGGTGTAAGAAATTATGAAAGTATTATTTTGAAAGTGATACATGTACATGTTAAATTGAAATTTTTACAATTTGTGTTCCTCTTCCATGGCTCCACTGGTCCCTCCTTTTGGGGTCTCTGACTTCCCTCAACATCTCCCCCTTTCCTTTTATATAAATGTGCCATGGCAACGAAGGCTTGCTCATTCTCTCAGTTTTGACACAGGATTCTTTGAGTGGTCTGGCAGACTAAAAACAAGTTGAATAAACAGAGAAACATAATTCCAAAATTTACTACAGTGGAGCCCCCAGTAGACTTAATCCAAGTCATGGGGTTCAGTCCAGAAAGACTTTCTGACACCTGATCTCACTCCTCAGCTCCAGGCACAATGGATAAATGAGTTTGAGAGGCTTCACATATCTGTTTCTTCAATTTAGTTATGTTCAAGAATAAATTATCTTCCCTACTCAGAAGTTATCCTTTGACCATTTTCCATGATCAGTCTCATTGTAGGAATATGGTGATACAGAAATCCAAAGTATTCCAATCGCACTGCATTTGCATGTGATGTTTGAGACTCACTACCTGACCTCCAAGCCAAATAATAGACTGTCTTAAATCATTAATTTGATTAGTTAATTTTTGATCAATACCCAGTTGAGACTTCCACATTTGGGTGTAGTTGGCTTGCCAAGCCTTAACAAAATGAGCCATTTGAATAGATTGATATAATGACATTCTGGTAGTAGTGGCCAGTGCAGTGACTGTAATTAGGCCCATGATCACAGCATTTAAAGTGAAAACAAATCTCGTAACTCTTTTGAGAATTCATTGTAACACTTCATTAATTAAATGTACTGAGGGGGAAGATTCTCAAGGTTTGGGTAAAATTACCAGTATCCAGTACCATTGGTTGAGTTCTCGAACTCAAACCAACATTACACTTTTCCTGGAGTCAAAGTGGGAGTTAACACAAGTGTATAAATGACAATTAATGCCTTTGACAGTTTGATTGCTCATCTAAATTTTAATATTTCCCACTAACTGTGTGTAAGGAACCTTAATACAACTCTGTATAGGAATAGTCATGTTGGAGGTAAACAAAGGAGAATGTCTGAATCTATGTTGATACTGAGGGAGAGGAGTGGCAGTGGCAATGTCCAATGTTCTCCACCATAAAGAAGCAATCTGAGGCGCCTAGGATGCCAAATATGTAGATGGGCATACCTGGGTCAAGAAGAATTATGATAATGCCAATTGGAGTCTCTTAAGGGAGGACTGTGATCAGAAAGAGGAAAAGAGTTTGAAGGGGATTTATCATGGAGTTCAGAATCATGGATGTGAGAGTCAGTGATGGGGACAACAGAGAGAAAAGTTTACCCTTCCCTTACAGTCCAGACTTGGCAATAGCCAATTTCCAAAGTTCTGGGCCCTCTGGGTTCAGAATGGGAAATATATGAGGCCTTGGCCAGGGTGGGGGGTTATGAACTTATCTTTCCATTTTAAGGGAAAGAATGAGCTGAACTTCCTATGCAAAGTAAGGTCATGATCCTCGTCCTCCCAATAAGAAATAAAATAAGTAGCCTCCAGGCATTCCCTTCCGACAGAGGAGCAATTGTTTTTTAAATAACCCCCTTTGGTGGCCGGTCTATTACTAAACCATATGAGTCATTTTTTAATACTACTGCATGGGAGCTAACACAGTATTCCCAAATTAAAGTTTTAGTGGGGCCCTTGAACATTTTAGGACATGGTTTTCCTAAAGGTTTATATTGAAAGTATGGAGTATCTCCTATTACTCCCCTTTTCATTTGTCTTACAGGAGAAAGGGAAATACCGGAGACTAAATGTCCCTGTTACTTTGTAGCTAATCTCTCCAGAAGATCAACAGCCTAGACTTGAGTTTCTAGATGGATGCAACCAGGTGCAAGTCAGAGGAACAGAGGACGGTATTTATAACCCATAGTAACATTAAATACAGTGCGTTCTTCTCCTGGTTGAGCGGGGCAATGGTCATCTGTAGCTCCAGGCATCCACACACTATCGTTAGTATAGATTTCGACAGGAAGCCTCCATCCAGGTGAGAGGTCAAATAAAAGGCATATAAGCTCAATAATCATAATTTGGTGTAGCAGGTAAATCAGTGTGAGGGGAAACTGGTGAGACAGAAAGTATAAGGAGGAGAATTATTAAATAAAACTTATTGTAAGTTAAATCCAGTGCTGAAGGTGAAAGAGAACAGCAGGATGTCATTTTCAGGCTAATAGAAATGGTGAGATTTTTAGATTTAGGAGAACTGGGATTAGATAGAGGGGTCTCCATTGCCATTAGGGAAAATTGAACCAGACCCATTTTGATTTGGCGTGCCAGTTTTTGAGGATTTGGCACAGATCTCACCAGGTATGAGGGCGACCTCTAAGGTGGACGTCTTTTTCTTTTCCCTGTGGTTTTCATTGTCAGTATTCACAAGAAGTTTAAGTCTCCCAGTGGGCACCCAGACAGGGGATTGATGATGTCCTAGTGAAACAAAAGCATACCCTCCTCCCCACGTTATAATTTTTCCAGGTTCCCAGGTATTGGTCTGGGAGTTTTTCCATAACACTGGTTTTCTTTTTTTTTTTTTTTTTTTTGCCTATTCAGCTGCAGTCAGAATATTGTCTTTAGGAACATTTACAAAGTTTAAAGTAAACAAGGCTAAATGCAATTAAGAGTGGGGAGTGTTTAAATTATGCCTTTGTTGTTCAGACTGTTTGGGAAATTTGGTTTTTAAAGTGTGATTGACCCTTTCCACCAAAGCCGGTCCCCAAGGATTGTAAGGGATTTAGGTAATATGGAAAATTCCCCATTGTTGCATAAATAAATCAAAAGCCTTACTAACATATCCAGGAGCGTTGTCTATTTTTATTTAATATGGAAGCCCCATCTCTGCAAAGCATGGATACAGATATATTTTAACTTGGGCCATGCCTTCCCCTGTTTGGCAAGTAGCCCAGATAAAGCCTGAAAAGGTGCCTACAGAAACATGTACATATGAAAGTCTGCCAAAGGAGCTAACATGAGTCACATTCATTTGCCATAAATCATTAAGAGTTAGACCTATGGGATTAACGCCAGGTTTCTGATTTGGAAAGACAAAAACTTGGCACTGAGGGCAGCGGTGGACAATAAGGCTAGCCTCCTTCCAGGAGAGAACAAATTTGTCTTTTAATCCAGCAGCATTAACATGAGTGAGATTATGGAACTCTTGTGCTTCTTGGGTTGCAAAAGAGACCAAACAGTCCACTTATGGTTACCAGCAGACATAGGTCCTGGTAAAGGGGTATGAGATCTAATATGTCTAATATTGAAAGGGTGTCTACCTTGGTGAACTGCCTGTTGTAACCTCGAAAATAAAGAAGCCAATTCAGAATTATCAATATGTTTGATAGTAGCAGTTTCTATATTTTAGTGGCATGTACAACATAAGCAGAATCAGAGGCAATATTTAAAGGTTTGGGGAAATCCTGTAAGGCAGTAATTACAAGCAATTAACTCTGCCTTTTGAGCAGACACGTAAGGGTTAGAAATAAGCTTGTCTGTAGGACTCACGTAACCAGCATTTACGTTACTGGAGCCATCAGTGAACACTGTAACAGCCTCAGGGATGGACTGATCAACGGTCAATTGAGCGACCACACAAGAAGTCATTTTTATAAAATCAAGCAATTTGTTTTTTGGATATGATTGTCAATAATACCAATACAATCAGCCAAGTGAATTTGCCACAGTATGGAATGTTGAAAAGCGGCTTGAACTTCGAGCCGATTTAAAGGAACCACAAATAAATTTGGATCAAATCCGGAAATTTTAAGTTTTCTACACTGAACTTGTCCATTTAGGGTGGCTGTTTGGTCCAGATAAACACACAAAGTTTTTGACACAGAATGAGGAAGAAAACACCACTCCCCTAAATCATTATGTTGAACTATTAGACCAGTAGGAGAGTGCAATGAAGCAAAAATCAGAAGCTGGAAAGGCTGAGACGACTGTACTCTAGACAACTGGGCAGTTTAGATTTTTTATTCTATGAATTGAAATTTCAGTGAAGCCTCAGGGATCAAAGTACTGGGACTGTGGAGATTGGAATCTCCACATAGCATGGGAAACAATTTAGATAGTGCATATGTTGGAATGTCTAAAGTAGGTCTTAAATAATTAATGTTACCCAAAATTTTTTGGAAATTATTTAAGATTTTCAAAGAATCTCACCTAATCTGAACTTTTTCAGGTTGAACACATTCTTTATTGACCAGCATTCCTAAACATTGAGCAATAGTGGTCTGTTGAATTTTATCCTGAGTGATGTGTAATCGAGCCTCTGTAACCCGGTGGCTCAAAAAATGATAACAATTAATTGTTTATCAGTAGAGACAGCAATTAATATGTCAGAAATATAATGAAAATATAGGCCTGTGAAAAGGAAATTGAGCTCAAACTGGTGAAAGCACATGTCCAACATAAAGCTGGCAGATGGTAGTGTCATTCAGCATCCCCTGATGAAGTACTTTCCATTGATAATGAGCTGCAGGCTCCTGATTATTGATAGATGGAAAAGTAAACGCAATTTTTTCACAATCCAATTAATGTAAAGCAATATGAAACAATATTTAAGATCAATAACTATAAGAGGCCAACTCTTAGGTATTAAATCAGGGGCAGGCATGCCAGGTTGGATGGCTCCCAAAAGTTTAATTACAGCATTAATGGCCCTTAAATCAGTTACCATCTGGCACTTGTCTGATTTCTTTTTTTACTAGAAAAACATGAGAATTCTAGGAGGAAAGAGAAAGTTCCACATTTCCAAGTTGTAAAGCCTAATTGAGCGGCAGTGTTAGAGGAATTTTCAGAGCCTATGAGCTGAATCTGAGTAATTAGAGTGCCATCAGCCTGATTTAGCTGAGCCTGCAGATGGGCCTCTTCTAACCACCAGGTAAGGAATTGTAAATGCTGAGATGGAGTTAGAACAGCTTTTGTCAAAAGGTCCCAGTCTAAAGGAAGCAAAATGACCTCAGTACAAAAGGTCTGTAATATCATTTTAACATATGGAGAAGTAGGACCATACTGAGTACAAGCATCCTTGAATTATTTTTAAAAAGGTAAGATTGAGTGGTGCATATCAATGCACATATACCCCTTGAACATTAGGAGGTTCTAGCGTGACAGGATAAGCTCATGCCTCTAATCCAGTTTTTCTTTGTTTTGGCATAATAGGCAGTTGCATGAAAGTTTCAAGAGCAGGCACATGAGACGGAATTGGCATAGAAGTGATAGGAAAACCATGGATCGATAAGGGAAACTGAGGTTGAGGTGGTCAGACAGGTATGAGAGTGTGAGAAAGGGGCATTGTGGGAGCAGAAAAGGCCGAAGCATACTGATGATTATTGGCATCTATGCTTGAAGAATGGTACAGAGAAACAGGTTGAGTAGATGGCAAAGTGACTGGTTGATGTACCGAAATGACAAGAGGATGAGGGGTTGCAGTGGATGGGGGAGGGCCTGCAGAATTACAGGTAAGTTGTAGTTTGGTCTCAGAGCCATTAGGTGGCTCCTTAGGCAAAGACTACAAAGGTTTTAAGAGGGAAGAGTTAGCATAGGTATGATCCTGGGCTGTTCAAGTCAGGGTCACGGGAGCTACAAGTATTGACTCTTCATGAAAAGAAATAAGATCATCAGGGTGTGATTTTAAGCCAAAGTCTCCAGAGTTAGATATTGAATCATCAACATCATCAGGTGGGGGAGGAGTAGGCAAAAGGAGAGGCTGAGCAGATAACAAAGGCCATGCAGGAGAGGAAACCTGATGAAGAAGTACAGGATCATCAGATTCAGAAAATTTTGGTAACTGCAAGGGTCATGGGATTTGTATGTCATTAGGATTGCACATACCAAGTCCCAATCAACCCAAAGAGTGACGGGAACATAATTTCTTGTTGGGACCATTTCCCGGAATTTTGCACCAACATGATCCCATAGTTCCACATCTAACTTACCCTTTTCAGGAAACCAAGGACAGTGTTTTTCACTGCCCTGCATAGAGTGACTATATTTTCCATGGGCAACTGAACCCCATCCTGTTTTAACAGGAGTTTAATATAGCAGAGATAAGCATAATGTTTAGACTCTGCATGATCCAGAGTTACCCCAAACAATACACAGACAACTCACCAGTCATCAGAGAGATGAACAAGCGTTTCTGTGGACCAGATCAACGAACGTTTCTCCACACCTTGACATCACATATTGATCGGACTGTGATATACACCTGAGCTGTAAATCAACAAGTTTTCATTAAGGATTTCAAAAGGGGAGGGGGTGTATGAAAAGGGAGTAGGTCATAAAGATCACATGCTTCAAAGGGCAAAAAGAAGAACAAAGATGACATACTTCTGAGGAAACAGGACAAGGGCAAATCAGAAGTTCTGATAAGGATCTATGTTCAGCGGTGCACATATTGTCTTGATGATCATCTTAACAGAAAGCAGGATTTGAGAACAGAGAACTGGTCTGACATCAAATTTACCAGAGTGGCGTTTTCCCACCGTAGTAAGCCTGAGGGTGCTGCAAGAGACCAGGGCATATCTCAGGACATTGGGGATGGCATTTAGGCCTATGATGAAAAAGAAAATATCTTCAGATAAAAACTAGAAAGAAGCTTTCTGAGGAACTACATTGTGATGTGTGAAGTCATCTCACAGAGTGAAACTTTCTTTTGATTCAGCAGTTTGGAAACAATGTTTTTCTAGAATCTGTGAAAAGACTTTTGGTTGCTCATTAAGGCCTACGGTGAAAAGGAAAATATCTTCAGATATAAACTAGAAAGAAAAACTTTCTGAGAAACTGCTTTGCGATGGGTGCATTCACCTCACAGAGTTAAACCTTTGTTTTGATTCAGCAGTTTGGAAACACTGTTTATTTTTTGATTCAGCAAAGGATATTTTGGAGGGCATTGAGGCCTATAGTGAAAAAGAAAGTATCTTCAGATAACTAGAAAGAAGCTTTCTGAGAAACTGCTTTGTGATTTGTCTATTGATCTCACAGAGTTAAGCCATTCTTTGATTCAGCAGTTTGGAAACACTGTTTCTGTACACTCTGCCAATGGACATTTGAGAGTATGTTGAAGCCTATCGTGAAAATGAAAATATCTTCAGATAAAAATTAGAAAGAAGCTTTCTGAAATATTGCTTTGTTATGTGTACATTGATCCACAATATTAAACTGTTCTTTTGATTCAAGAATTTGGAAATACTGTTTTTGTACATTCTGCGAATGGATATTTTGGAGCTCATTGAGGCCAATGGCGAAAAGGTGAATATCCCAGGCTGAAAACTAGAAGGAAGCTATCTGATAAAATGCTTTGTGACGTGTACATTCATTGGCAAGGTTTAAACCTTTATTTCGATTCTGCAGTTTGGAAATGCTGTGTTTGTAGAATCTGGGAAAGGATAGTTGCAAGAGCATTGAGGCCTATGTTGACAAAGAAATTATCTTCAGATAAAAACTAGAAAGAAGCTTTCTGTGAAACTGCTTTGCAATATGTGCATTTACCTCACACAGTAAAAGCTTTCCATTCTTTCAGTAGTTTGGAAGCACTGTTTGTGTACATTATATGAATGGACAATTGGGAGCTCTTTGAGGCCAGTGGTGAAAAAGCTAATATCCCAAGATAAAAAATAGAAGGAAGCTATCTGAGAAACAGATTTGTGATGTGTGCATTCTTCTTGCAGAGATAAACCTTTTTTTTGATTCAGCAGTTTTGAAACACTGTTTTTGTAAAACCTGAGAAAGGACATTTGGGGTTGTTTGAGGCCTATGGTGAGAAAGAAAATATCTTCAGATAAAAAGTAGATGGAAGCTTTCTGAGAAACTGCTTTGTGATGTGTGCATTCATCACACACAGTTAACTCTTTCTTTTGATTCAGCAGTGTGGAGACACTCTTTTTGTACTTTCCACAGAAGGAAATTTGGGAGCTCATCAAGGCCAATTGTGAAAAATTTATCCCAGGATAAAAACTAGCAGGAAGCTATCTGAGAAACAGCTTTGTGATGTGTGCATTCATCTCGAAGAGTTAAACCTTTCTTTTTATACAGCAGTTTGGAAACACTGTTTTTGTAGAATCTGCGAAAGGACATTTGTGAGCATGTTGATGTCTATGGTAAAAAAGAAAATATCTTCAGATAAAAACTAGAAAGAAGATTTCCAAGAAAGTGCTTTGTGTTGTGTGCCTTCATCTCATAGAGGTAACCCTTTCTTTTGATTTAGCAGTTTGGAAACACTGTTTTTTAAATCTGTGAAAAAAATTTGGGAACGCATAAAGGCCTTTGATGAAAAGTGAATATCCCCAGATAAAAACTAGAAAGAAGCTTTCTGAGAAACTGCTCTGTGATGTGTGCATTAAACCTATCTTTTGATCCAACAGTTTGGAAACACTGTTGTTTTACAATGTCCAAAGGAACATTTAGGAGGTCATTGAGTTCAATGGTGAAAAAGAAAATATCCGAAGATAAAAACTAAAAAGAAGCTATCTCAAAAACTGCTTTGTGATGTATGCATTCATCTTACCCAGTTAAAGATTTCTTTTGATTCAGCAGTTTGCAAGCACTATTTTTGTAAAATCCTAGAAAGGACATTAGGGAACACATTGAGGCCTACAGTGAAAAAGAAAATATCTTCAGATGAAAACTTGAAAAAAGCTACCTGAGAAACTGCTTTTTAATGAATGCATTCATCTCACAGATTAAAACTTTTCTTTTGACTCAGCAGTTTGGAAACACTGTTTTTGTGGAATCTGTGATAGGACATTTGGGAGCACTTTGAGTCCTATGGTGAAAAAGGGAACATGACCAGATAAAAACTAAAAGAAGCTATCTGTTTAACTGCTTTGTGATTTCTGGATTTATCTCACAGAGTTAAACGTTTCTTTTAATTCAGTGGGCTGGAAACACTGTTTTTGTAGAATTCTCAAAGGGACATTTGGGAGCTGATTGAGGTCTATTGTAAATAAGTGAATATCGCTAGATAAAAACTAGAAAGAAGCACTCTGTGAAACTATTTTGTGATTTGTGTGTTCTTCTCATAGAGTTAAACCTATCTTTGATTCAGCACTTTTGAAACACTGTTTCTGTAGAATCTGCCAAAGGACATTGGGGAGCAAATTGAGGTCTACAGTGAAAAAGCAAATATCCCCAGAAAGAAAAACCAGAAAGAAAATATCTGAGAAAGTGCTTTGTGATGTGTGCATTCATCTCACAGAGTTAAACGTTTCTTTTGATTTGACAGTTTGTAATCACTGTTTTTGTAGAATCTGCAAAAGAACATTTGGGAGTGCATTGAGACCTATGATGAAAAAGAAAATACCTGCAGATCAATACTTTAAAGAAGCTATCTGAGAAACTGATTTGTGATGTGTACTTTCAACTCACAGAGTTATACCTTTCTTTTGATCCAGCTGTTTGTAAACATTGTTTTTGTAGAATCTGCAAAGTGACATTTGGGATCTCATTGAGGCAAATGATGAAAAAGCAAACATTCCCAGATAAAAACTAGAAAGAAGCTATTTTAGAAACTAGTTTGTGATGTGTGCATTCATCTCAATGAGTAAAACTTTTCTTTTGATTCATCAGTTTGGAAACACTGTTTTGGTAGAATCTGTGAAAGGACATTTGGGAGTGCAGTGTGACCATTGGTGAATAAGCAAATATCCCCAGATAAAAACAAAAAAGAGTCTGTCTGTTAAAATGCTTTGATTTGTGAATTCATCTCACGGAAATAAACCTCTTGTTTGATTCAGCAGTTTGGAAACACTGTTTTTGTCGAACAAGTGAAGGGGTATTTGGAAGTTTATTTAGGTCAACGGTGAAAAAGAGAATATCCCCAGTTAAAAACTAGGAAGAAGGTATCCACAAAACTACTTTGTGATGGGTGCATTCATTTCACAGAGGTAATACTTTTTTTTTAGTCAGCAGTTTGGAAACACTCCTTTGTAGAATCTGCAAAAGGACATTAGGGAGCAAATTGAGGTTCATAGTGAAAAAGGAAATATCTTCACATAAAAAATAGAATGAAGCTCTCTGAGAAACTGCTTTGTAATATGTGCATTCACCTCAAAGAGTTAAACCTTTCTTTTGATTCAACAGTTTGAAAACACTGTTTTTGTAGAATCTGCGAAAGGACTTTTGTGAGCTCATTGAGGTTAATTGTGAAAAAGTGAATATCCTGAGATAAAAACAAGAACAACGCTTTTTGAGGTACTGCTTTGTGGTGTGAGAATTCTTCTCATAGAGGTAAATCTTTCTTTTATTTCAGAAGTTTGCAAGCCCTGTTTGTGTGGAATCCTAGAAAGCATATTTGGGGGTGCATTGAGTCCTATGGTGAAAAAGTGCATATCCCTGCATGAAAACTAGAAAGTAACTAGTTGAGAAATTGCTTTGTGATGCATGCATTAATCTCACAGAATAAACAGATCTTTTTATTTAGCAGCTTGGAAACACTGTTTTTGAGGAATCTGCGAAAGGACATCTTGGAATGCATTGAGGCCTATAGTGAAAAAGGAATTATCTTCAGATAAAACTAGAAAGAAGCTATCTGAGAAACTGCTTTGTTTATGCATTGATTTATCCCTCAAAGTTAAACGTTTTTTTTTTTTTGATTCAGCAGTTTGGACACATTGTTTTCATAGAATCTGAGAAAGGACATTTGGGAGCACATTGAGGTTTATGGTGAAAAAGCAAATACCTTTAGATAAAAACGTGAAAGAGCCTGCCTGATAAAGTGCTTTGTGATGTGTAAATTCATTTCACATAGTTAAACTGACCTTTTTATTCAGCAGTTTGAAAACAATGTTTTTGTAGAAATTGTGAAGGGTCATTTAAGGCTCATTGAGGCCATTTGTGAAAAAGAAAATATCCCCAGATAAACACTAGAAAGAAGCTATCTGAGATACCCAATTGTGACCTGTGGATTCATCTCACAGAGTTAAAACTTGCTTTTGATTCAGCAGTTTGGAAAAATTGTTTTTGCAGAAACTGGGAAGGGACATTTGAGAGCTTATTGAGGTCAATGGTGAGAAAGTGAATATCCCCAGATAAAAACTAAAAATGAGCTATCTGGGAAACTGCTTTGTGATATGTGCATTCATTTCACAAAGTCAAGCCTATTTTTTTATTCAGCAGTTTGAAGGCACTGTTTTTTGTAGAATCTGAAATGAGATATTTGGGAGCTCATTGAGGTCAATGGTGAGAAAGTGAATATCCCCAGATAAATAGCAGAAATAAGCTATCTGAGAAACGGCATTGTGATGTATGCATTCATCTCAAAGAATTAAACTTTTCTTCTGATTCAGCAGTTTGGAAACACGGTTTTTGTAGAATCTGGGAAGGAACATATGGGAGCTCATTTAGGCCTATTGTAAAGAAGTGAATATTACCATATAGAAACTAGTAAGAAGCTCTCTGTGAAAGTGCTTTGTTATTTGTGGATTCAACTCAGAGCATTAAACTTTTATTTTGATTCAGCAGTTCGGAAGCACTGCTTTTGTGGAATCTGTGAAGAGACACTTGGGAGGTCAAGGAGGCCAATGGTGAAAAAGTGAATATTCCCAGATAAAAACGTGAAAGAATCTATCTAAGATACTGCTTTGTGATATGTGAATGCATTTCACAGAGTTAAACCTTTCTTTTGATTCAACAGTATGGAAACACTGTATTTGTAGGACCTATGAAGGGACATTTGGTAGCACATTTAGCCCTGTTGTAGAGAAGCAAATTTCTTCAGATAAAAACTAGAAAGAAGCTTTCCATGAAAAGGCTTTGTGATGTTGGCATTCATGTCACACAGGTAAACTTTTGAAGCTCATCGAGGGCTGTTGTAAAGAAGTGAATATCCCTAGATAAAAACTAGAAAAAAGCTATCTGAGAAACTGCTTTCTGATGTGGATATTAATCTCACAGAGTTAAACTTTTCTTTTGATTCAGATATGGAAACACTGTTTTTGTGGAATCTGTGATAGGACATTTGGGAATGCATTGAGACCTATGGTGAAAAAGCCAAGATTCCCAAATAAAAACTAAGAAAAAAATACTATGTGTTGAACTGCCTTGTGATGTGTACATTTGTCTCACAAACTAAACCTTTCTGTTGATTAAGCAGGTTGGAAACACTGTTTTGGTAGAATCTGCAAAGGGACATGTGGGGCCTCTTTGAGGCTTACTATAAAGAAGTGAGTATCATCGGATAAAAACTAGAAAGAAGCTATCTGTGAAACTGCTTTGTGAAGTCTAGATTCATCATAGAGAGTTAAACTTATCTTTTGATTCAGCACTTTGGAAACACTATTTTTATATTATCTCTGAAGGGACATTTTGAGGCGCTTTGAGGTCTATTGTGAAAAATCGAATATCCCCAGACAAAAATTTAACAGAAGCTATCTTTTCCACACTTCTTTGGGATGTGTGGATTCCTCTCACAGAGTTAAACCTTTCTTTTGATTCAGCAGTTTGGAAACACTGTTTTTGTAGAATCTGCAAAGGGACATTTTGGAGCTCATTGAGTTCTATTGTGAAAAGTAAATATCACCAGATAAAAACTAGAAAGAAGTTCTTTGGGAAACAACTTTGTGATGTGTGGTTTCATCTCAAAGAGTTAAACCTCCATTTTGATTCTGCAGTTGGAAACACAGTTTTGTAGAATCTACAAAGGGACATTTGGGAGCTCACTGGGACCAATGTTGAAAAAACAAATATCTTCAGATAAAAACTAGAAAGAAGCTATCTGAGAAACTGTTTGTGATGTATGAATTCATCTCACAGAGTTGAACCTTTCTTTTGATTCTGCAGTATGGAAACACTGTTTTTGTAGAATCTGCAAAAGGACATTTGGAAGCTCATTGAGGCCTATTGTAAAGAAGTGAATATCATCAGATAAAAACAAGAAAGAAGCTGTCTTTGAAGCTATGTTGTGATGTGTTAATTCAGCTCACAGAGTTAAACTTATATTTTGATTCAGCTCTTTGGAATCACTATATTTGTGGAATCTGCAAAGGGATATTTGGGAGCTCATTGAGGCTTATTGTAAAGAAGTATATATTTCCAGGTAAAAACTAAAAAAGGGCTCTCTGTGAAACTGCTTTCTGATGTGTACATTCATCTCACAGAGTTAAACTTACCTTTTGATTCAGCAGTTTGGAAACACTATTTTCATAGAATCTGCAAAGGGACATTTGGAAGCTCATTGTGGCCTATTTTGGAGAAGTGAATATCACCAGATAAAAACTAGAATGAAGCTCTCCGTGAAAGTGATTGCTGATGTGGGGATTCATCTCACAGAGTTAAACCTGTATTTTGTTTCAGCTGTTTGGAAACACCAGCTTTTGTAGGATCTGTGATGGGACATCTGGGAGCTCTTTTAGGGAAATGGTGAAAAAGTGAATATCCCCAAATATAAACGAGAAGGAAGTTTTCTCAGATACTGCTTTATGATGTGTGCATTCGTCTCACAGAGTTAAACCTTTCTTTTGATTCAACAGTTTGGAAACACTGTTTTTGTAGAATCTGCAAAAAGACATTTGGGAGTGCATTGATACATGTGGTTAAAAAGCAAACATCCTCAAATAAAAACTAGAAAAAGGTATCTGTCAAATTGCTTTGTGATGTGTAAACTCATCTCACAACGTTAAATCATTTTGATTCAGCAGTTTGGAAACACTAGTTTTTGTAGAATCTCCCAAGGGATATTTGAGAACTCATTGAGGCCTAGGTTGAAAAGGCAAACATTCCCAGACAAATACCAGATAAAAGCTTTGCGTGAAATGGCTTTGTGATGTGTTTATTTATCTCACAGAGGTAAACCTATCTTTTGATTCAGCAGTTTGGAAACACTGTTTTTGTAGAATCTGCAAAGGGACATTTTGGAAAGCATTGAGGCCCATGGTGAAAAAGTGAGTATCTCCAGATTAAAAAAATAGAAAGAAGCTATTTGTGAAACTACTTTGTGATGTGAAGATTCCTCTTACAGAGTTAAGTGTTTCTTTTGATTCAGCAGTTTGTAAACACTGTTTTTGTAGAATCTGTGAATGGACATTTGGGAGCTCTTTGAGGCCTAGGGTGATAAAGGGAATATCTGCAGAAAAAAACTAGAAAGAAGCTATCTACGAAACTGCTTTGTGATATGTGGGTTCATCTCACAGAGTTAAATTTTTCTTTTGATTCAACAGTTTGGAAACACTGTTTTTGTACAATTTATGACGGGACATTTGGGAAATCATTGAGGTGTAAAATGAAAAGGCAAATATCCCCAGTAAACCTTTCTTTTGATTCAGCAGGTTGGAATCACTCTTTTTGTGGAATCTCTGAAAGGACATTTAAGAGTCCATTGAGGTTTCTGGAAAAAGAAACTAATATTACCAGATAAATACTAGAAAGAAGCTCAGTTGTAATCACTCTTTTTGTAGAATCTCTGAAAGGACATTTAAGAGCCCATTCAGGTTTCTGGAAAAAAAAGTATATATAGCCAGATAAATACTAGAAAGAAGCTATTTAAGAAACCGCTTTATGATGTGAGCATTCATCTCACTTTGTTAATCCTTTCCTTTGATTCAACAGGTTGGAATTACTGTTTTTATAGAAACTGTGAAGGGACACTTGGCTACCCTTTGAGGCCTAGGGGGAAAAAAGGAATAGCCCCAGAAAGAAATAGAAAGAAGCTATCTGTGAAACTACTTTGTGGTATGTAGGCTCATCTCACAGATTGAAATCTTTCATTTGATTCAGCAGGTTATAAACCTTTTTTTTGGAGAATCTGCAAAGGGACTATCTGTAGCCCATTGAAGTCTATTTTGTAAAATTGACTATGCCCAGGTAAAATCAACAAAGAAGCTATCTGTGAAGTGGCTTTGTGGTGTGGGGATTTATCTAACAGTGTTAAACGTTTCCTTTCATTCAGCAGGTTTGAAACACTTTTTTAAAAAAATTACACAAAGGGGTATACGGGAAAGTCTCAAAGACTCCTATGGGGAAAAACTGAATATCCACAGATAAAAACTACAAAGAATCTATCTGAAATGGCTTTACTGAATATTCCCAGATAAAAAAATAGAAAGAGGCTACCTGTGGAATTGCTTTGTGATGTGTGGATTCATATCACATAGTTAAACCTTTCTTTTGATTCAGCAGGATGGAAACACTCTTTTTTGAGATTCTGCAAAGGGAAATTTGGGAGCCCATCGAGGTCTATGGTGAAAAATTGATTATTTTCAGATAAAAACTAGTAAAAAGCTTTCTGTGAAAATGCTTTGTGATGTGTGGATTTATCTCACAGATTCAAACCTTTCTTTTGATTCAGCAGGTTGAAAACACTCTTTTTGGAGAATCCCTGGTGGGACATTTTGGAGCCCATTGAGGCCTGTAAGAAAAACCTGAGTATACCAAGATAAAAGCTAGAAAGAAGGTATCTGTGAAACTGCTTTGTGATATCTGTATTTATCTCACAGAGTTCAACATTTCTTTTGATTCAGCATGTTGGAAACACTCTTTTTTTAGATTCTGTGAAGGGACATTTTGTAGCTCATGGAAGCCTATTTGAAAAAAATATATATATCCCCATATAAAAAGTAGAAAGAAGCATTCTGTGAAAATGATTTGTTATGTATGGATTCATCCCAGAGACTTCAACCTTTCTTTTGATTCAACACGTTGGAATACTCTTTCTGGAGAATCAGTAAAGGGACATTTGATAGCCCATTGAGGTCTATTGGGAAAAACAGAATATCACCAGAGAAAATCTAGAAAGAAGCTATCTGTGAAACTTCTTTGTGATGTGTGGATTCATCTCAGAGACTTAAACTTTTCTTTTGATTCAACAGGTTGGAAACACCCTTTTTGGAGAATCTGTGAAGGGATATTATGGAACCCATTGGGGCTTTTGGTGAAAACCTGAATATTCCCAGATAAAAAGTAGAAAAAAAATCCATCTCTGAAACTACATTATTATATGTGGATGCATCTCACAGAGTAAAAGCTTACTTTTGATTCAGTATGCTGGAAACACTCTATTTGGAGTATCTGTGAAGGGACATTTAAGAGCCCATTGAGGCCAAAAAAGAAAAACAGAATATCCCCAGATAAAAACTACAAAAAACTATCTGTAAAACTGCCTTGTGATGTTTGGGTTCATCTTGCAGAGTTAAACCTTCCTTTAGATTCAGCAGGTTGGAAATGCTATTTTTGGAGAATCTGCAAAGGGACATTTCGGAGCCCATTGAGGACTATGTGGAAAATTCAAATTTCCTCAGATAAAAACTAGAAATAAGCTTTCTGTGAAACTGCTTTGTGATGTGTGGATTCTGCTCACAGAGGTAAACGTTTCTTTTAATTCAGCAGGTTGGAAACAGCTTTTTATTGGAAAGTGTGCAGGGAAATTTGGAAGGTCATTGAAGCCTATGGGGAAAAAACTGAATATCCCCAGATAAAAATGACAAAGAAGATCTCTGGTAAACTGCTTTGTGATCTGTGCATTCATCTCATAAATGTAAATCTTGCTTTTGATTCAGCAGGTAGGAAATACTCTTTTTGTACAATCTACAAAGAGGTATTTTGGAGCCATCATGGCTTATGGAAAAAGAAATGACATTTCCAGATATAAACTAGAAAGAAGCTATCTGTGAAACTGACTTGTGATGTGTGGATTCATCTCACAAAGTTAAACCTTTCTTTTGATTCAACGGGATAGAAACACTCTTTTCATAGAATCTACAAAGGGACATTTGGGAGACCATAGACGTTAAGGGAAAAACCTAATATTTTCCTATCAAAACTAGAAAGAAGCTATCTGTGAAAGTGCCTTCCAATTTGTTGATTCATCTCGGAGAGTAAAACATTTCTTTTGATTCTTCAGGTTGGAAATACTCTTTCTGGAGCATCTGCAAAGGGACATTTGGGCACTCAAAAAGACCTATGTGGAGAAAATGAATATCCCCAGATAAAAACTAGAAAGAATCTATCTGAGAAACTGATTTCTGATGTTAGGATACATATCATAGAGTTTAATTTTTCTTTTGATTAAGCAGGTTGGAAACCCTATTTTTGTAGAATCAGCAAAGGGATATTGGGAGCCCATTCAGGCCTAGGGAAAAAACTGGATATCCCCAGATAAAACTAAAAAGAAACTATGTGTGAAACTGCTTTGTGATATGTGGATTCATCTCACAGATTGAAATCTTTCTTTCAATGCAGCAGGTTATAAACACTCTAATTGGAGATTCTTGAAGGGACATTTCATAGTCCATTGAGGTCTATGGGGAAAAACCAAATATCCCCAGATAAAAACTAGAAAGAAACTAACTGAAAAACTGCTTTCTGATGTGTGGGTTCATCTCACAGAGTTAAACCTTTCTTTAAAGAGTGGAAACACTCTTTTTGCAGATTCTGCAAAGGGACACTTGGGAGCCCAAGGAGTCCTATGGAAAAAAGCTGAAAATTCCCACATCAAAACTGCAAAGTAGCTATCAGTCAAACTGCTTTGGGATGTGTGGATTCATCTCACAAAGTAAAATTTTTCTTTTGATTCTTCAGATTGGAAACACCCTTTTTGAGAATCTACAAAAGGACATTTGGGAGCCCTTTGAGAACAATGGGGAAAAACTGAACATCCTTACATAAAAACTACAAAGAAGCTATTTGTGAAACTGCTTTGTAAAAGGTGGACTCATCTCATAAAAATAAAACTTTCTTTTGATTCAGCAGGTTGGAAACACTGATTTTGGAGAATCAGCGAATAGACATTTGGAAGCCCATTACGGTCTATGGGGGAAAACCCAAATATCCCAAGATAAAAACTAGAAACAAGCTATCTGTGACACTGCTTTGTGATGTGCAGATTGATACCTCAGTGTTAAACCTTCCTTTTGATTCAGCAGGTTGCAAACACTCTTTTTACAGATTCAGTGGAGGGACATTTAGGAGCCCAGAAAGGCCTAAGTGGAAAAATCTGAATATCCCCAGATAAAAACCAGAAAGAAACTATCTATGAAACTGCTTTTTGATGTGTGGATTCATCAGAGTTAAACCTGTGTGTTCATTCAGCAGTTAAACCTTTCTTTTTATTCAGTATGTTGGAAACACTTTTTGGAGAATCTGTGAAGAGACATTTGAGAGCCCACTGAAGCTCATGGAGTTACATAGAATAACCCCAGAAAAAAACTAAAAGGAAACTATCTGTGAAACTGCTTTGTGATGTGTGGATCCATCTCACAGACTTATTCATTCAGCAGCTTAGAAACACTCTTTTTCTAGGGTCGGTGAAGGGACATTTGGAAACCCATTGAGGTCTATAAGGAAAAACAGAATATCACCAGATATAAACTAGAAAGAAGTTATCTGTGAAACTACTTTCTGATGTATGGATTCATCTCCCAGCCTTAAGCATTTCTTTTGATGCAGCAGACTGGAAACTTTCTTTTAGTAGAATCTCCAAAAGTACATTTGGGAGCCCATTGAGGCCTGTGGGAAAAAAATGAATGTCCCCAGAAATATCTAGAAAGAAGCTATCTGAAGTACTGCTTTGTGATTTGTGAATTCATGTCACAGATTTAAATCTTTCTTTTGATTCAGCCAATCGTAAATATTCTTTTTGGAGAATTTGTGAAGGGACATTTGGGAGACCATTGAGACCTATGGGGGAAAATGAAATGTTCCCAGATAAAAACTTGAAAGAAGCTTTCTGTGAAACTGTTTTGTGATGTTTGGATTCATCTCACAGAGTTAACCCAATCTTTTGACTCAGCAGAATCCAAACACTCTTTGTGGATTATCTGCTAAGGGACATTTGTAAGACCTTTGCAGGCCTATGCATAAAAACTGAATATCATCGGACAAAAACTACAAAGAAGCTGTATGACAAACTACTTTTTGATGTGTTGATTCATCTCATAGAGTTAAACATTTCTTTTGGTTCAGCAGGTTGGAAAAACTCTTTTTGGAGAATCTGCAAAGGGATGTTGGGAGCCCATTGAGGCCTATGGGGGGAAAAATCCACAGATAAAAGCTGTAAAGAAACTATCTGTGAAACTGCTTTGTGATGTGTGGATTCATCTCGCAGAATTAAATCTTTCTTTTGACTCAGCTGGTTGGAAAAACCATTTTGGAGAATCTGCAAAAAATCTTGTTGGAGCCCATTGGGGCCTATGAAGAAAAACAGAATATCCTTAGATAAAAACTAGGCAGAAGCCTTCTGTGAAACTGTTTGTGATATGTGGGTTCAACTCATAGTTTTAAATCTTTCTTTTGATTCAGCATGTTGGAAACCCTCTTTTTGGGGAATCTGTGAAAAACATTTGGGAGTCCATTGGTGCCTTGGAATAAAAAGGAATACCCCAACATAAAAACTAGAGAAAATATTTCTGTGAAACTGCTTTGAGAAGTGTGGATTCATCTCACAGTTAATCCTTTCTTTTTCTTCAGCAGGTTGGAAACACTCTTTATGGAGAATCTGTAAAAGGACATTTGGGGGTCCATTGGGATTGATGAAGAAAAACAGAGTAGTGGCAGATAAAAATGAGAAAGAAGCTATCTGTGAAACTACTTTGTGATGTGTGCATTCATCTCACAGAGTTAAAACTTTCTTTTGATTCAACAGGTTCGAAACACTATCTTTGGAGAATCTGAGAAGAGACATTTGGGAACGCATTGAGGTCTATGTGGAAAAACTAAATATACCCAGATAGGAAATTAAAAGAAGCTATCTGTGAATCTGCTTGTGATGATTGGATTCATTTCCCAGAGTTATACATTTTATTTGATTCAGCAGGTTGTAAACACTGTTTTTGGAGAACTTGCAAAGGGATATTTGTGAGCCCATTAAGGCGTATGTGGTAAAATCAAATACCTGCAGGTAAAAACAAGAAAGAGGCTATGTGAAACTGATTTGTAATGTGTAAATTCATCTCACAGAGTTAAACCTCTCTTTTGATTCAGTAGGTTAGAAATGCTCTTTTTGGAGAATCTATGAAGAGGCACTTTGGAGTGAATGAGGCGTATGGAACAAAACCGAATATTGCCAGAGAAAAACTAAAAAGTAGCTATCTGTGAAACTGTTTTGTGAAGTTTGGATTCACCTCAAAGAATTAAACCTTTATTTTGATGCTGCAACTTGGAAACACTCTTTTTTTTTGTTTTTACAATCTGCAAGGGGACTTTTGAGAGCCCATTGAGACCCATGGGAAAAGATCAAATATCCACAGAAAAAAACTAGAAAGAAGCTCTCTGTGAAACTGCTTTTTGATGTGTGCATTCATCTTACAGAGTTAAAGGTTTCTATTGATTCAGCAAGTTGGAAACACTCTTTTTGGAGAATCTGCAAAAAGGCTTTTTAGAGCCCAATGATGCCTAGGGGAAAACCTGAATATCCCCTGATAAAAATTAGAAAGTAGTCATCTGTGAAAGTACTTTGTAATGTGTGGATTCATCTCATAAAGTTTTCTTTTGATTCAGCAGGTTCAAAACACTCTTTTTCTAGAGTCTGTGAAGGGACATTTGGCAGGCAATTGAGGATTATGTAGGAAAACCAAATATCCCCAATTAAAAACTAGAAAGAAGCTATGTATGAAACTACTTTGTGATGTTTGGATTCATCTCAAAGAGTAAAATTTTTCTTTTCATTCAGCAGTTTGGAAACACTCTTTTTGGAGAATCTTCAAAGGGCCATTTGAGAGTCCATTGAGGCCCATGGAAAAAAACTGAATATCCACTGATAAAAACTCAAAAGAAATTATCCAAGAAACTGCTTTGTGATGTGTGGATTCATCTTACAGAGTTAAATGATTTTATTGATTCAGCAGTTCAGAAACGCCGTTTTTGGAGAATCTGCCAAGAGACATTTTGGAGCCCATTAGTACCTAAGGAAAAATCGAATATCACCAGATAAAAACTAGAAAGAATCTATCTCTGAAACTGCTTTGTGATGTGTGGATTCATATAACAGAGTTAAAGTTTTCCTTTGGTTTGAGACTGTTCAAAACACTCTTTTTCTAGAATCTGTGAAGGGATATTTGGGAGCCCATTGAGAACTATGGAGAGAATCTGAATATCCCCAGGTAAAAACTAGAAAGAAGTTATCTGTGAGACTGCTTTGCGACGTGTAGATTCATCCCACATAGTTTAAGCTTTCTTTTTATTCATCAGGGTGGAAACACTCTTTCTAAACAATCTGCAAAGGGACATTTTGTAGCCCTTTTAGGCCTATGGGGAGAAACCAAATATCCCCAGACAAAAACTGGAAAGAAGTTATATTTGAAACTGCTTTCTGATGTGAATATTCATCTAACAGAGGTAAACCTTTCTTCTGATCCAGCAGGTTGCAAACAGTCTTATTGGAGAGTCTGTGGAGGTTCATTTTGGAGCCCTTCGAGCCCGGTGGGGAAAAACCAAATAGACCCAAATAAAAATTAGAAATAAGCTATCTGTGAAACTGCTTTGTGATGCATGAATTCACCTTACAGAGTTAAATCTTTCTTTGGATTCAGCAGGTTGGAAACACACCTTTTGGAAAATCTGCAAAGGGACATTTGAAAGCGCATTGAGTTTATGGGGCGAAATTGAATATCCCCATATAAAACCAAGAAGGTAGCTACAAGTGAAACTGTTTTGTTATTTATGGATTCATCTCACAGTCTCATTTTGATTTAGCAGGTTGGATACACTCTTTTTAGAGAATCTATGAAGAAACATTTGGGAGCACAATGAGGCCTAGGGAAAAAATTTAAAATCCCCAGATGTAAACTAGAATGAAGCTATCTGTAAAACAGCTTTGTGATGTGTAGATTCATCTCAAAGAGTTAAAGCTTTCTTTGCATTCAGCAGGTTGAAAACACTCCTTCTAGACAATCTGCAATGGGACATTTTGTAGCCCATTGAGGTCTATGGGGAAAACCTTATCATCTCCAGATAAAAAGTAGAAAGAAGCTATCTGTGAAAGTGCTTTGTGATGTGAAGATTCTTCTCACAGAGGTAAACCTTTCTTTTGATTCAGCATGTTGCAAACACTCTTATTGGAGAATCTACAAAGGTTCATTTCGGTGCCCATTGAGCACTGTGAGAAAAAACGAAATGCCCCTAGATAAAAACTAGAAAGAAGCTATCTGTGAGACTGCTTTGTGATGCGTGGATTCATCTCACAGTGTTAACCTTTCTTTTGATTCAGCAGATTGGAAACGCTCCTTTTGGAGAATCTGCACAGGATATTTGGAAGCTCATTGAGGTTTATGGGGCAAAATTGAATATCCCCAGATAAAAACTAGAAGGCATTTCCCAGTGAACTTGCTTTGCGATTTGTGTATTCATCTCACATATTAAACTTTCTTTTGATTTAGCAGCTTGGAAACACTCTTTTTACACAGTCTGCAAAGAAATATATGGGAGCCCAATGAAGCCTAGGGAAAAAATTGAAAATCCCCAGATAGAAACGAGAAAGAAGTCATCTGTGAAACAACTTTGTGATGTGTGGATCCATCTCACAGAGGAAAACCTGTTTTTTGATTCAGCAGATTGGAAACACTCCTTTTGTACAATGTGCAAAGGGACACTAGGGAACTCATTGAGGCCTATGGGGAAAAACAGAATATCCACAGATAAAAACTAGAAAAAAGCTATCTGTGAAACTGCTTGTGATGTGTGGATTCATCTTACAGAGTTAAACGTTTTAATAGATTCAACAGGTTGGAAAAAGTCTGTTTGGAAAATCTGTGAAGAGACATTTTCGAGTCAATTGAGGCCTAGGGGAAAAAAACCTGAATATCCCTAGATAACAACTAAAAAGAAGATATCTGTGAAACTGCCTTGTGAAGTAACTGCCTTGTGAATCCACAGATTCATCTTGCAGAATTAAAATTTTCTTTTAGAGTCAGTGGGTTTGATCACTCTTTTTGTAGAATCTGTGAAGGGACATTTGGAAGCCCATTGAAGCCTGTGGAGAAAAACGGAATATGCCCAGATAAAAACTAGAAAGAAGTTTTCTGTGAAACTGTTTTGTGATGTGTGGATTAATCTCACAGAGGTAAAATTTTCTTTTGATTTAGCAGGTTGGAAACATTCTTTATGTGGAATGTGTGAAGAGACATTTTGGAGAACATTGCTGTCTAGGAGTAAAACGAAATATTTTGGAAGACTGGTGATTTCTGCATTTTCAACTGAGGTACTGGGGTGATCTCACTAGGGAGTGTGAGAAAATTGGTGCTGGTCAGCTACTGCAGCCCGACCAGCAAAAGCTGAAGCAGGGCGAGGCATCTCCTCACCTGGGAAGCGTAACGGGGAATGGAATCCCTTTTCCAAGCTAGGGGAACTGAGACACACAACACCTGGAAAATCAGGTAACTCCCACCACAATACAGTGCTTTAAGCAACGGGCACACCAGGAGATAATACCCACCTCTGGCCGGGAGGGTCCCACAGCCACGGAGCCTCCATCATTGCTAGCACAGCAATCTGCGATCTAACCACAAGGCAGCAGCGAGGCTGGGGGAGGGGTGCCCGCCACTGCTGAAGCTTAAGTAGGTAAACAAAGCCACTGGGAAGCTCGAACTGGGTGGAGCTCACAGCAGCTCAAGGAAACCTGCCTGTCTCTGTAGACTCCGCCTCTGGGGACAGGGCACAGATAAACAACAACAACAACAAAAGAAGCAGAAACCTGCCCAGACGCAAACGGCTCTGTCTGACAGCTTTGAAGAGAGCAGTGGATCTCCCAAAATGGAGGTAGGGATCTGAAAAAGGAAAGACTGCTGGCTCAAGTGGGTCCCTGACCCCTGAGTAGCCTAACTGGGAGACATCCCCCACTAGGGGCAGTCTGACATCCCACACCTCACAGGGTGGAGTACACCCCTGGGAGGAAGCTTCCAAAGTAAGAATCAAGCAGGTATACTCGCTGTTCAGCAGTATTCTATCTTCTGCAGCCTCTGCTGCTGATACCCAGGCAAACAGGGTCTGGAGTGGACTTCAAGCAATCTCCGACAGACCTACAGCTGAAAGTCCTGACTATTAGAAGGAAAACTATAAAACAGGAAGAACACCTGTACCAAAACCCCATTACTACGTCACCATCATCAAAGACCAGAGGTAGATAAAACCACAAAGATGGGGAAGAAGCAGGGCAGAAAAGCTGGAAATTCAAAAAATAAGAGCACATCACCCCCTGCAAAGGAGCACAGCTCATTGCCAGCAACGGATCAAAGCTGGTCAGAGAATGACTTTGACGAGATGAGAGAAGAACACTTCAGTCCATCAAACTTCTCAGAGCAAAAGGAGGAATTACATATCCAGCACAGAGATACTAAAAATCTTGAAAAAAGAGTGGAAGAATTGATAGCTAGAATAATTAATGCAGAGAAGGTCATAAACAAAATGACTGAGATGAAAACCATGACACGAGAAATACGTGACAAATCCACAAGCTTCAGTAACTCATTCGATTAACTGGAAGAAAGAGTATCAGCGATTGAGGATCAAATGAATGAAATGAAGCGAGAAGAGAAACCAAAAGAAAAAAGAAGAAAAAGAAATGAAGAAAGCCTGCAAGAAGTATGGGATTATGTAAAAAGACCAAATCTACGTCAGATTGGGGTGCCTGAAAGTGACGGGGAAACTGGAACCAAGTTGGAAAACACTCTTCAGGACATCATCCAGGAGAACTTCCCCAACCTAGTAGGGCAGGCCAACATTCAAATTCAGGAAATATAGAGAACACCACAAAGATACTCCTCGAGAAGAGCAACTCCAAGACACATAATTGCCAGACTCACCAAAGTTGAAATGAAGGAAAAAATCTTAAGGGCAGCCAGAGAGAAAGGTCGGGTTACCCACAAAGGAAGCCCATCAGATTAACAGCAGACCTCTCAGCAGAAACTCTACAAGCCAGAAGAGAGTGGGGGCCAATATTCAACATTCTTAAAGAAAAGAATTTTAAACCCAGAATTTCATATCTAGCCAAACTAAGTTTCATAAGTGAAGGAGAAATAAAATCCTTTACAGATAAGCAAATGCTTAGAGATTTTGTCACCACCAGGCCTGCCTTACAAGAGACCCTGAAGGAAGCCCTAAACATGGAAAGAAACAACCAGTACCAGCCATTGCAAAAACATGCCAAAATGTAAAGACCATCGAGGCTAGGAAGAAACTGCATCAACTAACGAGCAAAATAACCAGTTAATATCATAATGGCAGGATCAAGTTCACACATAACAATATTAACCTTCAATGTAAATGCACTAAATGCTCCAATTAAAAGACACAGACTGGCAAACTGGATAAAGAGACAAGACCCATCAGTCTGCTGTATTCAGGAGACCCATCTCACATGCAGAGATATACATAGGCTCAAAATAAAGGGATGGAGGAAGATCTACCAAGCAAATGGAGAACGAAAAAAAGCAGGGGTTGCAATCCTAGTCTCTGATAAAATAGACTTTAAACCATCAATCATCAAAAGTGACAAAGAAGGCCATTACATAATGGTAAAGGGATCAATTCAACAGGAAGAGCTAACTATCCTAAATATATATGCACCGAATACAGGAGCACCCAAATTCATGAAGCAAGTCCTTAGAGACTTACAAAGAGACTTAGACTCCCATACAATAATAATGGGAGACTTCAGCACTCCACTGTCAATATTAGACAGATCAACGGGACAGAAAGTTAACAGGGATATCCAGGAATTGAACTCATCTCTGCACCAAGCGGACCTAATAGACATCTATAGAACTCTCCACCCCAAATCAACAGAATATACATTCTTCCAAGCACCACATCGCACTTATTCCAAAATTGACCACATAATTGGAAGTAAAGCACTCCTTAGCAAATGCAAAAGAACAGAAATTATAATAAACTGTCTCTCAGACCACAGTGCAATCAAACTAGAACTCAGGACTAAGAAACTCAATCAAAACCGCTCAACTACATGGAAACTGAATAACCTGCTCCTGAATGCCTACTGGGTACATAACGAAATGAAGGCAGAAATAAAGATGTTCTTTGAAACCAATGAGAACAAAGATACAACATACCAGAATCTCTGGGACACATTTAAAGCAGTGTGTAGAGGGAAATTTATAGCACTATATGCCCACAAGAGAAAACTGGAAAGATCTAAAATTGACACTCTAACATCACAATTAAAAGAACTGGAGAAGCAAGAGCAAACACATTCAAAAGCTAGCAGAAGGCAAGAAATAACTAAGTTCAGAGCAGAACTGAAGGAGATAGAGACACAAAAAACCCTCCAAAAAATCAATGAATCCAGGAGTTGGTTTTTTGAAAAAATCAACAAAATGGATAGACCACTAGCAAGACTAATAAAGAAGAAAAGAGAGAAGAATCAAATAGACGCAATAAAAAATGATGAAGGGGATATCACCACCGACCCCACAGAAATACAAACTACCATCAGAGAATACTCTAAACACCTCTATGAAAATAAACTGGAAAATCTAGAAGAAATGGATAATTTCCTGGACACTTACATTCTCCCAAGGCTAAACCAGGAAGAAGTTGAATCCCTCAATACACCAATAGCAGGCTCTGAAATTGAGACAATAATTAATAACCTACCAACCAAAAAAGGTCCAGGAACGGATGGATTCACAGCTGAATTCTACCAGAGGTACAAGGAGGAGCTGGTACCATTCCTTCTGAAACTATTCCAATCAATAGAAAAAGAGGGAGACCTCCATAACTCATTTTATGAGGCCGACATCATCCTGATACCCAAGCCTGGCAGAGACACAACAAAAAAACAAAATTTTAGACCAATATCCCTGATGAACATCAATGCAATAATCCTCAATAAAATATTGGCAAACCAAATTCAGCAGCACGTCAAAAAGCTTATCCACCATGATCAAGTGGGCTTCATCCCTGGGATGCAAGGCTGGTTCAACATATGCAAATCAATAAACGTAATCCAGCATATAAACAGAACCAAAGACAAGAACCACAGGATTATCTCAATAGATGCGGAAAAGGCTTTTGACAAAATTCAACAGCCCTTCATGCTAAAAACGCTCAGGAAATTCGGTGTAGATGGAACGTACCTCAAAATAATAAGAGCTATTTATGACAAACCCACAGCCAATATCATACTGAATGGGCAAAAACTGGAAAAATTCCCCTTGAAAACTGGCACAAGATAGGGATGCCCTCTCTCACCACTCTTATTCAACATAGTGTTGGAAGTTCTGGCTAGGGCAATCAGGCAAGAGAAAGAAATGAAGGGTATTGGCTGGGCGCGGTGGCTCAAGCCTGTAATCCCAGCACTTTGGGAGGCTGATACAGGCGGATCACGAGGTCAGGAGACTGAGACAATCCTGCCTAACACGGTGAAACCCCGTCTCTACTAAAAAATACAAAAAACTAGCCAGGCGAGGTGGCGGGCGCCTGTAGTCCCAGCTACTCAGGAGGCTGAGGCAGGAGAATGGCATAAACCCGAGAGGCGGAGCTTGCAATGAGCTGAGATCCGGCCACTGCACTCCAGCCTGGGCGACGAGCGAGACTCTGTCTCAACAACAACAACAAAAAGAAATAAAGGGTATCCAGTTAGGAAAAGAAGAAGTCAAATTGTCCCTGTTTGCAGATGACATGATTGTATATTTAGAAAACCCCATTGTCTCAGCCCAAAATCTCCTTAAGCTGATAAGCAACTTCAGCAAAGTCTCAGGATACAAAATTAATGTGCAAAACTCACAAGCATTCCTATAAACCAGTAACAGACAAACAGAGAGCCAAATCAGGAATGAACTTCCATTCACAATTGCTTCAAAGAGAATAAAATACCTAGGAATCCAACTTACAAGGGATGTAAAGGACCTCTTCAAGGAGAACTACAAACCACTGCTCAGTGAAATCAAAGAGGACACAAACAAATGGAAGAACATACCATGCTCATGGATAGGAAGAATCAATATCATGAAAATGGCCATACTACCCAAGGTTATTTATAGATTCAATGCCATCCCCATCAAGCTACCAATGAGTTTCTTCACAGAATTGGAAAAAATCTGCTTTAAAGTTCATATGGAACCAAAAAAGAGCCTGCATTGCCAAGCCAATCCTAAGTCTGAAGAACAAAGCTGGAGGCATCACGCTACCTGACTTCAAACTATACGACAAGGCTACAGTAACCAAAACAGCATGGTACTGGTACCAAAAGAGAGATATAGACCAAGGGAACAGAACAGAGTACTCAGAAATAATACCACACATGTACAGCCATCTGATCTTTGACAAACCTGAGAGAAACAAGAAATGGGGAAAGGATTCACTATTTAATAAATGGTGCTGGGAATATTGGCTAGCCATAAGTAGAAAGCTGAAACTGGATCCTTTCCTTACTCCTTATACGAAAATTAATTCAAGATGGATTAGAGACTTAAATGTTAGACCTAATACCATAAAAACCCTAGAAGAAAACCTAGGTAGTACCATTCAGGACATAGGCATGGACAAAGACTTCATGTCTAAAACAACAAAAGTAATGGCAGCAAAAGCCAGAATTGACAAATGGGATCTAATTAAACTGAAGAGCTTCTGCACAGCAAAAGAAACTACCATCAGATTGAACAGGCAACCTACAGAATGGGAGAAAATTTTTGCAATCTACTCATCTGACAAAGGGCTAATATCCCGAACCTACAAAGAACTCAAACAAATTTACAAGAAAAAAACAAACAACCCCATCAAAAAGTGGGCAAAGGATATGAACAGACATTTCTCAAAAGAAGACATTCATACAGCCAACAGACACATGAAAAAATGCTCATCATCACCGGCCATCAGAGAAATGCAAATCAAAACCACAGTGAGATAGCATCTCACACCAGTTAGAATGGCAATCATTAAAAAGTCAGGAAACAACAGGTGCTGGAGAGGATGTGGAGAAATAGGAACACTTTTACACTGTTGGTGGGATTGTAAACTAGTTCAACCATTATGGAAACAGTATGGCAATTCCTCAAGGATCTAGAACTAGATGTACCATATGACCCAGCCATCCCACTACTGGGTATATACCCACAGGATTATAAATCAGGCTGCTATAAAGACACATGCACACGTATGTTTATTGCGGCACTATTCACAATAGCAAAGACTTGAAATCAACCCAAATGTCCATCAGTGACAGACCGGATTAAGAAAATGTGGCACATGTACACCATGGAATATTATGCAGCCATGAAAAAGGATGAATTTGAGTCCTTTGTGGGGACATGGATGCAGCTGGAAACCATCATTCTTAGCAAACTATCACAAGAACAGAAAACCGAACACCGTATGTTCTCACTTATAGGTGGGAACTGAACAATGAGATCACTTGGACTCGGGAAGGGGAACATCACACATCGGGGCCTATCATGGGGAGGGGGAAGGGAGGAGGGATTGCATTGGGAGTTATACCTGATATAAATGATGAATTGATGGGTGCTGACGAGTTGATGGGTGCAGCACACCAACATGGCACAAGTATACATATGTAACAAACCTGCACGTTATGCACATGTACCCTAGAACTTAAAGTATAATAAATATATATATATATTTAAAAGATTAATACTAAAAAAAAAAAAAAAGAAATATTTCCAGGTAAAAACTAGACAGAACATATCTGTTAAACTGTTTTGTGATGCGTGGATGCATCTCTCAAATTTCCGCGTTGTTGTTGACTCTGCAGGTTGAAAATACTCTTTTGGTAGAATCTCTGAAAAGACGTTTGGGAGTCCTTTCAGGCCTGTGAGGATAAACCGAATATCCCCAGATAAAAACTACAAAGAGGGTATCTGTGAAACTGCTTTGTCATGGGGGGGATTCATCTCGAAACTTTAAACCTTTCTTTTGATTGAGCAGATTGGAAACACACTTTTTGTAGAATCTATGAAGGGACATTTGGGAGCCCACTGAGGCCTATAGGGAAAAAACAAATATCTCCAGATGAAAACTAGGAAATAGCTATCTGTGAAAGTGTTTTGTGATGTTTGGATCATTTTATAGTGTTAAACCTTTCTTTTTATTCTGTAGGGTAGAAACACTCTTTTCAGTTAATCTGTGAAGAGGCATTTCAGAGTCCATTGTGGCCTATGCGGGAAAAAAACAAAAACGAATATCCCCTGATAAGAACTAGAAAGAAGCTATCTGTGAAACTGTTTTATGATGTGTGGATTTATCTCACAGAGTTAAACCTTTCTATTAATTCTCTAGATTGGAAACATTCCTTTGGAGATTGTGTGCAGGCACATATGACAGCCCATTGGGTCCCACAGGGATAAGCCAAATATTCTCATAAAAAACTAGAAAGAAGGTGTCTATGAAATTGCTTGAATGTATGTATTCATCTCACAAAGTTAAAACTTTGCTTTGATTCAGCACGTTAGAAACACTTTTTACTGAATCTAGAAAGGGACATTTTGGAGCCCATTGAGGTTTATGGGGAAAAACTTAATATCCACAGATAAAAACTGGAAAGAAACTGTCTGTGAAACTGCTTTGTGATGTGTGGATTCACCTCACCGACTTAAACCTTTGTTTTGATTCGGCAGCTTGGGAACACTGTTTTTGTAGAATTGGTGAAGCAACATTTGGGAGGCCATGGGGACCTATGGAGTACAACTGAATATTTCTATATAAAAGCTAGAAACAAGCTATGTGTGAAACTGCTTTGTGATGTGTGGATTAATCTCACATAGTTAAACCTTTCTATTTATTCAGCAGGTTGGAAACTCTCTTTCTGGAGCATCAGCGAAGGTACAGTGTTAAATCTTTCTTTTATTTAGCCAGTTGGAGACACTAATTTTGAGGAATCTGTGAAAAAACATTTGGGAATCCATTGAGGCCTATAACGGAAAACCAAATATCTGCAGATAAAAATTAGAAGGAAGCTATCTGTGAAACTGCTTTGTGATGTGTGGAATCGTCTCACAGAGTTAAACCTTTCTTTGAATTCAGCAGGTTGTAATCACTCTTTTCATAGAAACTGTGAAGAGATATTTGGAAGCCCACTGAGGCCAATAAAAAAAACTAAACATTCCCGATAAAAACTGTAAAGAAGCTATCTGAGAAACTGCTTTATGATGTATGGTGTGAACTCACAGAGTTAAACCTTTTCTTTGATTCAGCAAGTTGGAATCACTCTATTTGGAGAATTTGTGAAGGGACATTGGGGAGCTCATTGAGTTCTAAGGAGAAAAATGGCATTTCCTCAGATAAAAACTAGAAAGGAGCTATCTGTAAAACTGCTGTGTTATGTGTGATTCATTTCACGGAGTTAAACCTTTATTTTGATGCAACAGGTTGAAAACACTCTTTTTGTAGAATCTGCAATGGGACATTTGAGAGCCCAAAGAAGACTATAAGGTAAAGCAAAATATTTCAAATTAAAAAATAGAATGAAGCTGTCTGTGAAACTGCTTTGTGATGTGTGGATTCGTCTAACATCATTAAAGCTTTCTTTGATTCCACATGTTGGAACACTCTTTATGTAGAATGTGGGAAGGGACGTTTGGGAGTCCTTTGAGGTCTATTCAAAAAAATGAAATATTCCCAGATAAAAACTAGAAAGAAATCGTCTGTGAAACTGCTTTTTGATGTGTGGATTCATTTCAAAGAGTTAAACCTTTCCTTTCATTGAACAGGTTGGAAACACTCTTTGTGGTGAATCTGTGAAGGGACATTTGTGAGCCTATGGGAGTCTATGAGGATAAAACTGAATATGTGCAGATGAAAACTAGAAGGAAGCCAACTGTGAAAGTGCTTTGGGATATAGGTATTCATCTCATGGAGTTAAAACTTTCTTTTCATTCAGCAGATTGAAAACTCTCTTTTTGTTGAATTTGCAAAGGTCTATTTCGAATCTCATTGAGATTTATGGGGAAAAACAAAATATCCACAGATAAAATCTGGAAAGAAGCTATCTGTGCAACCGCTTTGTAATGAGTGATTTCAGCTCACTGACTTAGACCTTTCTTTTGATTCAGAAGGTTGGAAATACTCTTTTTTGTAGAATTGGTAAAGGAATATTTGGGAGGCCATAAGGACCTATAGGGAATAACAAAATATCCCCATATAAACACAAGAAATAAGTTACCTGTGAAACTGCTTTGTGATGGGTGGATTCATCTCACATAGTCAAGCCTGTCTATTTATTCAGCAGGTTGGAAACACTCTTTCTGGAGGATCTGTGAAGGGGCATTTGAGCGCCCATTGAGGGATATGGGGAAAACAGTATATCCCCAGATAAAAACCAGAAAATATCTATCTGTAAAACTGCTTTGTGATGTGTGGATTCACCTCACAGTGTTAAACCTTACTTTTGATTCAACAGGTTTGAAACACTCTTTTTGTGGAATCTGTGGAGGGACATTTTGGAGCCATGGTAATCTATAGGGATAAAACTAATATCTCCAGATAAAAACTAGAAAAAAAGCTGTCTGTCAAAGTGCTTTGTGATATGTGGATTCATCTCACAGAGTTAAAACTTTCTTTTGATTCAACAGATTGACACACTTTTCTTGTGGAATCTGCAATGGTACATTTGGGAGCCCATTGATGCCTATGGGGAAAAATCAAATATTCCCAGATAAAAACTAGAAGGAAGGTATCTGTGAAACTGCTTTGTGATGTGTGGATTCATCTCACAGAGATAAACCTTTCTTTTGATTCAGCAAATTGGAAACACCCTTTTGGAGAATCCATGAAGAAAATTTCAAAGTCCTTTGAGGCCTAAGGGGGAAAGGTGAATATTCCCAGATAATAACTAGAAAGAAGCTATTTGTGATATGCAGATTCATCTCACAGAGTTAAAACCTTTTTTGATTGAGCAGGTGAGAAACAGTTTTTTGTGGAAGTTGCGATGGGACATTTTGGAGCCCATTGAGGCCTGTAAGGAAAAACAGAATATCCACGTATAAAAACCTAGAAAGAATCTATCTCTGAAACTGCTTTGTGATATGTGAATTCATCTCACAGAGTTAAAACTTTCTTTTTCTTCACTAGGATAGAAACACTCTTTTTGTAGAATCAGTGAAGGGCATTTTGGGAAATCATTGAGGCCTTTGGGGAAAAACCAAATATCCCCAGATAAAAACTTTTAAGAAGGAATCAGTGAACCTACTTTGTGATGTGTGGATTCACTTCACAAAGATAAGCCTTTCTTTTGATTCAGCAGGTTGGAAACACTGTGTGGAATCTAGGAAGGACCATTTGGGAGCCGATTGTGATCTATGCAAAAAAAAAAAAAAAATGAATATCCAGATATAAAAACTAGGAAGAAGTTTTCTATGAAACCACTATGTGATGTATGGATTCATCTCACAGAGTTAAACCTTTCTTTTGATTCAGCAGGTTGGAAACACTCTTTTTGTAGAATCTGTGAAGGGACTTTTGGGAGCCCATTGTGAACTATACTGAAAAACTGAATATCCTTAGATAAAAACAGGATAGAGCTATTTTTGAAACTGCTTTGTGATGTGTGGATTCATCTCAGTGAGTTAAACTTTCCTTTTAATTTAGTAGATGTTAAGCACTTTTTTTGTAGAATCTGTGAAGGAATAATTGGGAGCCCATTGAGGCCTACAGAAAAAAATCAAACGTACCCAGATAAAAACTAGCCAGAAGCTATTTGTGAAATTACTTTGTGATGTGTGGATTCATCTCACAGATTTAAACTTTTCTTTTAATTCAGTAGGTTGGAAACACTCTTTTTGAAATATCTGGGAAAGGACTTTTGAGAGCCCATTCAAGCCTATGGGGTAAACAGAACACCCAGAGATAAAAACTAGAAAGAATTAATCTGTGAAACTGCTTTGTGATGTGTGGATTCATCTCACAGAGTTAAACCTTAGTTTTGATTCAATAGGTTGGAAACACTCCTTTTTGGTATATCCAAGAGGACATTTTTGAGCTCATTTTAGGCCTATAGGCAAAAACAGAATATCCCTGGATAAAAACCATAAAGAAGCTATCTGAGAAAATGCTTTGTGATGTGTGGTTTCATCTGACAGAGTTAAACCTACCTTTTAATTCAAAAAATTGGAAACACTCTTTTTGTAGAATCTGTGAAGGGTCATTTGGAAACCCATTGAGGCCTATGGGGATTAACGAAATATCCCCATGTAAAAACTTGCAAGAAGCTATCTGAGAAATGCTTTGTGATGTGTTGATTCATCTCACAAAGTTTAACCATTCTTTTGACTCAGCAAGTTGGAAACTCTTTCTCTAGGATTTGCAAAGGTACATTTTTGAGCCCACTGAGACCTATGGGGGAAGAACAAATAACCCCATATTAAAACTAGAAAGCAGCTGTCTGTAAAATTTTTGTGATGTGTGGATTCACTTCACAGACTTAAACCTTTATTTTGATTCCGCAGGTAGGAAACACTCTTTTTGTAGGCTCTTGGATAGTACGTTTGAGGGTCAATTGAGGCCTACAGGGAAAAAATCCAATATCCCCAGATAAAAACTAGAAAGAAACTATCGGAGACACTGCTTTGTGATGTGTGGATTCATGTCACAGAGTTAAACCTTTCTTTTGATTCGGCAGGTAAAAAGCATTCTTTTAGAGAATCTGTGAAGGGACATTTTTGAGTCCCTTTAGGTCTACAGGAATAAAATGGAATATCCCCAGATAAAAACTAGAAAGAAACTATCTGTGAATTTGTGATGCTTAAATTCATCTCACAGAGTTAAACCTCTCTTTTGACTAAGCAGGTTGAAAACACTCTTTTTGGAGAATCTGCAAGGGACATTTGGAAGACCTTTGTGGCCTATAGGGAAAACAGAATATCCCCAGACAAAAAGTAGAACGAATCTTTCTGTGAAACTGCTTAGTGATATGTGGATTCATCTCAGAGAGTTAAACCTTTCTTTTAATTCAGCAGGTTGGAAACATTCTTTTTGGAGAATCTGCAAAGGGAAATTTTTGAGCCCTTTGAGGCCTATGGGGAAAAATTGAATATGTCCAGATAAAAACAAGAAAGAAGCTGTCAGTGAAATTGCTTTGTTATCTGTGGATTCATCTCACAGAAATAAATCTTTCCTTTGATTAAGCAGGATGGAAACAGGTATTTTTGGAGAATCATGGAAGGGACATTTCAGAGCCTATTAAGGCCTATGAGGAAAAACGGAATGTCTGCAGATAAAACTTATAAAAAAGCTGTCTGTGAAACAGCTTGGTGATATTTAGATTCATTTCACAGAATTAAAACTTTCTGTTGCTTCATAAGGTTTGAATCACTGTTTTTGGAGGATCTGTGAAGGGCCATTTTGGAGCACATTGAGGCCTATGGAAACAAATCAAACATCCCTAGTTAAAAACTAGAAAGAATTATCTGTGAGACTTCTTTGTGATGCGTGATTTCATCTCACAGAGTTAATGCTAATTTTGATTCACCAGGTTGGAAACACTCTTTCTGTCAAATCAGTAAATGGACATTTGGGAGACCATTGAGGCCTATGCAAAAAAAGGAATATCTCCAAATAAAACTAGGAAAGACTCTATCTGTGAAACTGCTTTGTGATATGTGGATCCATGCGACAGAATTAAACCTTTCTTTTGATTCAGCAGTTTCTAGACACTGGAAAATATGAGAAGGGACAATTGGGAGCCCATTGATGCCTATGTAGAAATATCAAATATCCCCAGATAAAAACTAGGAAGAAGCTCTCTGTGAAACTGCTTTGTGATGTGTGGATTCAATTCACAAAGTTACACCATTCTTTTGATTCAACAGGTTGGAAACACTCTCTTTGGAGAATCTGTGAAGGAACATTAAGAGCTCATTGATGTCTAAATGGGAAAACCAATTATCCCCTGATGAAAACTGGAAAGAAAGTATCTGTGAAACTGGTTTGTGATGAGATGTTTTGGAAACACTTTTATTGGACAATCTGCAAAGGGAAAACATTGTGTTCTATGCGGGGAAAATGAATATCTCCAGATAAAAACTAGAAAGAAGATATCTATGAAAACGATTTTTCAAGTGCAGATTCATCTCACAGAGTCAAACCTTTCTTTTAATTCAGCAGGTTGGAAACACTCCTTTTAGAGTATCTGTGAAGGAACATTTGGGAGCCCATTGAGGCCTATGAAAAAAATTGTATATTCCAAGATAAAAACTAGAACGAAGGCATTTGTGAAACTACTTTGTGATTTTTAAATTCCCCACCACGGATTAAACATTTCTTTTGATTCAACAGGTTGGAAACACTATTTTTGGAAAATCTGTGAGTGGACACTTGGAAGCCCATTGAGGCCTATGAAGAAAAACCAAAAATCCCCAAATAAAACTAGGAAAAATGCAACTGTGGAACTTCTTTGTGTCGTGTGGATTAATCTCAGAGAGTTAAACCTTTCTTTTGATTCAACAGGGTGCAAACTCTGTGTCCTAAGAATATGCGAAAGGATATTTGGGAGCCCACTGAGGCCTATGGGGAAAAACTGAATATCCCCAGAAAAAAAGGAGAAAGAAACTATTTGTGAAAATGCTTTGTGATATGTGGATTCATGTCAAGAGTTAAACCTTTTTTTATTCAGCAAGTTGCAAACAAGCTTTTTGGAAAATTTGCAAAAAGACTTTTGGGAAGCCCATTGAGACCTATGGGGAAAAAACGAATATCCCCAGATAAAAACTACAAAAAACATATCTGTCAAACTCTTTTGTGATATGTGGATTCATCTCACAGAGATAAGGCTTTCTTTTGATTCAGCAGGTTGGAATCTCTATTTTTGGAGATTCTGTGAGAGGACATTTGGTGGCCCATTAAGGCATGTAAGGAAAATCCTAATAATCCAATTAAAAACTAGAAAGAAGCTATTTGTGAAACTCCTTTGTGATTTGTGGATTCTTCTCACAGAATTAAACCTTTGTTTTGATTCATCAGGGTGGAAACAGTCTTTTTGGATAATCTGCTATAGGACATTTGGGAAACCATTGATGCTTATGAGGAAAAACCGAATATCCCCAGATAAAAACTAGAAAATTCTATTGGTAAAAATGCCCTGTGATGGTTGGATTTATCTCACAGATGAGACGCCTTTTCATTTGGCAACTTGAAAACACCCTTTTTTGAGAATCTGCCAAGAAACATTTGTGAGCCCATTGAGGCCTATGGGGAAAAACAGAATATCCCAAGATATAAACTAGAAAAAAGCTACCTGTGAAACTGCTTTGTGTTATGTGGACTCATCTTACAGAATTAAACCTTATTTTGATTCAGCAGATCGAAAACACTCTTTTGGGGGAAACTGCAAAGTGACATTTGGGAGCACATTTAGGCCAAAGGGGAAAAACCAAATATTGCAACATGTAAACTACAAAGAATCTATCTGTGAAACTGCTTTGTGATTTGTGGGTCATCTCACAGAGTTAAACAATTTTTTTTAAATTCTGCAGGTTGAAAACACTCTTTTTGGAGAATTTGCAGAGAAAAGTTTCGGCACCCATTTAGGCCTATCTGGTAAAACCTAATATTTCTAGATAAAACTAGAGAGAAGGTACCTGT
Organism: Rhinopithecus roxellana; assembly: GCF_007565055.1. NCBI lineage: Eukaryota > Metazoa > Chordata > Mammalia > Primates > Cercopithecidae > Rhinopithecus > Rhinopithecus roxellana. Next base: position 126,845,546 of record NC_044559.1, on the reverse strand, counting down.
GAAACTGCTTTGTGATGTATGATTCATCTCACAGAGTTAAACCTTTCTTTTGATCCTGAAGATTGGAGTCACTCTTTTCAGAGAATCTGCAAAATGATATTTGGGAGCCCACTGAGGCCAATGGGGAAAAACAGAATATCCCCAGATAAAAACTAGAAAGAAGCTAACTGTGGAAGTGCTTTGTATTGTGTGGATACAACTCACAGAATAAATCTTTCTTTTTATTCAGCAGGTTGCAAACACTCTTTTTAGAAACTCTGTGATGAGACTCTTGGGAGCCCTTTGTGGCCTATGGTAAAAAACTGAATATCCCCAGATATGAACTAGAAAGAAGCTATCAGGGAAACTGTATGGTGATGTATGGATTCATCTCACAGCGTTAAACCATTCCTTTTACTCAGTAGGTTGGAAACACTCTTTTTATAGAATGTGTGAAGGGAGATTTGGGAGCCCATTGAGGCCTAAGTTTTAAGACCAAATATTACCAGATAAAAACTGGAATGAAGCTATCTGTGAAATTGCTTTGTGATGTGTGGATTCATTTCAGAGTTAAACCTTTCTTTTCATGTAGCAGGTTGGAAACACTCTTTTTGTAGAATCTGTGAAGGAACATTTAGAAGCCCATTGAGGCCTATAAGTAAAAATAGAATATCCCCAGATAAAAACTGAAAAGAAGACATCTGTGAAATATCTGTGAAACTGTGAAAACTGCTTTGTGATGTGTGGATTCATCTCATAGAGTTAAGCCTTTTTTTTTCATCTACCAGATTGGAAAAATTTTTTTGGAGAATCTGCAAAGGGTTATTTGGGATCTCATTGAGGCCTTTTGGGAAAAAAAAAGTACATCCTACTTATGAAACTGTTTGTGATGTGTGGATTTATCTTACAGAGACAAACCACTTTTGTGATTCAGCATGTTGGAACCACTCTTTTTAGAAAATCTGCAAAGTGACATTTGGGAGCCCATTGTGGCCTGTGTGGAAAAATGAAATATCCCCAGATAAAAACTAGAAAGAAGCTATCTGTGAAACCGTTTTGTGATGTGTGGATTCATCTCACAGAGGCAAACGGTTTTTGGGATTCTGCATGTTGGAAACACTCTTTTTGGAGAACCTGCAAAGGAATATTTTGGAGCCCAAGAAGTCTTTGGGAAAAATCAAATATCTCTAGATAAAAACCTGAAAGAAACTATGTGTGAAACTGTTTTGTGATGTGTGATTTCTCACAGATTTAAACTTTCTTCTTATTCAGCTGGTTGGAAACACTCTTTTTTATTAGATTCTGCAAGAGGATATTTGGGAGCTCTTTGAAGCCTAAGGGGCAAAGCTGAATATCACCACTTAAAAAGTGGAATGAAGCTATCTGTGAAACTGCTTTGTGATTTGTTGATTCATGTCAGAGAGTTAAACCTTTTTTTAGTTCAGCAGGTTGGAAACACTGTTTTGGAGAATCTGCAAAGGGATATTTGAAAGTCCAGTGACTCCTGTTAAAACAAACTGATTATCTCCAGGTAAAAACTAAAAAGATGCTATCTGTGAAACTCCTTTGTGATGTGTGAATTCATCTCGCAGAGATAAAGTTTTCATTTGTTTAGCAGCTTAGAAACACTCCTCTTGAAGAATCTGCAAAGGGATATTTGGGAGCTCATTGAGGCCTATGAAAAAAACTGAATATCCCCATATAAAAACTAGCAAAATGCTATCTGTATAACTGCTTTGTGAGGTGTGGATATATCTCACAGAGTCAAACCTTTTTTTGATTCAGCAGACTGGAAACACTCTTCTTGTTTAATCTGCAAAGGGACATTTGGCATCACATTGAGGCATGTGTAGAAAACTTCAATATCCTCAGATAAAACTACAAAGAATCTGTCAGTGAAACTACATTGTGTTGTGTGGATTCATCTCACAGAGTTAAACTTTTCTTTTGTTCAGCAGGTTCAAACACTCTTTTTGGAGAAACTGAGAAGGAACATTTTGTAGCACATTGAAGTCTATGCAGAAAAACCACGTATCCCCAGATAAAAACTAGAAGGAGGTTACCTGTGAAACCATTTTGTGATGTGGGGATTCATCTTGCAACGTTATATCTTTCTTTTTGATTCAGACTATTGAGGCATATTGTGAAAAACCGAATATCCCCAGATAAAAACAAGAAAAACTATCTGTGACACTGCTTTCTAATGTGTAAATTCATTTCACAGAGTTAAAACTTTCTTTTGGATACAACAGGTTGGAAACATTATTTTGGAGAATCTGCAAGGGGACATTTTGCAGCCCATTGAGGTGTATGGGCTAAAACTAAAAAGAAGGTATCTGTGAAACTGCTTAGTAATGCTCTGATTCATCTCAGAGTTAAGTCTGTTTTTAGATTCAACAGGTTGGAGAGATTCTTCTTGAAGAATCTTCAAAGGGACATTTCAGATTCCATTGAGGCATATGGAGAAAGCCCGAATATCCCCAGATTAAAAACTGGGAAGAAACTATCTGTGTAAATGCTTTGTGATGTGTGGACTCATCTCACAGAGTTAAACTTTTATTTTGATTCAGCAGGTTGGAAACACTACTATCGGAGTATCTGCGAAGGGATATTTAGTAACCCATTGAGGTCTATGGGGAAAAACGAATATCACCAGATAATATCTATAAATATGTTATTTGGAAAACTGTTTGTGATGTGTGTATTTATCTCCTAGGGTTAAACTTTTTTTTTTTTTTTTTTTATCTCTGCAGGTTCGAAGCACTCTTTTTGTAGAATCTACGAAGAAACAATAAGGAGCATGTTGCGGTCTGTGGAGAAAAACTGAATATCGCCAGACAAAAACTAGAGAGAAGATATCCCTAAAACTGCTTTGTGATGTGGGGATTCAGGTCAGAGTTAAACATTTGTTTTCATTCAACAGGTTGGGAACACGTTTTTAGTAGAATCTGCAAAGGGACATTTGGGAGCCCATTTAAGCTTGGGGGAGGGAACCAGTGTATCCCCAGATAAAAACTAGAAAGAAGGTATCTGTGAACCTGCTTTGTGATGTGTGCATTCATCTCTCAGAGTAAAACCTTCCTTTTGATTCAATAGGATGAAAACACTCTTTTTGGACAATCTACAAGTGGACATTGGGGAGCCCTTTGAGGCCTGTGCAGTAAAACACTAATATCTTCAGATATAAACTAGAAAGAAACTATCTGTGTGAATCTGCTTTGTGAGGTGTGTATTCATCTCACAGAGTTAAAACTTTATTCTGATTCAACAGGATGAAAACTCTCTCTGTTAGTAGCTTCTATGAAGGGATATTTAGCAACCCAATGTAACCTTTTGGGAAAAAAAAATCCCTAAATAAAAACTAGAAAGAATCTATCTGAGAAACTGTTTCATGATGTGTGAATTCATGTTACATAGTTCAACCTTTCTTTTGATTTAGCAGGTTGGAAACAAGCTTTTTCTAGAATTTACTAAGGCACATTTCAAAACACATTGAGGCCTATGTGGAAAAACAGAATACACCCAGATAAAAACTAGAAAGAAGTTATTTGTGAAACTGCTTAGTGATGTGCAGATTCATCTCACAGGGCTAAAGATTTCTTTTGATTGAGCAGGTGGAAACATTCTTTTTTGATAATCTCCAAAAAAAAATCTTTTGGAACCCATTGAGACCTTTGGGGAAAAACTGAACAACCTCAGGTAAAAAGTAGAAAGAAGGTATCTGAAACTGTTTATGATGTGTGGATTCATCTCATGCAGTTATGTCTTTATTTTGATTCAGCAGGTTAGAATCACTCTTTTTGGAGCATCTATGATGGGACACTTTGTAGCACATTGAGGCCTACGGAGAAAAACCAAAAACCCCCAGTTAAAATCTGCAAATAAGTTATCTGTGAAACTGTTTCTGATGTGTGGATTTATCTCATAGATTTAAACCTTTCTTTTGTTTCTGCAGGTTCAAAATACTCTTTTGGTAGAAACTGCGAAGAAACAATTGGGAGCCCTTTGAGGTCTGTGGGGAAAAACTGAATATCACCAGATAAAAACTAGATAGAAGATATCCATAAAACTGCTTTGTGATGTGAGGATTCAGGTAGCAGAGTGAAACTTTCTTTTGATTCAGGAGGTTGGAAACACTTTTATAGTAGAATCTGTGAAGGGACATTTGAGAGCCCATTGAAGCTTAGGGAGAAAACTGTATATCCGCAGATTAAAACTAGAAAGAAGGTATCTGTGAACCTTCTTTGTGATGTGTGCATTCGCGTCACAGAGTAAAACCTTCCTTTTGATTCAGCAAGATGGAAACGCTCTTTTTGGACAATCTACAAGTGGACATTGAGGAACCCTTTGAGGCCTATGCAATAAAACCTAATATCTTCAGATATAAACTTGAAAGAAGCTATCTGTGTGAAACTGCTTTGTGATGTGAGTATTCATCTCACAGAGTTAAATTTTTCTTTTGATTCAGCAATATGGAAACACTATTTTAGGAGCATCTATGAAGGGACATTTGGGAGATCAATGTAGCCTTTTGGGAAAAACACAATATCTCCAAATGAAAACTAGAAAGAATGTAGCTGAGAAACTGCTTTGTGATGTGTGAATTCACGATACATAGTTTAACCTTTGTTTTGGTTCAACAGGTTGGAAACACTCTTTTTCTAAATCTGTGAAGGGACATTTGAAAACTCATTGAGGCCTATGAGGGAAAAACAGAATATCCCCAGATAAAACTAGAAATAAGTTATTTGTGAAACTGCTTTGTGATATGTGAATTCATCTCACTGAGATAAACCTTTCATTTGATTTAGCAGGTGGGAAACACTCTTTTTGGATAATCTAAAATAAAAACAAAACATTTTGAAACCCACTGGAACCTTTGGAAAAACCGAATATCCCCACGTAAAAACCATAAAGAATGTATCTGTGAAACTATTTTGGATGTCTGGATTCATCTCACACAGTTATACCTTTCTTTTGATTTAGCAGGTTAGAAACACTCTTTTTGGAGCATCTATGATGGTACATTTTGCAGCCCATTGAGGCATATTAAAAAATAGATATATACCCCAATAAAAACAAGAAATAAACTATCTGTCACACTGATTTCTGATTTGTAAATTCATCTCACAGAGTTAAAACTTTATTTTGATATAGCAGGTTGGAAACACTATTTTGGAGAATCTGTGAAGGGACATTTTGGAGCCCATTGAGGTGTATGGAGAAAAATCGAAGATCCCCACATTAAAACAAAAAAGAAGGTATCTGTGAAACTGCTCTGTGATGTTAGGATTTGTCTCACAGAGTTAAGCCTTTGTTTAGATTCAGCAGGTTGGAAAGACTCTTTTTAAAGAATCTTCAAAGGGACATTTGGGATCCCATTGTGGCAAAGGCAGAAAACCTGAATATACCCAGATAAAAACTGGGAAGAAGCTATCTGTTAAACTGCTTTGTGATGTGTGGCTTCATGTCACAGAGTTAAACTTTTCTTTTGATTCAGCAGGTTGGAAACTCTCTTTTTGGAGAATCTGCAAAGGGACATTTTGTAGCCTTTTGAGGCCTGTGGGGAAAAAGAAAATATCCTCAATTAAAATCTATTAAAAAAACTCTCTGTGAAACTGTTTCTGATGTGCAGATTTACCTGACAGAGTTAAATTTTTCTTTGGATCCAGCAGGTTCAAAACACTCTTTGCAGAATCTGCAAAGAAACAATAGTGAGCCCATTGAGGTCTGTGGGGAAAAACTGAATATCGCCAGATAATAACTAGAGAGAAAATTTCCTGTAAAACTGCTTTGTAACTTGAGGATTCAGCTCACAGAGTTAAACCTTTTTTTTTATTCAACACGCTAGAATAATATTTTTAGTAGCGTCTGCGAAGGGACACTTGGGAGCCCATTGATGCATAGGGGGAAGAACAATTTATCCCCATATAAAACCTAGAAAGAAGCTATCTGTGAAACTGGTTTGTGATGTGTGCATTCATCTCACAGAGTAAAACCTTCCTATGCAGTAAAACCAAATATCTTCAGATATAAAGTAGAAAGAAGCTATGATATGAAACTGCTTTATGATGTGTGTATTCATCTCACAGAGTTAAACCTTTCTTTTGATTCAGCAGGAATAAAACACTCTTTTAGGAGCATCTATGAAGGGATATTTGGGAATCCAATGTAGCCTTATGGGAAAAACAGAATATCCCCAAATAAAAACAAGAAAGAATATACCTGAGAAACTGCTTTGTGATGTGTGAATTCACATTACGTAATTCAAACTTTCTTTTGATTCAGCAGGTTGGAAACACTCTTTTTCTAGAATCTGCTAAGGCACATTTTACAACACATTGAGGCTTATTGGGAGAAACAAAATATCCCCAGATAAAAACTAGAAATAAGTTATTTGTGAAACTGCTTTGTGATGTGTGGATTCATCTCAAAGGGTTAAACATTTCTTTTGATTGAGCATGTTGGAAACACTCTTTTTGGATAATCTCTGGAAAAACATTTTGGAACCCATTGAAACCTTTGGGGAAAACCTAACATCCCCAGCTAAAAAAGAGAAAGAAGGTATCTGTGAAATTGTTTTTGATGTTTGGATTCATCTCACAGAGTTATATCTTTCTTTTGATTGAGCAGGTTTGAAACACTGTTTTTGGAGCATCTAGATGGGACATTTGGGAGCCCATTGAGGCATATTGAACAAAACCAATTATCCCCCAATAAAAACTAGAAAGAATCTATCTGTGACACTGCTATGTAATGTGTAAATTCATCTCATAGAGTTAAAACTTTCTTTTGATTCAGTAGTTTGGAGAATCTGTGAAGGCATATTTGTTTTGTTCAGAAGGGACATTTGTATTTTTCAGTTTGTTTTGATTCAGCAGGTTAGAAACACTCTCTTTGAAGAATCTTCAAAAGGACATATGAAATTCCATTGAGGCATATGTGGAAAACTTGAATATCCCCAGATAAAAACTCTAAAGCCGCTATCTGTGAAACTGCTTTGTGACGTGTGGATTCATCTCACAGAGTTAAACCTTTCCTTTGATTCAGCAGTTTGGAAACACTCTTTTTGGAAAATCTTTGAAGGGATGATTGGGAGCCCACTGACCCCTATGGGGAAATAGCAAATATCTTTAGAGAAAAATTAGAAAGAAGTTATACTTGGAAACTACCTTGAGATGTGTGGATTCAGCTCACAGAGGTAACCCTTTCTTTTGATTTAGCTTTTTTGGAAATGCTCTAATAGCAGAATCTGCAAAATGATATTTGGGAGCCCATTGAGGCCTCCACTGGAAAAACAGAATATTCTCAGATAAAAACTAGAAGGAAGCTATCTGTGAGCCTGCTTTGTGACATGTGGATTCAGCTCACAGAGTTAAAACTTTATTTTGATTAAGTAGTTTGGAGAATCTGCAAAGGGAAATTTGGGAGACCACTGAGGCCCATGGAGAAACACCAAATAAACCCGGATAAAAAGTAGAAAGAAGTTATCTGTGAAACTGCCTGTGATGTTTGGTTAAGTTCACAGAGTTAAACCTTTCTCTTGATTCAGCAATTGGCAACACTCTAATTGGAGAATCTGCAAAATGACGTTTGGTAGTACATTGAGACCTATAGCAAAAAGTTGAATACCCACAGATAAAAACTAGTAAGAAACTATCTGTGAAAATGCGTTATAATGTGTGGATTCATCTCACAGACTTAAACCTTTCTTTTGATTCAGCAGGTTGGAAAAACCCTTCTGGATAATCTGCGAAGGGACATTTGGAAGCCCATAAAGGCCTAGGGAAAAAAACCAAATATCCACAAATGAAAACTAGAAGGAAACTATCTGTGAAACCGTTTGTGATGTGTCGAGTCATCCCATAGAGTTAAAACTTTATTTTGATTCAACAGGTTGGAAACATTCTTTTTGGAGAATCTGTGAAAGGTCAATTGAGAGTCCATTAAGGCCTTTGAGGAAAACTCGAGTATCCCCAAATAAAAACAGGAAAGAGACTCTCTGTGAAACTGATTCTTGATAAGTGGATTCATCTCACATTGGTAAACCTTTCTTTGAATTCAGCATTTGGAAAAACATTTTTTGGAGAATCTGTGAAGTGTTATTTGGGAGCCCATTGAGGCCTTTATGGAAAAATGGAATATCCCCTGATAAAAACAAGAAAGAAACTACCTCTGAAACTGCTTTGTAATGTGTGCATTCATCTAACAGAGTTAAACCTTCATTTTTATTCAGCGGGTTGAAAACACTCTTTTAGAAGAATTTTCAAAGGACAATTTGGAACCTATTGAGGCTTATGGGGAAAAAACAAATATCCCCAGATAAAAAGAAGAAAGAAGCTATCTGTGAAACTTCCTTGTGCTGTTGGATTCATCTCACAGAGTTAAACCTTTCTATTGGTTCAGCACTTTGGAAACACTCATTTTGGAAAATCTTTGAAGGGCATATGGGAGCTGATTGAGGCTGTTGGGGAAAAACCAAATGTCTCCAGATAAAAACAGTAAAACTTCTTTGTGGTGTGTGGATCCTTCTCACATATTTAAAACATTCTTTTGATTCAGCTGGTTGGAAACACTCTTTGTGGAGAATCTGTGAATGTGCATTTGGTAGGTCATTGAGGCCTAGGATGAAAAACTGAGTATCTTCAGATAAGAACTCAAAAGAAGTTTTTGTGAAACTGCTTTGTGATGTGTGGTTTCACCTCACAGATTTAAAACATTCTTTTGATTCAACAGGATGGAACCACTCTTTTTGGAGAATTTGTGAAGAAATATTTGGTAGCCCAATGATGCCTAGGGGGAAAAACCCAATATCCCCAGATAAAACTAGAAAGAAGCTATCTGTGAAACTGCTTTTTGATTTGTGAATTCATCTCACAAATTTTAACCATTCTCTTGATTCAGCAGATGGAAACACTCTTTTTGGAGAATCTGCAAAGGAACATTTGGGAGCCTTTTGAGGCCTATCAGGAACAACAGAATATCCCCAGATAAAAACTAAAAAGAAACTATCTGTGAAACTGCTTTGTGATGTGCTCATTTATCTCACAGAGTTAAACATTTCTCTTGATTCAGCAGGTTGGAATTACCCTTTTTGGACAGTATGCAAACAAACATTTGAAAACCCATTGATATCTACCAGGAAAAATGAATATTCCAAGATGGAAATGAGATAGGAATTATGTTGAAGCTGATATAATCTGTAGATTCACCTCAAAGAGTTGAGCCATTCTTTTCATTCAGAAAGCCCCAAGGTTCATTTGGGGGCCATTGAGGCCTATAAGGAACAGTTGAATATCTCCAGATAAATACTGGAAAGAAGGTATCAGTCAAACACCTTCATGAATTGTGATTCATCTCACAGATATAAAACTTTCTTTTGATTCAACAGGTTGCAAACACTCTTTTCAGAGAATCTGCAAAGAGATATTTTGGAGCCCATTGAGGCCTAAGGAAAAACACTGAATATCCCTAGATAAAAACTCGAAAGAAGATATCTGTGAAACTACTTTGTAATATATGGATTCATCTCAGAGAGTTAAACCATTATTTTGATTCAGCAGGTTGGAAACACTTTGGGGAATCTGTGAAGGGACATTTGGGAGTCCATTGAGGACTAAGAGGGAAAACCAAATATCCACAGGAAAAAAAAAACTGGAAAAACAGCCACCTGTGAAACTGCTTTGTAATGTGTGGATTCATCTCACAGAATTAAACATGTCTTTTGATTTGGCAGGTTTAAAACAATATTTTTAGAGAATCTGCAAAGTGACATTTGGGAGTCTATTGGGGCCTATTGAAAAAAAGCAAATATGCCACAACAGGAAATTAAAAGAAGCTAGGTATGAAACTGATGTAATGTGTGGGTTCATCTCAAAGAGTTAAACCGTTCTTTTGATTAAGCAGGTTGGAAACACTCTGTTTGGAGTATCTGTGAAGGGACATTTGGGAACCCGTTGATGCCTAAGGGTATAAATCAAATATCCCTAGATAAAAATTAGAAAGAAGCTATCTGCAAAACTGCTTTGTGATGTGTGGATTCATGTCACAGAGTTAAACCTACATTTTTATTCAGCAGATTGGAAACACTCTTTGTGTAGAATCTGCTTAGGGACATTTGGGAGCCGGTTGAGGCCTATAGGGAAATACCAAATATCCCTAGACAGAAACTAGAAGGAAGTTTCTGTGAAACTGGTTTGTGATGTATGGATTCAGCTCAGAGTTAAACCTGTGTTTGGATCCAGTAGGTTGGAAACAGTATTTTTGGAGAATCTGCAAAGAGACATTTGGGAGCCAATTGAGGTCTATAAGATAAAACAGAGTGTCCACAGAAATAAAACTTTCTACTTTGTGATGTGTGGGTTCAATTTAAAAGAGTTAAACCTCTGTTTTAATTTAGCTGGTTGGAAACACTTTTTTAGAAGAGTCTGCCAAAGGACTTGGGAAAAAGCCGAATATCCCGTGATCAAAACTACCTATCTGTGAAACTGCGTTGTGAAATTGTACCTATCTGTGAAACTGCATTGTGATGTGTGTATTCATCTTGCAGAGTCAAACTTTTTCTTTTGATTCAGCAGATTGGAAACACGGATTTTGGAGAATCTGCAAATAGACATTTGGAAGCCCATTGTAGCTTATGGAGAAAAACTGAATATCCCCAGATAAAAACTAGAAAGAAGCTATCTGTGAAACTGCTTTGTGATGTGTGGATTGATCTCAAAGAGGTAAGCATTTCCTTTGATTCAACAGGTTTTAAACACTCTTTTTATGGATTCTGTGAAGGGACATTTAGGAGTCCACTGAGGCCTAACGGGAAAAACCGAATATACCTGGATAAAAACTAGAAAGAAGCTATCTGTTAAACAGCTTTGTGATGTGTGGATTCATGTCACAGAGTTAAACCTTTCTTTTTATTCAGCAGGTTGGAAAAAGGCTTTTTGAAGACTCTGCAAAGGAACATTTGGGAGTTAATTGAGGCCTATAGGGAAAAACCCATTATAATCAGTTACAAACTAGGAAGAAGTTATCTGTGAAACTGCTTTGTGAAGTGCAGATTTATTTCACAGAGTTAACCCTTTCTTTTGATTCAGCAGTTGGGAAAAATTCTTTTCAGAGGATCTGTGAATGGACATTTGTTAACCCATTGAGACCTATGGGGGAAAAAAATGAATATCCCCAGATAAAAACTAGAAAGAATGTGTCTGAAACTGCTTAGGGATAGGTGGATTCATCAAACAGAGTTAAAACTTTCTTTTGATTTAGCACATTGAAAACACTTTTTTTGGAAAATCTGTGAAGGGACATTTGTGAGTGCATTGACGCCTATAAAGAAAAGCCAAATATCCTTAGATAAAAACTGGAAAGAAGCTATCTGCGAAACTGCTTTGTGATGTGTGGACCCTTCTCACAGAGTTAAAACTTTCTTTTCATTCAGCAGGTTGGAAAAACTTTTTTTGAAGAATCTGTGAAGGGATATTTTGGAGCTCATTGCGGTCTAAGGGAAAAAAATGAATATCTCGAGATAAAAACTTGAAAGAAGCTATCTGTGAAACTACTCTGTGATGTGTGGATACATTTCAGAGAGTTAAAACATTCTTTTGATTCAGCAGGTTGGAAACCCTTTTTGGAGGTTCTGTGAAGGGAAATTTGGAAGCCCACTGTGGCCTATGGAAAAAAATAACCCCAGATAAAAACTAAAAAGAGGCTACCTCAGAAACTGCTTTGTGATGTGTGGATTCATCTCACAGAGGTAAACCACTCTTTGGATTCAGCAGGCTGAAAACACTCTTTTTAGAGAATCTGCAAGGGAACATTTGGGATCCCATTGAGGCCTATGGGGAAAACTGAATATCCCAAGATAGCAACTCAAAAGAAGTTATGTGTGAAACTGATGTGATGTGTGGATTCATCTCATGGAGTTAAATAATTCTGTTGATTCAGCAAGTTGGAAACACTTTACTTGGAGAATCTGTGAAGGAATATTTGGGAGCCCTTTGAAGCCTATGAGAAAAAACTGAATATCCCCAGATAAAAAACTAGAAAGAAGCTATCTGAGAAATGGCTTTGTGAGGTGTGGATTCATCCCACAGAGTTTAAACTTTCTTTTCATTCAACAGGTTGGATACACTCTTTTTGGAGAATATGCAAAGGGACATTGGGAGCCCATGGGGGACTATAGGAAAAGCTGAATATCTTCAGATACAAACTAGAAATAAACCACCCATTAAACTGCTTTGTGATGTGTGGGTTCATCTCACAGAGTTAAAACTTTCTATTGATTCAGCATGTTGTAAATATTTTTGTTACAAATTCTGTGAAGGGACATTTGGGAGCCCATTGAGGCCTAAGGGGAAAATCTGAATAGTCGAAATAAACACTGGAACGAAACAATCCTTGAAACTGCTTAGTAATTTGTGGATTAATCTGATAGAGGTAAACGTTTTTTTCATTCAGCAATTGGAAACATTCTTTTTGGAGAATCTGGGAAGGTATAATTTGGAACTCTTTGAGGCCTATGGGAGAAACACGAGTATCCCCAGATAAAATCTAGAAGGAAACTTTCTATGTAACTGCTTTGTGATGTTTGGATTCATCTCACAGAGTTAAACCATTCTTTTGATTCAGCAGTTTGGAAATACATCTTTTTGGAGAATCCGTGAATGAGCATTTGAAAGACCCTTGAAACCTATTGGGAAAAAGCAGATATACTCAAATAAGAAATAGGAAGAAGCTATCTGTGAAATAGGTTTGTGATGTGTTTATTCATCTCACAAAGTTAAAACTTTCTTTTGATTCAGCAGGTTGGAAACACTTTTTGGAGGATCTATGAGGTAACGTTTCTAAGTCCATTGAGGCCTAAGGGGAAAAACTGAATATTCCCTTCCCCCCCTAAAAAAAAAACTGGAAAGAAGCTATCTGTGAAACTATTTTTTTATGTGTGGATTCATATCACAGAGTCAAACTTTATTTTTGTATTCAGCAGTTTGGAAACACCCATTTTAGAGAATCTGTGTAGGGACATTTGGGAGCCCATTGGGGCCAAAGGGGAAAAACTGAATATCGCAAGAAAAAAAAACAGAAAGAAGCTATCTGTGGAACTGCTTTGAGATTCGTGGATCATCTCAAAAAGTTAACACATTTTTATGATTCAGCAGGTTGAAAACACTTTCTTTGGAGAATCTGCAAAGAAATGATTGGTGGCCTTTGTTGCCTATGGGGTAAAACCTAATATTTCTAGATGAAGACTACAGAGAAGGTATCTGTGAAACTTCTTTTGGGATCACATTGAGGCCAATTGGGAAAAGGGGAATATACCCAGATAAAAACTAAAAAAAAAAAAAAAAAAAAAAAGGTATCTGTGGAACTGTTTTGTGATGTGTCGATTCATCTCACAGAGTTCAACTTTTCTTTTGATTCAGCAGGTTGGAAACACTGTTGTTTTTATTATACTTTAAGTTCGAGGGTACATGTGCATAACGTGCAGGTTTGTTACATATGTATACTTGTGCCATGTTGGTGTGCTGCACCCATCAACTCGTCAGCACCTATCAACTCGTCATTTACATCAGGTGTAACTCCCAATGCAATCCCTCCCCCTACCCCTCCCCCACTCCGTGATAGGCCCCAGGGTGTGATGTTCCCCTTCCCGAGTCCAAGTGATCTCATTGTTCAGTTCTCACCTATGAGTGAGAACAACCGGGGAAACACTCTTTTTAGAAAATCTGTGAAGGGACATTTGGAAGCCCATTGAGGCCTATGGAAAAAAACCGTGCATCCCCAGATAAAAAAACAGAAAGAAGTTATTTGGGAAACTGCTTTGTGATGTGTGATTATATCAGAGATTTAAACCTTTCTTTTGATTCAGCAGGTTGCAAATCCTCTTTTTGTAGAATATGTGAAGGGACGTTTGGGAGACCACTGTGGTCCATAGGGAAAAACCAAATATCCTTAGATAGAAAGTAGAAAGAAACTATCTGTGTAGCTACGTTGTGATGTGTGCATTTATCTCACAGAGTTAAACCTTTCTTTTGCTTCAGCAGGTTGGGAACACTATTTTAGGAGAATCTTCAAAGGGACGTTTTGGTGCCCATTGATGCCTACAGGGAAAAAGCGAATACTCCCTGATAAAAACTACAAAGGAGCTATCTGTGAATCTGCTTTGTGATGTATGGATTCATCTCACAAAGTTAAACCTTTCTTTTGATTCAGCAGTTTAGAAACATTCTTTTTGGAGAATCTGCAAAAGAACATTTGGGAGCCCATTGTAACCTGCAAGGAAAAATGGAACATCCCAAGGAAAAAAAAAAGAATATATCTGTGAAACTGCTTTGCGATATGTGGATTCACCTGACAGAGATAAACCTTTCTTTTGATTCAGCAGGCTGGAAACACTCTTATTGCAGAATGTGTGAATGAACATTTGAGAGCCCATTGAGGCCTATGGAAAAAACTAATATCTCAAGATAAAAACTAGAAAGAATCTATCTGTGAAACTGCTTTGTGATGTGTGGATTCATTTCACAGAGTCAAATACTTCATGTGATTTATTAGGTTGGAAACAATCTTTTTGGACATTCTGCAAACAGGACATTTGGGAGCCCATTAAGACCTGTGGGAAAAACTGAATACTGCATGACAAAAACTAGAAAGAAGCTATCAGTGGAATTTCTTTGTGATGTTTGGGCTTATCTCACAGAGTTAAACCTTTATTTTGATCCAGCAGGTTAGAAACACTCTTTTTGGAAATCTGCAAAGGTACATTCTGGCACCCACTGTGGCATATGGTGAAAAACAGAATACCCTCCATTAAAAACTAGAAAAAAGCTATTTGTGATACTGCTTTGTAATATATGGATTCTTCTCACGGTGTTATATTTTTCTTTTGATACAGCAGATTGGAAACACTCTTTCTGTAGGATATATAAAGGGATATTTTGGAGTCCATTGAAGCCTATGTGGAAAAATCAAATTCTCCAGATAAAAAGTACAAAGGAGTTATCTGTGAAACTGCTTTGTAATGTGTGGATTCATCTCACAGAGTTAAACTGTTCTTTTGATTCGGCAGGTTGGAAAAATGCCTTTTTAAAAAATCTGCCAAGGGAAATGTGGGAGCCCATTGAGGCCTATCAGGAAAAATGGAATATCCCCAAATTAAAAAGAAGCTATCTACAAAACTCCTTTGTGATGTCTGGATTCTTCTCACAGAGAAAAACTTTTCTTTTGTCAGCAGTTTAGAAACACTCTTTTTGTAAAATCTGGGAAAAGAAATTCCGAAACCAATTCTGGCCTAAGGGGAAAAACTGAATATCCCCAGATGGAAACTAGAATGAAACTATGAAACTGCTTTGTGATGTGTGGATTCATCTCACAGAGTTACACCTTTCTTTGAATTCAGCGGATTGGAAACACTCTAATTAGAGAAGCTGAGAGGAAACATTTTGGCACCCTTTGAAGCCTATGGAAAAAAAACCTAATATATCCAGATAAAAACTACAGGGAAGCTATGTGTGAAATGGATTGTGATTTTTTTTATTTGTCTCACAGAGTTAAACCTTCCTTTTGATTCAGCAGGTTGCAAACAATCTTTATGGAGAATCTGTGAAGAAACACTTGGGCACCCATGGAGGCCTTTGGGAAAAACAGAATAACCCTAGAAAAAAACTGGAAAGACGCTAGCTGTGAAACTGCTCATCTCACAGAGTTAAACCTTTCCCATGATTTAGCAGGGTGGAAATTCTCGTTTTGTAGAATCTATGAAGAGACATTTGGGAGCCCATAGTGGCCCAAAAGAAAAACCGAATGTCCCCAAATAAAAACTGGGATGAAACTATCTGTAAAACTGCTTTGAGATGTGTGGATTTGTCTCACAAAGTTAAACTCTTCTTTTGATTCAGCAGGTTAGAAACACTCTTTTTGTCGAATCCGCAAAGGGACATTTGCATCCCAATTGTAGCCTGAGGAAAATAATTGATTATCCCCAGATAAAAAGTAGAATAAAGCTATCTGTGAAACCGCTTTGTGAAGTGTGGATTCATCTTACATTCCTTTGATTCAGCAGGTCAGAAACATTCTTTTTGGAGAATCTGCAAAAGGACAGAGGCCCTTAGTGGTGTATGGGGAAAAATCGAATATCCCCAGATAAAAGCTAGAAAGAAATTATCTGTGAAACTCCTTTATAATGTTTGGATTTATCTCACAGAATTAGACTTTCCTTTTGATTCAACAGGTTTGAAGTACTCTTTTTGTAGAATTTGCAAAGGGACATTTGGGAGCCAATTGAGGCCTATTAAGAAAAACTGAGTATCCCCAGATAAAAACTACAAAAAAGCTATCTGTGAAACTGTTTGTGATGTCTGGATTCATCACAGGTGGGTAAAACTTTCTTTAGATTCAGCAGATTGGAAAAACTATTTTTGGAGAATCTGCAAAGAAATATTTGGGAGTCTATTGAGACCTATAAGGAATAACAGAATATCTTCAGATAAAAAATGAGAAAGAAGGTTTCTGTGAAACTGCTTTGTGATGTGTGGATTACTATCACAGAGTTAAACCTTTCTTTAATTCAGCAGACTTTAAACATTCTTTTTGTAGAATCTGCAAAGGGACACTTAAGAGCCGATTGAAGCCTAAGAGAAAAAAAAGAATATCCCCAGATAAAAACTAGAATGAAACTGTCTGTGAAACTGCTTTGTGAGGTGTGGATTAATTTCACAGAGTTAAATCTTTATTTTGATTCACCAGGTTGGAAACACTCTTTTTAGAGTATCTGCAAAGAAACGTTTGATAGTCCTTTGAGGTCTATGGAGAAAATCAAATATCCCCAAATAAAAATTTGAAAGAAGCTATCTGTGAAACTGTTGTGTGATGTGTGGATTCAACTCACAGATTTAAACCTTTCTTTTGATTCAGCAGGTTGGAAACAATGTTTTTGTGAATCTCGAAGGAACATTTCAGAGCCCAGGGGAGTCCTAAGGAAAAAAACAAGTATCTCCAGATAAAAACTGTAAAAAGTTATCTGTGAAACTGCTTTGTGGGGTTTGGATTCTTCTCACAGAGTTAAACCTTGTTTTTTGAGTCAGCATGTTGAGAACACTCTTTTTGGAGAACCTGCCAATGAATATTTAGGATGTCTTTGAGGTCTATGCGACAAAACAGAATATCCCCAGATAAAAACTAGAAGGAAGCTATCTGTGAAACTGCTTTATGATGTGTGGATTCATTTCATTGATTTAAACCTTTCTTTTGATTCAACATGTTGGAAACAATGTTTTAGTAGAATCTAGAAGGGGCATTTAGGAGCCCCTTGAGGTCTAGGGGAAAAGCTGAATATCCTCAGATGATTACTAGGAGATAGCTATCTGTGAAACTGATTTGTGATGTGTGGATTCATCTCACAGAATTGAACCTTTGTTTTGATTTAGCAAGTTGGAAACACTCTGTTTGAAGAATCTGTGGAGGGACATTTGGGAGCTTATTGAGGTCAAGAGGGAAAATGGAATATCCCCAGAGAAAAACTGTAAAGAAGCTATGTGTAAAACTGCCTTGTGATGTATGCATACATCTCACCAAGGTAAACCTTTCTTTTTTGATTCAACAGTTTGGAAACACTCTTTCTGGAGAATCTGCAAAGTGACATTTAGGAGCCCGTTGATGACTATAAGGATAAACTGAATATCCCCAGATAAAACTAGAAAAAAGCTATCCATGATACTGTTTGGTAATGGGTGGATTTATCTCACATGGTTAAGTGGGTTTTTTGTTTGTTTTTTTGTTTGTTTTTGTTAATTCAGCAGGTTGGAAACACTCTTTATGGAGGATCAGTGAAGGGACATTTGGGAGCTCATTGAGGTCTATGTGGAAAAACAGAATATTCCCAGATCAAAACTAGAAAGATGCTATCGGTGAAAGTGCTTTGTGATGTCTGTATTCATGTCACAGAGTTAAACCTTTCTTTTGATTCAGAAGGTTGAGGACACTGTTTTTGTAGAATATTGAAGGAATATTTGGGAGCCCATTGATGCCTCGGGGAAAAACTGAATATTCCCAGAAAAAAAGTAGCAAGAAGCTATCTGTGAAACTACTTTGTGATATATGAATACATCTCACAGAGTAAAACATTTATTTTCATTCAGCATGTTGGAAATGCTCTTTTTGGAGAATCTGAGAAGGGACATTTGGAAGCCCATTGAGATCTACAGTCTTTTTGAAAACCAGTAATGGGATATTTGGGAGCCCTTTGGGGCATAAGGAGAAAAACCAAATATCCACGATTAAAAACTAGAAGGAAGCTGTCTATGAAACAGCTTTGTGGTGTATGGATTCACTTCAGAGAGGGACATTTGGAAGCCCATTTAGGCCTGTGGGGAAAAACTTTTGATTCACAGGTTGGAAACACTTCTTTTTGTAAAATCTGTAATGTGACATTATGGAGCCCATTGAGGCCTATGGGGAAAAACCGAATATTCCCAGATAAAAATATAAATAAATAAGTAAATAAATAAATAAGCTATCTGTGAAACTGATTTTCGATGTGTGGATGCATTTTACAGAGTTAAACAATTCTTTTGATTCAGCAGGTTGGAAATATTCTTTTGGAGAATCTATGAAGAGATATTTGGGCGCCCATTGAGGCCTATGGCAAAAAATTGAATATTCCCAGATAAAAGCTAGAAAGAAGCTATATGTGAAATTGCTTTGTGATGTGTGGATTCATCACAAAGAGGTAAACTTTTCTTTTGATTCACCGGACTGGAAAAACTCTTTTTGGAGAATCTGTGAAGGTGCCTTAAGGAACCCAGTGAGGCCTATGGAAAAATTCAAATATCATCACATAAAAACTAGAAAGGAGCTTTTGGAGAAACCTCCTTGTTATGTGTAGATGCATCTCACAGAGCTAAAAATTTCTTTTGATTCAGCAAGTTGGAAATACTCATTTTGTAGAATCTGCTAAGACACCTTTGAGAACACATGGAGGCCTAAGGAGAAAAACTGAATATTTCCAGATAAAAACGAGAAAGACACTATCTGTGAAACTGCATTGTGATGTATGGATTCATGTCACAGAGTTAAACTTTTTTTTTGATTCAGATGTTGGAAAGAGTCTTTTTGTAGAATCTGTGAATGAACATTTGAAAAAGCTTTGAGGCCTGTGTTGACAAATCGAATATCCTTAGTTAAAAACCAGAAAGAAGATATCTGTCAGTCTGCTTTATGATGTGTGGATTTATTCCACAAAGATAAACTATTCTTTTGATTCACGAGATTGGAAACACTCTCTCTGAAGTATCTGCAAAGGGACATTTGGGAGTCCATTGAGGCCTGTGGGGAAAAATCCAGTTTTCCCAGATAAAAGCTACAAAGAACCTATCTGTGAAGCTGTTTTGTGATGTGTGGATTCATCTCACAAAGTAAAACCTTTCTTTTGATTCAACAAGTTGGAAACACTCTTCATGGAGAGTCTGTGAAGGGGCATTTAGTGGTCCATTAAGGACTATGAGGAAAAACCAAATATTTCCAGATAGAAACTCAGAAGAAACTAAGTGTGAAACTGATGTGATGTGTGGATTCATGTCACAGAGTTAAAGCATTCTTTTGATTCAGCAGTTTGGAAACACTTTTTTTGCAGAATCTGTGATGGGACATTTTGGAGCCCTTTATGACCTTTGAGGAAAAACTGAATATTCCCAGATAAAAACAACAAAGAAGCTATCTGTGAAACTACTTTGTGATACGTGTCTCTGCAAAGAAATATTTGGGAGACCATTGAGGTCTATGGAGAAAACCTGAATATCCCTGATAAACACTAGAAAGAAGCTATCTGTGAAACTACTTAGTGATATGTGGATTCATCTCACAGACTTAAACCTTTTCTTTGATTCACCAGATTGGAAACACTCTTTTTTGATAATCTGCAAAGACACATCTGGGAGCCTATTGAGGTCTATTGGGAAAAACATGAATATCCCTGATAAAAACTAGAAAGAAGTTCTCTGTGAAACTGCTTTTTGATGTGTGGATTCATCTCACAGATTTAAGCTTTTCTTTTGATTGAGCAGGTTGGAAACACACTTTCTATAAAATCTGCAAAGGGACATTTGGGATTCCATTGTGGCCTATGGGGCAAAAGCAATTATCCCTAGAAAAGAGTAGAAAGAAACTATATGTGAAACTTTTTTATGTGTGGATTCATTTCACAGAGTTAAACCTTTCTTTTGATTCAGCAGGTTGGAAACACTCTTTTTGGAGAATCTATAAAGGGACATTTGGGAATCCATTGAGATCTAAAAGGAAACACCAAATATCCTTAGGTAAAATCTGGAAAGAAATTCTCTGTAAAACTGCTTTGTGATGTGTGGATTTATCTCTCAGAATAAAAAGTTTCTATTAATTCAGTAATGTGAATATATTTTTTTCAGGCAATGTGTGAAGGGACTTTTTGTAGCCCCTTTTGGCCTAAGGGAAAAAACCAAATATCATGAGATTAAAAACTTGAAAAAAAAAAAACTATCTGTGAAAGTACTTTGCAATGTGTGGAATTATCCTGAAGTTAAACCATTTTTTTGATTCAATGTGTTAGAAACACTTTTTGGAGAATATACGAAGGAACTTTTAAAAGCCCGTTGGGGCCAACAGAAAGAAAACAAATATCCCCAGATAAAAACTAGAAAGAAGCTATCTGTGAAACTACTTTGTGATATGTAGATTCCTGTAACAGAGTCAAAATATTCTTTTGATTCAGCAGGTTGGAAACACTCTATTTGGAAAATCTGCAAGCACACATTTGGAAGCACATTGAGGCTTTTGGTGGAAAAGAGAATAGCAGCAGACTAAAAATAGAAAGAATCTATCTCTGAAACTGCTTTGTGATTTGTGGATTGATCTCACAGATTTAAACGTTCCTTAAGATTCAGCAGGTTGGAAACATTTATTTTTTGGAGAATCTGTGAAGGGAAATTTGGGAATCCATTGTGAACTATGAGAAAAAAAGAAATATCCACAGATAAAAACTGGTCGGGGGGTGGGGGTGCGGAGCAAGATGGCCGAATAGGAACAGCTCCAGTCTCCAGCTCCCAGCTCCAGTGACACAGAAGAAAGGTGATTTCTGCATTTTTTTTTTTTGACGGAGTCTCGCTCTGTCGCCCAGGCTGGAGTACAGTGGCCGGATCTCAGCTCACTGCAAGCTCCGTCTCCCAGGTTTATGCCATTCTCCCACCTCAGACTCCCGAGTAGCTGGGACTACAGGCGCCCACCACCTCGCCCGGCTAGGTTTTTTTTTGCAGTTTTTAGTAGAGATGGGGTTTCACCATGTTAGCCAGGATGGTCTCGATCACCTGACCTCGTGATCCGCCTCTTCTCGGCCTCCCAAAGTGCTGGGATTACAGGCCTGAGCCACTGCGCCCGGCTATTTCTGCATTTTCAACTGAGGTACTGGGTTTATCTCACTAGGGAGTGCCAGACACTTGGAGCTGGTCAGCTGTTGCAGCCCGACCAGCGAGAGCTGAAGCAGGGTGAGGCATTGCCTCACCTGGGAAGTGCAAGGGAGAAGGGAATCCCTTATCCTAGCCAGGGGAACTGAGACACACAACACCTGGAAAATTGGGTAACTTCCACCCCAATACTGCGCTTTAAGATAACGGGCACACCAGGAGATTATATCCCACACCTGGCCGGGAGGGTCCCATGCCCACAGAGCCTTCCTCACTGCTAGCACAGCACACTGTGATCTAACTGCAAGGCAGCAGTGAGGCTGGGGGAGGGGCGCCCGCCATTGCTGAGGCTTAAGTAGGTAAACAAAGCCCTAGGAAGATCGAAATGGGTGGAGCTCACAGCAGCTCAAGGAGGCTTGCCAGTCTCTGTAGACTCCACCTCTTGGGACAGGGCACAGCTAAACAAGAACAACAAAAGAAAAGCAGCAGAAACCTCTGAGGATGCAAAGGACTCTGTCTGACAGCTTTGAAGAGAGCAGTGGATCTCCCAACACGGAGGTTGAGATCTGAGAACGGACAGCCTGCCTGCTCAAGTGGGTCTCTGACCCCTGAGTAGTCTAACTGGGAGACACCCTCCACTAGGGGCAGACCGACACCCCACACCTCACAAGGTGGAGTATATCCCTGAGAGGAAGCTTCCAAAGCAAGAATCAGACAGATACACTCGCCGTTCAGCAGTATTCTATCTTCTGCAGCCTCTGCTGCTGACACCCAGGCAAACAGGGTCTGGAGTGGACATCAAGCAATCTCCAACAGATCTACAGCTGAGGGTCATGACTGTTAGAAGAAAAACTAACAAACAAGAAGGACACCCACACCAAAACCCCATCAGTACGTCACCATCATCAAAGACCAGAGGCAGATAAAACCACAAAGATGTGGAAAAAGCAGGGCAGAAAAGCTGGAAATTCAAAAAATAAGAGCACATCTCCCCCTCCAAAAAAACGCAGCTCATCACCAGCAAGGGATCAAAGCTGGATGGAGAATGACTTTGACGAGATGAGAGAAGAAGGCTTCAGACAATCAAACTTCTCAGAGCTAAAGGAGGAATTACGTACCCAGTGCAAAGAAACTAAAAATCTTGAAAAAAGAGTGGAAGAATTGATAACCAGAATAATTAATGCAGAGAAGGCCATAAACAAACTGACAGAGATGAAAACCATCAAGAAATGTGTGACAAATGCACAAGCTTCAGTAACTGACTCGATCGACTAGAAGAAAGAGTCTCAGCGATTGAGGATCAAATGAATGAAATGAAGCGAGAAGAGAAGTCTAAACAAAAAAGAAGAAAAAGAAATGAAAAAAGCCTGCAAGAAGTATGGGATTATGTAAAAAGACCAAATCTACGTCTGATTGGAGTACATGAAAGTGAGGGAGAAAATGGAACCAAGTTGGAAAACATCCAGGAGAACTTCCCCAACCTAGCAGGGCAGGCCAACAATCAAATTCAGAAAATACAGAGAACGCCACAAAGATACTCCTCGAGAAGAGCAACTCCTAGACACATAATTGCCAGATTCACCAAAGTTGAAATGAAGGAAAAAATCTTAAGGGCAGCCAGAGAGAAAGGTCGGGTTACCCACAAAGGGAAGCCCATCAGACTAACAGCAGATCTCTCGGCAGAAACTCTACAAGCCAGAAGAGAGTGGGGGCCAATATTCAACATTATTAAAGAAAAGAATTTTATACCCAGAATTTCATATCCAGCCAAATTAAGTTTCATAAGTGAAGGAGAAATAAAATCCTTTACAGATAAGCAAATGCTTAGAGATTTTGTCACGACCAGATCTGCCTTACAAGGGACCCTGAAGGAAGCACTAAACATGGACAGGAATAACAGGGACCAGCCATTGCAAAAACATGCCAAAATGTAAAGACCATCGAGGCTAGGAAGAAACTGCATCAACTAACGAGCAAAATAAGCAGTTAATATCATAATGGCAGGATCAAGTTCACACATAACAATATTAACCTTAAATGTAAATGGACTAAATGCTCCAATTAAAAGATACAGACTGGCAAATTGGATAAAGAGTCAAGACCCATCAGCCTGCTGTATTCAGGAGACCCATCTCACATGCAGAGACATAGACTCAAAATAAAGGGATGGAGGAAGATCTACCAAGCAAATGGAGAACAAAAAAAAAGCAGGGGTTGCAATCCTCGTCTCTGATAAAACAGACTTTAAACCGTCAAACATCAAAAGAGACAAAGAAGGACATTGCATAATGGTAAAGGGATCAATTCAACAGGAAGAGATAACTATCCTAAATATATATGCACCCAATACAGGAGCTCCCAGATTCCTAAAGCAAGTCCTTAGAGACTTACAGAGGGACTTAAACTCCCATACAATAATAATGGAAGACTTCAACACCCCACTGTCAGCATTAGACAGATCAACGAGACAGAAAGTTAAGAAGGATATCCAGGAATTGAACTGATCTCTGCAGAAAGCAGACCTAATAGACATCTACAGAAATCTCCATCCCAAATAAACAGAATATACATTCTTCTCAGCACCACATCACACTGATTCCAAAATTGACCACATAATTGGAAGTAAAGCACTCCTCAGCAAATGTAAAAGAACAGAAATTATAACAAACTGTCTCTCAGACCACAGTGCAATCAAACTAGAACTCAGGACTAAGAAACTCAATCAAAACTGCTCAACTACATGGAAACTGAACAACCTGCTCCTGAATGACTACTGGGTACATAACAAAATGAAGACAGAAATAAAGATGTTCTTTGAAACCAATGAGAACAAAGATACAACATACCAGAATCTCTGGGACACATTTAAAGCAGTGTGTAGAGGGAAATTTATAGCACTAAATGCCCACAAGAGAAAGCTGGGAAGATTTAAATTGGACACTCTAACATCACAATTAAAAGAACTAGAGAAGCAAGAGCAAACACATTCAAAAACTAGCAGAAGGCAAGAAATAACTAAGATCAGAGGAGAACTGAAGGAGATAGAGACATAAAAAACTCTCCAAAAAGTCAGTGAATCCAGCAGTTGGTTTTTTGAAAAGATCAACAAAATTATCGACCACTAGCAAGACTAATAAAGAAGAAAAGAGAGAAGAATCAAATAGATGCAATAAAAAATGATAAAGGCGATATAACCACCGACCCCACAGAAATACAAACTACCATCAGAGAATACTATAAACACTTGTACACAAATAAACTGGAAAATCTAAAAGAAATGGATAATTTCCTGGACACTCACACTCTCCCAAGACTAAACCAGGAAGAAGTTGAATCCTTGAATAGACCAATAGCAAGCTCTGAATTTGAGGCCATAATTAATAGCCTACCAACCAAAAAAAGTCCAGGACCAGATGGATTCACAGCTGAATTCTACCAGAGGTACAAGGAGGATCTGGTACCATTTCTGCAGAAACTATTCCAATCAATAGAAAAAGAGGGAATCCTCCCTAACTCATTTTATAAGATCAATATCACCTTGATACCAAAGGCTGGCAGAGACATAACAAAAAAGAGAACTTTAGACCAAAATCCCTGATGAACATCGATGCAAAAATCCTCAATAAAATACTGGTAAACCGGATCCAGCAGCACATCTAAAAGCTTATCCACCATGATCAAGTGGGCTTCATCCCTGGGATTCAAGGCTGGTTCAACATACGCAAATCAATAAACGTAATCCAGCATATAAACAGAACCAACGACAAAAACCAAATGATTATCTCAATAGATGCAGAAAAGGCCTTTGACAAAATTCAACAGCCCTTCATGCTAAAAACTGTCAATAAATTCAGTATTGATGGAACGTATCTCAAAATAATGAGAGTTGTTTATGACAAACCCTCAGCCAATACTGAACGGGCAAAAACTAGAAAAATTCCCATTGAAAACTGGCACAAGACATGGATGCCTTCTCTCACCACTCCTATTCAACATAGTGTTGGAAGTTCTGGCTAGGGCAATCAGGCAAGAGAAAGAAATCAAGGGTATTCAGTTAGGAAAAGAAGGACTCAAATTGTCTCTGTTTGCAGATGACATGATTATATATTTAGAAAACCCCATCATCTCAGCCCAAAATCTCCTTAAGCTGATAAGCAACTTCAGCAAAGTCTCAGGACACAAAATTAATGTGCAAAAATCACAAGCATTCCTATACACCAGTAACAGTCAAACAGAGAGCCAAATCATGAGTGAAATTCCATTCACAATTGCTTCAAGGAGAATAAAATACCTAGCAATCCAACTTACAAGGGATGTAAAGGACCTCTTCAAGGAGAACTACAAACCACTGCTCAGTGCAATCAAAGAGGACACAAACAAATGGAAGAACATACCATGCTCATGGATAGGAAGAATCAATATCTTGAAAATGGCCATACTGCCCGAGGTAATTTATAGATTCAATGCCATCCCCATCAAGCTACCAATGAGTTTCTTCACAGAATTGGAAAAAGCTGCTTTAAAGTTCGTATGGAACCAAAAAAGAGCCCACATTTCCAAGACAATCCTAAGTCAAAAGAACAAAGTTGGAGGCATCATGCTACCTGACTTCAAACTATACTACAAGGCTACAGTAACCAATACAGCATGGTACTGGTACCAAAACAGAGATATAGACCAATGGAACAGAACAGAGTCCTCAGAAATAATACCACACATCTACAGACATCTTATCTTTGATAAACCTGAGAAAAACAAGAAATGGGGAAAGGATTCCCTATTTAATAAATGGTGCTGGGAAAATTGGCTAGCCACAAGTATAAAGCTGAAACTGGATCCTTTCCTTACTCCTTATACGAAAATTAATTCAAGATGGATTAGAGACTTAAATGTTAGACCTAATACCAGAAAAACCTTAGAAGAAACCCTAGGTAATACCATTCAGGACATAGGCATGGGCAAGGACTTCATGTCTAAAACACCAAAAGCAATGGCAGTAAAAGCCAAAATTGACAAATGGGATCTAATTAAACTAAAGAGCTTCTGCACAGCAAAAGAAACTACCATCAGAGTGAACAGGCAACCTACAGAATGGGAGAAAATTTTTGCAATCTACTCATCAGAAAAAGGGCTAATAACCAGAACCTGCAAAGAACTCAAACAAGTTTATAAGAAAAGACCAACAACCCCATCAAAAAGTGGGCAAAGGATATGAACAGACATTTCTCAAAAGAAGACATTCATTAGCCAGCAGACACATGAAAAAATGCTCATCATCACCGGCCATCAGAGAAATGCAAATCAAAACCACAATGAGATACCATCTCATGCCAGTTAGAATGGTAATCATTAAAAAGTCAGGAAACAACAGGTGCTGGAGAAGATGTGGAGAAATAAGAACACTTTTACACTGTTGGTGGGATTGTAAACTAGTTCAACCATTATGGGAAGCAGTATGGCGATTCCTCAAGAATCTAGAACTAGAAGTACCATATGACCCAGCCATCCCGTTACTGGGTATATACCCAAAGGATTACAAATCATGCTGCTATAAAGACACATGCGCACGTATGTTTATTGCGGCACTATTCACAATAGCAAAGACTTGGAATCAACCCAAATGTCCATCAGTGACAGACTGGATTAAGAAAATGTGGCACATATACACCATGGAATACTATGCAGCCATAAAAAAGGATGAGTTTGTGTCCTTTGTAGGGACATGGATGCAGCTGGAAACCATCATTCTGAGCAAACTATCACAAGAACAGAAAACCAAACACCGCATGTTCTCACTTATAGGTGGGAACTGAACAATTTGATCACTTGGACTCGGGAAGGGGAACATCACACACCGGGGTCTATCACGGGAAGGGGGGGGGGATTGGATTGGGAGTTATTCATGATATAAATGATTAATTGATGGGTGCTGACGTGTTGATAGTGCCGCACACCAACGTGGCACAAGTATACACATGTAAGAAACTTGCACGTTATGCACATGTACCCTAGAACTTAAAGTATTAAAAAAAAAAAACCTACAGGGAAGTTATTTGAGAAGCAGCTTTCTGACACTAGGATTCCTCTCATAGAGTTGAACATTTCAATTCAGAAAGTTGGAAACACTCTTTTTTTAGCTTTTCTCTTATTTTTTATTACACTTTAAGTTCTAGGGTACATTTGCACAACGTGCAGGTTTGTTACATATGTACACATGTGCCATGTTGGTGTACTGCACCCAGCAACTCCTTATTTACATTAGGTATATCTCCTAATGCTATCCCTCCCCCATGCCCCCACCCCATGACAGGCCCCAGTGTGTGATGTTCTCCTTATTGTGTCCAAGTGTTCTCATACTTTCATTTCCCACCTATGAGTGAGGACATGCGGCATTTGTTTTTCTGTTCTTGCAATAGTTTGCAGAGAATGATGGTTTTAGGCTGCATCCATGTCCCAGAAAAGGACATGAACTCATCCTTTTTTATGTCTGCCTAGTATTCCATCGTGTATATGTGTCACATTTTCTTAATCTGGTCTGTCACTGATGGACATTTGTATTGGTTCTAAGTCTTTGCTATTGTGAATAGTGCCACAATAAACATACGTGTGCATGTGTCTTTATAGCAGCATGATTTATAATCCTTTGGGTATACACCCAGTAATGGGATGGCTGGGTCAAATGGTGTTTCTAGTTCTAGATCCTTGAGGAACCTTGCCACACTGTCTTCCACGATGGTAAGACTAGTTAAGAGTTACACAAACAGTGTAAAAGTGTTCCTATTTCTCCACATCCTCTCCAGCACCTGTTGTTTCCTGACTTTTTAATGATCGCCATCCTAACTGGTGTGAGATTGTATCTCATTGTGGTTTTGATTTGCACATCTCTGATGTCTAGTGATGATGATAATTTTTTTTCATGCGTCTGTTGGCTGCATAATTGTCTTCTTTTGAAAACTATCTGTTTATATCCTTTACCCACTTTTTGATGGGGTTGTTTGTTTCTTCATGTAAATTTGTTTGAGCCATTTGTAGATTCTGGATATTAGCCCTTTGTCATATGAGTAGATTACAAAAATTTTTACCCGTTCTGTAGGTTGTCTGTTTACTCTGGTGGTAGTTTCTTTTGATGTACAGAAGCTCTTTAATTGGATCCGATTTGTCAATTTTGGCCTTTGTTGCCATTGCTTTTGGTGTTTTAGACATGAAGTCCTTGAACATGCCTATGCCTGAACGGTATTGCCTAAGTTATCTTCTAAAGTTCTTATGGTTTTGAATCTAACATTTAAGTCCCTAATCCATATTGAATTAGTTTTTGTATAAGGTGTAAGGAAGGGACCTGTTTCAGCTTTCTACATATGTCTAGCCAGTTTTCACAGCACAATTTACTAAATAGGGAATCCTTTACCCATTTCTTGTTTTTGTCAGGTTTGTCAAAGATCAGGTCGTTGTAGGTGTGTGGTGTTATTTCTAAGGCCTGTGCTCTGCTCCATTGGTCTATATCTTCGTTTTGGTACCAGTATCATGCTGTTTTTGGTTAATATAGCCTTGTAGTATAGTTTGAAGTCAGGTACATGATGCCTCCAGCTTTGTTCTTTTAACTTAGGATTGTCTTGTCAATGCAGGCTCTTTTTTGGTTCCATATGAACTTTAAAGCAGTTTTTTTCCAATTCTATGAAGAAACTCATTGGTAGCTTAATAGGGATGGCTTTGAATCTATAACTTATCTTGGCCGGTATGGCCTTTTTTGCGATATTGATTCTTCCTATCCATGAGAATGGAATGTTCTTCCATTTGTTTGTGTGCTCTTTTATTTCAATGAACAGTGTTTTATAGTTCTCCTTGAAGAGGTCCTTCACACTCCTTGAAAGTTGGATTCATAAGTATTTTATTCTATTTGAAGCAATTGTGCATGGGAGTTTACTCTTGATTTGGCTTTCTGTTTGTCTGTTAGTGTGGTATAAGAATGCTTGTGATTTTTGCACATTGATTTTGTATCCTGAGACTGCTGAAGTTGCTTATCAGCTTAAAGAGGTTTTGGACAGAGATGATGGGGTTTTCTAAATATACAATCATGTCAACTGCAAACAGAGACACCTTGACTTCCTGTTTTCCTAATTGAATATCCTTTATTTCTTGCTCTGCCTGATTGCCCTGGCCAGAACTTCCAATATTTTGTTGAATAGGAGTGGTAAGAGTGGACATCCCTGTCTTGTGCCAGTTTTCTAAGGGAAGGCTTCCAGTTTTTGCCCATTCAGTATGATATTGGCTGTGGGTTTGTCATAAATAGTTCTTATTATTTTGAGATACTTTCCATCAATACCTAATTTATTGAGAGATTTTAGCATGAAAGGCCATTGAATTTTGTCAAAGGCCTTTTTTTTCTGCATCTATTGAGATAATCATGTGGTGTTTGTCTTGGTTCCGTTTTTATGCTGGATTCCGTTTTTTGATTTGCATATGGTGAACCAACCTTGCATCCCAGGGATGAAGCCCACTTGATCGTTGTGGATAAGCTTTTTGATGTGCTGCTGAATTAAGTTTGCCAGTATTTTATTGAGGATTTTTGCATCAATGTTCACCAGGGATATAGCTCTAATATTCTCTTTTTTGTGTGCGTCTCTGCCTGGCTTTGGTATCAGGATGATATCGGCCTCATAAAATGAGTTAGGGAGGATTCCCTCTTTCCTACTGATTGGAATAATATCAGAAGGAATGGTACCAGCCCCTCCTTGTACCTCTGGTAGAATTTGGCTGTTAATCCATCTGGTCCTGGATTTTTCTTCAGAGACTGTTATTGGTTTATTCGGGGATTCTTCTTCCTGTTTTAGTCTTGAGAGAGTGTATGCGTCCAGGAATTTAGCCATTTCTTCTGGGTTTTCTAGTTTATTTGCATAGAGGTGTTTATAGTAGTCTCTGATGGTAGTTTGTATTTCTGTGGGGTCAGTGGTGATATCCCCTTTATCATTTTTTATTGCATCTATTTGATTCTTCTCTCTTTTCTTCTTTATTAGTCTTGCTAGTGGTCTATCAGTTTTGTTGATCTTTTCAAAATAATCAGCTGCTGGATTCATTGATTTTTTGAAGTTTTTTTTGTGTCTCTATCTCCTTCAGTTCTGCTCTGATGTTAGTTATTTCTTGCCATCTGCTAGCTTTTGAATGTGTTTCTGTTTCATCTCTCGTTCTTTTAACTGTGATGTGAGGGTGTCAATTTTAGATCTTTCCTGTTTTCTCTTGTGGACATTTAGTGCTATAAATTTCCCTCTACACACTGCTTTAAATGTGTCCCAGAGATTCTGGTATGTTTTATCTTTGTTGTCATTGGTTTCAAAGAACATCTTTATTTCTGTCTTCATTTCGTTATGTACCCAGTAGTCATTCAGGAGCAGGTTGTTCAGTTTCCATGTAGTCGAGCGGTTTTGACTAAGTTTCTTAATCTTGAGTTCTAGTTTGATGCACTGTGGTTTGAGAGACAGTTTGTTCAAATTTACAAAAAAAAAAAAAAAGACCAAAACAAACAACCCCATCAAAAAGTGGGCAAAGGGTATTAACAGACATTTCTCAAAAGAAGACATTCATACAGTCAACAGACAGATGAAAAAATGCTCATCATAACTGACCATCAGAAAAATGCAAATCGAAACCACAATGAGATACTATCTCACTCCAGTTAGAATGTTTATTGCAACACTACTCACAATAGCAAAGACTTGGAATTAACTAAAATGTCCATCAGTGACAGACTGGATTAAGAATATGTGGCACATATACACCATGGAATACTTTGCAGCCATGAAAAAGGATGAGTTCGTGTCCTTTGTAGGGGCATGGATGCAGCTGGAAACTATCATTCTCAGCAAACTATCACAACAACAGAACACCAAATAGTGCATGTTCTCACTCATAGGTGGGAATTGAACAGTGAGATCACTTGGATTCGGGAAGGGAACATCACACACTGGGGCCTATAATGGGGAGGTGGGAGGGGGAAGGAATGGCATTGGGAGTTATACCTGATGTAAATGATGAGTTGATGGGTGCTGATGAGTTGAATGGTGCAGCACACCAACATGGCACATGTATACATATGTAACAACCTACATCTTGTGCACATGTACCCTAGAACTTAAAGTATAATAAAAAAAAGAGAGAGAGAGACAGTGTGTTCCAATTTCTGTTCTTTTACATTTGCTGAGGAGTGCTTTACTTCCAACTATGTGGTCAATTTTGGAATAAGTGTCATGTGGTGCTGAGAAGAATGTATATTCTGTTCATTTGTGGTGGAGAATTCTGTAGATGTCTATTAAGTTCACTTGGTGCAGAGCTGAGTTCAATTTCTGGATATCTTTGTTAACTTTCTGTCTCATTGATCTGTCTAATGTTGATCGTGGGGTGTTGATGTCTCTCATTATTATTGTGTGGGTGTCTAAGTCTCTTTGTAAGTCTCTAAGGACTTGCTTTAGGAATCTGGATGCTCCTGTATTGGGTGCCTATATATTTAGTATAGTTAGCTCTTTTTGTTGAATTGATCCCTTTACCATTATATAATTGCTTTCTTTGTCTCTTTTGATCTTTGATGGTTTAAAGTCCGTTTTATCAGTGACTAGGATTGCAACCCCTGACATTTTTTGTTCTCCATTTGCTTAGTAGATCTTCCTCCATCCCTTTATTTTGAGCCTATGTGTGTCTCTGCACATTAGATGGGTCTCCTGAATACAGTACACTGATGTGCCTTGACTCTTCATCCAATGTGCCAGTTTATGTCTTTTAATTGGAGCATTTAGCTGGTTTACATTTAAGGTTAACATTTCTTTTCATTCAGAAGTTTGGGAGCATTATTTTCCTGGATTCTCCAAAGAGATATTTGGTAGCTTTTGATGTCTGCAGTGAGAAAGTAAATATCTTCAGATAAAATCTACAAAGAGTGGGGTGGCACCAAGGTGGCTGAATAGGAACAGCTCCAGTCTCCAGCTCCCAGTGTGAGAGACATAGAAGATGAGTGAGTTCTGCATTTCCAACTGAGGTCCCAGGTTCCTCTCACTGGGACATGTCAGACAGTGGGTTCAGGACAGTGGGTGCAGCCCAACGAGTGAGAACCAAAGCAGAGTGAGGCATCTCTTCACATGGGAAGTGCAAAGGGGACGGGAATTCCCTTTCCTAGTAAAGGGAAACCATGACACACAACACCTGGAGATTTGGGTCACTCCCACATTAATACTGTGCTTTACCATGGGTGTTAGCAAATGACACACCAGGAGATTATATCCTGTGCCTGGCGCAGAGTGTTCCACACCCACAGAGCTTCCCTCATTGATAGTACAGCAGTCTGAGATCTAATGGCAAGGCAGCAGCGAGGATAGAGGAGGGTCACCCATCATTTCTGAGGCTTAAGTAGGTAAACAAAGCAGCCAGGAACCTCGAACTGGGTGGAACCCACTGCAGCTCAAGGAAGCCTGCCTGCCTCTGCAGACTCCACCTCTGGGACAGGGCATAGCTAAACAGTAGGCAGCAGAAACCTCTGCAGATGTAAATGTTTCTGTCTGATAGCTTTGAAGAGAGTAGTTGTTCTCCAAGCACAGAGTTTGAGATCTGAGGATGGATAGACTGCCTGCTGAAATGGGTCCTTCACCCCCGAGTAGCCTAACTAGGAAGCACCCCCCAGTAGGGACAGACTGACACCTCACTTGGCCGGGTACCTCTATGAGATGAAGTTTCCAGAGGAACAATCAGGCAGCAACATTTGCTGTTCAGCAGTATTCACTCTTCTGCAGACTCTGCTGCTGATAGCTCGGCAAACAGGGTCTGGAGTGGACCTCCAGCAAATTCCATCAGACCTGCATCTGAGGTTTCTGACTGTTAGAAGGAAAACTAACAAACAGAAAGGACATCCACAATAAAACCCCATCCATACGTCACCATCACCAAAGACCAAAGGTAGAAAAAAAAAAACACAAAGATGGGGAAAAAATAGAGCAGAAAAGTTGAAATTTCTAAAAATCAGAGGGCCTCTCCCCCTCCAAAGGAATGCAGCTCCTTGCCAGCAAAGAAACAAAGCTGGACAGAGAATGACTTTGATGAGCTGAGAGAAGACTTCAGATGATCAAACTTCTCCAAGCTAAAGGAATAAGTTCGAACCCATTGCAAAGAAGCTAAAAACCTTGAAAAAAGATTAGATGAATGGCTAACTAAAATAACCAATGTAGAGAAGTCCTTAAATGACCTGATAGAGCTGAAAACCATGGCATGAGAACTACGTGACAAATGCTCAAGCTTCAGTAACTGATTCAATCAAATGGAAGAAAGGGTATCAGTGATTGAAGATCAAATGAATGAAATGAAATGAGAAGAAAAGTTTAGAGAAAAAAGAGTAAAAAGAAATGAACAAAGCCTCCAGGAAATATGGGACTATGTGAAATGACCAAATCTACATCTGATTGGTGTACCTGAAAGTGACATTGAGAATGGAACTAAGTTGGAAAACACTCTGCAGAATATTATCCAGGAAAACTTCCCCTGTTTAGCAAGGAAATAATCTTTGGAGAATCTGTGAAGGGATGTTTGAAAGTCCATTGAGGCCTATGGAGGAAAAGGAAATATCCCAAGATAAAAACTGCAAAGAAGCTATCTGTTAAACTACTTTATGATGTGTGAATTCATCTCACAGAGTTAAATCTTTCTTCTGATTTGGCAGGTTGGAAACACTATTTTTGTAAAAGTTGTAAGGAGACATTTTGGAGCCCTTTGATGCCTGGAGCAAGATCAAATATTCCTAGATAAAAACTAGAAAAAAGCTATCTGTGAAACTACTTTTTGATGTGTGAATTCTTCTCAGAGAGGCAAACCTTCATTTTGAATCAGCAGGTTGGAAAAACTCTTGTTGGAATACTTGTGAAGGGATATTTGGGAGCCCATTAAGGTCCGTGAGAAAAAGCCTAATGTCCCAAGATAAAACCAAAAAGAAGCTACCTATGAAATTTATTTTTGATGTGTGAATTCATGTTACAGGGTTAAACCTTTTTTTAAATTATTCCGCAGGTTGGAAACACTCTTTTTGGAGAATCTGAAAAGGGATATTTGGAGCCCATTGACTCCTGTGGGAAAAAATTGAATATCGCCAGTTAAAACTAAAAAGAAGACATCAGTGAAACTGCTTTGTGATTTGTGGATTCATCTCACAGAATT
Source organism: Rhinopithecus roxellana (assembly GCF_007565055.1). Taxonomy (NCBI): domain Eukaryota; kingdom Metazoa; phylum Chordata; class Mammalia; order Primates; family Cercopithecidae; genus Rhinopithecus; species Rhinopithecus roxellana. The sequence goes on along the minus strand of NC_044559.1, from coordinate 126,810,963 downwards.
AAAACTTTGTTTCTGTTTCAATACGTTGGAAACATTGTTTTTGGAGAATATGCAAAGGAACATTTGGAAGTCCATTGAGGTCTGTGAGGAAAAACAGAGTATCCCCAGATAAAAACTAGAAAGCAGCTATATGTGAAATTGGTTTGTGATAAGTGGATTCATCTCTCAGTGTTTTTCCCTTCCTTTGATTCAGCAGGTTGGAAACACATCTATTTTTAGAATTTGCAAAGGGACATTTGGGAGCCTAGTTAGACCTATTGGGAAAAAAGGAATGTTCTCAGATAAAAACTAGAAAGAAGTTATCTCTGAAACTACTTTGTGATGTGTGGATTCTTCTCAGAGTGTTAAACCTTTCTTTTAATCCAGCAGGTGGAAAACACTCTTTATGAAAGATCTGTGAAGGGATATTTGGGAAACTATTGAGGCTTATGGGGAAAAATCTAATATCACCAGGTTTAAATTAGAAAGAAGCTATCTGTGAAACTGCTTTGTGATGTGTGGATTCAATTCTCAGAGTTAAAACTTTCTTTTGATTCAGCAGGCTTTAAAAATTCTTTTTGGAGAATGTGTGAATGGACATTGAAGAACCCATGGAGGCCTATCAGGAAAAACCTAATATCCCCACATTAAAACTGAATAAATGGTATCTGTGAAACTGTTTGGGATGTGAGAATTCATACCATAAAATTAAACCTTTCTTTTGATTCAGCAGGTTGGAAATACTCTTTTGGAAAAGCCGTGAAGGGACATTTGTGAGCCCATTGTGGCCTATAAGGAAAAGCTGAACCTCTTCAGATAAAAACTGAAAAGAAACTACCTGTTAAACTGATTTGTGATGTGTAGATTCATCTCACAGAGTTAAAACTTTCTTTTGAATCAGCAAGTTGGAAACAGTCTTTTGATAGAATCTGCAAAGGCATATTTTGGAGCATATTGAGGCCTGAGGGAAAAAACTGAATATCCCCAGAAAAATTCTCGAAAGAAGCCATCTGTGAAACTACTTTGTGATGCGTGAATTAATCTCAGAGAGTTAAACTATTTTTTTTTTTTTGATTCTGCAAATTGGAAACCCTTTTTGGAGAGTCTGCAAAGTGACAATGGGAGCCCTTTTTGGCCTATGGGGGAAAAAAAAAACAAATATCCCCAGATAAAAAATAGAAAGAAGTTATCTGTGAAAATACTTTGTGATATGTGGATTCATTTCCCAGAGTTAAACTTCTCTTTTGCTTCAGCAGGTTGGAATCACTCTTTTTAGAGAATCTGCAAAGGGACATTTGGGAGCTCATTATGGCCTAAGGAAAAAAAATATATATATATCCCCAGGTAATAACTAGAAAGAAGCTATCTGTGAAACTGCTTTGTGATGTGTGGATTCATCTCACAGAGGTAAAATTTTCTTTTGATTCAGCACGATGCAAACACTCTTTTTGGAGAATCTGTGAAGGAACTTTTGGGAGCGCATTCAGGCCTATGGGGAAAAAAGAAATCCCCAGATTAAAAACAAGAAAGAAGCTATCTGTGAAACAGCTTAGTAATGTGTGGATTTCTTTCACAGACTTAAAACTTTGTTTTAATTCACTAGCTTGGAAACACCCTTTTTGGTGAATGTGCAAAGGGACACTTGGGAGGCCATTGAGGCCTACAGGTAGAAGCCAAATTTTCTTAGATAAAACCTGGAAAGAAACTATCTGTGAAACTTCTTTATGATGTGTGGATTTATCTCTGAGCATTAAAAGTTTTTAAAGATTCAGCTTTTTGGACACGCTTTTTTCGGAGAATCTGTGAAGTGATGTTTGGGAGCCTTTTGAAGCCTATGGGAAAAAACCGAATACACCCAGATAAAACCTCAAAAAGAAGCTATCTTTGAAACTACTTTGTGATGTGTGGATTCATCTGAGAGAGTTAAATCTTTCTTTTGATTCGGCAAGTTGGAAACACTTTTTGGAGAGTATATAAAGGGACATTTGGTAACACATTGTGGCCTATGGAGAAAAACTGATTATCCCCAGATAAAAACTAGAAGAAGATATTGTGAAACTGCTCTTTGATATGTGGATTAATCACACAAAATTAAACTTTTGTTTTGATTCAGCAGGTTGAAAACACTCTACAAAAAAAAAAAAAAAAAAAAAAAAAAAAAAAAAAAAAAAAAAAAAAAAAAAAAAATTGGGGAGCTCATTGAAGTCTATGGGGAGAAACCTCATATCCCAAAAAAGAAACTCAAAAATAGCTATGTATGAAAGTGATGTGATGTGTGGATTCATCTTGCAGAGTTAAACCATTCTTTTGATTCAACAGGTTGGAAACACTCTTTTTGTAGATTCTGTGAGAGGACATTTGGGAGGCCCTTGAGACCTATGTGGAATAACAGAATATCCCCATATAAAAACTACAAAGAATCTGTCTCTGAAACTGCTTTGTGATTTGTGGATTCATCTCACAGAGTTAAACTCTCCTTTTGATTCACAGGTTGGAAACACTTTTTTTGGAGATTCTCTGAAGGGATATTTGGGAATCCATTCCAGTATATGGAACAAAACATAATATCTCCAGAAAAAAACTAGAAATAAGCTCTCTTTGAAATAGATCTGTGATATTTAGATTCCTCTCACAGAGTTAATTAAAACTTTCTTTTGATTCAGCAGGTTAGAAACACTCTTTTTGGAGAATCTGTGATGGGACATTTGGGAGCCCATGGGGGCCTATAGGGAAAAACCAAATATCCCCAGATGAAAATTAGAAAGAAGCTCTCTGTGAAACTGCTTTGTGATGTGTGGATTCATCTCACAGAATTAAAACTTTCTTCGGATTTGGCAGTTTGGAAACATTGTTTTAGGAGAATCTGCAAAGGGACATTTGGGAGCCCATTATTTCCTATGAAGAAAAACCAAGGATTCCTGTATATAAAAAAAGAAAAACTATCTGTGAAACTGCTTTGTGATGTGTGGATTAATCTCACAGAGTTAAAGCTTTCTTTTGATTCAAGAAGTTGGAAACGTATCTTTTTGGATAATCTGAGAAGGGACATTAGTGAGCCCACTGAGGCCTAAGGGGAAAACCCAACTATCCCTAGATCATAACTGGAAAGTAGCTATCTGAGAAACTGCTTTGTGATGTGCAGATTCATCTTATAGAGTTAAAAATTTCTTTTGATTCAGCAGGTAGGAATCATTTTTTTTGGAGAATTTGTGAAGGGACATTTGGAAGCCCATTGGGGCCTAGGGAGAAAAACAGCGTATCCCCAGATTAAAAAAAAAAAAAAAAAAAAAAAAAACTTGAAAAAAGCTCTATGTGAAAGAAGCTATATGTGAAATTTCTTTATGATGTGTGTGTTCATCTCACAGTGTTAATCTATTTTTGATTAAGCAGGTTGGAAACATACGTTTTTTCCAAATCTAGGAAGGAACTTTTAGGAGACCAATTAGGCCTATTGGGGAAAAAAAAAAAAAGAAAAAAAAAACTATTCGCAGATAAAAACTAGAATGAAAGTATTTGTGAAACTACTTTGTGATGTGTGGATTCTTCTCAGAGAATAAACCCTTTCTTTTGATCCAGCAGGTTTAAAACACTTTTTCTGGAGAACACGCAAAGGTAAATTTGAGAGCCAATTGTGGTCTATGGGACAAAACCTAATATCCCCAGATACAAACTAGAAAGAAGTTGTCAGTGAAACTGCTTTGTCATGTTTGGATTAATCACATGAAGTTAAAACTTTCTTTTCATTCAGCAGGTTGGAAACACTCTTTTTGTAGAATGTGCGAAGGGCCATTTGGAAGTCCACTGAGGCCTAAAGGGAAAATCAGAATATCCCCAGCTAAAAACTGGAAAGAAACTATCTGTGAAACTATTTTGTGATGTGTGGATTCACCTCACAGGGTTACATCTTTCTTTTGGTTGAGCAGGTTGGAAACAATTTTTTTTGGAGAATCTATGATGGGACATTTGAGAACCCTTTGAGACCTATGGAGAAAAAAGGAACATTCCTAGATAAAAACTCAAAGGAAGCTATCTGATAAACTATTTTTTGACATGTGGATTCATCTCATAGAGTTTCACCTTTCTTTAGATTCAGCAGGTTGGAAAGTTCCTTTTAGTAAAATTTCCAAAAGGACATTGGGAAGCCCATAGTTATCTATGGAAACAAACTTAATATCCACAAATAAAAACTACAAGGAAGTTATCTTTGAACCCACTTTGTGATTCAGCAGGTTGAAAACACTGTTTCTGAATAATCTATGAAGAGTTATTTGGGAGCCCTTTGAGACCTATGGGGAAAAACCAAGTATCCCCAGATAAAAACTAGAATGATGCTATCTGTGAAACTGCATTTCCATGTGTGAATTTATCTCACAGAGATAAACTTTTCTTTTGATTCAGCAGGATGGAAATTTTTTAGAATCTGTGAAAGGACATGTGGGAGGCAGTTCAGGCCTATGGGGAAAAAAACAGAATATCCTGAGATAAAAAAACAGAAAAAAGCTATCTGTCAAATGGCTTTGTGATGTGCAGTTTCATCTCACAGTGTTGAAATGTTCTCTTGATTCAGCAGGTTGCAAACACTTTTTTTTAGAATTTGCCAAAGAACATTTTGAAGCCCTTTGAGGGTTATGAGGAAGAACCAAATATCACCAGATAAAAACTAGAAACTATCTCTGGAACTATTTTTTGATTTGTGGATTCATCTAACAGAGATAAAACTTTCTTTTGATTCAGCAGGTTGTAGACATTCTTTTTGGAGAATCTGCAAAGGCACATTTGGGAGTCCATTGAGGCCTATCAAGGTAAAATGAATATCACCAGATAGAAACTGGAAAGTAACTCTCTGTGAAACTACTCTGTGATATGTGGATTCGGCTCACAGAGTTAAAACTTTCTTTTCATTCAGCAGATTGATAACATTCTTTTTGTAGAATCTGCAAAGGAACATTTGGCAGCCCATTGAGGCCTATCGGGAAACATGGAGTATCCCTAGATAAAAACTAGAAAGAAGCTGTCTCTGAAAGGGCTTTGAGATATATTGATTTACCTCACAGAGTTAACCTTTCTTTTGATTCAGCAGAAGGGAAACACTGTTTCTGGTGAATCTGCAAAGGGACATTTTGGAGGCCATCGAGGCCTATGGGAAAAATTGAATATCTGCAGATAAAAACTAGAAAGAAATTATCTATGAAACTGCTTTGTGATTCTTTGTGATGTGTGGATTCATCTCACAGGGTTAAACCTTTCATTTGATTCAGCAACTTGGAAACGGTTTTTGTACACTCTGCAAAGGTCATAGGTGTCTATGTGGAAAAACATAATTTCCCCAGGTACAAACTAGAAAGAAGCTCTCTGTGAAAATGCTTTGATATATATGCATTCATGTCACACAGTTGAAGCTTTCTTTTCATTCAGCAGGTTGGAAATAATCTTTTTCTAGTATCTATGATGGGACATTTGGAAGCCCACTGAGGCCTAAGTGGAAAAACTGAATATCCCCAGATAAAAACTTGGAAGAAGTTATCTGTGAAACTGTTTCATGTTGTGTGGATTCATCTCACAGAGTTCAAACTTTTAATTCAGCAGATTGAAAACACAATCTTTAGAGAATCTGTAAAGGGACATTTGGGAGTCCATTGAGGTCCATGGGGAAAAACAAAATATCACCAGAAAGAAACTAGAAAGAAGCTACGTGTGAAATTGCCTTGTTTGTGTGCATTCATCCCACAGAATTAAACTCTTCCTTTGATTCAGCAGGTTGCAATCACTCCTTTTGCTGAATCTGCAAAAAGACATTTGGCAGTCCATTGAGGCCTATGTGGAAAAGCTGAATATCCCCAGATAAAAACTAGAAAGAAGCTATCTGTGAAAATGCTTTGGGATTTGCGAATTCATCTCATGAAATTAAACCTTTCTTTTGATCCAGCCAGTTGGAAATACTCCTTTTGTAGAATCTATGAAGGGATGTGTGGGATCCCACTGTAGATTATAAGGAAATACAAAATATATCCAGATAAAAACTAGAAAGAAGTTATCTTGAAACTGCATTGTGATGTTCACATTCATCTCACAGTGTTAAAAGTTTCTTTTGCTTCAGCAGGTTAAATACACTTTTATGGAGAATCTGCAAGGGTACATTATGGAGCTCCTTGAGGCCTATGGGGAAAAGCTGAATATTTTTAGATAAAATCTAAAATACAGGTATCTGAGAAACTGCTTGGTAAAATATAGTTTCATCTCACAGAGTTAAATCTTTCTTTTTAATAAGCAGATTCTCTTTTTGGAGAACATGTGAAGGAACGTTTGGAGGTACGGTGATACCTATTGGGTAAAATCAAATATCCCAAGATAAAAACTAAAAAGAAGCTATCTGTGAAACTGCTTTGAGATGTGTAAATTCATCTCACAGAATTAAACTTTTCTATCCATTCAACAGCTTCAATTCACTCTTTTTCTAAAATCTGTGAAGGGACATTTGGGAACCCATTGAGATCTATGAAGAAAAACAGAATATCCCCAGATAAAAACTAGACAGAAAGCATCTGTGAAACTGTTTTCTGATGTGTGGATTCATCTCATAAACTTAAACCTTTCTTGTGATTGAGCAGTTTGGAAACACTTTTTTTTGGAGAATCACCAAAAGTACATTTAGGGGCCCATTATGTCCTGTGGGGAGAAAAAAAGAATATCCCCAGAAGAAATCTAGAAAGAGGCTACTGGGGAAGCAGCTTTGTGATGTGTGAATTCATGGCACAAAAACCTTTCTTTTGATGCAGCACGTTGCAAAAAACTCTGTTAGGAGAATCCGGGAAGGGGCACTTGAAAGTCCTGTGAGGCCAATGGGGAAAAATTGAATATACCCAGACAAAAATTAGAAATAAGCTATCCAAGAAACTACCTTGTGAAATGTGGATTCACCTCAGAGTGTTAAACCTTTCTTTTGTTTCAGCAGATTGGGAAAACACTTTCTGTAGAATCTGTGAAGGGATATTGGGAGCCCATTGAGACCTATGGGGAAAAAAGGACTCTTCCCATATAAAAACTAGAAAGAAGCTTTCCATGAAATTGCTTTCTTAAATGTAAATTTTTCTCACAATGTTAAACATTACTTCTGGTTCAGCACGTTGGCAATACTGTTTTTCTAGAATATGTGAAGAGACCTTTGGGAACCCATTGAAGCCTAAGGGAAAAAACAGGATATCTTGAGATAAAAATTAAAAAGAAGCATCTGTGAAACTGCTTTGTGATCTGTGGATTCATCTTACAGAGTTAAACTTTTCTTTTGATTCAACAAATTAGAAATGCTCTTTTTGGACAGTCTGAGAAGGGACATCTGAGAGGCATTGAGGTCTATGAGGAAAAACAAATATCCCCAGATAAAAACTAGAAAGAAGATATCTGTGAAACTACTTTGTGATGTGTGAATTCATCTTGCAGAGCTATTGATTCAGCAGGTTGGAAACACTCTTTATGGAGTATCTGTGAAGGAACATTTGGGAACCTATTGAGGCTTTTGAAGAAAAACCAAATATCCCCAGAAAAGAACTAGAAAGAAGTTGTCTGTGAAGCTTCTTTGTGATGTGTGGATTCATCTCAAAAAGTTAAACCTTTCTTTTGATTCAGCAGATTGGAAACACTTTGTTTTGAGAATCTGCATGGGGATATGTGGGAGCCCAATGAGGCCTATGGGGAAAAATCGAATACCCGCAGATAAAAACTCAAAAGAAGCCATCTGTGAAACTACTATGTAACTTGTGGCTTCATCTCACAGGGTTCAAACTTTCTTTTAATTCAGCAGGTTGAAAACAATATTTTTGGGCAATCTGCAAAGCGACATTTTGGAGCCCATTGAGGCCTATTTGGAAAAACCTAATATCCACTATAAAAACCAGAAAGAAGATATCTGTGAATCTGCTTTGTGAGGTGTGTTTTCATCTCACAGAGTTACACCTTTCTTTTGGTTAAGTAGGTTGGAAACATTGTTTTTGGAGAATCTGCAAAGGGACATTTGGGAGCCTATTGAGGCCTATGGGGAAAAAATAATATCCCCAGATAGAAACTAGAAAGAAGCTATCTGTCAAACTCCTTTGTGATGTATGGATTCATCTCACAGAGTTAAAACTTTCTTTCGATTCAGCAGGTTGGAAGCACTCTTTTGGGAGCACCAGCAAAGGGACATTTTGGAGCCCATTCAGACCTAAGGAGAAAAATAATATCCCCAGATGAAAACTAGAAGGAAGCTATGTGTGAAACTGCTTTATGATGTGTGGATTCTTCTCACAGATTGTAAATTGTTTTGACCCAGCATGATGGAAACAGTCTATTTGGATAATCTGTGGAGGACCATTTTGGATCCTATGGATGCCTACAGGGAAAAACTTAATATTCCCAGATAAAAACTAGAAGGAAGCTCGTTGTGAAGCTGCTTTTTGATGTGTTCATTCATCTCACAGAGTTTACCCTTTGTTTTCATTCAGCAGGTTGGAAATATTATTTTTGTTAAATCTGCAAAGGAGCTTTTGTTATACCATTGAAACCTATGTGAAACAACAGATTATTCCCAGTTAAATACTAAAAGGAAGCTATCTGTGAAACTGCTTTGTGATGTGTGGCTTCATCTAATAGAGTTAAAACTTTATTTTAATCCCACAGGTTGGAAACACTCTTTTTGGTGAATCTGTGAAGGGACATTTTTGAGCCCTTTGATGCTCGTAAGGAAAATCTGAATATCCCCAGATAAAAACTAGAAAGAAGCTATCTGTGAAACTCCTTGGTGATGTGTGGATTAACCTCACAGAGCTAAACCATTTTATTTATTCAGCACGTTTTAAACACTTTTTTTGGAGAATCTGTGAAGTGACAAGTAAAAGCCCATTGAGGCCTGAGAAGAAATACTGAATATCCACAGATGAAAACTCCAAAGAAATGATCTGTGAAAGTGCTTTGTGGTGTGAGGGTCCTTCTCACAAAATAAAACCTTTATTTTTATTCAGGAGGTTGAAAACACTCTTTTAGGCGAATCTCTGAAGGGACATTGGGAGCCCAGTGAGGGCTGTGGGGCAAAACTGAATATACCTAGATAGAAACTAGTAAGAAGCTGTCTGTGAAATTGATGTGAAGTGTGGATTTATCTCACAGAATTTAACCTTTCCTTTTATTCAGCAGATTGGAAACACTATGGAAAATCTGCAAATGGACATTTGGGAGTCGATTGAGGCCTAAGAGGCAAAACCAAATATCCCCAGAAAAAAAAAATATAAAGAAGCTATCTGTGAAACTGCTTTTTGATGTGTGCATTCAGGTCACAGAGTTAAAATTTTCTTTTGATTCAGCAGCTTGGAAAAACCCTTTTTGCAGAATCTGCAAAGGGATGTTTTGGATCCCATTGAGGAATATTAGTAAAAATTAAGTATTCTCAGATAAAAACTAGAAAGAAGCTCTCTGTGAAACTGCTCTGTGATGTGTGGATTCATCTCACGGAGTTCAACATTTCCTTTGTTGCAGCAGCTTGGAAATACTATTTTTGCAGAATCCTCAAAGGGACATTTTGAACCCCTTTGAGGCCTACAGGAAAAAAACTTAATATCCTCAAATAAAAAATAGAAACTCTCTGTCAAACTGCTTTGTGATGCATGGATTCATCTAACAGAGTTAAACCTTTCTTTTGATTTATCAGGTTGGAGACACTATTTTTGGAGAATCCATGAAATGACATTTAGGAGTCCATTGAGACTAATGGGGAAAAACAGAATGTACCCAGATAAAAAGTACAAAGAAGCTACTGCAAAACTGCTTTGGCATGTGTGCATTCGTCTCATGGAGTTAAACCTTTCTTTGATTGAGTTGATTGGAAACACTGTTTTTGAAGCATCTGCAAAGGGACAATTGGGAGCCTGTTGAGGCCTATGGGGAAAAATTGAATATCCCCGGGTAAAAACTAAAAAGAAACTATGTGTAAAACTGCTTTTTCATGTATGGATTCTTCCCACAGAGTTAAACCTTTCTTTGATGCAGCAGGTTGGAAACTCTCTTTTTGAAAAATCTGCAAAGGGACATTTGGGAGCTTATTGTGGCCCATGGGGAAAATCTGAGTAATCCCAGATAAAACTAGAAAGAAGCTATCCATGAAATTGGTTTTTGATGTGCGCGTAAAACTCACAATGTTAAACCATTCTTTTGATTCAGCAGGTGTGAAAAACTCTTTTTGGAGTATCCACAAAGGCACATTTATGAAGCAATTGAGGTCAATGGTTAAAGCCGAAATGTCCCCATATATAAACTAGAAATAAACTATCCATGTAACTGCTTTGGGATGTTTGGATTCATCTCAAAGAGCTAAACCTTTCTCTTGATTCACCAGGATGGAAAGAGTTTGTGTAAAATCTGCAACGGAACATTTAGGAGCCCATTTAGGACAAGTAGGTAAAAGGAAATATCCTCAGATAAAGACCAGAGAGAAGGTATATGATAAACTGCTTTGTGATGTGTGGATTCATCTTACAGAGGTGAAAATTTCTTTTGACTCAGCAGGTTGGAAAGACTCTTTTTGTAGGATCTGCAATGCAACTTTTGGGACCGCATTGAGGCTTATGGGGAAAAACAAAATATCCCCAGATAATAACTACAAGGAAGCTATCTGTGAAACTGCTCTGTGATGTGTGGATTTATCTCACAGTGTTAAACATTTCTTTGGATTGAGGAGGTTGGAAACACTCTTTTTGCATAATCTGTGAAGCAACATTTGGGAGCCCATTGAGGCCTATGGGGAAAAAGCCAAATATCCCCAGATTAAAAAGTACAAAGAAACTATCTATGAAACTGCTTTGTGATGTGTGGATTCATCTTACAAAATTAAAGTTTCCTTTTGACTCACCAGATTGGAAATACTTTGTGTTGTTGTTGTAGAACAAGCGAGGGGACATTCTGGAGTCCATTGAGGTCTATGGCAAAAACCTGAATATTCCCAGAAGAAAACTAGAAAGAAGAGTCCTGTGAAATCACTTTGTGAGGTGTGGATTCTTCTCACAGGGTTAAAGTTTACCGTTGAATTAGCAGGTTGGAAACACTCTTTTTGTAGAATCTGCCATGGGACAATTTGGAGCCCTTTGAATCCAATGAGGAAATATCAAATATCCCCTGATAAAAACTAGAAAGAAGCTAAATGTAAAACTGCTCTGAGATATGTGGATTTACCTCACAGAGTAAAAGCTTTATTTGTTTCAACAGGTTGCAAACACTCTTTTTGGAGAATCTGTGGAGGTACATTTTAAACCCCATAGAGGTCTAGAAAAAAAAGAAAAAGAAAGAAAAACAAACAAGCAAACAAAGGAAAAGAGAATATCCCCAGATGAAAACTACAAGAAGCTCTTTGTGAAACTGTTTTGAGATGTGTGGATTCAACTCACAGAGTTAAACATTTCTTTTGATTCAGAAGTTTAGAAAACCTCTTTTTGGATAATACGTGAAGGGACATTTGGAAGCCTGTTGTGGCCTATGGTGCAAAACTGAATATCCCAAGATAAAACTAGAAAGAATCTATCTGCGAAACTGGTTTTTGAAGTGTGGATTCAACTCACAGTGTTCAACCATTCTTTTGATTCAACAGTTTGGAAACAGGCTTGTTGGAGAATCTGCGAAGGGACAAATGGGTGCATTTGAGGCCAACGGGGAAAAACCAAACATCCACAGATGAAAACTAGAAAGAAGCTATCCGTGAAACTACTTTGTGATGTGGGGATTCATCTCACAAAGTAAATCTTTCTCTTGATTCCACAGGTTGGAAACACGCTTTTTGTATAATCTGCGAAGGGAAATTTGAAAGCCAATTGAGGCCTATGTGTAAAAGTGCATATCCCCAGATAAAAATAAGGAAAACGTTATTTTTGAAACTGGTTTGTGATCTTTGGATTCATTGTGTAATGGTAAAACTTTTGATTCACTACATTGGAAACTCTTTTGGTGGTTCTGTGAGTGGACATTTTGTAGCCCATTGAGCCCTATGGGGAAAAATTGAACATCCCAGATAAAAACCACTAAAATGTTATCCGTGAAGCTACCTTATGATGTGTGGATTAATCACACAGAATTAAAACTTTCTTTTTATTCAGCAGGTTGTACACACTGTTTTTGTAATATCCATGAAGGGACATTTGGGATCCGATTGAGGCCTATGAAGAAAAATTGAATATCCCCAGATAAGAACTAGAAAGAAGATATCTGAGAAACTGCTTTGAGATGTGTGGTTTCATCTCACAGAGTTAAATCTTTCTTTTAATTCAGCAGATTAGAAACACTCTTTTTGTTCCTTTGCAAGGAGCAACAGAATAACTTCAGGTAAAAACTAGAAAGAAGCTATCTTTGAAACTGCCTTGTGATTTCTGGATTCATTTCACAGTGTTAACGTTTTCTTTTTATTCTGCAGGTTAGAAACACTTTTTGGTAGAATCTGCAAAGGGACATTTGGGAATTCTTTAAGTCCTACAAGAAAAAGCAGAATATCCCCATACAATAAGTACAAATAAGCTATCTGTGAAACTGCTTTGTGATGGGTAGATTCATCTCACAGTGATAAACTTTTCTTTGATTCAGCATGATGGAAACACTCATTTTCAGAATCTATGAAGACACATATGGGAGCCCATTGCCACCTAGAGAAAACAACAGAATATCCCAAGATAAAAACAAGAAAGAAGCTCTCTGTGAAACTGCTTTGTGATATGTGGATTCATCTCACAGAGTTAAGGATTTCTTCTTACTCAGCAGGTTGGAGACACTCTTTTTGTAGAATATGCAAGGGACATTTGGGAGCCCATTGAGGCTTATGGAAAAAAGTGGAATATACCCAGAAAATTATTTGAAAGAACGTATTTGTGAAACTGCTTTGTGACGTGTGGACTTATCTCACAGAGTTAAACCTTTCTTATGATTTCACAGGTTAGAAACACTCTTTATGGAAAATATGCAATAGGACATTTGGTAACCCATTGAGGCCTATGAAAAAAAAACCAATATACCTAGATTAAAACTAGAAAGAAGCTGTCTGTGAAACTGCTATATGATGTGTAGATTCATCACACAGAGGTAAATCTTTCTTTTGATTCAGCAGGTTGGGAACGCTCTTCCTGGAAAATATGTCATGGAACATTTGGGAGCCTTTTGTGTCCTATGGGGAAAAACAGAATATCCCCAGATAAAATTAGAAATAAGTTGTCTGTGAAACTGCTTTCTGATGTGTGGATTTATCTCACAGTGTTAAAATATTATTTTGATTCATCAGTTGGGAAAACCTTTTTGGAGAAAATGCAAAGGGACAAATTGTAACCCATTGAGGCCTATAGGGAAAAACTGAAAATCCCCAGATAAAAACGAGATGGAAGCTATCTGTGAAATGGCTTTATGAAGTGTGGATTAATCTCACAGCATTAAACGTTTTTTATGATTCGCAAAATAGCAAACACTCTTTGGAGAATCTGTGAAGGGACATTTGGGAACCCACTAAGTCATATAAAACAGAATATCCCCAAATAAAAACTAGAAAGAAGCTATCTATGAAACGTTTTGTGATGTGTGGATTCTTCCCACGGAGAAAAGACTTTCTTTAGAATCAGTAGTTTGGAAACACTCTTTTTACAGAATCTGGGAAGGGATATTTGGGAGTACTTTGAGGCCTATAGAGAAAAACTGAATATCACCAGATAAAAAAATACTAAGAAACTATTGGTGAAACTGCTTTGTGATATGTCTATTCATCTCACCTAGTTAAAACTTTCTTTTGATTCAGCAGGTTGGAGACACTTATTTTGGAGAATCTGTGAAAGGATAATTAGGGGCCTTTTGAAGTATATAGGGAAAAACCAAATATTCCAGCTAAAAATTAGAAACAAGCTATGTGTGAAACTTATTTTTGATGTGAGGATTCATCTTACAAGGTTAAACCTTTCTTTTGATTCAGCAGGTTGGAAACACTGTTTTTGGAGAATCTGAAAAAAGACAGTTGGGAGCCCATTTTGGCCTATGTGGAAAAAACAAATGTGCCCAGATAAAATTTACAAAGAAGCTACGTGTGAAACTGCTTTGTTAAGTGAGGATTCATCTGAGAGTCAAATCTTTCTTTTGATGAACAGGTTGGAAAGACTCTTTTTAAATAATCTGCAAAGGGACATTTGGAAGCCCTTTGTAGCCTATGGGGAAAAACCAAATATCCCCAGATAAAAACAACAAAGAAACTATCTGTGAAACTGCTTTGTAATGTGTGGATTCATCTTACAGAGCTAAACCTTTCTTTTCATTCAGCAGGCTGGAAACACTCTTTCTGGAGAATATGCTGTGGAATATTTTGGAAAGCATTGAGGCCTATGGGGAACAAATGAATATCCCAAGATAAAAACTAGAAAGAGTCTGTCTGTGAAGGAGTTTTGGGATGTGTGGATTCATCTCACAGAGATAAATCTTTTTTTTTTTTGATTCAGCAGATTGGAAACACTATTTTGAAGAATCTGTGAAAGGACATTTTGGAGCCCATTGAAGACTAAGGGGGAAAAATGGAATATCTTAGATAAAAACTAGAAATAAACTATTTGTGAATCTTCTTTGTGATGTGTGGATTCATCTGATAGAGTTAAACACTTTTTTTGATTCAGAAGGTTGAGAACTTTTCTTTTGGAGAATCTGCCTAGGGACATTTTGACACTCATTGAGGCCTAATGAGAAAAACTCAATATTCCCAGATAAAAACTAGAATGAACTTATCTGTGAAACTGATATGTGATATGTGGATTCATCTCACAGAGGTAAAACTTTCTTTTGATTCAGCAGGTTGGAACAACTTTTTTGGTAAAATCTGCAAAGGGACATTTAGAAGCCCATTGAGATCTAAAGGGAAAAACCTAGTATCCCCAGATAAAAACTAGAAAGAAGCTATCTGTGAAACTGCTTTGTGAGGTGTGGATTCATGTCAGAGACTTAAACTTTTCTTTTGATTTAGCAAATTGGAAAGAGTCTTTTTGTAGAATCTATGAAGGGACACTTGGGAGCCTATTCAAGTTTATGGGGGAAAAAAAAACCCAGAATATCCCCAGGGAAAAACTAAAAGTAATCTATCTGTGTCCCTGCGATTTTATGTGTGGATTCACTTAGAGGGTTAAACCTGTCTTTTTATTCACTAGGTTGGAAACACTTTGTTTGGAGAATCTGTGAAGAAACATTTGGGAGCACTATGAGGACTGTGGGGACATACTGAATATCCCCAGATAAAAACTAGAAAGAATCCATCTGTGAAAATGCTTTGTGATGTGTGGATTCATCTCACAGAGTTAACTTATTCTTGTAATTCAGGATGTTAAACACACATTTATTTGTGAAATCTGTGAATGAACATTTGGGAGATCACTGAGGGCTACAGGGAAAAATAGAATATCACCAGATTTAAAAGCAGACAGAAGCTACCTGTGAAGCTAATTTGTGATATGTGGATTCATCCCACAGAATGAAACGTTTCTTTTTATTCAGGAGATTAAAAACTGTTTCTTTGGAGAATTGCTGAAGGGCCATTCTGGAGCCCATTGAAGCCTATTGCATGAAATCGGATATCCCCAGTTAAAAACTACAAAGAAGCTAATTGTGAAATGGCTTTGGGATGTGTGGATTCATCTCACAGTGTTAAAATTTTCCTTTCATTCGGCAGGTTGGAAACACTTGTTTGAAGAATACGCAAAGGGACATTTGGGTACTCAAAGAGGCTTATGTGGAAAAGTCAAATATCCCCAGACAAAAACTACAAAAAACCTATCTGTGAAATGGCTTTGTGATGTATGGATTTATCTCAGAGAGGTAAAACTCTTTTTCGAATCAGAAGGTTGGAAACACCCTTTTTGGAGAATCTGTGAAGGGACATTGGGGAGTCCTTTGAAGCCATGGGGGAAAACTGAATATCCCCTGATAAAACCTAGAAAGAAGCTAACTGTGAACATGCTTTGGGATGTGTGGATTCATCTCACAGAGTTAAAATTTTCTTTTGATTCAGTAGGTTGGAAACACTCTTTTTGTAATCTGAAGGGATATTTGGGAGCCCATTGAGGCCTGTAGGGAAAAACTGAATATCCCCAGATAAAAATGAGAAAGAAGCTATCTGTGAAATATCTCGTGATGGGTGGATTCATATCACAGAAGGAAATCTTTTGATTCAGCAGGTTGGAAACACTCACTTTGGAGAATCTGCAAAGGGGCTTTTTTAGCCCATGTTGTTCTAGAGAGAAAAACTGAATATCCCCACATAAAAACTAGAAAGGAGCTATCATGAAACTGCTTTGTAGACTGTTGAATCATCTCACAGGTTTAAATCTTTCTTTTGCTTCAGCAGATAAGTAACAGTCTTTTTGGAGAATCTGTGAAATGACATTTGGGAACCCATTGAGGCCTAAGGGGAGAAACAGAATATTTCCAGATAAAAACTAGAAAGAAGTTATCTGTGAAACTGGTTTGTGCTGTGTGAATTCATCTTAAAGAGTTAAAACTTTCTTTTCATCTAGCAGGTTGGAAACACTCCTTTTGGAGGAGGTGCAAAGGGACATTTTGGAGCCCATTGAGGCTTAAAGGGAGATATCAAATATCCCCAGATAAAAACTAGAAGGAAGCTATCTGTGAAACTTCTTTGAGATGTGTGCATTCACCTCACAGAGTTTAAACTATCTTTTATTCATCAGTAGGGAAATATTCTTTTTGGATCATCTGAGAAGGGACACTTGGCAACCCATTGAGTTCTATGGGGAAAAATCAAATATCCTCAGATTAAAAATTAGAAAGAAACTATCTGTGAAACTGCTTTGTGATGTGTAGATTCATGTCAGAGAATTAAACCTTTCTTTTGATTTAGCATATTGGAAACACTTTTCTTGTAGAATCTGCAACAGAACATTTTGGAGTCAATTGAGGACTATAACGAAAAACAGAATATTCTCAAATTAAAACTAGAAAGAAGCAATCCGTGAACCTGCTTTGTGATGTGCGGATTCATCTCACAAAGTCAAACCTTTCTTTTGATTCAGCATGTTGGAAACATTCTATTCGGAGAATATGCAAAGGGACG
This sequence comes from Rhinopithecus roxellana, assembly GCF_007565055.1. NCBI lineage: Eukaryota > Metazoa > Chordata > Mammalia > Primates > Cercopithecidae > Rhinopithecus > Rhinopithecus roxellana. The sequence goes on along the minus strand of NC_044559.1, from coordinate 126,793,901 downwards.
TTTGGGAACCCTTTGAGGACTATGGGGAAATGCAGAATATCTCCAATTAAAAACTAGAAAGAAGATATTTGTGAAACTGCTTTTGATGTAGGGATTCATCTCAGAGAATCAAACCTTTCTTTTGATTCAGCAGGTTGGAAACATTCTTTTGGAGAATCTGCAAAGGGACATCTTGGCACGCAAAGAAACCTATGTGGAATAACCGAATATCTGCAAATAAAATCTAGAAAGAAGCTATCTGTGAAACTGCTTTGTGATGCGTGGATTTCTCTCACACACTTAAATTTTTCTTCTGATTCAACAGGTTGGAAACACTCTCTTTGTAGACCTACAACCAAATATTCGAGAGCCCCTTGAGGCTTATGGGGGAGAAACCAAAGATCCCCAGTTAAAAACATAGACAGAAGCTCTCTGTGAAACTGTTTTGAGATGTGTAAATTTATCTCACAGATTTAATTCTTATTTTCATTCAACAGTTTGGATACACTCTTTTGGAGAATCTGTGATAGGACATTAGTGAAAGCATTGTAGCCTATGAGGAAAAACAGAACATCCGCCAATAAAAACTAGAACAAAGCTATCTGTGAAACTTCGTTGTGATTTGTGCATCCATCTCACAAAATTAAAACTTTCCTTTGATTCAGGAGGTTGGAAATACTATTTTTGGAAAATCAGTGAAGGGAAATTTGAAAGCCCATTGAGGACTATGGGGAAAAATCTAATATACCCAGATAAAAACTAGAGGAAACTATCTGTGAAAGCACTTTGTGATGTACGGGTTCATATCACAGAGTTGAAGTTTTCTTCTGTATCAGTAGTTTGGAAACCCTCTTCTTGGAGAATCTGCAAAGGGACATTTGGGGGTCATTGTGGCTTAAGGGGAAAAACTGAATATCCCCAGATAAAAACTAGAATGAATTTATCTGTGAAAATGCTTTTGATGTGTGGATTAATCTCAAAGTTGAACCTTTCTTTTGATTCAGCAGGTTGGAAACTCTCTTTTTTGCGAATCTGCGAAGAAACATTTGGGAGCCCATTGTGGCCAATGAGTAAAAACCAAATATCTCCAGATAAAAACTAGAAAGAAGTTTTTGTGAAATTGCTTTTTGCTGTGTGGATTCATCTCACAAATATAAAAGTTTCTATTGATTTAGCAGTTTGGAATACTCTTTTTGTGTAATCTGTGCAAGGACATTTGGAAGCTCATTGCAACCTATGGGAAAAAGTTGAAATTTCTTAGAGAAAAACTAGAAATAAGCTATCTGTGAAATTGCTTTGTAATATGTAGATTCATTGCAGAGAGTTAAAGTTTTCTTTTGATTCAGGAGGTTGGAAGCACTTTCTTTGCAAAATCTGCAAATGAATATTTGAGAGCCCATTGAGGCCTACAGAGAGAAATGGAATATCCCCAAATAAAAACTAGAAAGAAGCTATCTGTGAAACTGCTTTGTGATGTGTGGATTTATCTCACAGATCTAATCTTTCTTTTGATTTTGAAGTTTGGAAACCTTCTTTTGGAGAATCTGCACTAGGAAATTTGGGAGCACATTGTAGCCCAGCAGAAAAACAGAATATGCCCAGATAAAAACTTGAAAGAAGCTATCTGTGAAACTTCTTTGTGAAGTGTGGATTCACCTCACAGAATTAAAACTTTTTTTGATTCAGTGGATTGGAAACATTATTTTTAGAAAATCTGCAAAGGGACATTTGAGAATCCATCCAGACTTTTGGAAAAAATCAAATACCCCCGGATGAAAACAAGAAGAAGCTATCTGTGAAATTGCTTTGTGATGTCTGGATTCATCTAACAGATTTGATCTTTCTTTTGATTATGGAATTTGGAAACGTTCTTTTGGATAATCTGTGATAGGACATTTGGGACCACATTTTGTCTTAGGGGAAAAACAGAATATCCCCAGATAAAAACTTGAAAGAAGTTATCTGTGAAACATCTATGTGATGTGTGAATTCATCTCACAGAATTAAAACTTTCTTTTGATTCAGGGGGTTGGAACACTCTTTTTAGAAAATCTGCGAAGGGACATTTGAGAGCCCATTGAGACCTATGGGAAAAAATCAAATACCCCCGGCTGAAAACAAGAAGCTATCTGTGAAACTTCTTTGTGATGTGTGCATTCATGTCACAGAGTTAATGTTTTCTTTTCAATCAGTAGGTTGGATACTGTCTTTTTGGAGAATCTGTGAAGGGATATTTTGGGGCCATAGAAGCTTAAGGGGAAAAACTGAATTTACCCAGATAGAAACCAGAATGAAGTTATCTGTGAAACTGCTTTGGGATTTGTGAATTCATCTCAAAAAGGCAAACCTTTCTTTTGATTCAGCAGCTTAAAAATACTCGTTTTATGGAATCTGCAAAGGGACATTTAGAAGCCCCTTGAGACCCAGGGAAAAACGGAATATCCTCTGATAAAAACTAGAAAGAAGCTATCTGTGAAACTGCTTTTGTGATGTGTGGATTCATCCCACAGAGCTAAACGATTACTTTGATTCAGCAGGATGGAAATGCTCTTTTTGTACAATCTGTGAAGGGACATTTGGGAACCCAGAGGGGTTTAGGAGGAAAAGAGAATATCCCAGATAAAAACTAGAAACAAGTGATCTCTGAAACAGCTTTTTGATGTGTGGATTCATCACAGAGAGTTAAAACTTTTTTATTATTCAGGAGGTTTGAAACACTCTGTTTGTAGAATATATGACGGGAAATTTGGGCACTCAAATAGGCCTATGGGGAATAAGTGAATATCCCCGGATTAAAACTGGATAGAAGCTATCTGTGAAACTGCTTTTTGATGAGTGGAATCATCTCAAAGAGTTAAACTTGTCATTTGATTCAACATGTCAGAAAAATTCTCTTTGCAGAATCTGCAAAGTGACTTTTGGGAGTCCATTGAGGCCAATGGGAAAATAATGAAATAGCCCCAGAAATAAACTAGAAAGAAGCTGTCTGTAAAACTTCAGGGTGATGTGTCAATTCATTTCACACAGTTAAAATTTTTTGACTCGGCAGGTTGGAAACACTCTTTTGGAAAATCTGTTAAGTGATAAAAACCAGAAGTAACTATCTGTGAAACTTATTTGTGATGTGTGGATTCATCTCACAGAGTTAAAACTATTTTTGATTCAGCAGATGGGAAACACTCTTTTTGTAGAATCTGCAAAGGGACATTTCATAGCCCAGTTAGACCTATGATGAAAAACCAAATATCCCCAGGTAAAAACTGCAGAGAATGTGTCTGTGAAATTGCTTTGTGATGTGTAGATTCCTCTCACATTGTTAAACCTTTCTTGTGATTCAGAAGATTGGAAACATTCGTTTTGTAGAATCTGTGAAGGGATAACTGGAAGTCCATTGAGGTCTGTGGGGAAAAAAATATCCCCAGATAAAAACTAGAATGAAGATATTTGTGAAACCACTTTGTGATGTGTGGATTAGTCTCACAGAGTTAAAACTTCGTTTGATTCAGCAGATTAAAACAATTTTTTTGTAGTATCTCTGAAGGGACCTTTGGGAGTCCAGTGAGGCCTATGGGATAAAAACTAGAAAGAACCGATCAGTGGAACTGTTTTGTGATGTGTGCATTCATCTCACAGAGTTAAACATATCTTTTGACTCAGGAGGTTGGAAAAAGTCTTTTTGAACTGTTTCTGTGAATGGTCATTTGGAAGCCCATGTGACCTACATGATAAAATGAAATATTCCCAGACAAAAACTAAAAAAAAACTCTCTGAGAAATTGCTTTTTGGTGTTTTAAGTAAAAAAAGTAAGTAAACCCACCTGTGAAACTGCTTTGTGATGTGTGGATTAATCTCACTGAGTTAAATCTTTCTTTTGAATCAGCAGGTTGGAAATATCTTATTGGAGAATCTGCAAAGGGACATTGAGGAGCATATTAAAGCCTGCAGGTTGGACACACTCTTTTTGGATAATCTGTTTGGGAGCCCATTGCGACCTATGAGAAAAAAAGAGTTATCTTCAGATAAAAACTAGAAAAATTCTTTCTGTGAAACTGCTATGTGATGTGTGGATTCATCTTACAGAGTTAAAACTTTCTTTTGATTCAATAAGTTGGAAACACTCTTTTGGAAGGATCTTTAAAGGGATATTGGGGAGCCCATTGAGGCCTATGGGGAAAAATTAAATATACCCAAATAAAAACTAGAAAGAAGCTCTCTGTGAAACCTCTTTGTGATGTGTGTATTCATCCCACAGAGTTAAACATTTCTTTTGTTTCAGCAGTTTGGAAACACTCTTTATCGAGAGTCTGCAAATGGACATTTTAGAGCCCATTATAACCAACAGGGAAAAAACTAATATCTCAAGAAAAAAAATGAAAATAATGCTATCTGTGAACTGCATTTTTCTGTGTTAATTTCGTCTCAGTTAGTTAAACCTTTCCTTTGATTCAGCAGGTTGGAAAATCTTTTTGGAGAATCTTCAAAAGGACATTTGGAAAACCATTTTTACCTTCAGAGAAAAACTGAATATTTCCCAAAAAAAGAAAGAAAATACAAACAAACAAACAGAAAAGCTGTGTCTGAAACTAATATGTGATGCGTGGATTCATCTTACAGAGGTAAACATTTATTTTCTTTCAGCAGAATGTAAACACTTTTCTTGGAGAATCTCTGAAGGGACGTTTGGGAGCCCATTGAGGCCTATTGGGCAAAATCGAATATCCCCAGATAAAAATTAGCAAGAAGCTTTCTGTGAAACTGCTTCATGATGTGTGGATTCATCTTACAGAGTTAAATCCTTCGTTTGATTCAGGAGGTTGGAAACACTATTTTTGGAGGATATTTAAAGGGAAACTTGGGAGCCCATTGAGGCCTATAAGGAAAAACTGAGTATTCCCTGAAAAAATTAGAAAGAAGCTATCTGTGAAACTGCTTTGTGATGTGTGGATTCATCTCACAGAGTTAAATTTTATTTTGATTGAGCAGGTTGGAAACACTCTTTTTGGAGAATCTGCAAGGGGACATTTGGGAGCACATTGAGGTCTATAGTACAGAAGTAAATATCCAAAGATAAAAACTACAAAGGATCTATCTGTGAAACTGCATTGCTATGTGTGGATTCATCTTACAATGTTAACCCTTTATTTTGATTCAGCAGGTTGAAAACACTCTTTTTGGAGAATCTCTGAAGGGACATTTTGGAGCCCAATTAGTCCTATGGGGAAAAACCAAATATCCCCAAATAAAAACTAGAAATATGCTGTCTACAAAACTGCTTTGTGAATATAGATTCTTCTCATAGAGAAACACCTTTCTTTTGATTCATCACTTTGAAACACTCTTTCCTTAGAATCAATCATCTATAAAACCGCTTTGTGACGTGTGGAATCATCTCACAGAGTTAAACTTTCTTTTGGTTCAGCAGGTTGGAAACACTCTCTTTCTAGAATCTGCAAAGGGACATTTGAGAGCCCTTTGAGGTCTACGGAGAAAAACCGAATATTCCCAGGTAAAAATCAGAAAGAGTCTTTCTGTGAAACTGCTTCATGTCGTTTGAATTCATCTCACAAAATGAAACCTTTCTTTTAATTCAGCAGGCTGTAAGCAGTCTTTTTCAAGAATCTATGAAGGGACATTTTAGAGCCCATTGAGGCCAATGGAGAAAAACTGAGTGTCTGAAGATAAAAACCAGAAAGATGCTGTCTGTGAAACTTCTTTATGATATCTGGATTCATCTCACATTGGTAAACCTTTCTTTTCATTCATCAGGTTGGAAACACTCTTTCTTGGAGAATCTGTGAAGTGTAATTTGGGAGCACACTGGGGCCTATAATAATCCAATATCTCCAGATAAAAACTAGAAGGAAGCTATCAGTGAAATTGCTTTGTGGCATGTGGATTTTTCTCACAGAGGTAAATCTTACTTTTAAATAGCAGGTTGGAAACACTCTCTTTGTAGAATCTGCAAAAGGACAATTAAGATCCCACTGAAGACTAAGGGAAAAAAATTGAACATCCAAAGATAAAACTAGAATGAAGCTATGTGTGAAACTGTTTTGTGATGTGAGCATTGAATTCACAAAGATAAAACTTTATTTTTATTCAGCAGCTTGGAAAAAAACTCTTTTTAGAAAATCTGCTAAGGGACATTTGGGAGCCTATTCAGGACTATGGGGAGAAACTGGATACCCTCAGGTAAAAACTCGATAGAAGCTGTCTGTGAAATTGCTTTATTATGTGTGGATTCATCTCACAGAGTTAAATCTTTCCTTTGCTTCAGCAGGTTGGAAACACTCTATTTAGAGAATAGGTGAAGGACACTTTGGATCCCATTGAGGCATAAGGGGAAAAGCCATATATGCCAAATAAAAAATAGAAAAAGCTATCTCTGAAACTGCTTTTTGATGTGTGGATTCTTCTCACAAAGTTAAACCTTCTTTTCAGTCAGCAGATTGGAAACACTCTTTGTGGAGAATCTGTGAAGGGACATTTTGGAGCCAGTTTAGGCCTATGGAAAAAAAAAATATCCCCAGGTAAAACCTAGAAAGAAGCTATCTGTGAAACTGCTTTGTGATGTGTGGGTTCCTCTTGTAAAGTTAAACAATTCTTTTGATTGTCCAGGTTGGAAACACTCTTTTTGGAAAATCTTCAATGGGACATTTGGAAGCCCTTTGAGGCATACGGGGAAAAACTGTATATCCCCAGATAAAAATTACAAAGAAACTATTTTTTAAATTACCCTGTGATCTGTGGATTCATCTCACACAGTTAAAAGATTTTTTGATCCAGCAGTTTGGAAACACTTATTTTGTAGACTCTGTGAAGGATTGTTTTGGAGCCCATAGAGGCAAATAATTAAAAACTAATATCCACAGATAAAACTAGAGAGAAGCTATTTGTGAAACTGCTTTGTGATGTGTGGATTCACCTCACAGAGGTAATCTTCCTGTTGATTAAACAGGTCAAAAACACCTTTTTTTGGAGTATTTTCGAAGGGACATTTGGGGGCACATTGAGGCCTATATGAAAAAACTGAATATCCACAGAAAAGAACTAGAACGGAGTTATCTGTGAAACTTCTTTGTGATATGTGGCTTCATCAAACAGAGTTTAAACTTTATTTTTATTCAGCAGCTTGGAAATACTGTTCTTGGAGAATCTGCAGAGACATTTTGGAGTTAATTGAGGACTATAAGTAAAAACAGAATATCCCCAGATAAAAAGAGTCTATCTGTGAAACCGTTTTGTTTTGTGTGTATTCGTCACACAGAGATAAAACTTTCTTTTGACCCAGCAGATTGGAAACACTCTTTTTGTAGAATCTGCTAAGGGACATTTGAAAGGCCTTTGAGGCCTATGGGGAAAAACAAATATCCCCTGATAAAAAGTAGAATGAAGCTCTCAGTGAAACTGCTTTGTGATGTGTGGATTCATCTCAGAGTGTTCAACATTTGTTTTGATTCAGCAGTTGGGAAACACTCTTTTTGTAGATACAAAATCTTTCTTTTAATTCAGCAGGATATAAACACTGCTTTTATTAGAAACTGCGAAGGGACGTTTGGGAGCTCATAGATGTTTAGAAAAAAAAAATGAATATCCCAGGTGAAAAATAGAGAAAAGATCTCTGTGAAACTGCTTTGTGATGTGTAAATCATCTCAGAGAGTCAAACCTTTCTTTTGATTCTGGAGGTTGGAAACATTCTTTTTGGAGAATCTTCAAAGGGACATTTTGGCACTCAAAGAAACATGTGGAAAAAAACAATATCCACAATTGGAGACAAGAAGAAACTATCAATGAAATTGCTTTGTGATGTGTCGATCATCTCACAGAATTAAAGCGTTCTTTTGCTTCAGCAGGTTGAAAACACTCTAATTGGAGAATCTGTGAAGGGACATTTTGGAGTTCATTGAGGTCTATGGCAAAAATCTGAATATCCAAAGATAAAAACTAGAAATAAACTGTCTGTGAAACTGCTTTGTGATGTGTGTATTCTTCTCACAGAGTTAAAGTTTTTTCATTCAGCAGATTGGAAACACTAGTTTTGAAGAATATGGGAAGGTACATTTTACATCCCATTGATGTCTAAGGGGCAAAATGAAATACCTTAGATAAAAACTAGAAAGAAACTAGCAGTGAATATTTTTTGTGATGTGGGATACATGTCACAGAGTTAAACCTTAATTTTGATTCAGCAGGTTAAAAACATTGTGTTGGAGAATATGCAAAGGGGCATTTGGAAGCCCATTGATGCCTATTATTGAAATGGAAACATTCCCAGATAAAAACTAAAAAGATGCTATCTGTGAAAGCGTGTTTTGATGTGTGGAAGCATCTCACAGAGTGAAACATTTGTTTAGATTCCGCAGGTTGGAATACTTCTTTTGGAAAATCCGTGAAGGAATATTTGGGAGTCCATTGAGGCCTATGTGGAAAACCCGAATATCCCAAGGTAAAAACTAGAAAGAAGCTACATGTGAAGCTGTTTTGTGATGTGTGCATTCATCTCTCAGAATTAACCTCTATTTTTAATCAGCAAGTTGAAAACACTCTTTTTGTAGAATCTGCAAAGGGACATTTGGAAGCCCATTGAGGCCTATGGGGAAAACCTTAATATCCCCAAATAAAAACTAGAAAGAAGCTATCTGTGAACTACTTTTTGAAATGTTGACTCAACTCACAGAGTTAAAATTTTCTTTTGATTCAGCAGTTTGAAAACTGCCTTTTTGGAGAATCTGTGAAGCGACATTTGGGAGCCCACTGTGGCCCATGGAAAGAAACTGAATATCCCCAGATAAAACCTAGAAAGAAGCTATCTGTGAAAATTCTTTGTGATGTGTGGATTCATATCACAGAGTTAAACCTTTCTTTTGATTCAGCAGCTTGGAAACACTCTCTTTGGAGAATCTGCAAAGTGACGTTTTGGTGCTCAAAAAGGCCTGTGGGGAAAACCTAATATCCCCAGATAAAAAACGGAAAGAAGCTATAGGTGAAGCTGTTTTGTAATGTGTGGATTCATCTCACAGAGTTAAGCCTTTATTTTCATTCAGCAGGTTGGAAACACACTTTTTGGAGAATCTACAATGATCAGTTGGGAGCCCTTTGGGGCCAATGGGTAGAAAGAAAAATATTCCCAAACAAAAACTAGAAAGAAGCTATCTGTGAAACTGCTTTGTGATATGTGGATTCATCTCAGAGAGTTAAACCTTTCTTTGATTCAACAGGTTTGAAACACCCTATTTGTAGAATCTGCAAAGGGATGTTTGAGAGCCCTTTGAGGTCTATGGGGAAAAATGGAATATCCCCAGACAATAACTAGAAAGAATCTATCTGTTAAACTGCTTGTGATATGTGGAAGTATTTCACAGAGTTAAACCTTTCTTTTGTTTCAGCATATTGGAAACACTGTTTTTGTTGCATATGCAAAGGGACATTTGGAAGTCCTTTAAGGTTTATGAAGAAAAACAGAATATCCCCAAATAAAAACTAGAAAGAAGCTATCAGTGAATCTGACTTGTGATGTGTTGATTCTACTCAAGGAGTTAAACCCTTATTCTGATTCAGCAGGTTAGAAACAGTCTTTTTGGAAAATCTTTGAAGGGACACTTGGGTGCCCATTGAGAATTATGGGGAAAAACTGAATATCAGCAGATAAACTCTAGAAAAAGGCTATCTGTGAAACGGCTTTGTGATGTGTGTGCTGCTAAAGAGTTAAACCTTTCTTTTGATTCAGCAGATTGGAAACACCCTTTTAGGAGAATTTGAGAAAGAACATTTGGGAGCCCATTGAGGCCTATGTTGAAAAACCAAATATCCCCAGATAAAAACTAGAAAGAAGCTATCAGTAAATCTGCTTTGTGATGTGTGGATTCATCTCACAGAGTTTAATGTTTCTTTTGATTCAGCAGGTTGGAAACAGTCTTTTTGGAGAATCTGTGAAGGTTCATTTTTGTGCCAATTGAGGCCAATGGGGAAAAACTGAATAGCCTCAAACAAAAATTAGAAAGATGCTAACTGTGAAAATGTTTTGTGATGTGTTGATTAATCTCATGTAGTTAAATTTTCTTTTGATTCAACAGGTTGGAAACACTGTTTTTGGAGAATCTGCAATGGGATATTTTAGAGCCCATTGAGGCCTGTGGGGAAAAACTGAATCTCCTCAGATAAAAACTAGAAAGAAATTATCTATGAAACTGCTTTGTTATGTGTGAATTTATCTCACAGAGTTGAATTTTTCTTCTGATTCCACAGGTTTGAAATACAATTTTTCTAGAATCTGTGATGCCAAGTTTGGGAGCTCATTGAGGCTTATGGGGAAAAAACAAATATCCCAGATAAAACTGGAAAGAAGCTATGTGTGAAACTAATTTTGATGTGCAGATTCTTCTTACAGAGTTAAATCTTTAGTTTCATTCCAGAGATTTGAAATACTATTTTTCTAGAATCAGGGAAGGGAAATTTGGGAGGGCATTGAGGTCTGTTGGGAAAAAGTGAATATTGCAATATAAAACTAGAAAGAAGCTCTGTGTGAAACTGCTTTGTGATGTGGGGATTCATCTCATAGTGTTAAACCTATCTTTTGATTCAGCGGTTTGGAAACCCGTTTTTTGGAGAATGTGCAAATAGACATTTAGGAACCCATTGAGGCACATGGGGAAAAACAGAATATTCCCAGATAAAAACTAGAAAGAAGTTTTATTTGAAACTACTTTGTGATGCGTGGTTCAGCTCATGGAATTAATCCTTTCTTTTAATTCAGCAGGTTGAAACAGTCTTTTTGCAGAATCTGCAATGGGACATTGGGTAGCTCCTTGAGGCATATACAAAAAAAATGAATATCTCCATATAAAACCTAAAAAGAAGTTATCTGTGAAACTCTTTTGTGATGTGTGGATTCATCTCACAGAGTTAAGTCTTTCTTTTGATTCAGCATGGTGGAAACACTCCTTTCGCCAAATCAGCAAATGGAGGTTTGGGAACCCCCTGTGGCCTACAGGGAAACATTGAATATTTCCAGATAAAAACTGAAAGAAACCATCTGTGAAACTGCTTTGTGATGCGTCTCATCTCAGAGAGCTAAACCTTTCTTTCTCATCTCAGAGAGCTAAACATTTCTTTTGATTCACCAGGTTGGAAACACTATTTTTGGAGAATCTGCCAAAGGACTATTGGGAGTTGATTGACTCCTATTGAAAAAAATTGAAAATCTCCAGATGAAACCTGGAAAGAAGCTATCTGTGAAACTTCTTTGTGATATGTGGACTCATCTCACAGAGTGAAACCTTTCCTTTGATTGAGAAGGATGGAAACACTCTTTTTGTAGATTCCGTGAAAGGGCATTTGGGAGATGATATAGTTTTAGGGAAAAAAAAATCCCCAGATAAAAACTAGAAAGAAGCAATTCATAAAACTGCTTTGTGATGTGTGGATTTATCTCACAAGGGTAAACCTTTCTTTCAAATCAGCAGGTTGGAAACACTATTATTGAGCAATCTGTGAAGGGACATTTGGGAGCCCATTGGGGCCTGTGGGGAAAAAGCGAATATCTTCAGATAAAAACTGTAAAGAAGCTTTCTGTGAAATTGCTTTGTGATGTGTGGATTTCTCTCATAGAGTTAAAACTTTCTTTTGATTCATCAGGTAGGAAACACTCCTTTTGGAAAACCTGTGAATGGACATTGGGGAGCCCATTTTGGCCTATGGGAAAAACTTAATACTCCCCAGTGAAAACTAGAAATAATCTATCTGTGAAACTGCTTTGTGATGTGTGGATTCATCTCACAAAGCTTTATTTTTTATTCAGTTAATTTAAAACACTCTTTTTGGAGAACCTGCAAGGGGACATTTTGGTGACATTGAGGCCTAAGGGAAAAAATTGATTATCCTTAGATAAAAACTAGAAAGAAACTATTTGAAAACTGCTTTGTGATGTGTGGATTCATCTCACAGAGTTAAACCTTTGTTTTGATTTGCCATGTTGGTAAGACTCTTTTTGGAGAATGTGTAAAGGGACATTTGGGAGCCTATTGAGTCCTATGGGGTAAAACTGAATATGCCATAATAAAAATTAGAAAGAAGATACCTGTGAAGCTGGCTTTTGATGTGTGGATTTATCTCACAGAGTTAAACTTTTCTTTTGATTCACCAGGTTGGAATCACTCTTTTTACAGAATCTGAGAGAAGACATTTTGGAGCCCCGTGAGGCCTATGGGGCAAAACTGAATAGCTCCAGAAAAAGCTAGTAAGAAGCTATCTGTGAAACTGATTTGTGATGAGTGGATTCATCTCACAGAGTTAAACCTATTTTTTAAATCAGCAGGTTGAAAACACCGTTTTTGGAGCAGCTGTGAAAGGATATTTGGAAGCCCATTGAGACATATAAGTCAAATGAAATATCCCCACATAAAAACTAGAAATAAATGATCTTTGAAACTGCTTGTTGATGAGTGGATTTACCTCACAGACTTAAAGCTTTCTTTAGATCCAGCAGGTTGGAAACACTCTTTTTGGAGAACCTGCAAAGAGACATTTGGAAGTCCATTGAGGCCCAACTGGCCAATCAAACGTCCCCAGAGAAAAACTACACAGAATCAATCTGTGAAATTGTGTAGATTCATCTCACAGAATTAAACCTTTGTTTTGATTCAGCAGGTTGAAAACAGTCTTTTTTGAGAATCTGCAAAGGGATATTTGGGAGTCCACTGAGGCCTATGGGGCTTGATAAAAGGTACAAAGAAGATATCTTGAAACTGCTTGAGATGTGTGAGTCATCTCACAGAGCCCAAGCTTGTTTTGATTCGACAGATTGGAAACACTCTTTTTGGAGAATCTGTGATGGGACCTTTAAGAGCCCTTTGAGTCCTGTGGGGAAAAATTGAACATCCCCAAATAAAACCTGGAAGGAAGCTTTGTGTGCAACTGCTTTGCAATGTGTGGACTCATCTCAAAGAGGTAAACCTTTCCTTTGATCCAGCAAGTTGGAAACACTCTTTTTGGAGACTCTGTGAAGGGACATTTGAGCACTTATTAAGGTGTATGGAGAAAAACTGAATATCCCAAGATAAAAGCTACAAATAACCAATTTGTGAAACTGCTAAATGATATGTGGTTTCACCTCACAGAGTTTAACCTTATCTTTGATTCAGAATGTTGAAAGCACTCTTTGTGGAGAATTTACAAAGGGACACATGGGAGTCCTATGTGGCCTATGGAGAAAAAATAAATAACCCCAGGCACAAACTAGAAAGAAGCTATTTCTGAAACTGCTTTGTGATGTGTTGGTTCATCTCACAGATTTAAACCTTTCTTTTAATTCAGCAGGTTGCAAAAATACTTTTTTGGAGAATCTGCAAAGGGACATTTGGAAGCCCATTGAGACCAATGGAACAAAAATGAATATCCCCAGACAAAAACTTGAAAGATATTGGTGAAACGTTTTTTAGTGTGTGGATTCATCTTACGGTGTTAAACATTTCTATTGATGCAGCAGGTTGGAAACACTCTTTTTGTAGGATCTGCAAAGGAACATTTGGGAACCCATTGTGCCCTATGTGGAAAAGTCGAATATTCTCCTATAAAACTACCAAGAAGCTATTTTTAACCTGCTTTGTGATGTGTGGATTCATCTCACAGGGTTGAACCATTCTTTTGATTCAGCATGTTGGAAACACTCTTTTTGGATAATCTGCAGAAATTTGGGAGCCCTTTGAGGCCGAAGGGCAAAAACAGAATATCCCTAGATAAAAACCAGAAAGAAGCTGTCTGTGAAACTTCTTTGTTATATGTGGATTCATCTCACAGAGTTAAATCATTCTTTTGATTTGGCAGGTTGGAAACCCTCTTTTTGTAGACTCTCCAAAAGGACATTTGGAAGCCCATTGAGGCCAATGTGGAGAAACTGATAAAAAGTAGAAAGAACTTACGCATGAAGCTAGTTTGTGATGTGTGGATTTATCCCACACAGTTAAAGCTTTATTTTGATTCAACAGGTTGGAAGCACTCTTCATGGATTATCTGTGAAGGGTTATTTGGAGTCCCATTGAGGCCTATGGAGAAAAACTGAATATTCCCACTTAAATTTAGAAAGAAGCTATGCATGAATCTGCTTTGTGATGTGATGATTCATCTCACAGAGTGAAACCCTTCTTTTGATTCAGCAGCTTGGAAAAACTCTTTTTCTAGAATCTGCAAAGAGACATTTGGGAGCCCATCGAGGCCTATGGAAAAAAACTGAATATCACTAGATAAAAACTAGAAAGAAGCTGTCTGTGAAACTGCTTTGTGATGTGTGGATTCATCTCACAGGGTTAAAATTTTGTTTAGATTCAGCAAGTTGTCAGGACACTTTTAGTAGATTCTACTTAGAGACATTTAGGAGCCCATGGAGGCCTAAGGCAAAAACTGAATATCCCCAGAAAAAAAAACTAGAAATAACCAATTTGTGAAAATGCTTTGCTATGTGTGTATTCATCACACAGATGTATACATTTCTTTTGGCTCAATAGGTTGGAAATACTCTTTTTCTACAATCTATGAAGGCACAGTTGGAAACCCATTGTGGCTATGGGTAAAAACTGAATATCCCCAGATAAAAACTGGAAAGAGGATATCTGTGAAACTGCTTTAAGATGTGTGGATTGATCTCACAGAGTTAAACCATTATTTTCAATTATCAGGTTGGAAACACTCTTTTTGTGGAATCTTCAAAAGATATTTTATAGCCCTTTGAGACCTATGGAGAAAAACTGAATATCCCTACATAACAACTAGAAAGAAAATATCAGAGAAACTGGTTTGTGATGTCCGGATTCATTCCACAGATTTAAACTTCTCTTTTGATGCAGATGGTTGGAAACTCTTCTTATGGAGAATCTGCAAAGGGACATTTTGAAGTCTATTCATGACTTAGCAAAATATTTGAATTTCCACAGATTAAAAACTAAAAAGAATCTATCTGTGAAAATGCTTTGTGACGTGTTGATTCATCTCACAGAGTTAAAACTTTCTTTTGATTCTGGATAACCTGAAAAGGGACATTCAAAACTCCATAGAGGTCTACGGGGAAAAACAGAATATCCCCAGAAAAAAACTAAAAAGAAGCTATCTGTGAAACTTCCTTGTGATGTGTGGATTCTTCTCACAAAGTTAAAACTTTCTTTGGATTCAGCATGTTGGAAACACTTCTTTTTTTTTTTTAGAATCTGCAAAGGGACATTTGTGAGTCCTTTGATGCCTATTAGGAAAAACAAAATATTCCCACATAAAAATTAGATAGAAGATATCTGCTAAACTGCTTTGTGATATGTTGATTCATCTTACAGAGGTAAACCATTCTATTGACTCAGTAGAATTTAAAACATATTTTTGGAGAATATGCAAAGGGACATTTGAAGGCCCATTGAGGTCTATTAAGAAATACAAAAATTCCCGATTAAAACCAGAAAGAAGCTATCTCTGAAGCCACTTTGCGATGTGTGAATTTATCTCCCAAAGTTAAACCTTTCTTTTGACTCAGCAACTTTGAAACACCTTTTATGGAAAATTTGCCAAGGGACATTTGGGAGCCTATTGAAGGCTATAGGGAAAAACCAATTATCCCCAGACAGATACTGGAAAGAAGCTATTTGTGAATGTCCCTTGTGATGTGTGGATTCATCTCACAGAGTTAAAATATTTTCTGATTCAGCAGATTGGAAACTTTTTTTGAAGAAAGTGTGATGGGATATTTCGCAGCTCATGGAGGACTATGAAGTAAAACAGTATATCTCCAAATACAAACTAGAAAGAAGCTATCTGTGAAGCTGCTTTGTGATGTGTGGATTCATTTCACAGCATTAAACATTTTTTTTTATTCAACAGGTTGGAAACACTCTTTTTGAAGAATCTGCCAAGGAACATTTCAGAGCCCATTGAGGCCTAAGGGAAAAAACTGAATGTCACCAGATAAAAAATACAAAAACAAGCTATCTTTGAAACTGCTTCGTGATGCATAGATTCATTCATAGAGTTAAGTGGTTCTTTTGATTCAGCTGTTGGAAAGACTTTTTCTAGAATCTTCAGAGGGACATTTGTGAGCCCAGTGAGGTCTATGCGGAAAACCCGAGTATCCCAAGATAAAAACGAGAAAGAAGTTATCTGTGAAATTGCTTTGTGATATATTTATCCACTTCAAAAAAGTTAAATCTTTCTTTTGACTCAACAGTTTGAAAATAGTCTTTTTGGAGAATGTGTAATGGGATATTTGGAGATCATTGAGGGCTATGGGGAAAAACCAAATATTGCTAGATAGAAACGAGAAAGAAGCTACCTGAGAAACTGATGCGATGTGTGGATTCACCTGACAGAGATAAACCATTCTTTTGATTCAGCAGGTTGGAAACTGTTTTTGGAAAAACTGTGAAGGGACATTTGGGACCCCTTTGAGGTCTATGGGGAAGAACAGAGTATCCAAGATAAAAACTAAAAAGAAGCTATCTGTGAAACTTCTTTGTGATGTGTGGATTCTTCTTGCAGAATTTAACCTTTCTTTTGATTCAGCAGGTTGAAAACACTCTTTGTTGAGAATCTGTGAAGGCACAATAGGGAGCCCGTTGAGGCCTAAAGGAGAAAAACAAATATCCCTAGAATAAAACTGGAAAGAAGTTATTTGTGAAACTGTTTTTTGACATGTGGATTCAGATCACAGAGTTAAAACTTCCTTTTGATTCAGCAGGTTAAAAACACTGTTTTTGGAGACTCTGCGAAGGGATATTTGGGAGTCCATTCAGAGATATCAGGAGTAACCAAATATCATTAGATAGAAACTAGAAAGAAGTTATCTTTGAAACTGATGTGATGTGTGGATTCATCTCACAGAGTTAACCCATTCTTTAGATTCAGCTGGATGGACACTCATTTTGGAGAATCTGCGAAGGGATATTTGGGAGCTCAGTGAGGGCTTTTGGGAAAAACAGTATCCCCACATAAAAACTAGAAAGAAGCTATTTGTGAAACTACTTTATGATTTGTGGATTTATCTAACAGGCTTAAACCTTTCTTTTGATTCAGCAGGTTGGAAACACTCTTTTTGGAGAATCTGTGAAGAAACATTTGGGAGGCCATTGAGGCCTGTGAGGAAAAATTGAGTATCCCCAGATGAAAACTAGAAAGTAGCTACATGACATGCTCCTTTGTGATGTTTGGATTTATCTTACAGAGGTAAACTTTCTTTTGATTCAACAGATTGAAAACACTTCTTGTGGAGATTCTACAAAGGGACGTTGGGAGTCTTCTGAATCCCATGCAGAAAAAACAAATATCCCCAGATACAAACTAGAAAGAAACTATCTGTGAAACTGCTTTTTGAAATATGGATTCACCTCACAGAGTTAAATCTTTCTTTTGATTTAGCAGTTTGGAAATGCTCTTTTTGGAGAATCTGTGAATGGACATTTTGGAGTCCCTTGAGGCCTATGGGGAAAAACCTAATATCCCCAGATAAAAACTAGAAGGAAACTATCTCTGAAACTGATTTGTGATATGTGGATTCATCTCACAGAGTTAAAACTTTCTTTTGGTTCAGAAGGTTAGAAACATTTTCTTGAGAGAAACTGCAAAGGGACATTTGGGAGAAAATTGAGGCCTACATTGAAAGGCTGAATATTTTCAGATCAAAACCAGAACATATTTATCCATGAAACTCCTTTGTGAGGTGTGGATTCATCTCTCAGAATTAAAACTTTCTTTTGATTCAGCAGGGTTGGAAACACTCATTTAGGAGAATCTGCAAAGGGATATGTTGGAACCCATAGAAGCCTAGGGAATAAAACCAAATTACACCAGGGAAACAATAGAAAAAACTATTTGTGAAACTGCTTTGGATGTGTGGATTCATCTTACCGAGTTAAACCTTTCTTGTGATTAAGCAAGGTGAAAACACTCTTTCTACAGAATCTAGAGAGGAATATTTGGGAGCCCTTTGAGGCCTATGGGGGAAAAACTGAATATCCCAAGGTAGAAACTCAAAGTAGCTATGTGTGAAAGTCATATGATGTGTGGATTCATTTCACAGAGTAAAACCATTCTTTTGGTTGAGCTGGTTGTAAACCTGTATTTTGTAGAATCTGCAAAGGTACATTTGGGAGACCATTGAGCCCTACAGGGAAAAACAGAATATTCCCAGATGGAAGGTAGAAAGAAGCTATCTGTAAAGCTGCTTTGCTATGCGGGAATTCATCTCACAGATTTAAACCTTTCTCCTACTTTCAGCTGGTTGGGAACACTGTTTTTGGACAATCTGTGAAGGGACATTTGGTAGTTTTTTGAGACCTATGGGGAAAAACCAAATATCCCCAGGTAAAAATGAGAAAGAAGCTAACTGTGAAACTGTATTTTGATATGTGGATTCTTCTCAAAGAGTTCAAAGTATTCTTTGATTCAGCAGGTTGGAAACACTCTTTTTGGAGAATCTGCAAAGGGACATTTTGGAGTACATTGAGGCCTATGGGGAAAACAGAATATCCCATATACAAATTAAGAAGCAGCTATCTATGAAACTGCTTTGTGAGGTGTGGATTCATCTCACTGAGTTAATGTTTTCTTTTGATTCAGCAGGTTGGAAACACTCTGTTTGTAGAATCTGCAAAGGGACATCTGGGAGTCCATTGAGGTCGTGGGGAAAATCCAAACTTCCCTGGATAAGAACTACAAGGAAGCTATCTGTGAAAGTGTTTTGTGATTTGTGGATTCAAGTCACAGAGTTAAATTTTCTTTTGATTTAGCAGGTGGGAAACACTCTTTGTGGATAACCTGCGAAGGGACATTTGAGTGCCCATTGATGCCTATGTGCAAAAATGGAATATCCCTGGACAAAAACTAAAATGAGGCTCTCTATGGAACTGCTTAGTGATGTGTGGAATCATCTCACAGATTGAATCTTTTCTTTTGATTCAGCAGGCTAGAAATTCTCTTATGGAGAATCTGCATAGTGACATTTGGCAACCCATTCAGGCCTAGGGCAAAAAACAGAATATCCACAGATACAAACTAGAAAGAAGCTATCTGTGAAACTGCTTTGTGATAAGTGGATTCATCTCAAGGAGATAAACCTTTCTTTTGATTCAGCAGGTTGGAAACAGTCTTTTGGAGAATTTTTGAAGGGACATTAGGGAGCCCATTGAGATCTTTGGAGAAAAACTGAATATCCCCAGATAAAAACTAGAAAGAAGGTATGTGTGAAACTGCTTTATGATGTGTGGATTCATCTCAAAGAGTTAAATATTTCTCTTGATTCAGCAGGTCAGAAACACACTTTTTGGAGGATCTGTAAGTGGAAATATGGGAGCCCATTGAGGCCTATGGAGGAAACACAAATAATCCTCAGATAAAAACTAGAATGAACCTATTTGTGAAACAGCTTTGTGATGTGTGGATTCATCTCTCAAAATTAAAAGTTTCTTTTGATTTAGCAGGTTGGAAACGCTCTTTTTGTAACATCTGCAAAATGGCATTTGGGAACCAATTGAGGTTATAGGAAAAAAAACCCAGAATATTTTCACATAAAAACTAGAAAGAAAGTATTTGTGGAAGTAGAAAGAAGCAATCTGTGAAACTTCTTTGTGATGTGTGGATTCATCTCACAGAAGCAAACATTTCTTTTGGTTCAGCAGGTTGGAAGCACTCTTTTTGAAGAATCTGTGAAGGGACATTTTGAGGGCTTATTGAGGCCTATGGGGAATAACCAAATATTCTGAGATAAAAACTAGAAAGAACCTATCTGTGAAACTGCTTTGTAATGTATGGGTTCATCTAATAATGTTAAAAATTTCTTTTGATGCAGCAGGTTATAAACCCTCTTTTTTCTGAATCTACAAGGGGACATTTCATGGCCCATTGATTCCTCATGGGAAAAATTGAATATCCCCAGAAAAAACTATAAAGAAAGCTATCTGTGAAACCACTTTGTGATGGGTTGATTCATCTTACAGAGTTTAATTTTCCTATTAATTCAGCAGGTTGGAAACACCCTTTTTGTAGATTGTGCAAAGGGACATTTTGGAACCCATTTGTGTCTAGGGGGAAAACAAAATATCCCCATAAAAATAAAAGAAGGAAGCCATCTGTGAAACTGATTTCTGATGTTTGGATTCTTCTCACTGAGTTAATTCTTTCTTATGATTCAGCAGGTAAGAAGCATTCTTTTTGAAGAATCTGTGAAGGAACATTTTGGAGCCCATTGAGGCTTTTGGGAGAAAAACAAATATACCCAAATAAAAACTAAAAAGACGCTATCAGTGAAACTTCTTTGTGATGTGTGGATTCATCAAACAGAGTTGAACTTTTCTTTGGATTCAGCAAGTTGGAAACACTCTTTTTGGATTATCTTTGAAGAAACCCTAGGGAGTCCATGGATCCCTATGGGGTAAAACTGAATATCCCCAGATAAAAATGAGAGAGAAGCTGTCAGTGAAACTTCTTTGTGATGGGTGGATTCATCTCACAATGTTAAAGCTTTCTTTTGATTTGGCAGGTTGGAAACACACTTTTGGATAATATGTGATGCTACAATTGTTTTTTTTTTTTTTTTTTTTTTTTTTTTTTTTTTTTTGCTGTGTATGACAGCTTTTTGATTTGTCCCCAGGTGGGTGACTGGGTTCAATGAGTATTACTCATGACACTGGGGGTTCTCCTCAGCGTCAGTCTCAACATGGCTGCAACTGAGGGGTTGTCAGGATCCTCACAGAATCTCTTTTTCTGCCTCTGACTCATGATAAGGTTTCAGGTGCCCTGATGGGATTCAAATCGGTTATTGATTTTGACCTGGAGAAACACAAGCATAAACTCTACCCCAAATTATTATTCTACCTATTTCCCAACTTTATGTTATTGGATTGCATTAGCAACTAGGCAAATAGCCATTTGATTCCCTTTAGTCAAAGGTCCTGGAAGAGGTATATGAGTCCTAATGTGAGTAATGTAAAAAGTGTGCATTTTACTCCTGTGGTATGCAATTGGGAAAATAAAGTCATCAGTTGTTCATCTGTATGAAATCATAACTGAGCATTTTCAATTAAAATCAGTCAATGCATCAATTACGGCTAAAAGCTCTGCTTTTTGAGCTGAAGCATAGGGCATCAAGAAAGCTTTACTTTTTGAGCCAGGATAAGAAGTTTTACCATTACTAGACCCATCTGTAAAACAATGAAAACACTTAGCAGGCTTAAGGTTGTTTACCACAGGAATGTAAATGCCTTAAGAAATTTAAATAAGCAGAATGTCTGCTTTCACCTTGTCCCATGGTTACCCTGGCTCTTCTGAGCACTGAGCTTTCCCACCAAACTGACTTTAGACATCTTCAGATGTCCTTTGAGGCTGCATACTCTCCTTTCACATGCTCTAGTGTTCCATCACTGGGATCTTTGTCGCTCCACGTTTCAAAGCCAGGAATGTTGGGATGTGTAGACCCAACATCAGGTCATGAGGGTGACGAAGTCTGGCAGAGTAAAAGTATTGAGAAAAACACAGTTTAAGAGAGAAAGTGGTACAAGAAGCCCATCGTGAGTGCAGAGGCTGCAAAGTTCCTGAGCTCTGCAAGCCCACATTATTGGTTGGTGCACAAACAAACCAACAAGTGGTGAGGATGTGGAGGTTGAAAGGAAACAGCATATCAAGTGAATGAGAAACATATGGCTGCTTGAGATAATGGGAGTGCAAGAAGCAAGGAGCCAGCAAGCCTAGCAGACATGAAGCTTTGCCTCAGTTTCTCTCCCAGAACTCAGCTTTCCTCCCAACATTGTGTTGTGTCAATTAATCTCATAGTGATAAACTTCTATTTTGATCCAGCAGGTTGGAAACCATATTTTTGGAGAACCTATGAAGGTACATTGGGGATCCCATCGAGGTCTATGGGGAAAAACAGAATATCTGCAGAAAAAAACTGGAAGGAAACTATCTGAAAAACTGCTTTGTAATGTGTGGATTCATCTCACACAGTTAAACATTTCTTTTGATTCAGCATGTTGAAACCACTCTTTTTAGAGAATATGTGAAGAAACATTAGGGAGACGTTTGACGCATATGACAAAAAACAAATATTCCCAGATGAAAACTAGAAAGAAGTTGTCTGTGAAATGGCTTTGCAATGTGTGGACTCATCTCACAGAATTAATTTTTTTTATTCAGCAGATTGGAAATTCTTTTTTTTTTTTTTTGAGAATCTGTGAAGAGACATTTGGGAGTCCATTGAGGCAATAGGGAAAAAGCAAATATACCCAGATAAAACCTAGAAAGAAGCTATCTGTGAAACTGCTTTGTGATGTGGGGATTCACTCAAAGAGGTAAACTTTTTTGTCATTCAGCAGTTTGATAACACTTTTGTAGCAGAATCTGTGAAGTGACATCTAGAAGCCCATTGAGGACTATTAGGAAAAACTGAATTATCTCCAGATAAAAACTAGAAAGATGCTATCTGTGAAACTGCTTGGTGATGTGTGGAAGCAACTCACAGAGTTAAAACTTTTTATGATTCAGCAGGTTGGAAACACTCTTTATGGAGAACCTATGAAGGGACATTTGGGAGCCCATTGTGGTCTACAGGGAAAAACTGAATATCCCCAGATAAAAACTAGAAAGAAGCTATCTGTGAAACTGCTTTGTGATGTGTAGATTCAACTCACATAGTTAAACATTTTTTTTTTGATTCAGCAGGTTGGAAGAACTTTTTTACTAGAATCTACGAAGGAACATTTGGAAGTCATTTGAGGTGTATGGTGAAAAATGGAATATACTCGGATAAAAACTAGAAAGAAGATATCTGTGAAACTGCTGTGTGATGTGTGAATTTATGTCCCAAAGTTAAACCTTTTTTTGATTCAGAGGTTGGAGACACTCTTTTGTAGAATACAAGAAGGGACATTTGTGAGACCACTGATCACTGTGGGGAAAAACAGATTATACACAAATAAAAACTAAAAAGAAGCTATGAGCAAAACTGCTTTATGATGTGTTCATTACTCTCCCAGAGTTAAATTTTTCTGTTGATGCAGCCGGTTGACAACACTATTTTTGGAGAATCTGCAAGGGGACATTTAGGAGTCCATTGAGGCCAATGGGGAAAAATGGAATATCCTCAGATAAAAATGAGAAAGAACCTATCTGTGAAACTGCTTTGCGATATGTGGATTCATCTCACAGAGTTAAACCTTTCCTTTAATTCAGCAGGTTGGAAACCCTATTTTGGAGAATCTACGAAGGGGCATTTCAGAGTCCATTGAGGCCTATCAGTAAAAACAGAATATCCTCAGATAAAAACTAGAATGAAGCTATCTGTGAAACTGCTTTGCGTTGTGTAGATTCATGTCACAGAGTTAGAACTTTCTCTAGATCCAAAAGATTGGAAACACTCTTTGTGGAGAACCTGTGAAAGGACATTTGGGAGCCCACTGAGGCCTAATGGGAAATACCGAATATCCCTAGATGAAAACTAGATGGAAGCTATCTGTGAAACTTCCTTGTGATGTGGGCATTCATCTTTAAGAGCTTAAACTTTCTTTGGATTCAGCAGGAGGGAAATGTTCTTTTTGGAGAATCTACAAAGCGACACTTGGGAGCCAATTGAGGCCTATGGGGAAAAAACAAATATCCTCAGATAAAATTTAGAAAAGCTATATGTGAAACTGCTTTGTGATGTGTGGATTCATGTCAGAGAGTTAAGCCTTTCTTTTGATTGAGCAGGATGGAAATATTGTTCTTGTGGAATCTGTGAAGGGACATTTTGGAATCCATTTAGGACTATAAGGAAAAACAAAATATCCCTAACTAAACTGAAAAGAAGCTACCTGTGAAACTTCTTTGTGATGTGTCGATTCATCTCAGAGAGTTAAACCTTTCTTTTGATTCAGTAGTTTGGAAACACTCTAATTAAAGGATCTGTGAGGGGATATTTTGGAGCCCATGGAGCCCTATGGGAAAAAAAAGAATATCCCCAGATAAAAATTAAAAAAGAAGCTATATGTGAAACTGCTTCATGATGTATTGATTCATCTCACAGAATTAAAACTTTTTTTTTTTTTATTCAACAGGTTGAAAACACTCTTTCTGTAGAATCTGCAAAGGCACATTTGGGAGCCCATTGAGGTTTATGGGGAAAAAACCAAATATCCATAGATAAAGAATAGAAAGGCACGATCTGTGAAACTGCTTTTTGATGTATCGATACATCTCACAGAGTTAAGCTGTTCTTGTGATTATGCAAGATATCAACACTCGTTTTGGAGAATCCACAAAGGGAGATTTAGATGCCCATTTAGGCCTATGGGGAAAACCTGAATATTCCCAGATAAAAACTAGTAAGTAGCTATCTGTGAAACAGCTTTGTAATGTGCAAATTCTGCTCAAAGTGTTAAATCTTTATTTTCTCCTCCAGTTTGGAAAACTCTTTTTGTAGAATTTGTGAAGGGGCATTAGTTAACTCATTGAGGCCTATAAGTTAAAGCTGAATATCCCCAGATAAAATCTAGAAAGAAACTATCTATGAAAATTTGTGTTGTGTTGATTCATCTCACAGAATTAAAATTTTTCTTTGATTCAGCGGGTTGAAAACATCCTTTTTGGGAACCTGCAAAGACATATTGGGAGCCAAGTGAGACATTTGGGGAAAACAGAATATCCCCAGAGAGAAACCAGAAGGAAGCTATCTGTAAAACTGCTTTGTGATGTGTGGATTCATCTCACAGAATTAAAACTTTTTTTGATTCAGCAGGTTGGAAACACCCTTTCTGTAGAATCTGCAAAGGGCCATTTGGGATCGCATTGAGGCTTATGGGGAAAACCCAAATATCCACAGGTAAAGAATACAAAGGTGCAATCTGTGAAACTGCTTTGTGATGCATGAATTTTTCTCACAGAGTTGTCTTTCTTTTGATTCAACAGGTTGGAAACACTCTTTTTCTAGAATCTGCAAAGGGAAATTTGGGAGCTCATTGAAGCCATTGGGGAAGAACGGAATAATCCCAGATAAAACTAGAAAGAATCTATCTGTGAATTTGCTTTGTGGTGTGTGGATTTGTCTTACAGTGTTAAACCTTTTTTTTGCTTCAGTAGGTTGGAGACAGTCTTATTGGCGAATCTGCAAAGGGACATAAAAGCACTCAAAGAGGCCTTTGGGGAAAAACAGAATATCACCAGATAAATACTAGAAAAAAACTATCTGTGAAACTGCTTTGTGATGTGTGGATTCCTCTCACAGTGTTAAATTTATCTTAAGTTTCAGCAGGTTAGATGCACTTCTTTTGTAGAAATTTCAAAAGGACATTGGGGAGCCCTTTGAGGCATATATATAAAAAGAATATCCCAGATCGAGGGGGGCGGAGCAAGAAGGCCGAATAGGAACAGCTCCAGTCTCCAACTCCCAGCGCGAGCGACACAGAAGACTGGTGATTTCTGCATTTTCAACTGAGGTACTGGGGTCATCTCACTAGGGAGTGCCAAACAATTGTTGCTGGTCAGCTGCTGCAGCCCGACCAGCGAGAGCTGAAGGAGGGTGAGGCATCACCTCACCTGGGAAGTGCAAGGGGGAAGGGAATCCCTTTTCCTAGCCAGGGGAACTGAGACACACAACACCTGGAAAATTGGGTAACTCCCACCCCAATACCGTGCTTTAAGCAAAAGGGCACACCAGGAGAATATATCCCTCACCTGGCCAGGAGGGTCCCACACCCACGGAGCCTCCCTCATTGCTAACACAGCAGTCTGAGGCGACCTAACCGCAAGGCAGCAGCGAGGCTGGGGGAGGGGCGTCCGCCATTGCTGAGGCTTAAGTACATAAACAGAGCCGCTGGGAAGCTCGAACTGGGTGGAGCTCATAGCAGCTCAAGGAAACCTGCCTGTCTCTGTAGACTCCACCTCTGGGGGCAGGGCACAGCTAAAAAACAACAGGGGAAGCAGCAGAGGCCTCTGCAGATGCGAATGACTCTGTCTGACAGCTTTGAAGAGAGCAGTGGATCTCCCAACACGGAGGTTGCGATCTGAGAACGGACAGACTGCCTGCTCAAGTGGGTTCCTGACCCCTGAGTAGCCTAACTGGGAGACATCCCCCACTAGGGACAGTCTGACACCCCAGATCTCACAGGGTGGAGTACACCCCTGAGAGGAATCTTCCAAAGTAAGAATCAGACAGGTACACTCGCTGTTCAGCAATATTCTATCTTCGGCAACCTCTGCTGCTGATACCCAGGCAAACAGGGTCTGGAGTGGACCTCAAGCAATCTCCAAAAGACCTATAGCTGAGGGTCCTGACTGTCAGAAGGAAAACTATCAAACAGGAAGGACACCTATACCAAAACCCCATCAGTACGTCACCATCATCAAAGACCAGAGACAGATAAAACCACAAAGATGGGGAAAAAGCATGGCAGAAAAGCTGGAAATTCAAAAAATAAGAGCTCATCTTCCCCTGCAAAGGAGCGCAACCCATCGCCAGCAATGGATCGAAGCTGGTCAGAGAATGACTTTGATGAGATGAGAGAAGAAGGCATCAGTCCATCAAACTTCTCAGAGCTAAAGGAGGAATTACGTACCTAGCGCATAGAAACTAAAAATCTTGAAAAAAGAGTGGAAGAATTGACAGCTAGACTAATTAATGCAGAGAAGGTCAGAAACGAAATGACAGAGATGAAAACCATGACACGAGAAATACGGGACAAATGCACAAGCTTCAGTAACTGAGTGGATCAACGGGAAGAAAGAGTATCAGCGATTGAGGATCAAATGAATGAAATGAAGTGAGAAGAGAAACCAAAAGAAAAAAAGAAGAAAAAGAAATGAAAAAAGCCTGCAAGAAGTATGGGATTTTGTAAAAAGACCAAATCTACATCTGATTGGGGTGCCTGAAAGTGAGGGGGAAAATGGAACCAAGTTGGAAAAGACTCTTCAGGATGTGATCCAGGAGAACTTCCCCAACCTAGCAGGGCAGGCCAACATTCAAATTCAGGAAATACAGAGAATGCCACAGAGATACGCCTTGAGAAGAGCAACTCCTAGACACATAATTGCCAGATTCACCAAAGTTGAAATGAAGGAAAAAATCTTAAGGGCAGCCAGAGAGAAAGGTCGGGTTACCCACAAAGGGAAGCCCATCAGACTAACAACAGATCTCTCGGCAGAAACTCTACAAGTCAGAAGAGAGTGGGGGCCAATATTCAACATTCTTAAAGAAAAGAATTTTCAACCCAGAATTTCATATCCAGCCAAACAAATTTCATAAGTGAAGGAGCATGGTACTGGTACCAAAACAGAGCTATAGACCAATGGAACAGAACAGAGTCCTCAGAAATAATACCACACATCTACAGCCATCTGATCTTTGACAAACTTGAGAGAAACAAGAAATGGGGAAAGGATTCCCTATTTAATAAATGGTGCTGGGAAAATTGGCTAGCCATAAGTAGAAAGCTGAAACTGGATCCTTTCCTTACTCCTTATATGAAAATTAATTCAAGATGGATTAGAGACTTAAATGTTAGACCTAATACCATAAAAACCCTAGAAAAAAATCTAGGTAGTACCATTCAGGACATAGGCATGGGCAAGGACTTCATGTCTAAAACACCAAAAGCAACGGCAGCAAAAGCCAAAATTGACAAATGGGATCTCATTAAACTAAAGAGCTTCTGCACAGCAAAAGAAACTACCATCAGAGTGAACAGGCAACCTACAGAATGGGAGAAAAGTTTTGCAATCTACTCATCTGATAACGGGCTAATATCCAGAATCTACAAAGAACTCAAACAAATATACAAGAAAAAAACAAACAACCCCATCAAAAAGTGGGTGAAGGATATGAACAGACATTTCTCAAAAGAAGACATTCATACAGCCAACAGACACATGAAAAAATGCTCATCATCACTCGCCATCAGAGAAATGCAAATCAAAACCACAATGAGATACCATCCCACACCAGATAGAATGGCAATCATTAAAAAATCAGGGAACAACAGGTGTCGGAGAGGATGTGGAGAAATAGGAACACTTTTACACTGTCGGTGGGATTGTAAACTAGTTCAACCATTATGGAAAACAGTATGGCAATTCCTCAAGGATCTAGAACTAGATGTACCATATGACCCAGCCATCCCACTACTGGGTATATACCCAAAGGATTATAAATTATTCTACTACAAAGACACATGCACACGTATGTTTATTGCAGCACTATTCACAATAGCAAAGACTTGGAATCAACCCAAATGTCCACCTGTGACAGAATGGATTAAGAAAATGTGGCACATATACACCACGGAGTACTATGCAGCCATAAAATAGGATGAGTTTGCGTCCTTTGTAGGGACATGGATGCAGCTGGAAACCATCATTCTTAGCAAACTATCACAAGAACAGAAAACCAAACACCGCATGTTCTCACTCATAGGTGGGAACTGAACAATGAGATCACTTGGTCTCGGGAAGGGGAACATCACACACTGGGGCCAATCATGGGGAGGGGGGAGGAGGGAGGGATTGCATTGGGGAGTTATACATGACATAAATGGTGAATTGATGGGTGCTGACGAGTTGATGGGTGCAGCACACCAACATGGCACAAGTATACATATGTAACAAACCTGCACGTTATGCACATGTACCCTAGAACTTAACGTATAATAATAAAAAAAAATCCCAGATCAAAAATAGAAGGAAACTCTCTGTGAAACGGTTTGTAATGTATGGATTCATTTCACAGAGTTAAAGCTTTCTTTGATTCAGGACGACTGAAACCCTCTTTTTGTAGAATCTGCAAAGGTACATTTGGGAGCCCATAAACTAGAAAGAAGCTATCTGTGAAACTGCTTTGTGATGCAGAGATTCATCTCAGAGAGTTAAACCTTTCTTTGATTCATCAGGTTGCAAACACTTTCTGGGATATCTGTGAAGGAGCATTTAAGTGCACAGAAACTCCTGTGGGGAAAAAACAAACATCCCATGATAAAAACTAGAAAGAAACTGTGAATCTGCTGTGTGATGTCTAGACTATTCTCAGAGAGTTAAATCATTCTTTTGATTCAGCAGGTTGGAAACACATTTTTTCTAGAATCTGTGAGGGAATTTGGGATATCATAGGGGCCTTTTTAAGAACCCAAAAAACCTTAGATAAAAACTAAAAAGAAGCTTTCTGTGATACTGCTTTGTGATGTGTAGTTTCATCACACAAAGTTAAACTTTTATTTTGATTCAGCAGTTCAGAAACACCCTTCTTGCAGAATCTGTGAATGGACATTTGTGAGACCATTGAGGCTTAAGTAGAAAAACTGAATATCCCCAGATAAAAACTAGAAAGAAGCTATCTGTGAAACAGTTTTGTAATGTGTGGATTCATCTCACAAAGTTAAACTTTTTTTTTCAGCAGGTGTGAGACACTCTTTATGGAAAATCTGAGAAATGACATGTGGGAGCACTATAAGGCCTATTGGAAAAATTGAATATCCCCAAATAAAACTCGAAAGAAGCTGTCTGTGAACCTGCTTTGTTATGTGTGGATTCATCTAACAGAATTAAACCTAGGTTTTATTCAGCAGGTTGTACACACTCTTTTTGGAGAATCTGTGAAGGTACATTTGGAAGCCCATTAAAGCATATGAAGAAAAACCGATTATCTCCAGATGAAAACTAGAAAGGAGTTATCTGTGAAACTGGTTTGTGATGTGTGGATTTATCTTGCAAAGTTAATGTTTTCTTTTGAATCAACAAATTGGAAACACTCAGCAAATTGGAAACCTTTCTTTTTATACAGCGGTAGGGAAATACTCTTTTTGGAAATTCCATTAAGGGACATTTGGGAGCCAATTGAGGCCTACAAGAAAAAAACAGAATATTTCCAGATAAAAACTAAAATGAAGCTCTTAGTGAAAGTGCTTTGTGATGTGTGGATTTATGTCACAGAGTTGAACTTTTGTGTTGATTCAGGAGACTGGAAACACTTCTTTCCGAGAAACTAGAAAGAAATATTTGGGAGCCCATGGAGGCCTAAGGAGCAAAACCGAATATCCAAGGATAAACACTAGAAAGAAGCTATCTGTAATACTGCTTTGTGATGTGTGGGTTTATCTCTCAGAGTTAAACTTTTCTTTGATTCAGCAGGTTAGAAACATTCTTTTTCTAGAATCTGAGAAGATATATTTGGTAGCCCAGTGAGGATTATGGAGAAAACTGAATATTCCAAAATAAAAAATAGAAAGAAGCTACTGTGAAACTGCTTTGTGATGCGTGGATTCATCTTGCGGAGTTAAACCTTTATTTTGATTCAGTAGATTGAAAATTCCTTTTGGAGAATCTTCAAATGGACATTGAGGAGATCTTTTGTGCCTATGGGGAAAAACTGTGTATTCCCAGATAGAAACTAGAAAGAAGCTATCTGTAAAACTGCCCTGTGATGTGTGGATTAGTCTCACAGCATTAAAACTTTCTTTTGATCCAGTAAATTGGAAACACTTATTTTGTAGTATCTGTGAAGGAATATTCGAGAACACATAGAGGCCAATAATTAAAAAGGAATATCCTCAGATAAAAACTAAAAAGAAGCCATCTGTGAAACTGCTTTGTGACGTGTGGATTCATCGCACATAGTTAAACCTTTTTTTTTTTTTTTGATCAACAGTTTGGAAATACTCTTTTTGTAGGACCTGTGAAGGGATATTTGGGAGTCCATTGAGACCTATGGTGAAAAAGAGAATATCCTCAGAAAAAGCTAGAAGGAAGCTATCTGTGAAACTGGTTTATGATGTGTGGATTCATCTCACAAATATAAACCTTTCTTTTAGCTCAACAGGTTGCAAACACTGTTTTTGTAAAATCTCGAAGAGACGTTTAGGAGCCCTTTGAGGCCTATGGGATAAAATATCCCCAGATAAAAACTGGAAAGAAGCTATCAGTGAAACTGCTTTGTGATTTGTTAATTCATCTCACAGACTCAAACAATTCCTTTTATTCAGCATATGTGAAACACTCTTTCTGGAGAATCTGCAAAAGGACATTTGAAAGCCCTTAGAGGCCTAGGGGAAAAACAGAATATCCACAGATAAAAACTAGAAAGAAGTTTTAGTGAAACAAATTTTTGATGTGTGGATTTATCTCACATAGCTAAACCTTTTTTTTTTTTTTTGATTCATCAAGTTGAAAACACTCTTTTTGGAGAATCTGCAAAGGAACATTTTGGCACTCAAAGAAACCTATGGAGAAAAATAGAATATCTTCAGATATACACCAGAAGGAAGCTATCTGTGAAACCGATTTGTGATGTGTTTATTCATCTCACAGATTTAAGATGTTCTCTTGATTCATCAGGTTGGAAACTCTCTTTTTGGAGAATCTGTGAAGGGACATTTGGGAACTCATTGAGCCTATGGAGAAAAACAAAATATCCCCAGATAAAAACTAGAAAGAAGCTATCTGTGAAACTGCTTTGTGATGTGTGGATTTATTTCACTGAGTTAAAACTTTCATTTTATTCAGCAGGTTGGAAACTCTCTTTTTGGAGAATTGGTGAAAGAATATTTTGTGGCCATTGAGCTGTATAAGGAGAAACCAATTATCTCCAGATATATCCAGAAAGAATTATCTCCAGATATATCTGTGACCTTGCTTTGTGATGTGTGGATTCATCTCACAGAATCAAAGCTTTCTTTTGATTCACCAGGTTGGAAACACTCTTTTTAGACAATCTGCAAAGGGACATTTTGGAGCCCAGAGAGACCTACAGAAAAACACTGAATATCCCCACATAAAAACTAGAGAGAAGGTATTGGTGAATGTGCTGTTTGATGTGCAGATTCAACTCACAAATTTAAACTTTTCCGTTGAATCTGCAGGTTGGAAACACTCTTTATGGAGAATCTGCAAAGAGAAACTTGGGAGCCCAAAGATGTATATGAGAATAAACAACATATCAGCTGGATAAAAACTAGAAAGAAGCAATCTGTGAAACTGCTTTGTGATGTGTGGTTTTATCTCAGAGTTAAGCATTTCTTTTGATTTAACACGTTGTAAACCCTCTTTTTGTAGAATAGGCAAAGTGACATTTGGGGGCCCATGGAGGCCTAAGGTGAGAAACCGAGTATTCTCAGATAAAAAGTAGAAAGGGTCCAGTCTCCAAATCCCACCACGAGTGACACAGAAGACCTGGTGATTTCTGTATTTTCAACTGAGGTACTGGGGTCATCTCACTAGGGAGTGCCGGACAATCGGTGCTGGTCAGCTGCTGCAGCCCGAACAGTGAGAGCTGAAGCAGGGCAAGGCATCGCCTCACCTGGGAAGTGCAAGGGGGAAGGGAATCCCTTTCCCAAGCCAGGGGAACAGAGACACATAACACCTGGGAAATCGGGTAACTCCCACCCCAATATGGTGCTTTAAGCAAATGGGCACACCAGGAGATTATACCCCACACCAGGCCGTGAGAGTCCCAAGCCAACGAAGCCTCCCTCATTGCTAGCACACCAGTCTGCAATCTAACCACAAGGCAGCAGTAGGCTGGGGAAGAGGCGCCTGCCATTGCTGAGGCTTAAGTAGGTAAACAAAGCTGCTGGGAAGCTCGAATTGGGTGGAGCTCACAGCAGCTCAAGGAAGCCTGCCTGTCTCTGTAGACTCCACCTCTGGGAACAGGGCACAGCTAAACACAACAACAAAAAAAGCAGCAGACCTGTGCAGATGCAAACGACTCTGTCTGACAGCATTGAAGAGAGCAGTGAATCTCTCAACATGGAGGTTGAGATCTGAGAAGGGACAGACAGCCTGCTCAAGTGAGTAGCCTAACTGGGAGACATCCCACACTAGGGGCAGTCTGACACCCCACACCTCACAGGGTGGAGTACACCCCTGAGAGGAAGCTTCCAAAGTAAGAATCAGACACGTGCATTCGCTGTTCAGCAATATTCTATCTTCTGGAACCTCTGCTGCTGAAACCTAGGCAAACAGGGTCTGGAGTGGACCTCAAGCAATCTCCAACAGAAGTAAAGCTCAGGGTCCTGACTGTTAGAAGAAAAACTATCAAACAGGAAGGACACCTATACCAAAACCCCATCAGTATGTCACCATCATCAAAGACCAGAGGCAGATAAAACCACAAAGATTGGGAAAAAGCAGGGCAGAAAAGCTGGAAATTTAAAAAATAAGAGCACATCTCCCCCTGCAAAGGAGTGCAGCTCATCGCCAGCAACGGATCAAAGCTGGTCAGAGAATGACTTTGACGAGATGAGAGAAGAAGACTTCAGTCCTCAAACTTCTCAGAGCTAAAGGAGGAATCACGTAACCAGTGCAAAGAAACTAAAAATCTTGAAAAAAGAGTGGAAGAATTGATGGCTAGAATAATTAATGCAGAGAAGGTCATAAAGGTAATGACAGAGATGAAAACCATGACATGAGAAATCCGTGACAAATGCACAAGCTTCAGTAACCGACTTGATCAACTGGAAGAAAGAGTATCAGCGATTGAGGATCAAATGAATGAAATGAAGCGAGAAGAGAAACCAAAAGAAAAAAGAAGAAAAAGAAATGAACAAAGCCTACAAGAAGTATGGGATTATGTAAAAAGACCAAATCTACATCTGATTGGGGTGCCTGAAAGTGAGGGGGAAAATGGAACCAAGTTGGAAAACACTCTTCAGGAGATCATCCAGGAGAATTTCCCCAACCTAGTATGGCAGGCCAACATTCAAATTCAGGAAACACAGAGAACACCACAAAGGTACTCCTCGAGAAGAGCAACTCCAAGACATATAATTGCCAGATTCACCAAAGTTGAAATGAAGGAAAAAATCTTAAGGGCAGCCAGAGAGAAAGGTCGGGGTACCCAGAAAGGGAAGCCCATCAGAATAACAGCAGATCTCTCCGCAGAAACTCTACAAGCCAGAAGAGAGTGGGGGCCAATATTCAACGTTCTTAAAGGAAAGAATTTTAAACCCAGAATATCATATCCAGCCAAACTAAGTTTCATAAGTGAAGGAAAATTAAATCCTTTAGAGATAAGCAAATGCTTAGAGATTTTGTCACCACCAGGCCTGCCTTACAAGAGACCCTGAAGGAAGCCCTAAACATGGAAAGGAACAACCGATACCAGCCATTGCAGAAGCATGCCAAAATGTAAAGACCATAGAGGCTAGGAAGAAACTGCATCAACTAACGAGGAAAATAACCGGTTAATATCATAATGGCAGGATGTTCACACATAACAATATTAACCTTAAATGTAAATGGACGAAATGCTCCATTTAAAAGACACAGAGTGGCAAACTGGATAAAGAGTCAAGACCCATCAGTCTGCTGTATTCAGGAGACCCATCTCACATAGCAGAGACATACATAGGCTCAAAATAAAGGGATGGAGGAAGATCTACCAAGCAAATGGAGAACAAAAAAAAAGCAGGGATTGCAATCCTAGTCTCTGATAAAACAGACTTTAAACCATCAAAGATCAAAAGAGACAAAGAACGCCATTACATAACGGTAAAAGGATCAACTCAACAGGAAAAGCTAACTATCTTAAATATGTGTGCACCCAATACAGGAGCACCCAGATTCATAAAGCAAGTCCTTAGAGACTTACAAAGAGACTTAGACTCCCATACAATAATAATGGGAGACTTCAACACTCCACTGTCAACATTAGACAGATTGACGAGACAGAAAGTTAACAAGGATATCTAGGAATTGAACTCATCTCTGCACCAAGCAGACCTAATAGACATCTATAGAACTCTCCACCCCAAATCAACAGAATATACATTCTTCTCAAGCACCACATCGCACTTATTCCAAGATTGACCACATAATTGGAAGTAAAGAACTCCTTAGTAAATGTACAGGAACAGAAATTATAACAAACTGTCTCTCAGACCACAGTGCAATGAAACTAGGACTCAGGACTAAGAAACTCAATCAAAACCGCTTAACTACATGGAAACTGAACAACCTGCTCCTGAATGACTACTGGGTACATAACAAAATGAAGGCAGAAATAAAGATGTTCTTTGAAACCAGCGAGAGCAAAGATACAACATACCAGAATTTCTGGGACACATTTAAAGCAGTGTGTAGAGGGAAATTTATAGCACTAAATGCCCACAAGAGAAAGCAGGAAAGATCTAAAATTGACACTCTAACATCACAATTAAAAGAACTAGAGAGGCAAGATCAAACACATTCAAAAGCTAGCAGAAGGCAAGAAATAACTAAGATCAGAGCAGAACTGAAGGAGATAGAGACACAAAAACCCTCCAAAAAATCAATGAATCCAGGAGTTGGTTTTTTGAAAAGATCAACAAAATTGACAGACTGCTAGCAAGACTAGTAAAGAAGAAAAGAGAGAGGAATCAAATAGATGCAATAAAAAATGGTAAAGGGGATATCACCACTGACCCCACAGAAAAACAAACTGCTATCAGAAAATACGATAAACACCTCTACGCAAATCAACTAGAAAATCTAGAAGAAATGGATAATTTCCTGGACACTTACACTCTTCCAAGACTAAATCAGGAAGAATTTGAATCCCTGAATAGACCAATAGCAGGCTCTGACATTGAGGCAATAATTAATAGCCTACCAACCAAAAAAAAGTACAGGACCAGATGGATTCAGAGCTGAATTCTACCAGAGGTACAAGGAGGAGCTGGTACCATTCCTGCAGAAACTATTCCAATCAATAGAAAAAGAGGGAATCCTCCCTAACTCATTTTATGAGGCCAACATCATCCTGATACCAAAGCCTGGCAGAGACACAACAAGAAAAGAGAATTTTAGACCAATGACCCTGATGAGCATCGATGCAAAAATCCTCAATAAAATACTGGCAAACCGGATTCAGCAGCACATCAAAAAGCTTATCCACCATGATCAAGTGGGCCACATCCCTGGGATGCAAGGCTGGTTCAACATTCACAAATCAATAAACGTAATCCAGCATATAAACAAACCGAAAGACAAGAACCACATGATTATCTCAATAAATGCGGAAAAATCTTTTGACAAAATTCAACAGCCCTTCATGCTAAAAACGCTCAATAAATTCGGTATTGATGGAACATACGTCAAAATAATAAGAGCTATTTATGACAAACCCACAGCTAATATCATACTGAATGGGCAAAAACTGGAATAATTCCCTTTGAAAACTGGCACAAGACAGGGATGCCCTCTCTCACCACTCCTATTCAACATAGTGTTGGAAGTTCTGGCTAGGGCAATCAGGCAAGAGAAAGAAATCACGGGTATTCAGTTATAAAAACAAGAAATCAAATTGTCTCTGTTTGCTGATGACATGATTGTATATTTAGAAAAGCCCATTGTCTCAGCCCAAAATCTCCTTAAGCTTATAAGAAACTTCAGCAAAGTCTCAGGATACAAAATTAATGTGCAAAAATCACAAGCATTCTTATACACCAGTAACAGACAAACAGAGAGCCAAATCAGGAATGAACTTCCATTCACAACTGCTTCAAAGAGAATAACATACCTAGGAATCCAACTTACAAGGGATGTAAAGGACCTCTTCAAGGAGAACTACAAACCACTGCTCAGTGAAATAAAAGAGGACACAAACAAATGGAAGAACATACCATGCTCATGGATAGGAAGAATCAATATCGTGAAAATGGCCGTAATGCCCAAGGTAATTTTTAGATTCCATGCCATCCCCATCAAGATACCAATGAGTTTCTTCACAGAATTGGAAAAAGCTGCTTTAAAGTTCATATGGAACCAAAAAAGAGCCCGCATTGCCAAGACAATCCTAAGTCAAAAGAACAAAGTTGGAGACATCACGCTACCTGACTTCAATCTATACTACAAGGCTACAGTAACCAAAACAGGATGGTACTGGTACCAAAACAGAGCTATAGACCAATGGAACAGAACAGAGTCCTCAGAAATAATACCACACATCGATAGACTTCTGATCTTTGACAAACCTGAGAGAAACAAGAAATGGGGAAGGGATTCCTTATTTAATAAATCGTGATGGGAAAATTGGCTAGTCATAAGTAGAAAGCTGAAAATCCTTTCCTTACTCCTTATACGAAAATTAATTCAAGATGGATTAGAGATTTAAATGTTAGACCTAATATCATAAAAACCCTAGAAGAAAACCTAGGTAGTACCATTCAGGACATAGGCATGGGCAACACTTCATGTCCAAAGCACCAAAAGCAATGGCAGGAAAAGCCAAAATTGACAAATGGGATCTCATCAAACTAAAGAGCTTCTGCACAGCAAAAGAAACTACCATCAGAGTGAACAGGCAACCTACAGAATGGGAGAAAAGTTTTGCAATCTACTCATCTGACAAAGGGCTGATATCCAGAACCTACAAAGAACTCAAACAAATTTACAATAATAAAACAAACAACCCCATCAAAAAGTGGGCAAAAATATGAACAGACATTTCTCAAAAGAAGACATTCATACAGCCAACAGACACATAAAAAAATGCTCATCATCAGTGACCATCAGAGAAATGCAAATCAAAACCACAATGAGATAGCATCTCACACCAGTTAGAATGGCAATCATTAAAAAGTCAGGAAACAACAGGTGCTGGAGTGGATGTGGAGAAATAGGAACACTTTTACACTGTTGGTGGGATTGTAAACTAGTTCAACCATTATGGAAAACAGTATGGCAATTCCTCAAGGATCTAGAACTAGATGTACCATATGACCCAGCCATCCCACTACTGGGTATATACCCAAAGGATTATAAATCATGCTGCTATAAAGACACACGCATACGTTTGTTTATTGTGGCAGTATTCACAATAGCAAAGACTTGGAATCAACCCAAATGTCCACCTGTGACAGACTGGATTAAGAAAATGTGGCACATATACACCATGGAACACTATGCAGCCATAAAAAGGGATGAGTTTGCGTCCTTTGTAGGGACATGGATGCAGCTGGAAACTATCATTCTTAGCAAACTATCACAAGAACAGAAAACCAAACACCGCATGTTCTCACTCATAGGTGGGAACTGAACAATGAGATCACCTGGACTCGGGAAGGGGAACATCACACATCAGGGCCTATCATGGGGAGGGGGGAGGGGCGAGGGATTGCACTGGGAGTTTTACCTGATATAAATGAGGAATTAATGGGTGCTGACGAGTTGATGGGTGCAGCACACCAACATGGCATAAGTATACATATGTAACAAACCTGCACGTTATGCACATGTACCCTAGAACTTAAAGTATAATAATAAATAAAAAAATAGAAAGGAACTATATGTGAAACAGCTTTGTTATGGGTGGATTCATCTCACAGAGTTAAACTTTTCATATACCACAGGTTGGAAATGCTTTTTGGAAAATCTGCAAAGGGATATTTGGGATTCCATTGAGGCATACTGGGAAAAAAAGAATATTCCCAGATAAAAGCTAGAAAGAAGCTATCTGTCAAACTTCGTTGTGATGTGTCATTTCACCTCACAAAATTACACCTTTCTTTTAATTCAGCAGATTGGCAACACTCTAATTGGAGAATCTGCGAAAGGACCTTTGGGAGCCCATTAAGGCCCATGGGGAAATACTGAATATCCCCAGATACAAACTAGAAAGAAGTTATCTGTGAAACTGCTTTGTGGTGTGTAAATTTATCTCACAGTGCTAAACCTTCCTTTTGATTAATCAGGTTGGAAACACTCTTTTTCTGGAATCTGTCAATGGACATTTGGGAGGCCTCAATGGGCTCCCAATGAGGCCTATTGGGAAATCCTGAATATCCCCAGATAATAATAAAAAGAAATGACCTGTGAAACAGTTTTGTGATGTGTGAATTCTCCTCACAGATGTAATCTTTCTTTTGATTCAGTAGGTTGGAAGCACTCTTACTGGAGAATCTGTGAAATGACATTTGGTAGCCCATTGTGGTCTATGTGAAAAACAAAATATCCCCAGATAGAAATTAGAAAGAAGCTATCTATGAAACTGCTTTGTGATGTGTAGATTCCTTTAAGAGAGTTAAACCTTTTTTTGATTCAGACGGTTGGAAAAATTATAAATGGAGAATCTACTAAGGGACATTTTGGAGATGTTTTGGGCCTATGGGGAAAAACTGAATATCCCTATATATAACTTGAAAGAAACTATCTGTGAAACTGCTTTGTGTTGTGTGCATTCCTCTCCCAGAGTTGAATCTTTCTTTTGATTCAGCATGTTGGAAATATTCTTTTTGGAGAATCTGCAAAGCAACATTTGAAAGCCCATGAGGCTTAAGGGAAAAATTGCATATACCTAGAAAAAAACCAGAAAGGAAGAATGTATCAAGTTCTGCTGTGATGTTTGCATTCATTG
Organism: Rhinopithecus roxellana; assembly: GCF_007565055.1. Lineage (NCBI taxonomy): Eukaryota > Metazoa > Chordata > Mammalia > Primates > Cercopithecidae > Rhinopithecus > Rhinopithecus roxellana. The sequence continues at coordinate 126,754,617 of NC_044559.1, read as the reverse complement.
TATGAAGTTAAATATTTGTTCTCATTCAGAAGGTTGGAAACACTTTATTTCGAGAATATGGGAAATGACATTTGGGAGCACATGGAAGCCTATGCTAAAATACAGAATTTCCCCCGATAAAATCTAGAAAGGAGCCATCTGTGAAACTGTTTTTTGATGTGTGGATTCACCTCATAGAGATAAATCTTTCTTTTGTTTCAGCAGGTTTGAAACACTCTTTTGGTAGAGTATGTGAAGGGACATTTGGGCGCCCATTGAGGTCTATGGGGAAAAACAGAAAGTCCCCTTACAAAAACTAGAACAAATCTTTCTATTAAACTACTTTGTGATGTGTGGATTCATCTCACAGAGCTAAGTATTTCTTTTGATTCAGCACGTTAAAAACACTCTTTTTGGAGAATCTGCAAAGGGACTTTGATGAGTCCATTGAGGCCTCTTGGGAGAAATGGAATATACCCAGATAAAGCAAGAAAGAAGCCATGTGTCAAACTGCTTTGTGATGTGTGAATTTATCTCACAGAATTAAGCCATTCTTATGACTTAGCAGGTTGGAAACACTCTTTTTGGAGAATCTGTGAAGGAATATTTGATAGTCTTTTAATGCCTACGGGGAAAAATGGAATATCTCCCATAGAAAAACTACAAAGAGGCTATCTGTGAAACTGCTTTGTGATGTGTGGATTCATCTCACAGAGTTAAACCTTTCTTTTGATTCAGCTTGTATGAAACTCTCTTTTTGGATAATGTGTGAAAAACACTTGGGAGCCTATTGAGGCCTACAAAATTAAACGACATACCCCCAGATAAAAAATTGAAAGACTCCATCTGTGAAACTACTTTGTGATGTATGGATTCATCTCACGAAGTTAAGGCTTTCTTTTGATTCAGCCTTTTGGAAACAATTTTTTGTAGGATCTGCAATGAGATATTGGGGAGCCCATTGAGGCCTGTTGGGAAAAATGGAATATTTCCAGATTAAAACTGAAAAAAGCTATCTGTGAAAGGGCATTGTGATTTTTGGATTTATCTCACAGAGTTAACCCTTTCTTTTGAGAAAACACGTTGGAAACACTCTTTTTGGAGGGTCTGCCATGGGACATTTAGTAATCTGTTGAGGCCTATGGGGAAAAATTGAATATCCCCAGAAAGAAGGTATGCTATCTGTGAAACTGCTTTGTGATTTATGGACTCATCACACAGAGTTAAACATTTCTTTTGATTAAGCAGGTTGTAAACACTCTTATGGTAAAATCTGCAAGTGGACATTTGGGAAACCATTGAGGCCTATGGGAAAAACTGAATATCCCCAGTCCAAACTGGAAAGCAGCTATCTGTGAAACTGCTGTGTGAGGGGTGGATTCATCTCACAGTATTAAAACTTTTTTTGATCAACAGGTGGAAACACTTTTTTTAGAGAATACACGAAGGGACATTTGGGAGCCCATTGATGCATATGAGGAAAAACAGAACATTTCCCAATGAAAATTAAAATGAAGATATCCACAAAACTGCATTGTGATGTGTGGCATCATCTCACAGAATTTACTTTTTTTTAATCCAGCAGGTTGAAAACACTCTTTTTGGAGAATCTGCAAAGGTACACTTGGAAGCCCATTTAGGCCTAAGGGGAAAAACTGAACGTCCCTGCATGAAAACTACAGTGAATCTATCTGTGAAACTACTTTGTGATGTGTGGATTCACCTTAAAGAGGTAAACTTTACTTTTGATTCAGCAGGTTGGAAACATTCTTTTTGCAGTATCTGTGAAAGAACATTTGGGATCCCATTGAGGCCTATGGGGAAAAACAGAATATCCCCACATAAAAACCAGAAAAAAGATATCTGTGACACTGGTTTGTGATGTGTAGATTCATTTCACAGGCTTCATCCTTGCTTTTGATATAGAAGGTTGGAAACACTTGTTCTGTATAATCTGTGAAGGAACAGTTGGCAACCAATTGAGGCTGATAGAAAATACCTGTATATCCCAAGATAAAAACTAAAAAGGATCTCTTCATGAAGCTGCTTTATGATGTGTGGATTCATCTCAAAGAGTTAAACCTTTCTTTAGGTTTAGGAGCTTGGAAACATTATTTTTGTAGAATCTGCAAAGGAACATTTGGGAGCCTGTTGAGGCCTATGGGGTAAACAAGAATATCTACAAATAAAAACTAGAAAGAACTTATCCATGAAACTGCTTTGTGATGTGTGGATTCATCTCACAGGGATAAAACTTTATTTTGATCCAGGAGGTTTGAAACACTCTTTTTGTAGAATCTGTGAATGGACAATTAGTTGCCCATGGAGGCTTAGAGGAAAATGGAATTTCCCCAGATAAAATCTAGGAAGAAGCTACCTATGAAACTCCTTTTTGATGTGTGCATTCATCTCACAGAGTTACACTTTTCCTTTGATTCAGCAGGTTAAAAACATGCTTTCTGGAGAATCTGCAAAGGAACATTTGGAAGCCCATTGAGGCCTGTGGGGAAAAACCAAATATCACCATTTGAAAAGTAGAAAAGAGCTATCTGTGAAACTGCTTTGTGATGTGTGGATTCATCTCACAAAGCTAAACATTTCTCTTTATTCGGCAGGTTGGAAACACTCTTTTTTTAGAAATTTCAAGTGGACATTTGGGGGCCCATTGTGGCCTATGGGGAAAAACAAAATATCCCTAGAGAAAAACTACAAAGAACCTATCTGTGTAGCTGCTTTGTGATATGTGGATTCATCTCACAGAATTAAACCTATGTCTTGATTCAGGAGGTTGGAAACACCTCTATTTTATAATCTGTGAAGGGAAATTTGAAGCCCATGGAGGCCTATGTGGAATCTCAAATATCCCCAGGTAAAAACTAGAAAGAAGCTATCTGTGAAAATGCTTTGTGATATTTGGAGTCATCTCACAGAGTTAAAGGTTTCTTTTGATTTAGCAGATTGGAAAAACTCCTTATGGAGAATTTGTTAAGGGACATTTTGGAACCCAGTGTGGTCTATGGGGAAAAACCGAATATCTCCAGATAAAAACTAGAAAGAAGCTATCTGTGAAACTGCTTCATGATGTGTGAATCCACCACACAGAGTTAAACCGTTCTTTTGATTCAGGAGGTTAAAACCACTTTTGTAGAATCTGTAAAGGGACATATTGGAGCTCATTTTGGTCTACAGGAAATAACTGAAAATGCCATATAAAACTATAAAAACTATCCCTCAAACTGGTTTTAATTCCTGATTCAACTCACCGAGTTAAAATTTCCTTTGATTCAGCTGTTTGGAAATTCTCTTTTTGGCGAATTTGTGATGGCACTTTTGGAAGCCCTTTGAGGGCTGTGAGGATAAACAGACACAAAGTAAAATATAGCTATCTGTGAAACTGTTTTGTGGTGTTTGGATTCATCTCACAGAGTTAAAGGTTTCATTTGATTCAGCAGGTTGGAAACACTATTTTCAGAGACTCTGCAAAGGGATATTTGGGAAGACTTTGAGGCCTATGGGGAAAAAATGGAATATCCTCAGATAAAAACTAGGAAGAACTTATATGTGAAACTTCTTTGTGATGTATGGATTCATCTCACAGAGTTAAAACTTTCTTTTGATGCACCAGGTTGGTAACACTCTTTTTGGACATTCTGCAAAGGATCATTTGGGAGTTCATTGAGACCTGTGGAGAATAACAAAATATCCCCAGATAAAAGTTTGAAAGAATCTATCTTTGAAACTGTTTGTGATGTAGGGATTCATCTCACAGAGTTAAATCTTACTTTGAGTTCAGCAGGTTGGAAACACTCTTTGAGGAGAATCTGTGAAGTCATATTTTTGAGTGCATTGAGGCCTTTGGGGAAAAACTAAATATCCCCAGATAAAAACTAGAAAGCAGCTATTTGTGAAAGTAAAATGTGAGGTGTGGATCCACCTCAGAGAGTTAACCTTTCTTTTGATTCAGCAGGTTGGAAACACTCCTTTTTTAGAGTCTGCGAAGAGACATTTGGGAAGCCATTGAGGCCGATGGAAAAAAGCGACTATCCCTAGTTAAAAATCAGAAAGAAGCTATCTGTGAAACTTCTTTGTGATGTGTGGATTAATCGCACAGGATTAAACCTTTCTTTTGATTTAGAATGTTGGAAACACTCTTTCTGCAGTACCTTTGAAGAGATTTTTGGGAGCCTATTAAAGCCTAGGAGAAAAAAAGGAATATCCCCATATAAAAACTAGGAAGATACTCTCTGTGAAACTGCTTTGTGATGTGTGGATTCATCTCACAGAGTTAAACCTTAGATATAATCCAGCAGTTTGGAAACACTCTTTTAGTAGAATCTGTGAAGGGACATTTGGGAGCCCGTTGAGGCATATGGGAAAAAACAGAATATTTCCAGATAAAACGAGGAAGAATCTATGCATGAAACTGGTTTTTTATGTGTATATTCAACTCTCAGAGTTAAACCTTCCTTTCAGTCCAGCTGGTTGAAAACGCTTTTTGGAGAATCTGTGATGGGACATTTTTGTGCCATTTGAGACCCATGGGGAAAAACCAAATATCTCCAGATAAAAAAAGAGACAGTCTGTGGAACTGCTTTGTAATGTGTGGATTCATGTCACAGAATTAACCATTTCTTTTGATTCAGCAATTTAGAACCAGTTCTTTTGGATAGTCTATGAACAGACATTTGGGAGCCCACTGAGGCCTATGGGAAAAAACAGAATATCCCCAGATAAAAACTAGAAAGAAGCTATCCGTGAAACTGCTTTGTGATGTGTGGATTCACCTCACAGAGGTGAAGGTTTCCTTTGATTCAGAAGGTTGGAAACACTCCTTTTGTAGAATCTACTAGGGGGACATTTGGGAGCCCATTGAGGTCTATGGGGAAAAATGATTATCCACATATAAAAACTAGGAAGGAGCCACCCATGAAACTGCTTTATTATGTGTGGATTCATTTCACAGAATTAAAACTTTCTTTTGATGCAGCAGGTTGGAAATACTCTTTTTGCAGAATGTGAAGGGACATTTGGAGCCCATTGAAGTCTATGGGGAAAACATGAATATTCTGTTATAAAAACTTTAAAGAAGTTATCCATGAAACTGTTTTTTGATGTGTGGATTTATCTCACAGAGTTAAACCTTTCTTTGATTCAGCAGGTTTGGAACTCTCTTTTTGTAGATTCTGCAAAAGGACATTTGAGAACACATTGAGACCTTAGGGACAAAATAGAGTATCCCCAGATAAAAACAAGAATAAAAGCTGTCAGAGAAACTGCTTTGTGATGTGTGGATTCATCTAATAGTGTTAATCCTTTTTTTCAGCAGGTTAAAACAATTCTTTTCGTAGTGCTTTGTCATGTATGGATTCATATCACAGAGTTAAACATTTCCTTGAATTCAGCAGGCTGAAAACATTCTTTTTGTAGAATCTGCAATGGCACATTTAAGAGATCATAAGGCATCTTTGGAAAAACAGAACACTCCCAGATGAAAACTAGAAAGAAGCTATACGTGAATCTCCTTTGTGATGTGTGGATTCATCTCTCAGAGTCAAACCTTCCTTTTGATTCAGCAGGTTGGAAACAATCTTTTTGGAGAATCTGTGAATGCATATTTTGGAGTCCATTGAGGCCTATGAGGAAAAACCAAATATCCCCAGATAAAAAGCAGAAAGAAACTATCTGTGAACGTTCTTTCTGAAGTGTGGATTCATCTCACAGGATTAAACCTTTCTTTTGATTCAGTAGGTTGAAAACACTCTTTCGGAGAATCTGAGAAGGGACATTTGGGTGCTATTGAGGCTTGTGGGGAAAGGCCGAGTATTCTCAGATGAAAACTAGAAAGAAACTATCTGAAAAACTGATTTTGGATGTGTGGATTTATCTCACAAAATTAAACTTTTCTTTTGATTCAGCAGGTTTGGAACTCTCTTTTTGTAGAGTCTCCAAAAGGACATTTGAGAAAACATTGAGACCTTAGTGACAAAACCGAGTATCCCCAGATAAAAACTAGAAAAAAGTTGTCAGAGAAGCTTCTTTGTGATGTGTGGATTCATCTCACAGAGATGAAACTTTCTTTTGAATCAGTGGGTTGGAAAAACTCTATTTTTAGAATCTGTGAAGGGAAATTTGGGAGCCCATTGAGGATTATGTGAAAAAGCCGAATATCCCCAGATAAAAACTAGAAAGGATCTATATATGCAACTGCTTTCTGATGTGTGGATTCATCTCACAGAGAGCAACCTTTCTTATGAATGAGCAAGTTGGAAACATTATTTTTGTAGGATCGGCAAAGAGACATTTGGGAGCCTATTGGGGTCTGTGGGAAAAACTGAACGCTCCAGAGAAAAACTAGAAAAAAGTATCTGCAAAACTGCTTTGTTATGTGTTGATTCATCTCACAGAATTAAACCTTTCTTTTGATTAAGCAGGTTGGAATCACTCTTTTCGGATTATCTGTGAAGGCACATTTGAGAGCCCATTGAGGTCTCTGGGGAAAAACATTTTATACCCAGATAAAAACTAGAGAGACGCTTTCTGTGAAACTGTGTTGTGATGTTTGGATTCATCTCACAGAATTAAATCTTTTTGTTGATTGAGTATGTTGTAAACACTAATTTTGGAGGATCTGCAAATAGACATTTGAGAGTCCATTGAGGCCTATAGAAAAATACTGAATATCCAAAGATAAAAACCGGAAAGAAGCTATCTGTTAAGCTACTTCATGGTATGTGGAATCATCTCACAGAGTTAAACCTTTCTTTTGATTCAGCAGGTTGTTAGCACTTATTTTGGAGAATCTGCTAAAGGACATTTGGGAGCCTGTTGAAGCCTAGGGGGGAAAACTGGATATACCCAGATAAAAACTAGAATCTATCTGTGAAACAGTTTTGTTGTGTGTAAATTCATCTCAAAGAGGTAAACCTTTCCTTTGATTCAGCAGTTTGGAAACACTTTTCTCTGGGGTATCTGTGAAGGTATATTCGGGTGCCCAATGAGGTCTATAGGAAAAAGCTGAATATCCCCAGATAAAACTAGAAATAAGCTATCTGTGAAATTGCTTTGTGATGTGTGGATTCATCTCACAGAGTTAAACCTTTCTTTTGATTCAGCGGGTTGGAAACATTCTCTTTGGAGAATCTGCAAAGGGACATTTGGGAACGGATTGAGGCCTATCAGGGAAGTCAGACTATCCTTAGACAAAAACTATTAAGAAGCTATCTGTGAAACTGCTTTGTGATGTATGGATTCACCTCACAGAGGTAAACCTTTCTTAAGGATTAGCAGGTTGGAAACGTTCCTTTCAGAGAATCTGCTAAGGGAGATTTGGAAGCCCATTGAGGTCTAAAGGGATAAACAGAATACACCCAGATAAAAACTGGAAAGATTCTATCTGTGAAAATGCTTTGCTATGTGTTGATTCATCTCACTGATTGTCATCTTAATTTTGATAAAGCAGGTTGGAAACACTCTTTATGGAGAATCTTCATAGGGAAATTTGGGAGCACATTGAGGCCTATTGGGATAACTGAATATTCACGGAAAAAACATAGAAAGAAGCTATCTGTGAAACTGCTTTGAGATGTGTGGATATATCTCCTGCAGTTAAACCTTTCTTTTGATTTCACAGGTTAAAAATGCTCTTTTGGGAGAATCTGTGAAGGGACATTTGGGAACCCATTGAGGCCTATGGGTAAAAAGTGAATATCACTAGACAAAAATTAGATAAAAGCTATCTGTGAAATGGTTTTGTGATGTGTACATTCATCTCACAGAGCTAAACCTTTCTTTTGATTCAGCAGTTTGGAAACACTTTTTTTTTGAGTATCTGTGAAGGTACATTAGGGTGCCCAATGAGGTCTATGGGAAAAAACTGTATATCCCCATATAAAAACTAGAAATAAGCTATCTGTGAATTGGCTTTGTGATGTGTGGATTCATCTCACAGAGTAATAAGTTTCTTTTCATCCAGCAGGTTGGAAAGACTCTTGTTGGAGAATTTATGAAGGGACATTTGGGATATCATTGAGGCCTATGGCAAAAACAAAAACAAAAACAAATATCCCCAGATGAAAACTAGAAAGAAGCCATCTGTGAAACTGCTTTGTGATTTGGGGATTCATCTCACTGAGTTAATCCTTTTCATTTTTTTATTCAGCAGGCTAGGAACACTCTTTTTAGAGAATCTGTGATGGGACATTTGCGAGCCCATTGAGGCCTATGGGGAAAAACCGAATATCCCCAGATAAAAACAAAAAACAAGTTATCTGTGAAACTGGTTTGTGAAATGTGGATTCATCTCATAGAGTTATACCTCTCTTTTTATTCAGCAGTTTGGAAACAATTTTTTGGAGCATCTTCGAAGTGACATTTGGGAGGCATTTGAAGGCTATGGGGCAAAATTGAATATCCCCAGATAAAAACTAGGGCAAATCTATTTGCAAAACTCTTTTTTGATGTGTTGATTCATCTCACAGAGTTCAACCTTTGTTTTGATTCAACATGTTGGAAACACTCTTCTTGGGGAATCTGTGAAGAGACATTTGGAAGCCCATTGAGGCCTATGCAGACAAACTGAATATCCCCAGATATAAACTACCAAGAAGCAGTCTGTGAAATTGCTTTGTCATGTGTAGATTCATTTAATAAAGTTTAAACTTTCTTTTGATTCAGCAGGTTGGAAACACTCCTTTTGTAGAATCTGCAAAGGGACATTTAGGAGCCCATCAAGGTCTATGGGGAAACATGAAATATCTCCAGATAAAAACTAAAAAGAAGCTATCCGTGACACTGCTTTGTCATGTGTGAGTTCCTCTCAGGGTACTAAACCTTTATTTTGATTCAGAAGGTTGGAAACACTATTTTTGTAGGATCTGTGAATAGACATTTGGGAGCCCATAGAGGTCTAGGGGAAAAATCATATATCCCCAGATAAAAACTAGAAATACGTTATCTGGAAAACTGCTTTGTGAGCTGTGGATTACTCTCACAGTGTTAAAACTTTCTTTTGACCCAGGAGTTTGGAAACACTTTTTTTACGAAATCTGTGAAGGGACATTTGAGAGCCCATTGAGGCCTATGGAAAAAAATACCTGAATATAAACAGAAAAAAACTAGAAAGATTTTTTTTCATAAAACCACATTGTGTTGTGTGGATTCATCACATAGAGTTACACCTTTCTTTAAATTCAGCAGATTGGAAATTCTCTTTTTGGAGAATCTGCAAAGGAACATTTGGTAGCCCATTTTGGCCAATGGTAAAAAAACGAATATACCCAGACAAAATCAAGAAAGAAACTATCTGTGAAACTACTTTGTGAAGTGTGGATTCATCTCACACAGTTAAGACTTTCTATTGATTCAAAAGGTTGGAAATCATCTTTTTGGAAAATCTGCAAAGGGACATTTGGAGACCCATTTAGGCTTTTATCCCCACATAAAAACTAGATGGAAGTTATTTGCAAAACTGCTATTTGATGTGTGGATTCATCCTAGAGAGAGTCAAATATATCTTTTGATTCAGAAGGTAGCAAACACTTTTTGTGGAGAATCTGCAAAAGGACATTTGGGAACCCACTGAGGTCTAGGCAGAGACACAGAATATCCCCAGATAAAAACTAGAAAGAAGCTGTCTGTGAAACTGACTTGTGACGTGTGGATGTGTATCATGGAGTTAAAACTTTCTTTTGATTCAACAAGTTGGAAACACTTTTTTTGGAGAATCTTTGAGAGGATATTTGGGAGCCCATTGAGGCATATTGGGAAAAACCAAATATGCCAAAATAATAACTAGAAAGAAGTTCTCTGTGAAACTGCTCCATGATTTGGGGATTCATCACAAAGATTTAAACCTTACTTTTGAATCAGTACATTGGAAACACTCTTTTTGGAGTTTCTGCAAAGGGACATTTTGTAGCCCATTGACGCCTATGGGGAAAACTTGAATATCCTTAGATAAAATCTAGAAAAAACTATCTGTAAAACTCTCTTGTAATAAGTGGATTCGTCTCACAGAGTTACACTTTTCTTTTGATTCAGCAGGTTGGAAACACTCTTTTTGGAAAATCTACAAAGGGACTTTTGGGAGTCCATTGGTGCATATGGGGCTAAACCAAATATCCCCTGATAAAAACTAGGAAGAAGCTATCTGTGAAACTGCTTTGTGATGTGTGAATTTATCTCACGGAGTTAAACCCTTTCTGGAGAATCTGTGAACAGTCATTTGGGAGCCCATATGGCTTATGGGGATAAACCGAATGTCCCCAGATAAAAACTAGAAAGAAGCTATCTGCGAAACTGCTTTGTGATGTATCGATTAATCTTACAGAGCTAAACTTTTCTTTTGATTCAGCAGCTTGGAAACACTCATTTTGGAGAGTCTGTGAAGGGACATTTGGGAGCCCATTGATGCCTCTGGGGAAAAACTGAATATCCCACGTATAAACTAGAAAGAAGTGATCTGTGAAACTGCTATTGGAGGTGTGGATTCATTTCACAGATCTAAACTATTTCCTTGATTAAGCAAATTAGAAATACTTCTTTTGTAGTATCTGCAGAGAGACATTTGGGAGCCCTTTAAGTCCTATAGGGAGAAACAGAATATCCTCAGATAAAAACTAGAAAGAAACTATCTGTGAAACTGCTTGGTGATGCATAGATTCATCTAACAGAGTTAAAACTTTCATTTGATTCAGCAGGTTGGAAAGACCCTTTTTGTAGAATCTGAGAAGGAACATTAGAAAACCCATTGAAGCCTCTGGGGAAAAGCAGAATATCCCCAGATAAAACCTAGAAAGAAGATATTTGTGAAACTGCTTTGTGGTGTGTCGATTCATCTCACAGAGTTAAACTTTCTCTTGACTCAGCTGGTTGGAAACACTCTTATTGTGGAATCTCTGAATGGCGATTTGAGAGCCCACTGGGACCAATGGGTAAAAATTGAATATCCCAAGATAAAAACTAGAAAGAAGCTATGTGTGAAACTGCTTTGTGATGTGTGGATTCATCTCAGAGTTAAACCTATCTTATGATTCAGTAGGTTGGAAAAACCTTTTTGGGAGAATCTATGATGGAATATTTGGGAGCCCATTGAGGCCTATGGGGAGAAAGCAAATATCCCCACATAAAAACGAGAAATAACCTTTCTTTAAAACTGGCTTGTGGTGCATGGATTCATTTCACATAGTTATCCTTTCTTTTGATTCAGCAAGTTGGAAAAACTCTTTTTGTAAAATCTGTGAAGCAACATTGGGAGCTTACTTTGGCTCCTGGAAAACAACCCAATATCCCAAGATAAAAACTAGAAAGAAGCTCTCTGTGAAACTACTTTGTGATGTGTGGATTCATCTCACAGATATAAACCTCTCTATTGAATCAGCAGATTAGAAACACTATTTCAAAAGAATTAGCAAAGGTATATTTGAGCCCATTGATGCCTATGGTGAAAAACCAAATATCACCAGAGAGTTACTATCAATAAGGTGAAACTTCTTTGTGATGTTTGGAATCATATCACAAATTTAAACTTTTCCTTTGATTCAGCATGTTGGAAACACTCTTTTTGGAGAATCTGTGAAGGGACTTTAAGAGTCCATTGAGGCTTATAAAAAAAATATCCCCAGATAAAAAATAGAAAGAAGCTATTTGTGAAACTGCTTTGTGATGTGTTGATTTGTTTCACAGAGTAAAGTTTTTCTTTTCATTCAGCACGTTGGAAACACTCTGTTTTGAGAATCTGCAAAGAGAAAATTGTGAACCAACTGAAGCCTATAAGAAAAAAGCAAATATCCCCAGATAAAAACTAGAAAGAAGCTTTTTGTGAAACTCCTTTGTGATGTGTGGATTCATCTCACAAAGTTTAACCATTCTTGTGATTTAGCAGGTTGGAACCACTCTTTTTGGAGAATCTGCAAAAGGACATTTGGGAACCCATTGCAACCTATGGGGAAAAGATGAATATCCTCAGATGAAACTCGAAAGAATATATCTGGGAAGCTGACTTTTGATATGTGAATTCATTTCACAGAGTTAATCCTTTCTTTTGATTCTGCAAGTTAAAACCGCTATTTTTGGAGAATCGGTGATGGGACATTTGGGGACCAATTATCACCTAAAAGGAAAAAGGCAATATCCCCAGATAGAAACAAGAAAGAAGCTATCTGTGAAACTGATTTGCAATGTGTGGATTCATCTCACAGAGCTAAACCTTTCTTTTGATGCAGCAAGTTGAAAACACTCTTTTTGGAGAATCTGTGAATGGGCATTTTAGAGACCATTGAGGCCTATGGGAGAAAACCGAATATCCCTAGATAAAAACTAGAAAGAAGTGATCTCTTAAACTGCTTTGTGATGTGTTGATTCATCTCACAGAGTTAAACTTTTCTTTTGATTCAGCAGATTGGAAACACTAGTTTTGTAGAGTCTGTGAAGAGACATTTGGGAGTCCAATGAGGCCTATAGGGAAAAACAGAATTATTCAAATAAAAACTGGAAAGAAGTTAGCTGTGAAACTGATTTGTGATGTGTGCATTCATCTCACAGAGAGCTAAACCATTCCTTTGATTCAGGAGGTTGGAAACACTCTTTTTGTAGACATTATTGGGACATTAGGGAGCCCATTGAGGCCTATGGAATAGAACCAAAAACCTCCAGATAAAAACTAGAAAGAATCTATCTGACAAACTGCTTTGTAATACGTGGATTCATCTCACAGCATTAAACCTTTGTTTTATTTATCTGGTTGGCAAAACTATATTTGGAGAATCTGCAAAGGGACATTTTGGAGCCCATTGAGTCCTATGGGTAAACACAGAAGATCCCCAGATAAAAGCTAGAAAGGAGCTATGCATGAAACTGTTTTGTGATGCATGGATTCATCTGACAGAGATCAAACTTTCTTTTGATTCAGCAGGTTGGAAACACTCTTTTTGAATAGTCTTGGAAAGACATTTGGGAACCCCTTGATGCCTATAAGGAAAATCCAAGTACTACCGGTAGAAAGTAGAAAGAAGCTATCTGTGAAACTGCTTTCTGAGAAGTGACTCATGTCACAGGGTTAAACTTATCTTTTGATTCAGAAGGTTGGAAAAACTCTTAAAGTAGAATCAGTGAAGCGACATTTGGGACCCCATTGAGGTCTAGAGGAAACAACGAATATCCCTAGATAAAAACTAGAAAGAAGCTATCTTTGAAACTGCTTTGTGACGTGTGCATTCATCATACAGAGTTAAATATTTCTTTGATTCAACAGGTTGAAAGCACTCTTTTTGGAGAATCTGTAAAGGGACATATGGGAGCCCATTGAGGCATATGGGAAAAAAAACAAATATCCTCAGATAAAAACTAGAAAGAAGGTATCTGTGAAACTGCTTTGTGATGTGTGGATTCATTTCACAGAGATAAAACTTTAATTTGATTCAACAGGTTGGAAACACTATTTTTGAAGAATCTGCAAAGGAATATTTGGGAGCCCATTGAGATCTATGGGAAAAAACAGAATATCTTCAGATGAAAACTAGAAAAAAGCTATCTTTAAAACTGCTGTGTGATGGGTGTACTCATCTCACACAGTTAAAACTTTATTTTGATCCTTTAGGTTGGAAACACTTTTTTAGGAGAATATGTGAGGGGACATTTGGGAGCGCATTGAGGCCTATGTGGCAAAACCGAATATCCCCAGATAAAAAACAGAAAGAAGCTATCTGTGAAACTGCTTTGTACATTCATCTCACTAAGATAATCCTTTCTTTCGATTCAGCAAGTTGGAAACACTCTCTTTGGAAAATCTGTGAAGGGATATTTGGAAGCCCATTGAGGCCTATGGAGAAAAACTGAATATTCCCAAACAAGAACAAGAAATAAGCTATATCTGAAACTGCTATGTGGTGTGCAGATTCATCTCACCGAGATAAACATTTCTATTTTTTTTTTTTTTTGAGACAGAGTCTTGCTCTGTCACCCGGGCTGGAGTGCAGTGGCTGGATCTCAGCTCACTGCAAGCTCCGCCTCCCGGGTTTACGCCATTCTCCTGCCTCAGCCTCCCGAGTAGCTGGGACTACAGGCGCCAGCCACCTCGCCCGGCTAGCTTTTTGTATTTTTTTAGTAGAGACAGGGTTTCACCGTGTTAGCCAGGATGGTCTCAAACTCCTGACCTCGTGATCCTCCCGTCTCGCCTCCCAAAGTGCTGGGATTACAGGCTTGAGCCACCGCGCCCGGCCTGAGATAAACATTTCTTTTGATTCACTTCATTGGAAATACTCTTTTTGGAGAATCTGTGAAGGGACATTTGGGAGCTCATTGAGGCCTATGGGGAAAAACAGAATGTCCCCAGATAAAAACTAGAAAGAAGCTCTTTGTGAAACTGCTTTGCGATGTGTGTATTTATCTAATAGAGTTATAGGTTTCTTTGTATTCAGCACGTTGTATGCATTCTTTTTGAAGGATCTGTGGAGGGCCATTTGGGAGCCCTTTGAGGCCTAGGGGGAAAAACCAATATTTCCAGACAAATACTAGAAGGAAGCTATCTGTGAAACGGCTTTCCGATGAGTGAATTTATATCAATCTGATTCAGAAAGTTTGAAACACTCTTTTGGAGAATCTGTGAAGGGATATTCAAAGCCCATTGAGACCTATGTGGAAAAACCCAATATCACCAGATAAAAACAAAACACAAGCTGTCTGAAAATGCTTTCTGGTAGGCTACAGTAACCAAAACAACGTGGTACTGGTACCAAAACAGAGATATAGACCAATGGAACAGAACAGAGTCCTCAGAAATAATACCACACATCTACAGCCATCTGATCTTTGACAAACCTGAGAGAAACAAGAAATGGGGAAAGGATTCCCTATTTAATAAATGGTGCTGGGAAAATTGGCTAGCCATAAGTAGAAAGCTGAAACTGGATCCTTTCCTTACTCCTTATACGAAGATTAATTCAAGATGGATTAGAGACTTAAATGTTAGACCTAATGCCATAAAAACCTTAGAAGAAAACCTAGGAAGTACCATTCAGGACATAGGCATGGGCAAGGACTTCATGTCTAAAACACCAAAAGCAACGGCAGCAAAAGCCAAAATTGACAAATGGGATCTAATTAAACTAAAGAGCTTCTGCACAGCAAAAGAAACTACCATCAGAGTGAACAGGCAACCTACAGAATGGGAGAAAAGTTTTGCAATCTACTCATCTGACAAAGGACTAATATCCAGAGTCTACAAAGAACTCAAACAAATATACAAGAAAAAAACAAACAACCCCATCAAAAAGTGGGCAAAGGATATGAACAGACATTTCTCAAAAGAAGACATTCATGCAGCCAACAGACACATGAAAAAATGCTCATCATCACTCACCATCAGAGAAATGCAAATCAAAACCACAATGAGATACCATCTCACACCAGTAGAATGGCAATCATTAAAAAGTCAGGAAACAACATGTGCTGGAGATGATGTGGAGAAATAGGAACACTTTTACACTGTTGGTGGGATTGTAAACTAGTTCAACCATTATGGAAAACAGTATAGCAGTTCCTCAAGGATCTAGAACTAGATGTACCATATGACCCAGCCATCCCACTACTGGGTATATACCCAAAGGATTATAAATCATGCTGCTATAAAGACACATGCACACGTATGTTTATTGCAGCACTATTCACAATAGCAAAGACTTGGAATCAACCCAAATGTCCACCTGTGACAGACTGGATTAAGAAAATGTGGCACATATACACCATGGAATACTATGCAGCCATAAAAGAGGATGAGTTTGCGTCCTTTGTAGGGACATGGATGCAGCTGGAAACCATCATTTTTAGCAAACTATCACAAGAAGAGAAAACCAAACACCGCATGTTCTCACTCATAGGTGGGAACTGAACAATGAGATCACTTGGACTTGGGAAGGGGAACATCACACACCGGGGCCTATCATGGGCAGGGGGGAGGTGGGAGGGATTGCATTGGGAGTTATACCTGATATAAATGAAGAATTGATGGGTGCTGACGAGTTGATGGGTGCAGCACACCAACATGGCACAAGTATACATATGTAACAAACCTGCACATTATGCACATGTACCCTAGAACTTAAAGTATAATTAAAAAAAAAAAAGAAAATGCTTTGTGGTGTATGCATTCATCTCAAAGAGTTAAAGCTTTCCTTTGATTCAGTGCATTGGAGAAAGTCTTTTTGGAGAATCTGCAACGGGACATTTGGGAACTCATTGAGGCCTATGGGGAAAAACCAAATATTCCTAAAACAAAATTTGAAAGAATCTTTCTGTGAAACTGCTTTGTAATATGTGGATTCATATCCCATAGTAAAACATATTTTTTTTTATTCATGAGATTGGAAACTTTTTTTTTTTGGAGAATTTTTGAAGGGACATTTGGGAGGCCATTGAGGCCTCTGAGAAAAAAACTGAATATTCCTAGAAAAAAGTTTGAAAGAAGCTATTTGTGATACTATTTTGTGATGTGTGGATTCATCTCAAAGTGTTAAAATTTCTTTTAATTCAGCATATTGGAAACACTATTCTGGAGCATTGTTGAAGGGATTTTGGAGTCCATTGAGGCCTACAGTGAAGTTTCTTTGTGATGTGCGGATTCATCTCACAATGTTAAACATTTCTCTTGATACACCAGCTGGACCCACTCGTTTAGAAGAATCTGTGAAGCCACATTTAGGAGTTCATTGGGGCTATGGGAAAAAACAACAACAAATATCCCCGTATGAAAATGAAAAAGAAGCTCTCTATGAAACTGTTTGTAGTTATTTGGATTTGTGTCACAGAGTTAAGCCTTTCTTTTGATTTAGCAGGTTGGAAACATTTTTTATGGAGGATCTGAGAAGGGTGATTTTGGTGCCACTGAGGCCATGGGATAAAAAGTAAATATCCTCAGATTGAAACTATAAAGAAGCTATCTGTGAAACTGTTTAGTAAAGTGTGAATTCAACACACAGAGTAAAACCTTTCTGTTCATTCGACAGGTTGGAAACACTCTCTTTGCAGAATATGAAAATGGACATTAGGGAGCCCATTGAGGAACTTACTAAAAAACAGAAAATCCCCAATTAAAAACAAGAAAAAAGATATTTGTGAAACAGGTTTTTGATATATGGATTCCTCTCACAAAGTTAAAACTTTCTTATGATTCAGTAGTTTGGAAACACTCTTTTTAAAGTATTTGCAAAAAGACATTTGAGAGACCATTGAGGCCTATGGGGAGAAAGAGAATATCCCCAGATAAAAACTAGAAAGAAGCTATCTGTTACACTGCTTTGTGATGTGTGGATTTATTTCACAGAGGAAAACATTTGCCTTGATTCAGTATGTTGGAAACACTCTTTTTGTAGAATATGTGAAGGGACATTTCGAAGTCCATTGAGATCTGTGGGGGAAAAAAACGATTATCATGATAAAAAACAGAAAAAAGCTATCTGTGAAACTACTTTGTGATGTGTGGATTCATCTCACAGAGTTAAACCTCTCCTTTATTTCAGCAACTTGGATGCACTCTTTTAGCAAACTCTGCAAAGCAAAGAGACATTTCAGAGCCCATTGAGGCCTATGGAAAAAAATTGAATATCCCACAAAAAAAAATTAGAAAGAAATGATCTGGGAAACTGCTTTGTGGTGTGTGGATTCATCTCACAGAATTAAAACAATCTCCTGATTCAGCAGGCTGAAAACATTCTTTATGGAGAATGTATGAAGGGATATTTGGGAGCCCATTGAGGCCTATGGAAAAAAACCTAATACACACATAAAAACTAGAAAAAAATCTGTCTGTGAAACTGCTGTGTGATGCATGGATTCCTCTCACAGAGATAAAACTTTCTTTTCATTCAGCACGTTGAAAACACTCTTTTTGGAGAATATGCAAAGAAACATTTTGGAACTCAGTGAGGCCTTGGGGAAAAAACCGAATATCTAATATCTCCAGCTAAAAAACCAGAAAGAAGCTATATGTGAAACTGATTTGTTATGTGTGGATTCATCTCATAGAATTAAATCTTTCTTTTTTTTATTATAGTTTAAGTTCTAGGGTACATGTGCATAACGTGCAGGTTTGTTACATATGTATATTTGTGCCATGTTGGTGTGCTGCACCCATCAACTCCTCAGCACCCATCTATTCATCATTTATATCATGTATAAGTCCCCAATGCAATCCCTCCCCCCTCCCCCCTCCCCATGATAGGCCCCGGTGTGTGATGTTCCCCTTCCCGAGTCCAAGTGATCTCATTATTCAGTTCCCACCTATGAGTGAGAACATGCGGTGTTTGGTTTTCTCTTCTTGTGATAGTTTGCTAAGAATGATGGTTTCCAGCTACATCCGTGTCCCTACAAAGGACGCAAACTCATCCTTTTTTATGGCTGCATAGTGTTCCATGGTGTATATGTGCCACATTTTCTTAATCCAGTCTGTCACAGATGGACATTTGGGTTGATTCCAAGTCTTTGCTATTGTGAATAGTGCTGCAATAAACATACGTGTGCATGTGTCTTTGTAGTAGAATAATTTATAATCCTTTGAGTATATACCCAGTAGTGGGATGGCTGGGTCATATGGTACTTCTAGTTCTAGATCCTTGAGGAATTGCCATACTGTTTTCCATAATGGTTGAACTAGTTTACAATCCCACCAACAGTGTAAAAGTGTTCCTATTTCTCCACATCCTCTCCAACAACTGTTGTTTCCCGATTTTTTAATGATTGCCATTCTAACTGGTGTGAGATGGTATCTCATTGTGGTTTTGATTTGCATTTCTCTGATGGTGAGTGATGATGAGCATTTTTTCATGTCTCTGTTGGCTGCATGAATGTCTTCTTTTGAGAAATGTCTGTTCATATCCTTTGCCCACTTTTTGATGGGGTTGTTTGTTTTTTTCTTGTATATTTGTTTGAGTTCTTTGTAGATTCTGGATATTAGCCCTTTGTCAGATGAGTAGATTGCAAAACTTTTCTCCCATTCTGTAGGTTACCTGTTCACTCTGATGGTAGTTTCTTTTGCTGTGCAGAAGCTCTTTAGTTTAATTAGATCCCATTTGTCAATTTTTGCTTTTGCTGCCATTGCTTTTGGTGTTTTAGACATGAAGTCCTTGCCCATGTCTATGTCCTGAATCGTACTACCTAGATTTTCTTCTAGGGTTTTTTTGGTATTAGGTCTAACATTTAAGTCTCTAATCTATCTTGAATTAATCTTCGTATAAGGAGTAAGGAAAGGATCCAGTTTCAGCTTTCTACCTATGGCTAGCCAATTTTCCCAGCACCCTTTATTAAATAGGGAATCCTTTCCCCATTTCTTGTTTCTCTCAGGTTTGTCAAAGATCAGATGGCTGTAGATGTATGGTATTATTTCTGAGGACTCTGTTCTGTTCCATTGGTCTATATCTCTGTTTTGGTACCAGTACCATGCTGTTTTGGTTACTGTAGCCTTGTAGTATAGTTTGAAGTCAGGTAGCGTGACGCCTCCAGCTTTGTCCTTTTGACTCAGGATTGTCTCGGCAATGCGGGCTCTTTTTTGGTTCCATATGAACTTTAAAGCAGTTTTTTCCAATTCTGTGAAGAAAGTCATTGGTAGCTTGATGGGGATGGCATTGAATCTATAAATAACCTTGGGCAGTATGGCCATTTTCACGATATAGATTCTTCCTATCCATGAGCATGGTATGTTCTTCCATTTGTTTGTGTCCTCTTTGATTTCACTGAGCAGTGGTTTGTAGTTCTCCTTGAAGAGGTCTTTTACCTCCCTTGTAATTTGTATTCCTAGGTATTTTATTCTCTTTGAAGCAATTGTGAATGGAAGTTCATTCCTGATTTGGCTCTCTGCTTGTCTGTTACTGGTGTATAAGAATGCTTGTGATTTTTGCACATTAATTTTGTATCCTGAGACTTTGCTGAAGTTGCTTATCAGATTAAGGAGATTTTGGGCTGAGACGATGGGTTTTTCTAAATATACAATCATGTCATCTACAAACGGGGAAAATTTGATTTCTTCTTTTCCTAACTGAATACCCTTGATTTCTTTCTCTTGCCTGATTGACCTAGGGTATCCCTGTCTTGTACCAGTTTTCAAAGGGAATTTTTCCAGTTTTTGCCCATTCAGAATGATGTTAGCTGTGGGTTTGTCATAAATAGCTCTTATTATTTTAAGGTACGTTCCATCAATACCGAATTTATGGAGCGTTTTTAGCATGAAGGGCTGCTGAATTTTGTCAAAAGCCTTTTTTGCATCTATTGAGATAATCATGTGGTTCTTGACTTTGGTTCTGTTTATATGCTGGGTTATGTTTATTGATTTGCGAAAGTTGAACCAGCCTTGCATCCCAGGAATGAAGCCCACTTGATCATGGTGGATAAGCTTTTTGATGTGCTGCTGAATCCGGTTTGCCAGTATTTTATTGAGGATTTTTGCATCGATGTTCATCAGGGATATTAGTCTAAAATTCTCTTTTTTTGTTGTGTCTCTGCCACGCTTCAGTATCAGGATGATGTTGGCCTCATCAAATGAGTTAGGGAGGATTCCCTCTTTTTCTATTGATTGGAATACTTTTAGAAGGAATGGTACCAGCTCCTCCTTCTACCTCTGGTAGAATTCAGCTGTGAATCCATCTGGTCCTGGACTTTTTTTGGTGGGTAGGCTATTAATTGTTGCCTCAATTTCAGAGCCTGTTATTGGTGTATTCAGGGATTCAACTTCTTCCTGGTTTAGTCTTGGGAGAGGGTAAGTGTCCAGGAAATTATCCATTTCTTCTAGATTTTCTAGTTGATTTGCATAGAGGTGTTTATAGTATTCTCTGATGGTAGTTTTTATTTCTGTGGGGTCGGTGGTGATATCCCCTTTATGATTTTTTATTGCATCTATTTGATTCCTCTCTCTTTTCTTCTTTATTATTCTTGCTAGCAGTCTGTCAGTTTTGTTGATCTTTTCAAAAAACCAACTCCTGGATTCATTGATTTTTTGGAGGGTTTTTTGTGTCTCTATCTCCTTCAGTTCTGCTCTGATCTTAGTTATTTCTTGCCTTCTGCTAGCTTTTGAATGTGTTTGCTCTTGCCTCTCTAGTTCTTTTCATTGTGATGTTAGAGTGTCAATTTTAGATCTTTCCTGCTTTCTCTTGTGGGCATTTAGTGCTATAAATTTCCCTTTACACACTGCTTTAAATGTGTCCCAGAGATTCTGGTATGTTGTATCTTTGTTCTCATTGGTTTCAAAGAACATCTTTATTTCTGCCTTCATTTCGTTATGTACCCAGTAGGCATTCAGGAGCAGGTTGTTCAGTTTCCATGTAGTTGAGTGGTTTTGATTGAGTTTCTTAGTCCTGAGTTCTAGTTTGATTGCACTGTGGTCTGAGAGACAGTTTGTTATAATTTCTGTTCTTTTACATTTGCTGAGGAGTGCTTTACTTCCAATTATGTGGTCAATTTTGAAATAAGTGCGATGTGGTGCTGAGAAGAATGCATATTCTGTTGATTTGGGGTGGAGAGTTCTATAGATGTCTATTAGGTCTGCTTGGTGCAGAGATGAGTTCAATTCCTGGATATCCTTGTTAACTTTCTGTCTCGTTGATCTGTCTAATGTTGACAGTGGAGTGTTGAAGTCTCCCATTATTATTGTATGGGAGTCTAAGTCTCTTTGTAAGTCTCTAAGAACTTGCTTTATGAATCTGGGTGCTCCTGTATTGGGTGCATATATATTTAGGAGAGTTAGCTCTTCCTGTTGAATTGATCCCTTTACCATTATGTAATGGCCTTCTTTGTCTCTTTTGATCTTTGATGGCTTAAAGTCTGTTTTATCAGAGACTAGGATTGCAACCCCTGCTTTTTTTTGTTCTCCATTTGCTTGGTAGATCTTCCTCCATCCCTTTATTTTGAGCCTATGTATGTCTCTGCATGTGAGATGGGTCTCCTGAATACAGCAGACTGATGGGTCTTGACTCTTTATCCAGTTTGCCAGTCTGTGTCTTTTAATTGGAGCATTTCGTCCATTTACATTTAAGGTTAATATTGTTATGTGTGAACTTGATCCTGCCATTATGATATTAACTGGTTATTTGGCTCGTTAGTTGATGCAGTTTCTTCCTAGCCTCGATGGTCTTTACATTTTGACATGTTTTTGCAATGGCTGGTATCGGTTGTTCCTTTCCATGTTTAGGGCTTCCTTCAGGGTCTCTTGTAAGGCAGGCCTGGTGGTGACAAAATCTGTAAGCATTTGCTTATCTGTAAAGGATTTAATTTTCCTTCACTTATGAAACTTAGTTTGGCTGGATATGAAATTCTGGGTTTAAACTTCTTTTCTTTAAGAACGTTGAATATTGGCCCCCACTCTCTTCTGGCTTGTAGAGTTTCTGCCAAGAGATCTGCTGTTAGTCTGATGGGCTTCCCTTTGTGGGTAACCTGACCTTTCTCTCTGGCTGCCCTTAAGATTTTTTCCTTCATTTCAACTTTGGTGAATCTGGCAATTATGTGTCTTGGAGTTGCTCTTCTCGAGGAGTATCGTTGTGGTGTTCTCTGTATTTCCTGAATTTGAATGTTGGCCTGCCCTACTAGGTTGGGGATGTTCTCCTGGATGGTATCCTGAAGAGTGTTTTCCACCTTGGTTCCATTTTCCCCCTCACTTTCAGGCACCCCAATCAGACGTAAATTTGGTCTTTTTACATAATCCCATACTTCTTGCAGGCTTTGTTCATTTCTTTTTCTTCTTTTTTCTTTTGGTTTCTCTTCTCACTTCATTTCATTCATTTGATCCTCAATCGCTGATACTCTTTCTTCCAGTTGATTGAGTCGGTTACTGAAGCTTGTGCATTTGTCACGTATTTCTCGTGTCATGGTTTTCATCTCTGTCATTTCGTTTATTACCTTCTCTGCATTAATTAGTCTAGCTGTCAATTCTTCCACTCTTTTTTCAAGATTTTTAGTTTCTTTGCACTGGGTACGTAATTCCTCCTTTAGCTCTGAGAAGTTTGATGGACTGAAGACTTCTTCTCTCATCTCGTCAAAGTCATTCTCTGACCAGCTTCGATCGGTTGCTGGTGATGAGCTGCGCTCCTTTGCAGGGGGAGATGCGCTCTTATTTTTTGAATTTCCAGGTTTTCTGCCCTGCTTTTTCCCCATCTTTGTGGTTTTATCTATCTCTGGTCCTTGATGATTGTGACGTACTGATGGGGTTTTGGTATAGGTTTCCTTCCTGTTTGATAGTTTTCCTTCTGACAGTCAGGACCCTCAGCTATAGGTCTGTTGGAGATTGCTTGAGGTCCACTCCAGACCCTGTTTGCCTGGGTATCAGCAGCAGAGGTTGTAGAAGATAGAATATTGCTGAACAGCGAGTGTAGCTGTCTGATTCTTACTTTGGAAGCTTCCTCTCAGGGGTGTACTCCACCCTGTGAGGTGTGGGGTGTCAGACTGCCCCTAGTGGGTGATGTCTCCCAGTTAGGCTACTCAGGGGTCAGTGACCCACTTGAGCAGGCAGTCTGTCCGTTCTCAGATCTCAACCTCCGTGTTGGGAGATCCACCGCTCTCTCCAAAGCTGTCAGACAGTGTCATTCGCATCTGCTCAGGCCTCTGCTGCTTCCCCTGTTGGTTTCTTAGCTGAGCCCTGCCCCCAGAGGTGGAGTCCACAGAGACAGGCAGGTTTCCCTGAGCTGCCGCGAGCTCCACCGAGTTCGAGCTTCCCAGCGGCTTTGTTTACCCACTTCAGCCTCAGGAATGGCGAGCGCCCCTCCCCCAGTCTCCCTGCTGCCTCGCAGCTAGATCGCCTCAGTCTGCTGTGTTAACAATGAGGTAGGCTCCGTGGGCGTGGGACCCTCCCGGCCAGGTGAGGGATATACTCTTCTGGTGTGCCTGTTTGCCCAAAGCGCGGTGTTGGGCTGGGAGTTATCCAATTTCCAGGTGTTGTGTGTCTCAATTCCCCTGGCCAGGAAAAGGGGTTCCCTTCCCCCTTGCTCTTTCCAGGTGAGGTATGCCTCGCCCTGCTTCAGCTCTCGCTGGTCAGGCTGCAGCAGCTGACCAGCACCGATTGTCCGGCACTCCCTAGTGAGATGACCCCAGTACCTCAGTTGAAAATGCAGAAATCACCGGTCTTCTGTGTCGCTCGCGCTGGGAGTTGGAGACTGGAGCTGTTCCTATTCGGCCATCTTGCTCCGCCCCCTTCTAAATCTTTCTTTTGATTCAGCAGGTTGAAAACACTCTTTTTGTAGAATTTGCAAAGAAACATTTGTGAGCAAATTGAGGCCTATGGGGAAAAACTGAATATCCCCAGATAGAAACAACAAAGAAGCTGTCTGAGAAACTGCTTTGTGATGTGTGGATACATCACACAGATTTAAATATTTCTTTTGACACATCATGTTATAAACCCTCTTTTTGGAGAATCTGCAAAGGGATGTTCGGAGCCCATGGAGGCCTAAGGGGAAAAACTGAATGTTCCCAGATAAAAACTAGAAAGAAGCTCTATGTGAAACAGCTCTGTTATCTGTGGATTCATGTCACAGAGATAAACGTCTCTTTTGATTCAGTACTTCGGAAAGATTCTTTTTGGAGAATCTGCCAAGAGTCTTTTGGGGAAAAATAGAGGCCTATGGGGAAAAAAACAAATATCCCCAGATAAAAACCATGAATAATCTATGCATAAAACTGATTTATGATGTGTGGATTCATCTCAGGGAGTTAAACCTTTGTCTTGATTCAGCAGATTTGGAAAAACTCTTTTTGTAGAATCTGCAAAGGGGCATTTGGGAACCCATAGAGGCCTATGATAAAAAAAAAAAAAGCAAACAAACAAACAAGCAAAAACTGGTTATTCACTGATAAAAACTAGAAAGAAGCTATCTGTGAAACTGTTTTGTGATGTGTGGATTCATCTCACAGAATTAGACTTTTTTTTCATTCAGCAGGTTGGAAGCACTCTTTTTGTAGAATCTGTGAGGAAATATTTTGGAACAAACTGAGGTCTAAGGTGAAAAACTAAATATTTCCAGATAAAAACTGCCAAGAAGCTATCTGTGAAACTCCTCTGTGATGTGTGGATTCATTGCAAAGAATTGACACTTTCTGTAGATTCACCAGATTATAAACACTCTTTTGGAGAATCTATGAAGGGACATTTCAGAGCCCAAGAATGCCTATGAGGAAAAGCTGAATGTTCCTAGATAAAAACAAGAAAGAAGTGATATCTGAAACTGCTTTGTTATAAGTGGATTCGTCTCACAGTTAATCATTTTATTTGATTCAGCACTTTGGAAACACGCTTTTTGGAGAACCTGTGTAGTAACTTTGGGAGCAAATTGGGGCCTATGGGGAAAACCTGAATATCCCCAGATAAAAACTAGAAAAAAGGATATGTGTGAAACTGATTTGTGGGTGTGGATTCAGCTCAGAGAGTTAAACTGTTGTGTTTATTCAGCAGGTTGGAAGCACTCTTTTTGGAAAATCTGTAAAGGGACATTTTGGATCCCATTGAGACCTATGGTAGAAAACTGAATATTCACATATGAAAACTAGAAAGAAACTATCTGTGAAACTGCTTTGTGATGTGTGTGTTCATCTCAGAGATTTAAACATTAACTTGATTTAGCAGGTTCAATACACTCTTTTTGTAGAATCTCTGAAGGGAAATTTGAGAGCCCATTGAGGCCTATTAGCCAAAACAGAATATCCCCAGGTGAAAAACTAGAAAGAAGCTATCAGTGAAACTGTTCTGTGATATGTGGATTCATGTCACAGATTTAAACCTGCCTTTTGATTCAGCAAGTTGGAAACACTCTTTTTCAAGAATCTGTGAGTGAACATTTTGGAGCCCATTGAGGCCTATGGGGAAACATGGAATATCCCCAGAAAAATACTAGAAAGAAACTACATGTGAAACTGCCTTGTGGTGTGTGGATGAATCTCACAGAGTTAAAACTTTCTTTTGATTCAGTAGGTTGGAAACACTCTAATTGGAGAATCTACAAAATTATATTTGGGACCCCATTGAGGCTTATGGGTAAAAACCAAATATCGCAAGATAAAAACTAGAGAGAAGCTATCTATGAAACTGGTTTGTGATGTGTGGATTCATCTCATAGAGTTAAGCTTTTTTTTTATGCAACAGGTTAGAAAACCCTCTTTTGTAGAATCTGATAAGGGACATTTTGGAGTCCTTTGAGACCTATAAGTAAAAACTGAATATCTCCAGATAAAAACTAGAATGAAGCTGTATATGAAACTGCTTTGTAGTGTGTGAATTCATCTTGCTGAGTAAATTTTTTTTTCCAGCTGGTTGAAAACATTCTTTTTGGAGAATCTGTTAAGGTACATTTGGGAGTCCATTGAGGACTGTAGGGAAAAATCGAATATCCCCACATGAAAACTGGAAAGAGGCTATCTGTGAAACTGCTCTGTGATGTGTGGATTGATGTCACAGAGTTAAGGGGAGGGATTGCATTGGGAGTTATACCTGATGTAAATGACGAGTTGATGGGTGCTGACGAGTTGATGGGTGCAGCACATCAACATGGCACAAGTATACATATGTAACAAACCTGCACATTATGCACATGTACCCTAGAACTTAAAGTATAATAATAAAATATATATATAATAAATAAAAATAAATAAATAAATAAAAGAAGTTTCATTTTCCCAACTCTTAACCATTCACTTCACATTCTAAAATATGGAACGGCGTAAAAAAAAAAAAAAAAAAAAAAAAAAAAAAAAACAACTTTCCTTGATTCAGCAGATTGGAAACAATCTTTTTACAGAATCTGTGAAGGGACATTTGAGGACCCAGTAAAACCTACGGGGAAAAGCCGAATGTCTGCATATGAAACTAGATAGAAGATATTTGTGAAAGTACCTTGTGATGTGTGGATTGATCTAACATAGATGAACCTTTCTTTAGATCCTGCAGGTTGAAAACCCTCTTTTTGTCAAATATGTGAAAAGACAATTGGAACCTATTGCACCCTATGGGTAAAAACTGAATATTCCAAGATAAAACTAGAAGAAAGCTATCTGTGAAATTACTTTGTGTTGTATGGATTCATCTCACAGAATTAAAACTTTCTTTTGACATGGCAGGTTGGAAACACTCCTTTTGGAGAATCTGTGAAGAAATATTTGGGAGTCCTTTGAGGCATATGGAGAAAAACAGATTATCCCCAGATAAAAACTAGACAGAAGCTATCTGTAAAACTGCTTTTTGACATGTGGATCCATCTCAAAGAATTAAACCTTTTCTTGAATTCACAAGATTGGAAACACTTTTTTTTTTTTTTCTGGAGAATCTGCAAATTGACGTTTTGGAGCCCACTGAGGCCCTTGAAAAAAACAGACGATCCACGTATTAAAACTAGAACAAATTTATCTGTGAAACTGCTTTCTGATGTGTGGATTCACCTCACAGAGTAAAAACTTTGTCTTGATTCAGCATGTTGGAAACACTCTTTTTGTAGAATCTGCGATTGGATATCTGGGAAGTCATTGAGTCCTATGGGAAAAAATGGTTTATCTCCAGATAAAAACTAGAAATAAGCTATTTATGAAACTTCTTTGTGATGTGTGGATTCATCTCACAGAGTTAACTTTTCTTTTTTTCAGCGACTTGGAAGCACTGAAGACCTTAGGAGGAACACTTAGGAGTTAGGTAGGGTTAGGGTTAGGGTTAGGGTGAAGGGACACTTAGGAGACCATTGAGGCTATAGGGAGAAATTGAATATCCCCAGATAAAAACTAGAAAGAAGCTATCTGTGAAACTGCTTTGGGATGTGTGGATTCATCTCACAGATTTAAACCCTTCTTTGATTCAGCACGTTGGAAACACTCTTTTTGTAAAATATGCCAAGTGACATTCTAGAGGTTATTGAGGCCTCATAGCAAAATTGAATATCCTTGGATAAAAACTAGAAAGAGGTTGTCTGTGAAACTGCTTTGTGATGTGTGGATTCATCTCATAGAGATAAACCTTTCTTTTGATTCAGCAGATTGCAAGCACTCTTTTTGCAGAATGTGTGAAGGAATCATTTGGATACTTGGGAGATGATTGAGGCAGGGCCAAATTGGAAAAACCAAATATCCCCAGAAAAATACTCGAGAGAAGCTATCTGTGAAACTGCTTTGTGATATGTGAATTCATCTCACAGAGTTAAACCTTCCTTTTGATTCAGCAGATTGGAAACATTCTGTTTGGAGAATCTGCAGAGGTACATTTGGGAGATTGTTGAGACCTATGTAGTAAAACAGAATATCCCTAGATATAAACTGGAAAGAAACTATCTGTGAAACTGAATTCTGACGTGCTGTTTCAGTTCAAAAAATTAAAACTTTCTCTGAATTCAGCAGGCTGGAAAAACTATTTTTAGTGAATCTGTGAGGGGATATTTTGGTGACCATTGAGACCAATGTGGAAAAACCGAATATTCCAAGATAAAAACTAGAAAGGAGCTATCTGTGAAACTGCTTTGTGATTTTTGGATTCATCTCACAGAGTTAAACCTTTGCTTGATTCAGCAGGTTGAAAACACACTTTTTGGACAACCTGCAAAGGGACATTTCGGAGCTCATTGAAGCCAATGTGGAAAAAACCAATATCCTCAGATAAAAACTAGAAAGAAGCTGTGTGTGAAATTGCTTTGGGATGAGTGAATTCATCTCACTGAGTGTAACATTTCTTTTGATTAGCAGGTTGAAACACCCTTTTTGGAGAATCTGTGAAGGGACATTTGAACAAACCAAATATCCCCATATGAGAAGCAGAAAGAAGCTATCTGTGAAATTGCTTGGTGATTTGTGGATTCAGCTCACAGAGTTAAACGTTTCTTTTGATTCAATGGGATGGAAACACTCTAACTGGAGAATCTGAAAAATGATATTTGAAAACCCACTGAGACCTATGTTGCAAAACCTAATATCCCCAGAGAAAAGCCAGAAAGAAACTATCTGTGAAAGTTAAACCTTTCTTTTAATTCAGTTGGTTGGAAATACTTTTTTTGTTTTCAGAGAATCTACCAAGAGACATTTGGAAGCCCATTGAGTACTAATGGGAAAAACTGAATATTTCCACATAAAAACTAGAAGGAATCTTTCCGTTAAACTGCTTTGTGATACGCTGATTCATCTCAAAGAGTTAAATTTCTCTTTAGATTGAGCATGTTGGAAACACTGCATTTGGAGAATATATGAATGGACATTCGGGAGCCCAAATAGGCATATGTGGGAAAAGTGAATATCCCCAGATACAAATTAGAAAGAAGCTAACTGGAAATGGCTTTGTGATGCATGGATTCATCTCACAGAGTTAAACCTTTCTTTTGATTCAGCAGGTTGGAAACATCATTTTTGGAGAATGTTTGAAGGGATGTTTCAGAGGCCCTTGAGGTCTAAGGGGAAAAACTGATTATCCTTTCAAGAAAACTAGAAAGGAGCTACCTGTGAAACTACATTGTGATGTGTGGATTCATTTCCAGAGTTAACCTCTCCATTAATTCAGCAGGTTGCAAACACTCTTTTCGGAGAATCTGTGAAGGGATATTTGAAAGCCCATTGAGGCCTATGTGATAAAATCAAATATCCCCAGATATAAACTAGAAAGACACTATTTGTGAAACTGATTTTTGATATATGTATTCATTTCACATAGTAAAATCTTTCTTTTGGTGCAGCTTGTTGGAAACACTCCTTTGGAGAATTGGCAAAAAGACATTTCTGAGCCCATTGAGGAATATGGTAAAAAAAAAAACAAATATTCCCAGCAAAAAACAAGAAAGAATCTATCTGTTAAACTGCTTTGTGATGTGTGGATGCATCTCACAGAGTTAAACTTTTGTTTTGATTCAGAAGGTTAAAAAAAACTTTTTTTGGTGGATCTGTGATTAAACATTTGGGAGCATAATTAGGTTTATTTAAAAGAAATCCAAATATCCACAGATAAAAACTAAAAAGAAGCTGTCCGTGAAACTGCTTTGTGATATGTGCATTCATTTCACAAAGTTAAGCCTATTTTTTGAATCAGCAGTTTGAAGACACTGTTTTTGTAGAATCTGAGACGGGACATTTGGGAGCTCATTGAGGCCTATGGGGAAAAACTGATTATACCAAGATAAAAACTAGAAAAAATCTATCTAGGAATCTGCTTAGTGATGTGTGGGTTCATTTCACAGAATGAAACTTTGTTTTCATTTAGCAGGCTGGAAATTCTCTTTGTGGAGAATCTGTGAAGAGACATTAGGAAGCCCATTTATGCCTAAAAGTGAAAACCGAATGTTCCCAGATAAAAAATTAGAAAGACTATATGTGAAAGCATTTTCTGATTTATAAATTGATCTCACTGATTTGAACTTTGCTTTTCATCCAACAGGTTGGAAATGCTTTATCTGGAGATTGTATGAGGGGACATTTGAAACCCCATTGTGGCCTATGGGGAAAAACTGAATATCCCCTGATGAAAAGTAGAAACAAGCTCTCTGTTAAACTGCTTTGTGAGATGTGGATTGATCTCACAGAGTTAAATCTTTATTTTGATTCATCAAGTTGGAAACACTCTTTTTGGAGAATCTGTGAAATAACATTTCAGAGCTCATTGAGGCCTATGGGGAAAAACATAATATACTCAAATAAAAAGTAGAAAGAAGCTATATGTGAAATTGCTTTGTGATCTGTGAGTTCATCTCACAGAGTTAAGTCTTTATTTTGATTCATCATGTTGGAAACCCTTTTTTGGACAATCTGTGAAAGGACATTTTCGTGCCCCTTTAGGTCTATGGGGAAAAACGGAATATCCTCAGATAAAAATTAGAAAGAAGATATCCATGAAAATACTTTCTTATGTGTTGATTCATCACGGAGAGTTAAAAATTCCCTTTCAATTCTGCAGATTGGAAACGCTCTTTTTAGAGAATCTGTGAAGAAACATTTGGAGGGTCATTGAGGAATACCCAAATATCCCCAGAAAAAAATTACAAAGAAGCTATCTGTAAAACAGTTTTGTGATGTGTTGATTCATCTCAAGAGGTAAAACTTTCTTTTAATCCAGCAGGTTGGAAACACTCTTTTTGGAGAAGCTGCAAAGTGACATTTGGGAGAATATTTAGGCCTATGGGGAAAAACTGAATATCCCCAGATAAAAACTTGAAAGAAGCTACCTGTGAAATGACTTTGTGATGTGTTGATTCATCTGAAAACGTTAGACCTTTCTTTTGATTCATCAGAATGGAAACACTCTTTTTGTAGAATCAGCAAAGGAACATTTGGAGTCCATTGAGGCCTATGGGGAAAAACCGAATATTGTCAAATAAAAAACAGAAAAATGCTGTTTGTGAGACTACTTTGTGATGTGTGGATTCATCCCACAGAGATAACCCTTTCTTTTGGTAGATTGGAAACACTTTTTTGGAGAATCTGTTAACATTGGGAGCCTATTGTGTCCTATGGGGAAACACTGAATATTCCCAGATAAAAACTAGAAAGAATCTATCTGTAAAACTGCTTTGTGATGTGTGGATTCATCTCACAGAGTTAAAACTTTCAGTTGATTCAGCAGATTGGAAACACTCTTTTTAGAGAATCTGTGAAAGGACAGTTGGGAGCTCGTTGAGACCTACGGAGAAATACCAAACAAAACAAGATAAAAACGAGTAAGAGGCTATCTGTGAAACTGCTTTGTGATGTATGGATTTATCTCACACAGTTAAACCATTCTTTTGTGTCAGCAGGTTGGAAATACTCTTTTTGGAGTAACTGTGAAGGGACATTTGGAACCCCATTGAGGCCTATGTGGAAAAACAGAATATCCCAAGATAAAAACTGGGGAAAATCTATCTGTGAAACTGCTCTGTGATAGAAGGATTCATCTCCCAAAGCTAAACCTTTCTTCCAATTCAGCAGGATGTAAACACTTTTGCTGAAGAACCTGCGAAGGGACATTTGGAAGCCTATTGAGGCCTATAAGTGAAAACAGAATATCCCCAGATAAAATATAGAAAGAAGCTATCTGTGAAACTGCTTTTAATGTATGGATTCATCTCACAGTGTTAAAACTTTCTTTTGGTCAAGCATATTGAGAACACTCTTTTTGGGAAATCTGTGAAGGGACATTTGGAAGCCCACTGAGGCCTATGGGGAAAAACAAAATATCGCCAGACAAAAACTAGAAAGAAGTTCTGTGTGAGACAGCTTTCTGATGTGTGGATTCATCACACAGAATTTCACTTTTCTTTTTATTCAGAAGATTTACAGCACTCTTTTTAGAGAACCTGCAAAGGAACATTTGGGAGTCCATTGTGGTCCTTGGGGAATAAACGAATATCCCCCAGAGAGAAGCTAGAAAGATTGTACCTGTGAAACTGCTTTGTGATGTTTGGATTCGTCTCACGTAGTTAAACCTTTCTATTGACCCATCAAGTTGGAAACACTTTTTTGTATAATCTGTGAAGGGACCTTTGGGAGACAATTGAGGCCTATAAGTAAAACCTGAATATCCCCACATATAACCTAGAGTGAAGCTATCTGTGAAACTCCTTTGTGATCTTTGAATGCATCTCACATAGTTAAATATTTCTTTTTATTCAGAAGGCTGGAAATACTCTTTTTGGACAATCTGCAAGGGGACATTTGGCAGTCCATTGAGGCCTACCCAGAAAACCCATATATCCCCAGAAAACAACTAGAAAGAAGCTATCTCTATAACTGCATTTTGTTGTATGGATTCCTCTCACAGAGTTAAAACTCTCTTTTGATCCAACAGGTTGGAAATACTCTTTTTGGAGAATCTGCAATGGGACTTTTGGGAGCCCATAGAGGCCTACTGGGAAAAAGTGAATATCCCCAGATAAAAATTAGAAAGAAGCTAGGTTAGGGTTAGGGTTAGGGTTAGATTCTCTTTTTGGAGAATCTGTGAGGGGATGTTTTGGAGCCCATTGAGGACATTGGGGAAAAATTGATTATCCTCACATAAAAAATAGAAAAAAGCTATCTGTGTAACTGCTTTGTGATGTGTGGATTCATCTCACAAAGTTAAACTTTTCTTTTGATGCAACAGGTAGGAAACACTCTTTTTGGAGAATCAGTGAAGGGACATTAGAAAGTGCATTGAGGCCTATAGGGTTAAACAGAATATTTCTAGAGAAAAATTGAAAAGAAGCTATCTGTGAAACTACTATTGGATACATAGATTCATCTCACAAAGTTAAAGTTTCTTTTGATTCAGCAGGTTGGAAACACCGGTTTTGGAGAACCTGTGAAGGGACATAAGGGAGCCCATTGAGGCCTATTTGGTAAAACCGAATATCCACAGGTAAAAACCAGAAAGAAGCTATATGAAACTGCTTTTTGATTTGTAAATTCGTCTCACAGAGTTAAACCTTTCTTTTGATTCAGCAGGTTGGAAACATTCTTTTCGGAGAATCTGTGAAGGGACATTTTGTAGCAGAGGAGGATTATGGAATAAAATCAAATATTCCCGGAGAAAAACTAGGAAGTAGTTATCAGTGAAACTGCTTTGTGATGTTTGGATTCATCCCAAAGAGTTAAACCTTTATTTTGATTCAGGAGGTTGGAAAGACTCTTTATGAAGAATCTGTGAAGGGACATTGAGAGCCCATTGAGGCCCATGGGGAAAAGCCTAATATCCACAGATAAAAAATATATAGAAACAATTTGTGAAACTGCTTTGTGATGTGTGGATTCATCTTACAGACTTAAATGTTTTTATTGATTCTGCAGGTTGGAAACACTCTCTTTGGAGAATCTGAGAAGACATTTTGGAGCCCATTGACACTTAGGGGAAAACTTGAATATCCCCAGATAAAAACTTGAAAGTTGCTGTCCATGAAATGGCTTTGTGATGTGTGGATTCATCTCACAGAGTTAAAATTTCTTTTACTTTATCAGGTTTGAAACACTCATTTTAGAGAATCTGTGAGGGACATTTGGGAACCCAATGAGGCCTCAGGAAAATATTGAAAATCCCCAGATAAAAGCTACAAAGAATCTATCTGTGAAACTGCTTTTTGATGTGTGGATTCATCTCAAAAAGTTAAACCTTTCTTTTGATTACCAGTTTGGAAAATCTCTTTTTGTAGAATCTGTGAAGGGACATTTAAGATCCCATTTTGGCCTATGGGGAAAAACTGAATAGCCCCAGCTAAAAACTAGAGAAAAGCTATGCATCAAACTGCTTTGTGATAGGTTAATTCATCTTACAGAGTTAATCGTTTTCATTGATTAAGCAGGTTGGAAAAACTCTTTGGAGGATCTGAGAAGAAACATTTTGGAGTCCATTGGGGCCTAGGGATAAAAATTGAATATCCCTAGATAAAAACTAGAAAGAAGGTACCTGTGAAACTGCTTTGCTATGCGTGGATTCAGCTTACAGAATTAAACATTTTGATTCAGCAGGTTCGAATCACTCTTTTTGTAGAATCTGTGAAGGGACAATTGGAAGCCCATTGAAGCCAATGGAGAAAAACCGAATATTCCCAGATAAAAACTGGCAAGTAGTTTTCTGTGAAACTGATTTGTGATGTGTGGATTCATCTCACAGAATTAAAGCTTTTTTTGAACCAACGGGTTGGTAACACTCTTTTTGTGGGATCTATGAAGGAACACTTTGGAGTTCATTGATGCCTAGAGGAAAACAGAATATCCCCAGATAAAAACTAGAAAGAAGTTATCTGTGAAACTGCTTTGTGATGTGTGGATGAATCTCACAAATTTAAACATGTCTTTTGATTCTGCAGATGGGAAATCCTCTTTTTATAGAATCTCTGAAAAGACATTTGAGAGCCCATTGAGGTTTTGGGAGATAAACTGTATCCCCTGATAAAAGCTGAAAGAAGTCACTACCCGTGAAGCTGCTTTGTGATATTTGCATTCAACTCACAGAGTTAAACTTTCTTTTGATGCAGCAGGTTGGAAACAGTCTTTCTGGATAATCTGTGATGGATATTTGGGAGCCCATTGAGGCCTAAGGGAAAAACACCAAATTATCCCCAGATAAAAACTAGGAAGAAAGTATCTGTGAAACTTCTTGGTGATATGTGGATTCATCTCCCAGAGTTAAACCTTTCTTTTGATTCAGCAGTTTGGAAACACTCTTTTTATAGACTCCGGGAAAGGACATTCTGGGGCTCATTGATCCTGTGGCAAAAAACTGAATATCCCCAGATAATAACCATAAAGAAACTAATAGTGAAACTGCTTTTGGAGGTGTGGATTCACTCAGAGTTAAATCTTTCTTTTGCTCCAGCAGGTTGAAAACTTTTTTTTGGAGAATATGTGAAGGGACATTTGGGAGCCCTTTGAGGACTATGGTGAAAAATGGAATATCATCAGAAAGAAACTAGAAAGAAGCTATCTGTGAAACTTCTTTGTGTTGTGTGGATTACTCTCAAAAAGCTGAACATTTCTTTTGATTCAGCAGGTTGATAACTCTCTTTTTGGAGATCTGTGAAGAGACAGTTTGAAGTCCACTGAGGCCTATGGGGGGACTCACAAATTGACATTTGTGAGTCAATTGAGTTCCATGGGGATAAATCAAATATCTCTAAAGAAAAACAGAAATAAGCTATCCGTGAAACTGTGAAACTGCCTTGTCATTTGCAGATTCATCTCACAGAATTAAACTTTTATTTTGAATCAGCAGGTTGGAAATACTCGCTTTGGAGTATCTGTGAAGGGATATTTGGGAGA
Organism: Rhinopithecus roxellana; assembly: GCF_007565055.1. Classification (NCBI taxonomy): domain Eukaryota; kingdom Metazoa; phylum Chordata; class Mammalia; order Primates; family Cercopithecidae; genus Rhinopithecus; species Rhinopithecus roxellana. Next base: position 126,718,962 of record NC_044559.1, on the reverse strand, counting down.
CAATTGTGGCCCATGGGGCAAAATGGAATATCCCCAGAGAAAAACTAGAAAGAAACTACCTGTGAAATTGCTGTGTGATGTGTGGATTCATCTGCCACACGTAAAGCTTTCCTTTGATTCAGCAGGTTGGAAACAGTCTTTTTCAAGAATCTGTGAAGGGATATATGGGAGCCCGCTGAGGCCTATGGGGCAAAAACAAATATTCCCTGATAAAAAATACAAAGAATATAGCTTGAAATCTCTTGTGATGTGTGGGTCATATCACAGAGTTAAAGATTATTTTGATTCAAATGGTTCGAAAGACTTGCTTTTGAGAATCTGCAAGGAAGCATTTGGGAGCCCATTAAGGCCTATGAGGAAGAGCCTAATATCCTCAGATAGAAACTAGAAAGAAATTATCTGTGAAACTGCCTTATGATATGTGGATTAATCTCACAGAGTAAAGTTTTCTTTTGATACGGCAGTTTGGTAACACTCTATTTGGAGAATCTGTGAAGGGACATTTCAGACCCCATTGAGGACTATAAAGAAAATTCGAATATCCCCAGATAAAAACTAGAAAGAAGTTACTGTGAAACAGATTTGTGATATGTGGATTCATGTCACAGAGTTAAACCATTCTTTTGATTCAGAAGGTTTGAAACACTCTTTTTAGAGCATCTGCAAAGGGACATTTGGGAGCCCATTGAGTCCTATGGGGCAAAATGGAATATACCTTAATAAAAACAAGAAAGAAGCTATCTGTGAAACTGCTTAACTGCTTTATGATGTGTGGATTCTTCTCAGAGTTTAACCTTTCTTTTGATTCATCAGGTTGGAAACATTCTTTTTGCAGAATCTGCAAAAAGACATTTTGGAGTCTATTGAAGCCTATGGGGCAAAACAAAATATCACTAGAAAATAATGACAAAGAATCTATCTGAGAAACTGCTTTGTGATCTGTGGATTCATCTCACAGAGCTAACCCTTTCTTTTGAATCAGCAGGTAGAAACACTCTTTTTGGAAAATCTGCAAAGGGACACTTGGCAGCCCATTGAGGCCTATGGGCAAACAGAATATCCCCAGATAAAAACCAGAAAGAAGCTATCTGTGAAACTTCTTTGTGAAGTGTGGATTCATCTCACAGACTTAAAGCTTTCTTTTGAATCAACAGATTGGAAACATTCTTTTTTGGAGAATCTGTGTAGGGGCATTTGGAAGCGCAGTTAGGCCTATGGGAAAAAAAATAATATCCACAGATAAAAACTACAATGGAGCTCTCTGAGAATCTGATTTGTAATGTATGGATTCATCTTACAATGTTAAACCTTCCTTTTGATTCAGTAGGTTGGAAACACTCTTTTTGGAGAATCTTTGAAGGGACATTTTGGAGCTCAATTATGGCTATAGGGAAAAACAGAATATCACCAAATAGAAACTAGAAAGAAGTTATCTATGAAACTGCTTTGTATGTGTGGATTCTTCTTATAGAGAGAAACCTTTCTCTTGATTTACCACTTTGAAAGACTCTTTCTTTAAGATCTGTGAAGTTACATTTTGGAGCCCTATTTAGATCTATGGAGAAAAACCAAGTATCTGCAGATAAAAACTACAAAGGAGCTATCTGTAAAACTGCTTTGTGACGTCTGGATTCATTTCTCTTTGGTAAACCTTTCTTTTGATTCAGCACATTGGAAACACTCTTTTTTGGAAAGAGTTAAATCTTTCTTTTATTCAGTAGGTTGGAATAACTATTTTGGTAGAATCTGAAAAAAGACAATTAAGAGTCCACTGAACCATAAGGGAAAAAATTGAATATTCTGAAATAAAAAAGAATCATGCTATGTGTGAAACTGCTTTGTAATGTGTGAATTCGTTTCAAAGAGTTAAACCTTTCTTTTGATTCAGCAGGTTGGAAACACTCTTTTTAGAAAATCTGTGAAGGGACATTTGGCAGACTATTGAGGCCTATGCAGAAAAACTTAATATTCCCAGATAAAAACAATAAGGAAGCTATCTGTGAAACTGCTTTGTGATGTGTGGATTCACCTCACCAAGTTAAAACTTTCTTTTGATTCAGCAGGTTGGAAACACTCTTTTTGTAGAATCTACGAAGGGACATTTGGGGACCCTTTAAAGTCTATGGTGAAAACCTGAATATCACCAGATAAAAACTAGAAAGAAGCTATCTGTAAAACTATTTTGTGATGTGTGGATTCATCTCACAGAGTGAAACATTTCCTTTGATTCAGCACCATGGAAACTATCTTTTTGGAGAATCTGCAAAGGGACATTTCTGAGCCCATGGATGCCTATGTATAAAACAAAATATCCCCAGATAAAAACTTGAAAAATGATCTCTATGAAACTGAATTGTGATGTGTAGATCATCTCACAGAGTGGAACCTTCCTTTTGATTCAGAAAGTTGAAAGCACTCTTTTTGGAGAATCTGCAAAGGGACATTTTGGCACTGAAAGAAACATATGTGGAAAAACCAAATAACACCAAATAAAAACTGGAAGGAATCTCCCTGTGAAACTGCTTTGTGATGTGAGGATTTTTCTAACAGAGTTAAATTTTTCTTCTGATTCAACAGGTTGGAAATATGCTTTTTGTAGAATCTCTGAAGGTTCATTTGTGAACCCATTGAGGCCCATGGGAAAAAAAAGAATATCCCCAGAGAAAAACTTGAAAAACAGTGTCTCTGAAGTGCTTTTTCTTGTGTTGATTCAACTCACATAGTTAAAAGTTTGTTTTTACTCAACAGATTGGAAATAGTCTTTTTGGAGAATCTGCAAAGGTATATTTAGGAACCCTTTTAAGCCTAAGGGGAAAAACCCAATATCCCCAGATAAAATCGTTAAAGAAGCTATCTGTGAAACTACTTTGTATTGTGTGGATTCATCCCACAGAGTTAAAGCATTCTTTTGATTCAGCAGTTTGGAAACACTCTTTTTGGAGAATCTGTGAAGGGGCCTTTGGGATCCCTTTGAGGCCTATGGGGAAAAACCAAATATTCCCAGAAAAAACATACAAAGGAGCTATAAGTGAAGCTGTTTTGTGATGACTGGATTCATATCACAGTGCTAAACATTTATTTTGATTCAGAAGTCGGAAAAACTATTTTGGAGAATCTGTGAAGGGACATTTGGGAGCCCATTGAGGAACATGGAAAAAAATTAATGTCCCCAGTTAAAAACTAGAAAGAAGCATTCTGTGATACTGCTCTGTGATGTGTGGTTTCATCTCACAGAGTTAAACTTTTCTTTTGATTCTGCACATTGGAATCACTCTTTTTGCAGAATTTGGAAATAGAATTGGAAAACCCTTGAGGGCTATGGGGGAAAAAAAGAAAATCCCCAAATAAAAACTAGAAAGAAGCTATCAGTGAAACTCCTTTGTGATGTGAGGATTCATCTAACAGACTCAAAGCTTTCTTTTGATTCAGCAGATATGACACACTATTTTTGTAGAATCTGCATTGGGACATTTTGGAGCCCATTGAGGCTTATGGGGGAAAAGTGAATATTCAGAGATAAAAACTACTAAGAAGTTATTTTTAAAATTGCTTTGTGATGTGTGGATTATGTCCCAGAGTGAAATTTTAATATTAATTCAGCAGGTTGGAAATAGTCTTCTACAAAATCTACAAAGAAACATTTGGAAGCCAACTGAGGTCTATGGGGGAAAATAGAATATCCCAGATTAAAGAAAAAATAAAAAGGACTGTGTGTGTGAAGCTGCTTTGTGATGAGTGTATTCATCTCACTAAGTTAAAACTTTCTTTTGATTAAGCAGGTTGGAAACATTCTTTTTGGAGAATCTGTGAAGGGACATTTCGGATCCAATTGAAGCCTAATTGGAAGAACTGAACATTCTCAGATAAAGACTAGAATAAAGTTATCTGTGAAACTCTTTGTGATGTTCGGATTCACCTCACTGAGTTAAAACTTTTTTTTGATATGACAGGTTGGAAACACTTTTTTTATAGAATCTATGAAGGGACATATGGAGCCCATCAAGGACTAAAGGGAAAACCTAAAATCCCCAGATAAAAACTGGAAAGAAGCTATCTGTGAAACTGCTTTGTGATATGTAATACATCTCAGAGAGTCAAAACTTTATTTTGATTCAGCAGGTTGGAAACACTCTTTATGGAGAATCTTCAAAGGGACATTTTGGCACTCAAACAAACCTATGTGGATAAACCAAATACACCCAAATAAAAACAAAATATACCCAGATAAAAGCTAGAAAGAAATTACTTGTGAAATTGCTTTGTGATGTGTTGATTCATCTCACAGAGTTAAACTTTACTTTTGATTCAGCAGCTTGGAAACACTCTAATTGAAGAATCTGCAAAGGGACATTTGGGAGCCAATTAAGGCCTATGGAGAAAAAGCAAATATCCCCAGATAAAAACTAGAAAAAAGCTATCTGTGAAACTGCTTTGCAGTGTGTGGATTCATCTCACAGGTTTCAAGCTTTCTTTTGATTCTGCAGATTGGAAACACTATTTTTGAAAATTATGTAAAGGGACATTTGGGAGGCCATTGAGGTCTTAGGAAAATAAAACTGAATATCTTAGATAAAAATTAGAATGAAGCTGTCTGTGAATCTTCTTTGTGATGTGTGGATTCATCTCACAGAGCTAGACATTTCTTTTGATTCAGAAGGTTGGAATCACTGTGTTGGAGATTCTGCAAAGGGACATTTGGAAGCCTATTGAAGCCTATAAGTGAATTGTGAATATTGGCAGATACAAACTACAAAGAAGCTATCTGTGAAAGTGCTTTTTGATGTGTGGATGCATCTCACAGAGTCAAACATTTGTTTAGATTCTGTACACTAGAAATACATATATATATTTTTGGAAAATCTACAAAGGGATATTTGGGAGACCACTGAGGCCTTTGGGGAAAATTGAATATCCCAAGATAAAAACTAGATAGAAGCCACATGTGAAACTGTTTGGTGATGAGTGGGTTCATCTCTCAGCATTAAACCCCTCATTTGAATCAACAAGTTGGAAACACTCTTATAGAAGAATCTGCCAAGGGACATTAGGGAGCCCACTGAGGCCTATGGAGAGAAACTAAATAGCCCCAGATAAAAAAATTAAAAGAAGCTATCTGTGAAAATGCTTTCTGATGTGTGGATTCATCTCACAATGCTAAACCATTCTTTTGATTCAGCAGCTTGGAATCACTCTTCTTATAGAATCTGCAAAGGGATATTTCAGCACTCAAAAAGGCCTATGGGAGAAAACTATATATTCCAAGATAAAAAATGGAAAGAAGCTATCTCTGAAAGTGCTTTGTAATGTGTGAATTCATGTCACAGAGGTAAATTTTGCTTTTGATTCTGCAGGTTGGAAACACTCTTTCTGTAGAATCTGCCAAGGGACATTTGGAAGCCCATTGAGGCCTATGGGGAATATCCCAATATCCCCAGAAAAAAAAAAAAAAAAAACTAGAAAGAAGCTAACTGCTTTTTGATGTTTTGATCCAACTCACAGAGTTAAACCTTTCTTTTGATACAGTAGGTTGGAAACAGTCTTTTTGGAGAATCTGTGAAGGAACATTTGGGAGCCCATTTATGTGTATGGAGAAAAACCAAATATACCCAGACAAAAACTACAAAGAAGTTATCTGAAACTGCTTTGTGATGTCTGGATTTATCTCACAGAGTTAACCCTTTCTTATGATTCAGTAGATTGGAAGCAGTCTTTTCGGAGAATCTGTGAAGTGACATTTGGGAGCCCTTTGAGGACAATAGGAATAAAAAGAATAACCCCAGATGAAAACTAGAAAGAAGCTCTCTGTGTACTGCTTTTTGATGTGTGCATTCACCTCAAAGAGTCAAATCTTTCTTTTGATTAAGCAAGTTGGAAACAGTCTTTGTGGAGAATCTGTGAAGGGACATTTGTGCACCAATTGAGGCCTGTGAGGAGAAACAGAATATCCCTAGGGAAAAACTAGAAGGAAGCTATCTGTGAAACTGCTTTGTGATGTGTGGATTCATCTCACATAGCTACATTTTATTTTGATTCAGCAGGTTGTACACACTATTTTTAGAGAATCTGAGAAGGGACATTTGGAAGCCCATTGAGACCTATGGAAAATACTGAAAATCCCCAGATGAAAGTTAGAAAGAAGCTATCTGTGAAACTCCTTTATGACGTGTGGATTCACCTCAGAGAATTAAAACTTTCTTTTGATTCAGCAGATTGGAAACACACTTTTTTGAAAATCTGGAAAGGGACATTTGGGAGCCCATTGAGGCCTATGGGGAAAAACTAAATATCAACACATAAGAACTAGAAAAATGCTATCTGTGAAACTGTTTTGTGATGTGTGGATTCAACTCACAGAGATAAACCTTTCCTTTGATTCAGCAGGATGGAAACACTTGTTTTGTAGATTCAGTGAAGGGATATTGGAAAAAATCCATTTATCACATGATAAAAACTAGAAAGAAACAATCTGTGCAACTGTTTTTCAATGTGTGGGTTTATCTCACAAAGGTAAGATTTTCTATTGATTCAGTCTGTTGGAAACACTCTTTTTGTGTTATCTGTGAAGGCACATTTGTGAGCCCATTGAGGTCTGTGCCAAAAAGCCAAATTTCTTCAGATAAAAACTGGAAAGAACTATCTGTGAAACTGCTTTGGTATGTGTGGAATAATCTCACAGAGTTAAATTTTTCTTTTGATTCAGCAAGTTGGAAACACTCTGTTTGTAGAATCTGTGAAGGAAATTCCAGAGCCCATTGAGGCCTACAGGGAGAAATAAAATATCTCCAGATAAAAACTAGGAAAAACATATCTGTGAAATTGTTTTTTGATGTGTGGTTTTATCTCACAGAGTAAAATCTTTCTTTTGATTCAGCAGGTTGGAAACACTCTTTTTGCAGAATCTGCTAATGGACATTTGGGCGACAATTTTGGACTATTGGGAAAAACTGAATATCCCCAGATAAAAACTAGAAAGAATGTATCTGTGATATTTCTTTGTGATTCATGGATTCATCTCACATAATTAAAACTTTATTTTGATTCAGCGGCTTGAAAATGCTCTTTTTGGAGAATCTATGAAGGGACATTTGAGAACCCATTGAGGTCTATGGGGAAAAACTGAATATCCCCAGATAAAAACAAAAGTGAAGCTATCTGTGAAACTGGTTTGGGATGTGTACCTTCATCTCACAGAGTTAAGCCTTTCTTTTCATTCAGCAGCTTGGAAACACTCTTTTTGGAGAATCTATGAAGGGACATTTGAGAGCCCGTTGAGTCCTACAGCAAAAAACTGAATGCACCCAGATAAAAACTAGAAAGAAGGAATCTGTGAAACTGTTTTAGATGTACGGATTCATCTCAGGGAGTTGAATTTTTTTTTTTTTTTTTTGATTCAGCAGGTTGGGAGCAGTATATTAGGAGAATCTGCAAAGGGAAATTTGGACACTCAAATAGTCCTATAGGGAAATACTGAATATCCCAGATAAAAACTAGAAAGAAGCTATCTGTGAAACCGCTTTGTGATGTGTGGATTCATCTCACAAAGTTAGATTTTTCTTCCAATTCAGCAGGTGGGAAACACTGTTTGTGTAGAATCAGCAAAGGGACATTTGAGAGCACATTGAATCCAGGGGAAAAACCGAATATCCCTAGATAAAAACTACAATGAAGGTATTTGTGAAATTTATTTGTGATGTGTGGATTAGTCTCACAGATATAACCCTTTCTTTTCATTCAGCAGGTTGTAAACCCTCTTTTTGGAGAATTTGTGAAGGGATATATGAAGGCCCATTGAGACCTAAGGGGAACCACCTAGTATCCCCAAATAAAAACTAGAAAGAATCTGTCCGTGAAACTGCTTGTGGTGTGTAGATTCATCTGAGTTAAACCTTTCTTCTGATTCAGAAAATTGGAAACACGTTTTTGGTAGAATCTGCAAGGGTGTATTTTGAAGCCCATTGTGGCCTTTGGGGAAAAAACAGATATCCCCAGATAAAACTTAGAAAGAAGCTCTCTGTGAACTGCTTTTTGATATGGTGATACAACTCACAGAGTTAAACACTTCTTTTCATTCAGCAGTTTGGAAACAGTCTTTTTGGAGAATCTGCAACAAGATATTTAGGAGTCCATTCAGGACTATGGGGAAAAAATAGAATATTCCGAGATTAAAAACTACAAAGAAGCTCTCTGTGAAGCTGTGATGGGTGGATTCATATCATAGTGTTAAATTTTGTTTTGATTCAGGAGGTTGGAAATACTCTTTTTCAAGAATTGCAAAGGGACATTTGAGAGTTCATTGAGGGATCAGGGGAAAAACTGAATATCACCAGTTAAAAACTAGAAAGAAGCTATCTGAAGCTTTCTGTGATATGTGGATTCCTCTCAGAGAGTTAAATCTTTCTTTTGATTCAGCAGGTTTGAAAATCTTTTCTAAAATCTGCTAATTAAAATTTGGGAGGGCATTGAGGCCTATGGGAAAAAAGCAAAGATCCCCAGATAAAACTAGAAAGAAGCCATCTGTGAAACTACTTTGTGATGTGTGTATTCATCTTGCAGTGTTAAACCTTTCTGTTGATTCAGAAGGTTGGAAACACTCTTTTTGGAGAATCTCGTAAGAGACATTTGGGAACTCTTTGAGGCATATGGGGAAAAGTAGAATATTTTCAGATAAAAGCTAGAAGGAAGCTTTCTTTGAAACAGCTCAGTGACTGGTGGATTCATCTCACAGAGTTAAAACTTCCTTTAATTCAGTAAGTTGAAACAGTCTTTTTGCAGAATCTGCAAAGGTACGTTTTGGAGCCCCTTGAGGTCCACAAGAATAACTGAATATCCCAGATAAAAACTGCAAATAAGCTATCTGTTAAACTGTTTTGTGATGTGTGGATTCATTTCCCAGAGCTAAATCTTTTAATGTTTTTTTTTTTTTTTTTTTTTTTTTTTTTTGATTTAGCAGGTTGGAAGCATTCTTTTTGCAGAATCTGTGAATGGACATTAAGGAGCCCCATGAGGCCTGTGGAGAAAAATTGAATATCCCCAGATAAAAACTATTAAGAAGCTATCTGTGAAGCTGCTTTGTGATGGGTGGATTCATCTCACAGAGTTAAACCTTTCCTTTGAATCAGCAAAATGGAAACACATTTTTTGTAGATTCTGTGAAAGGACATTTGGTTTCATATAAAATATAAGTTTATGAAGAAAAATCCCTGTATAAAAACTAGAAAGAAGCAATCAGTAAAACTGCCTTGCAATGGGTGGATTTATCTCACAAAGGTATGCTTTCTATAGATTCCACAGGTTGGAAACACTCTTTTTGGGTGTTCAGCAAAGAAATATTTGGGAGCCCTTTGATGCCTATGGGGAAAAACCAAATACCTTCAGATAAAAAATGGAAATACGTTATCTGTGACACTGTTTTGTGATGTGTGGATTCATCTCACAGAGTTAAATTTTTCTTTTTATTTAGCAGGTTAGAAACACTCACTTTTTAATATGTGTGAATGGACTTTCAAGAGCCCATTGAGACCTATGGAGAGAAAGAAATTATCCACAGATAAAAACTTGAAGAAGATCTCTGTAAAACTGCTTCCTGATGTGTTAATTTATCTTACAGAGTTAACTCTTTTGATGCAGTAAGTAGGAAACACTCTTTTCAGAAAATTTGCAAATGGACGTTTGGGAGCCCATTATGGCCTATTGGGAAAACAGAATATCCCCAGATAAAAACTAGAAAGAATCTATCTGTGAAACTGTTTTGTGATGTGTGGATTCACCTCACTGACTTAAACCTTCATTTTGCTACAGCAGATTGCAAACACTGTTTTTGGAGAATCTGCCAAGGGACATTTGATAGCCCATGGACACCTATGGGGAAAAACTGATTTATCCCCAAATATAAACTGCAAAGAAGCTATCTGTGAAAATACTTTGTGACGTGTGGATTCATCTCATAAATTTAAACCTTTCCTTTGATTCAACAGGTTGGAAACACTCTTTTTTGGAGAATCTGCAAAGGCACATTTTGAAGCCCATTGAGGTCTATGGGGAAAAACAAAATAGCCTCAGATAAAAACTAGAAAGAAGCTATCTGTGAAATTGTTTTGTGATATGTGCATTCACCTGTGATGTTAAACCTTTCTTTGATTCAGCAGGTTGAAAACACTCTTTTTGAAGAATCTGCAAAAGAACATTTGGAAACTTATTGAAATATATGGGGAATATCAGACTATCCCCAGATAAAAAGTAAAAAGCCATCTGTGAAACTGCTTTGTGAAGTGTAGATTCATCACACAGAAGTAAACACTTCTTTTGATTCAGCAGATTGGAAACATACTCTTTGTAGAATCTGTGAATAGGCATTCGAGAGCCCATGAGTCCTATGGGCAGAAAGCGAATATCGAATAGGAAGAAGCTATCTGTAACACTGCTTTGGGATGTGTGGATTATTTTACAAAGTTTCATCTTTCTTTTGATTCAGCTGGTTGGAAAAACTCTTTTTGGAGAATCTGGAAATGGACATTTGGGAACCCCTTTTGGCCTAGGAGGAAAACTGAATATCCCTACATGAAAACTAGGAAGAATCTATCTGTGAAATTTCTTTGTGATGTGTGGAATCATCTCCCAGAATTAAAACTTTCTTTTGATTCATCAAGTTTGAAACACCCTTTTTGGAGTATCTGCAAAGGACATTTTAGAGCCCATCGAGGCCTATGAGAAAAAAACAAATATCCCCAGATAATAACTAAGAGAAGCTATTTTTCAGACTGCTTTCTGATGTGTGGATTCATCTCACAGAGTTAAAGTTTTCTTTTGATTCATTAGGTTGAAAACACTCTTTTTGGAGAATCTTTGAAGGGACATTTTGGAGCCATTGAGGCGTAAGGGGAAAAATTGAATATCCCAGGATAAAAACTAGAAAAAACTATCTGAGAAACTGGTTTGTGATGTGCGGATTCACCTCATAGAGCTAAATCTTTCTTTTGATGCAACAGTTTGGAAACACTCTTTTTGTAGAATATGGGAAGGGGCATTCAGGAGCCCATTGAGCTCTATGGGGAAAAACTGAACAACCCCAGATAAAAACAGGAAAGAAGCTCTTTGTAAAACTTCTTTGGGCTATTGGACTCATCTTACTGTGTTAAATCATTCTTTTGATTCGGCCGGTTGGAATCACTCGTTTTGGAGATTCTGCAAAGGGACATGTGAGCCCTTTAATACCTATGTGGAAACACAGAATATCCCCAAATAAAAACTAGAAAGAAGCCTTCTGTGAAACTGCTTTGTGATGTGTGGATTCATCTCAAAAAGACAAATTTTCTTTTGATTCAGCAGGTTTGAATCAGTCTTCTTGAAGAATCTGTGAATGGATATTTGGGAGCCCATTGTGGCCTATTTAGAAAAACAGAATATCCCCAGACAAAAACCAGCAAGAACCTATCTCTGAAGCTGCTTTCTGATGTATGGATTCATCTCACAGATTTATCTTTCTTTTGATTCAGCAGGTTGTGCACACTTTTTTTGGAGAATGTACAAAGGGACATTTTGGAGCCCATTGAAGCCTAAGAAGAAAAATGGAATATCCCCAGATAAAAACTAGAAATGAGCTATCTGTGAAAGTGTTTGTGATATGTGGATTCATCTCTCAGGGTTAAAATTTTCTTTTGATTCAGCAGGTAGGAAGCACTCTTTTTGTAGAATCTGCAAACGGACACTTAGGAGCTTATTGGAGCCAATAAGGAAAAACTAAATATCCCCACATAAAAAGTAGAAAGAAACTATCTGTGAAACTGCTTTTTGATGTGTGGATTCAACTCACAGGGTTATACATTCTTTTAGTCAGCAGGTTGGAAACACTCTTTTTGGAGAATTTGTTAATGGACATAAGGGAACCCTTTGTGCGCTAAGGGGAAAAACACAATACCCCCATATAAAAACTAGAAAAGATGTATCTTAGAAACTGCTTTGTGATGTGTGAATTAATCTTATAGAGTTTAAAAATTATTTTGGTTCAGCAAGTTGGAAACACTCTTTGTAGAATATAGGAAGGGATATTTTGGAGCCTATTGAGCTATGAAGAAAAACTGAACATTCCCACATAAAACTATAAATATCTTTCTGTTAAACTGCTTTGTGATGCGTGGATTCTTCTCACAGAGTTAAAACTTTCTTTGGATTCAGCAGGTTACAATTTCTATTTGTGAGAATCTGCAAAGGGAAATTTTGGAGCCCATTGAAGACTATGGGGAAAAACCAAACATACCCAGATAAAATTAGAAGGAAGCTATCTGTGAAACTGTTTTTGATGTGTAAATTCAACTTACACAGTTAAACCCTTCTTTCAATGTGGCAGGTTGATAATACAATTTTTAGAGAATCTGCGAAGAGAATTTTGGGAGCCCTTTGATGTCTATTTGGTAAAACTGAATGTTCCCACAAAAGAAATACAAAGATGTTATCTGTGAAGGTGCTTTGAGATGGGTGGATTCATATTAGAGAGTTAAATCTTTGTCTTGATTCAACAGGTTGGAAACACTCTGTTTGGAGAATCTACAAAGGGAATTTTGGGCACACAAGTAGCCTTATGGAGAAATACTGAATATCCCCAGAAAATAACTTGAAAGAAGGTATCTGTGAAATTGCTTTGTGAGGTCTGTAAATTTTTCTTCTGATTCAGCAGGTTGGAAAAACTCTTTGACTGGAATCTGCAAGGGATATTTGGGAGCCCATTGAGGACTATGGGGAAAAACTGAATCATTTGAGGTCTATGGATAAAAAGCAGCATAGCCCCAAATGAAACTAGAGTGAAGCTATCCATGAAACTTGTTTTTGATATGTGGATGCAACTCACAGAGTTAAACCTTTCTTTTTGAATCAACTGGTTGGAAACTTTTTTTTTCAAGAATCTGTGAAAAGACATGTGGGTACACTTTGAGGCCTGTAGGGAAAAACAGAATATTCCCATATAAAAACTTCAAAGAAGCAATCTGTGGAAGTGCTTTGTGATGTGTGGATTCATCTCATAGAGTTAAAACTTTCTTTGGATTGAGTAGGTTGGAAAACTTGTTTTTGTAGAATCTGCAAAGATATATTTGGGAGCCCATTGAAGCCTATGGGGAAAGACAGATTATCCCCGGGCAGAAATTAGGAAGACGCAATCTGTGAAACTTCTTTGTCAGGTGTGGATTAAACTCACAGAGTTAAAACTTTGTTTTGATTCAGAAGATTGGAAACATTCTTTTTGTAGAATCTGGGAAAGGACATTTGGGAGCCCATTGAGGCCTATGGGGAAAAACTGAATTATCCTTCTATAAAAACTAGAAAGAAGCTATCTGTAAAATTACTTTGTGATGTGTGGATTCACATAACGGAGTTCAAGTTTTCTCCTGATGCAGCAGGTTGGACGTGTTATTTCTGTAGAATCTGCAAAGGGACATTTGGGAGATCATTGAGGCCTATGGGGAAAAAATATATACCAGATAAAACTAGAAGGAAGATATCCATGAAACTGTTGACTCAACTCACCAACTTAAAACTTTCTTTGGATTCAGCAGCTTGGAAACACTCTTGTAAAATCTCCAAAAACATATTTGGGAGCCCAATGAGGTGTACAAGAAGAAAAAGAATATCCCCAGATGAAAAATAGAAAGAAACTATCTGAGAAGCTGCTTTGTGATGTGTGCCTTCACCTCACAGATGTAAAGCTTTTGTTTGATTCATCAGGTTGGAAACACTCCTTTTGGAAACTCTACTAAGGGACATTTGGGAGCCCTTTGAGGCCTATGGGCAAAAAATTGATTATCCCCAGTAAAATCTAGAAAGAAGCTACCCATAAAACTGCTTTGTGATGTGTGGATTGATCTCATAGAGTTAAACTTTACTTTTGATTCCGCAAATTAGAAACATTCTTATCATAGATTATGTGAAGAGACATGTGGGAGTTTTCTGAGGTCTATGGAGAAAAACCAAATATCCCCAGATAAAAACTAGAGAGAAGTTATCTGTAAAACTGCTTTCTGATGTGTGAATTCATTTTACTGAGTTAAATTTTCTCTTCATTCAGCACTTTGGAAACACTGTTTTTGTAGTATCTGTGAAGGGACGTTTGGGAGTCCATTGAGGCCTTTGAGGGCAAAACAGAATATCCCCAGATAAAAATTAGAAATCATCTGTGAAACTGCTTTTTGATGTGTGTATTCATCTCACTGAGTTAAAACTTTCTCTTGATTCAGCACGTTGGATACACTCTTTTTGGAGAATTTATGAAGGGATATTTGGGATCCCATTGAGGTCTGTGAAGAAAACCAGAAAATCCCCAGATAAAAACAAGAAAGAAACTATCTGTCAAACTGTTTTGTGATGTATGGATTCATCTCATAGAGGTAAACATTTCTCTTGATTCAGCAGGTTGGAAAAATTCTTTTGTAGAACTTCTGAAGGGATATTTGGGAGCCCATTGAAGCCTATGGGAAAAATACTGAATATCCCCAGATAAAAGCCAGAAAGCACCTATCTGTGAAACTGCTTTGTGATGTGTGGATTCATCTCACAGAGATTTTTATTTTGATTCAGCAGGTTGGAAGAACTCTTTATGGAAAATCTATGAAGGAACATTTGGCAACCTATAGAGAAAAACTGAACATCCTTAGATAAAAACTGAGAGAACCTATTTGTGAAACTTCTTTGTGATGTGTGGATTTATCTCACAAAGTGCAACCATTCTTTGATTCAGCAGGTTGAAATCTTTCTTTTGGGAGCCCATTGAAGTCTATTGGGAAAAACCAAATATCCCCATATAAAAATTGAAAAGAAGCTATGTGTGAAACTGCTTTATGATTTGTGGTCCATCTCACAGAGTTAAACCTTTCTTTTGGTTTCACAGGTTGTAAACACTCTTTATTGAGAATCTGTGAAGTGATATTTGGGATCCCATGAGGTCTTATGGGGAAAAACTGAATATTTTAAAATAAAAACTAGAAAGAAGCTTTCTGTGAAGCTGATTTGTGAGGTGTGGATTCATCTCAGAGACAACCTTTTCTTTTTATTCAGTGGGTTGGAAACACTCTTTTTATAGAATCTGAGAAGAGAAATTTGGAAGCCCATTGTGGCCTATGGGAAAAAACTGTGTATACCCAGATAAAAACGAGAAAAACTATTTGTGAAATTGCTTTATGATGTTTGGATTCATCTCAGAGAGTTAGAACGTTGTTTTGATTCAACAGCTTGCAAATACTTTTTTTGTAGAATCTGTGAAGGGACATTTGGGAGCCCATTGAGGTTTATTGGAAAAAAACAGAATATCCCCAGATAAAACTGGAAAGAAGCTATCTGTGAAACTAGTTTTTGATGTATGGATTCACCTGACAAAATTAAACCTTTCTTTCCATTCAGGAGGTTGGAAACACTCTTTTTGTAGATTCTGTGAAGGGACATTTGTGAGCCCTGCTGAGACCTCTAAGTAAAAACCAAATATCCCCAGATAAAAACTAAAGAAGCTATCTGTGAAAATGCTTTGAGATGTGTTTTGATGTGTGAACTCATCTCACAGAGTTAAGCCCGTCTTTTAATTTAGCTGGTTGAAAACACTCTTTTTGAAGACTCTCCAAAGGGAAAGTTAGGAGCACAATGAGGCCTATGAAGAAAAACATGTATATCCTCCGATTAAAACTAGGAAAAATTTTATCCAAGAAACTGTTTTGTGTTGTGTGGAATCATCACACACAGGTAAAGATTTTGCTTGATTCAGCAGGTTGGAAACACTCCTTTTGGAGAATCTACAAAGGCACATTTGGGAGCTCGTTGAGGCCTATGGGAAAAAATGAATATTCCATTATAAAAAGTAGAAAGAAGCTATCCATGATATATTTGTGATATGTGGATTCATCTCACAGGGTTAAAATTATCTCTTGATTCAGCAGGTTGGAAACACTTCTTTTGTAGAATCTGTGAAGGGACGTCTGGGAGCCAATGGATGCCTATGTGGAAAACCGAATATCACCAGATAGAAACTAGAAAGAAGCTATCTATGAAAATCTTGTGATGTGTGCGTTCACCTCACAGAGTTGAGGCTTTCTTTTGATTCAATAGGTTGTAAAAACTCTTTGTGGAGAAGCCCATTGAGGAATATTGGAAAAAAATGAATATCCCCAGATAAAAACTAGAAAAAATCTATCTGTTAAACTGGTTTGCGAGGTGTGGATGGATGTCACAGAGTTAAACCTTTCTTTTTATACAGCAAGTTGAAAATAATCTTTCTGCGGAATCTGCAAAAGGACCTTTGGGAGCCCATTGAAGCCTATTTGGTAAAGTTGAATATATTCAGATAAAAACTTGAAAGAAGCTCTCCGTGAAACTGTTTTGTGATGTGTGGATTTATCTCACAAATGTACAACTTTCTTTTGATTCAGCAACTTGAAATCCTCTTTTTGGAGGATCTGTGAAGGAACATTTGGAAGTCCATTGAAGCCTATTGGGAAGAACTGAATATCTTCAGATAAAAAAATACTGAGGAGCTACCAGTGAAACTGCTTTGTGATGTGTGGATTCCTCTCACAGAGATAAGCGTTTCTTGGAATTCAGCATGTTGGAAATCCTTTTCTTGGAGTATCTGTGAAAAGATATTTTGGTGGCCTTTGTGGCTTATGAAAAAGAAAAAAGAATATCCCCAGATAAAAACTAGAAAAAAGTT
Source organism: Rhinopithecus roxellana (assembly GCF_007565055.1). NCBI lineage: Eukaryota > Metazoa > Chordata > Mammalia > Primates > Cercopithecidae > Rhinopithecus > Rhinopithecus roxellana. The sequence continues at coordinate 126,702,284 of NC_044559.1, read as the reverse complement.
TTCTGCAAAACTGTTTTGAGATGTGTGGATGCATCTCTCAGAGAGAAACCTTTGTTTGATTGAGCATGTTGAAAATACTCTTTTTGGAGAATCTCTGAAGGAACATTTGATAGTCCACTGAGGTCCATAAGATAAAACTGAATATCCCTACACTAAAACTAGAAAGAATCTATTTGTGAAACTGCTATGTGATGTGTGGATACATCTTACAGAATTGAACCATTATTTTGATCCATCAGGTTGGAAATACTTTGTTTGTAGAATCTGGGTAGGGACATTTGGGAACCCTCTGAGACCTATTGGTAAAAACTTAATATCCACAGATAAAAACTAGAAAGAAACTATCTCCACAGATAAAAACTAGAAAGAAACTATCTGTGAAATTGCTTTCTGTTGGGTGGATTGATCTCAAAAAGTTAAACCTTTCTTTTGATTGTGCATGTTAGAAACACTTTTTTTGTAGGATCTTCGAAGGGACATTTGGGAGTCCATTGAGGCCTACTGGGAAAAACCGAATATTTTTAGATAAAAACTAGAAACAGACTATCTATGCAACTGCTTTGTGATGTGTGGATTAATCTCACAGAACTAAACCTTTCTTTTGATTCAGAAGGTTGTAAACACACCTTTTGGAGAATCTGCTAAGGGACATTTGGGAGTCCATTGAAGCCAAGGGAGAAAAAACAGAATACATACAGATAAAAACTAGAAAGAAGTTATCTGTGAAAGTGCTTTGTGATGTGTGGATTCATCTCACAGATTTAAACCTTTCTTCTGATTCAGCAGGTTGGGGACACTCTTTTTGGAGAATCTGCAAAACGACATTTGGGAGTCCTTTGAAGTCTATAGAGAAAACCAAAAATCCTAAGATAAAACCTAGAAAGAAGCAATCTGTGAAACTGCTTTGTGATGTGTAAATTCACCTCACAGAGTTAAACCTTTGTTTTATTTCAGCAGTGGCAGACACTCTTTTTGGAGAACCTGGGATGGAATATTTGGGGGCCCACTGAGTCCTAGGGGGAAAAACTGAATATCCATAGATAAACACTGGAAATAAGCTATCTGTGAAACTGCTTTTTGATATGTGCATTCATCTCACATAGTCAAAACTTTCTTTTGATTCAGTATGATGGAGAAACTCTTTTTATAGAATCTTTAAAGGGACATTAGGGAGCCAATAGAGGCCGATGGGGGAAAACCATATATCCCCAGACAAAAGCTAAAAAGAAGCTATCTGTGAAACTGTTTCGTGAAGTGTGGATTCATCTCACAGAGTTAAAACTTTCTTTGGTTTTGGTAGATGGGAAACACTCTTTTTGAACAATCTGTGAATGGAAATTTAGGAGTCCATTGAGACCTATTGAGAATAACAGAATACTCCCCTATGAAAACTAGAAAGAAGCTATCTGTGAAACTGCTTTGTGATTTGTAGATTCACCACACAGCGTTAAGCCTTTCTTTTGATTTGGCAGGTTAGAAACATTCCTTTTAGGGAATCTGTGAAGAAACATTTGGAGCTCATTGAGGCCTATTGGGTAAAAATGAATATGCCCAGATAAAAACTAAAAAGAAATACCTGTGAAACTCCTTTGTGATGTGTGGATTCATCTCACAGAATTACAACTTTCTTTTCATTCAGCCAGTTGGAGACAGTGTTTTGTAGAATCTTTGAAGGGACATTTGGGAGTGTATTGAGGCCTGTGGTGACAAACCAAATATCCCCAGATAAAAACTAGAAAGAAGTTATCTCTGAAACTGCTTTGTGATGTGAGGAGTCATCTCACAGAGCTAAACTTTTCTTTTGAATCAGCAGGTTGGAAACACTGTTTTTGAACAATCTGTGAAGAAACATTTGGGAGCCCATTGAGGACGATGAAGAAAAAGCAAATATTCCCAGAAAAAAATTAGAAAAAAGTTATTTATGAAACTGCTTGGTGATGTATGAATTCATCTCACAGCATTATATCTTTCTTTTGATTCAGCAGTTTGGAAAAACTCCTTTTAGAAAATGTGTTAAGGAACATTCGGGAGCATGTTGGTCTCTATGGCAAAAAAACTGAATATCTCCAAATAAAAACTAGAAAGAAACTATCTGTGAAACTGATTTATAATGGGTAAATTCATCTCAAAGTGACAAAACTTTCTTTTGATTCATCAGGTTGGAAACACTCTTTTTAGAGAATCTGCAAGGGGATCGTTGGAAGCCAATTGAGGCCTATAGGTTAAACAAAATATCTGAGTTCAACCTTTCTTTTAATTCATCAGGTTGAAAACCTGTTTTCAGAGAAACTGTGAGGGGACATTTTGGAGCTATTTGAGGCCTATGTGGGAAAACAGAATATCCCCATACAAAAACTAGAAAGGAGACATTTGTGAAACTGCTTTGTGTTGTGTGGATTCATCCCACAGAGTTAAAACTTTCTTGTGATTTAGCAGGTTGGAAACACTCTAATTCTTGAAGCTGTGAAGGATCATTTGGGAGCCCATTGTGTCCTATGGGGTAAAACTGGATATACCCAGATAAAAACTAGAAAGAAAATATGTGTTAAACTGCTTGGTGTTTCTTGGATTCATCTCACAGAGTTAAACCTTTCTTTTGATGCAGCAGGTTTGAAACACTCCTTTGCAGAATCTTCAAAGAGACTTTTGGAGCCCATTGAGGCCTACTGGGAAAAACCGAATATCCCCAGATAAAAACTAGAAGGAAGCTATCTGTGAAACAGTGCTGTGTGTATTCTTTCTTTCTTTTTTTTTTTTTTTAGAGAGTCTCATTCTATAGCTCAGGCTGGAGTGCAGTGGCATGATCTCAGCTCACTGAAATATCTGCCTCCTGGGTTCATGCCATTCTTCTGCCTCAGCCTCCCAATTAGCTGGGACTACAGGCGCTCTTCACCAACCCTGACTAAGTTTTGGTATTTTCCGTAGAGATGGGGTTTCACCATGTTAGCCAGGATGGTCTCGATCTCCTGAACTTCTGATCCATCTGCCTCAGCCTCCCAAAATGCTGAGATTACAGCTGTGAGCCACCATGCCCAACCGTGCTGTGTGTATTCATCTCAAAGAGTTAAAGTTTTGATTCACAAGTTTGGAAATGCTCTCTTTGTAGAATCTGTGAAGGGACTTTTTTACCCCATTGATGCCTATGGGGGAAAAACAGAATATCCCCATATAAAAACTTGCAAGAAGCTATCTTTGAAACTGCTTTGTGATGAGTGGATTCATCTCACAGAGGTAAGCCTTTCTATTTATCAAGAAAGTTCTAAACACTGCTTTTGTAGAATCTGTGAAGGGACATCTGGGAATCCTTTGAGACCTGGGGTAGGTAACATCCGAATATCCTCAGATAAAAATTAGAAAGAAGCTATATGAAATGACGTTCTGTTGTGTGAATTCATCTCACGGAGTTAAAACAATTTTTTGATTCAGCAGGTTGGAAACACTGTAATTGGAAAATCTACAAAATATCTTTTAGGAGCCCCCTGAGGCTTATGGAGAAAAACAAATTATCCTTGGATAAAAACTAGAAAGAAGCTATCTGGGAAACTGCTTTGTGATGTGTGAATTCCTCTCAGAAAATTCAACCTTTCTTTTGATTCAGCAGGTTGGAAATACTCTTTTTGGAGAATCTGTAGAAAACATTTTGGAGCCCATTGAGTCCTATGTGGAAAGAAATGAATATCTCCAGAAAAAAACAAAAAAAAACTAGAAAGAAATTATCAATGAAATTGCTTTGTGATGTGTGTACTTGACTGACACAGTTAAAACTTTTTTATTTCAACGTGTTCAATACACTCTTTTTGGAGAAACTGGGATGCAACATTTGGGGACCCATTGAGGCCTGGGGGGGAAACAAAATATCCCCAGGTGAAAACTAGAAAGAAGCTATCTGTGAAACTGTTTTGTGATGTGTGGATTGATCTCACAGATTTAAGTCTTTCTTTTGACTCAGCAAGTGGGAAACACTATTTTTGGAAAATCTACAAAGGGACATTTGGGGGCCCATTGAGATCTACGGAGAAAAAAAGAATATTCCCAGATTAAAACTAGAAACAACCTATCTGTGAAAATATTTTGTGATGTGTGAATTTATCTCATGGAGTTAAACCTTTATTTTGATGCAGCAGGTGGGAAACAGTCTTTGGAAAATCTACGAAGGGACATATGGAAGCCCATTGAGCCTTACTGGGAGAAGCTGAATATCCCCAGATAAAAACTAGAAAGAAGGTATATGTGAAACACCTTTGTGATGAGTGGATTCGTCTCACAGAGTTAAAGTGTTTTTTTTTTTTTTGATTCAACACGTTGGAAACACTCTTTTTGGAGAATCTGCGAAGAGACATTTGGAAGCCCTTTGAGATCTATGGGGAAAACCCGAATATCCCCAGATAAAACGTAGAAACGTTTTCTGTGAAACTGCTTTGTGATGTGTGGATCATTCTCACAGAGGTAAACATTTATCTGGATTCAGCAGGTTGGAAATACTTTTTATGTAGAATCTTCTATGGGACATTTGGGAGCACTTTCTGGCCTATGGGGAAAAACTGAATATCCCCAGAAAAAAAAGCTACAAAGAAACTATCTGTGCAACTGCTTTGTGATTTGTAAATTCATCTCACAGAGTTAAATCTATCCCTTGATTCATCAGGTCAGAAACATTTCTATTGTAGAATCTGTGAAGGGTCACTTGGGAGCCCACGGAGGCCTATGTGGAAACCCAAATATCTCCAGATAAAGAACTAGAAAAGAAGCTACCTGTGAAAAAGCTTTGTGATGTTTGAATTCATCTCACTGAGTTAAAGCCTTATTTTCATTCAGCTAGTTGGAGAAACTCTTTATGGAGAATCTGGGAAGGTACATTTTGGAGCCCATTGTCACCTATGGGGAAAAAGAGAATATCCCCATATAAAAACTAGAGAATCTGTAAGTGAAACTGCTTCGTGATGTGTGGATTCATCTCACAGAGTTAAACCTTTTTTTTGATTCAGAAGGTTGGAAACACTCTTTTTGGAGAAAGCAAGAAGGGACATTTAGGAGCCTTTTGAGGCATATGGGTTAAAAGAGAGTATCCCAGATTAAAACTAGAAAAATTTATCAATGACACTGCTTTGTGTTGTGTGGATTCATCTCACATACGTAATCCTTTCTTTTGATCCTGTAGGATGGAAACAGTCTTTTTTAGAGAATCTGTGAAGGTAAATTTGGCAGCCCATTGAGGTCTATAAGGAAAAACAGAATACCCACAGAAAAAAACTAGAAAGAAGCTATCTGTGAAAGTGCTTTGTGATGTGTGGATTCAACTCACAGATGTATACCTTTCTTTTTATTTATCAGGTTAGAAACACTTTATTTGTAGAATCTGTGAAGAGACATTTAGAAGCCAGTTGAGTTGTATAATGAAAATGCAATATCTTCACATAAAAACTAGAAAGAAGCTATCTGTGAAACTGCTTTGTGATGTGTGGATTCACCTCACAGAGTAAAACCTATCTTTTCTTTCAGCACGTTGAAAACCCTCTTCTTGTAGAATCTGTGAATAGGATATTTGGAAGCATATTGTGCCTAACCAGTGAGAAACCAAATATCACCAAACAAAAACTAGAAAGAGGCTATCTGTGAAACTGCTTTGTGATGTGTGGATTCAACACACAGAATTAAACTTTTCTTTTAATGTAGCAGGTGGAAACAAACTTCTTGTAGAATCTGCATAGAGACATTTGGGTGTTCTTTTAGGCATATGGTGAAAAACTGAATATCTCCAGATAAAAACTACAAAGAAACTATCTGTGAACCTTCTCTATGATATGTGGATTCATCTCACATCGTTAAACCGGTCTTTAGTTTTAGCCTGTCCTGTTGAAAGCAAACTTTATGTAGAGTCAGTGAAGGAAATTTTGGGAAGCTATTGAGGACTATTATGAAAAAGCAAATATCTCAGATAAAGACTAGAAAGAAGTTATCTGTGAAAATGCTTTGTGATGTTTAGATTCACCTCACAGAATTAAACCTTTCTTTTTATTCAGCAGGTTGAAAAAACTCCTCTGGTAGTATCTGCAAAGGGACATTTTGGAGCCCAGTGAGACCTACGGTGAAAAACCAAATATCTGGAAAAAAAAAAAAAACTAGAAAGAAGCTATCAGTGTGACATGTGAATTAATCTCAAAGCATTAAACCTCTCCTTTGTTAGTTAGCAGGTTGGAAACACTCTCCTGGTAGAATCTGTGAAGGGACATTTGAGAGCCCATTGAGTCCTATGGCAAAAAACCAAATATGTCCAGAAAAAAGTGGAAAAAAGGTATCTGTGAAACTGCTTTGTGATGTTTGGATTTAGATCACAGAGTTAAACCTTTGTTTTGCTTCAGCAGGTTTGAAGCACTCTTCTTGTTGTATCTGCAAAGGGACATTTGGGAGCCCTTTGAGGCCTATGGTGAAAAACTGAATATCCCCAGAATAAAACTAAAAAGAAGCCAAGTGTGAACCTTCTTTGTGAAGTGTGGATGCCTCTCAGAGTTAAATCTTGCCTTTACTGAGCAGGTTTGAAACACTCTTATGATAGTATCTATGAAGGGACATTTCAAAGCCCGTTGAGGCCTAGGATTAAAAACCAAATATCCCTAGATAAAAGCTAGAAAGAAGCTATCTGTAAAACGGCTTTGTGATGAGTGGAATCATCTCACAGAGCTAAAGCTTTCTTTTGATACAGCATGTTGGAAAGATTCTTCTAATAGAATCTGCCAGAGGACATTTCAGAGCCCTTTGAGGTTATAATGACAATTCGAATATCCTAAGACAAAAACTAGAAAGAAGCTATCTGTGAAACTTCTTTGTGAAGTGTGGAATTATCTCACAGAGTTAATCCTTTCTTGTGATTCAGCAGGTTAGAAATACCCTTCTGGTAGGATCTGCGAAGGGTCATTTAGGAGCCCTGTGATGTCTACAGTGAAAAACAGAATATCCCTGGATAAAAACTAGAAAGAAGCTATCTGTGAAACTGCTTTCTGATGTGTGGATTCTACTCAAAGAGTTAAACTTTTCTTTCTTTTTCAGCAGGTTAGAAACACTCTATTTGTAGAATCTGTGAAGAGACATTTGAGCCCATTGATGCCTATAATGAAAAACTGAATATCACCACATAAAAATGAGAAAGAAGCTACATGTGAAACTGCTTTGTGATTTGTGGACTAACATTACAAAGATAAATTTTCCTTTTATTCTGCAAGTTGGAAACAGTCTTATTGTAGTATCTTTGAACAGACATTTGGGGGAACATTGAGGCCTATGGTGAAAAACAAAATATCCCCAGATGAAAACTAGAAAGAAGCAATCTGTTAAAGTGCTTTTTGATGTGTGGATTCACCTCACAGAGTTAATTCTTTCAATTGATTCAGCAGGTTGGAAAAACTCTTTTTGTAGTATCTGTGAAGGGATGTTATGGGGCAAATTGAGGCCTACTGTAAAAAGCTAAACATTCCCAGATAAAAAGAAGAAAGAGTCTATCTGTAAAACAGCTTTGTCATGTGTGGATTCATTTCACAGAATTAAATCTTTCTCTTGATTAACCAAGTTGAAATCACTCTTCAGGTAGAATCTGTGAAGGGACATTTTGTAGCCCATTGAGGCCTATGGTGAAAAAAGAATATCTGTAGATAAAAACTAGAAAGAAGCTATCAGTGAAAGTGCTTTGTAATGTGTAGATTCAACTAACAGAGTTAAACCCTTTTTTTTATTCAGCAGGTTGGAAACAATCTTCTTGTAGAATCTGAGAAAGAACATTTGGGGGCCCATTGAGGCCTATAGTGAAAAACTGAATATAACCAGATAAAACTAGAAAGAAGTTATCTGTGAAACTGCTTTGTGATGTTGGGTTCATATTACAGAGTTAAACATTTCTATTGATTTAGCAGTTTGGAAACACTCTTTTGGTAGAATCTGCAAAGAAACATTTCGGAGCCCATTGAGGCATATAATGAACAACCAAATATTCCCAGATAAAAACTATGAAGAAGCTATCTATAAAACTGCTTTGTGATGTCTGGATTCACGTCACAGAGTTAAATCTTTCTTTTGATTCAACAGGATGGAAACATTCTTCTGGTAGAATCTGCAAAGGTACATTTTGGAGCCCTTTGAGGCCTATAATGAAAAACTGAAATTCCTAGACAAAAACTAGAAAAAAGCTATCTGTGAAGCTGCTTTCTGATGTGTGGATTCAGTTCACAGAGTTAAACCTTTCTTTTGATTCAGCAGGTTTGAAACACTCTTCTCATACAATCTGTGAAAGAACATTTGGGGGCCCATTGAGGCCTATGGTGAAAAACCGAATATAACCAGAAAAAAATTAGAAAGAAGCTATCTGTATAACTGCTTTGTGATGTGTGGCTTCATATTACGGAGTTAAACCTTTCTGTTGATTTGGTAGGCTGGAAACACTCCTTTGGAAGAATCTACAAAGAAGTAATTCAGAGCCCATTGAGGCCTATAACGAAAAACCAAATTTTCCCGGATAAAAACTATAAAGAAGCTATGTGTGAAACTGCCCTGTGATGTCTGAATTCATCTCACAGAGTTAAACCTTCCTTTTGCTTCAGAAGATTTGAAGCACTCTTCTTGTTGTTTCTGCGAAGGGACATTTGGGTGCCCTTTGATGTCTATGGTTAAAAACTGAATATCCTTAGACAAAAACTAGAAAGAAGCTATATGTGAAACTGCTCTGTGATGTGCAGATTCAAATCACAGTGTTAAACCATTCTTTTCACTCAGTAGGTTGGAAACACTCTATTTGTAGAATGTGTAAAGGGACCTTTGAGAGCCCATTGAGGCCTATGGTGAAAAACAGAATATCCCCAGACAAAAACTAGGGAGAAGCTATTTGTGAAAGTACATTGTGTGGATTCAACTCACAATGTTAAATATTTCCATTGATTCAACAGGTTGAAAACGCTCTTTTTATATTATCTGTGAAGGGCCATTTTGGGTCAATTTAAGGCCTATGGTAAAAAACTGAATATCCCCAGAGAAAAACGGGAAAGAAGGTATTTGTAAAACAGCTTTGCTATGTGTGGATTAATTTCACAAATTTAAACCTATCTTTTGGTTCAGCAGGTTGGGAACACTCTTCTGGTAGTATCTGCGAAGGGAAATTTGGGAGCCCATTGAAGCCTATGGTGAAAACCAGAAAATCCATAGATGAAAACAAGAAAAAAGCTATCTGTGAAACTGCTTTGTGATGTGTGGATTCAACTCACAGAGTAAACCTTTCTTTCAATTCAGCAAGTTTGAAACACTTTTTGTAGAATCTCTGATGAGACATTTGAGGGCCCATTGAGACCTACGGTGAAAAACCAACTATCAGCAGACAAAAACTGAAAAGAAGCTATCTGTGAAACTGCTTTATGATGTGTGGATTCATATCATATATTTAAACTTTTCTTTTGATTCAGCAAGTTGGAAAGAGTTCTCTGGTAGAATCGGCCAAAGGACGTTTGATTTCCCTTTGAGGCCTATGGTGAAAAACCAAATATTCCTAGATTAAAACTAGAAAGAAGCTATCTGTGTAACTGCTTTGTGATGTGTGGATTAAAGTCACAGAGTTAAACTTTTGTTTTTATCGAGGAGGTTAGAAACACTCTCTTTGTAGAATCTGCATAGGGACTTTTGGGAACCAATTGAGGCCTAGAATGAAAAATTGATTATTCACAGACAAACACTAGAAAGAAAACATCTGTGAAACTGCTTTGTGATGTGTGGATTCACCTCATGGAGTTAAACCTTTCTTTTAATTCAGCTGGTTGGAAGCATTCTTTTTGTAGTATCTCTAACGGACATTTGGGAGCCCTTTGAAGCCTCTCGCGAAAACTGAGTATCTTCAGAAAAAAAAAAAAAAAAAAAACTAGAAACAACCTATTTGTGAAACTGCTTTATGATGTGTGGATTCATCTCACAATGTTAAACGTTTCTGTTGATTCAGCAGGTTAAAAACACTCTTTTGGTAGATTCTGCAATGGGACACTTGTGAGCCCATTGAAGCCTGTGCTGAAAAACAGTATATCCCCAGACAAAAACAAGAAGGAAGCTATTTGTGAAACTGCTTTGTGATGTATGGATTCAACTCACAGAGTTAAACCATTTTTTTTATTCAGCAGGTTGGAATCACGCTTTTTGTAGAATTTGTGAAGGGACATTTGGGGGCCCTTTAAAGCCTATGGTGGAAAACTGAATATCACCAGATAAAAACTAGAAAGAAGCTATCTGTGAAAATTTTCTGTGATTTGTGGATTCATCTCATAGAGTTAAACCTTTCTTTGGATTCATCAGGTTGGAAACACTCTCCTATAGTATCTCTAAGAGACATTTGTGAACCCATGGAGGTCTTTGGTGAAAAATAGAATATTCTCAGATAAAAACTAGAAAAAAGTTATCTGTGAAACTGCTTTGTGATGTGTGGATTCATCTCACAAAGTTAGTCCTTTCTGTTGATTCAGCAGGTTAAAACACTCTTTTGGTAAAATCTGGGATGGGACACTTGAGAGCTCTTTGAGGCCCTTGGTGAAAAACAGAATATCCCCAGATAAAATCTAGAAAGAGGCTATCTGTGAAACTGCTTCTTGATATGTGGATTCACTTCACAACGTTAAATCTTTTAATTGATTCAGCAGGTTGGAAACACTCTTCTTGTAGTATCTGTGAAGGCACATTTTGGGGCAAATGGAAACCTACAGTAAAAAACTGAATGTCCCCAGAAAAAAAGTAGAAAGAAGCTATGTATAAAGCAACTTTGCAATATGTGGATTCATCTCACAGAATTAAACCTTTCTGTTGATTCTGCACGTTTGAAACACTCTTCTGGTAGAATGTGTGAAGGGACATTTGGTAGCCCATTGAGGCCTATGGTGAAAAACTGAATATCCCCAGATAAAAGCTAGAAAGAAGCTATCTGTGAAACTGCTTTGTGCTATGTGAATTAACCTCACAGAGTTAAACATTTCTATTGATTCAGCAGTGGAAAATAATCTCCTTGCAGTATCTTTAAGGGACATTTGGGAGTTCATTGAGATCTATGGTGAAAAACAGAATATTCCCAGATAAATACTAGAAAGCAGTTAGTGGTGAAACTGCTTTGTGATGTGTGAATTCATCTCACAAAGTTAAACCTTTCTGTTGATTCAGCAGGTTAAAAACACTCTTTTGGTAGATTCTGCGATGGGACATTTGGAAGCCTGTTAATGAAAAACCGAATATATCCAGATAAAAACTAGATAGAAGCTATCTGTGAAACTGCTTTATGATGTGTGGATTCCAATCACAATTTTAAACCTTTCTTTTTATTCAGCAGGTTGGAGACACTTTTTGTAGAATCTGCAAAGCAACTTGGAATACCATTGAGGCCTATAGTGAAAAACCAAATATTCTCATATAAAAAATAGAAAAAAAGGTATTTGTGAAACTGATTTGTGTTGTGCAGATTCATCTCCCAGAGTTAAACCTTTTTTTTATTCAGCAGTTAAGAAACACTCTTCAGGTAGAATCTGCCAAGGGACAGAGCCCATTTAGGCTTATAACAAAAAACTGAATATCTTCTGATGAAAACTAGATAGAAGCTATCTGTAAAAGTGCATTGTGATGTGTGGATTTATCTAAGTAAGTTAAACTTTTCTGATTCAGCAGGTTGGAAACAGTCTTCTGGTACAGTCGACAAAGGGAAATTTTGAAACCCTTTGAGGCCTATTGTGAAAAACTGAATATTTCTAGAGAAAAGCTAGAAAGAAGCTATCTGTGAAACTGCTTTGTGATATGTGGATTCATCTCACAGAGTTAAACCCTTCTTTTTATTCAGCAGGTTAGAAACACTCTATGTGAAGAAATGGCAAAGAGATATTTGGGAGCCCATTTGAGGCCTATAATGAAAGACTGAATATCCCCACACAAAAACTAGAAATAAACTATCTGTGAAACTTCTTGTTATGTGATGATTTATCTCACAAATTTAAACCTTTCTTTTGTTTCAGGAGGTTGGAAACAGTTTTGATGGAAAATCTGTGGGAGGACACTTGGGACCCTTTGAGATTTGTAGTGAGAAACAAAATATCCCCAGATAAAAACTGGAATGAAGCTATCTGTGAAACTTCTTTGTGATGTGGGGATTCACCTCACAAAGATAAACCTTTGTTTTGATTCAGTAGGTGGAAAACACTTTTTTTGTAGAATCTGTGAAGGTATATTTTTGAGATTTTGAGACCTATGGTGAGAAACTGAATATCCCCAAATAAAAACCAGAGAGAAGCTATCTGTGAAACTGCTTTGCAATGTGTGGATTCAACTCACTGAATTATACCTTTCTTTCTTGGATCTATAAATTGGAAACACTCTTTTTGTAGAATCTGTGAAGGGACATTCCGGAGCTGTTTGAGGTCTATGTTGATAAACCACATATCCCCAAATAAAAATTAGAACAAAGCTATCTGTGTAACTGCTTTGTGATGTGTGTATTCTCATCACAGTTTCACAGTTTTAAACCTGTCTTTTTATTCAGCAGTTTGGAAACACTCTTTGTGTAGTATCTGCAAAGAGACATTTGGGGGATTATTGAGGCCTAGGGTTAAAAACCCAATATCCCCAGATAGAAACTAGAAAGAAGCTCTCTGTGAAATTACTTTGTGATGTGTGGTTTCATCTCACAGAGTTAAACCTTTCTTTTAATTAAGCAGTTAGGAAATGCCCTTCACGTAGAATCTGCCAAGGGACATTTCAGAGCCCATTTAGGCTTATATAAAAAAAAAAAAAGAATATCCTCAGATGAATACTAGAAAGACGCTCTCTATGAAACTGCGTTGTGATGTGTGGGTTGGTCTCACAGAGTTAAACCAGTTTTTACATTTGGCAGGTTGGGAGCACTCTTCTTGTAGAAGCTGCAAAGGGATATTTGGGAGCACATTGGGCCTAGTGTGAAAAACTTAATATCCCCAGATACCAAATTTAACCTTCCTTTACTTAGCTGGTTGGAAACAAGCTTCTTGTAGAATCTGTGAGGGGACATTTTTGAGATTTTTCGGGTCTATGTTGAAAAACTGAATATCTCCACATAAAAACTAGAAAGAATCTGTCTGTGAAACTTCTTTGTGATGTTTGGTTTCAACAAACAGAATTTAACCTTCCTTTGTCTTAGCTGTTTGGAAACAAACTTCTTGTAGAATCTGTGAGAGACCTTTGTGAGCTTTTTGAGGCCTATGGTGAAAAATCGAATATCCCCAGATAAAAACTAGAAAGAATCTATCTGTGAAACAGCTTTGTGATTTGTGGATTCATCTCACAGAGTTAAACTGGTCTTTTGATATAGCATATTGGAAACAAACTTCATGTGAAATCTGTGAAGGGACAATTGGGAGCCCATTGAGGACTATGATGAAAAACCAAATATTTCCAGATAAAATCTAGAAACAAGCTATTTGTGAAACTGCTTTGTGATGTTTGGATACATCTCTCAGGCTTAAACCTTTGTTTTGTTTCAGCAGGTTTGAAACTCTCTTCTTATAATATCCGCAAAGGGACACTTGGGAGCCCATTGAGGCCTATGGTGAAACACGGAATATCCCCAGATAAAAGCTAGAAAGACACTATCAGTGAAACTGCTTTGTGTTGTGTGGATTCATCTCAAATAATTAAACCTTTCTTTCTTATTTAGCAACTAGGAAATACTCTATTTGAAGAATCTACGGAGGGATATTTTGGAGCCCATTGACGTGTAGAATGAAAAATCAAATATCCCCAGGTAACAGCTAGAAATAAGCTATCCTTGAAACTTGGAAACTCTCTATTTGTAGAATCTGCAAAGGGACATTTGGGAGCCCAATGAAGCCCATGGAGAAAAACAGAATATCCCAAGATGAAAACAGGAAGGAAGGTATCTGTAAAAATGTTTTGTGCTGTGTGGATTCATGTCACAGAATAAAACCTTCTTTTTATTCAGCAAGTTGGAAACACTCTTCTTGTAGCATCTGTGAGGGGACATTTTGGAGCCCATAGACGTTTACTGTGAAAACCAGAATATCCTCAGATAAAAACTAGGAAGAAGCTATCTGGGAAACTGTTTTGTGATGTATGAATTCACCTCATAAATATAAATTTATGCTTTGATTCAGCAGGTTGAAAATACTCTTCTTGTACAATCTGTCGAGGGACATTTGAGAGTTCATTCAGTCCTATAGTGAGAAACAGAATATCCAAAAATAAAATATAGAAAAGAGATACCTGTGAAACTACTTGGCAATGTGCACATTCAACTCACAGAGATGTCTTTCTTTTTCTTTTTCTTTTTTTTTTTTTTTTGATTCTGCATGTTAGAAAATGTCTTTTTGTAGAATCTGCAATGGGATATTTGAAACCCCTTTTAGGCCTATAGTGAAAAAGTGAATATCCAAAGATAAAAACTAGAAAGAAGTTATCTGTGAAACTGATTGGTGATGTGTGCATTCATTTCACAAAGTTAGACCTTTTTTTTTTTTGATTCAGCAGTTTGGAAACAGCCTTTTTGTAGAATCTTCGATGAGACATTTGATAGCCCATTGACCTATATTGAAACTCTGAATATCCAAAGATAGAAACTAGACAGAAGCTATTTGTGAAACCTCTTGATAATGTGCATATTCATCTCACAGAGTTAAACATTATTTTTGATTGAGCAGGTTGGAAACAGTCCTTTTGTCGAATCTGTGAATGGACATTTGAAAGCTCATTAAGACCTATAGTGAAAAACTGAATATGCAAAGATAAAAGCTAGAAAGAAGATATCTGTAAAACCACTTTGCAATATGTGATTTAATCTCACAGATTTGAACTTTTCTTTTGATTCAGGAGGTTGAAAACCATCTTTTTGCAGAATCTGCGAAGGCACATTTGAAAGCCCATAGAGACCTATAGTGAAAAACTGAATATCCAAAGATAAAAACTGGAAAGAAGCTATCTGTTAAAACGCTTTGTGGTATGTGCATTTATCTCACAGAATGAAACATTTCTTTTTTGATTCAGCAGGTTGGAAATACTCTTTTTTTTACAATGTGTGAATGGACATTTGAAAGCCCATTGAGGTCTATTGTGTAAAACTGAATATTCAAAGATAAAAGCTAGAAAGAAGCTATTTGTGAAACCACTTGGCAGTGACTGAATTCATCTGACAGATTAAAATCATTTTTTATTTTTGGTTCAGCAGTTTGGAAACAGTCTTTCTGTATAATCTGTAAGGGGACATTTGAAAGTCCATTGAGGCCAATAGTGAAAACCTGAATATCCGAAGATAAAAACTAGAAAGAAGCTATCCATGAAACCACTTGATTATTTGCACAGTCATCTCACAGAGTTAGACCTTGCTTTTGATTCAGCAGGTTGGAAACAGTCTTTTTGTAGAATCTGCAAAGAGACATTTGAAAACTCATTGAGTCCTACAGTCAAAAACTGAATATCCAAAGATAAAAACTAGAAAGAAGCTATCTGTGAAACTGCTTGGTGATGTGTTCTTTCATCTCACAGAAGTAAAACTTGCTTTTGATTCAGCAGGTTGGAGACATTATTTTGTAAAATCTGTGAAGAAACATTTAAAAGTCCCTTGAGAACTAAAGTAAAAAAAACAGAATATCCACCAATAAAAACTTAAAAGCAGCTATCTGTGCAACTTCATTGTGATGTGTGCACTCGTGTCACAGAGTTAAACCAGTCTTTTGATTCAGCAGGTTTTAAACAGTCTTTTTATAGAATCTGCGAAGAGAAACTTGAAAGCTCATTGAGGCCTACAGTGAAAAATTGAATATCTAAAGATTGAAAACTAGAGAGAAGCTATCTGTGAAGCTGCTTGGTGATGTGGGCATGCATCTCACAGAGTTAAGCCTTTGTTTCCATTCAGCTGGTTGGAAGCATTCTTTTTTTTAGAATCTTTGAAGAACATTTGAAACTCCTTTGAGACCTATAGTGAAAAAATGAATATCCAAGGTGAAAACTAGAAATAAAAACTATCTGTGAAAAGCCTTGGTGATGTGTGCATTCATCTCACTGAGTTAAATCTGTCTTTTGATTCAGCAAGTTGGAAACGGTCTTTTGGTAGAAATTGTGAAGCAACATTTGAAAGCCCATTGAGGCCTATAGTGAAAACCTGAATATCAAAAGATAAAAACTCAAAGAAGCGATCAGTGAAGCTCCTAAGTGATACGTGCATTCATCTCACAGAGTTAAATAGTTCTTTTGATTCATCATGTTGGAAACAGTCTTTTTGTAGAGTCTGTGAAGGGACATTGAAGGCCCATTGAGTACTCTAGTGAAAAAATGAATATCCACACATAAAAACTTGAAAGAAGCTATCTGTGAAACCGCTTGGTGATGTATGCATTCATCTCACACAGCTAGACCATTCATTTGTTTCAGCAGGTTGGAAATATTTTTCTTGTAGAATCTGTGAAGAAACATTTGAAAGCCCATTGAAAACTATAGTGAAAAACTGAATATACAAATATGAAAACTATAAAGAAGCTATTTGTGAAACCGCTTGGCAATGTGTGCATTCATCTAACAGAGTTAAAACTTGCTTTTGAATCAGCATTTTGGAAACACTCTTTTGATAGAATCTGTGAAGAGACATTTGAAACTCTTTGAGGACTATAGTGAAAAACCGAATATCCAAAGATAAAAACTAAACAAAAGTTATCTGTGAAACTGCTTGGCGATCTGTGAATTGATATCAAAGAGTTAATCCTTTCTTTTGATTCAGCAGGTTGGAAACAGTCTTTTTGTAGAATCTGTGAAGGGACATTTTAAAGGCCATTGAGGCCTATAGTGAAAATGTGAATATCCAAAGGTAAAACTATAAAGAAGCTATCTCTGAAACCACTTGGTGATGCGTACTTTCATCTCACAGAGTTAAACCTTACTTTTAATTCAACAATCTTTTTGTAGGATCTGGTAACAGTTTTTTGTAGGATCTGGTAACAGTTTTGTGTAGGTTCTATGAATGGACATTTGAAAGCCCATTCAGGGTTATAGTGAAAAACTGAATATCCAAATACAAAATCTTGAAAGAAGCTATCTTTGCAGCCACTTGGCAATGTGTGCACTCATCTCACAGCGTTGAACCTTTCTTTTGATTCAGCAGGCTTTAAACAATCTTATTATAGAATCTGCGAAGCGACACTTGAAAGCATTGTGAAACTTACAGCAGAAAACCGAATATTCAAAGATAAAAACTAAAAGGAAGCTGTCTCTGAAATTGACATATCTTGTCGATGTATGCATTCAACCTACAGAGTTAAACCATTTTCTGTTTTTTGTTTCTTTGGTTCAGGATGTTAGAATCAGAACTTTTGTAGAAACTGCAAAGGGACATTTGAAAGCCTGTTAAGGCCTATAGTGAAAAACAGAATATCCAAAGATGAAAATAGAAAGAAGCTATCTGAGAAACCACTTTACAATGTAAGCATTCATCTCACAGAGTTACACCTTTCTTTAGATTCTGCAGGTTTGATACAGTCCCTTATAGTATCTGTGAAGGCACATTTGAAAGCCCATTGAGGCCTACAGTGAAAAACTGAATATCCAAAGAGGAAAACCAGCAAGAAGCTATCTTTGAAACCACTTGTCAATGTGTGCATTCATGTCACAGTTAAATCTGTTTTTTTTTTTTTTTTGATTTGGTAAGTTGGATACAATCTTTCTGTAGGATCTGCAAAGGCACATTTGAAAACCCATTGAAGACTATAGTTAAAAACTGAATATCCATAGATAAAAACAAGGAAGAAGCTCTCTGTGAAACTGCTTGGCAATGTGCGCATTCATCTCACAGAGTAAAAAGATTTTTTTTTTTGATTCAGTAGTTTGGAAAGAGTATTTCTATAGAATCTGCAAAGGGGCATTTGAAAGTCCATTGAGGCCAATAGTGAAAACCTGAATATCCAAAGATAACAACTAGAAAGAGGGTATCTGTGAAACCACTTAGTGATTTGTGCATTCATCTCACAGATTAAGCCTTTCTTTTAATTCAGCAGTTTGGAAACAATCTTTTTGTAGAATCTGCAAAAGGACATTAGAAAACACACTGAGGCCTACAATGAAAAACTGAATACCAAAATATAAAAACTAGAAAGAAGCTATCTGTGAGACCACTTGGTGATGGGTGCATTCATCTCACAGAATTAAACCTTTGTTTTGATTTAGCAGGTTGGAAACAGGGTTTTTGAAGAAACTGTGAGAATACATTTGAAGGAGGGCTATAGTGAAAAACTGAATATCCAAAAGTGAAAACTAGAAAGAAGTTATCTGTGAAACTTCTTGGTGATGTGTGCATTCATCACACAGAGTTAAAACTTGCTTCTGATTCAGCATGTTGGAAACAGTCTCTGTAGAATTTGTGAAGGCACATTTGAAAGTGCATTGAGGTCTATAGTGAAAAACTGAAATCCCAAGATAAAAACTAGAAAGGAGCTTCTGTGAAACCGTAAGGTGATATGTGCATTCATGTCAGAAAATTAAACCTTTTTTTGATTCAGCAGGTTGGATACAATCTTTTTGTAGAATCTGCAAAGAAATATTTGAAAGCCATTGAGGCCCATAGTGAGACACTGAGTATCCAAGGATAAAAACTAGAAAAAAAAAACTATCTGTGAAGCAGCTTGACAATGTGTGCATTCATTTCACAAAGGTAAACCTTTCTTTTCATTCAGCAGGTTGGAAACTGCCTCTTTGTAGAATCTGGAAGGAACATTTGAAAGCCAATTGACGCATACAGTGAAAACTGAATACTCAAAGATGAAAACTAGAATGTAGTTGTCTGTGAAGTGCTTGGTGATGTGTGCATTCATGTCACAGAGATAAAACATTTATTGATTCAGCAGGTTGGAAAAAGCCTTTTTTAAGAATTTGTGAAGGGACATTGGAAATCCCAAAGAAACTGCTTCGTGACATGTGGATTCATCTGAAATAGTTAAACCTTTCTTTTGTTTCAGTAGGTTGCAAACAGCCCTTTTGTAGAATCTACTAAGGGACATTTGAGAGTGCAATGAAGTTTATGGTGACAAACCAAATATTCCCAGACAAAAAACAGAAAGAACATATCTGTGAAAGCTGCTTTGTGACGTTTGGATTGATCTCATAAAGATAAACCTTTTTTTATTCAGAAATTTGGAAACACTGTTTTTGATGATTCTGCGAAGGCATATGTGGGAGCTCATTGAGACCTATGGTGAAATTGTGAATATCCCCAGATAAATACTAGAAAAAGTTATCTGAAAAACTGCTTTGAGATGTGTAAATTAATCTCATAGAGGTAAAACTTTCTTTTCATTAAGCAGGTTGGAAACAGTCCTTTTGTAGAATATGCAAAGGGACGTTTGAGTTCCCATTGAGGCCTGAGGTGACAAACCGAATATCCCCAGATAAAATATAGAAAGAAACTCTCTGTGAAACTGCTTTGAGATGTGTGGATTCATTTCACAGAGTTAAAACTTGCTTTTGATTCAGCAGTTTGGAAATACTGCTTTGTAGAATCTGCAAAAAGACATTTGAGAGCTCATTGATGCCTAGGGTGAAAAAGTAAATATCCCCAAATAAAAACTAGAAAGCAGTTATAAGTGAAGCTACTCGGTCATGTGTGCATTCATTTCACAGAGTTAAACTTTTCTTTTGGTTCAGCAGGTTGAAAGAGCCCTTTTATAGAATCTTTGAAAGGGCAATTTAAAGTTCATTGAGGCCTATGGTGACACACAAACTATACCCAGATAAAAACTAGAAGGAAGCTATCTATGAAACTGCTTTGTGGTGTATGGATTCATCTTGCAGTGTGAAACATTTCTTTTGATTCAGTAGTTTTGAAACACTGTTTTTGTAGAATCTGCAAAGGACATTTAGGAGTGCATTGAGTCTGATGGTGAAAAAGGGAATATCCCCAGACAAAAACTGGAAAGAAGCTATCTCTGAAACAGCTTTGTGATGTGTGGATTCATCTCACTGAGTTAAAAATTTCTTTAGATTCTACAGTTTGTCTCAATGTCCCTACAAAGGGACATTTGAGAGCTCATTGAGGCCCATGATGAAAAAGCAAATATCCACAGATAAAAACTAGAAACAAGCTATCTATGTAACTGCTTTTGATGTGCTGATTCATCACACAGAGATAAACCTTCCTTTTGATTCAGCAGTTTAAAAACAGTTTTTGTAGAATCTGCAAAGGGACATTTGCAAGCCCATTGGGGCCTATGGTGACAAACAGAATATCCCCAAACGAAAACTAGAAAGAATCGTTCTGTGAGACTACTTTGTGATGTGTGGAATTACCTCAAAGTTAAAACTTTCCTATGATTCAGCAGGTTGAAAACACTGTTTTGGTAGAATCTGCAAAGGGACATTTGGGGGCACATTGAAGTCTATGTTGAAAAAGTGAATATTGTCAGATAAAAACTAGAAGGAAGTTATCTGTAAAACTTTTGTGATATGTGGATTCATCTCACATACTTAAACCTTTCTTCTGATTCAGAAGGTTGGAAACAATCCTTTTCTAGAATCTGTGAAAGGACGTTTGGGAACACATTGAGGTCTACAGTGAAAAAGGAAATATCTCCAGATAAAAACTAGAAAGAAGCTATCTGTGAAACTGCTTTGTGATGTATAGATTCAGCTCACAGAGGAAAACCTATCTTTTGATTCAGCAGGTTAGAAACAGTCCTTTTATAGAATCTGTGATGGGACATTTGAGAGCCCATTGTGACCTATGGTGACAAACTGAATATCCTTAAATAAAACCTAGAAAGAAGCTATCTGTAAAACTCCTTAGTGATATGTAAATGCAACTCTCTCACATAGTTAAAACTTTCTTTTTATTCAGCAGCATGGAAAAAATTGTTTTTGTAGAATCTGTGCAGGGATATTAGGAAGCTCACTGAGGCATATGGTGAAAAAGCAAATATTTCCAGTTAAAAATTAGAAAGAAACTATCTGAGAAACTGCTTTGTGATATGTGGATTCATCTCACAGAGTTTAACCTTTCTTTTTATTTCGCAGGTTGAAAACACTTTTTTTTTTTTTTTGTAGAATCTGCAATGGGATTTTTGGGAGCGCATTGAAACATGTGGTGACAAACTGAATATTCCCAGATAAAAATGAGAAAGAAGCTATCTGTGAAACTGTTTGTGATGTGAAGATTCATCTCACAGAGGTAAACCTTGATTTTTATTCAGCAGATTGAAAACACTGTTTTTGTAAAACCTAAGAAGGAACATTAGAAAGCTCCTTTTGGCCTATGGTAAAAAAGTGGATATCCCCAGATAAAAACTATAAAAAAAAACACTATCTGTGAAATTGTTTGTGATGTGTCAATTCGTCTCAAAGATATAAACCTTTCTTTTGATTCAGCAAGTTTGAAACAGTTCTTTTGTACAATCTGTGAAGAACATTTTGAAGAGCATTGAGGCTTATGGTGAAAAAGTGAATATCTCATATAAAAACTGGAAAGAACTTATCTGTGAAACTGCTTTGTGACGTGTGGATTCATCTTGCAGAGTTAAAGCTTTCTTTTGATTCAGTAGGTTAGAAACAGTCTTTTTGTAGAATCTGTGAATAGACATTTGAGAGCCCATTGAGGCCTTTGGTGACAAACAAAATATCCCCAGATATAAACTAGAAAAAAACTATCTGTGAAACAGCTTTGCGATGTGTGTATTCATCTCACAGAGGAAAGTGTTTCTGTTGATTCAGCAGATTGGAAACACTGTTTTTGTAGAATCTGCGAAGGGACATTAGGGTGCACATTGAGGTCTACTGTAAAAAATGGAGCACCCCCAGATAAAAACACTATTTTTGTAGAATCTGTGAAGAGACATTTGGGAGCTGAGTGAGGCCTATGTAGAAAAAGTGAATAGCCCCAGATGAAAACTAGAAGGAAGTTATCTGTGAAACTGATTTGTGATGTGTGGATTTATCTGAGTTAAACCTTTCTTTTTATTCAGAAATTTGGAAACACTCCTTTTGTAGAGTCTGTAAAAGGACGTTTGGGACAGTATTGAGTCCTAGGGTGACAAACGTAATATCCACAGATAAAAACGAGAAAGAAGTTATCTGTGATTGTGAATGTACTTTGGGATGTGTGTATTGATGTTACAGAGGTAAACCTTTCATTTCATTCAACAGGTTGGAAATAGTCCTTTTGTAGTATCCATGAAGGGACATTTGAGAGCTTTGTGACTTATGGTGACAAACCGAATATTCTTAAGTAAAAACTAGAAAGAAGCTACCTGTGAAACTGATTTGTGATATGTGGATTCATTTCATAGAGATAAACCTTACTTTTGTTTCAGCCGTTTAGAAACTTTTTTTTGTGGAGTCTGCAAAAGAACATTTGGGAGCCCATTGAGGCCTATGATGACAAACCGAATATCCCAAGACTAAAACTAGAAAGAAACTAACTGAAAAACTGCTTTTGGATGTGTGGATTCGTCTCACAGAGGTAAACATTTATTTTCTTTTTTTTTTTTTTTTTTTTTTTGAGATGGAGTCTCGCTCTGTCACCCGGGCTGGAGTGCAGTGGCCGGATCTCAGCTCACTGCAAGCTCCGCCTCCTGGGTTTACACCATTCTCCTGCCTCAGCCTCCCGAGTAGCTGGGACTATAGGCGCCCGCCACCTCGCCCGGCTAGTTTTTTGTATTTTTTAGTAGAGACGAGGTTTCACCGTGTTCGCCAGGATGGTCTCAATCTCCTGACCTCGTGATCCGCCCGTCTCGGCCCCCCAAAGTGCTCGGATTACAGGCTTGAGCCACCGCGCCCGGCCCCCAACATTTCTTTTCATATAACAGGTTGGAAACAGGTTTTTGTAGAATCTTTTACAGAACATTTGGGAGGTGAATGAGGCCTATGGTGACACACAGAATATCCCCAGATAAAAACCAGAACGAATAGATATGTAAAACTTCTTTGTGATGTTTCCATTAATCTCACAAAGTTAAAACTTTCCTTTATTTCCACAGTTTGGAAACACTGTTTTTGTGGAATCTACAAAGGGACATTTGGGAGCTCATTGAGGCATATGATGACAAACCAAATATCTCCAGATAAAAACTAGAAAGAAGCTAGTTTTGAAATTGCTTTGTGATGTGTGGATACATCTCACAGAGTTACACCTTTATTTTTATTCATCAGACTAGAATCATTTTTGTGTAGAATATGCAAAGGAAGATTTTGGAGCTATTGAGGCTTATGGTGAAAATGGAATATCCCCAGATAAAAAATAGAAAGAAGTTAACAGAGAAACTGTTTTTGGATGTGTGGATTCATCTCACAGAGTTAATTCTTCCTGTTGATTCAGGAGTTTTGAAACACTTTTTTGTAGAATTTACCAAAGGACATTTGGGAGCTCATTGAGGATTGAGGCCTATGGTGAAAAAGCAAATACCCCAGATAAAAACTAGAAAAAAACTATATTTGAAACTGCCTTGTGATGTGAGGACT
Source organism: Rhinopithecus roxellana (assembly GCF_007565055.1). NCBI lineage: Eukaryota > Metazoa > Chordata > Mammalia > Primates > Cercopithecidae > Rhinopithecus > Rhinopithecus roxellana. The sequence continues at coordinate 126,678,824 of NC_044559.1, read as the reverse complement.
CATCTCACAGAGTTAAACCTTTCTTTTGATTCAGTATGTTGTGAGCAGTCCTTTTGTATAATCTGTGAAGGGACATTTGGGAGCACATTGAGGCCTATGGTGACAAACAGAATATACCCAGATAAAAACTAAAAGGAAGTTATCTGAGAATCTGCTTCAGAATGTGTGGGTTCATCTCACAGAAATAAACATTTCTTTTGATTCAGCAGGTTAAAAGCAGTTTTTTGTAGAACATGTGAAGGAACATTTGAGAGCCCTTTGAGGCCTATGGTGACAACCTGAATATTCCCATATAAAAGCTAGAAAGAAGCTATCTGTGAAACAGATTTGTGATGTGTGGAATCATCTTACACAGTTAAACCTTTCTTTTTGATTTGGCAGTTTGGAAAACACTGTTTTTATAGAATCTGCAAAGAAATATTTGGAAGCTTATTGAAGCCTATGGTGAAAAAGTATATCTCCCTAGATAAAAACTAGAAAGAAGCTATCTGAAACTGCTTTGTGATGTGAGCATTCATCTCACAGAGTTAAACCTTTTTTTAGATGCAACAGTTCAGAAACACCATTTTTGTAGAATCTACAAAGAGACATTTGGGAGATTATTGAGACCTATAATTAAAAAGCAAATATCACCAGATAAAAACTGTATAAAAGCTATTTGTGAAACCGTTTTTTGATGTTTGGATTAATCTGACCGATTTAAACCTGCCTATTGAAATAGCAGTTTGGAAATACTGTTTTTGTAGATTCTGTGAGAGAACAGTTGGGATCTTATTGAGGCTGACGGTGAAAAAGTTAATATCCAACAATAAAAACTAGAAACTTTTATCTGTGAAACTGCTTTGTAATGTGTGGAATCACCTCAGAGAGGTAAACCTTTCTTTTGATTCAGCAAGTCGTAAATACTCCTTTTGTAGAATCAGCAAAGGGACATTTGCGAGAGCATTGAGGCCTATGGTGAAAAAGCAAATATCTCAAGATTAAAACGAGAAAGAACCTATCTGTGAAACTTCTTTATGATGTTTGGATTCATCTCACAGAGTTAAACATTTCTTTTGATTCAGCCGTTTATAAACACCGTTTTTGTAGAATCTATGAAGGGGCATTTTGGGAGCTCATTAAGTCCTACAGTGCAAAAGCAAATATCCCCAGATAAAAACCAGAAAGAAGCTATCTGTGAGACTGCTTCATATGGATTCACCTCACAGGATTCAACTTCTTTTTATTCAGCAGTTTGGAAGCAATATTTTTTAGAATCTGAGAAGGAATATTTGGGAGCTTATCAAGGCCAATGGAGAAAAAAGTGAATATCCCAAGATAATAACTAAAAATAAGTTATCTCAGAAAATGTTTTGTGATATGCTGATTCATCTCACAGAGATGAATGAACTTTCCTTTCATTCGGCAAATTGGAAACAGTCCTTTTGTAGAATCTGTGTAGGGACATTTTGGAGTGCATTGAGGCCTATGGTGACATATTACCACCAGATGAAAACTGAAAAGAAGCGATCTGTAAAACTGCTTGGTGATGTGTAGATTCATCTCATGAAGTTAAACATTTCTATTGATTCTGCAGCTCAGAAACACTGTTTTTGGAAAATCTGTAAAGGGACATTTGAGAGCTCATTGAGGCCTACAGGGAAAAGAGAATATCACCAGACAAAAACTACAAAGAAGCTATCTGTGAAACTGCTTTGTAATGTGTGGATTTTTCTCACAGAATTAAACATTTCTTTTGATTCAGAACGTTATAATCACTGTTTTTGTAGAATCTGTAAAGGGACATTGAAAGGTCATTGAGGTCTATGGTGAAAAAGCAAATATCCCCAGATAAAAACTAGAAAGAAGCTATCTGTGAAACCGCTTTCTGATGTGTGGATTCATCTCACAGAGATAAACATTTCTTTTGATTCAACAGGATAGAAACAGTCTTTTTGTAGAAATGTGAAGGGACATTTGAGCACCCATTGAGAACTAAGGTGATTAACCAAATATCACAAGAAAAAAACTTCAAAGAAGTTATCTGTGAGACTGCTATGCGATGTGTAGATTCATTTCACAGAGATAAACCTTTCATTTGATTAAGCAGGCTATAAAGCCTGTTTTTGTACAATCTGCGAAGGGAAATTTGGGAGCTCATTGAGGCTTATGGTAAAAAAGCAAATATCCTTACATAAAAACTAAAAGCAAGTTATCTGTGAATCTGCTTTGGGACGTGTGGATTTATCTCACATAATTAAATGCTTCTTTAGATTCAGCAGCTTAGAAACAGTCTTTTTGTAGAATCTGCCAAGGGACATTTTGGAGCTTATTGAGGCCTATGGTGAAAAAGCGAATATCCCCAGATAGGTGATAGGAAGAAGTTGTCTGTTAAACTACTTAGTAACGTGTGGATTCATCTCACAGAATTAAAACTTTCTCTTGATTCAGTAATTTGGAAACACTGTTTTTGTAGAATCTATGAAGTGATATTTAACAGCTCATCCAGGCTTCGAAACCAGAAAGTAACTATCTGAGTAACTGTTTCATGTGGATTCACCTCACAGAGTTAAACATTCCTTTTGATTGAGCAGTTTGGAAACACTGTATCTGTAGAATCTTGAAGAAACATTTGGGAGCTCACTGAAGCCTATGGTAAAAAAGCAAGTATCCCAAGATGAATACAAGAAAGAAGCCATCTGTGATACTGCTTTTTGATGAGTGGATTCAGCTCACAGAGTGAAACTTTCTTTTCATTTAGCAGTTTGATACACTGTTTTTTGCAGAATCAGCAAACAGACATTTGGGAGCTCATTGAGGCCCATGGTGAAAAAGTGAACACCCCGAGAAAAAACTATGAAGAAGTTATCTGTGAAACTGCTTTGTGATGTGCAGATTTATTCCACAGAGTTAAACCATTCTTTTTATTTAGCAGGTTGAAAACACTTTTTTTTCTTTTTTTGTAGAATCTGTGAAGGGAATTTTGGGAGAGCATTGAGACATGTGGTGACAAACTGAATATCCCCAGATAAAAATGAGAAAGAAGCCATCTGGGAAACTGCTTTGTGACATGTGTATTCATCTCACAGGGTTAACCCTTTTATTATTATTATTTCACCATATGGAAACACTGTTATTGTCAAATATGTGAAGAAATATTTGGGAGCTCTTTGAGACCTATGGCGAAAAAACAACCTCATATAAAAAGTATAAAAAAAGCTATCTGTGAAACTGCTTTGTGATGTGTGCATTCATCTGAAAAGGATAAATGTTTCTTTGGATTCAGCATATTGAAAACAATATTTTTATAGAATATGCAAAGGGACTTTGGGGATCCCATTGAGTCATACGGTGAAAAAGAAAATACCCACAGATGAAAACTAGAAAGAAACTACCTGTGAAACTGCTTTGTGATGTGTGGCTTCGTATAGCAGAGTTAAACCTTTATTTTGATTCAGCAGTTTGGAACCACTGTTGTTGCAGAATCTGCGATGGGACTTTTGGGAACTATTTGAGGGTTGTGGTGGAAAGGTGATTATCACCACATAAAAACTAGAAAAAAACTATATTTGAAACTGCTTTGTGATGTGTGGATTCATCTCACAGAGTTAAACCTTTCTTTTTATTTAGCAGGTTGAAAACACTTTTTTCTTTCTTTTTTTTCTGTAGAATCTGTGAAGGGAATTTTGGGAGCACATTGAAACATGTGGTGACAAACTGAATATCCCCAGATAAAAATGAGAAAGAAGCTGTCTGAGAAACTGCTTTGTGATATGTGTATTCATCTCACAGGGTTAACCCTGTTTATTATTATTATTATTTCACCATAAGGAAACACTGTTGTTGTCAAATATGTGAAGGGATATTTGGGAGCTCTTTGAGACCTAAGGTGAAAAAACAACCTCATATAAAAAGTAGAAAAAAAGCTATCTGTGAAACTGCTTTGTGATGTGTGCATTCATCTGAAAAGGATAAATCGTTCTTTGGATTCAGCATATTGAAAACAATATTTTTATAGAATATGCAAAGGGACATTGGGGAGCCCTTTGAGTCATATGGTGAAAAAGAAAATACACACAGATAAAAACTAGAAAGAAATTACCTGTGAAACTGCCTTGTGATGTGTGGCTTCGTCTAGCAGAGTTAAACCTTTCTTTAGGTTCCACAGTTTGGAAACACTGTGTGGAATCTGCAAAGGCATATTTGGGAGCACATTGAGGCCTAAGATGAAAAAGCAAATATCCCCAGATAAAAATTAGAAAGAAGCTACCTGTGAAAATGCTTTGTGATGTGTGGTTCATCTAACAGAGTTAAACCTTTCCTTTGATTCAGCAGTTTGGAAACACTGTTTGTGTAGAATCTGTGAAGGGACATTTTGGAATGTATTGAGCTCTATAGTAAAAAAGCAAATATTTCCAGATAGAACCTGGAAAGTAGGTATCTGTGAAACTGCTTTGTTATGTGTGTATTTATCTCACAGAGTTATACCTTTCAAAGAAACATTCAGGAGCTCATTGAAGCCTATGGTGGAAAAGCAAATATCCTAAAATAAAATCTTGAAAGAAGTTATTTGTGAAACTGCCTCGTTATGTGTGGATTCTTCTAAAAGAGATAAATCTTTCCTTTGATTCACCAGGTTGGAAACACTCCTTTGTAGAATCTGCAAAGTGTCATTTGAGAGTACATTGAGGCCTATTGTGACAAACCGAGCATCTCAATATAAAAACTAGAATGAACTTATATGTGAAACTTCTCTGTGACCTTTTATTCATTTCACAGAGGCAAATATTGCTTTCGATTGAAGTTTGTATATACTGCTTCTGTAGTATGTGTTAAGGGAAATTTGGGAGCTCATTGAGGCTTAATGTGAAAAAGTGAATATCCCCAGATAAATACTATACAGTAGCTATCTGTGAAACTGCTTTGTGATGTGTGAACTCATCTCACAGAGTTAAAACTTTGGAAGGGATATTTAAGGGCTCATTGAGGCCTATGGTGAAAAAGCAAATATCCCCATATAAAAAGTAGAAAGAAGTTATTTGTGAAACTGTTTTGTGATGTGTGGATTATTCCAAAAGAGTTAAACCTTTCTTTTGTTTCAGCAGTTAGGAAACACTGTTTTTGTAGAATTTGCAAAGGGATATTTTGTAATACATTGAGGTCTATGGTGACAAATCTAATATCCCCAGATAAAAACTAGAAAGAAGCTGTCTGTGAAACTGGTTTGTAATGTGTGGATTCCTCTCTCAAAGTTAAGTCTTTCTATTGATCCAGCAGTTTGAAAATATTCTTTCTGTAGAATCTGTGAAGGAACATTTGAGAGCTCATTGAGGCCTAAGGTGAAAAAGCAAATATCCCCAGATAAAAACTAGGAAGACACTATCTTTGAAACTGCTTTGTGCTCTGTGGATTCATCTCACAGATTTAAATGTTTCTTTTGATTCAGAAGTTTGGAAACAGTTTTTGTAGAATCTTCGAAGGGACTATTGGGAGCACATTCAGGCCTAAGGTGAAAAAGCAAATATTCCCAGATAAAAACTAGAAATAAGTTTTCTGTGAAACTGCTTTATCACGTGTGGATTCATCTCACAAAGTTAAACCTTTCTTTTGATTCAACAGTTGGGATTCACTGATGCCTATGGGGGAAGAATAAAAAAATACACAGATAAAAACGAGAAAAAAAATAGAAGCTATCTGTGAAACTGCTTTATGATGTGTGGATTGGTCTCACAGAGTTAAACCATTCTTTTGATTCAGCAGGTTAGAAACAGTTTTTTTTTATAGAAGCTGTGAAGAAACATTTGGGAGTACATTGAGGGCTATGGTGACAAAGTGAATATCACCACATAAAAATAGAAATAAGTCATCCATGAAACTACTCTGTTATGTGTGGATTCATCTCGCTTAACTGTACCTTTTCTTTAACTCAGCAATTTGAAAACACTGTTTCTTTTAGAAGCCAAGAAGGGACATTTTGGAACTCCTTGAGGCCTGTGGTGATAAATGAATATCCCCAGATAAAAACTAGAAAGAGGGTCTCTGTGAAACTGCTTTGGTATATATGGATTTATCTCACAGCATTAAGCCTTTCTTTGGATTCAGCAGCTGGGAAACACGTTTTTGTAGAATCTGCAAAGGGACATTTTTTAGCACACTGAGGCCTATGTTGACAAACAAAATATTCCCAGATAAAAACTAGAAAAATCTATCAGTTAAGCTATTTTGTGGTGCGTGGATTCACCTCACAGAGTTAAGTCTTTCTATGATTAAGCAGTTTGAAAACACTGTTTTTGTAGAATATCCAAAGGGTCATTTGGGAGCTCATTGAGGCCTATGGTGAAAAAGTGAATATCCTCAGAAAAAAATTAAAAGAAAGTATCTGTGAAACTGCTTTATGATATGTGGATTCCTCTCACAGAGACAAACCTTTCTTTTGATTCAGCAGGTTGGAAACAGTCCTTTTGTAGAATCTGGAAAGGGATATTTGGGAGTGCCTTGAGGCCTATTGTGACAAACTGAATATCCCAAGATAAAAACCAGAAAGAAATTATTTGTGAAACTGCTTTGTGATGTGTGGATTCATCTCAAAGAGTTAAACCATTCTTTTGATTCAGCAGTTTGGAAACACTGTTTTTGTAGAATCCACAAATAAACATTTGGGTGCTCATTGAAGCCCATGGTGAGAAAGCGAATCTCCCCAGATAAAAAGTAAAAAGAAGCTATCTGTGAAACTGATTTGTGATGTGTGGATTCATCTCACAGAGATAAGCCTTTTAAAAAATTTTTTTTGATTCAGCAGTTTGGAGACAATTGTTTTTGTGGAATCTGCTAAGCGACATTTGGGAGCTTATTGAGTCCTGTGGTGTAAAAGCAAATATTCTCAGATAAATACTAGAAAGAAGCTGTCTGTGAAGCTACTTTGTGATATTTGGATTGATCTCACAGTGTTAAACCATTCTTTTGATCCCACAGGTTGGAAAGAGTCCTTGTGTAGAATTTGCAAAGGGACATTAGAGGGTGCATTGAGGCCTATTTTGAAAAAGAGAATATCCATAACGGTTGAACTAGTTTACAATCCCACCAACAGTGTAAAAGTGTTCCTATTTCTCCACATCCTCTCCAACACCTGTTGTTTCCTGACTTCTTAATGATTGCCGTTCTAACTGGTGTGAGATGGTATCTCATTGTGGTTTTGATTTGCATGTCTCTGATGGCGAGTGATTGATGAGCATTTTTTCATGTGTCTGTTGGCTGTATAAATATCTTCTTTTGAGAAGTGTCTGTTCATATCCTTTGCCCACTTTTTGATGGGGTTGTTTGTTTTTTTCCTGTATATTTTTTGAGTTCTTTGTAGATTCTGGATATTAGCCGTTTCTCAGATGAGTAGATTGCAAAAATTTTCTTCCATTCTGTAGGTTGCCTGTTCACTCTGATGGTAGTTTCTTTTGCTGTGCAAAAGCTCTTTAGTTTAATTAGATCCCATTTGTCAATTTTTGCTTTTGCTACCGTTGCTTTTGGTGTTTTAGATATGAAGTCCTCCTTGCCCATGCCTATGTCCTGAATGGTACTACCTAGATTTTCTTCTAGGGTTTTTATGGTATTAGATCTAACATTTAAGTCTCTAATCCATCTTGAATTAATCTTCGTGTAAGGAGTAAGGAAAAGATCCAGTTTCAGCTTTCTACTTATGGCTAGCCAATTTTCCCAGCACCATTTATTAAATAGGGAATCCTTTCCCCATTTCTTGATTCTCTCAGGTTTGTCAAAGATCAGATGGCTGTAGATGTGTGGTATTATTTCCGAGGACTCTGTTCTGTTCCACTGGTCTATGTCTCTGTTTTGGTACCAGTACCATGCTGTTTTGGTTACGGTAGCCTTGTAGTATAGTTTGAAGTCAGGTAGCGTGACGCCTCCAGCTTTGTCCTTTTGACTTAGTATTTTCTTGGCAATGCGGGCTCTTTTTTGGTTCCATATGAACTTTAAAGCCATTTTTTCAAATTCTGTGAAGAAACTCACTGTTAGCTCAATGGGGATGGCATTGAATCTATAAATAAGCTTGGGCAGTATGGCCATTTTCACGATATTGATTCTTCCTATCCATGAGCATGGTATGTTCTTCCATTTGTTTGTGTCCTCTTTTATTTCACTGAGCAGTGGTTTGTAATTCTCCTTGAAGAGGTCCTTTACATCCCTTGTAAGTTGGATTCCTAGGAATTATTTTGGAAAACAGTAAGGCAATTCCTCAAGGATCTAGAACTAGTGGTACCATATGATCCAGCCATCCCACTACTGGGTATATACCCAAAGGATTATAAATTATTCTACTACAAAGACACATGCACACGTATGTTTATTGCGGCACTATTCACAATAGCAAAGACTTGGAATCAACCCAAATGTCCATCTGTGACAGACTGGATTAAGAAAATGTGGCACATATACACCATGGAATACTATGCAGCCATAAAAAAGGATGAGTTTGCGTCCTTTGTAGGGACATGGATGCAGCTGGAAACCATCATTCTTGGGAAACTGTCACAAGAACTGAAAACCAAACACTGCATGTTCTCACTCATAGGTGGGAATTGAACAATGAGATCACTTGGACTCAGGAAGGGGAACATCACACACTGGGGCCTATCATGGGGAGGGGGGAGGTGGGAGGGATTGCCGTTATACATGATATAAATAATGAATTGATGGGTGCTGACGAGATGATGGGTGCAGCACACCAACATGGCACAAGTATACATATGTAACAAACCTGCACGTTATGCACATGTACCCTAGAACTTAAAGTATAATTAAAAAAAAAAGGAAAAGAGAATATCCCCAGATAAAAACTAGAAAGAAGTTATCAATGAAACTGCTTTACGGTGAGTGGATTCGTTCCACAGAAATAAACCTCTCTGTTTTTCAGCAGTTTGGAGACTCTGTTTTTGGAGAATCTGTGAAGGGACACTTGGGAGTTTAATGGGGCCTATGGTGAATAAGCAAACATTTTCAGATAAAAACTAGAAAGAAGCTATCTGTGAAACTGCTTTGTGTTGTGTGGATTCACCTCACAGAGTTAAACCTTTCTTTTGATTCAGCAGTTTGGGAAAAGTGCTTTTGTAGAATCTGTGAAGGGACATTTGGAAGCTCATTGAGATCTATGGTGAAAAAGCAAATATCCCCAGATAAAAATTAGAAAGAATCTATCTGGAAAATGCTTTGTGATGTGTGGATTCTTCTCACAGATTTAAACCTTTCTTTTGATTAAGCAGATTGGACAGTCCTTTTTAGCAACTTCGAATGGACATTTGGGAGTCCATTGAGGCCAATGATGACAAACCAAATATCCCAAGATAAAAACTAGAAAAAAGTTATCTTTCAAACTACTTCATGATGTGTGGATTGATCTCACAGAGTTAAACCTTTCTTTTGATTCAACAGATTAAAAACACTGTTTTTGCAATATCTACAAAGCTATATTTGGGAGTGCATTTAGATCTATTTTGAAAAAGTGAGTAACGCCAGATAAAAACCTGAATGAAGCTATCTTTGAAACTGCTTTTTGATGTGTGGATTCATCTCACAGTGTTAAGCCTTTCTTTAGCTTCAACAGTTTGGAAACACTGTTTTTGTAGTATATTCAAGGGGACATTTGGGAGCTCATTGAGGCCTATAGTGAAACAGAAAATGTCCCTAGATAAAAAGTAGAAATAAGCTATCTGTGAAAGTGCTTTGTGATGTGTGGATTCAACTCACAGAGTTAAACATTTCCTTTGATTCAGGAGTTTGGAAACATTGGTTTTGTAGAATCTGAGAAGGGACATTTGGAAGCTCATTGAGGCCTCTGGTGAAAAAGTCAGTATCCCCATATAAATACTAGAAAGTAGCTATCTATTTTCAACTTGTTGTATTCAAAGAAATTTCATTTGTAGAATCTGTGAAGGGACATTTCCGGGTGCATTGAGGACTATGGTGACAAACAATATTCCCAGATAAAAATTAGAAAGACGTTTTCTGTGAAACTGTTTGTTCTGTGTGGATTCACCTCACAGGGTTAAACCTTTCTTTTGATTCAGCAGGCTGGAAACAGTCTTTTTGTAGAATATGCAAAGGGATATTTGAGAGTGCATTGAGGCCTATTTTGACAAACGGAATATTCACAGATAAAAACTATGAAGAAGCTATCCGTTAACCCGCTTTTTGATAGGTGGATTTATTTCACATAATTAAACCTTTCTTTTGACACAGCAGTTTGGAAACACTGCTTTTGTAGGATCTTCCAAGGGGTATGAGAGCACACTGAGGCCCAAGGTGAAAAAGCAAATATCCTCAGATAAAAACTAGAAAGAAGCTGCTTGTGAAACTGCTTTCTGATGTGTGGATTCATCTAACAGAGACAAACCTTTCTTTTTATTCAGGAGTTTGGAAACACTGTTTTTGTAGAATCTGTGTAGGAACATTTGGGAGCTCCTTGAGGCCTATGATTAAAAAGTGAATATTCTCAGATAAAAACTAGAAAGAAATTATCTGTGAAACTCCTTTGTGATGTGTGGATTCAACTCACAGCCTTAAACCTTTCCATAGATTCAGCAGGTTGGAAACAGTACTTTCGTAGACTCTGTGGAGGGTCATTTGGAATTGCATTGAGGTCCATGGTGAAAAACTGAATATCCCCAGACAAAAACTAGAAAGAAGTTATCTGCGATACTACTTTGTTATGTGTGGATTGATCTCGCAGAGTTAAACTTGTCTTTTGATGCAGCAGTTGGGAAACACTGTTTTTGTAGGTTCTGTGAATGGATATTAAAGATCGCATTGCAGCCTGTGGTGAAAACGTGAACATCTTCAGATAAAAACTAGAAGGACGCTATATGTTAAACTGTTTTGTGATGTGTGGATAAATCTCACAGAGTTTTACTGTTCTTTTGATTCAACTGTTTGGAAACATTGTTTTGTAGAATCAGCAAAGGGACATTTGAGATCTCACTGAGGCCTATGGTGAAAAAGTGAACATTCCCAGATAAAAATTAGTAAGATGTTACCTGTGAAAATGTTTTCTGATGTGTGGATTCAATTCACACAGTTAAAACTTTCTTTTGATTCAACACTTTGAAATACTGTTTCTGTAGAACCTGTGAAGGGACTATTGGGAGCTTATTGACCCCTATGGTGAAAAAGGGAATATCCACAGATAAATACTAGAAAGAAGCTATTTGTGAAACTGCTTTGTGATGTGTGGATTCATCTCACAGAGTTAAACCTTTCTTTTCATTCAGCAGGTTGGAAACAGTCCTTAGTAAAATCTGTGAAGGGACATTTGGGAATGCATTGAAAACTATGGTGAAAAAGCAAATATCCCCAGATAAAATGTAAAAAGAAGCTATCTTTGAAACTGCTTTGTGATGTGTGGATTCATCTCAAAAAGTTAAACATTAACTTTTATTTAGCAATTTGGAAACACTGTTTTTCTACAATATGCAAAGGGACATTTGAGAATACATTGAGGCCTATTGTGAAAAAGTGAATATCCCCTGATAAAAACTAGAAAGAAGATGTCTGTGAAACCGTTTTGTGACGTTTGGATTCATCTCACAGAGGTAAACTTTCTTTTGATTTAGCAGTAAGTAAATACTGTTTTTGTAGAATCTGCAAAGGGACATTTGGAGCTCTTTGAGGCCTCTGGTGAAAAAGCAAATATACCCAGATAAAAACTAGAGAGAAGTTATTTGTGAAACTGTTTTGTGATGTGTGGATTCTTCCCACAGAGATAAACTTTTCTTTTGATATACCAGTTCGGAAACACTGTTTTTGTAGAATCTATGAAGGGACATTGGGGAGTTCACTGAGGCCTATTGTGAAAAATGGAATATCCCCACATAAAAACTAGAAAGAAACTGTATGTGAAACTGCTTTGTAATGTGTGTATTCATCTCTCAGAGTTAAATCTGTGAGCTCATTGAGGTTTATGGTGAAAAGTTGAATATATCCTCAGAAAAAAACTGATTGTAGAATCTGTGAAAGGGCATTTGGGAGGGTATTGAGGCCAGTGGTGAAAAAGAAAACATCCCCAGAAAAGAAACTAGGAAGAAGCTATCTTTGAAACTGCTTTGTTATGTGCGAATTCATCTCAATTAGTTAAATATTTTTATGATATGGCAGTTTGAAAACACTGTTTTTGTACAATCTGCGAAGGGACATTTGGAAGCTCGTTGAGGCCTAGGGTAAGAAAGCAAATACTCACAGTTAAAAACTAGAAATATGCAATGTGTTAAACTGCTTTGTGATGTGTGGATTCATCTCAGAGAGTTAAACCTTTCTTTTGATTCATCAGTTTGGAAGCACTGTTTTTGAAGACTCTGTGAAGGGACACTTGGGAGCTCATAGAAGCCTACAGTGAAAAAGTGAATATCCCTTGATAAATACTAGAATGAACATATCTGTGAAACTGCTTTTTGATGTGTGGACTCATCTCACAGAGTTAAACTTTTTATTTTATTATTCAGCGAGTTGCAATAAGTCCTTTTGTAGAATCTGCAAAAGTGACATTAGGTAACGCATTGACGTCTATAAATATAAACAGAATATCCCCAGAAAAAAAAACTAATAGAAAGCTATCTGTGAACCTGCTTTCTGATGTGTGGCTTCACCTCATAGAGTTAAACTTTCCTTTGATACAGCAGTTCGGAAGCATTGTTTTTGTAGTATCTGTGAAGGGATATTTAAGAGTACACTGAGTTCTATGGTGAAAACGTGACTATCCTTAGATTAAAACTAGAGAGAAAGTATTTGTGAAACTTCTTTGTGATGTGTGTATTCTTCTCACAGAGTTAAACCTTTCCTTTTGATTCAGTAGTTTGGAAACACTGTTTTTGTAAAATCTGCGAGGGGACATTTGGGAGCTCATTGAGGCCTATGTTGAAAAAGCGAATATCCCGAGGTAAAAACTAGAAAGAAGTTATTTGTGAAACTGCTTTGTGATGTGTGGATTCTTCTCACAGACACTAACCTTTCTTTTGTTTTATCAGGTGGAACACAAATCCTTTTGTAGAATCTGCGAAGGGATATTTGGAAGCCCATTGAGGCCTATGGTGACAAACAGAACATTTCCTGGTATATTTCTAGGTAAAAACTAGAAAGAAGCGATTTGTGAAATTGCTTTGTGAAATGTGGATTCATCCTACAATTAAACCTTTCTTTTGATTCAGCAGTTTGGAAACACTCTTTTTGTAAAATCTGTGAAGGGACATTTGGGAGCTCTTTGTAGCTTATGGTGAAAAAGTGATTGTAAGCAGAAAAAAAAAAAAAACTAGAAAGAAGCTATCTGTGAAACTGCTTTGTGATTTGTGGATTTATCTCACAGAGTTAAACCTTTCTTTTAATTCAGCAGGTTGCAATCATCCTTTTGTAGAATCTGCGAAGGGAGATTTTGTAGCACATTGAGGCCTATGGTGACAAACAAAATATCCCCAGATATTAACTAGAAGAAAGCTATCCGTGAAACTGCTTTGTGATGTATGGATTCATCTCAAAACATTAAGCCTTTCTTTGATACAACAGCTTAAAACATTGTTTTTGTAGTATCTGCAAAGGAATACCTAACAGTGCACTGAGATTTATGGTGAAAAAGCGAATATATGACAGAAAAACTGGAAAGAAGCTATTTCTGAAACTGCTTTGTTATGTGGGGATTCATCTCACAAAGGTAAGCCTTTCTTTTCATTCAGAAATTTGGAACTTTTTTTGTAAAATCTGTGACGTGACATTTGGGAGCTCATTTAGGCTTATAGTGAAAAAGTGAATATCCCCAGATAATACTAGAAAAAAGTCATCTGTGAAACTTGCATGTGATGTGTGGATTAATCTCAGAGAGTTAAACTTTCTTTTGATTCATCACTTTGGAAACACTGTTTTTACATAATCTGCAAAGGAATATTTGTGTACTCAATGAGGCCTATGGTGAAAAAGCAAATACCCTCCTATAAAAACTAGAAAGAAGGTATCTGTGAAATCACTTTGTGATGTGTGGATTGTTCTCACAGATAAAAACCTTTCTTTCATTTAGTAGGTTGTAAACGATCCTTTTGTAGAATCTGCAAAAGGAGTTTTGGGAGCACATTGAGGCCTATGGTGACAAACCAAATATTCCCAGATAAAAACTAAAAAGAAGCTATCTGTAAAACTGCTTTGTGATGTGTTGACTCATATCACAGAGTTAAACATTTCTTTTGCTTCAGCAGTTGGAAACAGTCCTTTTGTAGAAAGAATCTGTCTGTGAAACTGCTTAGTGATGTGTGGATTCATCTAACTGGGTTAAACCTTTCTTTTGATTCAGCAGTTTGGAAACTTTTTTGTAGAATTTCCGAAGGGACACTTGGGAGCTCTTTGAGGGCTATGGTAAAAAAGGGAATATTCACAGATAAAAACTTAAAAGAAGCTATCTGTGAAATTGCTCTGTGATGTGTGGATTGATCTCACAGAGTTAAACCTTTCTTTTGATTTAGTATGTTGAAAACCATCTTTTGCAGAATCTGCAAAGTGACATTTGGGAGCTTATTGAGGCCTGTAGTTACAAACCAAATATCCCCACATAAAAACTAGAAAGAAGTTATTTGTGAAACTGCTTTGTGATTTGTGGATTCTATCCATAGAGTTAAACCTTTCTTTTGATTCAGCAGGTTGCAATCAGTCTTTTGTAGAATCTGCGAAAGGACACTTTATATAACATTGAGAACTATGGTGACAAACAAAATATCCCCAGATAAAAGCTATAAAGAAGTTATCTGGAAAACTGCTTTGTGATGTGTAGATTCATTTCACAGTGTTCAAACTTTTTTGGATTCAGCAGTTTGGAAACACTGTTTTTGTAGAATCTGCAAAGGGACATTTGGGAGCTCATTGAGGCCTATGGTGAAAAAGACATTACCTGCAGATAAAACTAGAAATAAGCTATCTGGGAAACTGGTTTCTGATGTGTGGATTCATCTCACAGAGTCAAACCTTTCTTTGATTCAGCTGTTTGGAAAAAATGTTTTTGTAGAATGTGCAAAGGGACATTTAAGATGTCATTGAGTCCTATGGTGACAAAGCAAACATCCCCCTATAAAAAGTAGAAAGAAGCTATCTGTGAAACTGTTTTCTGATGTGTGGATTCATCTCACAGAGTTCAAACATTCTTTTGATTCCACAGTTTGGAAACATTGTTTTTGCAGAATCTGTGAAGAGACATTTGGGAGCTTATTGAGGTCTTTAGTGAAAAGGAGAATATCCCCTGATAAAAACTAGAAAGAAGCTATCTGTGAAACTGCTCTGCTGATGTGTGGATGCTTCTCACAGAGATAAATCTTTCTTTTGATTTAGCAAGTTGCAAACTGTCCTTTTCTAGAACCTGGGAAGGGACATTTTGGAGGACATTGAGGCCTATGGAGATAATCAGAATACCCCAGATGAAAACTAGAAAGAGGGGGGGTTGAGCAAGATGGCCAAATAGGAACAGCTCCAGTCTCCAACTCCCAGCACCAATGACACAGAAGACGGGTGATTTCTGCATTTTCAACTGAGGTACTGGGGTCATCTCACTAGGGAGGGCCAGACAATCAGCGCTGGTCAGCTGCTGCAGCCCGACCAGTGAGAGCTGAAGCAGGGCAAGGCATCACCTCACCTGGGAAGCGCAAGGGGGAAGGAAATCCCTTTTCCTAGCCAGGGGAACTGAGACACACAACACCTGGAAAATTAGGTGACTCCCATCCCAATACCACGCTTTAAGCAAACGGGCACACCAGAAGAATGTATCCCACACCTGGCCGGGAGGGTCCCATTCCCACGGAGCCTCCCTCATTGCTAACACAGCAGTCTGCAATCTAACCGCAAGGCAGCAACGAGGCTGGGGGAGGGGCGCCCGCCATTGCTGAGGGTTAAGTAAGTAAACAAAGCCACTGGGAAGCTCGAACTGGGTGGAGCACACAGCAGCTCAAGGAAACCTGCATGTCTCTGTAGACTCCACCTCTGGGGACAGGGCACAGTTAACAACAAGAACAAAGGCAGCAGGAACGTCTACAGATGCAAACGACTCTGTCTGACAGCTATGAAGAGAGCAGTGGATCTCCCAACATGGAGGTTGAGATCTGAGAACGGACAGACTGCCTGCTCAAGTGGGTCCCTGACCCCTGCGTAGCCTTACTGGGAGACATCTCCCACTAGGGGCAGTCTGACACCCCACACCTCACAGGGTGGAGAACACCCCAGAGAGGAAGCTTCCAAAATAAGAATCAGACAGGTACACTCGCTGTTCAGCAATATTCTATCTTCTACAACCTCTGCTGCTGATACCTAGGCAAACAGGGTCTGGAGTGGACCTCAAGCAATCTCCAACAGACCTATAGCTGAGGGTCCTGACTGTCAGAAGGAAAACTATCAAACAGGAAGGACACCTATACCAAAACCCCATCAGACGTCACCATCATCAAAGACCAGAGGCAGATAAAACCACAAAGGTGGGGAAAAAGCAAGGCAGAAATGCTGGAAATACAAAAAATAAGAGCGCATCTCCCCCTGAAAAGAGGTGCAGCCCATCGCCAGCAATGGATCAAAGCTGGTCAGAGAATGACTTTGACAAGATGAGAGAAGAAGGCTTCAGTGCATCAAACTTCTTAGAGCTAAAGGAGGAATTACGTACCCAGCACAAAGAAACTGAAAATGTTGAAAAAAGAGTGGAAGAATTGACAGCTAGACTAATTAATGCAGAGAAGGTCATAAACGAAATGACAGAGATGAAAACCATGACACGAGAAATACGTGACAAATGCAGAAGCTTAAGTAACCGACTCGATCAACTGAAGAAAGAGTATCAGCGATTGAGGATCAAATGAATGAAATGAAGCGAGAAGAGAAACCAAAAGAAAAAAGAAGAAAAAGAAATGAACAAAGCCTATAAGAAGTATGGGATTATGTAAAAAGACCAAATCTACAGTCTGATTGGGATGCCTGAAAGTGAGGGGGAAAATGGAACCAAGCTGAAAAACACTCTTCAGGAAATCATCCAGGAGAACTTCCCCAACCTAGTAGGGCAGGCCAACATTCAAATTCAGGAAATACAGAGAACACCACAAAGATACTCCTCGAGAAGAGCAACTCCAAGACACATAATTGCCAGATTCACCAAAGTAGAAATGAAGGAAAAAATCTTAAGGGCAGCCAGAGAGAAAGGTCGGGTTACCCACAAAGGGAAGCCCATCAGACTAACAGCAGATCTCTCGGCAGAAACTCTACAAGCCAGAAGAGAGTGGGGGCCAATATTCAACGTTCTTAAAGAAAAGAATTTTAAACCCAGAATTTCATACCCAGCCAAACTAAGTTTCATAAGTGAAGGAGAAATAAAATCCTTTACAGATAGGCAAATGCTTAGAGATTTTGTCACCACCAGGCCTGCCTTACAAGAGACCCTGAAGGAAGCCCTAAACATGGAAAGGAACAACAGGTACCAGCCATTGCAAAAACATGCCAAAATGTAAAGACCATCGAGGCTAGGAAGAAACTGCATCAACTAACGAGGAAAATAACCGGTTAATATCATAATGGCAGGATCAAGTTCACACATAACAATATTAACCTTAAATGTAAATGGACGAAATGCTCCAATTAAAAGACACAGACTGGCAAACTGGATAAAGAGTCAAGACCCATCGGTCTGCTGTATTCAGGAGACCCATCTCACATGCAGAGACATACATAGGCTCAAAATAAAGGGATGGAGGAAGATCTACCAAGCAAATGGAGAACGAAAAAAAGCAGGGGTTGCAATCCTAGTCTCTGATAAAACAGACTTTAAACCATCAAAGATCAAAAGAGACAAAGAAGGCCATTACATAATGGTAAAGGGATCAATTCAACAGGAAGAGCTAACTCTCCTAAATATATATGCACCCAATGCAGGAGCACCCAGATTCATAAAGCAAGTTCTTAGAGACTTACAAAGAGACTTAGACTCCCATACAATAATAATGGGAGACTTCAACACTCCACTGTCAACATTAGACAGATCAACAAGACAGAAAGTTAACAAGGATATCCAGGAATTGAACTCATCTCTGCACCAAGCAGACCTAATAGACATCTATAGAACTCTCCACCCCAAATCAACAGAATATGCATTCTTCTCAGCACCACATCACACTGATTCCAAAATTGACCACATAATTCGAAGTAAAGCACTCCTCAGCAAATGTACAAGAACAGAAATTATAACAAACTGTCTCTCAGACCACAGTGCAATCAAACTAAAACTCAGGACTAAGAAACTCAATCAAAACCGCTCAACTACATGGAAACTGAATAACCTGCTCCTGAATGCCTACTGGGTACATAACGAAATGAAGGCAGAAATAAAGATGTTCTTTGAAACCAATGAGAACAAAGATACAACATACCAGAATCTCTGGGACACATTTAAAGCAGTGTGTAGAGGGAAATTTATAGCACTAAATGCCCACAAGAGAAAGCAGGAAAGATCTAAAATTGCCACTCTAACATCACAATTAAAAGGACTAGAGAGGCAAGAGCAAACACATTCAAAAGCTAGCAGAAGGCAAGAAATAACTAAGATCAGAGCAGAACTGAAGGAGATAGAGACACAAAAAATCATCCAAAAAATCAATGAATCCAGGAGTTGGTTTTTTGAAAAGGTCAACAAAATTGACAGACCACTAGCAAGACTGATAAAGAAGAAAAGAGAGAGGAATCAAAGAGACGCAATAAAAATGATAAAGGGGATATCACCACCGACCCCACAGAAATACAAACTACCATCAGAGAATAGTATAAACACCTCTATGCAAATCAACTAGAAAATCTAGAAGAAATGGATAATTTCCTGGATACTTACGCTCTTCCAAGACTAAACCAGGAAGAAGTTGAATCCCTGAATAGACCAATAGCAGGCTCTAAAATTGATGCAATAATTAATAGCCTACCAACCAAGAAAAGTCCAGGACCAGATGGATTCACAGCTGAATTCTACCAGAGGTACAAGGCGGAGCTGGTAGCATTCCTTCTGAAACTATTCCAATCAATAGAAAAAGAGGGAATCCTCCCGAACTCATTTTATGAGGCCAACGACATACTGATGCCAAAGCCTGGCAGAGACACAACAAAAAAAGAGAATTTTAGACCAATATCCCTGATGAACATGGATGCAATATTCCTCAATAAAATACTGGCAAATCGGATTCAGCAGCACGTCAAAAAGCTTATCCACCATGATCAAGTGGGCTTCATCCCTGGGATGCAAGGCTGGTTCAACATTCGCAACTCAATAAATGTAATCCAGCATATAAACAGAACCAAAGACAAGAACCACATGACTATCTCAATAGATGCAGAAAAGGCTTTTGACAAAATTCCACAGCCCTTCATGCTAAAAACGCTCAATAAATTCGGTATTGATGGAAGGTACCTGAAAATAATAAGAGCTATTTATGACAAACCCACAGCCAATATCATACTGAATGGGCAAAAACTGGAAATAATCCCTTTGAAAACTGGCACAAGACAGGGATGCCCTCTCTCACCACTCCTATTCAACATAGTGTTGGAAGTTCTGGCTAGGGCAATCAGGCAAGAGAAAGAAATCAAGGGTATTCAGTTAGGTAAAGAAGAAGTCAAATTGTCCCTGTTTGCAGATGACATGATTGTGTATTTAGAAAACCCCATTGTCTCAGCCCAAAATCTCCTTAAGCTGTTAAGCAACTTCAGCAAAGTTTCAGGGTAAAAAATTAATGTGCAAAAATCACAAGCATTCTTATACACCAGTAACAGAGAAACAGAGAGCAAAATCATGAATGAATTTCCATTCACAATTGCTTCAAAGAGAATAAAATACCTAGGAATCCAACTTTCAAGGGATGTAAATGACCTCTTCAAGGAGAACTATAAACCACTGCTCAGTGAAATAAAAGAGGACACAAACAAATGGAAGAACATACCATGCTCATGGATAGGAAGAATCAATATCGTGAAAATGGCTATACTGCCCAAGCTTCTTTATAGATTCAATGCCATCCCCATCAAACTACCAATGAGTTTCTTCACAGAATTTGAAAAAATGGCTTTAAAGTTCATATGGAACCAAAAAAGAGCCCACATTGCCTAGACAATCCTAAGTCAAAAGGACAAAGCTGGAGGCGTCGCGCTACCTGACGTCAAACTATACTACAAGGCTACCGTAACCAAAACAGCATGGTACTGGTACCAAAACAGAGATATAGACCAGTGGAACAGAACAGAGTCCTCAGAAATAATATCACACATCTACAGCCATCTGATCTTTGACAAGCCTGAGAGAAACAAGAAATGGGGAAAGGATTCCCTATTTAATAAATAGTGCCATGCGAAATGGCTAGCCAGAAGTAGAAAGCTGAAATTGGATCCTTTCCTTACTCCTTATACGAAGATTAATTCAAGATGGATTAGAGACTTAAATGTTAGACCTAATACCATAAAAACCCTAGAAGAAAACCTAGGTAATACCATTCAGGACATAGGCATGGGCAAGGACTTCATGTCTAAAACACCAAAAGCAACGGCATCAAAAGCCAGAATTCACAAATGGGATCTAATTAAACTAAAGAGCTTCCGCACAGCAAAAGAAACTACCATCAGAGTGAACAGGCAACCTACAGAATGGGAGAAAATCTTTGCAATCTGCTCATCCGACAAAGGGCTAATATCCAGAATCTACAAACAACTCAAACAAATATACAAGAAAAAAAAAAAGACAACCCCATCAAAAAGTGGGGAAAGGATATGAACAGACATTTCTCAAAAGAAGACATTCATACAGCCAACAGACACATGAAAAAATGCTCATCATCATTCGCCATCAGAGAAATGCAAATCAAAACCACAACGAGATACCATCTCACACCAGTTAGAATGGCAATCATTAAGAAGTCAGGAAACAACAGGTGTTGGAGAGGATGTGGAGAAATAGGAACACTTTTACACTGCTGGTGGGATTGTAAACTAGTTCAAACATTATGGAAAACAGTATGGCAATTCCTCAAGGATCTAGAACTAGATGTACCCTATGACCCAGCCATCCCACTGCTGGATATATACCCAAAGGATTATAAATCATGCTGCTATAAAGACACATGCACACGTATATTTATTGCGGCACTATTCACAATAGCAAAGACTTGGAATCAACCCAAATGTCCACCTGTGACAGACTGGATTAAGAAAATGTGGCACATATACACCATGGAATACTATGCAGCCATAAAAAAAGGATGAGTTTGCGTCTTTTGTAGGGACATGGATGCAGCTGGAAACCATCATTCTTAGCATACTATCACAAGAACAGAAAACCAAACACCGCATGTTCTCACTCATAGGTGGGAACTGAACAATGAGATCACTTGGACTCGGGAAGGGGAACATCACACACCGGGGCCTTTCATGGGGAGGGGGGAAGGGTGAGGGATTGCATTGGGAGTTATACCTGATATAAATGATGAATTGATGGGTGCTGACGAGTTGATGGGTGCAGCACACCAACATGGCCCAAGTATACATATGTAACAAACCTACATGTTATGCACATGTACCCTAGAACTTAAAGTACAATAAAAAAAAATTAAAAAAAGGAAAGCTAGAAAGAAGTTATCTTTGAAACTGCTTTGTGATATGTTGATTCATCTCACAGAGTTAAACCTTTCTTTTATACAGCAGTTTGGAAGCACCGCTTTTGTAGAATCTGCAAAGCAATATTTAAATGCACATTGGGGCCTATGGTGTAAAAGCGAATATCCCCGGAGAAAAACTAGAAATAAGATGTCTTTGAAATTGCTTTGTGATGTGTGGATTCTTCCCACGAAGTTAAACACTTCTTTTCATTCAGTACGTTGCAAACATTCCTTTTGTAGAATCTATGTAGAGACATTGACATTTGGGAGTGCATTGAGGCCTACGGAGAAAATCAGAATATCTCAGATAAAAACTATAAAGAAGTTATCTTTGAAACTGCTTTGTGATATGTGGCTTCATCTCACAGAGTTAAACCTTTCTTTTATACAGCAGTTTGGAAACCCTGCTTTTGTAGAATCTGTGAAATGATATTTAAATGTGCTTTGAGGCTTATGGTGGAAACAGGAATATCCCTGGATAAAAACTAGAAAGAAGCTATCTTTGAAACTGCTTTGTGATGTGTGGATTCATCTCACAGAGTTAAACATTTCTTTTGATTCAGCAGGTTAAAAGCACTGTTTTTGTTGAACCTGCGAAGGGATATTTGGGAGTGCTTTGTGGCCTATGATCCAAAAGCAAATATCCCCAGATTAAAAACTGCAAAGAAGCTCTCTGTTAAACTACATTATGATGTGTGTATGAATCTTACAGTATTAAGCATTTTTTATGATTCAACAGTTTGGAAACACTGATTTTGTAGAATCTGGGAAGGGACATTTGGGAGTTCATTGAGGCCTACAATGAAAAAAAATATCATCAGATAATAACTGGAAATAAGTTATTTGTGAAACTGCTTTTTCACGTGTGGATTATCTCACAGAGTTAAACTTTTCCTTTGACTCTGCAGTTTGGAAACATTGTTTTTGTTTTTGTAAAACCTTTCTTTTCATCAGCAGATTGTGATCAGTCTTTTTGAAGAATCTGTAAGGGACATTTTGTAACACAGTGAGACCTAGGTTGACAAACAGAATATCCCCAGATAAAAACGAGAAAGAAGTTGTCCATTAGACTGCTTTTTCACGTGTGAATTCATCTCACAGAATTAATCTTTTCTTTTGACTCTGCAGTTTGTAATTACTGTTTTTGAATAATCTATGAAGGCACATTTTGTAGTGCATTGAGGCCTATGGTGAAAAAGCAAATATATCCCTTTTCAGAATCTATAAAAACAGTGTTTCCAAGCTGCTGTATGAAAAGAAAGGTTTAACTTTGTGAGATGAATCCACACATCACAATGCAGTTTCACAGTTAGCTTCTTTTTAGTTTTTATCTGGGGATATTCGGATTGTCACCATAGGCCTCAATGTGTAACCAAATGAACGTTTGCGGTTTCTACAAAAGGACTGATCGCAACATGCTGAATCAAAAGAA
This sequence comes from Rhinopithecus roxellana, assembly GCF_007565055.1. NCBI lineage: Eukaryota > Metazoa > Chordata > Mammalia > Primates > Cercopithecidae > Rhinopithecus > Rhinopithecus roxellana. Next base: position 126,655,739 of record NC_044559.1, on the reverse strand, counting down.
AGGTTTAATTCTGTGATTAGAGTGCACACATCACAAAGCAATTTCACAAATAACTTCTTTCTTGTTTTTACCTGGGGATATTTGCTTTTTCTCCATAGGCCTCAATGAACTTCCAAATGTCCCTTTGCAGATTCTACAACAACAGTGTTTTCAAACCGCTGAAGCAAAAGAAAATTTTAACTCTGTGAGATGAATTCATACATCACAAAGCAGTTTCACAGATAGCTTGTTTCTAGTTTTTATCTGAGGATATTTGCTTTTTCACCATAGTCCTTGATACCCTCTTAAATATGCCTTCTCAGAATCTACAGAAACAGTGTTTCCAAACTGCTGAATCAAAACAAAGGTTTAACACTGTGAAATGAATCCACACATCACAAAGCAGTTTCACAAATAGTTTCTATCTAGTTTTTGTCTGGGGATATTCTGTTTATCACAATAGCTCTCAAAGCACTCCCAAATGTTTCTTCACAGATTCTACAAAAAACAAAAACAAAAACAAAAACAAACAAAAAAAAAAACTTTCCAACTTGCTGAATCAAAAGCAAGGTTTAACTCTGTGAGATGAAACCACACATTACAAAGTAGTTTCACAGATAGTTTCCTTCTAGCTTTTATCAGAGATATTTGTTTTTTCACCATAAACCTCAATGCACTCCACAATGTCCCTTTGCAGATTCTATAAAAGGACTGTTTCCAACTTGCTGAATGCAAAGAAACGTATACTTCTGTGAGATAAATCAAAATACTGGAAGCAGTTTCACAGATGGCTCCTTTCTAGTTTTTAATCTGAGAATGTTCTTTTTCACCGTAGGCCTCAAAGAGCTCCAAAATGTCCCTCCCCAGAATCTAAAAATCATTGTTTGCAAATTGCTGAATCAAAAGAAATGTTTACCTCCAGGAGATGAAACCACACATCACAGAGCAGTTTCACAGATACCTTTTTTCTAGTTTTTATTGGGAGATAATTGCTTTTTCACCATGGGTCTCAATGAACTCCAAAATGTTCCTTTGCAGAATCTACAGAAAGAGTATTGCCAAACTGCTTAATCAAAAGAAAACCTTAATGCTATGAGATGAATCCACATATCACAAAGCAGTTTCACAGATTGCTGCTTTCTTGTTTTTATCTGGGGATATTCTGTCACCATAGGACTCCTTGTGCTACAAAATATCCCTTACAGATTCTACAAAAGGGCTGATGGCAACCTGCTGAATCAAAATAAAGACTTAAGTCTGTGAGTAGAATCCACACATCACAAAACAGTTTCAGAAATAATTTCTTTCTTGTTTTTATCTGATGATAAAATGAGCTCCCAAATGTACCCTCACAGATTCTACAAAAACAGTTTTTTTAACTGCTGAAACAAAAGAAAAGTTTAACTCTGTGAGATGAATCTACACATCACAAAGCAGTTTCACAAATAACTTCTTTCTAGTTTTTATTTGGTGATACTTGCTTTTTCAAAATAGTCCGCAATGAGCTCCCAAATTTAACTTTGTTAAACAGTGTTTCCAGCCTGCTGAAACAAAGGAAATATTTAACTCATGAGATGAATCCACATATCACAAAGCATTTTCACAGATATATTCTTACTAGTTTTTGTGATCATAGAAAAAAGTGTCTCCAAACTGTTGAATATAAAGAATGGTTTAACTTTATATGAAAAGGGATATTTAAGAGCGCCTTAGGCCTAAGACAAAAAAGCCAATATCCACAGATAAAAACTAGAAAGAAGCTATCTGTGAAACTGCTTTGTAACGTGTGGATTCATCTCACAGTGTTAAGCCTTTCTGTTGATTCAGCAGTTCAGAAACACTGTTATTGTAGAATCTGTGAAAGGACTTTTGGAGTTCATTGAGGTCCATGGTAAAAAAGCGAATATCACCCAATAAGAACTAAAAAGAAAGTGTTTGTGAAAGTGCTTTTTGTTTTGTGGATTCGTCTCACAGAGGTAAACCTTTGTTTTGATTCAGCAGTTTGGAAACAATGCTTTTTAGATTCTGGGAAGGGACATTTTGGAGTGCATTGAGGACTATAGTGAAAAAGCAAATATCCCCAGAGAGATACTAGGAAGAAGCTATCTGTGAAACTGCTTTGCGATGTATGGATTAATCTCACATAATCAAACCTTTCTTTTGATTCAGCAGGTTGGAAACTGTGTTTGTAGAATCTGTGAAGGGACAATTCAGAGTGCATTGAGGTCTATGGTGAAAAAGTGATTATCCACAAATAAATACTAGAAAGAAGCTATCTGTGAAACTGCTTTGTGATGTGTGGATTCATCTCACAGAGTTAAACAATTCTTTTGATTCAGCAAGTTGGAAACACTCCTTTTGTAGAGTATTCGAAGGGACATTTGCAATTGCATTGAGGACTAATGTGACAAACTGAATATCCCTAGATAACAATTAGAGAGAAACTATCTGTGAAACTGCTTTGTGATGGGTGGATTCAACTCACAGAGTTAAGCCTTTCTTTTGATTCATCAGTTCTGAAATATAGTTTTTGCAGAATCTGTGAGGGGACATTTGGGAGCTCATTGAGGCCTATGGTGAAAAAGAGAATATCCCCACATAAAATTAGAAAGAAGCTATTTGTGAAACTGCTTTTTGATGTTTGGATTCTTCTCACATACTTAAACCTTTCCTTTTATTCAGCAGGTTGCAATCAGTCCTATTGTAGAATCTGTGAAGGGACATTTCGTAGTACATTGAGGCCTGTAGTGAGAAACCGAATATCCCCAGATAAAAACTTGAAAGGCACTATTTGTGAAACTGATTTGTGATGTGTGGATTCATCTCAAATAGTTAAACTTCTATTTATATTCAGCAGTTTGGAAAAATCTTTTTTGTACGATCTGTGAAGGGACATTTGGGAGCTCATTGAGGCCTATGGTGAAAAAGCAAATAACCCATGGTAAAAACTAGAAAGAACGTATCTGTGAAACTGCTTTGTGATGTGTGGATTCATCTCCTAGAATTAAACTTATTTTTTGATTTAGCAATTTGGAAAAAATATTTTTGTAGAATCTGGGAAGGGACATTTGGGAGCTCATTGAGGTCTACAGTAAAAAAGTTAATATCTCCAGTTAAAAACTAAAAGGAACCAATCTGTAAAACTGCTTTGTGATGTGTGGATTCATCTCAAAGAGTTAAACCATTCTTTATATTCAACAGTTTGGAGACACTTTTTTCTATGATCTGTGAATGGACATTTAGGAATGCATTGAGGCCTATGTTGGAAAAGTGATTATCCCATGATAAATACTAGAACGAAGCTATCTGTGAAACTGCTGTGAGGTATGGGTTCATCTCGCAGAGTTAAACCTTTCTTTAGATTCAGCAAGTTGGAAACAGTCCTTTTGCAGAATCTGTGAAGGGACATTTGGGAGTGCATTGAGGATTATTTTGGCAAACGGAATATCCCCAGATAAATACTATAAAGAAGCTATCTGTGAAACTGTTTTGAGATGTGTGGATTCATCTCACATAGTTAAACCTTTCTTTGGATTCTGCAGTTGAGAAACAGTGTTTTCATAGAAACAGCAAAGGGACATTTTGTAGCTCATTGAGGCCTACACTGAACAAGCAAATATCCCCAGATAAAAACTAGAAAGAAGTTATTTGTCAAACTGCTATGTGACATGTGGATTCTTCTCAATAGTTAAACATTTCCTATGATTCAGCAGGTTGCAGTCAGTCCTTTTGTAGAATCTACAAAGGGACATTTTGTAGTACATTGAGGCATATAATGACAAACTAAATATCCCCAGATAAAAACTAGAAAGAAACTGTCTGTGAAACTGATTTGTGGTGTGTGGATTCACCTTACAGAGATAAACCTTTCTTTTGATACAGCAGTTTGGAAACACTGTTTTTGTAGAATCTGTGAAGGGTTATTTAAGAGCGCATTGAGGGCTATGGTCAAAAAGTGAATATCCCCATATAAAAACTAGATTGAAGCTATCTGTGAAACTGCTTTGTGATGTGTGGATTCAACTTACAGAGATAAATCTTTCTTTTGATCAGCAGTTTGCAAACAGTGTTTTTGTAGAATCAGTGAAGGGACAATTGGGAGCTCAATGAGCTCTATGGTGAAACAGCAAATATCCCCAGATAAAAACTAAAAAGAAGCTATCTGGTAACTTGCTTTGTGATGTGTGGATTCCCCTCACAGAGGTAAGCCTTTATTTTGATTCAGCAGTTTGGAAACACTGTTTTTGTAGAATCTGCAAAGGGTTACTTAAGAATGCTTTGAGGCCTAAGGTGAAAAAGCAAATATCCCCAGATAAAAACTAGAGAGAAATTATCTGTGAAACTGCTTGGTAATGTGTGGATTCACCTCACAGAGTTAAATATTTATTTTGATTCAGCAGTTTGGAAACACTGTTTTTATACACTCTGGGAAGGGATATTTGGGAGCTCTTGGAGGACTATGGTGAAAAAGCATATATCGCCAGATAAAAACTAGAAAGAATGTTTCTGTGAGACTGCTTTCTGATGTGTGGATTCATCTCACAATGGTAAACTTTCCTTTTGACTCAGCAGTTTGGAAACACTGTTTTTGTAGAATCTGCAAACGGGAATTTGGGAGGACTTTGTGGCCTGTGAGGAAAATCTGAATATCCCAGATACAAACTAAAAAGAAGCAATATACGAAATGGCTTCATGATGTGTGTATTCATCTCACAGATTTAAACCTTTATTTTGATTCAGCAGTTCGGAAACATTTTTTTTTTGTAGAATCTGTGAAGGTACATTTGGAAGTGCATTAAGACTTCTTGTTAAAAAGAGAATATCCCCAGATAAACACTAGAAAGAAGCTATCTGTGAAACTGCTTTGTGTTGTGTGGATTTAGCTCACAGAGTTAAACTTTTCTTTTGATTGTGCAGGTTGGAAACAGACCTCTTGTAGAATCTCTGAAGGGATATTTGGGAGTGCATTGAGGCTTATGGTGACAAATCAAATATTCCCAGATAAAAATTATAAAGAAGTTATCCATGAAACTGCTTGGTATGTGTGCATTTTTCTCACAGAGTTAATTTTTTTTTTTTTATTTAGCAGGTTACAATCAGTCCTTTTGTAGAATCTGAGAATGGACATTTGGGATTGCATTGAGGCCTATGATGACAAACTAAATATTCCCTGATAGAAACGAGAAAGAAGCTATCTGTGAAACTGCTTTGTGATGTGTGGATTCATTAAACAGAGTTAAAATTTCTTTTGATTCTGCAGTTTGGAAACATTGTTTTAATAGAATCAGTGAAGGGATATTTGAGGCCTATGGTGAAAAAGCAAATATCCCCACATAAACGTAGAAAGAAGCTATCTTTAAAACTGCTTTTGATATGTTGATTCATCTCACAGAGTTAAACTTTCTTTTGATACACTAGTTTGGAAACAATATTTTGGTAGAATCTGTGAAGTTATATTTAAGAGTGCATTAAGGTATATGGAAAAAAAAAAAAAAAGCTAATATCCCAAGATGAAAAGAAGAAAGAAGCTATCTTTGAAACTGCTTTGTTATGTGTGGATTCATCTCACAGAGCTAAACATTTCTTTTGTTTCAGCAGTTTGAAAACAGTTTTTTTTTTAGATTTTGTGAAGGGACAGTTGGGAGCTCATTGAGGCCTATGGCAAAAAAGCAAATATCTCCAGATAAAAACTAAAAGGAAGCTATCAGTGAAACTGCTTTGTGATGTATGGATTCAACACACAGAATTAAACCTATCTTTTGGTTCAGCAGTTTGGAAACAAAGTTTTTGTATAATCAGGGAAGGTACATTCGGGAGTTCATTGAGGTTTATGGTGAAAAAGCAAATATCCCCAGATACATACTAGAAAGATGTTATTTGTGAAACTGGTTTGTGATGCATGGATTCATCTCATGGAGATAGGTCTTTATTTTGATTCCACAGTTTTGACACAATGTTTTTGTAGAATCTGCGAAAGGGAGTTTGAGAGCTCATTGAGGCCTATGCTGAAAAAGCAAATATCTGGAAATACATACTAGAAAGAAGTTATTTGTGAAACTGTTTTGTGATGTGTGGATTGTAGAATCTGTGAAGGGACATTTGCGAATGCATTGAGGACTATTGTGACAAACTGAATATCCCCAGATAAATACATAATTACACCTTTCTTTGAATCAACAGGTTGCAATCAGTCTTTTTGTAGAATCTGTGAAGGGACATTTGGTAGTGCATTGAGGTCTATAGTGACAAACGGAATAACCTCAAATAAAAACTAGAAAGACACCATCTATGAAACTGCTTTGTGATGTGTGGATTCATCTCACATAGTTAAACCTTTCTTTTGATTCAGTTTGGAAACACTGTTTTTGTAGGTTCTGTGAATGGATATTAAAGATTGCATTGAGGCCTATGGTGAAAATGTGAATATCTTCAGATAAAACTTAGAAAGAAGCTATCTGTGCAACTGCTTTGTGATTTGAGGATTCATCTCATAGAATTGAACCTTTCTTTTGATTCAGCAGTTTGGAAATGCTGATATTGTAGAATCTCCAAAGGGACATTTGGGAACACGATAAGGCCTATGTTGCAAAAGAGAATATCCCGGATAAAAAGCAGAAAGAAGGTATCTGTTAAACTGCTTTGTGATGTGTGTATTCATAACACAGAGGTAAGCCTTTATTTTGATTCAGCAGTTTGGAAACACTGTTTTTGTAGAATCTGTGAAGGCACATTTTGGAGCTCATTGAGGTCTATGGTGAAAAAGCAAACATCCCCAGATAAAAACTAGAAAGAAGTTTCTGTGAAATTGCTTGTTGATGTACGTATTCACATCACAGAGTTAAACCTTTCTTTTCATTCAGCAGTTTAGAAACACTTTTTTTTGTAGGATTTGTGAAGGGACACTGGGAGTGATTTGAAGCCTATGGTGAAAAGCAATTTTCCCTAGATAAATACTAACAAGAAACTATCTGATAAACTGCTTTGTGATGTCTGGATTCATCTCACAGACTTAAACATTTAAGATCTCATTGTAGCCTATGGTGAAAAAGCAAATATCCCAAGACAAAAGCTAGACAGAAGCTATTTGTGAAACTGCTTTGTGATGTGTGTATTATTTTCGCATAGTTAATCCTTTCTTTGAAGCAGCAGGTTGCAATCTTTCCTTTTGTAGAATCTGTGAAGGGACATCTGGTAATGCATTGAGGCTGATAGTTTCAAAGGAAATATCCCCAGAAAAAAACAGGAGAGAAGCTATCTGTGAAACTGCTTTGTGATGTCTGGATTCATATCACAGAGTTAAACCCTTCTTTTGATTCAACAGGTTGGAAACAGTCCTTTCATAGAATTTGCGAAGGGATATTTAAGAACACATTTAGGTTTATGGTGAAAATCCAAATATCCCCAGAAAAAATACTAGAAAGAGGCTATCTGTAAAACTGCTTTATGGTGTCTAGATTCACTTCACAGAGTTGAACCTTTGTTTTGGTTCAGTAGTTTGGAAACGCTTTTTTTTTTTTTTAATAATCTGTGAAAGATCATTTGGGAGCTCAATAAGGCCTATCTTGTAAAAGGGCATAACCTCAGATAAAAAGTATAAAGAAGGTATCTGTTAAATTGCCTTGTGATGTGTGGATTCATCTCACAGAGTTAAGCCTTTCTTTTGACTCAGCAGCTTGGAAACACTGTTTCTGTAGAATCTGCAAAGGCACATTTGGGAGCTAATTGAGGCCTATGCTGAAAAAGCAAATTTGCCATATAAAACCTAGAAAGAAGTTTCTGTGAAACTGATTGGTGATTTGTGGATTCATCCCACAAAGTTAAATCTGTCTTTTGATTCAGCAGTTTGGAAACATTGTTTTTGTAGGAGTTGCAAAGAAACATTTGGGAGCACTTTGAGGACTATGGTGAAAAAGTGAATATCCCACAATAAAAACTAGAAACAAGTATCCATGAAAATGCTTTGATGTGTGGATTCATGTCATAGAGTTAAACCTATCTTTTGATTCAACAGGTTGCAATGAGTCCTTTTGTAGAATCCATTAAGGGACATTTCATAGTACATTGAGGCATATAGTGACAAACTGACTATCCCCAGATAAAAACTAGGAAGAAGCTATATGTGAAAATACTTTGTGATACGTGGATTCATCTCACAGAGTTAAACCTTTCTTTTGATACAGCAGTTTGGAAACACAGTTTTTGTAGATTCTGCGAAGGGTTATTTAAGAGCACCTTGAAGCCTATGGTGAAAAAGACAATATCCCAAGATAAAAAGTAGAAAGAAGCTATCTGTGAAACTGCTTTGTGATGGGTGGATTCATCTCACAGAGATAAACCTTTATTTTGATTCAGTGGTTTGGAAACCCTGTTTTTCTAGAATGTGCAAAGGGACATTTGGCAGTGTATTCAGTTCTGTGGTGAAAAAGAGAATATCTCCAGGTAAAAAGTAGAAAGAAGATATTTGTGAAACTACTTCATGATGTGTAGATTCATCCAACATAGAGAAACCTTCTCTTGATTCAGCAGGTTGGAAACAATACTTTTGTAGAATCTGTGAATGGACATTTAGGAGTGCATTGAGACTTATGCTGGCAAACCAAATATCCCCAGATAAAAACTAGAAAGAAGTTATCTGTGAAACTCCTTTGTGATATGTGCATTCATTTCACAAAGTTAAAATTTTGTTTTGATTCAATAGTTTGGAAACACTATTTTTTTAAGAATCTGCAAAGGGACATTTGGTAGTGCTTTGAGGCCTCTGGTGAAAAAGCAAATATCCCTAAACAAAAAGTAGAAAGAAACTATCTTTGAAACTGCTTTGTGATGTGTGGATTCATCTCACAGAGTTAAACCTTTCTTTGTATTCAGCATTTCGGAGACACTGTTTTTACAGAATCTGTGAAGGGCCATTAGGGAGCTCATTGAGGTTCATGGTGAAAACATGAATATCACCCTATAAAAACTAGAAAGACGCTATCTGTGAAGCTGCTTTGTGATTTTTGGATTCATCTCACAGAGTTAAACCTTTCTTTCGATTAGCATTAGGAAATACTGTTTTTGTGGAATCTGCAAAGGGACATTTGGAAGCACATGTAGGCCTATGGTGAGAATGCCAATATCCCCAGATAAAAACTAGTAAGAAGCTGTCTGTTGAACTGCTTTGTGATACGTTGATTTATCTCGGAGAGTTAAACTTTTCTTTTGATTCAGCAGTTTGCAAATTCGGTTTTTGTAGAATCTGGGAAGGAATATTTGGGAGTTCAGTGAAGCCTATGGTGAAAAAGCAAATATTCCTAATTAAAAACTCAAAAGAAACTATCTGCTTTGTGATTTGTGGATGTGTCTCACAGAGTTAAGCCTTTCTTTTGGTTCAGTAATTTATAAACACTATTTTTGTAGAATCTGTAAAGGGACATTTGGGAGTGCCTAGATACCTCTGGTGAAAAAGCAAATATCCCCAGATAAATATTAGAAAGATGCAATCTATGAAACTCCTTTTTGATGTTGGATTCATCTTATAGAGTTAAACCCTTCTTTGGATTCAGCAGGTTGGAAACAGTCGTATTTTGGAATCTGTGAAGGGACATTTGGGAGTGCCTTGAGTACTATGGTCAAAAAGAGTTAAATTGGTCTTGTGATTCAGCATTTTTGAAGCACTGTTTTTGTAGAATCTGTGAAGGGACTTTTGTGATCTCATTGAGGCCTATGTTGAAAAAGCGAATATCCCCACATAAAAACTAGAAAGAAGCTATCTGTGAAACTGCTTTTTTATGAGTGGATTCATCTCACAGAGTTAAATCTTTCTTTTGAATCAGCAGGTTGGAAACAGTTCTTTTGTAGAATCTGTGAAGGGATATTTGGGAGTGCATTGAAGCTTATGGTCACAAGCCGAATATCCCAGATAAAAACTAGAAGGAAGTTATCTATGAAACTGCTTTGTGTTGGGTAGATTCATCTCAAAGAGTTAAACCTTTCTTTTATTCAGCAGTTTGGAAACACTGTTTTTGTAGAATCTGTGAAGCGACATTTGGGAGTGTAGTGAGTGAGGCCTATGGTGAAAAAAAGAATATCCCCAGATAAAAAATAGAAAGAAGAAAACTGTGAAACTGTTTTGTGTTGTGTGGATTCGTCTCACAGAGTTAAACCTTTCTTTTGATTTAGCAGTTTTGAAACACCGTTGTTGTAGGATCTTCAAATGGACATTTCAGGGCACACTGAACCCTATGGTGAAAAAGCGAATGTCCTCAGATAAATACTAGAAAGAAACTATCTGTGAAATGGCTTTGTTATGTGTGGATTCATCTCATGGAGTTAAACCTTTCCTTTGATTCAGCAGTTTTGAAACACTGTTGTTGTAGGATCTTCAAATGGACATTTCAGGGCACACTGAGCCCTATGGTGAAAAAGTGAATGTCCTCAGATAAATACTAGAAAGAAACTATCTGTGAAATGGCTTTGTTATGTGTGGATTCATCTCACGGAGTTAAACTTTTCTTTTGATATAGCAGTTTTGAAACGGTTCTTTGGTAGAATTTGTGAAGGGACTTTTGGGAGTGCATTGAGGAATACGTTGACAAACAAAATATTCCCAAATAAACCCCCAAATGAAGTTTTCTGTGAAACTGCTTTGTGATGTGTGGATATTTTTAAAAGAGATAAACCTTTCTTTTGAATCAGCAGTTGGAAAGAGTACTTTGTAGAATCTGTGAAGGGACATTTGAAATTGCATTGAGGCCCATAGTGAAAAAGCAAATGTCTCCAGAAAAAAACTAGAAAGAAGCTATCTGTGAAACTGCTTTGTGATGTGTGGATTCATCTCAGAGAGTCAAACTTTCCTTTTGGTTCAGGAGTTTGGAAACACTTATTGTAGAACCTACAAAGAGACATTTGGGAGCTCATTGAGGCCTACGGTGAAAAAGTGAATATCCCCAGATAAATACTAGAAAGAAGCTGTTTCTGAAACAGCTTTGTGATATGCAGATTGATCTCACAGAGTTAAACCTTTATTTTTCTTCAGCAGGTTGGAAACAGTCCTTTTGTAGAATCTGCAAATGGACATTTCAGGTACATTAAATCTTATGTTGACAATCAAAATATCCCTACATAAAAACTAGAAAGAAGTTATCTGTGAAACTGCTTTGTGATGTGTGCATTCATCTCACAGAGCTAAACGTTTCTTTGGATTCAGTAGTTCAGAAATAGTGTTTTTGTAGAATCTGAGAAGGGATATTTGGGAGTGCATTGAGGTCTGTGGTGTAAAAGCAAATATCCCTAGATAAAAACTAGAAAGAAGGTATTTTGGAAACTGCTTTGTGATGTGTGCATTCATCTCACAGAGTTAAACCTTATTTTCATTCAGCAATTTGGAAATACTCTTTTTGTAGAATCTGTGAAGGGACATTTCGAAACTCATTGATGCCTATCGTGAAAAAGCAAATATCTTCAGATAAAAATTAGAAAGAATTATTTGTGAATCTGCTTTGTGATGTGTGGATTCCTCTCACAGAATTAAACCTTTCTTTTTATTTAGCAGGTAGGAAAAAGTTTTTTTGTAGAGTCTGCGAAGGGATATTTGGTAGCACATTGAGACCTATGGTGACAAACTGAATATCCCCAGATTAAAACTAGGAAGAAAGTATCCGTGAAAGTTCCTTGTGGTGTGAGCATTTATCTCACAGAGTTAAACCTTTCTTTTGATTCATCAGCTTGAATACATTGTTTATGTAGAATCGCCAAAGGGACATTTGGGAGCTCATTAAGGCCTATTGTGAAAATGTAAATCATCCCAGAAAAAACTAGAAAGAAGCTATGTGTTAAACTGCTTTTTGATGTGTGGATTTATCTCACAGAGTTCAATTTTTATTTTGATTCAGCAGTTTGGACCACCATTTTGTAGAATCCGAAAAGGAATATTTGTGAGTTCACCGAGGCCTATGGTGAAAAAGCAAAACTTCCAGTTAAAAACTAGAAAGAAGCTATCTGTGAAACTGCTTTGTGATTTATGCATTCATCTCACAGAGTTAAATCTTTATTTTTATTCAGCAGTTTGGAAACACTGCTTTTGTAGAATCTCTGAAGGGCCATTTGGGAGTTCATTGAGGCATATGAGGAAACAGTCCTCAGTAGAATCTACGAAGGGACATTTTGAAGTGCATTGAAAACTGTGGTGACAAACCGAATATCCCCAGATAAAAACTAGAAAGAATTTATCTTTGACACTGCTTTGTGATGTGTGGATTCACCTTACAGAATTAAAACTTTTTCTGATTTAGGAGTTTTGAAACCTGTTTTTGTAGAATCTGTGAAGGGACATTTGGGAGCTCATTGAGGTCAATGATGAAAAAGGAAATATCGCAGATAAAAAACAGAAAGAAGTTATTTGTCAAACTGCTTTGTGATGTGTGGATTCTCCTTACAGAGATACACCTTTCTTTTTATTCAACAGGTTGCAAACAGTCCTGTTGCAGAATCTGCAAAACGACATTTTGTAGTGCATTGAGTTTTATGGTGACCAACAGAATACACCCAGATAAAAACTAGAAAGAAGCTATCTGTGAAACCACTTTGGAAAGCATGCATTCATCTCACAGAGTTAGATATTTCTTTTCTTTCAGCAGGTTGGAAGCAGTCTTTTGTAGAAATCTAAAAGGGACATTTGAAAGATGAGTGAAGCCGATACCGAAAATCAGAATATCCCCTGATAAAAACTAGAAAGAAGTTATCTGTGAAACCACTTTGCAATGTTTGCATTTGCCTCACAGAGTTAAACCTACCTTTTGATTCAGCAGGTTGGAAACAGTCTTTTTATAAAATCTACAATGGCATATTTGTGAGCCCAGTGAATTGTATAGTGAAAAACCATATGTTTCCTGAGAGAAACAAGAAAGAATTTATCTCTGAAAATGCTTTTTGGTGTGTGCATGCACCCTAAAGTGTTAGCCTTTCTTTTGATTCAGTAGGTTAAAGACAGTCTTTTTGTAGAATCCTTTAAAAGGCATTTGGGAGCTCAGTGAAGCATATTGTGAAAAATCAAATATCCACTATAAAATCTAGAAAGAAGGTTTCTATGAAACCACTTTGAGATGCGCATTCATCTCACCTTTCTTTTATTCAGCAGGTTGGAAGCAGTCTTTTTGTAGAATCTCTGAATAGACATTTTTAAGCCCTTTGTGGCCTATAAGCAAAACGCAAATATCTCCAGATAAAAGCAAGCAAGTAGCTTTATGTAAAACTGCTTTGTGATGTATACTTTTATCTCACAGAGTTAAACCTTTCTTTTGATTCAGCAAGTTGGAAAGTTTTCTTTTTGATAGAATATGCAAAGGGATATTTGGGAGCCCAGTGAAGCCTACGGTGAAAAATCAAATATCCCCTGATAAAAACTAGAAGGAAGCTATCTGTGAAACTGCTTTGTGATGTGTGCATTCATCTCACAGATTTAAATTTTTTTTTTTATTCAGTAGATTTGAAATAGTCTTTTTGTAGAATCTGCAAAGGGACACTTAAGAGCCTTTTAAGGTCTATAAAGAAAAAGGAAATATCCCCAGATAAAAACTAGAAAGAAGTTGTCCGTGAAACTGCTGTATGATGTGTTCATTGATCTCACAGAGTCAAACGATTCTTTTGATTCAGCAAGTTGGAAACCATCTTTTTTTGGAAACTGAGAAGGGACATTTGGGAGCACAGTGAAACCTATAGTGAAAAATGGAATATTCCATGGCAAAATCGAGAAAGAAGCTATCTGTGAAACCATTTTGTGATGTGTGCATTTATCTCATAGAGGGACACCATTCTTTTGATTCAGCATGTTGGAAACAGTCTTTTTGTAAAATCTACGAATGGACATTTGGGAGTTCAGTGAAGCATATAGTGTAAAAGCATATATTTCTTCAGAAAAACTAGAAGGAAACTCTGTAAAAGTGTTTTGTGATGTGAATATTCATTGCGCAGAGTTAAACCTTTCTTTTGATTCAGCAGGTTGGAAACAATCTTTTTGTAGAATCTGTGAATGGACATTTGACAGCCCTTTAAGGCCTATAAGGAGAAAGGAAATATACCCAGATAAAAACTAGAAACTAGTTGTCTGTGAAACGGCTTTGCAAGTGTACCTTTATCGCACTGAGATAAACCTTTATGTAGATTCAGGTATTTGGAAACAGTCTTTTTGTAGAATCTATTGAGGGAATATTTCAGAGCCCAGCGTAGCCTGTACTGAAAAACTGAATGTCCCCTCATAAAAACTAGAAGGAGGCTATCTGTGTAACTGGTTTCTGATATGACCATTCATCTCACAGAGTTAAACCTTTCTTTTCATTCAGCAGTTTGGGAACAGTCTCTTTGTAGAATTGGTGAACTTTTGAGGGTCCAGTGAACCATATAGTGAAAACTGAATATCCCCTGAGAAAAACTAGAAAGAAACTGTATGTGAAAACTTTTGCAATGCGTGCATTCATCGCAGAGTTAAACTTTTTTTTATTATTCAGCCTGTTGGAGTCAGTTTTTTTGTAGAATGTACGAATGGATATTTGTAAACCCTTTGAGGCCTACAAGGAAAAAGTGAATATCCCCTGATAAAAACTAGAAAGAAACTGTCCGTTATACCACTTTGTTATGTGTGCATTCATCTCACAGAGTTAAAATTTTCTTTTGATTCAGCAGTTTGGAACTGTCTTTATGTAGAAACTGAACAGGGACATTTGATAGCCCAGTGAAGACTATAGTGAAAAACCGAATATCCCCTGATAAAAACTAGAAAGAAGCAATCTGTGAAACTGCTTTGTAACGTGTGCATTTATCTCATAAAGTTAAACATTTCTCTTGATTCAGCAGGTTGGAAACAGTCTTGTTGTAGAATCTGCAAAGGAATATTTGGGAGCCCAGTGAAGCCTATAATGAAAAACCGAATATCCCCTGACAAAAACTAAAAAAGCTATCTGTGAAACTGCTTTGTAATGTGTGCATTCATGTCACAGAGTTAAACCTTTCTTTTGATTCAGCAGTTTGGAAACAGTATCTTTGTAGAATCCGTGAAAAACGTATGGGAGCCCAGTGAAGCCTATAGTGAGAAACCCAATATTTCCTGATAAAAACTAGAAGGATACTATCTCTGAATCTGGATTGTATTGTGTTTATTCATCTCAGAGAGTTAAACTTTTCTTTGATTTAGCGGTTTGGAAACAGTCTCTTGGTAGAATCAGTGAAGGAATATTTGGGAGCCCAGTGAAGCCTATAGTGAAAAACAGATTATCTGCTGAGAAAAATGAGAAAGCAGGTATCTGTGGAGCCATTTTGGGATGCGTGTATTCATCTCACAGAGTTAAATGTTTCTTTTGATTCAGCATATTGGAAACAGTTTTTCTGTAGATTCTGAAAAGGGACATTTGAAATCTCTGTGAATCCTACAGTGAAAAAGCAAGTATCACCAGGTAAAAAATGAAAGAAGCTATATGTGAAACCGCTTTGCAATGTGTGCATTAGCCTCACAGAGTTAAACCTTTCTTTTGATTCAGCGGGTTGGAAGCAGTCTTTTTGTAAAATCTGCAAAGGGAGGCCAGTTAAGCCTATAGAGAAAAAACTAATATGCCCAGATACAAACTAAAAAGAAGCTATCTGTGAAACCGCTTTGTGATGTGTGCATTAATCTCACAGAGTTAAGGCTTTCTGTTGATTCAGCAGATTGGAAACAGTCTTTCTGTAGAATCTGCGAAGGGACATTTGAAAGTCCGTTGAGGCCTATATGAAAAAACTGAATATTCCCTAATAAAAACTAGAAAGAAGCTATCTTTCTAGCTGACAAATCTGAACTGATTTGTGGTGTGTGCATTTGTCTCACAGAGTTAAATTTTTCTTTTGATTCAGCAGGTTGGAAACAGTCTTTTTGTAGAAATTGAAAAGGGACATTTGAATGTCCGGTGATGCCTATAGTGAAAAAATGATTATCTCCTGATAAAAACTAGAAGGAAGCTATCTGTGAAACTGGTTTGTTATGTGTGCATTCAACTCACAGAGTTAAACCTTTCTTTTTATTCAGAAGTTTGGAAACCATCTCTTTGTAGAATAGGCAAAGGGATATTTGGGAGCCCAATGAAGCCTAGAGTGAAAACCTGAATATCCCTTGAGAAAAACTAGATTTCAGCTATCTGTGAAACAGCTTTGTGACCTGTGCATTCATCTCACAGAGTTAAACCATTCTTTGATTCAACAGGATGTAAACCCTATTTTTTTTATTCTGTGAGGTGATATTTGAAGGACCTATGAAGCCTATAGTGAAAAACAAAATATCCTCAGATAAAATCTAAAAAGAAGCTATCTGTGAAACCACTTTTGATGTTGCATTCATTCGTGGAATTAAATATTTCTTTTGATTCAGCAGATTGGAAACAGTCTTTTTGTAGAATCTGCAAAGGGACATCTGAAAGTCCTTTGAGGCCTAAATGGATAAAGCAAATTTTTTAGATAAAAGTGAGAAAGAAGCTATCTGTGAATCCACTTTGCAATGCTTGCATTCACCTCACAGAGTCAAAACTTTTTTTATTCAGTAGGTTGGAAACAGTCTTTTTGTAGAATCTGCAAAAAGGACATTTGGGAGCCCAGTGAAGCCTATAGAGAAAAACTGAATAACCCCAGATAAAAACTAGAAAGAGACCATCTGTGAAATGTCTTTGTGATATGTGCATTCATCTCACAGAGTTAAAGATTTCTTTGGATTCAGCAAGTTGGAATCAGTCTTTTTGTAGGATTTGTGATGCGACATTTGATAGCCCGTTGGTGACTCTAAGAAAAAAGGTAATATTCCCTAATAAAAACTAGACAGAAGGTATCTGTGAAACCACTTAGCTATGTGTCCATTAATCTCACAGAGTTAAATTTTTCTTTTGGTTCAGCAGGTTGGAAACTGTCTTTTTTCTAGAATTTGAACAGGGAAATGTGAAAGTGCAGTGAAGACTGTAGTGAAAAATAGAATACCCCTGATAAAAACTAGAAAGAAGCTGTCTGTGACATTGCTTTGCAATATGTGTATTTGTCTCACAGAGTTAAACCTTTCATTTGATTCCACAGGTTGGCAACAGTCATTTTGTAGAATCTACAAAGGAATCTTCATGGGAACCCATGAAGCCTACAGTGAAAAAGTGAGTATCCCCTGAAAAAAACTAGAAGGAAACTATCTGTGAAACTGATTTGTGATGCGTACATTCATCTTACAGAGTTAAACCTTTCATTTGATTCAGCAGTTTGGAAACAGTCTCTTTGTAGAGTTGGAGAAGGAACATTTGGGAGCCCAGTGAAGTCCATAGTGAAAAACAAAATATCCCCTAAGAAAAACCAGAAAGCACTTATCTGTGAAACCACTTTGGGAGGCCCAATGAAGCCTATAATGAAAAACTGAATATCTTCTTATAAAAACTAGAAGGAAGCTATCTGTGAATTGGATTTGTATTGTATGCATTCATCTCACAGAGTTAAACTTTTCTTTTGATGCAGCCGTTTGGAAACAGTCTCTTGGTAGAATCGGTGAATAAACATTTGGGAGCCCAGTGAAGCCTATGGTGAAAAAAAGAATATTTTCTGAGCAAAACTAGAAAGCGGCTACCTGTAAAACCTCTTTGCAATGTGCACATTCATCTCACAGAGTTAAATCATTCTTTTGATTCGGCAGGTTGGAAGTACTTTTTCTGTAGATTCTGCAAAGGGACATTTGAAAGCCCTGTGAATCCTATAGTGAAAAACCAAATATCCACCAGATTAAAAACTAGAAAGAAGCTATCTATGAAACCACTTTGAAATGTTTGTATTCACCTCACAGAGTTAAACCTTTCTTTCGATTCAGCAGGTTGGAAACAGTCTTTTTGTAGAATCTGTGAAGGGACATTTGGGAGCCCAGTGAAGCCTATAGTGAAAAACAGACTATCCCCTGAAAACAAGAATAAGGAAGCTACGTGTGAAACTGGTTTGTGATGTGTGTATTCATCTTACAGAGTGAAACATTTCTTTTGATTCTACAGCTTGGAAACTGTCTCCTGGGAGAATCAGTGAAGGAACATTTGGGAGCTGAGTGAAAATAATAGTGAAAAACTGAATATCCCCTGAGAGAAACTAGAAAGCAGCTATCCGTGAAACCACTTTGGAACATGAGCATTCATCTCACATACTTAAGACTTGCTTTTGATTCATCAGTTTGGAAACCACATTTTGTGGAATCTGGGAAAAGACATCTGAAAGTCCTTTGAGGCCTGTATGGATAAAATGAATATTTACAGATAAAATCTAGATAGAAGCTGTCTGTGAATCAATTTTGCAATGTGTGCATTTACCTCACAGAGTTAAACCTTTCTTTTGATTCAACCAGTTGGAAACAGTCTTTATGTAGAATCTGTGAAGGGATATTTGGGAGCCAAGTGAAGCCAATAGTGAAAAAGAGAATATCCCCAAATAAAAACTAAAAAGAAGCTATCTGTTAATCCGCTTTGCAATGTGTGCATTCACCCCACAGAGTTAAACCATTCTTTTGACTCGGCAAGTTGAAAACAGTCTTTATGTAGAATCTGCACTGGGATATTTGGAAGCCCAGTGAAGCCTATAGTGAAAAACTGAATATCCCCGATAAAAACTAGAAAGAAGCTATCTTTGAAACTGCTTGGCAATGTGTGCATTCACCTAACAGAGTTAAACCTTTTTTTGATTTAGCAGTTTAGAAATAGTCTTTTGTAAAATCTTCTAAGGGACATTTGGGAGCCCAATGAAGCCTATAGTGAAAAACCAAATGTATCCAGATTATAACTAAAAAGAAACTACCTGTGAAACTGCTTTGTGATGTGTGCATTCATCTCAAAGAGTTAAATCTTTCATTTGATTCAGCAGGCTGGAAACAGTCTTTTTGTAGAATCTGCAATGGAACATTTGAAAGCCCTTTGAGGCCTCTAAGGAAAAGTGAATACTACCAAATAAACAGAAGAAAGATAATATCTATCAAGCTGCTTTGCTATGTGTGCATTCATCTTCCAGAGTTAAATATTTTTATTTGGTAAAATGGCAACACTCTTTTTGTAGAAATTGAAAAGGAACACTTGAAAGCCTAGTGAAGCCTATAGTAAATATTGCCTGATAAAAACTAGAAAGAAGATATCTGTGAAACCGATATGAAATGTCTGCATTTATCTCACAATTAAACCTTTATTTTGATTCAGCAGAGTGGAAACAGTCTTTTTGCAAAATCTGTGATGGGATAATTTGTAGCCCAGTGAAGCGTATAGTGAAAAACCATTTACTTTCTGAGAAAAACTAGAAAGGAGCTATCTGTGAAGCCGCTTAGTGACGTCTGCATGTTTCTTATAGAGTTAAACATTTCTTTTGATTCAGCAGGTTGGAAACAGGCTTTCTGTAGAATCTGTGAAGGGACATTTGGGCACCCAGTGAAGCCTATAGTGAAGAACCTAATATCTCCTGATAAAAACTAGAAAGAAGTTATCTGTGAAACCGATTTGTGATGTGGGCATTCATCTCACAGAGTTAATGTTTTTTCTTGATTCAGCAGGTTGGAAACAGTCTTTTTGCAGAATTGACGATGGGCCATTTGAAAGCCCATTTAGGCCTATAGGGAAAAAGAGAATACTCCCTAATAAAAACTGGAAAGAAGCTATCTGTGAAACCACTTTGTGATGTGTGTGATCATCTCACCGAGTTAAATTTTTTCTTTGATTCCACAGGTTGGAAACAGTCTTTTTGTAGAAATTGAAAAGGGACATTTAAATGCCCAGTGTAGCCTATCGTTAAAACCGAATATACTCTGATAAAAAAAAAAAAAAGAAAAAAAAAAAAACTGGAAATAAGCTATCTGTGAAACTGCACTACAAAGTGTGCATTTATCTCACAGAGTTAAACCATTCTTTTCATTCAGCAGTTTGGAAACAGTCTTTTTGTAGAATCTGAGAAGAGACATTTGGTAGTCAAGTGAAGCCTATAGTGAAAAACTGAATATCCTCAGATAAAAAATTACAAAGAAGCTATTTGTGGAACCACTTTGTGATGTGTGCATTCGTCTCACAGAGTTAAATTATTCTCTTGATTCAGCAGATTGGAATCTGTCTTTTTGTACAATCATTGAATGCACATTTGAGGCCTGTATGGAAAGAGCAAATATCCCCAGATAAAAAACAGAGAGAAGCTATCTGTGAAACCACTTGGCCATGTATGCATTAATCTCACAGACATAAACCTTTCTTTTGATTCAGTCGTTTGAAAAAAGTCTTTTGGTAGAAACTGTGAAGAGATATTTGGGAGCTCAGTGAAGTCTATAGTGAAAAACTGAATATCTCCTGATATAAGCTAGAAGAAAGCTATCTGTGAAACTAGTTTGTGATGTGTGCATTCATCTTACAGAGTTAAACCGTTCTTTGGATTCAGCAGTCTACAAAAAAAAAAAAAGTTTTTTTGTAGACTCTGCAAACAGACATTTGAAAGCCTTGTGAAGTGTATAGTGAAAAACAAAATACCCCCTGATAAAAACTAAAATGAAGTTATCTATGAAATTGCTTTTCAATGTGTGCATTCACCTCACAGAGATAAACCTTTCTTTTGATTCAGCAGCTTGTAAACAGTCTTTTTGTAGAATCTGGGAAAGCACATTTGGGAGAGCAGTGAATCCTATAGTAAAAAAACGAATATCTCCAAATAAAAACAAGAAAGAAGCTATCTGTTAAACCACTTTGTTAGATGTACATTCACCTCACAAAGTTAAAGCTTTCTTTTGATTCAGCAGATTGGAAACAGTATCTTTGTAGATTCTGCAAAGGTGCATTTGAAAGCCCATTGAGGCCTACAAGGAAAAATGTGACCATTCCCAAATAAAAACTAGAAAGATGCTATCTTTGAAACTGCTTTGCTTTGTGTGCATTCATCTCACCGAGTTAAATTTTTCTTTTGATTCACCAGGTTGGAAAAAGTCTTTTTTTAGAAAATGAAAATGGACATTTGAAAGCCCAGTGAAGCCTATAGTGAAAAATTGAATATCTGCTGATGAAAAACAAAAAGAAAATATCTGTGAAACAGCTTTTCAATGTGTGCATTCATCTCACAGAGATTAACCATTCTTTTGATTCAGGAGTTTGGAAACAGCCTTTTTGTAGAATATGCAAATGGACATTTGGAAGCCCTTTGAGGCCTATAAGAAAAAGTAGTTATCCCCAGATAAAAACTAGAAAGAGGCTATCTATGAAAACACTTTGTGATGTTTGCATTTATCTCACAGGGTTAAATCTTTCTTTTGATTCAGCAATTTGGAAACAGTCTTTTTGTAGAATCTGCCAAGGGACATTTTGGATCCCAGTGAAGCCTATAGTGAAAAACTGAATATTCCCAGATAAAAACTAGGTAGAGAGTATCTATGAAACTGCTTCATGATGTATGCATTCATCTCACAGATGTAAATCTTTATTTTGATTCAGCAGGTTGGAAAAAGTCTTTTATAGAATGTGCGATGGGAAATTTGAAAACCCATTGAGGCATATAAGGAAAAAGTGAATATTCCCTAATAAAAGCTAGAAAGAAACTATCTGTGAAATTGCTTTTCTATATATGCATTCATCTGACAGAGTTAAATCTTTATTTTGATTCAGCAGGTTGGAAACCGTTTTTTTCTACATTCTGCAAATGGACATTTGAAAGTTCTGTAAAGCCTATAGTGAAATATCATATATCATCTCTAGAAACTAGAAAGAAGCCATCTGTGAAACCGCTTTTTGATGTGTGCATTCATCTCACAGAGTTAAATCTTTCTTTTGATTCAGCAGGTTGGAAACAGTTTTTTTGTAGATTCTTCAAAGGGAACTTTGAAAGCCCTGTGAAGCCTATAGTGAAAAACCAAATATCCCTTTATAAAAACTAGAAAGAAGCTATCTGTGAAACCGCTTTGTGCTGTATGCATTCATTTCACAGAGGTAAATTTTTCTTTTGATTCGGTCCGTTGGAAACAGTCTTTTTGTAGAATCTGTGAAGGGGCATCTGAAAGCTCATTGAGGCCTATATGGGAAAAAGTTAATATTTCCAGATAAAAACTAGAAAGAATCTGTGAATCCACTTTGCAAGTTTGCATTCACATCACAGTGTTAAATCTTTCTTTTGATTCAGCAAGTTGGAAACAGTTTTTGTAGAATCTGCGAAGGGACATTTGGGAGCCCAGTTAAGCCTATAGTGTGAAGAACAAAATATGCAAAGATAAAAACTAGGAAGAAATTATCTGTGAAACTACTTTGTGATGTGTGCATTCATCTCACAGAGTTAAAGCTTTCTTTTTATTCATCAGGTTAGAAACAGTCTTTTTGTAGAATCTGTGCTGAACATTTCAAAGCCTGTTGAGGACACTAAGGGAAAGTGAATATTCCCTAATAAAATATTGAAAGAAGCTATCCGTGATACTGCTTTGCAAGCTGTTCATTTGTCTCACAGAGTCAAATTTTTCTTTTGATTCTGCATATTCGAATCCTTCTTTTTGTACAAATTGAAAAGGACATTTGACAGCCCAGTGAAGCCTAAACTGAAGAACTGAGTATCTCTTGATGAAAACTAGAAAGAAGCTATCTGTGAAACAGTTTTACAAAATGTGCATTTATCTCACAGAGTTAAACATTTCTTTTGATTCAGCAGTTTGGAAACAGTCTTTTTGTAAAATCTGCCAAGGGATATTTGGGAGCCTAGTGAAGCACAGAGTGAAAAACCATATACTTCCAGAGAAAAACTAGAAAGAAGTTATCTGTGAAACTGCTTTGTGATGGGTACATGCACCTTAGAGAGTTAATCCTTTCTTTTGATTTAGCAGGTTAGAAACAGTCTTTTTGTAGAATCTGCCTAGGGCATTTTGGGGCACAGTGAAGCCTATAATGAAAGTCCGAATATCATCTGATTAAAACAAGAAAGAAGCTGTCTCTGAAATCGCTTTGTGATGTGTGCATTCATCTCACAGAGTTAAATCTTCCCTTTGATTCAACAGGTTGGAAACAGTCTTTTTGTAGAATCTGTGAAGGGACATCTGAAAGCCTTTTGAGGCCTATATTTTTTACAAAGCTAATATTTTCAGATAAAAACTGGAAAGAAGATATTCATGAATGCACTTTTCAATCTGTGCTTCCCCTTACATATTTAAACATTTCTTTTGTTTTGTTAGGTTAGACAGAGTCTTTTTGTAGAATTTGTGAAGGGACATTTGAAAGCCCAGTGAAGCCTACAGTTAAAAGCTGAGTATCCCCTGAGAAAAAGCAGAAAGCAGCTCTCTGTGAAACCTCTTTTCGATGTGTACATTTATTTCACAGAGTTAAAGCTTTCTTTTGATTCAGCAGTTTGGGAACAGTCTTTTTGTAGAGTCTGCAACGAAACATTTGAAAAGTTGTTGAGGGCACCAAGGAAAAGTGAATAATCTGTAATAAAAACTAGAAAGAAGTTATCTGTGAAACCACTTTGTGATGTGTGCATTCATCTCTAGAGTTAAGTTTTTTTTCTGATTCAGCAGGTTGGAGATAGTCTTTTGTAGAAATTGGAAAGTGACATTTGAAAGCCCAGTGAAACTTATATCGAAAAACAGAATATCCCCTGATAAAAACTAGAAAGAAGCTGTCTGTTAAACTGTTTTTCAATGTGTGAATTTATCTCACAGTGTTAAACCTTTTTTTTTTTTTTTTTTTTGATTCAGGAGGTTTGAAACAGTTGTTTTGTAAGATCTGTGAAGGCATAATTTTTGAGCTCAGTGTAGCAAATATTTGAAAACCATATATTTCCTGAAAAACTAGAAAGCAGCTCTCTGTGAAACCACTTTGTGATATGTGCAACCTTCTTTTTGATATGGTCAACCTTTTTTTTTTGAGTCAGATCATTAGAAACAGTCTTTTTGTAGAATCCTTATAGGGACATTTGGGAGCACAGTTAAGAATATAGTGAAAAACCGAATATCCCCTGAAAAAAAAAAAAAAAAAAACTAGAAAGAAGTTGTCTATAAAACTGCATTGAGTAGGGCATTCATCTCACAGAGTTAAATCTTTCTTTCAATTCAGCAGGCTGGAAACAGTCTTTCTGTAGTATCTGCGAATGGACATTTGTAAGTCCTGTAATGCCTATAAGGAAAAAATGAATATCCCCCATAAAAATGGGAAAGAAGCAATCCATGAAATCACTATATGATGTGTGCATCCATTTCACATAATCAATTCCTTTGATTCAGGGTGTTGGAAACAGTCTTTTTGTAGAATCAGAGAAGGGACATTTTGGAGCACAGTGAAGCCAATAGGGAAAAACTGAATATCCCTTTTTCAAAACTAGAAAGAAGTTATCTGTGAAACAACTTTGAGATGTATGCATTCATCTCACAGAGTTAAACTTTTGCTTTGATTCAGCAGGTTGGAAACAGTCTTTTCATATAATCGGCAAATGGATATAAGAAAGCCCATTGAGGCCTATAAGGAAAAATCCAATACTGTCTAATAAAAGAATAATCTATCTGTGAAACTCATTTGCAAAGTGCGCATTCATCTCACAGAGTTATTTTATTTTATTTCATTTTTGATTCAGCAAGTTGGAAACAGTCTTTTTGTAAATCTGGCAAACGGACATTTTGCAGGCCAGTGAAGCCATTTGTGAAAATCCAAATATACCCTGATAAAAACTAGAAGAAAGCTATCTGAGAAACTGGTTTGTGATGTGTGCATTCATCTCACCGAGTTAAATTTTTTTTATAGATTTAGCAGTTTGGAAACAGTCTCTTTGTAGAATCGAAGAAGGAACATTTGGGAGCTCAGTGAAGCCTGTAGTGAAAAATTGAATATCCCCTGAGAAAAACCTGAAAGCAGATATTATGAAATCGCTTTGATTTGTGTGCATTCATCTCACAGAGTTAAACTTTCATGTTGATTCAGCAGGTTAGAAGCAGTGTTTTGTAGATTTTGAGAAGAGAGTTTTGAAAGCCCTGTGAAGCTTATAGTTAAAAACAAAATATCCCATGATAAAAATTAGTAAGAAACTATCTGTCAAACAGCTTCATGATGTGTGCATTCATCTCACAAAGTTAAAACTTTCTTTTGATTAAATAGGTTGTAAACAGTCTTTTTGTGGAATCTGCAAAGGGACATCTGAAAGCCCTTTGAGGCCTATATGGAAAAAAGAAATATTTCTCGAAAAAGCTACAAAGAAGCTATCTGTGAATCCACTTTGTAACGTGTGCATTCACCTCACACATTTAAAGCTTTTTTTCCATTCAGCAAATTGGAAACAGTCTTTTTGTAGAATCGGTGATGGACACTTTTGAACCCAGTGTAGCCTATAATGAAAAACCAAATATCCCCAGATAAAAATTAGAAAGAAGCTATCTGTGAAACACTGAATGAGCAAAAACTGGAAGTATCCCCCTTGAAAACTGGCACAAGACAGGGATGTCCTCTCTCACCACTCCTATTCAACATAATGTTGGAAGTTCTGGCTAGGGCAATCAGGCAAGAGAAAGAAATCAAGGGTATTCAGTTAGGAAAAGAAGAAGTCAGATTGTCCCTGTTGGCAAATGACATGATTGTACATTTGGAAAACCCCATTGTCTCAGCCCAAAATCTCCTTAAGCTGATAAACAACTTCAGCAAAGTCTCAGGATACAAAATTAATGTGCACAAATCACAAGCATTCTTATACCCCAGTAACAGACAGAGAGCCAAATCATGAATGAACTTCCATTCACAATAGCTTCAAAGAGAATAAAATAACTAGGAATCCAAATTACAAGGGATGTAAAGGACCTCTTCAAGGAGAACTATAAACCACTGCTCAGTGAGATAAAACAGGACAGTAGCAAATGGAAGAACATACCATGCTCATGGATAGGAAGAATCAATATCGTGAAATTGGCCATACTGCCCAAGGTAACTTATAGAATCAACGCCACCCCCATCAAACTACCAATGACTTCCTTCACAGAGTTGGAAAAAGCTGCTTTAAAGTTCATATGGAACCAAAAATGACCCCGCATTGCTAAGACAACCCTAAGCCAAAAAAACAAAGCTGGAGACCTCACGCTACCTGACTTCAAACTATACTACAAGGCTACAGTAACCAAAACAGCATGGCACTGGTACCAAAACAAAGATATAGACCAATGGAACAGAAAAGAGCCCTCAGAAATAATACCACACTTCTACGGCCATCTGATCTTTGACAAACCTGAGAAAAACAAGAAATGGGAAAAGGATTCCCTATTTAATAAATGGTGCTGGGAAAATTGGTTAGCCCTAAGTAGAGAGCTGAAATTGGATTCCTTCCTTACTCCTTATACGAAAATTAATTCAAGATGGATTAGATACTTAAATGTTAGACCTAAAACCATAAAAACCCTAGAAGAAAACCTAGGTAATACCATTCAGGACATAGGCATGGGTAAGGAATTCATATCTGAAACACCAAAAGCAATGGCAACAAAAGCCAAAATTGACAAATGGGATCTGGTTAAACTAAAGAGCTTCTGCACAGCAAAAGAAACTACCATCAGAGTGAACAGGCAACCTACAGAATGGGAGAAAATTTTTGCAATCTACTCATCTGACAAAGGGCTAATATCCAGAATCTACAAATAACTCAAACAAATTTACAAGAAAAAAACAACCCCATCAAAAAGTGGGCAAAGGATATGAACAGACATTTCTCAAAAGAAGACATTCATACAGCCAACAGACACATGAAAACATGCTCATCATCACTGGCCATCAGAGAAATGCAAATCAAAACCACAATGAGATATCATCTCACACCAGTTAGAATGGCCATCATGAAAAAGTCAGAAAACAAAAGGTGCTGGAGAGGGTGTGGAGAAATAGGAACACTATTACACTGTTGGTGGGACTGTAAACTAGTTCAACCATTGTGGAAAACAGTATGGCGATTCCTCAAGGATCTAGAACTAGAAATACCATATAACCCAGTCATCCAACTACTGAGTATGTACCCAAAGGATTATAAATCATGCTGCTATAAAAACACATGCACACGTATGTTTGTTGCAGCACTATTCACAATAGCAAAGACTTGAAATCAACCCAAATGTCCATCAGTGACAGACTGGATTAAGAAAATGTGGCACGTATACACCATGGAATACTATGTAGCCATAAAAAAGGATGAGTTCGTATCTTTGTAGGGACATGGATGCAGCTGGAAACCATCTTTCTCAGCAAACTATGTCAAGAACAGAAAACCAAACACTGCATGTTCTCACTCATAGGTAGGAATTGAACAATGAGATCACTTGGACACGGGAAGGGGAACATCACACACTGGGCCCTATTGTGTCGAGGGGGGAGAGATGACTTTGGGAGTTATTCCTGATGTAAGTAACGAGTTGATGGGTGCTGACGAGTTGATGGGTGCAGCACACCAACACAGCATGTGTATACATATGTAACAAACCCGCATGTTGTGCACATGTACCCTAGAACTTAAAGTACAATAAAAATAAAAATAAAAATAAAGAAAAAGACAAACCAAAAATTTCCAGATAAAAACTAAAAAGAAGCTGTCTGTGAAACCACCTTGTGGGGTGCATCTCTGAGAGAAAAACATTCTTTAGAAGTAGGTCATAAACATTCTTCTTGTAGAATTAGGGAAGATACATTTTAAAGCCCCTTGAGGACTATGGTGAAAAACCGAATATTCCCAGACAAAAAAACTAGAAAGAAACTATCTGTGAAACTCTTTATGCCGTGTAAATTTATCTCACAGAGTTAAATGTTTGTTTTGATTTAGCATGTTGGAAATACTCTCCTTTTAGAATCTCTGTAGGGACATTTGGGAGCTTATTGAGGCCAATAGTAAAAAAAAGAAAAAAGATTACCTTACATAAAAATTAGAAAGAAGCTATTTTGAAACTGGTTTGTGGTGTGTGGATTCATCTCGCAGTGTTAAAACTGTCTTTAGATTCAGCAGGTTGGAAATAGTCTTTTTGTAGAATCTGGAAACGGACATTTGAGAACCTTTTTAGGACTATAATGAAAAACCCAATATCCCCAGGTAAAAGCTGGAAAGAAGCTATCTGTGAAACTGCATTGTGAAGTGTGGATTTATCTCATAGAGTTAAACTTTTCTTTTCATTCAGCAGGTTGGAAACACTTTTCTTGCAGAATCTGCAAAAAGACATTTAAGAACCCTGTGAGGCCTGTGGTGAAAAACTAAATATCCTCAGATAAAATCTAGAAAACAGCTATTTCTGGAACTACATTGTTTTATGTGGATTCATCTCTAAGAGATAAATATTCCCTTTGATTCTGAAGGTTGGAAATACACTTTTTATAGAATCCGTGGAGGGATAGTTGTGAGCCCTTTAAAGCCTATGGTGAGAAACCAAATATCCCCAGGTAAAAACTACAAATAGGCTATCTGTGAAACTGCTTTGTGATGTGTGGATTTAACTCAAAAGAGTTAAACCTTTCTTTTGATTCAGCAAAGTGGAAACACTCTTCTTGTAGGCTCTGCAAAAAGACATTTGGGGCAAACTGAGGCCTACAATGAAAAACCGAATATCCCCAGATAAAACTAGAAAGAAGCTCTCCATGAAACAGCTTTGTGATTCCTGGATTCATCTAAAAGGGTTGAACCATTTTTTTTTATTCAGCACTCCTTTGGTAGAATCTGTGAAGGGACAATTGGGAGTCCATTGAAGCTTATGGTGAAAAACATAGTATCCCTAGATAAAAACCAGAAAGAAGGGGGCGGAGCAAGATGGACGAATATGAACAGCTCCAGTCTCCAGCTCCCAGCGCAAGCAACACAGAAGAGAGGTGATTTCTGCATTTTCAACTGAGGTACTGGGTTCATCTCACTAGGGAGTGCTGGACAATCATTGCTGGTCAGCTGCTGCAGCCCGACCAGCGAGAGCTGAAGCAGGGTGAGGCATCATCTCACCTGGGAAGTGCAAGGGGGAAGGGAATCCCTTTTCCTAGCCAGGGGAACTGAGACACAAAACACCTGGAAAATCAGGTAACTCCCACCCCTATACTGCACTGTACCAAGGGTCTTAGCAAACGGGCACACCAGGAGATTATATCTCACACCTGGCCAGGAGGGTCCCAGGCCCACATTTGGAGCCTCCATCATTGCTAGCACAGCAGTCTGTGATCTAACTGCAAGGCAGCAGTGAGGCTGGGGGAGGGGAGCCTGCCATTGCTGAGGCTTAAGTAGGTAAACAAAGCCACTGGGAAGCTCAAACTGGGTGGAGCTCACAGCAGCTCAAGGAGGCCTGCCAGTCTCTGTAGACTCCACCTCTGGGGACAGGGCACAGCTAATCAACAACAACAACAACCACAAAGCAGCAGAAACCTCTGCAGATGCAAACAACTCTGTCTGACAGCTTTGAAGAGAGCAGTGGATCTCTCAACATGTAGGTTGAGAACGGAGAAGGGGCAGACTGCCTGCTTAAGTAGGTCCCTGACCTCTGAGTAACCTAACTGGGAGACATCCTCACTAGTGGCAGACCGACACCCCACACCTCACACGGTGGAGTATACCCCTGAGAAGGTTTCCAAAGGAAGAATCAGATAGGTACACTCGCTGTTCAGCAATATTCTATCTTCTGCAGCCTCTGCTGCTGATACCCAGGCAAACAGGGTACGGAGTGGACTTCAAGCAATCTCCAACAGACGTACAGCTGAGGGTCCTGACGGTTAGAAGGAAAACTAACAAACAGGAAGGAAAACCACACCAAAACCACATCAGTACGTCACCATCATCAAAGACCAGAGGCAGATAAAACCACAAAGGTGGGGAAAAAGCAGGGCAGAAAAGCTGGAAATTCAAAAAATAAGAGCGCATCTCCCCCTGCAAAGGAACGCAGCTCATCGCCAGCAACAGATCAAAGGTGGATGGAGAATGACTTTGACGAGATGAGAGAAGAAGGTTTCAGTCCATCAAACTTCTCAGAGCTAAAGGAGGAATTAAGTACCCAGCACAAAGAAGCTAAAAACTTGAAAAAAGAGGGGAAGAACTGATAACTAGAATAAATAATGCAGAGAAGGCCATAAACGAACTGACAGAGATGAAAACCATGACACGAGAAATACATGATAAATGCACAAGCTTCAGTAACTGACTCGATCAACTGGAAGAAAGAATATCAGCGATTGAGGATCAAATGAATGAAATGAAGTGAGAAGAGAAATCTAAAGAAAAAAGAAGAAAAAGAAATGAACAAAGCCTGCAAAAAGTATGGGATTATGTAAAAAGACCAAATCTACTTCTGATTGGGGTCCCTGAAAGTGAGGGGGAAAATGGAACCAAGTTGGAAAACACTCTTCAGGATATCATCCAGGAGAACTTCCCCAACCTAGTAGGTCAGGCCAACATTCAAATTCAGTAAATACAGAGAAGGTCACAGCGATACTCCTCCAGAAGAGCAACTCCAAGACACATAATTGTCAGATTCACCAAAGTTGAAATGAAGGAAAAAATCTTAACGACAGCCAGAGAGAAAGGTCTGGTTACCCACAAAAGGAAACTCATCAGACTAACGGCAGATCTATTGGCAGAAACTCTACAAGCCAGAAGAGAGTGGGGGCCAATATTCAACATTCTTAAAGAAAATAATTTTAAACCCAGAATTTCATATCCAGCCAAACTAATATTCATAAGTGAAGGAAAAATAAAATCCTTTACAGATAAGCAAATGCTGAGAGATTTTGTCACCACCAGGCCTGCCTTACAAGAGACCCTGAAGGAAGCCCTAAACATGCAAAGGAACAACCGATACCAGCCATTGCAAAAACATGCCAAAATGTAGAGACCATCGAGGCTAGGAAGAAACTGCAACTAACGAGCAAAATAACCAGCTAATATCATAATGGCAGGATCAAGTTCACACATAACAATTTTAACCTTAAATGTAAATGGACTAAATGGTCCAATTAAAAGACACAGACTGGCAAACTGGATAAAGAGTCAGGACCCATCAGTTTGCTGTATTCAGGAGACCCATCTCACTTGCAGAGACACACATAGACTCAGAATAAAGGGATGGAGGAAGATCCACCAAGAAAATGGAGAACAAAAAAAAGCAGGGGTTGCAATCCTAGTCTCTGATATAATAGACTTCAAACCATCAAAGATCAAAAGAGACAAAGAAGGCCGTTACATAGTGGTAAAGGGATCAATTCAACAGGAAGACCTAACTATCCTAAATATATACGCACCCAATACAGGAGCACCCAGTTTCATAAAGCAAGTCCTTAGAGACTTACAAAGAGACTTATTCTCCCATACAATAATAATGGGAGACGTCAACACCCCACTATCAACATTAGACAGATCAACAACACAGAAAGTTAACAAGGATATTCAGGAATTGAACTCATCTCTGCACCAAGCAGACCTAATAGACATCTACAGAACTCTCCATCCCAAATCAACAGAATATACATTCTTCTCAGCACCACATCACACTTATTCCAAAATTGACCACATAATTGGAAGTAAAGCACTCCTCAGCAAATGTACAAGAACAGAAATTATAACAAACTGTCTCTCAGACCACAGTGCAATCAAACTAGAACTCAGGACTAAGAAACTCAATCAAAACCACTCAACTACATGGAAACTGAATAACCTGCTCCTGAATGACTACTGGGTACATAACGAAATGAAGGCAGATAAAAAGATGTTCTTTGAAACTAATGAGAACAAAATGCAACATACCAGAATCTCTGGGACATATTTAAAGCAGTGTGTAGAGGGAAATTTATAGCACTAAATGCCCACAAGAGAAAGCTGGAAAGATCTAAAATGGACATTCTAATATCACAATTAAAAGAACTAGAGAAACAAGAGCAAATACACAAAAAGCTAGCAGAAGGCAAGAAATGACTGAGATCAGAGCAGAACTGAAGGAGATAGAGACACAAAAAACTTCCAAAAAGTCAATGAATCCATGAGTTGGTTTTTTGAAAAGATCAACAAATTTGATAGACCACTAGCAAGACTAATAAAGAAGAAAAGAGAGAAGAATCAAATAGACACAATAAAAAATGATAAAGGTGATATCAACACTGACGTCACAGAAATACAAACTCCCATCAGAGAATACTATAAACACCTCTATGCAAATAAACTAGAAAATCTAGAAGAAATGGATAATTTCCTGGACACTTACACTCTCCCAAGACTAAACCAGGAAGAAGCTGAATCCCTGAATAGACCAATAGCAGGCTGTGAAATTGAGGCTACAATTAATAGCCTACCAACCAAAAAAAGTCCTGACCAGATGGATTCACAGCTGCCTTCTATCAGAGGCAGAAGGAGGAGCTGGTATCATTCCTTCTGAAACTATTCCAATCAAGAGAAAAAGAGGGAATCCTCCCTAACTCATTTTATGAGGCCAACATCATCCTGATACTCAAACCTGGAAGTGACACAACAAAAAAAGAACATTTTAGACCAATATCTCTGAGGAACATCAGTGCAAAAATACTCAATAAAATACTGGCAAACCGGATTCAGCAGCACATCAAAAAGCTTATTCACCATGATCAAGTGGGCTTCATCCCTGGGATGCAAGGCTGGTTCAAAATACACAAATCAATAACCATAATCCAGCATATAAACAGAACCAAAAACAAAAACCACATGATTATCTCAATAGACGCAGAAAAGACCTTTGACAAAGTTCAACAGCCCTTCATGCTAAAACGTTCAATAAATTTGGTATTGATGGGACACATCTCAAAATCGTAAGAACTATTTATGCAAACCCACAGCCAATATCATACTGAATGGGCAAAAACTGGAAAAATTCCCTTTGAAAACTGGCACAAGCCAGGGATTTCCTCTCTCACCACTCCTATTCAACATACTTTTGGAAGTTCTGGATAGGGCAATCAGGCAAGAGAAGTAATTAAAGGGTATTCAGGTAGGAAATGAAGAACTCAAATTGTCCCTGATTGCAGATGACGTGATTATATATTTAGAAAACCCCATCATCTCAGCCCAAAATCTCCTTAAGCTGATAAGCAACTTCAGCAAAGTATCAGGATACAAAATTAACGTGCACAAATCACAAGCATTCTTATACACCAGCAACAGACAAACAGAAAGCCAAATCATGAATGAACTTCCATTCACAATTGCTTCAAAGAGAATAAAATATCTAGGAATCCAACTTACAAGGGATGTAAAGGACCTCTTCAATGAGAACTACAAACCACTGCTCAGTGAGATAAAACAGGACACAAACAAATGGAGGAACATACCATGCTCATGGATAGGAAGAATCAATATCACGAAAATGGCCATACTGCTCAAGGTAATTTATAGATTCAATGCCATCCCCATCAAGCTACCAATGAGTTTCTTCACAGAATTGGAAAAAACGGCTTTAAAGTTCGTATGGAACTAAAAATGCTCACATTGCCAAGACAATCCTAAATCAAAAGACCAAAGCTGGAGGCATCACGCTACCTGACTTCAAACTATAGTGAAAGGCTACAGTAACCAAAACAGGATGGTACTGGTACCAAAACAGAGATATAGACCAATGGAACAGAACAGAGTCCTCAGAAATAATACCACACATCTACAGCCATCTGATCTTTGACAAACTTGACAAAAACAAGAAATGGGGAAAGGATTCCCTGTTTAATAAATTGTGCTGGGAAAATTGGCTAGCCATAAGTAGAAAGCTGAAACTGGAATCTTACCTTACTCCTTATACGAAAATTAATTCAAGATGGATTAGATACTTAAATGTTAGACCTAATACCATAAAAACCCTAGAAGAAAACCTAGGTAATACCATTCAGTACATAGGCATGGGCAAGGACTTCATATCTAAAACACCAAAAGGAATGGCAACAAAAGCCAAAATTGACAAATGGGATCTAATTAAACTGAAGAGCTTCTGCACAGCAAAAGAAACTACCACCAGAGTGAACAGGCAACCTGTAGAATGGGATAAAATCTTTGCAATCTACTCATCTAACAAAGAGCTAATATCCAGAACCTATAAAGAACTCGAACAAATTTACAAGAAATAAAACAAACAACCCCATCATAAACTGGGCAAAGGATATGAACAGACGTTTCTCAAAAGAAGACATTCATACAGCCAACAGACACATGAAAAAATGCTCGTCATCACTGGCCATCAGAGAAATGCAAATCAAAACCACAATGAGATACTATCTCACACCAGTTAGAATGGCAATCATTAAAAAGTCAGGAAACAACAGGTGCTGGAGAGGATGTGGAGAAATAGGGACACTTTTATACTGTTGGTGGGATTGTAAACTAGTTCAACCATTATGGAAAACAGTATGGCAATTCCTCAAGGATCTAGTTTTAGAAGTACCATATGACCCAGCCATCCCATTACTGGGTATATACCCAAAGGATTATAAATCATGGTGCTATAAAGACACATGCATACGTATGTTTATTGCGGCACTATTCACAATAGCAAAGACTTGGAATCAACTCAAATGTCCATCAGTGACAGACTGGATTAAGAAAATGTTGCACATATACACCATGGAATACTATGCAGCCATAAAAAAGGATGAGTTTGTGAACTTTGTAGGGACATGGATGCAGCTGGAAACCATCATTCTCAGCAAACTATCACAAGAACAGAAAATCAAACACCACATGTTTTCACTCATAGGTGGGAACTGAACAATGAGATCACTTGCACTCGGGAAGGGGAACATCACACACCGGGGCCTATCATGGGGAGGGTCAGGGGGCGGGATTGCATTGGGAGTTATACCTGATGTAAATGATGAGTTGATGTGTGCTGACGAGTTGATGGGTGCAGCACACCAACATGGCACAAATATACATATGTAACAAACCTGCACGTTATGGACATGTACCCTGGAACTTAAAGTATAATAATAATAATAATAACACAGAAAGAAGTTATTTGTGAAATTACTTTCTAATGTGTGGATTCAACTCATAGAATTAATCCTTTCTTTCGATGCAGCAGGTTGGAAGCATTCTTTTGTTAGAATATGTGAAGGGATATTTGGGAGTCCATTGAGGCCTATAGTGAAAAACAGATTATTTGCAGATAAAAACTAGAACGAAGGTATCTGTTTAACTGCTTTGTGATGTATGGATTCATCTCACAAAGTTAAAACTTTCTTTTGATTCAGCTTGTTTGAAACACTCTTCTGGTAGAATCTGCAATGGAACATTTCAGAGCCCATTGATTGCTATAATAAAAAACCGAATACTCATAGGGAAAAGTACAAAAAAGTTATCAGTGAAACTGCTTTGTGATGTGTGGATGCAAATCACAGAGTTACAGCATTCTTTTCATTTAGCAGGTTGAAAAAAACTTCTTTAAGAATCTGCTAAAGGACATTTGGGAGTCCATTGAGGCCTATGGTGAAAAACCAAATATCCCCAGATAAAAACTAGAAAGAAACTATGTGAGAAACTGCTTTGTGATGTGTGGATTCGTCTTACAGAATTAAATCTTTGTTTTGATTCAGTAGATTGGAAACACTCTTCTTGTAGAATCTGTGAATGGACATTTGGGAGTATATTGACGCCTATGGTGAAAAACCGAATATCCCCAGATGAAAACTAGGTAGAAGTGATCTGTGAAACTCCTTTGTGATGTGTGGAATCAACTAACAGAGTTAAACATTTCTTTTGATTCAGCACGTTGGAAACACTCCATTT
The DNA here is from genome assembly GCF_007565055.1 of Rhinopithecus roxellana. Lineage (NCBI taxonomy): Eukaryota > Metazoa > Chordata > Mammalia > Primates > Cercopithecidae > Rhinopithecus > Rhinopithecus roxellana. The sequence continues at coordinate 126,620,078 of NC_044559.1, read as the reverse complement.
GTGGAATCTGCAAAGGGATATTCGGAAGCCCCTTGAGGTGTATGGTGAAAAACGAAATATCTTCAGAAAAAAAAGGAGAAAGAAGCTATTTGTGTATCTGTGAAACTGCTTTGTGAAGTTTGCATTCATCTCACAGAGTTAAACCTTACTTTTGATTCTGCAGGTTAATAACACTCTTATTGGAGAATCTATGAAGGGACATTTGTAACCCATTGAGGACTATGGTGAAAAAATGAAAATTCCCAGAATAAAACTAGAAAGAAGATATCTGTCAAACTGCTTTTTGATGTCTGGACGAATCTCTCCGTGATAAAACTTTCTTTTGATTCAGCCGGTCGGAAACACGATTCTGTTAGAATATGCAAAAAGATATATGGGAGCCCACTGAGGCCTATGGTGAAAAACCGAATATCCTCAAATAGAAACAGGAAATAATCTACATGTGAAACTGTTCTTTTATTGTGTACATTCACCTCTTAATGTTAAAACTTTCTTTTTATTCAGGAGATTAGAAACACTCTTTGAGAATCGGTGAAGAAACAGTTGGGCGTCTGCTGGGGCCTATGGTGAAAAATAGAAATCTGCCAGATAAACTAGAAAGAAATTATCTGTGAAATGGCTTTGTGATGTGTGGATTCATCTAATAGAGTTAAAACATTTTTTTATTTCAGGAGGTTGAAAATACTCTTCTTGATGACTCTGTGATGGGACGTTTTGTGGCCCATTGAGGGTGATGTTGAAAAGCTATCTGTGAAACTGCTTTGTGATGTGTGGATTCATTTGACAGAATTACACCTTTTTCTTTGATTCAGCAAGTAAGAAACACTATTTTTGTTGAAACTGCAAAGGGTCATTTGGAAGCACATTGATGCTAATGGTGAAAATCCGATATCCCAATATGAAAACTAGAAAAAAGCTATTTGTGAAACTGCTTTGGGATGTGTAGATTCATCTCACAGAGTTAAACCTATGTTTTGCTTCAGCAGGTTGGAAACACTCTTCTGAAAGAATGTGCAAAGGGACATTTTGGAGCCCATGAGGTCAGAAGCTATTGGTGAAACTATTTTGTTATGTTGGATTCATCTCTCAGAGATAAACCTTTTTTTTTTTTTTTTCATTCAGCAGATTAGAAACACTCTTCTTCTAAAATCTGTGAAGTGACATAGGGGATCCCATGAGGCCTAGGAGAGAAACAAAATATCCCCAGAAAAAAACTACAAAGAAGCTATTTGTCAAACTACTTTGTGATATGTGGATTCATCTCACAAAGTTAAATTTTTCTTTTGATTCAACTAGTTGGAAACACTCTTTTTGTAGAGTATGCAAAGGAATACTTGGGAGTCTATAAGTCCTATGGAGAAAAATTGAATATCCACAGATAGAGACTAGAAAGAAGTTATCTGTAAAACTACTTTGTGATGTGTGGATTCATCTCTTAGAGTTAAACCTTTCTTTATATTCAGCAGGTTGGAAATATTCTTCTGGTAGAATATGCAAAATGCAATTTGGGAACCCAGTGAAACCTATGGTGAAAAGAAGAACATCCTCCTATAAAAACTGGAAAGAAGCTATACGTGAAACAGTTTTTTGATGGGTACTTTCATCTCTCTGACTTATGCCTTTCTTTTGATTTAGCAGGTTGGAAACACTCTTCTTGCAGAATCTGCAATGGAACACTTTGGAGACCATGGAGGCCTATGGTGAAAAAGAGAAAATCTCCAGATAAAAACAAGGAAGAAGTTACCTGTGAAACTGCTTTGTAATTTGTAGATCCATCTCACAGAGTTAAACTTTCCTTTTGATTTAGCTAGTTATAAACAGTCTTTTTGTATAACCTTTGAGAAAACATTTGGGACCCTATTAAAGCCTGTGGTGAAAAACTGAATATCCCCAAACAAAAAGTAGAAAAAATGCTATGACTGAAACAGCTTTTTAATGTGTGTATTCATCTCACAGAATTAAAAAATTCTTTTGTTAACCATGTCAGAAATGGAGGCTTCAGGCCTCTGGTGAAAAACCAAATATCACCAGATAATAACTAGAAAGAAGATCTCTGTGAAGCTGTTTTTTTGTGATGCATGCATTCATCTTTCAAAAATAAAGCTTTCTTTTGACTCAGCAGCGTGGAAACACTCTTCTTGTAGAATCTGAGAACTGACGTTTAGAAACTAATGAGTCCTTTGATGAAAAATAGAATATCCCCAGATAAAAACTAGAAAGAAACTGTCTGTGAAACTGCTTTTTGATGTGTAGATTCATCTCACAGAGTTAAACCTTTCTTTTGCTTCAGCACTTTGGAAACACACTTCTGGTAGAATCTGCTAATAAACATTTTGGAGCCCACTGAGACCTATTGTGATCAACCGAATATCACCAGATAAAAAATAGAAAGAAGTTAACTGTGAAACTTTTTTGTTGTGTGGATTCAGGTCACAGAGCTAAATCTTTCTTTCCATTCAGCAAATGGGAAACACTTTTCTTGTAAAACCTGGGAAATTACATTTGGAAGCCCATTGAAGCCTATGGTGAAATATCAAATATCCCCTGAACAAAAATTAGAAGAAAACGATCTGTAAAAGTGTTTTGTGATGAGTGGATTCATCTCACAGAATTAAACTTTTCTTTTGATACAGCAGGTTGGAAACACTATGATTGTAGAATCTGCAATGGTTCATTTTAAATTCCCTTGAGTCTCGTGGTGAAAAATGGAATATCCCAGTTGAAAAGCATAAAGAAACTATCTGTGAAACTTCCTTGTGATGTGTGGATACATCTCACAGAGGTAAACTTTTCTTAATATTAGCAGCTTGGAAACACCCTTCTTGTAGTAGCTGTGAAGGGAAATTTGAGAGGCCATTGATGTCTTTGATGAAAAACCAAATATCTACAGATGATAACTAGAATGTAGCTATCTGGGAAACTGCTTTGTGATGCTTGGATTCACCTCACGGAGTTAAACATTTCTCTTGATTCAGAAGGTTAAAAAACACTCTTTTTGCAGAATCTGCGAAGGGACATTGGGAACACATTGATGCCTATAGTGAAATACCAAATATCTCCAGATAAAAAATAGAAAGAAGCTACTTGTGAGGCTGCTTAGTGATGTGTGGATTCATCTGACAGAGTTAAAACTTTCTTTTGATTCCGCATGTTGCAAACACTGTTCTTGTAGAATCTGACAAGACATTTCTGGGAGTCCATTGACGTCTATTGTGAAAAACAGAATATCCCCAGATAAAAACTACAAAGAAGTTATCTGTGAAACTCCTTTGTGATGTGTGGATTTGTATCACAGATTTAAAATTTACATTTTATTCAGTATGTTGGAAACTCTCTTCTGGTAGAATCTGTGAAGGGATATTTGGGAACCCTTTGAGACCTATCACAAAAAACAGAATATCCACAGATAAAAACTAGAAAGAAGCTACCTGTGAAACTGCTTTGTGATGTGTGGATAGATCTCACAAAGTTAAATTTCTTTTGATGCAGCATGTTGGAAACACTCTTCTTGTGGTGTCTGCAAAGGGACATTTGAAAGCCCTTTGATGCCTATGGTGAAAAACTGATTTTCCCCAGATAAAAACTAGAAAGAAGCTATTTCCAAAACTCTTTTGTGATGTGTGGCTTCATTTTTCAGAGATAAAACTATCTTTTTTTATTTAACAGGTTAGAGGCAAAACTCTTGTAAAATCTGTGAAGGAACATTTGGGAACCCATTGAGGCCTAAGGGGAAAAACCGAATATCCCCAGATATGAATGAGAAAGAAGTTATCTGTGAAACTGCTGTGTGATGTGTGGATTCATCTCATTGAGTTAAACCTTCTCTTTTGATTCAGCAGATTTAAACACTATGCTTGCAGAATGTGCAAAGGGACGACATTTGGGAGCCCATTGAGGTCTATGGTAAAAAAATGAATATACCCAGATAAAAACTAGAAGAAGCTACCTCTGAAACTGACTTGTGATGGTTTGATTCATCTCACAGAATTAAACCTTTCTTTTGATTCAGTAGGTTAGACACACTATTCTTGGAGAATCTGTGAAGGAATATTTGGGAGTTCATAAAATCTATGGTAAAAACAAAATATCCCCAGATAAAAACTAGAAAGAAGCTATCTATCAAACTGCTTGGCTATGTGTGGATTCATCTCTCAATGTTAAATGTTACTTTTCATTTGGCAAGTTGGAAACACTCTTCTGGTACAATATGCCAAGGAACTTTTGATAGTCCTTTGAGGCCTGTAGTGAAAATGGAATATCCTCAAAAAAAAAAAAAAAAAAAAAGAAATGAAAAGAAAAAACAGAAAAAAGATAACAGTGAAACTACTTTGTGATGTGTGGATTCATCTCACAGAGTTAAACCTTCCTTTGATTCAGCAGGTTGGAAAAATTCCTCTTAAAGTATCTGCAGTTGCCAATTAGTAGCCCTTTAAGGTGAAAAGCAGAATATTCCCAGGTAAAAAGTAGAAAGAAGGTAGCTGTGAAAGTGCTTTGTATTGACTACATTCATCTCATAGAGTTAAACATTTCTCTTTATTCAGCAGGTCAGATACACTCTTGTTGTGGACTCTGCAAAGGGACATTTGAAATCCCCTTGAGGCCTACATTGAAAAACTGAGTATCACCTGATGAAAAGCATAAAGAAGCTATCTATGAAACTGCTTTGTGATGTGTATATACATCTCACAGAGGTAAAGCTTTCTTTAGATTCAGCAGGTTGGAAACAATCTTCTTGTAGAATTTGCAAAGTAAAATTTTAGAGCCTATTGAGATATATGGTGAAAAACAGAATATCCACAGATAAGAACTAGAAAGCAGCTATCTGGAAACTGCTTTGTGATGTTTCGATTCATCTCACATAATGAAACTTTTCTTTTGATTCTGTGTGTTGAAACAGTCTTCATGCAGAATCTGTAATGGTACATTTGGGAGTCCAATGAGTCCTATGTTGAAAAACAGCATATCCCCAGATAAAAACTAGAAAGAAGCATTCTGTGAAAGTACGTTCTGTTGTGTTGTTTCACCACATAGAGGTAAGCCACTCTTTTGATTCAACAGGTTATACACATTTTTTGCAGAATCTGTGAAGGGACATTTGGTAGGACATTGACGTTTATGGTGAAAAACCGAATATCCCCAGATATAAACTAGGAAAGAGCTACTGTGAGACTACCTTGTGATGTTTGGGTTCAACTCCAGAGTTAAACCTTTCTTCTCATCCAGCAGGTTGGAATAACTATTCTGGTAGAATCTGAGAAAAGACATTTTGAAGAACATTTAGGCCTATGATGAAAAACTGAATATCCCCAAATAAATACTAGAAAGAAACTATGTGTGAAAGTTTCGTGACATGTGGATTCATCTCTCAGAGACAAACATTTCTTTTGATATAACAGGTTGGAAACACCCTTCTCGAATCTGTGAAGGCACATTGTGGAGCCCATTGATGCCTAAGGTGAAAAATTGAATTTCCCCAGGTAAAACCAGCTGGAAGCTATCTGTGAAACTGCTTTGCGTTGTGTTGATTCATCTCACAGTGTTAAACGATGCTTTGGATTCAGCAGGTTGTATATACTCTTCTTGTAGAACCTTAAAAGGGGCATTTCAAAGTCCATTGATGCCTATGCAGAAAAACCGAATATCCCCAGATAGAAACTATAAAGAAGATATCTGTGAAACTGCTTTGTCATTTGTGGATTCATCTCACAGAGTTAAATCTTCCTTTTGATTCAGGAGGTTTGAAACACTCTTCTTGTAGTATCTGCAAAGGGACATTTGGGAGCCCATTGATGTCTGTGGTGAGAAACCAAATATCCACAGATAAAAACTAGAAAGTATCCATGTGGGAAACTTCTTTGTGATTAGTTGATCCACCTAATGGAGGGAAACCTTTCTCTTGATTCAGCAGGTTGGAAACACTCTTTTGCAGTATCTGTGAAGGGACATTTAGGAACACATTGACGCTTATGCTGAAAATTTGAATATTCCCAGATTGAAAAAAAAAACTATCTATGAGAATGCAGAGTGAAGTTTGGATTTATCTCACAGAGTTATACCTTTCTTTGATTCAGCAAATTGGAAACACTGTTCTTGTAGAATCTGAAAAGGGGCATGTCGGAGCCCATTGTTATCTATGGTAAAAAACAGAATATCTTCAGAAAAAAACTAGAAAGAAACTACCTGTGAAACCACATTGTGATGTATGGATTCATCTTATAGAGTTTAACTTTTCTTTTGATTCAGTAGGTTGGAAACATTCTTCTGATAGAATCTGCAAAGGGAATTTTGGAAGCCCTTTTAGGCTGATGGTGATAAACAGAATATCCACAGATAAAAACTAGAAAAAAAGCCATCTGTGAAACTGTTTTGTGATGTGTGGGTTCATCTCAAAAAGTTAACACTTTATTGTGATGCAGCATGGTGGAAACGCTCTTCTTGTAGGATCTGCCAAGGGATATTTGGAAGTCCATTGATGCATATGGTGAAAAACTGAATATCACCATATCAAAACTAGAAATAAACCATCTGTGAAACTGTTTTGTGATGTGTGGATCCATCTCAAAGAGAAAACCCTTTCTGTTTATTTAGCCGGTTGGAAAGAAACTTCTTTAGAATCTGTGAAGAGACATTTGGAAGCCCACTGAGACCTATGGTAAAAAAACAAATATCCCCAGATATAAATTAGAAAGAAGTTATCTGTGAAACTGTTTTGTGATGTGTGCATTCATCTCACAAAGTTATACCTTCCTTTTGATTCAGCAGATTGTAAACACTCTTTTTGTAGAATCCGAGAAGGGACATTTGGGATCCCAAGATGCCAATGGTGAAGAACAGAATATCACACGTAAAAACTGGAAAGAAACTATCTGTGAAACTGCTTCATGATATGTGGATTCATCTCACCATATTAAACGTTTCTTTTTATTAGGTGGTTAGAAACGCTCTTCTTGTATAATCTGCAAAAGAACATTTAAAAATTCATTGATGTTCATGGTGAAAAACCGAATATCCGCAGGTGAAACCTAGAATGAAGCTATCTGTGAAACTGTTTTGTGATGTGTGGATTAATCTCTCAGAGAGAAACGTTTCTTTTGATTCAGCAGTTTGGAAACACTGTTCTTTTAGAATATACAAAGGTACATTTAGAAACCCATTGAAACCTATGGTGAAAAACAGAGCATCCTCAGATAAAAACTTAAAAGAAGCTATCTGTCAAACTGCTTTGTGATGTGTGGATTCATCTCAATGAATTAAACGACTCTTTTGATTCAGGTGGTTGAAAACACTCTACTTTTAGAAACTGTAAAGGGATATTTTGTAGCCATATGAGGCCTATGGTAAAAACTGAATATCCCCAGATAAAAACTAGAAAAAAGCTATCTGTGAAACTGCTTTGTGATTTGTGGATTCATCTAATGGAGTCAAACCTTTTTTTTGTTTCAGCAGGTTTGAAACCCTCTTCTTGTAGAATCTGCTTATGGACATTTGAAAGCCCATTGAGGCTACTGGTAATAAAATGAGTATCTTCAAATAAAAACCAGAAAGAAGCTATCTGTTTAACTGTTTCATGATGTGTAGTGTCATCTCACAAAGTTGAAACTTTCTTTTGATAAAGCAGGTTGGAAACAACCTTCTTGATGAATCTGCAGTGAGACATTTTGGAGCCCACTGTGGCATATGGTAAGAAAACAAATATCCTCAGATAGAAACTAGAAAGAAGCTACCTGTGAAACGCTTTGTGATGTGGATTCATCTCACTGAGTTGAATCTTTCTTTTTATTCAGCACTTTGGAAACACACTTCTTGTAGAATCTGTGAAGGGAAATTTGGAAGCCCATGAGTCTAATGTGAAAAAATGAATATCTCCAGATAAAAACTAGAAACAAACTATCTGTGAAACTGCTTTGTGCTGAGTGAAGTCAACTCACAGAGATAAATCTTACTTTTGATTTAGCAGGTTGGAAATGCTCTTCTTGTAGAATCTGCAAAGGGACATTTGAAAACTTATTGAGGCTTATGGTGAAAAATCAAATATCTCCAGATTAAAAGTAGAACCTTTCTTTTGATTCAGCAGGTTGGAAACACTACTCCTGTAGAATCAGTGAAGGAACATTTAAGTGCCCAGTGAAGCCTATGGTGAAAAGCTGAATATCCACAGATAACAACTGGAAGTAGCTGTGTGTGAAACGTCTTTGTAATGTGTGGATTAATCTCAAAATTTACTTTTTCTGTTGATTCTGCATGTTGGAAACAGTCGTCTTGTAGAATTTGTGTAGGGATATTTGGGAACTTATTGAGGCCTATGGTTAGAAAAAGAATATCTCCAGGTAAAACTGGAAAGAAGCTCTCTGTGAGACTGCTTTGTGATATGTGGATTCATCACACAGATTTGAGTCTCGCTTTTCATTCAGCAAGTTAAAAACACTTTTCTTGTAGAGTCTGCAAAGAGACATTTGAAAGCTTTTTGAGGCCTGTGGTGAAATACCAAATATCCTGAGAAAAACTAGAAAGATCTTACCTGTGAAACTGCTTTGCAATGTGTTTATTCATCTCACAGATTAAAACCTCTCTTTAGATTCAGCAGGTTGGAAACACTCTTTTGGTAGAATCCGCTTACAGACATTTGAAAACCCATTGAGGCTATTGGTAATAAAATGAATATTTTCAGATAAAAACTAGAAAGAAGTCATCTTTTTAGCTGTTTCATGATGTGTAGATTCATCTCACAAAGTTGAACCTTTCTTTTGATTCAGCAGGTTGGAAACAATCTTCTTGATGAGTCTGCAATGGGATATTTAGGAGCCCATTGTGGCATATGGCGAGAAACAAAATATCCTCAGATAGAAACTAGACAGAAGCTATCTGTGAAACTGTTTTGTGATCTCTGAATATTTGGTTTTTCACCATAGGCCTCACTGGGCACTTAAATGTTCCTTTGCTGATTCTTCAGGAGTAGTGTTTCCAACCTGCTGAATCAAAAGAAAGGTTCCACTTTTAATCTGGAGATATTTCATTTTTCACCATAAGCCTCAATAAGTTTTCAAATGTCCCTTCACAGATACTTTTTCTGTTGATTCTACAGGTTGGAAACAGTCTTCTTGTAGAATCTGTGAAGGGACATTTGAGAGCTTACTGAAGCCTGTGTCTAGAAAAAGAATATCTCCAGGTAAAACTGGAAAGAAGCTCTCTATGAGACTGCTTTGTGATTTGTGGATTCATCTCACAGATTTGAGTCTTGATTTTCATTCAATAGGTTAAAAACACTTTTCCTGTAGAGTCTGTGAAGGGACATTTGGAAGCTTTTTGAGGCCTGTGGTGAAACACCGAATATCTTCAGAGAAAAACTGGAAAGACGTTACCTATGAAACTGCTTTGTGATGTGTTGATTCAACTCACAGAATAAAATCTGTGTTTAGATTCAGCAGGTTGGAAACACTCTTCTGGTAAAAGCTGTGAAGGGACATTTGGAAGCCTGTTGAGGCCTATGCTGAAAAATCAACTATCCTCAGACAAAAAACCAAAAAAACAAACAAACTAGAAAAAAGGTATATGTGAAACTGTTTTTTGAAGTGTACAATTTTCTCTGAGATGATGCAATCAGTAAAACTGCTTTGTGATATGTGGATTTATCTCCAATATCTAAACCTTTCTTTTGATTCAGCAGATTGTGAACACTCTTCTTATAAAGTCTAAAAAAAGATATTTGGGATCCTACTGAGGCCTATGGTGAAAAATCGAGTATCCAAGATAGAAACTAGCAAGAAGCTATCTGTGAAACTGCTTTGAAATGTGTGCATTCATCTCACAGAGTTAAAACTTTCTTTGGATTCAGCAGGTTGGAAACACTTTTCTGGTACAACCTATGAAGGGACATTTGGGGTCCTATTAAGACCTATGGTGAAAAACCAAATATCCCCCGATAAAATTAGAAAGAATCAATCTGTTAACTGCATTGTGATATGTGGATTCACCTCAGAGAGTTAAGCCTTTCTTTGATTCAGCAGGTTGGAAAACCTCTTCTTAAAATGGTAGAAAATTGAAAATGCTCAGATAAAAACCACAAAGAAGCTATCTGCTTTCTGATGAGTTGATTCATCTCAAAGTGTTAAACCTTTATTTTGATTCTGCCAGTTGGAAACGTTATTTTTGTAGAATCAGTAAAGGGAAGTCAGAGAACACATTGAGGTCTATGGTGAAAAATTGAACATCCTCAGGAAAAAAAAATGAAAAAAGCTATCTGTGAAATTGCTTTGTGATGTGTGCATTCATCTCACACACTTAAAACTTTCTTGTGGTTCAGCAGGTTGGATAAACTTTTCTGGTAGAATAGTGAAGATACATTTGGGAGCCCATTGAGGCATATGGTGAAAAACCGACTATCTCTAGATATAAACTAGATGGAAGCTATCTGTGAATCTGCTTTGTGATGTGTAAATTTATGTCTCAGAGATAAATCTTTTTTGGGGGGATACAGCAGGCTGAAAAAACTCTTTTGCAAAATCTGTGAAGGAACATTTGTGAGCTTTTAGAGCCCTGTTGTGAAAAACTGAATATCCCTAGATAAAGCTAGAAAGAAGATATCTTTGAAACTGCTTGGTGATATGTGGATTCATTACACAGAGTTAAGCCTTTATTTTGATTCAGCAGCTTGGAAACACTCTTTTTGTAGAATTTGCAAAAGGAAATTTATGAGCCCATTGAGGCCTATGGAGAAAAAATTGAATATCCCATAATAAGAACTATAAACAATCTATCTTTCAAAGTGCTTTGTGATGTGCTGATTCATCTCACATCATTTATTTTGATTCAGCAGTTTGGAAACATTCTTCTTGTAGAACCTGAGAAAAGGCGTTTGGGAGCCCATTAAGGCTTGCAGTGAAAAACTCATTATCCCCATTTAAAAATTAGTAGGAAGCTATCTAAGAGACTGCTTTGTGATGTGTGGATGCATCTCACAGAAATAAACCTTTCTTTTGATTGAACAGGTTGGGAAAACTCTTCTTTTAGACTCTGCAAGTGGACATTTGGGAGCCCATTGAAGACTATGTTAAAAAAACAAAATAACCCCAGATAAAAACTAGAAAGAAGTGACCTGTGAAACTCCTTTGTGATGTGTGGATTAATCTCAGAGAGTTAAATCTTTCTTTCGATTTAGCAAGATGGAAGCAGTCTTCTTATAGAATTGGCAAAGGGACATTTTGAAGCCCATTGAGGCCTATAATGAATAACCTAATACAACCAGATAAAAACCATAAAGAAGCTATCAGTAAAACTGCTTTGTGATGTGTGGATTTATATCACAGAATTAAAGCTTTATATTGATTCAGCAGGTTGGAAACACTTCTCTGGTAGAATCTACAAAGGGATATTTGGGAGCCCATTGAAGTCAATAGTGAAAAATTGAGTATCCCCAGATTAAACCCGTAAAAAGCTATCTGTGAAACTGCTTTGTGATGTGTGGTTTCATCTCTTAGAGTTAAACCTTTCTTTTGATTCTGCAGATTTGACACAATATTCTTGTATAATATGTGAAAAGACACTGAGAGTCCATTGAGGTCTATAATGAAAAACAGAGTATTCACAGAGAAAAACTATCTAACTTAGGAGCTATCTGTGAGACTGCTTTGTTATGTTTGGATTCATCTCATAGAGGTGAATCTTGCTTTTAATTCAGCAGGTTGGAAATGCTTTTTTTTTTTTTTTTTTTTTTTTTTTTTTGCGGAATCTGTGAAGGGACATTTGGAAGCCCATTGAGGCCTGTGGTGAAAAACCAAATATCCCTAGAAAAAAACTAAACAGAACCTATCTGTGAAACTCCTTTGTAATTTGTGGATTATTCTCACCAGAACTAAAACTTTGTTTTGATTCAGTAGATTGGAATAGACTCTGTTTGTAGAATCTGCAAGAGGACTTTTGGGAACCCGTTGAAGCCTATGGTGAAAAACTGAAAAGCCTCAGACAAAAACTAGAATCTATATCTGAAACTGTGTTTTGATGTGTACATTCATCCCTGAGAGTGAAAACATTATGTTGATTCAGCAGGTTAAAAACACTCTTCTTGGAGAATCTGCAAAGGGATATGTTAGAGCCCATTGAGGCCTATGGTGAAAAGCCAAATATACTCATATAAAAACTGAAAAAAAGCTATCTCTGAAACTGCTTTGTGATATGTGGATTCATCACACAGTTAAATTTTTCTTTTTTTCAGCAGACTAAAAACACTTTTCCTCTATAATATGTGAAGGGACATTTGGGAGCCCATGAGGCCCTTGGTGAAACACCAAATATCCCCAGATATAAACTAGAAAGAAATTATCTGTGGAACTGTTTTCTGTTGTGTGGATTCATCTCTCAGAGTTATAACTTTCTTTTGATTCAGCAGATTGGAAACACTGTTCTTGTAGAAATGGCAAAAAGACATTTGGGAGACCATTTGGGCTTAGGGTGAAATATTGAATACCCTCAGATAAAAACTAGAAAGAAGCTATATTTGTACTGTTTTCCGATGTGCACATTCGTCTCTCAGAGTTAAACCTTTGTCTTGATTCAACAGGTTGAAACTTATGATTTGTAGAATCTGGGAAGGGACATTTCGGAGTCCATTGAGGCCTATGGTGAAAAACCAAATATCCCCAGATAAAAACTATGAAGAAGCTGTCTGTGGAACTGCTTTCTGATGTGCGGATACATTGCACATAGTTAATATCTTTCTTTTGATTCAGTAGGTTGGAAACAGTATTTTGTAGAATCTGAGAAAGGATACTTGGGAGACCTTTGATGCGTATGGTGAAAAACTGAATATCCCCCAATCAAAAATAGACAGAAGCTATTTGTCAAACTGCTTTGTAATGTGTGGATTCATTTCACATAGTTCAACCTTTCTTTTGATTCAGCAGATTGGAAACAGTCTTCTTGTAGAATCTGCAAAGGGACCTTTGGGATCACATTGACACTGATGGTGAGAAACTGAACATCCCCAGATTAAAAAAAGAAAGAAACCACCTGTGAAACTGCTTTGTGATGTGTGGATTCATCTTACAGAGTTAAGCCATTCTTTGATTCAGCAGATTGGAAACACACTTCTTGTAGTGTCTGTAAAGGGATATTTGAAAGCCCATTGAGGCCTATGGGGAAAAACTGAATATCCTTAGATAAAAACTGGAAAGAGGCTATCTGTGAAAAAACTTTGTGATGTGTGGATTCCACTCATGGACTTAAACCCTTCTTTTTGATTCAGGAGGTTTGAAGCAAAGTTTTTGTAGAATCTATGGAGGGATATTTGGGAGCCCATTGAGGCCTATGGTGAAAAAAACGAGTATTCCATGATAAAAAATAGAAAGAGGCTATCTTTGAAACTGGTTTGTGATGTCTGGATTCATCTCACAGATTTAAACCTCTCTTTTGATTCAGCAGCTTGGAAAAAACTTCTTGTAGTATCTGCGTAGGAACATTAAAGATACCATTGAGGGTTATGGTGAAAAACTGAATAGCTACAGATAAAAACTAGAGAGAAGCTATCTGTGAAATTGCTTTGTTTTTTCCTGATTCGTCTGCCAGGTTTAAGCCTTTCTTTTAATTCAGCAGGTTGGAAACACTCTTTTTCTAGAATCTACTGAGAGATATTTGGCAGCCCCATTGAGGCCTGTAGTAAAAAACCGAATATCCTCAGATAAAAACTAGAAAGAAACTATCTGTGAAAATGCTATGTTGTGGGTAGATTAATATCACAGAGTTTAAACTTTCTTTTGATCCAGCAGGTTGGAACCCCTTGATTTGTAGAATCTGTGAAGTGATATTTGAGAGCCCATGAAGGCTTATGGTGAAAAACCGAATATGCCCGGATAAAAACAAGAAAAAAGCTAGCACTGAAACTGTTTGTGATGTGTAGATTAATCTCACAGAGTTAAATATCTCTTTTGAGACAAGAGGTTAGGAACAGTTTTCTGGGAGAGTCTTCAAAATTAAATTTGAAAATCCATAAAGGCCTATGGTGAAAAATTGATTCTCCCCAGATATAAACTAGAAAGAAGCTGTCTGAGAACTGTTTTGTGATGTGTTGATTCATCTCTCAGGAATAAACATTTCTTTTGATTCAGCAAGTCGGAAATGCTTTCCTTGTAGAATCTGTGAAGCAACATTTGGAAGCCCATTGAGACCCTACAGTGAAAAACGGAATGTCCCAGGATAAAAAACAGGAAGAAGCTTCCTGTGAAACTGCTTTGTGATATGTGGATTCATATCACAGAATCAAACCTTTCTTTTAATTCAGCAAGTTGGAAACGCTATTTTCATTGAAACTGCAAAGGGATATTTGGGAGGATATTCACACCTAGGGTGAAAATCCACTCTCCCCAGTTAAAAACGAGAAAAACGCTATCTTTTAAACTATTATGTGATTTATGGATTCACCTCTCAGAGGTATACCATTCTTTTGGTTCAGTGTGTTGGGAACACTCTTCTTGTAGAATCTGCAAAAGGACATTTAAGAGTTCATTGAAACCTGTCGTGAAAAACCGAATATCCCCAGATAAAAACTAGAAAGAAGGTATGTGTGAATCTGCTTTGCAATGTGTGTATTCATTTCACAAATTTAAACCTTTCTTTTGATTTAGAAGGTTGGAAGCAGTCTTCCTGTAAAATTTGTGAAAGGATATTTGGGAACCCATTGAGGCCTACAGTGAAAAACCAAATGTCCCCCAATTAAAACTAGAAAGAAGCTATCTGTGAAACTTCTGTGATGTGTGGATTCGTCTCTCAGAGATAAAAAAAAAAAAAAAAAAAAACTTTTGATTCAGCATATTGGAAACACTCTTCTTATAGAAACTGTGAAGGGACATTTGCAAGCCCATCAAAGCCTATAATGAAAAACCTAATACCTTCGGATAAAATCTAGAAAGAAGCTATCTGTGAAACTGCTTTGTGATGCATGAATTTATCTCACAGAGTTAAAATTTTCTTTTTTCTTCAGCAGGTTGTAAACACTTTATTTATAAAATCTGTAAAGGAACATTTGGAAGATTCTTGAGGCCTATGGTGAAAAACAGAATATCCCCAGATAAAAACTAGAAAAAACTATCTGTGAAATTGCTCTGTGATGTGTTGATTCAACTCACAGAATTAAACCTTCCTTTTTATTAAGCACATTAGAAACAATCTTCTTGCAGAATAGGTGAAGGGATATTTGGGAGCCCATTGAGGCCTATGCTGAAAAACAAAATATCCACTGAAACAAAAAACATAAAGGAGCTATCATTGAAACTACTACTTGATATGTGGATTCATCTCACAAAGCTAATTTTTTCTTTTGATTCAGCAGGTTGGAAACATTCTTTCTTAAGAATCAGCATAAGGGTATTCGAAAGCCCTTTGATGCATATGGTAAAAAACCAAATATCCCTGGATAAAAACTAGAAAGAAGCTATCTGTAAAACTGTTTTGGGTTGTGTGGATTCATCTCTCAGTGATAAATATTTCCTTTCATTCAGCAGGTTGGAAATGCTCTTCTTATAGCATCTACCAATGGACATTTTTTGAGCCCTTTGAGTCCTATGATGAAGACAACGAATATTTTAACATAAAAACTACAAAGTAGCTATCTGTGAAACTGCTTTGCTATGGGAAAATTCATCTAACAGAGATAAACCTGTCTCTTGATTCAGCAGGTTGGAAACACTCTTTTTGTAGAATCTGTGAAAGGACACTTGGGAGCACACTGAGGCCTGCCGTGAAAAACAGAATATCCCAATATGAAAACTAGAAATAAGCTGTCTGCAAAACTGCTTTGTTATGAGTGGATTTATCTCACAGAGTTAAACCTTTTCTTTGATTCAGCAGGTTGGAAACACTCATTTTGTAGTATTGGTGAAGGGACATTTAAGAACATACGGACGCCTATGGTGAAAAATTGATATCCCCATATAAAAACTTGAAAGAGGCCATGTGAGAAACTGCTGTGTAATGTGTGGATTCATCTCACAGATTTAAATATTGTTGGATTCAGTTTTTTGGAAACTGCAGTTTCTTCTGGTAGAATCTGCAATTAGACATTTGATAGCCATTTGAGGCCTATGATGAAAAATCGAATATCCCCAGATAACAACTGGAAAGAAGCAATCTGTCAAACTGTTTTGATATGTGTGGTTTCATCTCTCAGAGATAAACCTTTTTTTTGATTCAGTAGATTGCAAACTCTCTTCTTGTAAAATCTGTGAAGGGACATTTGGGAGCCAATTGATGCCTATTGTGAAAAGCTGAATATTCCCGGAGGAAAACTAGAAAGAATCTATCTGTGAAAATGCTTTTTGATGTGTAGATTCATCTAAAAACTTAAAACTTTCTTTGGATTCAGCAGGTTGGAAACACTCTTTTTGTAGAATTTGCAAGGAAATATTTTGGACCCCATTGAGGTCTATGGTGAAAAACTGAATATCCCAGGATAAAAACTAGAAAGAAGCTATCGGTGAAACTGCTTTGTGATGCGTGGATTCATCTCACAGAATTAAACCTTTCTTTTGATTCAGCAAGTTGGAAACACTACTTTTGTAGAATCTGTGAAGAAATATTTACAAGCACATTGACCTTATAGTCAAAAACTGATGTCCCCAGAAAAAAAAATATATATATATATATAGAAAGAGGCTATCCATGAAACTGCTTTGTGATAGGTGAATTCACCTCCTCGAGTTAAAACTTTCTTTTGATTCAGCAACTTGAAAACACTTTTCTTGTAGAATCTGAGAAGCGACATTTGGGAGCCCAATGAGGCCTATGGTAAAAAACAGAATATCCCCAGATAAAAACTATAAAGAAGCTATCTGTGAAACGGCTTTGTGATGTGTGAATTCATCTCACAGATTTAACGCTTTTTTTAATTCAGCAAGTTGGAAACACTGTTTTTGTAGAATCTGCAAAGGGGCATTTTGGAGCTCATGGACAACTATGGTGAAAAATTGATTTCACAGATAAAAAACTTTAAACAGGCTGTCTGTGAAAATGCTTTGTGATGTGTGGATTCATCTCAAAGAGTTAAATCCTTCTTTTCATGAAGCTGTTGCAAAAATCCCATCTGGCAGAATCTACGAAAAGACATTTGAAAGCCCTTTGAGGCCAATTGTGAAAAATTGAATATCCCCAGATGGAAACTAAAAATAAATTACCTGTGAAACTCTTTTGATATGGGTAGATTAATCTGTCATAGATAAACCTTTCTTTTCATTCTGCACGTTGGAAACACTCTTCTTGTAGAATCTGGGAAGGGACATTTGGGGTCCATTGAGGCCTATGCTGAAAAGCCGAATATCCCCAGATGAAAACTAGAAAGAAACTATCTGTGAAACTGATTTGTGATGTGTGGATTCATCTCACACAGTTAAACCCTTCTTTTGATTCAGCTGGTTTGAAACACTCTTCTTGCAGGATATGAGAAGGGACATTTTAGAGCCCATTGAAGCCAATGCTGAAAAACTAAATATCCCCGTGTTAAACCTTTATTTTGATTCAGCAGTTTGGAAACACTCTACTTGTAGAATTTGTGAAAGGAGACTTGGGAATCCATTGGGGCCTCTGATGAAATAGTGAATATCCCCAGATATAAACTACAAAGAAGCTATCAGTGAAATTGCTTTGTTATGTGTGGATTCATATAACAGAGTTAAATCTTCATTGTGATTCAGTAGGTTGGAAACACTCTTCTAATATTATCTGCAAAGAAACATTTGACAGCCCACTGAAATGGTGAAAAACAAAATATCCCCAGATAAAACCTAGAAAAAAGCTTTCTGTGAAACTGTTTTGTGATTTGTAAATTCATTTCTCAGAGATGAACCTTTCTATTGATTTAGAATATTGTAAAACTCTTCTTGTAGAATCTACATAGGGATATTTGGGAGCCCACTGAGGTCTGTGGTTAAAAACTGAATAACTCCAGATAAAAACTAGAAAGAAGCTATCTATAAAACTGCTTTGTGATGTGTGGATTCACCTCACAAACTTAAAGATTTCTTTTGATTCAGCAATTTGGAAACACTCTTCTCATAGAATCCCAAGGAAATAATTTTGAGCCCATTGAGGCCTATGTTTTATCCCAGATAAAAAATAGAAAGGGGCCGGGTGCGGTGGCTCAAGCCTGCAATCCCAGCACTTTGGGAGGCCGAGACGGGCGGATCAAGAGGTCAGGAGATAAAGACCATCCTGGCTAACATGGTGAAACCCCGTCTCTACTAAAAATACAAAAAAATAGCTGGGCAACCTGGCGGGCGCCTGTAGTCCCAGCTACTCAGGAGGCTGAGGCAGGAGAATGGCGTGAATCGGGAGGCGGAGCTTGCAGTGAGCTGAGATCCGGCCACTGCACTCCAGCCTGGGCGACAGAGCGAGACTCCGTCTCAAAAAAAAAAAAAAAAAAATAGAAAGGATCTATTCATCAAATTGTTTTGTGATGTGTGGATTCAACTCACAGAATAAAACCTTTCTTTTAATTCAGCAGGTTGGAAACAAAGTACTTGTAGAATCTACAAAGGGGCCTTTTGTAACCCACTGAGGTGTATGTTGAAAAGCTGAATAGCACCAGACAAAAAACTAGAAAGAAGCTGTGTGTGAAACTGCTTTTGTGATGTGGGGATTCATCTCACAGACTTAAACCTTTCTTTTGATTCAGCAAGTTGGAAGCACTCTTTTTGTAGATTCCACAAGGGGACATTTTGGGGCAAATTGAGGACTCCAGTGAAAAACTGAATATCCCCAGATAAAACTAGAAAGAAATCAACCATCTGTGAAACTACTTTGTGATGTGTTGAATCATCTCACATAATTAAATCTTTCTTTTGATTTGCAGTTTGGAAACACTGTTTTTGTAGAATCTGAGAAGGGCAATTTAAGAGTGCCTTGAGGTCTATGGTGAAAAAGCAAACATAGACAGATAAAAACTAGAAAGAATATATCTGTGGAACAGTTTTGTTATATGTGGATTCATCTCACAGAGTTAAATCTTCATTTTGATTCTGCAGGCTGGACACACTCTTTCAGCATAATCTGCAAAGAAACATTTGAAAGTCCACAGAGGCTTATGGTTAAAAAAATATATCTCCAGATAAAACCTAGAAATAATCTTTCTGTGAAATTATTTTGTTATTTGTAAATTCACCTCTCAGAGTTGAAACTTTCTATTGATTTAGTGGGTTGGAGAAACTTTTAGAATCTGCAAATGAACTTTTTGGAACCCATTGAGCCTATGGTGAAATACTGAACACCCCTAGATGAAAACTAGAAAGAAACTATATGTGAAACTGATTTTAATTGCGTGTATTCCTCTTACAGAGTTAAACCTTTCTTTTCATTCAGTAGGTTGGAAACACTTTTCTTGTAGAACCTGTTGGGGGACATTTGTGAGTCCATTGAGGACTTTGGTGAAAAACTGAACATCCCCAGATAAAAACTAGAAAGAAGCTATCTGTGAAACTGCTTTGTGATGTGTGGATTCCTCTCACATAGTTAAACCTTTATTTGGATTCAGCATGTTACAACCGGTCTTCTTATAGAATCTGGAAGGGGACAATTTTGAGCCCATTGACTTCTATGGTGAGAAATCAAATATCCCCAGTAAAAACCTGGGAAGAAGCTATCTGTGAAACTGTTTTGTGATGTGTGAATTAATCTCTCAGAGATGAAACTTTCCTTTAATTCAGCAGGTTTGAAAGAAAGGACTTGTAGAATCTGTGAAGGAGTCTTTTGTAGCTCACTGAGGCCTATGTTGAAAAAATAAATATAACCAGATAAAAACTAGAAATAAACTATTTGTGAAACTGCTTTGTGATGTGTGGATTCATCTCACAGAGTTAAAATTTTCATTTGATTCAGCAAGTTGGAAACACTATTTTTGTAGAATCTGCAAGGAAACACTTACAAGCACTTTGATGCCTATGATCAAAAAGAAATGTACCCAGATAAAAACTAGAAAGAAGCTATCCATGAAACTACTTTGTGATATGTGGATTCACCTCACGTAGTTAAACCTTTCTTTTGATTTAGCAGGTCAGAAAGAAAGTACTCATAGAATTTGTGAAGGGGCCTTTGGTAGTCCATTGAGGCCTATGTTAAAAAAACAAATATCACCAGATAAAAACTAGCAAGAAGCTATCTCTGAAACTGCTTTGGATGTGTGGATTCATCTCACAGAGTTAAACCTTTCTTTTGATGCAGCAGGTTGAAAACAGTCTTCTTGAGGTGTCTGCAAAGGGATATTTGGGAGCTTATTCAGGACTAAGGTGAATCAGTGGAACAACATTGTGATGTGAAGATTCATCTCACAGAGTTAAACGTTTTTCTTTATTCAGCAGGGTGGAAGTACTATATTTGTAGAACTTGTGAAGTGACATTTTGGAGCCCATTGTGGTCTAAGGTGAAAAGCTAATCATCACCATATAAAAACTTGAAACAAGCCATTTGTGAAACTCCTTTGTGATGTGTGGATTCAATTCACAAAGGTAAACGTTTTTTTTTTTTTTTTTTTTGATTCAGCAGTTTGAAAACCCTCTTCTTGTAGAATCTATGATGGGACTTTTATGAGCCATTTGAGGCCTATGGTGAAAAACTGAATATCCCCAGATATAAACTAGAAACAAGATATCTGTGAAACTTCCATTGATTGAGCAGGTTGGAAACACTTTTCTTGTAGAATCTGTGAACAGATATTTGGGAGCCCATTAAAGCCTATGGTGAAAAAGGGAATCTCTCCAGAAAAAACTAGAAAGAGGCTATCTGTCAAACTGCTTTTTGATGGGTGGATTCTTCTCACAGATTTAAAACTTTCTTTTGATTCCATTAGTTGGAAACACTATTTTTGTAGAATCTGCAAAGAAATCCTTACAAGCACATTGACACTTATGGTCAAAAAACCTATACTCCCAGAAAAAAAACTAGAAAGAAACTATCCGTGAAACTGCTTTGAGAAGTGTGGATTCACCTCACATAGTTAAACCTTTCCTTTGAATCAACAGATTGGAAGCACTGTTCTTATAGAATCTGCGAAGTAACATTTGGGAGCCCAGTGAGGCATATGGTGAGAAACTGAATATCCCCAGATAAAAACTAGAAATAATTTATCTGTGAAACTTCTTTGCTATGTGTGGATTCATCTCACAGAGTTAACCATTTCTTTTGATTCAACAAGTGGGAAACACCAATTTTGTAGAATCTGCAAGAGAACATTTGGGAGCACATAGACACCTATGGTGGAAAATGGATTTCCCCACTTAAAAACTCCAAATTGGCTATCTGTGAAACTGCTTGTGATGTGTGGATTCATATCAGAGAGTTAAACCTTTCTTTTGATTCTGCTGTTGTGAAAAACTGTTCTGGTGAAATCTGCAAAAAGACATTTGAAAGTTCTTTGAGGACTATGATGAAAAACAGAATATCCCAAGATACAAACTAAAAAGAAGTTATCTGTGAAACTCTTTTGATATGTGTGGATTCATCTCTTAGAGGTAAATTTTTCTTTTTGTTCTACAGAATGAAAACACTCTTCTGGTGGAATCTGTAAAGGGACATTTGGGGGCCCATTGAGGCCTAAGGTGAAAAACTGAATATCCCCAGATAAAAACTTGAAAGAAGATATTTGTGAAACTGTTTTGTGATGTGTGGATTCATCTCACACTGTTAAACCTTTCTTTTGATTCAGCAGATTGGAAACACTCTACTGGTAGAATCTGTGTAGGGACATTTGGGAGCACTTTGAGGCCTATGGTGAAAATCCAAATATCCCTAGATAAAAACTAGAAAGAAGTTCTCTGCTAAACTGCTAAACTGGGGATTCAACTTACAATTTTAAACTTTTCTTTTGATTCACCTGTTGGAAACTCTCTTTTGGTAGAATCTGTGAAGGGACATTTGGGGGCCCACTGACACCTATAGTGAAAAACAGAATATCCTCAGATAAAAACTAGAAAGAAGGTATCCATGAAACTGTGTGGTGTGTGGATTTATCTCACAGAGTTATACCTTTCTTTTGATTTACCAGATTGGAACATTCTTTTTGTAGAATCAGCGAAGGAACATTTTGGGGGAAATTGAGGCCTACTATAAAAAATATTTAAAAAATGAACATAGCCAGATAAAAACTAGAAAGAAGCCATCTGGGAAACAGCTTTGTGAGGTGGATTCACTTAACAGAATAAAAGCTTTCTTTTGATTCAGCAGTTTGGAAAAACTCTTCTGGTAATATCTGTGAAGAGACATTGAAATCCCATTGAGGTCTATGTTGAAAATCAGAATATCACTAGACAAAAACTGAAAAGAAGTTATCTGTGAAACTGGCTTGTGATGTCTAGATTCAAATCACAGGGATAAACATTTCTTTTGATTCAGCAAATTGGAAACTTTTTTTGTAGAAGCTGCAAAAGGACATTTGGAAGCCCAATGAGGTCAATGGTGAAAAACCAAAATATCCCCTGATACAAACTAGAAAGAAGGCATCAGTGAAATTGCTTTGTGATATGTGGATTCAACTCAGAGTTAAACTTTTATTTTGATTTAGCAGGTTGGAAACAAACTTCTTGTAGAATCTGCGAAGGGACATTTGGGAGTCCATTGAGGCCTATGGTGAAAAACTGAATATACACAGATGAAAACTAGAAAGAAACTATCTGTAAAACTGCTTTGTCATGTGTGGATTCATCTGATAGTGTTAAACTTTTGTTCTGATTCAGCAGATTGGAAACACTCTTCTTGCAGAATTCTTAAAGGGACATTTGGTAGCACATTGACTCCTAGGGTGAAAAACAGAATATCCCCAGATAAAAACCAAAAAGAAGCTACCTGTGAAAGTGCTTTGTGATGTGTGGATTCATCTCATAGAGTTAAACCTTTGTTTTAATTCAGCAGGTCAGAAACATTTTATTTGTAGGATCTGCAAAGGAACTTTCTTGAGCACATTGATGCCTGTGGTGAAAAACACAATATCCCCACATTAAAAAATACAAAGAAGCTATGTATGAAACTGGTTTGTGTTTTGTGGATCCAAATCAGAGAGATAAACCTTTCTTTTATATGGCAGGTTGGAAAAAAATTTCTTGCAGAGTCTGTGAAGGAATATTTAAGGGTCCCTTGATGACTATCATGTTAAAAATTATCCACAGATAAAAACTAGAAGAAGCTAGCTAAGAAACTGCTTTGTAATGTGTGGATTCATGTCACAGAGTCAAACCTTTCTTTTGATTCAGCAGGTTTGAAAGCCCCGTCTGGTAGAATCTGCAAAGAAACGTTTGTGAGCCCATTGAGGCTTATGTTGAAAAACAAAATATCCCTAAACAAAAACTGGAAAGAAAGTAACTGTGAAACTGCTTTGTGATTTGTGGGTTAAACTCACAGAATTAATCCTTTCTATTGACTTAGCAGGTTAAAAACACTCAATTTGTAGAATCTGCAAAGGGACATTTTGGACATTGAGGGACATTGAGGCCTGTAATGAAAACCTGAATATCCCTGGTAAAAACTTAAAAGAAGTTATCTGTGAAATGACTTTGTGGTGTGTGGATTCATCTCACAGAGTAAAATCTGCCTTTGAATTCAGCAGGTTGGAAACACTCTTTTTGTAGAATCTGCGAAGTGACATTTGAAAGCACATCGTAACTAGGCTGAAAAACCAAATATCCACAAATAAAAACTATAAAGTTTCTATCTGCTGAAACTGCTATGTAATGTGTGGATTCGTCTCACAGTGGTAAACCTTTCTTTTGATTCATCAGGTTCGAAACACCCTTCTGGTAAAATCTGTGAAAGGACGTTTGGGAGACCTTTGAGGCCTATGGTAAAAAATGAACATCCCCAGATAAAAACTAGAAGGAAGCTCCCTGTGAAACTGCTTTGTGATGTGTGGATTCAACTCACAGATTTAAAACTTTCTTTTTAGTCAGCAGGTAGGAAACACTCTTTTTGTAGAATCTGTGAAAGGACATTTGGGAGCCCTTTGAAACCTATGGTAGTAAAACAAGTACTGCAGATAGAAACTAGAAAGAAGCTATCTGTAAAACTGCTTTGTGATGTGTGGATACATCTCACAGAGGTAAACCTCTCTTTTGATTCACCATGTTGGAAACACTCTTCTGGTAGAATCTGTGAGGGGCCATTTGGGAAGCCTTTGAGGCCTATGGTGAAAAACAGAATATCCCTAGATACAAAGTAGAAGGAAGTTATCTGTGGAACTGCTTTGTGAGGTGTGGATTCAACTCAGAGTGTTAAACATTTCTTTTGATTCAGCAGGTTGGAAACATTCTATTTGTACAATCTGCAAAGGGACATTTTGGAGCCCATTGAGGCCTATGGTGAAAAACAAAATCCCCAAATAAAAGGTAGAAAGAAGCTATCAGTGAAACTGCCTTGTGATGTTTGGATTTATCTCAAGAAGATAAACGTTTGTTTTGATTCAGCAGGATGGAAACCCTCTTCTGTAGAATGTGGGAAGACATTTGGGAGCCCATTGAGGTTTATGGTGAAAAAACATACTTTTCTAGATAAAAACTAGAAAGAAGCTATCTGTAAAACTGCCTTGTGATGTGTGGATTTATCTCACAGAGTTAAGCTATTCTTTCAATTCAGTAGGTTGGAAACAATCTTCTTGTAGAATCTGTGAAGGGACATTTAGGAGACCGTTGAGCCATAAGGTGAAAAACCAAATGTCCCCAGATAAAAACCAGAAATAAATCATCAGTGAAACTGATTTGTGATTAGTGGATTCATCTCACAGAGTTAACATTTTCTTTCTATTCAACACGTAGGAAACACCCTATTTGTAGTATCTGCAAGTAGACATTTGGGAGCCCATTGCAGCCTATTGTGAAAAACTGAATATCCCCAGATAAAAACTACAAAGAAGCTATCTGTGAAACTGTTTTGTGGTATGTGGATTCATCTCACAGAGTTAAAACTTTCTTTTGTTTCATCAGGTTAAAAAAACTCTTCTGGTACAATCTGTGATGGGACATCTGGGAACCCATTGAGGCATATGGCAAAAAACCCAATATTCCCAGATAAAATTTAGAAATAAGTTATCTGTGAAACTGCTTTGTGGTTTATGGATTAAATTCACAGAAGTAAAGCTTTTTTTGATTCTACACATTGAAAACTTTCTTCTTGTAGAATCTGTGAAGAAACATTTGGGAGCCCTTTGAGAATTATGGCGAAAAATAGAGCACTAGATAAAAACTAGAAAGAAGTTAACTGTGAAATTTCTTTGTGATGTATGGATTCCAATTGAAGAGCTTAAGCTTTCTTTTCATTCAGCAGGTTGGATATACTTTATTTGTAGAATCAAGGAAGGGACATTTGGGAGCCCTTTGGAACCTATGGTGAAACAACAAATATCCCCAGATAAAAACTAGAAACAAGCCATCAGAGAAACTGCTTTGTGATGTGGAAATTCATCTCACAGAGTTGAACCTTTTCTTTTTTTTCATTCAGCAGGTTGGAATCACTTTATTTGTAGAATATGTGAAGGGATATTTGAAAGCCCATTGAGGCTTATAGTGAAAAACCGAATATCCCCAGACAAAAAGTAGAAAAGATATATCTCTGAAACTGATTTGTGATTTGTGTATACAACTTAACAGAGGTAAACTTCTCTTCTGATTCAGCAAGTTGAAATCACTCATTTTGTATAGTCTCAGAAGAAATATTTGGGAGCACATTGATACCTATGTTCAAAAAGAGATATACTCAGATATATACTAGAAAGAAGATTTCTGTGAAACTGCTTTGTGATTTGTGGATTCATCTTACTGAGGTCAACCTTTATTTTGATTTAGTACCTTGGAAACACTATTCTGATAGAAACTGTGAAGGGACATCTGAAAGTCCATCATGGCCTATGATGGAAAGCAGAATCTAGAAAGCAGCTATCTGTGAAACTATTTTGTGAAGTGTGGATTCATCTCTCAGAGATAAAACTTTCTTTTGATTCAGCAGTTGGAAAAACTCTTCTTGTAGAACCTTGGAAGGGACATTTGGGAGCCTATTGAGGCCTATAATGAAGAACAGATTATCTCTAAATAAAAATTACAAAGAAGGCAGCTGTGAAAGTGTTTTGTTTTGTGTGGATTCAACTTATGGAATTAAAACCTTCTTTTTATTCAGCAGGTTAGAAAAACTGTATTTGTAGAATCTTTGAAAAGACATTTGGGAGCCCATTGAGGCCAACAATGGAAAACCGAATATACCCACATGAAAACTAGAAAGAAGTTATCTGTGAAACTGCTTTGTGACGTGTGAGTTCATTTCACAGAGTCAAATCTTTTTTTTTTCTTCCTTTTCTTGATTCATTATGTTGGAATCACACTGGTAAAGTGTGTGAGGAAACATTTGGGAAACCATTGAGGTTTATGATTAAAAACAGAATATCCCAAGATAAAAACTAGAGAGAAGCTATCTGTGAAACTACTCTGTGATGTGTGGGTTTGTCTCACCAAGTTAAAGAATGTCTTTGATTCAGCAGCTTAGAAACACTCTTCATGTAGAATCTGTGAAGGGCCATTTGGGAGGATAATAACACCTATGGTGGAAAACTGAATATCCCCAGATAAAAACTAAAAAGAAGCTCTCTGTGAAAATACTTTGTCATGCGTGGATTCATCTTAAAAATTTAAACATTTCTTTTGATTCAGCAGGTTGGAAACACTCTATTTGTAGAATCTGTGAAAAGACATTTGTGAGCACATTGCACCTGGGGTGAAAAACTAAATATCCACAGATAAAAACGAGAAAGTAGCTATCTGTGAAACTGCTTTGTGATGTGTAGAATCACCTCACAGAATTAAATTTTGTTTCTGATTTAGCAGCTTGAAAACACTATTCTGGTTAAATCTGTCAGGGGACATTTTGGAGTCCATCGAGGCTTATGAAAAATGGAATATCCTTAGATGAAACTTTGATAGAAGCTATCTGTGAATCTTCTTTGTGATGTGTGGATGAAACTCACAGATTTAAAACTTTATTTTTATTCAGCAGGTTAAAAACACTCTATTTGTAGAATATGTGAAGACACATTTGGGAACCAGTTGAGGCCTATAAGGAAAAAAAAAAAAAACTAATATCTGCACATAAAAATTGAAAGAAGCTATCTGTGAAACTGTGTCATGATGTGTGGATTAATGTCGCAGAGGTCGCAGAGTTAAACACTTTTTTTTTTTTTTTTTTTTTTTTTTTTTTTTTTTTTTGATTCCATAGGTTGGAAACACTTTTCTTGTAGAATCTGTGAGAAAGATTTGGGAGCACGTTGACACATATGGGGAAATACCTAATATCTCCAGATATAAACTAGACAGAAATTATCTGTGAAATTGTTTAGAGATGTGTGAATTAATCTCAAAAAATAAAACTTTGTTTGTTTTCATTCAGCAGGTTAAAAACATTCAACTTGTAGTATCTGCAAAGGGACATTTGGGAGCATAGTGAGGCCTATGGTAAAAGATTGAATATCCCCAGAAAAAAAAACTTGAAATAAGCTATCTGTGAAACTAGTTTTTTATGTGTGGATTATACTCACAGAGATAAACCTTTCTTTTGATTCTACAGGTTGAAAATAACTTTTTGTAGAATCTGTGAAGTGATATTTTTTGGTAAGTTGAGGCATAGGGTGAAAAACCAAATATTCCCAGATAAAAACTAGAAAGAAACTATCTGTGAAACTGCTTTGTGATGTGTGGATTCATCTCACAGAGGTAAACTTTTCTTTTTATTCAGCAGGTTTGAAATACTCCAGGTAGAATCTACGAATGGACATTTGGGAGCCCATGAAGGCCTATGGTGAGCAACTGAATATCTGTACATAGAAACTAGAAAAAAGCTATCTGTGAAACTGCTTTGTGATGTGTGGATTAATCTTACAGAGTTAACCCTTTACTTTGACTCAGCAGGTTGGAAACACGCTTTTTTAAGATTCTCCAAAAGGATGTTTTGGAGCACATTGACAACTGTGGTGAAAAACCGAATATCCCAAGATAAAAACTAGAAAGAAGCTATCTGTGAAATTCCTTTGTGATGTGTGGATTCATCTCACAGTGTTAAACCTTTCTTTTGATTCAGCATGTTGGAAACACTTTGTTTGTAAAATCTGTGAAAAAGCATTTGAGAGTTTATTGAGGCCTGCGGCGAAAAACAGAATATTCTTAGATAAAAACTAGAAAGAATGTATTTGTGAAACTATTTTGGGATGACTGGATTCATCTCACAGAGATAAATCTTTTTTTAATTCAGCAGGTTGGACACACTCTTTTTGTAGAATCTGTGAAGGGACATTTGGAGGCACATTACACCTTGGGTGAAAAATGGAATATCCCCAGTTAGAAACTAGAAACAAGATCTCCGTGAAACTGCTTTGTGATGTGTGGATTCAACTCAGAGTTAAATTTTATTTTGATTCGTAGGTTGGAATCACTCTTTTTAAAAATCTGTGAGGGGACATTTGGGGAACTATTGAGGCCTATGCTGAAAAATCAAATATCCCTAGATAAAAACTAGAAAGAAACTACTTGTGGAACTGCTTTGTGATAGGTGGATTTATCTCACTGAGTTACAACTTTCTTTTTATTCAGCAGGTTAAAAACACTCTGTTTGTAGAATCTGGAAAGAGACATTTGGGAGCCTATTGAGGCCTACAATGAAAAACCAAATATCCCCAAAGAAAAATTAGAAAGAAGCTATCTGTGAAACTGCCTTGTGATACGTGGATTCATCTCACAAACTTAAAGCTTTGTTTTGATTCAGCAGGTTGGAAACACTCGTAGAATCTGTGAAGGGAGATTTGGGAGCACATTGATGCCAATGGTAAAAAAACAAATATCCCCAGATAAAAACTAGAAATAAGCTCTCTGTGAAACTGCTTTATTATGTGTGGATTTATCTTACAGAGTTATGGGTGTGTTTTGATTCAATAGATTCGAAACACTTTTAGAATTGTGAAGGTACGTTTGAAAGCAAATTGGCACCTACAGTGAAGAAACAAATATCCCAATATAAAAGCTAGAAAGAAGTTATCAGTGAAACTGGTTTGTGATGTGTGGATTCACCTCACACAGTCAAACCTTTATTTTGATTCAGCAGATTAAAAACACTCTTCTGGTGGAATCTGCAATGGGACATTGAGGAGCCCATTAGGGCCTATGGTGAAAAACAAAATATCCCTGGATATAAACTAGAAAGAAGCTATATATGAAATTGCTTTATGATGTTTGGATTCAACTTACAGTGTCAAACATTTCTATTGATTCAAGAGTTTGGAAACACTCTTTCGGTAGTATCTGCCAAGGGACATTTCAAACCCCATTAAGGCTTACAATTAAAAACCTAATATAATATTCTTAGATAAAAATTAGAAAGAATGTATTTGTGAAGCTGCTTTGTGATGTGGAGATTTATCTCACAGAGTTAAACATTTCTTGTGATTCAGCAGGTTGGAAACACTATTCTGGGAAAATCTGTGTAGGAACACTTGGGAGCTGTTTGTGGTCTATGGTGAATAACCAAATAATCGTACAGAAAAGCTAGAAAGAATCTCTCTGTGAAGCTGCTTTGTGATATGTGGATTCAACTAACAGAGTTAAACTTTTGTTTTTATTCAGTGGGTATGAAACATTCTATTTGTAGTATCTGTGAAGAAATATTTGAGAACCCACTGATGCCTAGAGTGAAAAACTGAATAAACCCAGGAAAATACTAGAAAGAAGCTCTCCATGAAACTGCTTTGTGATGTGTGAATTAATCTCATGGGGTTAAAGCTTTTTTTTTTTTTTTTTTTTTTTTTTTTTTTTTTTTTTTTTTTTTTTTGATTCAGCAATTTGGAAACACTCTTCTTGTAGGACATGTGAGGGGACATTTGGGATCACATTGAAGCCTATCGTGAAAAATAGAATATCCCCAGATAACAACAAGTGGAAAGATATCTTTGAAACTGCTTTATGATGTGTGGATACAATTCACAATGATAAAACTTTATTTGGATTCAGCAGGTTGAAAACACTTTTTTTGTAGAATCTATGAAGGGACATTTTGTGGCAAGTTGAGGCCTACAGTAAAACATCAAATATCCACAGATTAATACCAGAAAGAAGCTATCTGTGAGACTATTTTGTGATGTGTGGATTTGTCTCATAGAGTTGAACCATTCTGATGATTCAGCAGGTTAAAAACACTCTTCTTATAGAATCTTCCAAGGGACATTTCGGAGTCCATTGAGGACTACAATGTAAAACCAAATATCAACAGATAAAAACTAGAAAGAAGATATCTGTGAAACTGCGTTTCTATGTGTGGATTCATCTCACAGAGTTAAAACTTTGCTTTGATTCCACAGGTTGGAAACTCTCTTATGGTAGAATCTGTGAAGGGACATATAGGAGCCTATTGAATCCTATGGTGAAAAACTGAATATCTCTAGATAAAAACTGGTAAGAAGCTATCTGTGAAGTGGCTTTGTGATGTGTGTATTCAACTCACAATTTTCTTTCTCTTCTGATTCAGCAGGTTGCAAACACTATTTGTGGACTCTGTGAACGGACATTTGGGAACCATTTGAGAGCTATAGTGAAAAACAAAATTCCCAGACAAAAACTAGAAAAAAACTATCTGAGAAACTTCTTTGTGATGTGTGGGTTCATCTAACGGAGCTAAACATTTGTTTGGATTCAGCAGATGAGAAACACTCTATTTGTAGAATCTGCAAAGAGATATTTTGGAGCCCATTAAGGCCTATAATAAAAAAAAAAATCCCCACACAAAAACAAGACAGTAGCTATCTTTGAAACTGCTTTGTGATGTGTGAATTCATCTCACAGAGTTAAAGCTCTGTTTTCATTCAGCAGGTTTGAAATAGTCTTTTTGCAGAATGTGGAATGGGATATTTGGGTGCCAGTTGAGGTTTATGGTTAAAAAGAGAATATACAAAGATAAAAATTAGAAAGAAGATAACTGTGAAACTGCTTTGTGATGTGTGGATTCATCTCATAATGTTAAAGTTTTGTTTTGATTCAGCAGGTTGGAAATACATTTCTTGTAGAATCTGAGAAGGGACATTTGGGAGCACTTTGATGCCTATGGTGAACAACAAAATATGCTCAGATAAAAACTAGAAAAAAAGCTATCCGTGGAACTGCTTTGTGATGTGTGGATAAATCTCACAAAGTTAAACCTTTATTTTTATTCAACAGGTTATAAACACTCTTCTGGTAAAATCTGCAAAGGGACATTTAGGAGCTCATTGAAGCCTAGAGTGAAAAACTGATTATGTCCAAACAAAACCTAGAAAGAAGCTGTATGTGAAACTGCCTTGTGATGTGTGGGTTCAACTCAAAGAGATACATCTTTCTTTACATTCAGCGGGTTGGAAACCGTCTGTGAAGAGATAGATGAATCTGTGAAGGGATAGATGGGGGCACAGTGAGGCTATGGTGAAAACCAAATATCAACAGATAAAAACAAGAAATAAGCTATCTGTGAAACTGATTTGTGATGTGTCGACTTACCTCACAGACTTAAACCTTTCTTTTCATTCAGAAGGTTGGAAACACTCTTTTTGTATAATCAGGGAAGGGACTTTTTGTGAAAAAATTGAGACCTACAGAAAAAAAAAAATATCCCTAGATAAAAACTAGAAAGAACCTATCTGTGAAACACCTCTGTGATGTGTGGATTCTTCTCACAGAGTTAAAACTTCCTTTTGATTCAGCAGGTTGGAAACTTTCTTCTGGTAGAATCTGTCAAAGGACATTTGGGAAACCATGGAGGATTATAATGTAAAACTGAATATCTGTAGATAAAAGCTAGAAAGAAGCTATCTGTGAAACTGCTTTGTGATGTGTGGATTCACTCACAGAGTTAAATATTTTTTTTCGATTCAGTAGGTTGGAAACACTCCTCTTGTAGAATCTGTGAAGGGACATTTAGGGGTCCATTGAGGTCTGTGGTGAAAACCAAATATCCAGATAAAAGCAAGAAAGAAGCTACCTGTGAAACCGCTTTGTGATGTGTGGATTCATCTCAGAGTTAAACCTTTCTTTAGATCCAGCAGGTTGGAAAAACTTTTCTGATATAACATGCCAAGGGATAATTCAGAGTCCATTGAGGCTTACATTAAAAACTGAATATCCTCAGATAAAAACTAAAAGGAAGCTATGTGTGAAACTGCTTTGTAATGTGTGAATTTACCTCACTGATTAAAACTTTTCTTTATATTCAGCAGGTAAAAACCGCTCTTCTGGTAGAATCTGCGAAGAGACATTTGGGAGCCCTTTTGAGGCCTATGGTAGAAAACAAAATATCCCTAGATGTAAACTAGAAAGAAGCTGTCTGTGAAACTGCTTTTTGATGTGTGGATTTAACTCTCAGTGTAAACCCTATCTTTTTATTCAGCAGGTTGGAAACACTCTATTTGAATGGTCTTCGAAGGGACATCTTGGAGTCCATGAAAAACTATGGTGAGAAACGAAATATCTCCAGATAAAAATAGAAAGGAAGCTATCTGTGTATAGGCTGTGTTATGTGTTAATTTATATCACAGAGATAAGCCTTTCTTTTGATTCAGCAGGTTGGAATCACTCTTCTTGTAGAATATGCAAATGAATATTTGTGGGCCCTTTCAGGCCTACAGTGAAAAACAGGATATTTCCAGATAAAAAGTAGAAAAAAGCTATTTGTGAAACTTCTTTGTGATGTGTGGGTTCAACTCACAGAGTTAAACCTTTGTGTTCACTCAACAGGTAGGAAACACTCTTCTAGTAATATTTGTGAAGGGACATTTTGTAGCACATTGACACCTATCATAAAAAACCAAATATCCCCAGATAAAAACTATTAAAAAGCTGTTTGAGAAACTGCTTTGTGATATGTGGACTCAACTAAAAAAGTTAAACCTTTCTTTTGATTTAACAGGTTGGAAACAGACTTCTTGTAGACTCTGCGAAGGGACATTTGAAAGCCCTTTGAGGACTGTGGTGAAAAACCAAATATCCCCAGACAACAACTAGAAAGAAGATATCGGTGAAACTGCTTTGTGATGTGTGCATTCAACTCACAGAGTTAAACCTTTTTATGATTCAGTATGTTGAAAACACACTTCTGGTAGTATCTATGAAGGGACATATTTTAGCCCATTGAAGCCTTTGTTGAGAAAATGAATAACCCTAGACAGAAACTAAAAAGAAGCAATCTGTGAAACTCCTTTGTGGTGTGTGGATTCAACTCAGAGTTAAAATTTTATTTTGATTCAGTAGGTTGGATACACTTTTTTTTGTAGAACCACCCAAGTGACATTTGGGGGCCCATTAGGTATATGGTGAAAAAATGAATATCTGTAGATAAAAACTAGAAAGAAGCTATCTGTGAAACTGGTTTGTGGTGTGTGGATTCATCTCACAGAGTTAAACCTCTGTTTTGATTCAGAGATTTGAAACACTCTCCTTACTGTATCTGGGAAGGGACATTTGGGAGCCCATTGGGGCCTATAGTGAAGAACAGAATATCCCAAGATGAAAACTAGAAAGAAGCTATTTGTGAAACTGCTTTGTGATGTGCAGATTCATCTCACAGTGTTAAAACTTCGTTTTGATTATGTAAGTTAGAAACAATCTTTTTGTAGAATGTATGAATGGGCATTTGAGGGCCCTTTGAGAAATATGGTGAAAAACCAAGTTTCTCTGATAAAAATTAGAAAGAAGCTATCTTGAAACTGCTTTGTGATGTGTGGACTCAGCTCACAGAGTTAAAACATTCTTTTGATTTACCAGGTTGGGAACAATCTTCTTGTAGAATTTGAGATGGGACATTTGGGACCCCTTTGAGAACTACAAGATAAAACTGAATATACACAGATTAGAAACTAGAGAAGCTATTGGCAAAACTGCTTTGTGATGTGTGGATTCATCTCACAGAGTTAAACTTTTATTTTGGTTCAGCAGTTTGAAAACACTCTTGTGGTATAATCTGTAAATGGATATTCAGGAGCCCAGTGAGGCCTATGGTGGGAAGCAGAATATTCCTATGTAGTAACTGAAAAGAAGCTATCTGTGAAACTGCTTTGTGATGTGTGGATTCAATTCACAGAGTTAAACCTTTTGTCTGATTCAGCAGATGGGAAATACTCTTTCTGTAGAATCTCCAAAGGGACGATTGAAGGTCCATGGAGGCCTATGGTGAAAAATCGAATATCCCCAAATAAGAACGAGAAAGAAGCTATCTGTGAAAATGCTTTGTGATATTTGCATTCATCTCACAGCGTTAAACCTTTGTTTTGATTCAGAAGGTTTGAAACACTCTTCTTGTAGTATCTGTGAAGGGACATTTGGGAGACCATTGATGCCTATGGTGAAAAACCAAGTATTTCCAGATAAAAGCTAGAAATCAGCTATTTACAAAACTGCATTGTGATGTGTGGGTGCGTATCACAGAGTTAAAACTTTGTTTTGATTCAGCAGGTTAGAAACACTATTCTTGTAGAAACGGTGAAGGGACATTTGGAAGCCCGTTGAAGTCTAAGGTGAAAAACTGAATATCCCCAGACAAAAACTAGAAAAAAAACTATCTGTGAGACCGCTTTGTGGTCTGGGGATTAAACTCACAGAGTTAAACTTTTCTTTTGATTCAGAAGGTTGGAAGCACTCTTTGTAAAATCAGCAAAAGTACACTTTGGTGAAAAATTGAGGTCTACTGTAAAAAAACTGAATATTCCCTGATAAAAACTAGAAAGAATCTCTCTGTGAAACAGCTTTGTGATGTGTGGATTCATCTAATAGAGTTAATCCTTTCTTTTGATTAAACAGGTTAGGCTGGGCGCGGTGGCTCAAGCCTGTAATCCCAGCACTTTGGGAGGCCGAGACGGGAGGATCACGAGGTCAGGAGATCGAGACCATCCTGACTAACACGGTGAAACCCCGTCTCTACTAAAAAGAATACAAAAAATTAGCCGGGCGAGATGGCGGGCGCCTGTAGTCCCAGCTACTTGGGAGGCAGAGGCGAGAGAATGGCGTAAACCCGGGAGGCGGAGCTTGCAGTGAGCTGAGATCCGGCCATTGCACTCCAGCCTGGGCGACAGAGCGAGACTCCGTCTCAAAAAAAAAAAAAAAAACAGGTTAGAAACATTCTTCTGGTAAGATCTGTGAAGGGACATTTGGGAGCCCATTAAGGACTATAATGAAAAGCAGAATACCCGTAGAAAAAAATGGAAAGAAGCTATCTGTGAAACTGCTTTGTGATGTGTGGGTTGCACTCACAGAGTTAAACCTTTCTTTCAATTCAGCAGATTGGAAACACTCTCTTTGTAGAATATGTGAAGAAATATTTGGAAGCCTGTTGAGGCCTATGGTGAAAAACAGAATATCCTCTGATTAAAACAAGAAAGAAGTTATCTCTGAAACTGTTTTGTGTTGTGTGGATTTGTGTCACAGAATTAAACCTTTCTTTTGATTCAGCAGGTAGGAAAAATCCCTTTGGTATAATCTGCCAAGGGACATTTCAGAGCCCACTGAGGCTTATAATAAAAAACTGAACATTTTGAGATAAAAACTAGAAATAAGGTGTCTGTGAAACTGCTTTGTAATTGTGGATTCATGTCATAAATTTAAATCCTTCTTTTTATACAGCAGGTTAGAAACACACATTTGGTAGAATCTGCGGAGAAACATTTGGGAGCTCTTTGTGGCCTATGGTGAAAAACAGAATATTTCAAAAAGAAAACTAGATGGAAGCTATCTGTGAAAGTGATTTGTGATGTGTGAATTGATCTCATAGAGTTAAACGTTTCTTTTGATTCCACACATTGGAAACTCTTCTGGTATAGTCTGCGATGGGATATTTGGGGACCCATTGAGGTCTATAGTGAAATAACGAATATACTCATATAAAAAGTAGAAAGAAGCTATCTATCAAACTTCCTTGTGATGTGTGGATTCATCTCATAGCAATAAACCTTTTTGATTCAGCATGTTGGAAAGGCTGTGCTTGTTAGAATCTTCAAAGGGATATTTCAGAGGACAATGATGCATATGGTAAAATACAGAATATATCCAGATAAAAACTAGAAAGAAGCTCCCTGTGAAACTGCTTTGTGATGTGTGGATTTATCTCATAGAGTTAAAGCTTCTTTTTTTTTTTTTATTATACTTTAAGTTCTAGGGTACATGTGCATAACGTGCAGGTTTGTTACATATGTATATTTGTGCCATGTTGGTGTGCTGCACCAATCAACTCGTCAGCACCCATCAATTCATCATTTATATCATGTATAACTCCCCAATGCAATCCCTCCCTCCTCCCCCCTCCCCATGATAGGCTCCAGTGCGTGATGTTCCCCTTCCCGAGTCCAAGTGATGTCATTGTTCAGTTCCCACCTATGAGTGAGAACATGCAGGTGTTTGGTTTTCTCTGCTTGTGATAGTTTGCCTAAGAATCATGGTTTCCAGCTGCATCCATATCCCTACAAAGGACGCAAACTCATCCTTTTTGATGGCTGCATAGTATTCCATGGTGTATATGTGCCACATTTTCTTAATCCAGTCTGTCACAGATGGACATTTGGGTTGATTCCAGGTCTTTGCTATTGTGAATAGTGCCGCAATAAACATACGTGTACATGTGTCTTTGTAGTAGAATAATTTATAATCCTTTGGGTATATACCCAGTAGTGGGATGGCTGGGTCATATGGTACATCTAGTTCTAGATCCTTGAGGAATTGCCATACTGTTTTCCATAATGGTTGAACTAGTTTACAATCCCACCAACAGTGTAAAAGTGTTCCTATTTTTCCACATCCTCTCCAACACCTGTTGTTTCCTGACTTCTTAATGATTGCCGTTCTAACTGGTGTGAGATGGTATCTCATTGTGGTTTTGATTTGCATTTCTCTGATGGCCAGTGATGATGAGCATTTTTTCATGTGTCTGTTGGCTGTATGAATATCTTCTTTTGAGAAATGTCTGTTCATATCCTTTCCCCACTTTTTGATGGGGTTGTTTGTTTTTTTCTCGTATATTTGTTTGAGTTCTTTGTAGATTCTGGATATTAGCCCTTTGTCAGATGAGTAGGTTGCAAAAATTTTCTCCCATTCTGTAGGTTGCCTGTTCACTCTGATGGTAGTTTCTTTTGCTGTGCAAAAGCTCTTTAGTTTAATTAGATCCCATTTGTCAATTTTTGCTTTTGCTGCCATTGCTTTTGGTGTTTTACACATGAAGTCCTTGCCCATGCCTATGTCCTGAATGGTACTACCTAGATTTTCTTCTAGGGTTTTTATGGTATTAGGTCTAAGATTTAAGTCTCTAATCCATCTTGAATTAATCTTCCTATAAGGGGTAAGGAAAGGATCCAGTTTCAGCTTTCTACTTATGGCTAGCCAATTTTCCCAGCACCATTTATTAAATAGGGAATCCTTTCCCCATTTCTTGTTTCTCTCAGGTTTGTCAAAGATCAGATGGCTGTAGATGTGCGGTATTATTTCTGAGGACTCTGTTCTGTTCCATTGGTCTATATCTCTGTTTTGGTACCAGTACCATGCTGTTTTGGTTACTGTAGCCTTGTAGTATAGTTTGAAGTCAGGTAGCGTGACGCCTCCAGCTTTGTCCTTTTGACTTAGGATTGTCTTGGCAATGCGGGCTCTTTTTTGGTTCCATATGAACTTTAAAGCAGTTTTTTCCAATTCTGTGAAGAAACTCATTGGTAGCTTGATGGGGATGGCATTGAATCTATAAATAACCTTGGGCAGTATGGCCATTTTCACGATGTTGATTCTTCCTATCCATGAGCATGGTATGTTCTTCCATTTGTTTGTGTCCTCTGTGATTTCACTGAGCAGTGGTTTGTAGTTCTCCTTGAAGAGGTCCTTTACATCCCTTGTAAGCTGGATTCCTAGGTATTTTATTCTCTTTGAAGCAGAACCAAAGACAAGAACCACGTGATTGTCTCAATAGATGCAGAAAAGGCTTTTGACAAAATTCAACAGCCCTTCATGCTAAAAACGCTCAATAAATTCGGTATTGATGGAACGTACCTCAAAATAATAAGAGCTATTTATGACAAACCCACAGCTAATATCATACTGAATGGGCAAAAACTGGAAAAATTCCCTTTGACAACTGGCACAAGACAGGGATGCCCTCTCTCACCACTCCTATTCAACATAGTGTTGGAAGTTCTGGCTAGGGCAATCAGGCAAGAGAAAGAAATCAAGGGTATCCAGTTAGGAAAAGAAGAAGTCAAATTGTCCCTGTTTGCAGATGACATGATTGTATATTTATAAAACCCCATTGTCTCAGCCCAAAATCTCCTTAAGCTAATAAGCAACTTCAGCAAAGTCTCAGGATACAAAATTAATGTGCAAAAATCACAAGCATTCTTATACACCAGCAACAGACAAGCAGAGAACAAAATCAGGAATGAACTTCCATTCACAATTGCTTCAAAGAGAGTTAAAGCTTCTTTTTTCAGTAGGTTTGAAAAACTCTTCATGTAGTATTTGTGAAGGGACATTTGAGAGACCATTGTGACCTATTGTGAAAAACAGAATATCCACAGAAAAAATCTGGATAGAAACTCTCTGTGAAACTGCTTTGTGATGTGTGCATTCATCTCACAGAGATAAACCTCTCTTTTGAATCAGCAGGTTGGAAACACTCTTCTTGTGGAATCTGCAAAGGGATATTGGGGAGCACATTGATGCCTATGGTGAAAAGCCGAATACACTAAGATTAAAACCTAGAAAGAAGCAATCTGTGAAACTGCTTTGTGATGTGTGGATTCAACTCACGGTGTTAAACCTTCCTTTTGATTTAGCAGGTTGGATGCAAACTTCTTGTAGAATCTGCAAAGGAACACTTGGAAGACAACTGAGGCCTATGAGGCAAAACTGAATATATCCAGATAAAAAGAAAAAAAAACTATCTGTTATACTTCATTATGATGTGTGGATTCATCTCACAGAGTTAAACATTTGTTTAGATTCAACAGGTTGGATGTCCGTGAAACTGTACTGTGAGGTGTGGATTCAACTCACAGAGGTAAACCTTTCATTTGGTGTAGAAGGTTAGAAACAAACTTCTTGTAGAATCTGCAAAAGGACATTTGGGAGCCTTTTGAGGACTTTAGTATGAAACAAAATATCCCTATTAAAAAAACAGAAAGAAGATATCTGTGAAACTGCTTTGTGATGTGTGCATTCATCTCACATAATTAAAGCTTTGTTTTGATTCAACAGGTTGGAAACACTCTTCTGGTAGAATCTACACAGGGATAATTTGGGAGCCCATTGAGGCCTATCGTGAGAAACTGAATATCTGTCAATAGGAACTAAAAGTAAGCTGTCTGTGAAACTGCCTTGTCATGTGTGGATTCAACTCACAGAGGTAAACCTTTCTTTTGATTCAGCCAGTTGGATACATTCTTTTAGTAGAATCTTGGAATGACATTTGGGGGCCATATGTAGTCTATGGTGAAGATCCAAATATCTGCAGATAAAAACCAGAAAGAAGCTATCTGTGAAGCTGCTTTGTAATGTGTAAATTTATCTCAAAGGGTTAAACCTTTGTTGTGATTCAGTGGGCTTGAAATACTTTTTTGTAGTATCTGTGAAGAGACATTGCAGAGCCCTTTGAGGACTATAATGAAAAACAAAAGATCTCAAGATCAAGACTAGAAAGAAGCTATCTGTGAAACTGCTTTGTGATGTGTGGATTTAACTGACAGAGATAAGCCTTTCTTTTGATTCAGCTGGTTGGAAACCTTCTTTTTGTAGAATCTTAGAAGGGATATTTGGGGGCCCATTGAGTTTTATGGTGAAAAATCGAATATATTCAGATTAAAAACTAGAAGAAGCTATTTGTAAAACTGCTTTGTGAAGTTTGGATTCATCTCAAAATGTTAAATCTTTCTATGGATTCAACTAGTTGGAAACCCTCTCCTGGTAGTATCTGCGAAGGGACATTTGAGCACCTATTGAGGCCTATGGTGAAAAACTGAATATCCCCATATAAAAACTAGAAAGAAGCTATCTGTGAAACAGCTTTGTGATGTGTGGATTCATGTAAGAAAGCTATACATATCTTTTGTTGAAGCATGTTGGAAACACTATTTTTGTAGAATCCTGCAAACAGACATTTGGAGGTCCATTGAGGCCTATGGTGATAAATCAAATATTCCCAGATAAAAACTAGAAAGAAGCTATCTTTGAAACTGCTTTGTGATGTGTGGATTCATCTCACAAAGTTAAACATTTCTTTTGATTCAGCAAATTGGAAAAACTTTTCTGGAGG
Organism: Rhinopithecus roxellana; assembly: GCF_007565055.1. Lineage (NCBI taxonomy): Eukaryota > Metazoa > Chordata > Mammalia > Primates > Cercopithecidae > Rhinopithecus > Rhinopithecus roxellana. The sequence goes on along the minus strand of NC_044559.1, from coordinate 126,579,809 downwards.
AATCTGCCAAGAAACATTTTGGAGCCCTCTTAGGCTTATAATGAAAAACCGAACATCTTCAGATAAAAACTAGAAAGAAAATACCTGTGAAACTGATTTGTGATGTATCAATTCATCTCATAGAGTTAAACCTTTCTTTTGATTCAGTGGGTAAAAACACTCTTTTTGTAGAATCTGTGATGGGACATTTGGGAGCTCATTGAAGCCTACGGTGAAAACAGAATATCCCCAATAAAAACTAGAAAAAATTTATCTATGAGACTGCTTTTTGATGTGTAAATTCATCTCACAGAGATAAACCTTTCTTTTGATTTAGCAAGTTGGATATATTCTTCTTGTAGTATCTGCAAAGGAACATTTGGTAGCACATTGAGTCTATGGTTAAAAACCAAATATTTGCTGATAAAAATTAGAAAAAAGTTATCTGTGAAACCGCTTTGTGATGTGTGAATTCATTTCACAGATTGAAACCTTTCTTTTGATTCAACAGGTTGGAAAAACTCTTCTTGTAGAATATGCAAGAAGACATGAGAGCCCATTGACATTTATGGTGAAAAATGAAATATCCCCAGAAAAAGAGTAGAAAGAAGCTCTCTGTGAAATTCCTTTGTGATGTGTGCATTCATCTCACAGAGATACAGCTTGGTTTTGATTCAGCAGGTTGTAAAAACTATTTCTGTAAAATCTGCAAAGAGACCTTTGAGAGTACAATGTCACCTGCTGTGAAAATCCATAAATCTCCAGATAAAAACTTGAACGAAGCAATCTGTGAAACTGCTTTGTGATTTGTGGATTCATCTCACATAGTTAAACTTTTCTCTTGATTCAGACGTTTGGACTTTTTTTTGTAGAATCTGCCAAGAAACATTTCAGAGCCCACTGAGGCATAAATGAAAACCCAAATATCCCCAGATAAAAACTAGAAAGAAGCTGTCAGTAAAACTGCTTTGTGATTTGTGGATTCATCTCATGGAATTAAACCTTTCTTTTAATCAACAGTTTGGAAATACTCTATTTGTAGAATCTGTGAAGGGACATTTGTGAGCCCATTGAGGCTTATGATGGAAAAAGGAATATCACAAAATAAAAACTAGAAAGAAGGTATCTGTGAAACTGCTTTGTGATATGTGGATTTATCTCATAGAGTTAAAATTTTCTTCTGATTCAGCAAGTTAGAAGAACTTATTTTGTAGAATATGTGAAGAGACATTTGGGAGTACATTGATGCCTATGGTGAAAAAAAGATATACCCAGATAAAAACTAGAAAGAAGCATTCTGTGAACCTGCTTTGTGATGTGTGAATCCAACACAAAGAATTAAATTTGCTTTTTTGATTACCAGGTTGGAAACACCCTCCTGGTAGAATCTGCAAAGGGACATTTGCAAGCTTATAGAGGACTGTTGTGAAAAACTGAATATCCCCAGATAAAAACTAGATAGAAGCGTTCTGTGAAACTTCTTTTTGATGTGTCAATTCAACTTACAGAGTTTAACTTTCCTTTTTATTCAGCAGGTTGGAAACACTTTATTTGTAGAATCTGTGAAGGGACATATTTCAGCTCATTGAGGCCTATATATATTCAGATAAGAACCAGAAACAGGCTCTCTGTGAAACTTCTCTGTAATGTGTGGATTCATCCAAATGAGTAAAACTTTTCTTTTCATTCAACAGTTTGGAAACTCACTTCTGATAGACTATGCGAAGGAACATTTGAGAGCTCATTGATGCCTGTGGTGAAAAACAGAATATCCCCAGATAAAAACTAGAAAGAAGCTCTCTGTGAAACTGCTTTGGGTTGTGTGGATTCATCTCAAAGAGTTAAATGTGCTTTCAAATGAGTAGGTTGGAAACCCTCTTCTTGAAGAATCTGTGAAAGGACATTTGGGACCACATTTACACCTAGGATGAAAAAACGAATGTCCCCAGATAAAAACTAGAAAGATACTATCTTCGAAACTGTTCAGTGATGTGTGGATTCAAGTCACAGAGCTAAAAGCTTCTTTTGATTTAGCTGGTTGGAAACAAACTTCTTGTAGGATCTGGTAAGACACCTTTGAAAGCCCGTTGAGGCCTATGGTGCAAAACAAAATGTCCCCAGATAAAAACCAGAAAGAATCTATTCGTTAAATTGTTTTGTGATGTGTGAATTCAACTTACAGAATAAAACGTTTCTTTTAATTTGGAAGGTTGGAAGCAAAATACTTGTAGAATCACTGAAGGGGCCTTTGGTAACCCATTGAGGCATATGTTGAAAAACCGAATATCACCAGATAAAAACTAGAAAGAAGCTATCTTTGAAACTGCTTTGTGATGTGTGATTCATATCACAGAGTTGTGTGGAACCTGCAAAGGGACATTTTTGAGCCCATTGAGGACTATGGTGAAAAACCAAATGACTCCACATAAAAGCTAGAAAGAAGCTATCCTTGAAACTTCTTTGTGATGTTTGCATTCATCTCACAGACTTAAACATTTCTTTTCACTTAGCATGTTGGAAACCCATTCTGGTAGAATCTGTGAAGAAACATTTGAAAGCCCATTGAGGCCTATGGTGAAAAACCAAATATTCCCAAATAAAAAATAGAAGGAAGCTATCAGTCAAACTGTTTTGTGATGTGTAGATTGATCTCACACAGTTAAACCTTTCTTTTGATTCAGCAGGTTAAAAGCACTCTTCTGGTAGAATCTGCAATGGGACATTCGGGAACCTATTAAGGCCTATGGTGAAAAAATGAATATCCCCAGAAAAAAATTAAAAGAAGCTATTTGTGAATCTGCTTTGTGATGTTTGGATTCAACTCACAGAGTTAAACATTTCTCTTGATTTCGCAGGTTGAAAACATTCTTCTGGTAGTATCTGCCAAGCGACGTTTCAAATCCCATTGAAGTTTAAAATTAAAAACCGAATATCCTCAAATTAAAACTGGAAAGGAGATGTCCATGAAACTGCTTTGTGATGTGTGGATTCATCTCAAGGAGTTAAGCGTTTCTTTTCTTTAGCATTTTGGAAACACTGTTTTGTAGAATCTGTGGAGACATTTGGGAGCTCATTGAGGCTAATGGTGAAAAAGCAAATATCCCCAGATAAAAACTAGAAAGAAATTCTCTGTGTGGATTCATCTCACAGAGTCAAACCTTTTTTTTTTTTTTTTTTTTTTTTTAAATTCAGCATATTGGAAACACTCTCCTTGCAGAATTTGCAAAACGACATAGTTCATCACCTTGATGCCTATGGTGAAAAAACGAATATCTTCATTGTAAAACTAGAAAGAAGCTATCTGTGAAACTGCTTTGTGACATATGGAATCACGTCACAGAATTAAACTTTTCTTTTGATTCAGAAGGTTGCCATCACTTTTATTGTAGTATCTACAAAGGGACGTTTGGGAGCCCATTGAGGCTTATGGTCAAAATCTGAATATCCACAGATAAAAAGTATAAAAATGCTCTCTGTGAAATTTCTTTGTGATGAGTAGATTTATCTCCCAGAATTAAAGGTCTAGTTTCATTCAGCAGCTTGGACCCATTCTTATGGTAGAACCTGCAAAAGGACATTTGGGAGTCCATTGAGGCCAAAAGTGAAAAAAAGAATATTCCCAGATATAAACTAGAACGAAGCTATCTTTGGAACTGCTTTGTGATGTTTGGATTCATCTAACAGAGTCCAACCTTTCTTTTGATACAGCAGATTAAAAATACTCTTGTAGTAGAATCTGCCAAGGGATATTTTGGAGTTCTTTGAGGCTTATAATGAGGAAAAAAAATTCCTAGATAAAACTAGAAAGATATTATCTGTGACACTGCTTTGTACTGTGTGGATTCATCTCACAGAGTTAAACCTTGATTTTGATTCGGCATATTGGAAAGGCTCTTCTTGCAGAATCAGTGAAGGGACATTTTAAAGGATATTGATGCCTAGGGTTAAAAACTGAATACCTTCAGATAAAAACTAGAAAGAGGCTGTCTGAGAAACTGCTCTGTGATGTGTGGATTAAACTCACAGAGTTAAATTCTTCTTTTGATTCAGCCCCTTGGAAACCCTCTTCTGGTAGAATCTGTGAATGGACATATGGTAGTCCATTGAGGCCTATGGTGATAGAATGAATATCTATAGATTAAAACTAGAAAGAAAGAATAAGAGAAACTGCTGTGTGATGGGTGGATTCAACTCACAGAGCTAAACCTTTCTTTCTATTCAGGCAGGTTGGAAGAAATCTATTTGTAGAAACTGTGAAGAAACTTTTGGGAGCCCATTGATGCTTATCTTGAAAAAAAGAAAACTGCCAGATAAAAACAAGAAAGAAGCTCTCTGTGAAACTGCTTTGTGATGAGTGGATTCATTACACAGGGTTAACCTTTTCTTTTGATTCAGCATGTCGGAAACACTTTCTAGAATCTGCAAAGGGACATTTGGGAGCACATTGAAGCCTATGGTGATAAAAAGATATACCCAGATAAAAACTAGAAATAAGATTTCGGTTAAACTGCTCTGTGAGGTGTGGACTTATATCAAAGAGTTAAACCTTTCTTTTGATTTAGCAGGTTGGAAACCTCTTCCGGTAAAAACTGCAAAGGAACGTCTGAAAGCTTTTTGAGGTCTACAATGAAAAACAGAATATCTCCAGATAAAAGCTAGAAGGAAGCTATCTGTGAAATTGTTTTGTGATGTGTTGATACATCCCTCAAATATAAAACTTTCTTTTGATTCAGCAGTCTGGAAACAAACTTCTTGTAGAATCTGTGAAAGAACATTTGGGAGCTCATTTAGGCCTATGGTCAAAAACCAAATATCCCCTGCTAAAAACTAGAAAGAAGTTATCTGTGAAACTACTTTGTGATATGTGGATTCATCTCACAATGTTAACTCTTTCTTTTGATTCAGCAGGTTGGAACATACTTATGGTAGAAACTATGATCATACATTTGGGAGCCCTTTGAGGTCTATGGTGAAAAACAGAGTATCCCTGATAAAAACTAGAAATCAGCTATCTGTGAAACTACATTGTGATGTGTGGATTCAACCCACAGAGTTAAACAATTCTTTCGATTTAACAAGTTGGAAACAAACTTCTTGTTGAATCTGTGAAGGGACATTTGAAAGACACTGAGGCCTATGGTGAAATACAGAGTATCTCCAGATAAAAACTTTAAATGAAGAAACTACCTGAGAAACTGCTTTGTGATGCTTTGATTCAGTTCACAGAATTAAATCTTTCCCTTTATTCAGCACGTTGGAAACATTCTATTTTTCTTTTTATTATACTTTAAGTTCTAGGGTACATGTGCATAACGTGCAGGTTTGTTACATATGTATACTTGTGCCATGTTGGTGTGCTGACCCCATCAACTCATCAGCACCCATCAATTCATCATTTATATCAGGTATAACTCCCAATGGAATCCCTCTCCCCTCCCCCCCATGATAGGCCCCGATGTGTGATGTTTCCCTTCCTGAGTCCAAGTGATGTCATTGTTCAGTTCCCACCTATGAGTGAGAACATGCGGTGTTTGGTTTTCTGTTCCTGTGATAGTTTGCTAAGAATGATGGTTTCCAGCTGCATCCATGTCCCTACAAAGGACACAAACGCATCCTTTTTTATGGCTGCATAATGTTCCATGGTGTAAATGTGCCACATTTTCTTAATCCAGTCTGTCACAGATGGACATTTGGGTTGATTCCAAGTCTTTGCTATTGTGAATAGTGCCGCAATAAACATGGGTGTGCATGTGTCTTTATAGCAGCATGTTTATAATCCTTTGGGTATATGCCCAGTAATGGGATGGGTGAGTCACATGGTACATCTAGTTCTAGATCCTTGAGGAATCGCCATACTGTTTTCCATTATGGTTGAACGAGTTTAAGATGCCACCAACAGTGTAAAAGTGTTCCTATTTCTCCACGTCTTCTCCAGCACCTGTTGTTTCCTGACTTTTTAATGATTGCCATTCTAACTGGTGTGAGATGGTATCTCATTGTGGTTTTGATTTGCATCTCTCTGATGGCCAGTGATGATGAGCATTTTTTCATGTGTCTGTTGGCTGTATGAATGTCATCTTTTGAGAAATGTCTGTTCATATCCTTTGCCCACTTTTTGATGGGGTTGTTTGATTTTTTCTTCTAAATTTGTTTGTGTTCTTTCTAGATTCTGGATATGAGCCCTTTGTCAGATGAGTAGATTGCAAAAATTTTCTCCCATTCTGTAGGTTGCCTGTTCACTCTGATGGTAGTTTCTTTTGCTGGGCAGAAGCTCTTTAGTTTAATTAGATCCCATTTGTCAATTTTTGCTTTTGTTGCCGTTGCTTTTGGTGTTTTAGACATGAAGTCCTTACACATGCCTATGTCCTGAATGGTACTACCTAGGTTTTCTTCTAGGGTTTTTATGGTATTAGGTCTAACATTTAAGTCTCTAATCCATCTTGAATTAATTTTCGTATAAGGAGTAAGGAAAGGATCCAGTTTCAGCTTTGTACTTATGGCTAGCCAATTTTCCCAGCACCATTTATTAAATAGGGAATCCTATCCCCATTTCTTGTTTCTCTCAGGTTTGTCAAAGATCAGATGGCTGTAGTAGTGTGGTATTATTTCTGAGGACTCTGTTCTGCTCCATTGGTCTATAGCTCTGTTTTAGTACCAGTACCATGTTGTTTTGGTTACTGTAGCCTTGTAGTATAGTTTGAAGTCAGGTAGCACGATGCCTCCAGCTTTGTTCTTATGACTTAGGATTGTCTGGGCAATGCAGGTTCTTTTTTGGTTCCATATGAACTTTTAAGCAGTTTTTTCCAATTTTGTGAAGAAACTCATTGGTAGCTTGATGGGGATGGCATTGAATCTATAAATAACCTCGGGCAGTATGGCCATTTTCACGATATTGATTCTTCCTATCCATGAGCATGGTATGTTCTTCCATTTGCTAGTGTCCTCTTTTATTTCACTGAGCAGTGGTTTGTAGTTCTCCTTGAAGAGGTCCTTGACATCCCTTGTAAGTTGGATTCCTAGGTATTTTATTCTCTTTGAAGCAATTGTGAATGGAAGTTCATTCATGATTTGGCTCTCTGTTTGTCTGTTACTGGTGTATAAGAATGCTTGTGATTTTTGCACATTAATTTTCTATCCTGAGACTTTGCTGAAGTTGCTTATTAGCTTAAGGAGATTTTGGGCTGAGACAATGGGGTTTTATAAATATACAATCATGTCATCTGCAAACAGGGACAATTTGACTTCTTCTTTTCCAAACTGAATACCCTTGATTTCTTTCTCTTGCCTGATTGCCCTAGCCAGAACTTCCAACACTATGTTGAATAGGAGTGGTGAGAGAGGGCATCCCTGTCTTGTGCCAGTTTTCAAAGGGAATTTTTCCAGTTTTTGCCCATTCAGTATGATATTAGCTGTGGGTTTTTCATAAATAGCTCTTACTATTTTGAGGTACGTTCCATCAATACCGAATTTATTGAGCGTTTTTAGCATGAAGGGCTGTTGAATTTTGTGAAAAGCCTTTTCTGCATCTATTGAGATAATCATGTGGTTCTTGTCCTTGGTTCTGTTTATATGCTGGATTATTTTTATTGATTTGCGAATGTTGAACCAGCCTTGCATCCCAGGGATGAAGCCCACTTGATCATGCTGGATAAGCTTTTTGATGTGCTGCTGGATCCGGTTTGCCAGTATTTTATTGAGAATATTTGCATCGATGTTCATCAGGGATATTGGTCTAAAATTGTCTTTTTTTGTTGTGTCTCTGCCAGGGTTTGGTATCAGGATGACGTTGACCTCATAAAATGAGTTAGGGAGGATTCCCTCTTTTTCTTTTGATTGGAATAGTTTCAGAAGGAATGGTACCAGCTCCTCCTTGTACCTCTCGTAGAATTCAGCTGTGAATCCATCTGGTCCTGGACATTTTTTGGTTGGTAGGCTATTAATTATTGCCTCAATTTCGGAGCCTGCTATTGGTGTATTCAGGGATTCAACTTCTTCCTGGTTTAGTCTTGGAAGAGTGTAAGTGTCCAGGAAATTATCCATTTCTTCTAGATTTTCTAGTTGATTTGCGTAGAGGTGTTTATAGTATTCTCTGATGGTAGTTTGTATTTCTGTGGGGTCGGTGGTGATATCCCCTTTATCATTTTTTATTGCGTCTATTTGATTCTTCTCTCTTTTCTTCTTTATTAGTCTTGCTAGCGGTCTGTCAATTTTGTCGATTTTATTCAATAAACCAACTCCTGGATTCATTGATTTTTTGGAGGGATTTTTGTGTCTCTATCTCCTTCATTTCTGCTCTGATCTTAATTATTTCTTGCCTTCTGCTAGCTTTTGAATGTGTTTGCTCTTTCTTCTCCAGTTCTTTTAATTGTGATGTTAGAGTGTCAATTTTAGATCTTTCCTGCTTTCCCTTGTGGGCATTCAGTGCTATAAATTTCCCGCTACACACTGCTTTAAATGTGTCCCAGAGATTCTGGTATGTTGTATGTTTGTTCTCATTGGTTTCAAAGAACATCTTTATTTCTGCCTTCATTTCATTCAGGAGCAGGTTGTTCAGGAGCAGTTTGTTCAGTTGTCATTCAGGGGCAGGTTGTTCAGTTTCCATGTAGTTGAACGGTTTTGATTGAGTTTCTTAGTCCTGAATTCTAGTTTGATTGGACTGTGGTCTGAGAGACAGGTTGTTATAATTTCTGTTCTTTTACATTTGCTGAGGAGTGCTTTACTTCCAATTATGTTGTCAATTTTGGAATAAGTGCGGTGTGGTGCTGAGAAGAATGTATATTCTGTTGATTTGGGGTGGAGAGTTCTATAGATGTCTATTAGGTCTGCCTTGTGCAGAGATGAGATCAATTCCTGGATATCCTTGTTAACTTTCTGTCTCGTGGATCTGTCTAATGTTGACAGTGGAGTGTTGAAGTCTCCCATTATTATTGTATGGGAGTCTAATTCTCTTTGTAATTCTCTAAGGGCTTGTTTTACGAATTTGGGTGCTCCTGTATTGGGTGCATGTGTATTTAGGATAGTTAGCTCTTCCTGTTGAATTGATCCCTTTACCATTATGTAATGGCCTTCTTTGTCTCTTTTGATCTTTGATGGTTTAAAGTCTATTTTATCAGAGACTAGTATTGCAACCCCTGCTTTTTTTGTTCTCCATTTGCTTGGTAGATCTTCCTCCATCCCTTTATTTTGAGCCTATGTATGTCTCTGCATGTGAGATGGATCTCCTGAATACAGCAGGCTGATGGGTCTTAACTCTTTATCCAGTTTGCCAGTCTGTGTCTTTTAATTGGAGCATTTAGTCCATTAACATTTAAGGTTAATATTGTTATGTGTGAACTTGATCCTCCCATTATGATATTAACTGGTTATTTTCCTCGTTAGTTGATGCAGTTTCTTCCTAGCCTCGATGGTCTTTACATTTTGGCATGTTTTTGCAATGGCTGGTACCATTTATTCCATTCCATATTTAGGGCTTCCTTCAGGTTCTCTTGTAAGGCAGGCCTGGTGGCGACAAAATCTCTAAGCATTTGCTTATCTGTCAAGGATTTTATTTCTCCTTCACTTATGAAACTTAGTTTGGCTGGATATGAAATTCTGGGTTTAAAATTCTTTTCTTTAAAAATGTTGAATATTGGCCCCCACTCTCTTCTGGCTTTTAGAGTTTCTGCCGAGAGGTCTGCTGTTAGTCTGATGGGCTTCCCTTTGTGGGTAACCCGACCTTTCTCTCTGGCTGCCCTTAAGATTTTTTCCTTCATTTCAACTTTGGTGAATCTGGCAATTATCTGTCTTGGAGTTGCTCTTCTCGAGGGGTATCCTTGTCGTGTTCTCTGCATTTCCTGAATTTGAATTTTGGCCTGCCCTACTAGGTTGGGGAAGTTCTCCTGGATGATATCCTGAAGAGTGTTTTCCAACTTGTTTCCATTTTCCACCTCACTTTCAGGCACCCCAATGAGACTTAGATTTGTTCTTTTTACATACTCCCATACTTCTTGCAGGCTTTGTTCATTTCTTTTTCTTCTTTTTTCTTTTGATTTCTCTTCTTGCTTCATTTCATTCATTTGATCCTCAATCGCTGATACTCTTTCTTCCAGTTGATCGAGTTGGTTACTGAAGCTTGTGGATTTGTCACATATTTTTCGTGTCATGGTATTCATCTCTGTCATTTCATTTATGAGCTTCTCTGCATTAATTATTCTAGCTAACAATTCTTCCACTCTTTTTTCAAGATTTTTAGTTTCTTTGCACTGGGTACGTAATTCCTCCCTTAGCTCTGAGAATTTTGATGGACTGAAGCCTTCTCTCATTTCGTCAAAGTCAATCTCTGACCAGCTTTGATCCGTTGCTGTCGATGAGCTGCGCTCCTTTGCAGGGGGAGATGCGCTCTTATTTCTTGAATTTCCAGCTTTTCTGCCCTGCCTCTTCCCCATCTTCGTGGTTTTATTTGCCTCTGGTCTTTGATGATGGTGACTTACTGATGGGGTTTTGGTATAGGTGTTCTCCTGTTTGATAGTTTTCCTTCTAATAGTCAGGACCCTCAGCTGTAGGTCTTTTGGAGATTGCTTGAGGTCCACTCCAGACCCTGTTTGCCTGGGTATCAGCAGCAGAGGTTGCAGAAGATAGAATATTGCTGAGCAGCCAGTATACCTGTCTGATTCTTACTTTGGAAGCTTCCTCTCAGGGGTGTACTCCACCCTGTGAGGTGTGGGGTGTCAGACTGCCCCTAGTAGGAGATGTCTCCCAGTTAGGCTACTCAGCGGTCAGGGACCCACTTGAGCAGGCAGTCTGTCCGTTCTCAGATCTCAACCTCCATGTTGGGAGATCCACTGCTCTCTTCAAAGCTGTCAGACAGAGTCGTTCACGTCTGCACAGGCCACTGCTGCTTCCCTTTTTGTTGTTTAGCTGTGCCCTGTCCCCAGAGGTGGAGTCTACAGAGACAGGCAGGTTTCCTTGAGCTGCTGTGAGCTCCACCCAGTTCGAGCTTCCCAGTGGCTTTGTTTACCTACTTAAGCCTCAGCAATGGTGGGCACCCCTTCTCCAGCCTCGCTGCTGCCGTTTCAGTTAGATTGCTGACTGCTGTGCTAACAATGAGGGAGGCTCCGTGGCCGTGGGACCCTCCTGACCAGGTGTGGGTATAATCTCCTGTTGTGCCCATTTGCTTAAAGCTCAGTATTGGGGTGGGAATTACCCGATTTTCCAGGTGTTGTGTGTCTCAGTTCTCCTAGTTAGGAAAAGGGATTCCCTTCCCTCTTGCACTTCCCAGGTGAGGCAATGCCTCGCCCTGCTTCATCTCTCGCTGGTCGGGCTGCAGCAGCTGACCAGCACCAATTATCCGGCACTACCCAGTGAGATGACCCCAGTACCTCAGTTGAAAATGCAGAAATCACCAGTCTTCTGTCTCACTCACGCTGGGAGTTGGAGATTGGAGCTGTTCCTAGTCAGCCATCTTGCTCCACCCCCGGAAATATTCTATTTGAAGAAACTGTGAAGAAACATTTGGGAGCCCATTGAGGCCTAAGGAGAAAAAGACAATATCCCCACATAAACAATGAAAAGAAGCTATCTGTGAACCTGTTTGTGATGTGTGGATTCAACTCAGAGAGTTAAACCATTATTTTGAATCAGCAAGTTGAAAACGCACTTCTTGTGGTATCTGCGGAAAGATATTTAATAGCGTATTAAGGCCTATGGTGAAAAACTGACTATTCCCAGATAAAAAATAGAAAGAACCTTTCTTTGAACCTGCTTTGCGATGTGTAGTTTCATCTCAAAGATTTAAACTTCGTTTTGATTCAGCAGGTTGTAAACTCTCTTCTTCTAGAATCTGTAAAGGGAATTTTTGGAGCAATTGAAACCTAGGGTAAAAAACAGTATATCCCCAGATACAAACTAGAAAGAAGATATCTGTGAAACTGCTTTGCAATGTGCTTATTCATGTCACAGGGTTAAAGCTTTTTTTTTTTTTTTTAATTCAGCAAGTTGGAAACACTGTTTTTGTACATTCTTTGAAGGAACATTTGGGAGCATATTTTTGCCTATGGGAAAAAGAGGTATACCCAGATAAAAACTAGAAAGAATCTTTATGTGAAACTGCTTTGTGATTTTTAAATTCATCTCACAGAGTTAAACCTTTCTTTTCATTCAGGAGGTTGGAAACACTATTCTTGTGAAACATGTGAAAAGACCTTTGGGAGCAAACAGAGGACTATGGTGAAAAAGAGAACACTGTTTTGAAACAGTTTTTGTAGAATATGCAAAGAGATATTTGGGAGCTCATTGAGGCCAATCGTAAAAATGCGACTATCCCCCAATAAAATCTAGAAAGAAGTTCTCTGTTAAACAGCTTTGTGATGTGTGGATTCATCTCACAGGGTTAAACATTTTTTTTGATTCAGCAGGATAAAATCACTTTTCCTGTAGAATCTGTGAAGGGACATTTGAGAGGCCATTGAGGCATATGGTGAAAAACTTATTATCCCTAGATAAAAATTAGAAAGAATCTTTCTGTGAAGCTGCTTTCTGATGCATGGATTCAACTCACAGACTTAAATCCTCTTTTGATTCAGCAGGTTAAAACCACTCTTATTGTAGAATCTGGCAAGGAATATTTCAAACCTCATTGAGGGCTATAAAAAAAAACTATATATAAGTAGATAAAACTAGAAAGTACCTATCTACGAATCAGCTCCTTGATGGGTGGATTAATCTCTCAGAGCTAAACCTTTCTTTTGATTCAGAAGTTTGGAGACACTCTTCCTGTAGGATCTGGGAAGAAACATTTGGGAACACATTGTATCTAAGGTGCAAAACTGAATATACCTTGATAAAAACTAGGAAGAAGATAACTCTGAAACTGCTTTGTGATGTGTGGATTCATCTCACACAGTTAAACTTTTCATTTAGCATGTTGGAAAGAAACTTCATGTAGAATCTGTGAATAAACATTTGGAGGCCAATGAAGACTATGCTGAAAAACCATATATCTCAGGATAAAAACTAATAAGAAGCTCTCTGTGAAACTGCTTTGTGATGTGTGGATTCATCTCACAGAGTTAAACCTTTCTTTTCATTCAATCAGTTGAAAACATTCTTTTTGCAGCATCTGTGAAGGGACATTTGAAAATCCTTTGAGGCCTGTAATGAAAAACAGAATATCCCCAAATAAAAACTAGAAACAAGCTATCCGTTCAACTTCTTTCTGATGTATGGATTTGACCACACAGAGTTAAACCTTTCTTTTGTTTCAGCAGGTTGGAAACACTCTTCTGGTAGAATCTGCCAAGGGACATTTGGGACCAATTTGAGGACTGTGGTAAAAAAATAAATATCCCAAGATAAAAACTATAAAGAAGCTATCTGTGAAACTGCTTTTTCATGTGAGGATTCACCTCACAATGTTAAACATTTGCTTTAATTTAGGAGGTTGGAAACACTGTTTTTATGGAATCTCCAACGGGCCATTTGAGGGCCAATGAGGCCTATGTTGAAAAACCAAACATTCCCTATTAAAAACTAGAAAAACAAAAAATCTATTGGTGAAACGGCTTTGTGATGTGTGTATTTATGGCACGGAGTTGAACCTTTGTTTTGATTCAGAAGGTTAGAAACAGTGTTCTTGTAGAACCTGTGAAGGGACATTTCAGAGCCCATTGAGGCCTGTAATAAAAAAAAAAAAAAAAAAAAAAAAAAAAAAAAAAAAAAAAAACGAATATCTCCAGATAAAAAACTAAAAGGAAGCTATCTGTGAGACTGCTTTGTTATGGGTGGATTCATGTCACAGAGTTAAACCATTCTTTTGATTCAGCACGTTGGAAAAACTCTTTTTGTGGAATATGTGAGGGGACTTATGGGAGCCCACTGAGGTTTATGGTTAAAAACAGAATATCCCCAGATAAAAACTAGAAAGAAGATATCTGTGAAACTGCTTTGTGATGTATCTATTCAACTCACAGTGTTAATTTTTTTTTTTTTTTGATTCAACAGGTTGGAAACACTCTCTTGGTACAATCTGTGAGGGGAACTTTTGGAGCCCAATAAGGTCTATGGTGAAAAACCTAATATTTCTAGACACAAAACAGGGGGAAGCTAACTCTGAAACTGCTTTGTGATGTGTAGATTTAACTTACAAAGTTAAACCCTTCTTTTCATTCAGCAGAATGGAAACACTGCATTTGTAGATTCTGTTAAGGGTCATTTGGGAGCTCATTGAGGCCTATGGTGACAAAGAGACTATCACCAGATTAAAACTAGAAATAAGCTATCTGTGAAACTGCTTAAGGTGTGTGGATTCACCTCACAGAGTTAAATCTTTGTTTCAATTCAGCAGGTTGGAAACACTTTTCTTGTAAAATCTGCGAAGAGACATTTGGGAGCACATTGACGCCTATGGTAAAAAATCAAATGTTCCCAAGTAAAAACTAGAAAGAAGCTATCAGCGAAACTGCTCTGTAGTGTAAGGATTCATCTCACATAGTTAAACGTTTCTTTTGACTCAGCAGGTTTAAAACACACTTGGGTAATATGTGCAATGGGACAATTGGGAGCTCATCGAGGCCTATGGTGATAAATTGAATATCCACAGATGAAAAACTAGAAAGAAGCTACCTGTGAAACTGCTTTGTGATGTGTGGATTCATATCACAGAGTTACACCTGCCTTTTGATTAAGCAGCTTCGAAATACTCTTTTCTAGAATCTGTTTAGTGACATTTGGGGATCATTTAAGGCCTATGATGAAAAACCAAATATTTCTAGACGAAAACTAGAAAGAAGCTATCTGTGAAACTGTTTTTTGGTGTGCAGATTCATCTCACAGAGTTAAACCTTTCTTTTGATTCAGCAGGATTGAAACACACTTCTGGTAGAATCTGCCAAGGGACATTTTGGAGCACATTGAGGGTTATAATGAAAAGTAGATAATCCTAAGATAAAAACCAGAAATAAGCTTCTGTGAAACTGCTTTGTGATGTGTGGATTTATCTCACAGTGTTACACTTTCTTTTGATTTTTAAGTTAGAAACATTCTTCTGGTGAATCTGTGAAGAAATATTTGAGAGCCCTTTGAGGCCTATGGTAAAAAACCAAATGTCCTTAGATAAAAACTAGAAATAAGCTATCTTTAAACTGCTTTGTGATGTGTGAATTCAGCTTATAGAGTTAAACCTTTCTTTTTATCCAGCAAGATAGAAACACTCTATTTGCAGAATTTACAAAGAAACATTTAGGAGCTCATTGAGGCCTATAATGAAAAAACCGAATGTCCACAGATAAAAACTAAAAAGAATCTATCTGTGAAACTGCTATGTGAAACATAGATTAATTTCAGAGTTAAACCTATATTTTGATTCAGCAGGTTAGAAATACTCTTCTTGTAGAATCTGCGAGGGGACATTTGGGAGCCCCTTGAGGTTTATGGTGAAAAACAGAATATCCACAGATAAAAACAAGAAAGAAGCTATCTGTGAACCTGTTTGTGATGTGTGGATTCAACTCAGAGAGTTAAACCATTATTTTGAATCAGCAAGTTGGAAAGACTCTCTTGGCAGAATCTGTGAAGAGACATTTGGGAGCCCATTAAGGCCTATGGTGAAAAACCAAATATTTCTAGATAGAAACTAGAAAGAAGCTATCTCTCAACCTGCTTTATGATGTGTGGATTCAAGTTACAGAGTTAACCTTTCTTTTCATTCAGCAGATTGGAAACACTCTATTTGTGGATTCTGCAGGGGTCATTTGGGAGCCCATTGAGGCCTATTGTAGAAAACAGAATATCCCCAGATAAAAACTAGAAAGAAGCTATATGTGAAACTGCTTTTGTAATATGTGGAATATACTCACAGTGTTAAACATTTATTTTCATTCAGCAGGTTGGAAATACTCTATCTGTAGCATCTGCTAAGGGACTTTTGGGAGCCCATTAAGGCCTATGGTGATAAACTGAATATTCCTAGATAAAAACTAGGAAGAAGCTATCTGTGAAACTGCTTTCTGATGTGTGGATTAAATTCACAGAGTTAAACCTTTCTTTTTATTTGGCAGATTGGAAACACTTTATTTGCAGATTCTGTGGAGGGTCATTTGGAGCCCATTGAGGCATATGGTGAAAAAGAGAATATCCCCAGATGAAAACTAGAAAGAAGATATCTGTGAAACTGCTTTGAGATGTGTGAATTCATCTCAAAGAGTTAAACTTTGTTTTGATTCAGCAGGTTGGAAACACTCTTTTTGTAGAACGTGTCAAGGGATGTTTGGCAGCGCTTTGACACCTAGGGTGAAAAAATGATTAGCCTGAGATAAAACCCAGAAAGAAGCCATCTGTGAAGCCGCTTTGTGATGTTTGCATTCAACACACATAGTTCAACCATTTTTTGATTTAGCAGGTTGGAAAGAAACTTCTTATAGACACTGCAAAGGGACAATTAGCAGAACATTGAGGCCTATGGTGAAAAACCAAATATTCCCAAATAAAAACTAGAATGAAGTTGTCAGTGAAACTGCTTTCTTATGTGTGGATTCATCTCACAGAGTTAAACGTTTCTTTTGATTCAGCACGTTGGAAACATTCTTTTGGTAGAATCTGTGAAGGGACATTTGGGAGCTTATTGAGGCTTATGTTAAAGAGAATGTCCACAGATAAAAACTAGAAAGAAGCTATCATTGAAACAGCTTCATGATGTGTAAATTGGTAAAACACAGTTAAACCTTTCTTTTCATTGCGCACATGGGAATCACTCTATTTGCAGAATCAGCGAAGGAATATTTGGGAGCCCAGTGAGGCCTATGGTGAAAAGCCAAATATCCCCAAGTAGAAACTTGAAAAAAGCTACATGTGAAACTGTTTTGTGATGTGTGGATTCACCTCACAGAGATAAACTTGTCTTTTGATTCAACAACTTGGAAACTCTGCTTTGGTAGAATCGGCAAAGTGACATTTGGGAACACATAGACACCTATGTCGAAAAAGAGATATATCCAGATAAAAACTAAAAAGAAGCTGTCTGTGAAACTGCTTTGTGATCTGTGGATTCATCTCACAGGATTAAACCTTTGTTTTGATTCAACGGGTTGCACAACTCTTCTGGTAGAATTTGAAGAAGGACATTTTGGAACCTACTGAGGCTTATAATGAAAAACTGAATATCCTCAGTTAAAAACTAGAAAGAAGCTATCTGTGAAACTACTTTGTGATGTGTTTATTCATCTCGAAGTGTTAAATTTTTCTTTTGATTCAACAGGTTGAAAACACTCTACTGGTAGAATTTGTGAAGAGACTTTTAAGTGCCCTTTGAGGCTATCATGAAAAAAATGAATATCCCCTGATAAAAACTAGAAAGAAGCCATTTGTGAAACTGCTATGTGATATGTGGATTCAATTCACAGTGTTAAACCTTTCTTTTTACTCAGCAGGTTGGAAACACTCTGTCTGTAGGATCTGCCATGGGACATTTCAGAGCCCATTGAGGCTTATAATGAAAAATCGAATAGCCTCAGATAAAAACTATAAAGAAGCTATCTGTTAAACTGGTTTCTCATGTGTGGCTTTATCTCAGAGTCAAATCTTTCTTTTGATTCAGCAGATTGGAAACACTCTATTTGTAGGATCTGCAAAGGGACGTTTGAATGCTTTTTGAGGTCTATGAGGAAAAAGTGAACATTCCCTGATAAAAACTATGAAGAAGGCATTTGTGAAACTGCTTTGCGATGTGTGCATTCATTTCACATAGTTAAAAGTTTATTTCGATTCAGCAGGTTATAAACACTCTTTTTGTAGAATCAGTGAAGGGCTATTTGGGGCAAAATGAGACCTATGCTAAAAAACTAATTATCCCCCGATAAAAACTAGACCAAATGTATTTGTGAAGCGGTTTGTGATGTATAGATTCACCTAAGAGAGTTAAACCTTTCTTTTGTTTCAGCAGGTTGGAAACACTCTTCTTATAGATCTGCGAGGGGATATTTGGGAGCCCATTGAGGCCTTTGGTGAAATACCAAATATCTCCAGATGAAAACAAGAATAAACTATCTGTGAAATTGCTCTGTGATGTGTGGATTTACCTCACAGAGTTAAACCTTTATTCTGATTCAGCAGGTTGGAAACACTGTTCTTTCAGAATTTGCAAAAGGACATTATGGAGCATATTAATGACAAGAAAAAAAGAATACTTTCAGATAGAAACTAGAAACAAGCTATCTGTGAAACTGCTTTGTGATGTTTGGATTCAACACAAAGAGTTAAACCTTTCGTTTCATTTAGTAGGTAGGACACAAACTTCTTATAGAATCTGCAAAGGGACGTTTGGGGGCCCTTTGAGGACTATGGTAAAAAAGCAAATATCCCGAGATATCAAATAGGAAGAAAATACCTTTGAAACTGCTTTTTGATTCATGGATTCATCTCACAGAGTTAAAGGTTTCCTTTGTTTCAGCAGGTTGGAAACACTCTTCTTGTATAATCTGTTAAAAAAAAAACACACATAACAAACAAACAAAAAAAACTTTGGAAAGCCAATTAAGGCCTATGGTGAGAAATCAAATATTTACAGAAAGAAACTAAAAAGAAACTATCAGTGAAACTGTTTTGTG
Organism: Rhinopithecus roxellana; assembly: GCF_007565055.1. NCBI lineage: Eukaryota > Metazoa > Chordata > Mammalia > Primates > Cercopithecidae > Rhinopithecus > Rhinopithecus roxellana. The sequence goes on along the minus strand of NC_044559.1, from coordinate 126,561,255 downwards.
TTGTGTGGATTCAACTCACAGAATTAAACCTTTTTTCTTTCAGCAAGTTGGATACACTCTTTTTGTAGAATCTCCAAAAAGATATTTTGGAGCACATTGTGGCCTATGGTGAAAAACCAAATGTCTCCAGATAAAAACTATAAAGAATATATCTGTGAAACTGCTTTGTGACGTGTGGATTCATCTCACAGACTTAAATGTTTGTTTTGATTCCAAAGATTTGAAACACTCTTGTAGTATCTGTGAAGGACTTTCAAAAGAACATAGAGGCCTATGTTGAAAAAAATTTTATCCCCAGATAAAAACTAGAAGAAGCTATCTGTGAAACTTCTTTGTAATGTGTGGATTCATCTCTCAAAGTTAAACTTTTGCTTTGAATCAGCAGGTTAAAATCACTCTTTCTGTACAATCTGCGATGGGTCATTTGGGAGCACAGTGATGCCTAGGGTGAAAAACAGAATATCCTCAGATAAAATCTATTAAGAATCTATCTGTGAAACTGCTTTATGATGTGTAGATTCATCTCAAAGAGTTAAACCTTTCTTTTGATTCAGCAGATTGGAAACACTCTTCTGGTAGAATCAGCGAAGGGACATTTGGGAGCCCATTGTGGCTTAAGGTGAAAAATGAAATGTTCCTAAATAAAAACTAGAAAGAAGCTATCAGTGAATCTACTTTGTGCTGTGTGGATTCACCTCACAGAAATAAACCTTTGTTTATATTCAGCAGCTTGGAAACACTGCACTTGTAGAATCTTCAAAGGGACATTTGAGAGCCTATTGAGGCCTAAGGTGAAGAATTGAATATTCCTACATAAAAACTAGAAAGAAGATATCTGTGAAACTGCTTTGTGATGTGTGGATTCAACCCAGAGTTAAACCTTTCTTTTGTTTCCGTAGGTTGAAAAAATTCTTTTTGTAGAATCAGCAAAGGGATATTTTGGTGCAAATTGTGATCTACAGTAAAAAAAACAAATATTCCCAGATAAAAACTAGAAAGAAACTATCTGTGAAACAGGTTATTGATGTACGGATTCATCTAAAAGAGTTGAATCTTTCCTTTTGCTTCAGCAGGTTGGAAACACTTCTGGTAGAATAAACGAAGAGACATTTGGGAGCCCACTGAGGACTATAATGAAAAACTTAATATATCTGGATAGAAACTAGAAAAAAACTATCTGCATTACTGCTTTGTGAAGTGTGGATGCTACTCAAAGACATAAACTTTCTTTTCTGATTCAGCAGGTTGGAAACACTCTTTTTATTGAATCTGTGAAGGGACATTTGGGGTCCCTTTGGGGACTATGGTGAAAAACAGAATATCCCCAAATACAAACTAGAAAGAAGCTGTCTATGAAACTCCTTGTGATGTATGGATTCACCTCACAGAGCTGCTTTCACTGAATCTGCTTTGTGATGTTTGGATTCATCTCACAGAGTTAATTCTTTCTTTTTATCTGGGAGGTTGGAGTAACTCTATTTGTTGAATCTGTGAAGGGACATTTGGTGGCCCTTTGAGGACTATGGTGAAATATTGAATATTCCCGGATAATATCACGAAAGGAGCTATCTGTGAAACTGCTTTGTGATGTATGGATTAACCTCACAGAGTTAAACTTTTCTCTTGATTCAGTAGGTTGCAAAAAATCTTCTGGTAGAAGCAGCTGAGGGAAATTCCAGAGCCCATTGAGTCTTATAATGAAAAACTGAATATCCTCCTATAAACACTAGAAAGAAGCTATCTATGAAACTGCTTTGGGAAATGTGGATTCATTTCATAGAGGTAAACATTTCTATTGATTCGGGAGATTGAAACTCTCCTCTGGTAGAATCTGTGAATTAACATTTGGGAGCTCTTTGGAGCCTAAGGTGAAAAACTGAATATAATTAGATAGAAACTAGAAAGAAACTATCTGTGAAATTGCTTTGTGATGCGTGGATTCAACTCACAGTATTAAACCTTTCCTTTTATTCAGCAGGTTGGAAACAATCTCTTTGTAGAATCTGAGAAGGGACATTTGAGATCCCATTGAGTCCTAGGGTGAAAAACAGAATATCTCCAAATAAAAACTAGAAAGAAGCTATCTGTGAAACTGCTTTGTGATGTGTGGATTCATCTCTCACAGTTAAACCATTTTTTTGATTCAGCAAGATGAAAGCACTCTTCTGCTGGAATCTGTGAAGGGACAGTTGGGAGCACATTGACACCTTTAGTGAAAAACAGAAATACCCAGATAAAAGCTAGAAAGAACTATCTGTGAAACCACTTTGTGATGTGTCGATTCATCTCATGATTTTAAGTCTTTCTTTCAATTCAGCAGGTGGGAAACTTTCTTTTGGTAGAATTGGTGAAGGGACGTCTAAAAGACCATTTGTGGCCTATGGTGAAAAACAGCATATCCCAATAGAAACTAGAAGAAGCTGTCTGTGAAGCTGCTTTGTTATATGTGTAGTCATCTCACAGAGTTAAATGTTTCTTTTGATTCAGTTGGTTGGAAACACTTTTCTGGTAGAATCTACCAGGGACATTTGAGAACCCATTGAGGCCTATGGTGAAAAGGAGAATGTCAATAGAAAGACATTTAAAGAAACTATGAGTGAAGCTGCTTTGTGATATGTGGCTTCATCTCACAGAATGAAATCTTTCTTTTTATTGAGAAGGTTGGAAAAACTTTTTTTCTTGAATCTGCGAAGGGGCAATTTGGAGCAAATTAAGGTCTATGGTGAAAAACAGAATATATCTGGGTAAAAACTAGAAAGAAGCTATATGAAACTGTTTAGTGATGTGTGGAATCATCTCAAAGAGTTAAACCTTTCTTTTGATTTAGAAGGTTGGAATCACTCTTCTAATAGAATCTGTGAAGGGATATTTGGGGGCCCATTGAGGTCTATAATTATAAACTGAATGTCCCAAGATAAAAACTGGAAAGATGCTATCTGTGAAACTTCTTTGTAATGTTTGGATTCAATTCACAGAGTTAAACTGTTCCTTTGATTCAGCAGGTTGGAATCACTCTTTTTGTTGAATCTGAGAGGACACATTTAAGGACCCATTGATGCCTAAGTTGAAAATCCGAACATCTCCACGTAACAACTAGAATGATATCTCTTTGTGAAATTGCTTTGTTATGTGTAGATTCATCTCACAAATCAAACCTTATTTTTGATGCAGCAGGTTGGAAACACTCTTCTGGTAGAATCTGCAAAGGGACATTTCTGAGCCCATTGGGGCCTATAATTAAAAAAGGGAATATCTCCAGATTAAAAACTAGGAAGAAACTATCTATGAACCTGTTTTGTGATGTGAGGTTTCATCTCGCAGTGTTAAACTTTTCTTTTGATTGAACATGTTGGAAACACTCTTCTTGTAGTATCTGCAAAGAAACATTGGAGAACTCATTGAAACCTATGGTGAAAAACAGAGTATCCCCAGATAAAAACAAGAAATAAGTTATCTTTGAAATTGCTATGTAATGTGTGGATTCATGTCACAGAGTTAAATTTTTCTTTCAATTCAGAAGATTGGAAACATTCTTCTGGTAGAATCTGTGAAGAGACATTTGGAGCCCTTTGAGATCTATGGAGAAAAACTGAATATTCCTAGATAAAAATTAGAAAGAAGCTATCTGTGAAATTGCTTTGTGATTTGTGGATTCAACTAACAGAATGAAACCTTTCTTTTGATTTAGCAGGTTGGAAACACTCTATTTGTAGAATATGCAAAGGGATATTTGGGAGTGCATTGAGGCCTATGGAGAAAAACAAAATATCCCGAATTAAAAATTCGAATGAAGCAATCTGTGAAACTGCTTTGTGATGTGTGGATTCATCTCACAGAAATAAACCTTAGTTTTGATTCAGCAGGTTGGAAACACCCTTCTTGTGGATCTGCGATGACACATTTGAGAGGACATTGATGCCTAGTGTGAAAAACTGAATATCCCCAAGGAAAAAAAAAAAAAAAAAAAAAAACTAGAAATAAGCTATCTGTGAAACTTCTTTGTGATGTGTGGATTCAACATACAAAGTTAAGTGTTTTATTTAATTAAGCTGGTTGGAAAAAATATTCCAGTAGAACCTGCCATGGGACATTTGGGAGTCCATTTAGGGATATGGTGAAAACCCAAATATCACCAGATAAAAACAGAAAGAAGCTATCTGTGAAACTGCTTTGTGATGTATCGATTCAACTCTTAGAGTCAAACCTTTCTTTTCATTCGGCAGTTTGGGCACACTTTATTTGTAAAATTTGCGATGTGATATTTGAGAGGCCATTGATGCCTATGGTGAATAACAGAATATCCCCAGATAAAAACTAGAAAGAAGCTATCTGTGAAGCTGCTTTTTGATGTGTGTAATCATCTCACAGAGTTAAACCATTCTTGTCATTCAGCAGGTTGGGAAGACTTTTCTTGTAGTATCTGCGAAGGATGATTTTGAAGCCCATGGAGACCCATGGTGAAAAGCAGAATATTCCCAAATAAAAACTAGAAAGAAGCTCTGTGTGAAACTGCTTTGTGATGTGTTGATTCATCTCACAGTGTTAAATTTTTCTTTTCATTCAGTAGGTTTAAAACACTTTTTTTTGTAGAATCTGTGAAGGGACATTTTAGGGCAAATTGAGGCTTATGATGAATGGCAGAATACCTCCAGATAAAAAGTAGAATGAAGCTACCTGTGAAGCTGCTTTGTGATGTATTGATTCAACTCATAGAGTCAAAACTGTTTTTTTTTGATTCAGCAGTTTGGAAGCACACTTTTGTACAATTTGTGAAGAAACATTTGGGGGCCCATTGAGGCTTATGTTGAGAACAAAATATATCTAGATAGAAACCAGAAAAAAGTTATATCTGAAAGTGCATTGTGATGTCTGGATTCAACTCATAGAGTTAAACATTTCTTTTGATTCAGCAGGTTGGACACACTATTTATGTAGAATCTCTGAGGAAATATTTGAAGGCACATAAAATCTAGAAAGAAGCTATCTGAAAAACTGCTTTCTGATTTGTGGATTCATATCAAGAGGTAAAACTTTTTTTCTTTTTTACCCAGCTGGTTTGAACCACACTCCTTGTAGTGTCTTCAATGAGACTTTTGGGATTCCACTGAGGCCTATGGCAAAAAACAGAATATCTTCTGATAAAGACTAGAAAGAATCTATCTGTGAAAGCGCTTTGTGATGTGGGGAATTTTCTCACGGAGTTAAACTTCTGTTTTGATTCAGCAGGTTAGCATTCTTCTGATAGAATCTGAGAAGGGACATTTGGCACACCATTGAGACCTAAGGTGAAAAACCGAATAGCCTTAGTTTAAAACTAGAAAAAAACTAACTTTGAAACTGCTTTGTGATGCATGGATTCTACTCACAGAGCTAAATCCTTTTGATTCAGCAGGTTATAAACATTATTCTGTTAGAATCTGCCAAGGAACATTATGGAGCCTGCTGAGGACTATAATAAAAAACTGAATATTGCCAGATAAAAACTAGAAAGAAGCCATCCATGAAACTGCTTTGTGTTGGGTGGGTTTATCTCACAGATTTCAATATTTCTTTTGATTCAGCAGGTTGCAAACACTCTTCTGAAAAAATCTGTGAAGGGACATTTTGGAGCCATTGGAGATCTATGGTGAAAAACTGTATATCCCTAGATAAAAAACTAGAAAGAAGCTGTCTTTGAAAGTGCTTTGTGATGTGTGAACTTCAGTCAGAGACTTAAACCTTTCTTTTGATTCAGCATATTGGAAACACTCTACTTATAGAATTTACAAGGAATATATGGGAGCCCATTGAGGCCTATGGTGAAAAACAGAATATTCCCAGATAAAAACCAGAAGGAGGCTATCTGTTAAACTGCTTTCTAATGTGTGGATTCATCTTACGGTATTAAAACTTTGTTTTGATTCAGTAGATTGGAATCAAACTTCTTGTAAACAAACTTCTTGTAGAATCTATGAAGGGACATTCAGGAGCCCATTGTGGCCTATTGTGAAATACAAATATTCTCAGATAAAATCTAGAAAGAAACTATCTATGAAACTGCTTTGTGATGTGTAGATTCGTCTCACAGAGGTAAAACCTTCTCTTGATTCAGCAGGTTGGAAACACTCTTCTTGCAGGATCCATGAGGGGATATTTAAGAGCCCACTGAGGCTTACGGTGAAAAATTGAACATCTCCAGGTAAATACTTGAAGGAAGCTCTCTGTGGAACTGCTTAGGGATGTGTGGATCCTACACAGAGAATTAAACCTTTATTTTGATTCAGTAGGTTGGGAACACTCTTCTTTTAGAATCTGATGTGGGAGTGGGCGGAGCAAGATCACCAAATAGGAACAGCTCCAGTCTCCAGCTACCAGCATGAGCGACACAGAAGACAGGTGATTTCTGTATTTTCAACTGAGGATCTGGGTTCATCTCACTAGAGAGTGCCGGAAAATCAGTGCTGGTCAGCTGCTGCAGTGTGACCAGTGAGAGCTGAGGCAGGGTGAGGCATCTCCTCAACTGGGAAGTGCAAGGGGGAAGGAAATTCTTTTCCTAGCCAGGGGAACTGAGACACACAACACCTGGAAAATCGGGTAACTCCCACCCCAATACTGTGCTTTACAAAGGGTCTTAGAAAATGGGCACACCAGGAGATTATGTTCCACACCTGACTGGGAGGGTCCAACACCCACGGAGCCTCCCTCATTGCTAACACAGCAGTCTGCAATCTAACGGCAAGGCAGCAGCGAGGCTGGGGGAGAGGCCCCCGCCATTGCTGAGGCTTAAGTAGGTAAAAAAAAAAGCCACTGGGAAGCTCCAACAGGGTGGAGCTCACTGCAGCTCAAGGAGGCCTGGCTGTCTCTGTAGACTCCACCTCAGGGGACAGGCACAGCTAAACAACAACAACAACAACAACAACAACAACAACAACAACAACAGCTGCAGCAGAAAACTCTGCAGATGCATACGACTCTGTCTGACAGCTTTGAAGAGAGCAGTGGATCTCCCAACACGGAGGTTGAGATCTCAGAACGGACAGATTGCCTACTCAAGTGAGTCTCTGACCCCTGAGTAGCCTAACTGGAGGACATCCCCTACTAGGAGCAGACCGACACCCCACACCTCAAACAGTGTAGTACACCCCTGAGAGGAAGCTTCCAAAGCAAGAATCAGACAGGTACACTCGCTGTTCAGCAATATTCTATCTTCTGCAGCCTCTGCTACTGATACCCAGGCAAACAGGGTCTGGAGTGGACCTCAAGCAATCTCCAACAGACCTACAGCTGAGGGTCCTGACTGTTAGAAGGAAAACTAACAAACAGGAAGGACAACTACATCAAAACCCCATCAGTACGGACCATCATCAAAGACCAGAGGCAGATAAAACCACAAAGATGGGGAAGAAGCAGGGCAGAAAAGCGGGAAATTCAAAAAATAAGAGCACATCTCCCCCTGCAAAGGAATGCAGCTCATCACCAGCAATGGATCAAAGCTGGATGGAGAATGACTTTGACGAGATGAGAGAAGAAGGCTTCAGTCCATCAAATTTCTCAGAGCTAAAGGAGGAATTATGTACCCAACACAAAGAAACTAAAAACCTTGAAAAACGAGTGGAAGAATTGATAACAAGAATAATATGCAGAGAAGGCCATAAATGAACTCACAGAGATGAAAACCATGACACGAGAAATATGAGACAAATGCACAAGCTGAAGTAACCGACTCGATCAACTGGAAGAAAGAGTATCAGCGATTGAAGATCAAATGGATGAAATGAAATGAGAAGAGAAATCAAAAGAAAAAAGAAGGAAAGGAAATGAACAAAGCCTGCAAGAAGTATGGGATTATGTAAAAAGACCAAATCGATGACTGAAAGTGAGGAGGAAAATAGAACCAAGTTGGAAAACACTCTTCAGGATATCATCCAGGAGAACTTCCCCAACCTAGTAGGGCAGGCCAACATTCAAATTCAGGAAATACAGAGAACACCACAAAGATACTCCTCGAGTAGAGCAACTCCAAGACACATAATTTTCAGATTCACCAAAGTTGAAATGAAGGAAAAAATCTTAAGGGCAGCCAGAGAGAAAGGTCGGGTTACCCACAAAGGGAAGCCCATCAGACTAACAGCAGATCTCTCAGCAGAAACTCTACAAGCCAGAAGACAGTGGGGGCCAATATTCAACATTCTTAAAGAAAATAATTTTAAACCCAGAATTTCATATCCAGCCAAACTAAGTTTCATAAGTGAAGGAGAAATAAAATCCTTTACAGATAAGCAAATGCTTAGAGATTTTGTCACCACCAGGCCTGCCTTACAAGAGACCCTAAAGGAAGCACTAAACATGGAAAGGAACAACCGGTACCAGCCATGGCAAAAACATGCCAAAATGTAAAGACCATCGAGGCTAGGAAGAAACTGCATCAATTAACGAGCCAAAAAACCAGTTAATACAAGAATGGCAGGATCAAGTTCACACATAACAATATTAACCTTAAATGTAAGTGAACTAAATGATCCAATTAAAATACACAGACTGGCAACCTGGATAGAGAGTCAAGACCCATCAGTCTGCTGTATTCAGGAGACCCATCTCACATGCAGAGACATACATAGGCTCACAATAAAGGGATGGAGGAAGATCTACCAAGCACATGGAGAACAAAAAAAAGCAGGGGTTGCAATCCTAGCCTCTCATAAAACAGACTTTAAACCATCAAAGATCAAAAGAGACAAAGAAGGCCATTACATAATGGTAAAGGGATCAATTCAACAGGAAGAGCTAACTATCCTAAATATATATGCACCCAATACAGGAGCACCCAGATTCATAAAGCAAGTCCTTAGAGACTTACAAAGAGACTTAGACTCCCATACAATAATAATGGGAGACTTCAACACCCCACTGTTAACATCAGACAGATCAACAAGACAGAAAGTTAACAAGGAAATCCAGGAATTGAACTCATCTGTGCAGCAAGCAGACCTAATAGACATCTACAGAACTCTCCATCCCAAATCAACAGAATATACATTCTTCTCAGCACCACATCACACTTATTCCAAAATTGACCACATAGTTGGAAGTAAAGCACTCCTCAGTACATGAACAAGAACAGAAATTATAACAAACTGTCTCTCAGACCACAGGGTAATCAAACTAGAACTCAGGACTAAGAAACTCAATCAAAACCGCTCAACTACATGGAAACTGAATAACCTGCTCCTGAATGACTACTGGGTACATAATGAAATGAAGGCAGAAATAAAGATGTTCTTTGAAACCAATGAGAACAAAGATACAACATACCAGAATCTCTGAGACACATTTAAAGCAATGTGTAGAGGGAAATTTATAGTACTAAATGCGCACAAGACAAAGTTGCAAAGATCTAAAATGGACACTCTAACATCACAGTTAAAAGAACTAGAGAAGCAAGAGCAAACACATTCAAAAGCTAGCAGAAGGCAAGAAATAACTAAGATCAGAGCAGAACTGAAGGAGATAGAGACACAAAAAACCCTCCAAAAAATCAATGAATCCAGGAGTTGGTTTTTTTGTAAAGATCAACAAAATTGATAGACCACTAGCAAGACTAATAAAAAAGAAAAGAGAGAAGAATCAAATGGATGCATTAAAAAACGACTAAAGGGGATATCACTACCGACCCCACAGAAATACAAACTGCCATCAGAGAATAGTATAAACACCTCTACGCAAATAAACTAGAAATCTAGAAGAAATGGAGACTTTCCTGGATACTTACAATCTCCCTAGACTAAACCAGGAAGAAGCTGAATCCCTCAATAGACCAATAGCAGACTCTGAAATTGAGGCAATACTTAATAGCCTACCAACCAAAAAGAGTCCAGGACCAGATGGATTCACAGCTGAATTCTACCAGAGGCAGAAGGAGGAGCTGCTACCATTCCTTCTGAAACTATTCCAATCAATAGAAAAAGAGGGAATCCTACCTAACTGATTTTATGAGGCCAACATCATCCTGATACCAAAGCCTGGCAGAGACACAACAAAAAAAGAAATTTTAGACCAATATCCCTGATGAACATCGATGCAAAAATCCTCAATAAAATACTGGCAAATCGGATCCAGCAGCACATCAAAAAGCTTATCCAGCATGATCAAGTGGGCTTCATCCCTGGGATGCAAGGCTGGTTCAACATACACAAATCAATAATCGTAATCCAGCATATAAACAGAACCAAAGACAAAAACCACATGATTATCTCAATAGATGCAGAAAAGGCCTTTGACAAAATTCAACAGCCCTTCATACTAAGAACGCTCAATAAATTCGGTATTGATGGAACGTATTTGAAAATAATAAGAGCTATTTATGACAAACCCACAGCCAATATCATACTGAATGGGCAAAAACTGGAGAAATTCCCTTTGAAAACTGGCACAAGACAGGGATTCCCTCTCTTACCACTCCTATTCAACATAGTGTTGAAAGTTCTGGCTAGGGCAATCAGGCAAGAGAAAGAAATCAAGGGTACTCAGTTAGGAAAAAAGGAGTCAAATTGTCCCTGTTTGCAGATGACATGATTGTATATTTAGAAAACCCCATCATCTCAGCCCAAAATCTCCTTAAGCTGATAAGAAACTTCAGTAAAGTCTCAGGATACAAAATTAATGTGCAAAAATCACAAGCATTCTTATACACCAGTAACAGACAAGCAGAGAGCCAAATCATGAATGAACTTCCATTCACAATTGCTTCAAAGAGAATAAAATACCTAGGAATCCAACTTACAAGGGATGTAAAGGACCTCTTTAAGGAGAACTACAAACCACTTCTCAGTGAAATAAAAGAAGACACAAACAAATGGAAGAACATACTATGCACATGGATAGGAAGAATCAGTATCGTGAAAATGGCCATACTGCCCAAAGTAAGTTATAGATTCAATGTCATCCCCATCAAGCTACCAATGAGTTTCTTCACAGAATTGGAAAAAAACTGCTTTAAAGTTCACATGGAACCAAAAAAGAGCCCACATTGCCAAGACGATCCTAAGTCTAAAGAACAAAGCAGGAGGCATCACGCTACCTGACTTCAAACTGTATTACAAGGTTACAGTAATCAAAACAGCATGGTACTGGTACCAAAACGGAAATATAGACCAATGGAACAGAACAGAGTCCTCAGAAGTAATACTACACATCTACAGCCATCTGATCTTTGACAAACCTGACAAAAACAAGAAATGGGGAAAGGATTCCCTATTTAATAAACGATGCTGGGAAAATTGGCTAGCCATAAGTAGAAACTGAAACTGGGTACTTTCCCTACTCCTCAGACAAAAATTAATTCAAGATGGATTAGAGACTTAAATCTTAGACCTAAAACCATAAAATCTCTAGAAGAAAACCTAGGTAGTACCATTCAGGACATAGGCATGGGCAAGGACTTCATGTCTTAAACACCAAAAGCAATGGCAGCAAAAGCCAAAATTGACAAATGGGATCTAATTAAACTAAAGAGCTTCTGCAGAGCGAAAGAAACTGGCATCAGAGTGAACAGGCAACCTACAGAATGGGAGAAAGTTTTTGCAATCTACTCATCTGACAAAGGGCGAATATCGAGAACCTATAAAGAATTCAATCAAATTTACAAGAAAAAACAAACAACCCCATGAAAAAGTGGGCAAAGGATATGAACAGACACTTCTCAAAAGAAGACATTCATACAGCCAACAGACACATGAGAAAATGCTCATAATCACTGGCCATCAGAGAAATGCAAATCAAAACTGCAATGAGATACCATCTCACACCAGTTAGAAAGGCAATCATTAAAAAATCTGGAAACAACTGGTGCTGGAGAGGATGTGGAGAAATGGGAACACTTTTGCACTGTTGGTGGGACTGTATGCTAGTTCAACCATTGTGGAAAACAGTGCGGTGATTCCTCAATGATCTAGAACTAGAGGTACCATATGACCCGGCCATCCCATTACTGGGGATATACCCAAAGGATTATAAGTCATGCTGCTATAAAGACATATGTACACGTATGTTTATTGTGGCACTATTTACAATAGCAAAGACTTGGAATCAACCCAAATGTCCATCAGTGACAGAGTGCATTAAGAAAATGTGGCACATATACACCATGGAATACTATGCAGCCATAAAAAAGGATGATTTCGTGTCCTTTGTAGGGACATGGATGCAGCTGGAAACCATCATTCTCAGCAAACTATTGCAGGAATAGCAAACCATATACCACATGTTCTCACTCATAGGTGGGTATTGAAAAATGAGATCACTTGGACACAGGAAGGGTCATCACACATTGGGTCCTATTGTGGGGAGAGGGCCTGAGGGTTAGCATTAGGAGATATACCTAATGTAATGATGAGTTAATGGATGCAGCACACCAACACGGCACGTGTATACATATGTAACAAACCTGCATATTGTGCACAGGTACCCTAGAACTTAAAGTATAATAATAAAAAAAGAAACAGAATAACTTAAAAGAATTCTTAAAAGAATCAGTGAAACTGCTTTTTGATATGTATATTCAACTCAAATAGTTAACTTTTTTTTTTTTTTTTTATTCAGCAGATTGGAAACTTTCTTGTAGAATCTGAGAAGGGACATTTGGGAGCACCTTGACATCTATGGTGAAAAAGCAAATATCCCCAGATAAAATCTTTAAAAGAAATACCTGTGAAACTGCTTTGTGATTTACAGATTCAACTCAGAGTGTTACACCTTTCTTTGAGTTTAGTAAGTGGGAAACAATCTTCTTGTGGAATCTGCAAAGGGACATTTGGGATCCCATTGTGGCCTATGGTGAGAAACCGAATATCACCAGATAAAAATTAGAAAGAAGCTATCTGTGAAACTGCTTTCTGATGAATGGATTCACCTTAAAGAGTTAAACTTTTCTGTTGAATCAGCAGGGTGGAAACACTGTTCGGGAAGAATCTGCAGAGAGACATTTGGCAGCATATTGACACCTAGGGTAAAAAGAAAAAAACAGATATCCCGAGATAAAAACTACAAAGAAGCTCTCTGTAAAACTGCTTTGTGATGTGTTGATTCATCTCACAGAGCTAAAACTTTTTTTGATGCAGCAGGTTGAAAACACTCTTCTTGTAGAACCTGTGAAAGGACATTTTAGAGCCCTTTGAGGCCTATGGTGAAAAAAAGATTACCTTAGATAAAAACCATAAATAAGCTGTATGTCATAGTGCTTTGTGATGAGTGGCCTTTATCTCAGAGTTAAACCTTCTTTTGATTCAGAAATTTTTAAACACTCTTCTGGTAGAATCTAAGGGAGAGCTGAAAGTCCATTGAAGCCTGTGCTTAAAAACTGAATATCCCCACAGAAAACTAGAAGGAAGCTATCTGTGAAACTTCCTTGAGATGTGTGAATTTATCTCACATAGTTAAACCTTTCATATCGTTCATCAATTTGGAAACTCTTGGAGAATCTGTGATAGGATATTGGAAGACCTTTTGGGACCTTTGATGAAAAAACGAATATCCCCAGATAAACACTAGAAAGAAGCTGTCTGTGGAACTGTTATTTTATGTGTTGATTCATCTCTAAGTAATAAACCTTTCTTTTCATTCAGTATCTTGGAAACGCCATCCTGGTAGAATCCTCAAGTGGGCATTTGGGAACCCTTTTAGGACTGTGGTGAAAAACTGAATATCCCCCAATAAAAACTATAAAGAAGCTATCTGTGAAACTGCTTTGTCATATGTAAATTCACCTCAAAGATTTATACGTTTCTTTTCATTTAGCAGGTTGGATACAAACTTTTTGTAGAATCTATGAAGGGACATTTGGGAGCCCATTTAGGCCTATGGTGAAAAACCGAATATCCACAGATACAAACTAGAAAGAAGCTCTCTGTGAAACTGCTTTCTGATGTGTGGATTCATCTCAATGAGTTAAACCTTTCTGTTGATTCAGCAGTTTGGAAACACTCTTCTGCTAGAATCTGTGAAGGGACATTTTGAATCACATTGGTGCATAGGGATAAAAAAAGAAATACCCAGATTAAAAACTGGAAAGAAGTTATCCGTGAAACTGTTTGGTGATGTTTGGATTCATCTCACAGAGTTAAACCTTTCTTTTCATTCAGCAGGTTGGAAACACTTTTCTGGTAGAACCTGTGAAGGGATGTTGGGGAGCCTGTTAAGGCCTACAATGAAAAACAAAATATCTCCAGACAAAAACTAGAAAAAATGTATCAGTGAAACTGCTTTGTGATGTGTGGATTCATTGCAGAAATTCAAAGCTTTTTTTGTGGAAGCACTCTATTCGTAGAATTTGTGAAAAGACATCTAGGAGACCATTGAGGCGTATGGTGAAAAACTCAATGTCCCCAGACAAAAACAAGACAGAAGCTATCTGTGAAACTTCTTTGTGGTGTGTGGATTCATCTCACAGAGATAAGTCTTTCTTTTCATTCAGCAGGTTGGAAACACTCTTCTGGTAGAATCCATGAAGGATCATTTGGGAGCACTTTGAGGCCTAGGGTGAAAAACCGAATATTCCAAGAGCAAAACTAGAAAGAAGCTATCTGTGAAAGTGCTTTGTAATGTGTGGATTCATCTTGCAGAACTAAACCTGTCTTTTGATTCAGCAAGTTGGAAACACTCTTCTTGTATAATGTAAGAAGAGACATTTGAGATCCCATTTTATCCAATTACATTAGATAAAAACTAGAAAGAAGGTATCTCTGAAACTGTTTTGAGATGTGGGGATTCATCTCTTAGAGCTAAACCTATCACTTGATTCAGCAGGTTGGAAACACTCTTCTTATAAAATCTGTGAAGGGACATTTGGGAGCTTTCTAAGCCTACAGTTAAAAACAGAATGTCCCCAGAAAAAAAAACTAGAAAGAAACTATCTGAAAAACTGCGTTGTGATGGGTGGATTCATCTAACAGAGGTAAAGCTATCTTTATCATTCAGCAGGTTGGAAACACTCTTCTTGTAAAATCTGCAAAGGGACATTTTAAAACCCTTTAAGGCCTATGATGAAAAACCAAAGATCCCTTGATAAAAACTGGAACAATGCTATCCGTGAAACTGTTTTGTTATGTATTGATTCGTCTCTAAGAGATAAATGTTTATTTTTATTCAGCAGCTTGGAAACACACTTCTTATAG
The DNA here is from genome assembly GCF_007565055.1 of Rhinopithecus roxellana. Lineage (NCBI taxonomy): Eukaryota > Metazoa > Chordata > Mammalia > Primates > Cercopithecidae > Rhinopithecus > Rhinopithecus roxellana. The sequence continues at coordinate 126,546,109 of NC_044559.1, read as the reverse complement.
AATCTGTGAGGGGACGTTTGTAAGCACATTGAGGCCTATGATGAGTATCCAAATATCCCCAGATAAAAACTAGAAAGAAGCTATCTGTGAAGCTGCTTTATGATGTGTGGATTCATCTAAAAGAGTTAAACTTTCCTTTTGATTTAGCAAGTTGAAGACACTCTTTGTAGAATCTGCAGAGATATTTGGGAGCACATTGACATTTATTTTGAAAAACAGATATATCCAGGTATAAACAAGAAAAAACCTATCTGTGACACTGCTTTGTGATGTGTGGATTCATCTCACAGAGGTAAAACTATCTTTTGATTCAGCAGGTTGGAAACACCCTTTTTAAACTTTTCTTTTTATTCAGCACGTTGGAAACAAACATCTTGTAGAATCTTCAAAGGGACATTTTGGAGTCCATTGGGGCCTATGGTTAAAAACAGAATATCCCCAGATTAAAAGCAGAAGAAATCTACCTGTGAAACTGCTTTGTGGTGTGTGGATTCATCTCACAGAGGTAAACATTTCTTTTGATTCCGCATGATGGAAACAGTTTTCATGCAGTATCTGCGAAGGCACATTTGGGAGCCATTTGAGGCCTATGGTGGAAAAGAGAATTTCCCAAGATAAAAACTAGAAAGAAGTTCTCTGTGAAACTGCTTTGTTATATGTGGATTCATCTCAAAGAGTTAAACCTTTTTTTTTTTTTCATTCTGTAGGTTGGAAATGGTCTTCTTATAGAATCTGCAAAGGGACATTTGGGAGCACAATGACGTCTATGGTGAAAAACCAAATATCTCCAGATAAAAATAGAAATAAGCTATCTGCTAAACAGCTTTGTGATGTATGGAATAACCTAACATAGTTAAACCTTTCTTTTTATTCAGCAGGTTGGAAACACTCTTGTGGTAGAATCTGCAAGGTGACATTTGGGGGCCCATTGAGGCCTATGGTGAAAAAGAAAATATCCCCAGACAAAAACAACAAAGAAGCTATCGGTGAAAATAATTTGTGTAGTTTGGATTCATCTCACAGAATTAAACCTTTGTTTTGATTCAGTAGGTTGGAAACACTCTATTTGTAGAGTATGCAAAGGGATATTTGGGAGTCCATTGAGGCCTATGGTGAAAAAGAGTTTATCCCCAGAATAAAACTAGAAAGAAGCCATATGTGAAACTGCTTTGTGATGTGTGCATTCACCACACAGAGTGAAAACTTTATTTTGTCTCAGTAAATTGGGAACACTCTTTTTGTAGACCCTGTGAAGAAATATTTAAGAGTACTTTGAAGACTATGGTAAAAAACAGATATACCCAGATAAAAACTAAAAAAAAAAAAAAAAAAAAAAAGGCATTTTTGAAACTGCTTTGTGATTTGTGATTTCAACTCACTGAGTTAAACTTTTATTTAAATTTAGTTTGTAATAACTCTTCTTTTAGAATCTTCAAAGGGACATCTAAATGCCCATTGAGGCTTATGGTAAAAAACCAACTATCCCCAGATAAAAACTAAAAATAAGTTATCTGTGCATTGTTTTGTGATATATGGACTCATTTATCAGAGTTAAACCTTTGCTTTGATTCATCAGGTTGGAAACGCTCTTCTGGTAGAATTGATGAGGAAACATTTGGGGACCATTTGAGGGCTACAATTAAAAACTGAATATCACCAGTTGAAAACTAGAAAGAAATCAGTGAAACTGCTTTGTGATGTGTCTATTCATCTCACATATTTAAACCTTTCTTTTGATTCAGCAGGTTGGAAACACTCTATTTGTAGAATCTGCAAAGGGACATTTGTTTACCCACTGAGGCCTATGGGGAAAACTGAACATCCCCAGATAAAAACTAGAAACAAGTTATCTGTGAAACCACTTCGTGATGTGTGGATTTATCTCACAGAATGAAACCTTTCCTTTGATTTAGGAGGTTGCAAACACTCTCCTGGCAAAATCTGCCAAGGGACATTTCAGAGCCCATTGAAGCTTATAATGAAAAACTGAATATCCCCAGATAAAAAATAGGAAGAAGATATCTGTGAGACTGATGTGTGATGTGGGGCTTTATCTCACAGAATTAACCCTTTCTTTTGATTCAGCAGTTGAAAACACTCTTCTGGTAGAATCTTCAAAGGGACTTTTGTGAGTCCATTGATGCCTATGGTGAAACACTGAATATCCCCAGATAAAAACTAGAAAGAAACTGTAAAACTGTTTCATGATGTGTGGATTCATTGCTGAAAGAAACTTTTGTTTGACTCAGCAGCTTGGAAACAGTCTTCTTGTACAATCTGCAAAAGGATATTTGGGAGCCCATTAAGTACTACGGTTAAAAACTGAATATATCCATATAAAACTAAAATGAAGCTATCTGTGAAACTGCTTTTGTGATGGGTGGATTCATCTCACAGAGTTACATCCTTCTTTTGATTTAGCAGGTTGAAATTTTTTTTATGGTAGATTCTGCAAAGGAACATTTTTAAGCCCATTGAAGTCTAAGGTGAAAAACTGAATATCCCATGATAAAAACTAGAAAGATGGTATCTATGAAACTAGTTTGTAATGTCTGGATTTCACTCACAGAGTTAAACATTTCTTTTGATTTAGAAGGTTGTAAACAAATTTCTTGTAGAATCTGTGAAGGAACATTTGAGAGTCCATCGATGCCTATGGTAAAAAATAAAACAGATTATTCTAGTTAAAAATTAGAAAAGAAGCTATCTGTGAAACTGTTTTGTGATGTTTGGATTCAATGCATGGAGTTATACCTTTTATTGATTCAGCAGGATAAAAACACATTTTTTTTGTAGAATCTGTGAAGTGATATTTGGGAGCCCATTGGGGCCTATGGTGAAAATCTGAATATCCCTAGATAAAAACTACAAAGAAGGTATCCGTGAAACTGCTTTGTGATGTGTGGATGCAACTCACAAAATCAAACTTTTCTTTTTTATTCAGCAGTTTGGAAACACTCTATTTGTAGAATCTGCAAAGGGACACTTGGGAGAACACTGATGCATATGGTGAAAAACCAAATGAAGAGGGCCTGCCCCTCTACACCTGTGGGTATTTCTCATCAGGTGGAGATGAGACACTGAGAAAAGAAATAGCACACGGAGATGAAGTATAGAGAAAAAACAGTGGGCCCAGGGGACTCACACACTCAGAGTGTGAGGACCTACACCAGCGACAGTCTCTGAGTTCCCTCAGTATTTATTGATTACTATTTTCACTATCTCAGCAAGGGGAATGCAGCAGGAGAACAGGGTGAACAGGGTGATGGTGGGAGAAGGCCAGCAGGAAAATATGTGAGTAAAGGAATCTGTGTCATAAATAAGTTCAAGGGAAGATATTCTGCCTGTATGTGTATGCAGGCTAGATTGTGTTTCTCTTTACCCAACCATCTCAATGTAGAAAAGAGTAACAGAACAGTATCACTGCCAGCATATCTTGCCTCTAGCCATAGGGTGGCTTTCTCCTATCTCATAATAGAATGAATGGCCAACTTTACACCAAGACATTCCATTGCCAGAGACATGCAAGAAACAGAGGCCTTCCTCTTATCTCAACCACAAAGAGGTCTTCCTCTTTTACTAATCCTCGTCAGCACAGACCATTTATGGGTGTCAGACTGGGGGACAGTAAGGTCTTTCCCTTCCCATAAGGCCATACCTCAGGCTTTCTCAGTGGGAGAAAACCTTGGACAATACCCAGACTTTCTCAGGCAGAGGTCCCTGTGGCTTTCCGCAGTGCATCTTGTCCCTGGTTAATAGAGAACGGAGAATGGCAATGACTTTTACCAAGCATACTGCCTGTAACCATGTTAACAAGGCACATCCTGCATAGCCCTAAATCCCTTAAGCCTTGATTCAATAGAGCACATGTTTCTGTGAGCACAGGGTTGGGGCTAAAGTTGCAGGTTGACAGCATCTCAAAGTAGAACAATTCCTCTTAGTACAGATCAAAATGGATCTGCTTATGTCTTCCTTTTCTACACAGACACAGTAACAGTCTGATCTCTCTTCCTTTCCCCCACAACTGAATATCCCCATGTAAAAATTAGAAAGAAAATCTCTGTGAAACTGCTTTGTGATGTGTGAATTCATCTCAGAGAGCTGAACTTTTCTTTTGATTTAGCAGGTTGGTAACAGTTTTCTTTTAAAATCTGCACAGAGATGTGTGGCAGTCCTTTGAAACCTATGGTGAAAAACAGAATATCCCGAGATTAAAACTAGAGAGAAGATATCTGTGAAACTGCTTAGAGATGTGTGGATTGATTTCACAGAGGTAACCTTTTTGTCTTTTTGATTTAGTAGGTTGGAAACACTGTTCTGGCAGAATCAGTGAAAGGACAGATGACAGCTCATTGAGGCCTATGGTAAAAAACAGATCATCCCTATATAAAAACTAGAAAGAAGCTATTTGTGAAACTATTTTGTGATGTGTGAATTTATCTCTGAGAGAAAAATCTTTCTTTTTATTGAACAGGTTGAAAACACTCTTCTTGTAGAATCTGAAAAGGGACATTTGGGAGCCCATTAAGGCCTATGGTGAAAAACTGAATATATTCAGATAAAAATTAGAATGAAGCTATCTGTGAAACTGCTTTTTGATGGGTGGATTCATTTCATAAAGTTAAACATTTCTTTTGATTCAATAGGTTGTAAACACTCTATTTGTAGAATCTGCAAGGTGACATTTGGGAATTCATTGAGGCCTATGGTGAAAGATAAAACACCCCTGATAAAAACTAGAAAGAAACTATCTGTGAAACTGCTTTGTGATGTGTGGATTCACCTCACAGTGTTAAACCATTCCTTTGATTCAGCAGGTTGGAAACACTCTTCTTCTAGAATCTGCAAAGGGACATTTTGAAGTCCAATGAGGCCTGTAATGAAAAACCGAATATCCCCAGATAAAAACTAGAAAGAAGCTATCTGTGAGATTGCTGCTTGAAATGTGGATTCATCTCACAGGGTTAAACGTTTCTTTTAATTCAGCAGTTGGAAACACTCTTCTTCCAGAATCTGCAAAGGGACATTTTGGAGTACATTGATGCCTAGTGTGAATAACCGGATATCCTCAGAAAAAAAATAGAAAAAAGCTATATGTGAAACTGCATTGTGATGTGTGGATTCATTTCAGAGTTAAACCTGAATTGTGATTTAGCAGATTGGATATCCTTTTTTGGTAAAATCTGCAAAGGGATGTTTGTGAGCACATTGAGACCTATGGAGAAACACCATGTATCCCCAGATAAAAACTAAAAAAAAAAAGCTCTTTGTGAAACCGCTTTGTCATGTGTGGATTCATCTCACAGAGTTAAACCTTACTTTTGATTCAGCAGGTTGGAAACACTCTTCTGGTAGAATCTGCAAAGGAACATTTCGGAGCCCAATGAGGCCTATAATGAAAAATCTAATATCCCCAGATAAAAACCAGAAAGAAGCTATCTGTGAGACTGCTGTGTGATGTGTGAATTCATCTCACAGAGTTAAACCTTTCTTTAAATTTAGCAGGTTGGAAATACTCTTCTTCTAGAATCTACGAAGAGACATTTTGGAGTACATTGACTCCTATTTTGAACAACAGAATATCCCCAGGTGAAAAATAGAAAAAAGCTATATGTGAAACTGCTTTGTGATGTGTGGATTTGTTGCACAGAGTTAAAACTTTCTTTTGATTCAACAGGTTGAAAAAGTCCTTCTGATAAAATCTGACACAGAACATTTCAAACTTATTGAGACCTATAATGAAAAAACAAATAACCCCAGATAAAAAACAGAAAGACGTTCTCTGTGAACCTGCTTTGTGATGTGTTGATTCATCTTACAGTGTTAAAAAGTTATTTTGATTTCACAGGTTGGAAACACTCTTCTGTAGAATCTGCAAAGGGATATTTGGGAGCCTTTGAGGCTTATGATGAAAAGCTGAATATCCCTACACAAAAACTAGAAAGAAGCTACCTGTGGAACTGCTTTGTGATTTGTGGATTCAACTCACAGAGGTAAACTTTATTTTTTTTTTATTCTGCAGATTGGAAGCAGCCTATTTGTAGAACCTGCAAAGGAATATTTGAGAACCCATTATGTCCTATGGTAAAAAAACTGAATATTCCTAGGAAAAACTAGATAGATGCTATCTGTGAAATTGCTTTGAGATATGTGGTTTCATCTCACAGAGTTAAAGCTTTCTATTGATTCGTGTTGGAAACCCTTTACTGGTAGAATCTGCAAAGGGACATTTGGGAGCCCTTGGAGGTGTATGGTGAAAACAGAATATCCCAGATAAAAATCAGAAGAAGCTGTCTGTGAAACTGCTTTTTAATGTGTATATTCACCTCACAAAGTTAAACTATTATTGTAATACAGCAGATTGGAAACCCTCTTCTTGCAGAACCTGCAAAGGCACATTTGGGACCCATTTAGGTCTATGGTGAAAAACTGGATATCCCCAGATAAAAAGTGGATAGAAGCTATCTGTGAAACTGCTTTGCATTGTGTGAATTTGACTCAGAGTTAAATTTTCTTTTGATTTAGCTGGTTGGAAACAAACCTCTTGAAGAATTTTCAAAAATACATTTGGGAGCCAATCTCAATGGGCCTATGGTGGAAAACCGAATATTCTTAGATAAAAACTAGAAAGAATCTGTCTATGGAATTGCTTTCTGGTGTGTTGAATCATCTCACAGAGTTAAACCTTTCTCTTGATTCAACATGTTGGAAAAACTTCTGGCATAATCTGTGAAAGGACATTTGGAAGCCCATTGAAGCCTAGGGTGAAAAACCGAATGTCCCCATAAAAACTAGAAAGAAACAATCAGTGAAAGTGCTTTATAATGTGTGAATTCATCTCACAGAGTTATATTTTATTTTCATTCAGCAGGTTGGAAAATATCTATTAGTAGAATCTGCAAAGAGACATTTCCTATCCCATTGAGGCCTATGTTGAAAAACTGAATATCCCGAGGTAAAAACTAGAATGAAACTATCTGTGAAACTGCTTTGTGATGTGTGAGTTCATCTCACCTAGTTAAAATTTTCCTTTGATTCAGCAGGTTGGAACTGCTCTTCTTGTAGGATCTTGGAATGACACTTGAAAGCTTTTGAGGCCTGTGGTGAAAAACCGAATATCACCAGATAAAACCTAGAAGGAAGCTGTCTGTGGAAGTGTATTGGTATGTGTGGATTCATCTCTAAAAGGGAAACCTTTCTTTTGAGTCAGCATATTGGAAACTCTCCTATAAAATCTGTGAGGGGACATTTTTGAGCCCATGGACACCTATTGTGAAAGACCTAATATCCAAATATAAATATGAGAAAGAAGTCATATGTGAAACTTCCCTTTGATGGGTGGATTCATCTCACAGAGTTCAAACTTTTTTTTTATTCAGGAGGGTGGAAACACTCTTCTTGTAGAATCTGCAAAAAGATATTTGAGAACCCACTGAAGCCTATGGTGAAAAACAGAATAACCCCAGAAAGAAACTAGAAAGAAACTATCTGTGAACCTACTTTGTGATGGGTGGATTCAACTCAGAAATTTAAACCTTTCTTAAGATTCACTTGTTTAGAAGCACTCTTTTTGTAGAATATGTGAATGGAAGGGACATTGGGGTAAATTGAGGCTTATGGTAAAATAATGAATGTCCCCAGATAAAAACTAGAAAGAAGGTATCTGTGAAACAATTTTGTGATGTGTAGATTTATCTCACAGTGTTAAACCTTTCTCTTGATTCAGCAGGTTGGAAAGACTCTTTTTGTAGAATCTGTGAAGGAACGTTTGGGAGCACATTGACACCTGTCATGAAGAACTGCATGTCTCCCGATAAAATCTAGAAAGGAGCTCTCTGTGGAACTGCTCTGTTATGTGTAGATTCATCTTTAAGAGATAAACTTTTCTTTTGATTCAGCCAGTTGAAAACACTCTTACAGAATATGCAAGGGAGACCTTTTTGAGCACATTGTAGCACTGTGATAAAAAACTGAATGTTCCTAGGTAAAACTAGAAGGAAGCTAACTGCTTTTGAATGTGTGGATTTATCTGATGTAGTTAAATCTTTATTTATTTTTTTTCATTAAGCAGGTGGGAAAAACTCTTCTTGTTGAATCTGAGATGGGACTTTTTGGAGTCCATTGAGCCTACGGTGAAAAACCAAATATACCTAGATAAAAATGAGAAAGAAGCTACGTGTGAAACTGCTTTATGATTTGTGGATTCATCTCACAGAATTAAATCTTACTTTTGATTCAGCAGGTTGGAAGCACTCTTCTGGAAGGATCTGTAAAAGGACATTTGGAAGCCCATTGAGACCTATAGTGAAAAATATCCCCAGATAAAAAAGGGAAAAAAAGCTATCTGTGAAACTGCACTGTGATGTCTGGTTTCATATCACAGAGGTAAACCTTTCTTTTGATACAACAGGTTGGAAAAACTCTATTTGTAAAATCTTCCAAGAGACATTTGGGAGCCTATTGAGGCCTATGGTGAAAAACTGAATATTCCCAGATAGAAACTAGAAAGAATTTCTCTGTGAAACTGGTTTGAGATGTGTGGAAGCAACTCACGGGTTTAAACCTTCATTTGGATTCAGTAGGTTGGAAACACTATTCTGATAGACTTTGTGAAGAAATATTCAGGAGCCCATTTAGGCCTAGGGTGAAAATCAGAATATCCTGAGAAAAAAACTAGAAAGAAGCCATCTGTGAAACTGCTTTGTGATGTGTGGATTCATCTCACAGAGTTAAACCTTTGTTTTAATTAGGCAGATGGAAACACTCTTCTTCTAGATTCTGTGAAGGAAGATCTGGGAGCCCATTGAGGCCTATGGTGAAAAACTGAATATCAACAGATAAAAACTAGAAAGAAGCTCTATGTGAAACTCTTTTATGATGTGTGGATTCGTCTCACAAAGTTAAACCTTTCTTTTGATTCAGCAGATTGGAAACACTTTGCTGGTAGAATATGCGAAGGTCATTTTGGAGACAATTGAGGTCTATGGCGAAAAACAGAATATCCCTAGATAAAAACTATAAAGAAGGTATCTGCGAAACTGCTTGGTGGTGTGTGGATTCAGCTTACAGAAATAAACTTTTCTTTTTATTCCAAAGGCTTGAAACACTCTTCTTGTAAAATTGGTGAAGGAACATTTGGGAGCTTATTGAGACCTATGCTGAAAAACAGAATATCCCCAAATAAATCTGTAAGAAAGGTATCTGTGAAACTACTTTGTTTTGCATGAATTCAATCCAATTAGTTAAACCTCTCTTTTTTTATTTAGCATCTTCTAAACAAATTTGTTGTAGAATCTGTGAAGGGACATTTGGGAGCCCTTTGAAGACTGCAGTGAAACACCAATTATCCCCAGATAAAAACTAGATAGAAGGTATCTGTGAAACTGCTTTATTGTGTGTAGGGAATTTATCTCACAGAGTTAAAGCTTTCCCTTGATTCATCAAATTGGAAAGGCTCTTTTGTATAATTTGTGAAGGTACATTTCAGAGAAAATTGTGGCCTACAATGAAAAACAGAATATCCCCAGCTAAAAACTAGAATGAAGGTATCTGTGAAACTACTTTTTTGTGTTTGGATTTATCTCACATAGTTGAATCTTTCTTTTGATTCAACAGGTTGGAAACACTCTTCTGGTAGAATCTGCAAGGGAACATTTGGGAGCCCAATGAGGCCTACAATGAAAAGATAAAATATTTCAATATAAAAACTAGAAAAAAGCTACCTATGAAACTTCTTTGTAATGTGTGGATTCAGCTTACAGAGTTAAAAATTTCTTTTGATGCAGCAGGTTGGAAACACTTTTTTTGTGGACTCTGCAAAAAATATTTGGGGGTCCATTGAGGTATATGATGAAAAACCGAATATCCCCAGATAAAAACTAGAAAGAAGCTATATGTGAAACTGCTTTGTGATGTTTGGATTAATCTCACAGAGTTAAAAGTTTTTTTTGATTCAGCAGGTTGAAAACACTCTTCTGATAGAATCTGCATAGGAATATTTGGGAGCCCTTTGAGGCCTATGGTGAAAAACCAAATATCCCTAGATAAAAAACAGAAAAAAAGCTGTCTGGAAAATTGTTCTGTAATGTGTGGACTCAAATCAAAGAATTAAACCTCTCTTTTGATTTAGCATGTTGGAAACAAACTTCATGTAGAATTTGCTAAAATTTGTAGAATTTTCTAGATAAATACTGGAAAGAAGCGATCCGTGAAACTGCTTTGTGATGTGTGGATTGATTTCACAGAGTTAAAACTTGCTCTTGATTCAGCAAATTGGAAAGACTCTTTTTGTAGAATCTGTAATGGGAAATTTTCGGGCAAATTGAGGCCAACAATGAAAAATGGAATATTCCCAGGTAGAAACTAGAAAGTAGCTATCTGTGAATCTGCTTTGTGATGTTTTCATTCATCTCACAGAGTTAAACCTTTCTTTTGATTCAGCAGGTTGGAAACACTTTTCTGGTAGAATTTGCACAGAAACATTTGAGAGCCTTTTGAGGCCTATGGGGAAAAACAAAATATCCCTAGATAAAAACTACAAAGAAATTATCTGTGAAACTGTTTTATAATGTGTGGATTTATCTCAAAGAGTTAAAGCTTTATTCTTATTCAGCAGGTTGGAAACACTTCATTTGTTAAATCTGTGAAGAGACATTTGGGAGCCCATTGAGGACTAAGATGATAAATCAAATATCCCCAGATAAAAACTAGAAAGAAGTTATCTGTGAAACTGGTTTGTGATGTGTGGATTCATCTCAGAGTTAAACATTTCTTTTGATTCAGAGATTGCAAACTCTTCTGGTAAAATCTGTGAAGGGACATCTGAAAGCCCATTAAGGTCTGTGGGGAAAACAGATTATCCACAGATAAAAACTAGAAAGAAACTACCTGTGAAACTGTTTTGTGATATGTGGATTTATCTCTCAGCGTTAAAACTTTCTTTTGATTCAGAAGGGTGCAAACACTTTCTTGTAGAATCTGTGAAGAAACATTTGGGAGCCCATTGAGGTCTATGGTGAAAAACTAAATATCCCCAGATAAAAAGCAGAAAGAAGCTATTTGTGAAACTGCTTTTTGATGTGTGGATTCATCTCACAGAGTTAAACTTTTCTTTTGATTCAGCAGATTGGAAAGACTCTTTTTGTAAACTCTGTGAAGAAATATTTCGGAGCACCTTGAAACCAATATGAAAAACTTAATATACCCAGATAAAAACTAGAAAGAAGCTATCTGTGAAACTGTTTTGTGATATGTGGATTCATCTCAAAAAGGTAAACCTTTATTTTGATTCAGTAGGTTGGAAACCCTCTTCTTGTAGAACCTGCATAGGCACATTTGGGAACCCATTTAGGTCTATGGTGAAAAACGGAATATTCTAGATAAAAACTACAAAGAAGTTGTCTGTGAAACTACATTGTAATGTGTGGATTCATTTCACAGAGTTAAACCTTTCTTTTTATACAGCAAGTTGGAAACACTCTATTTGTAGAATCTGTGAAGGGACAATTGGGAGCTGCTAGAGACCTATGGTAAAAAACCAATTATACCGAGATTAAAACTATAAAGAAGGTATGTGGGAAATTGTTTTGTGATGTGTGGATTCATGTCACAGAATTAAACCTTTATTTTGATATCTCAGGTTGGAAAGACGCTTTTTGTAAAATCTGCAAAGGGATATTTGGGAGCACATTGATGCCTATGATGAAAAACTTAATATGCCCAGATATAACACAGAAAGAAGCAATCTGTGAAACTACTTTGTAATGTGTGGATTCATCTCACAGAATTAAACGTTTCTTTTAATTCAGAAGACTGGAAAAACACTTCTTGCAGATTGTGCAAAGTGACATTTGGAAGCCCATTTTTTCCTATGGTGAAAGATTGAATGTCCCTAGATAAAAACTAGAAAGAAGCTATCAGTAAATTTGCTTTGTGAAGTGTGGATTCAACTTAAAGAGGTAAACCTTTCTTTTCATTCACCAGGTTGGAAAACTTTATTTCTAGAATCTGAGAAGAGAGATTTAGGAGCCCATTGTGGCCTATGATGAAAAACCAAATATTGCCAGATAAAAACTAGAAAGCAGCTATCTGTGGAACGGCTTTGTGATTTCTGGATTTATCTAAAAGAGCTAAAATATTATTTTCATTCAACAAGTTGGAAACACTCTTTTTGTAGAATCTGCAAAGGAATATTTGGGCGCACATTGACACCAATGGTGGAACACACTGGATAAATACCCAGATAAAAACAGGAAAGAAGTTATCTTTGATACTCCTTTGTGATGTGTTGATTTATCTCATAGAGTTAAACTTTTCTTTTGATTCAGCACGATGGAAAATCTCTTGTGCTTGAATTTGTGAGGGAACATCTGAAAGTCCTTTGAGACTTAAGGTGAAAATCAAAATAACCTTGGATAAAAACTAGAAAGAAGCTATCAGTGAAACTGTTTGGGATGTGTAAATTCAACTCTCATAGATAAAATTGTATTTTGATTCAGCAGGTTGGAAACAGTCTCCTTGTAGAATCTGTGAAAAGACATTTTGGAGCCTATTGAGTTTTACGGTGAAAAATCGAGTATTCCCAGATGAAAACTGGAAAGAAGCTATCATTGAAACTGCTTTGTACTGTGTGGATTCATCTCACATAATTAAACCTTTTTTTTTTTTTTTTTTTTGATTCAGCAGGTTGGAAACACTCTTTTGGTAGAATCTGTGAAGCCACATTTGGGAGCCCTCTGAAGCCTATGGCGTAAAATTGATAACGTTAGATAAAAACTAGAAAGAATATATTTTTGACTGACTGGTGATGTGTGGATTCATTTTACTGAGTTGAACATTCTTTTTTTCCAAAAAGTATGTTGGAAACACTCTTCTGTTAGAATCTGTGAAGGGACATTTGTAAGCCCTTTGAGACTTAAGGTGAAAAACCAAATATACCCTGATAAAAGCTACAAAGAAGCTATTAGTGAAATTGCTTTGTGATGTGTGGATTTATCTCACAGAGTTAAACATTTCTTTCAGTTAAGCAGGATGGAAACACTCCATTTGTAGAATTTGTCAAGGGACATTTGGGAGCCAATTGAGGCCTATGGTGAGAAATTGAATATCCCAGATAAAAACTAGAAAGAAAGAAGTTCTCTGTAAAACTATTTTGTGATGTGTGGATTAAATTCACAGAGTTAAACCTTCATTTTGACTCAGCAGGTTGGAAACACTGTCCTTGTAGAATCTGCAAAGGTACATTTAAAAACCCATTAAGACCAATAGTGAAAAGCTGAATATCCCCAGAAAGAAAGAAACTAGAAAGAAGCTATGTGTGAAGCTGCTTTGTGATGTGTGAATTCATCTCACAGAGTTGAACCTTTCTTTTTATTGAACAGGTTGGAAACACTCTTCTTATAGAATCAGTGAAGGGACATTTGGGAGCCCGTTGAGGACTATGGTGAAAAACCGAATATCCCCAGAACAAAACTAGAAAGAAGCTATGTGTGAAACTGCTTTGTAATGTGTGGATTCTTCTCCAGAGTTAAATTTTTCTTTTGATTCAGCAGGTTGGAAACACTCTTCTTGTAGACTCTGTGAGGAACAATTCAGAGCCCATTGATTCCTGTGATGAAAAATGGAATAGCCCTAGATAAAAACTAGTAAGAAGCTCTCTGTGAAAGTGATTTGTGATGTGTGGATTCATTTCACAGAGGTAAAGCTTTCTTTTGATGCAGCAAGCTTGAAACTCTCTACTTGTAGAATCTGTGAGGGGGCATTTGGGATCCCACTGAGGTCTATGGTGAAAAACCGAATATCCTCTGATTCAAAAGAAAGAAAGAAAGAAAGAAAGAAAGAAAGAAAGAAAGAAAGAAAGAAAGAAAGAAAGAAAGAAAGAAAGAAAGAAAGAAAGAAGAGAAAGAGAGAAAGAGAGAAAGAGAGAAAGAGAGAAAGAGAGAAAGAGAGAAAGAGAGAAAGAGAGAAGAGAGAAAGAGAGAAAGAAAGAAAGAAAGAAGAAAGAAAGAAAGAAAGAAAGAAAGAAAGAAAGAAAGAAAGAAAGAAAGAAAGAAAAGAAAAGAAAAGAAAAGAAAAGAAAAGAAAAGAAAAGGAAAGAAAAGAGAAAGAAGCTATCTGTGAACCTGCTTCGTTATGAGTGGATTCACCTCACAGGGTTAAACCTTTCTCTTGATGCAGTGGGTTGGAAAAACTCTTTTTGTAGAATTTGTGAAGGGACATTTGGGAGCAAATTGAGCTTATAATGAAAAAATGAATATCCCCAGATAAAAAGTAGAAAGATGGTATCTCCAAAACTGCTTTGTGATATGTGGATTCACCTCCCAGAGATTAATCTGTCTTTTGATGCAGCAGTTTTGAAATATTCTTCTTGTGGTGTCTGTGAAGGACATTTTTGAGCTCATTGATGCCTATAATGAATAACCCAAATATCTTCAGATAAAAATTAGAAAGAAGCTATCTGTGAAACTGCTTTATGATGTATGCATTTATCTCACAGAGATAAATCTTTGTTTTGATCCAGCAGATTGGAAACCCTTTTTTGGTAGAATCTGCGAAGGGACGTTTGTGAGTCCATTGAGGCCTATGGTGGAAACAAAATATCTGTCAGGCCTCTGAGCCCAAGCTAAGCCATCATATACCCTGTGACCTGCATGTATACATCTAAATGGCCTGAAGCAACTGAAGATCCACTAAGGAAGTGAAAATAGCCTTAACTGATGACATTCCACCATTGTGATTTGTTCCTGCCCCACCTTAACTGATACAATATATGCTTCCACTCCTTTAAGAAGGTACTTTGTAATATTCTCCCAACCCTTGAGAATGTACTTTGCAAGCCTATCCCAAACCCATAGGAACTGATGATAATCCCAACACCCCTTGCTGACTCCTTTTTTGAACTCAGCCTGCCTGCACCCAGGTGAAATAAACAGCCCTGTTGTTCAAACAAAGCCTGTTTTGTGGTCTCCTGACACAGACACACATGACATTTGGTGCTGAGACCCAGGACAGGAGGACTCTTTCAGGAGACCAGTCTCCTGTCCTTGTCCTCACTCCTTGAGGAGTTCCACCTATGACCTCGGGTCCTCAGACCAAACAACCCAAGGAAAATCTCACCAATTTTAAATTGAGCAAGCAGTCTTCTCATTCTCTTCTCCAGCCTGTCTCGCTACCTTTCAATCTTCCTCTCTCAGTACCCTTCAATCTCCCTCTCCTTCCAATTCCAGTTCTTTTTGCTCTCTAATAGAGACAAAGGAAACACATTTAATCCATGGGCCCAAAACTCCAGTGCCAGTCATGGACTCGGGAAGACAGTCTTCCCTTGGTGTTTAATCACTGCAGGGACGCCTCCCTGATTATTCACTCGCACTCCATTGGTGTCTGTTCACCGTGGGGATGTCTGCCTTGTTCATTTGCCCACATTCCCTTGGTGGCAAGTCAATTTTGGGGATGCCTTCTTTAGCTGCTCACCCACATTGCAGCCCAGGACTGCTCACCTCCAACCCACTTCTCTGTGTCTCTACCGTCTTTTTTATCTGGACTTGCCTACTTCGCTATGGGCAACCTTCCACCCTGCATTCCCCCTTCTCCCTTAGCCTGTGTTCTCAAGAACTTGAAACCTCTTCAACTCACACCTGATCTAAAACCTAAATGCCCTATTTTCTTCTGCATTATTACTTGGCCCCAATACAAACTCGACACTGATTCCAAATAGTCAGAAAAGGCACTTTTTATTTCTCTATCCTACAAGATCTAGATAATTCTTGCCATAAAATGGGTTGGTCTGAGGTGCCTGATATCCAGCCATTCCTTTACACATTGACCCCTTCCTAATCTCTGCTCCCAATGAGACTCATCCCAAATCTTTCTTCTTTCTCTCCTGTCTGTTCCTTCAGTCCCAACCACAAGCATCACTGAGTCTTTTGAATCTTCCTTTTCTGTTTTTTTTTTTTTTTTTTTTTTTTTTTTTTTTTTTTTTTTTTTTTGAGGCAGAGTCTCACTCTGTCGCCGGGGCTGGAGTGCAGTGGCCGGATCTCAGCTCACTGCAAGCTCCGCCTCCCGGGTTTACGCCATTCTCCTGCCTCAGCCTCCCGAGTAGCTGGGACTACAGGCGCCCGCCACTTTGCCCGGCTAGTTTTTTTGTATTTTTAGTAGAGACGGGGTTTCACTGTGTTAGCCAGGATGGTCTCGATCTCCTGACCTCGTGATCCGCCCGTCTCGGCCTCCCAAAGTGCTGGGATTACAGGCTTGAGCCACCGCGCCCGGCCTGAATCTTCCTTTTCTACCGACCCATCTTCCCTCCTCCCCAGACTGCTCCTCCTCACGTCACTCCCGGCCAGGCTGAATCAGGCTCCAACTCTTCTTCAGCCTTTGTTCCCCAACCCTACAACCCTTCTATCACCTCCCCTCCCCACACTTGGACTGGCTTTACAGTTTCATTCCGTGACTATCTCTCCCCCACTTGCCCCAAAATTTTCTTTTAAAGAGGGGGCTGGGGGGGCGGAGCAAGATGGCCGAATAGGAACAACTCCAGTCTCCAACTCCCAGCGCGAGCGACACAGAAGACCGGTGATTTCTGCATTTTCAACTGAGGTACTGGGGTCATCTCACTAGGGAGTGCCGGACAATCGGTGCTGGTCAGCTGCTGCAGCCTGACCAGCGAGAGCTGAAGCAGGGCGAGGCATCGCCTCACCTGGAAGCGCAAGGGGGAAGGGGATCCGTTTTCCTAGCCAGGGGAACTGAGACACACAACACCTGGAAAATCGGGTAACTCCCACCCCAATACTGCGCTGTAAGCATACAGGCATTCCAGGAGAATATATCCCACACCTGGCCGGGAGGGTCCCACGCCCACGAAGCCTCCCTCACTGCTAACACAGCAGTCTGCCGCGATCTGTCCGCAAGGCAGCAGCGAGGCTGGGGGAGGGGCGCCCGCCATTGCTGAGGCTTAAGTAGGTAAACAAAGCCGCTGGGAAGCTCGAACTGGGTGGAGCTCACAGCAGCTCAAGGAAGCCTGCCTGTCTCTGTAGTCTCCACCTCTGGGGACAGCGCACAGCTGAAGACCAACAGGGGAAGTAGCGGGAGCCGGTGCAGACGCGAACGACTCTGTCTGAAAGCTTTGGGGAGAGCCGCGGATCTCCCAACGCGGAGGTTGAGATCTGAGAACGGACAGACTGCCTGCTCAGGTGTGTCCCTGACCCCTGAGTAGCCTAGCTGGGAGAAATCCCCCACTAGGGGCACTCTGACACCCCACACCTCACAGGGTGGAGTACACCCCTGAGAGGACACTTCCAAAGGAAGAATCAGACAGGTACACTCGCTGTTCAGCAATATTCTATCTTCGGCAACCTCTGCTGCTGATACCCAGGCAAACAGGGTCTGGAGTGGACCTTAAGCAATCTCCAACAGACCAACAGAGAGTCCTTCTGACTGTCAGAAGGAAAACTATCAAACAGGAAGGACACCTATACCAAAACCCCATCAGTTCGTCACCACCATCAAAGACCAGAGACAGATAAAACCACAAAGATGGGGAAGAAGCAGGGTAGAAAAGCTGGAAATTCAAAAAATAAGAGCGCATCTCCCCCTGCAAAGGAGCGCAGCCCATCACCAGCAACGGATCAAAGCTGGTCAGAGAATGACTTGGACGAGAGGAGAGAAGAAGGCTTCAGTCCATCAAACTTATCAGAGCTAAAGGAGGAATTACGTACCCAGCGCAAAGAAACTAAAAATCTTGAAAAAAGAGTGGAAGAATTGACAGCTAGACTCATTAATGCAGAGAAGATCATAAACGAAATGACAGAGATGAAAACCATGACACGAGAAATACGTGACAAATGCACAAGCTTCAGTAACCGACTCGATCAACTGGAAGAAAGAGTATCAGCGATTGAAGATCAAATGAATGAAATGAAGCGAGAAGAGAAACCAAAAGAAAAAAGAAGAAAAAGAAATGAGCAAAGCCTGCAAGAAGTATGGGATTACGTAAAAAGACCAAATCTACGTCTGATTGGGGTGCCTGAAAGTGAGGGGGAAAATGGAACCAAGTTGGAAAACACTCTTCAGGATATCATCCAGGAGAACTTCCCCAACCTAGTAGGGCAGGCCAACATTCAAATTCAGGAAATACAGAGAACGCCACAAAGATACTCCTCCAGAAGAGCAACTCCAAGACACATAATTGCCAGATTCACCAAAGTTGAAATGAAGGAAAAAATCTTAAGGGCAGCCAGAGAGAAAGGTCGGGTCACCCACAAAGGGAAGCCCATCAGACTAACAGCAGATCTCTCGGCAGAAACTCTACAAGCCAGAAGAGAGTGGGGGCCAATATTCAACGTTCTTAAAGAAAAGAATTTTAAACCCAGAATTTCATATCCAGCCAAACTAAGTTTCATAAGTGAAGGAGAAATAAAATCCTTTACAGATAAGCAAATGCTTAGAGATTTTGTCACCACCAGGCCTGCCTTACAAGAGACCCTGAAGGAAGCCCTAAACATGGAAAGGAACAACCGGTACCAGCCATCGCAAAAACTTGGCAAAATGTAAAGACCATCGAGGCTAGGAAGAAACTGCATCAACTAACGAGCAAAATAACCAGTTAATATCATAATGGCAGGATCAAGTTCACACATAACAATATTAACCTTAAATGTTAATGGACTAAATGCTCCAATTAAAAGACACAGACTGGCAAACTGGATAAAGAGTCAAGACCCATCAGTCTGCTGTATTCAGGAGACCCATCTCACATGCAGAGACATACATAGGCTCAAAATAAAGGGATGGAGGAAGATCTACCAAGCAAATGGAGAACAAAAAAAAGCAGGGGTTGCAATCCTAGTCTCTGATAAAACAGACTTTAAACCATCAAAGATCAAAAGAGACAAAGAAGGCCATTACATAATGGTAAAGGGATCAATTCAACAGGAAGAGCTAACTCTCCTAAATATATATGCACCCAATACAGGAGCACCCAGATTCATAAAGCAAGTCCTTAGAGACTTACAAAGAGACTTAGACTCCCATACAATAATAATGGGAGACTTCAACACTCCGTTGTCAACATTAGACAGATCAACGAGACAGAAAGTTAACAAGGATATCCAGGAATTGAACTCATCTCTGCACCAAGCGGACCTAATAGACATCTATAGAACTCTCCACCCCAAATCAACAGAATATACATTCTTCTCAGCACCACATCGCACTTATTCCAAAATTGACCACATAATTGGAAGTAAAGTACTCCTCAGCAAATGTAAAAGAACAGAAATTATAACAAACTGTCTCTCAGACCACAGTGCAATCAAACTAGAACTCAGGACTAAGAAACTCAATCAAAACCGCTCAACTACATGGAAACTGAACAACCTGCTCCTGAATGACTACTGGGTACATAACGAAATGAAAGCGGAAATAAAGATGTTCTTTGAAACCAATGAGAACAAAGATACAACATACCAGAATCTCTGGGACACATTTAAAGCAGTGTGTAGAGGGAAATTTATAGCACTAAATGCCCACAAGAGAAAGCAGGAAAGATCTAAAATTGACACTCTAACATCACAATTAAAAGAACTAGAGAGGCAAGAGCAATCACATTCAAAAGCTAGCAGAAGGCAAGAAATAACTAAGATCAGAGCAGAACTGAAGGAGATAGAGACACAAAAAACCCTCCAAAAAATCAATGAATCCAGGAGTTGGTTTTTTGAAAAGATCAACAAAATTGACAGACCGCTAGCAAGGCTAATAAAGAAAAAAAGAGAGAGGAATCAAATAGATGCAATAAAAAATGATAAAGGGGATATCACCACTGACCCCACAGAAATACAAACTACCATCAGAGAATACTATAAACGCCTCTACGCAAATCAACTAGAAAATCTAGAAGAAATGGATAATTTCCTGGACACTTACACTCTCCCAAGGCTAAACCAGGAAGAAGTTGAATCCCTGAATAGACCAATAGCAGGCTCTGAAATTGAGGCAACAATTAATAGCCTACCCACCAAAAAAAGTCCAGGACCAGATGGATTCACAGCTGAATTCTACCAGAGGTACAAGGAGGAGCTGGTACCATTCCTTCTGAAACTATTCCAATCAATAGAAAAAGAGGGAATCCTCCCTAACTCATTTTATGAGGCCAACATCATCCTGATACCAAAGCCTGGCAGAGACACAACAAAAAAAGAGAATTTTAGACCAATATCCCTGATGAACATTGATGCAAAAATCCTCAATAAAATACTGGCAAACCGGATTCAGCAGCACATCAAAAAGCTTATCCACCATGATCAAGTGGGCTTCACCCCTGGGATGCAAGGCTGGTTCAACATTCGCAAATCAATAAACGTAATCCAGCATATAAACAGAACCAAAGACAAGAACCACATGATTGTCTCAATAGATGCAGAAAAGGCTTTTGACAAAATTCAACAGCCCTTCATGCTAAAAACGCTCAATAAATTCGGTAGTGATGGAACGTACCTCAAAATAATAAGAGCTATTTATGACAAACCCACAGCTAATATCATACTGAATGGGCAAAAACTGGAAAAATTCCCTTTGAAAACTGGCACAAGACAGGGATGCCCTCTCTCACCACTCCTATTCAACATAGTGTTGGAAGTTCTGGCTAGGGCAATCAGGCAAGAGAAAGAAATCAAGGGTATCCAGTTAGGAAAAGAAGAAGTCAAATTGTCCCTGTTTGCAGATGACATGATTGTATATTTAGAAAACCCCATCGTCTCAGCCCAAAATCTCCTTAAGCTGATAAGCAACTTCAGCAAAGTCTCAGGATACAAAATTAATGTGCAAAAATCACAAGCATTCTTATACACCAGCAACAGACAAGCAGAGAGCCAAATCAGGAATGAACTTCCATTCACAATTGCCTCAAAGAGAATAAAATACCTAGGAATCCAGCTTACAAGGGATGTAAAGGACCTCTTCAAGGAGAACTACAAACCACTGCTCAGTGAAATCAAAGAGGACACAAACAAATGGAAGAACATACCATGCTCATGGATAGGAAGAATCAATATCGTGAAAATGGCCATACTCCCCAAGGTTATTTATAGATTCAATGCCATCCCCATCAAGCTACCAATGACTTTCTTCACAGAATTAGAAAAAACTGCTTTAAAGTTCATATGGAACCAAAAAAGAGCCCGCATTGCCAAGACAATCCTAAGTCAAAAGGACAAAGCTGGAGGCGTCACGCTACCTGACTTCAAACTATACTACAAGGCTACAGTAACCAAAACAGCATGGTACTGGTACCAAAACAGAGATATAGACCAATGGAACAGAACAGAGTCCTCAGAAATAATACCGCACATCTACAGCCATCTGATCTTTGACAAACCTGAGAGAAACAAGAAATGGGGAAAGGATTCCCTATTTAATAAATGGTGCTGGGAAAATTGGCTAGCCATAAGTAGAAAGCTGAAACTGGATCCTTTCCTTACCCCTTATACGAAGATTAATTCAAGATGGATTAGAGACTTAAATGTTAGACCTAATACCATAAAAACCCTAGAAGAAAATCTAGGTAGTACCATTCAGGACATAGGCATGGGCAAGGACTTCATGTCTAAAACACCAAAAGCAACGGCAGCAAAAGCCAAAATTGACAAATGGGATCTAATTAAACTAAAGACCTTTTGCACAGCAAAAGAAACTACCATCAGAGTGAACAGGCAACCTACAGAATGGGAGAAAATTTTTGCAACCTACTCATCTGACAAAGGGCTAATATCCAGAATCTACAAAGAACTCAAACAAATATATGAGAAAAAAACAAACAACCCCATCAAAAAGTGGGGAAAGGATATGAACAGACATTTCTCAAAAGAAGATATTCATACAGCCAACAGACACATGAAAAAATGCTCATCATCACTGGCCATCAGAGAAATGCAAATCAAAACCACAATGAGATACCATCTCACACCAGTTAGAATGGCAATCATTAAGAAGTCAGGAAACAACAGGTGTTGGAGAGGATGTGGAGAAATAGGAACACTTTTACACTGTTGGTGGGATTGTAAACTAGTTCAACCATTATGGAAAACAGTATGGCGATTCCTCAAGGATCTAGAACTAGATGTACCATATGACCCAGCCATCCCACTACTGGGTATATACCCAAAGGATTATAAATTAGTCTACTACAAAGACACATGTACACGTATGTTTATTGCGGCACTATTCACAATAGCAAAGACTTGGAATCAACCCAAATGTCCATCTGTGACAGACTGGATTAAGAAAATGTGGCACATATACACCATGGAATACTATGCAGCCATAAAAAAGGATGAGTTTGCGTCCTTTGTAGGGACATGGATGCAGCTGGAAACCATCATTCTTAGCAAACTATCACAAGAAGAGAAAACCAAACACCGCATGTTCTCACTCATAGGTGGGAACTGAACAATGAGATCACTTGGACTCGGGAAGGGGAACATCACACACTGGGGTCTATCATGGGGAGGGGGGAGGAGGGAGGGATTGCATTGGGGAGTTATACATGATATAAATGATGAATTGATGGGTGCTGACGAGTTGATGGGTGCAGCACACCAACATGGCATAAGTATACATATGTAACAAACCTGCACGTTATGCACATGTACCCTAGAACTTAAAGTATAATAAAAAAAAAAAAAAAAAAAGAGGGGGCTGGAGCTAAAGACATAGTCAAGGTTAATGCTACTTTTTCTCTATCAGATGTTTCCCAAAAAAGTTAGTGTTTAGGCTCTTTTTCATTAAACGTAAAAACGCAGCCCAATCCATGGTCCGTTTGGCAACAACCCTTAGATGCTTTACCACCCTAGACCCAGGAGGGTCAGAAGGCTATCTTATTCTCAATATGCATTTTATTATACGATCCCCTCCCGATATTAGAAAAAAACTCCAAAAACTGGGTTCTGGCCCTCAAACCCCACAACCGGACTTAATTACCCTCACCTTCAAGGTGTACAATAGACAAAAGGCAGCCAACTGACAATGCATCTCTGTGTTACAGCTACTTGCCTCTGCTGTAAGACAACCCACAACCACATCTCCAGTGTACAAAAGTTCAGAACATCCAAGCTATAGCTCTCAGGGGCTCCTTTTAAACCTCCTCGTGGACCTTTCTTCAAATGCCAAAAGTCTGGCCACTGGGCCTCAGAATGCCCACAGCCCAAGATTCCTCCTAAGCCATGCCCTGTCTCTGTGGGCCCCCACTGGAGGTCGGACTGTTCGACTCACATCGCCACTGCTTCTAATGCTCCTGGAGCTCAAACCCAACGTTCCTTGGCTGACTCCTTCCCAGATCTCCACAGCTTAATGGCTGAAGGCTGACGCTACCTGATTGCCTCAGGAGTCCCATGGACCATCTTGGATGCTGAGCTCCAGGTAACTCTTACAGTGGAGGGTAGGTCCACCCGCTGTTTAATTGATACAGGGTCTACCCACTCCACATTACCTTCCTTTCAAGAGCCTGTTTCCCTTGACTCCAAAACTGTTGTGGATATTTTTGGCCAGGCTTCTAAACCTCTTAAAACTCCCTAAATATGGTGCCAACTTGGAAAACATTCTTTAATGTATTCCGTTTTAGTTATCACCACTTGCCCAGCTCCTTTATTAGGTCGAGACATTTGAACTAAATTACCTGCTTCCCTGACATTCCTGGGCTACAGCCACACCTCATTGCCACCTTTTCCCCCAGTTTAAAGCCTCCTTCACATCCTCCCCTTGTATCTCCCCACCTTAATCCACAAGAATAGGACACTTCTACTCCCTCCTTGGTGACCGATCAAGCATTCCTTATCATCCCATTAAAACCTAATCACCCTTAACCTGCTCAATGGCAATATCCCATCCCACTGCATGCTTTAAAAGGATTAAAGCAATTGTGAATGGAAGTTCATTCCTGATTTGGCTCTCTGCTTGTCTGTTACTGGTGTATAAGAATGCTTGTGATTTTTGCACATCAATTTTGTATCCTGAGACTTTGCTGAAGTTGCTTATCAGCTTAAGGAGATTTTGGGCTGAGACAATGGGGTTTTCTAAATATACAATCATGTCATCTGCAAACAGGGACAATTTGACTTCTTCTTTTCCTAACTGAATACCCTTGATTTCTTTCTCTTGCCTGATTGCCCTAGCCAGAACTTCCAACACTATGTTGAATAGGAGTGGTGAGAGAGGGCATCCCTGTCTTGTGCCAGTTTTCAAAGGGAATTTTTCCAGTTTTTGCCCATTCAGTATGATATTGGCTGTGGGTTTTTCATAAATAGCTCTTATTATTTTAAAGTACGTTCCATCAATACCGAATTTATTGAGTGTTTTTAGCATGAAGGGCTGTTGAATTTTGTCAAAGGCCTTTTCTGCATCTATTGAGATAATCATATATATATATCCTTTCAGCCTCACAAACCCATTCTATTCTGTTGTCATTTCATAACCTCTGCCATGTATGTAATAAGCTATTATCCCACCTCTTAAAACATCTCGTTTGCTTTTTTGCTTTTCATCATGAAAATCTGTCCCCAATCAGCCACTCTTGACTCCCTCTTAGAGAGGATAGATGATCTTTGCTGACAGAACACACTACAATACTTTCACACTGATGAAGTCCTATTGTTTACCTTTATATACTAACTTATTCTCATTCCCGTTTTATGGCACCCTCTACCTCTCCCCAGCTACCTCCACCACACTATCAATCTCACTCACTCTCTCCTAGCCATTTCTAATCCTTCTTTCACAAACAGTTGCTGGTTTTGCATTTCTCTTTCCTCCAAAATCACTGAGGCCTCAATTTACTCACTGCTGTAAAAGGAGGACTGTATATTTTTAAAAGAAGAGTGTTGTTTTTACCTAAATCATTCTGGCCTATTATATGACAACATAAAAAAACTCAAGGATAGAGCCCAAAAACTCACCAACCAAGCAAATAATTACGTTGAATCCCCTTGGACACTCTCTAATTGGATGTCCTGGGTACTCCCAATTCTCAATCTTTTAATGCCTATTTTTCTCCTTCTTTTTCTGGAACTTGTGTCTTCCATTTAGTTTCTCAATTCATGTAAAGCAACCTGCACGTTATGCACATGTACCCTAGAACTTAAATTATAATAAAAAAAAAAAAGAAGAAAGGAAGGAAGGAAGAAAAGAGAAGGACCCAAAACAGCTAGAAAACAAATAACAAAATGGCAGGAGTAAATCCTTACTTATCAATAATAACATCCAATGTAAAGGACAAAACTACCCAATCAAAGGACATAGAGTGGATGAATGGATTAAAAAACAAGACTCAAAAAAAAAAAAGAAGGATTTTATTGTTGTTGTTTCTCCTTTACTTATAATTTGCTCATTTCATAGGTTATCGTAAATTTTCATCTGCATGATATTGATCATACATACAGGTTGTGCCATCTTCATTTGGTTTTGCCCTTGAAATTCCTTTCTTCCCTCCATTTATATGTAAACTTTCATGTGATTCTTCCTGTGAAACTGACTTCGTTTTCTTTTTTCCTCTCATTACTATAATTTGTTTTTGTAATTTCCAGGTTTTTAAAACATCTCTATAGAATCACCCCTCCCTTATTTCACTTTTATAATGAATAAAAATGACATAAAACATTAAAAAAAAACCCCAAAACCAAAAACAAAACCACATCCAGGTCATCACAAATAATTCTATATGACAAATGCTCCTTCTAACAACCCCACAATATCACCCCTTATCCCCAAATCATTCTTCAGTTTAGTCTCTCCCACTATAGGTTTTCACACTGCCCCTAATCCCACTCGAAGCAGCCCTGAGAAACATCACCCATTATCTCTGCATGCCACCCCCCAAAATTTTTGCCACTCCAGCAGTTTACTATTTTGTTTTGTTTTTCTTATTAATATAAGAAGACAGGAATGTCAGACCTCTGGGCACAAGTCAAGCCACCATATCCCCTGTGACCTACATGTATACATCCAGATGGCCTGAAGCAAATGAAGATCCACAAAATAAGTGAAAATTGAAAATAGCCTTAACTGATGATATTCCACCACTGTGATTTGTTCCTGTCCCACCCTAAATGATGCAATATATTCTTCCCCATCCTTCAGAAAGTACTTTACAATATTCTTCCCACCCTTGAGAATGTACTTAGTACACCTATGCCAAACATATAAGAACTAATGAAAATTACACCACCATTTTCTGACTCCTATATAGGACTCAGCCCACCTGCACCCACGTGAAATAAACAGCCTTGTTGCTCACACAAAGTCTGTTTGGTGGTCTCTTCACATGGACGTGTGTGACAATCCCCAGATACAATCTAGAAAGAAGTTCTCTGAGAAACTACTATGTGATGTGTGGATTCAATTCAAAGAGTTAAATCATTATTTTGATTCAGCAAGTTGGAAACACTCTTCTAATAGAAACTGTGAAGGGATAATTGGGAGACAATTGAGTCCCATGGTGAAAAACATAATATCCCCAGATAAAAAGTAGAAGGGAGCTATCTGTGAAACTGCTTTGTCATGTGTGGATTTATCTCATGGAGTTAAACCTTTGCTTTGAATCGTATGGTTGGAAAAACTTTTCTTGTAGCATCTGTGAAGGGACTTTTGGGACTACATTGATGCTTCACGTGAAAAACCACATATCCTCAGTTAAAAATTTAGAAAAAAAAAAAAAACGCTACCTGTGAAACTTATTTGTGATGTGTGGGTTCCACCTGCACAGTTAAACCTTTTTCTTTTTTGATGAAGCAGGTGAAAACACTTTTCTTGCAGAATTTGTGAAGGGACATTTAGGAGTTTTTTGAGGACTGTGATGAAAAACTGAGTATCCCCAGATAAAACCTAGAAAGAAGCTACCAGTGAAACTGCTTTGTGATGTGTTTATTCATCTCACTGATGTAAACCTTTCTTTTTATTCAGCAGGTTGGAAACCCTTTTCTAGTAGAATCTGTGAGGAGATATTTGTGAGCCCAATGAGGCTTAATGCGAAAAAGTGAATATCCCTAGATAAAAACTAGAATAAAAGCTCTCTGTGAAGCTGCTTTGTGATGTGTGGATTCATCTAACAGAGTTAAAACTTTCCCTTGATGTGGCAGGTTAGAAAAGCAATTTTTGTAGAATCTGCAAAGGGAAATGTGTGAGCACATTGATGCCTATGGTGAAAAACTGAATATCCCCAGATAAAAACTAGAAAAAAGCTATCTGCAAAACTGCTTTGTGATCTCTGGATTGATCTCACAGACGTAACGGTTTCTTTTGATGCAGTAGGTTTTAAACACTTTTCTTGTAGTATCTGTGTAAGAAAATATGTGAGTCCGTTGAGGCCTATGGTGAGAAATCTGAATATTTTCAGCTAAAAACTACAAAGAAGATATTTATAAAACTGCTTTATGATGTGAGGACTCGTTTCATAGAGTTAAAACTTTCTTTTGGTTCAGCAGGTTGGAAACACCATTCATAAAATCTGCAAAGGGACATTTGTGAGCCCATTGAGGCTTATAATGAAAAACTGAATTTCTCAGATAAAAACTAGAAAGAAAACTAGAAAAAAGCTCTCTTTGAAACTGCTTTGTGTTTTGCATATTCAACTCACAGAGTTAAACCTTTATTTTGATTCAGCAGGTTGAAAACACTCTCCTTGTAGAAACTGTGAAGGGACATTTGAGAGCCCATTGTGGCCTATGGTGAAAAACCAAATATCCCCAGTTAAATCGTAGAAGGAAGCCATCTGTGAACTCCTTTGTGATGCGTGGATTCATCTCACAGAGTTGAACCTTTCTTTTTATTCAGCAATTTGGAAACACTCTGTTTGCAGAATCTGTGAAGGACATTTGGGATCCCATGTAGGCATATAATGAAAAATGAAGTAGTCCCAGGTTAAAAGTAGAAAGAAGGTATCTGTGAAACTCCTTTATGATTTGTAGATTCATCTCACAAAGTTAAAACTTTCTTTTGATTCAACAGATTGGAAAAACTCTTTCGATACAATCTGTGAAGAGACATTTGGGAGCCCATTGTTGCCTAAAATGACAAACTAATTAACCCTCGATAAAAACTAGAAAGATGCTATCAGAGAAACTGCTTTGTGATGTGTGAATTCTTCTCACAGAGTTAAACCTTTGTTTTGATTCAGCAGGTTGGAAATACTTTTCTTGAAGAATCTGCAAAAGTACAATTGGGAGCATATTGATTACTATGTTGAAAAAGTGAATATACCCAGATAAAAACTTGAAGGAAGCTATCTGTGAAACTGCTTTGTGATGTGTGGATTCAACTCACAGATGTGAAACTTGCTTTTAACTTAGCACGTTGGAAACAAACTTCTTGTAGAATGCGCGAAGGAACATTTGGTAGCCCATTGAGGCTTTTGGTGAAAAACTGAATATCCCCAGATAAAAACTAGAATGAAGCTATATGGGTAACCTCTTTTTGATGTGTATTGAACTCACAGAATTGAAATTTTTTTTGATTAAACGGGTTGGAAACACTCTTTTTGTGGAATCTGTGAAGGGATATTTGGGCGTAAATTGTGGCTTACAGGGAAAAACAAAACTTCCCCAGATAAAAACTAAAAGGAATCTATCTGTGAAATGGCATTGTAATGTGTGGTTTCATCTCTCAGAGTTAAACTGTTTTTGATACAGCAGATTGGAAATACTCTTGTGGTAGAATCTGCAAAGGGACATTTTGGAGTTCATTGAAAATTATGGTGAAAAACAGAATATCCCTATACAAAAACTGGAAAGCTATATGTGAAACTTTTTTGTGAAGTGTCGACTCATCTCACAGAGTTTAGTATTTCTTTCAATTTAGCAGGTTGGAAACTTTTTTTTTTTGTAGAATCTACTAAGGGACATTTGAGGGTTCATTGAGGACTGTGGTGAAAAATGGAATATTCCCAGGTAAAAACTAGAAAGAAGATACCTGGGAAACTTTTTTTTTGATGTGTGGGTTTATCTCACAGAGGTAAACATTCTTTTGATGCAGGAGGTTTGAAACACTTTACTTGTAGAATCTGTGAAGGGATATATGGAATCCCACTGAGGCCTATGATGAAAAGCCAAATATCTGGTGATAAAAAGAAGAAAGAAACTCCCTGTGAACCTGCTTTGTTATGTGTGGATTCAACTCACAGAGTTAAACCTTTCTTTTGATGCAGCAGGTTGGAAAAACTCTTTTTATAGAATCTGTGAAGGGACATTTGGGAGAACATTGATGCTTATAACAAAAAACCAAATTTCCCCAGATAAAACTAGAAAGAAGGTATTTGCAAAACTGCTTTGTGATGTGTGGTTCACCTCCCAGAGGTTTATCTGTCTTTTGATTCGGCAGGTTTGAAACACTCTTCTTGTAGTATCTGTGTAAGGATATTTGTGATCCCATTGGTGCCTATAATGGAAAATACGAATATCTTCAGATAAAAACCAGAAAGAAGCTATCTGTGAAACTGCTTTGTAATGTGTGATTTAGTATCACAGTGCTAAATCTTTATTTTGATTCAGCAGGTTGGAAACACTCTTCTTGTAGAAACTGCAAAGGCACATTGGGGAGCCCATTGATTCCTGTGATGAAAAACAGAATAACTCCAGATAAAAAGTAGAAGGAAGTTCTCTGTGAAATTGCTTTGTGATATATGGATTTATCTCTTAGAGTTAAATCTTTGCTTTGATACATAAAGTTGGAAACAATCTTTTTGTAGAATCTGTAAAGGGACATTTCAGGAGCACATTGATGCCTAAGGTGAAAAACCGAATATTCCCACATAAAAATTAGAAATAATCTATCTGTGAAACTTCTTTGTGATGTGTGGATTCCACCCACAAAGTTAGACTTTTCATTAGTCAGGTGGAAAAAAAACTTATTGTAGAATCTGCAAAGGGACATTTGGGAGCTTTTTGAGGACTATGATAAAAAACCGAGTATCCCCAGATAAAACCTAGGAAGAAGCTATCAGTAAAACTGTTTTGTGATGTGTTTATTCATCACACAGAGTTAAACCTTTCTTTTTATTCAGCAGATCGGAAATCCTTTTCTAGTAGAATTTGCAAGTAGACATTTGTGAGCACATTGAGGACTACTGTGAAAAAGTGAATATCCCCAGATAAAAAACAGAAAAAAAAAACTCTGAAACTATTTTGTGATGTGTGGATTGATATCACAAAGTTAAATTTTTCTCATGATTCAGCAGGTTGGAAACATTCTTCTTGTAGAATCTGCAAAGGGACATTTCGGAGCCCATTGAGGCCTACGGTGAAAATCCAAATATCCTAAGATAAAAAGTGGGAAGAAGCTATCTGTGAAACTACTTTCCATTGTGTGGATTTAACTCACAGAGGTAAATCCTTCTTTTCATTCAGCAGGTTGGAAACGCTTTTTGTAGAATCTGCAAATGGATATTTTGGGGGAAATTAAGGTCTGTGATAAAAACTGGAAAGAAGCTATCTGTGAAATTTCTTTGTGATGTGTCAATGCAGCTCACAGAGTTTAACCTTTCTTTTGATTCAGCAGGTTGCAAACACTCTGTAGAATCTGCAAAGGGGCAGTTGAGGGTTCATTGAGGACTGTGGTGAAAAATCAGATATTCCTGGATAAAAACAGGAAAGAAGCTATATGTGAAACTGCTTTGTTATGTGTGAATTCATCTCACAGAGTTAAAACTTTCTTTTGATTCAGCAGGTTAGAAACACTGAGGGATTGCATTGGGGAGTTATACATGATATAAATGATGAATTGATGGGTGCTGACGAGTTGATGGGTGCAGCACACCAACATGGCATAAGTATACATATGTAACAAACCTGCACGTTATGCACATGTACCCTAGAACTTAAAGTATAATAAAAAAAAAAAAAGAAACACTGTTCTGGTAGAACATGCAAAGGAACATTTCAGAGCCCATTGAGACTTTTAATAAAATCTGAATATCCCCAGACAAAACATAGAAAACATTTGGGAGCCCATCAAGGGCTACTGTGAAAAATTGAATATCTCTCAATAAAAACTAGAAGGAAGCTATTATTGAAACTTCTTTTTGATGTGTGGATTCATCTAACAGAGTTAAACCTTTCTTATTATTCAGCAGATTGAAGCAAACTATCTGTAGAATATGTGAAGGGATATTTGGAACCCATTGAGGCCTACGGTGAAAAATGAAATATCCTCAAATAAAAACTAGAAAGAAACTTTCTGAGAAACTGCTTTGTGATGTCTTTATTCATCACACAGAGTTAAACATTTTTTTTTTGACTCAGCAGGTTGGAAACCCTCTTCTGGTAGAATCTGGGAAGGGACAGTTGTGAGCCCTTTGAGGCCCCTGGTGAAAAACAGAATATCTCCAGATAAAAACTGGAAAGAAATTATCTGTGAAACTGCTTTGTTGTTATTGTATTCATCTCACAGAAGTAAAACATTCTGTTGATTCATCAGGCTTGAAACACTCTTCTTGTATTATTTGCAAAGGGATATTTGCAAGCCCATTGATGCCTATGGCAAATAACAGAATGTCCCCAGATAAAAACTAGAAAAAAGGTATCTGTGAAGCTGCTTTGAGATGTATGGATTCATCTCACAGAGTTAAAACTTTGTTTTTATTTAGCAGATTAAAAAAAACTCTTCTTATGGAATCTGTGAAGGGATATTTGGGATCACATTGATGCCTCTGGTGAAAAAGAATATATAGCCAGATACAAACTAGAAATAAGCTATTATTAAACTGATATGTGATGTCTGGCTTCAACCCACAGTCAAATTTTTGCTTTTATTCATCAGTTTGAAACAAACTTTATGTAGAATCTGTGAAGGGACATTTGGGAGCCCACTGAAACATATGGTGAAAAACCAAATATCCCTAGATAAAGACTAGAAAGAAGCTATCTGTGAAACTGCTTTCTGATGTGTGGATTTAACTCCCAGAGTTCAACCTTTCTTTTGATTCAGCAGATTGGAAACACTCTTTTTGTAGAGTCTGCGAAGGGATATTTGGGAACCCATTGAGGCCTATGGTGAAAAACTGAATATCCCAGAATAAAAAGTAGAAAAAAGTCTTTCACTTTATTCCCCAGATTGAAAACACTGTATTTGTAGAATCTATGAAGAAATGTTTGGGACCCTTTGGGGGCTATCATTAAAAGCAAAATATCCCCAGATGAATTCTAGAAAAAGACTATCTGTGTAACTGCTTTGTGATGTGTGAATTCATCTCACATAGTTAAGCCTTTCTTTTTGTTCAGCAGTTTGTAAAGGTTGTTCTGGTAGAATCAGAGTAGGAAAAATTTGGAGCCCATTGAGGCCTATTGTGAAAAATAGAATATCGCCAGATAAAAACTAGAAAGAAGCTATCTATGAATCTGCTTTGCGATGTGTGGATTCATCTCACAGAGTTAAAGCTTTCATTTTATTCACCAGATTGGAAACACTGTATTTGTAGAATCTGTGAAAGCACATATGGGAGCCTATTAATGGCTATGGTGAAAAACCGAATATCCCCAGATATAAACTAGAAATAATATTTCTGTGAAACTGGTTTGTGATGTGTGGATTCATCTCACAGAGGTAAAGGATTATTTTGATTCAGCATTTCTGAAACACTCTTCATAGAGTCTGCAAAGGGATATTTGGGATCCCACTGAGGCCTATGGTGAAAAAATGAATATCCCAGGATAAAAAGTAGAAAAAAGCTGTCTATAAAACTGATTTGTGATCTGTGGATTCATCTCATAGAGTTAAATTTTTGTTTGGATTCAGCAGTTTGGAGACACTCTTCTTGTAGAAACTGCAAAAGGACATTGGGGAGCACAATGTCCTTGTGATGTGGAGATTCAACTCACAGAGTGAAACATTTCTTCTGATTAAGCTGGCTGGAAATGAACTTCTTGTAGAATCTGTGAAGGGATATTTGGGAGCCCTTTGTGGCCTATGGTGAAAAACAGAATATCTCCAGATAAAAGCTACAAAGAAGCTAACTGTGAAACTGCTTTGTGGTGTGTTGATTTAACTCATTGTGTTAAAACTTTCTTTACATTCAGCAGGTTGGAAATACTTTTTTTGTAGAATCTGTGAAGGGGCATTTGAGGGCCCATTGAGGTCTATGGTGAAAAACTGAATATCCCCAGATAAAATCTAGAAAGAAACTCTCTGTGAAAGAGCTTTGTGATATGTGGATATCAACTCACAACGTTAAATCTTTATTTTGATTCAGCAAGTTGGAAACACTCTTCTTGTAGAAACTGTGAAGGGACATTTAAAAGCTCTTTGAGGCCTGTGGTGAAAAACAAAATATCCCCAGATGAAAAGTAGAAAGAAATTGTCTGTGAAACTTCTTTAACATGTGTGGATTTATCTCATACAGTTAAATCTTTGTTTTGATTCAGCAGGTTGGAAACACCCTTCTTGTAGAATCTGTGAAAGGACATTTGGGAGCTCATTGCTGTCTAGGGTAAATAACAGAATATCTGTAGATAATAATTAGAAACAATGTATCTGTAAAACTTCTTTGTGATGTGCAGATTTCACTCACAGAATTAAACCTTTCTTTTGATTAAGCAGGTTGAAAGCAAACTTCTTGTAGAATCTGCAAAGGGATATTTGGGAGCCCTTTGAGGACTACAATTAAAAACCAAGCATCCCCAGATTATACTAGAAAGAAGCTATCTGTGAAACTGCCTTGTGGTTGTGGATTCATCTCAAAGAGGTAAACCTTTCTTTTGACCCAGAAGGTTGGAAAGACTCTTTTTGTATAATTTGTAAAAAGACATTTGGGGGCCTATGGTGAAAAAATATATATCCCAAGATAAAAAGTAGAAAAAAGCTCTATGTGAAACTACTTCCTAATGTGTGGATTCAACTAACAGAGTTAAACCTTTCTTTGATTCAGCAGGTTGGAAACAATCTTTTTGTAGAACCTGTGAATGGACATGTGGAGAGAAATTTTGACCTATGGTGAAAAACAAAATGTCTCCATATAAAAGCTAGAAATAAGCTGTTTGTGAAACTGCTTTGTGATTTGTGGATTCATCACACTGAGCTAACCATATCCTTTGATTCAACAGGATGGAAACACTTTTCTGGTATAATCTCTGTAGGGACATTTGGGATCACATTGAAACCTAGGGTGAAAGACAGAAAATTCCCAGATAAAAACTAGAAAGAAACTGTGATACTGCTTTGTGATGTGTAGATTTAAATCACAAAGTTAAACCTTACTTTTGATTTAATAGGTTGCAAACTAACTTCTTGTAGGATCTGTGAAGGGATATTTCAGAATCCTTTGAGACTATGATGAAAAATTAAAAACCAGAAAAAAACTAGAAAGAAGATATCTGTGAAACTGCTTTGTGATGCTTGGATACATCTCAAAGAGTTAAACCTTTCTCTTTATTCAACAGTTTGGAAACACTGTTCTGGTAGAATCAGCTAAGGTACATTTGGGATCCACTGAGGACTATGGGGAAAAATCAAATATGCCCAGAAAAAAAACTAGAAAGAAGTTATGAGTGAAACTGCTTTGTAATGTATGAATTCATCTCATAGAGTTAAACATTTCTTTATATTCAGCAGGTTGAAAACACTATTTGTGGAATTGGTGAAGGGACATTTTGGAGCCCTTTGATCCCTATGGTGAAAAACTGAGCATCCCCAGATAAAAACTAGAAGGAAGGTATATGTGAATCTGCTTTGTGATGCATGGATTCATCTCACAGATGTAAAGCTTTCTTTTGATGCAGCAGGTTTGAAACACTCTACTTGTAAATTCTGCGAAGGGACATTTTGTATCCTATTGAGACCTATGGTGAAAAACTGAATATGTCCTGATAAAAAGTAGAAAGAAGGTATCTGCAAAACTGCTTTGTAATGTGTGAATTCATCTCAAAGAGGTTAAGCTGTCTTTTGATGTAGCAGGTGGGAAAAATTCTTTTTGTATTTCTGCAAAGGGACATTTGTGAGCCCATTGAGGCCCATAATGAAAAATCCAAATATCTTCAGATAAAAATGAGAAAGGAGTTATATCTGAAACTGTTTTGTGATGTGTGGATTCATTTCACAGAGTTAAACCTTTCTTTTGATTCAGCAAATTAGAAACTTTCTTTTGATAGAATCTGCTAAAAAAAATTTGTGAACCTCTTGAGGACTATGGTGAAACTGAATATCCCCTGATAAAATCTAGAAAGAAGCTCACTGTGAAACTGCTTTGTAATATGTGAATTCAACTCACAGAGTTAAATCTTTATTTTGATTCAGCAGGTTGGTAACACTGTTTCTGTAGAAACTGTGAAGGGACAATTGGGAGCTCATTGAGTCCTAGGGTGAAAAAGAGAATGTCCCCATACAAAAAGTAGAAAGAAGCTATCTGTGAAACTGCTTTGTGATGTGTGAATTTATCTCATAGAGTTAAACCTTTACTTTGATTTAGCACGTTTCAAAACACTCTTCCTGTAAAATCTGTGAAGGGATATTTAAAAGCACATTGATGCCTAGGGTGGAAAAATTCATATCTCCAGATAAAAATTAGAAATAAGTTATTTTGCAACTTCTTTGTGATTTGTGGATTTAACTCACAGAGTTAAACCTCTCTTTTGATTAAGCAGTTGAAAGCAAGCTTCTTGTAGAATCTGTGAAGGGACATTTGAGAGCTTTTTGAGCACTATGGTGAAAAAACGAGTATCCCCAGATAAAACCTAGAAAGAAGGTATCAGTGAAACTGCTTTGTAGTGTCTTTATTCATTTCACAGAGTTTGCCCTTTCGTTTTTATTCAGCAGGTTGGAAACCCTTTTCTAGTAGAATCTGCAAAGGGACATTAAAGAGCCCATTGAGGCCTATGGTGAAATTTCAAATATTCCTTGATAAAAAGTAGAAAGAAGCTATCTGTGAAACTTCTCCCTGATGTGTGGGTTCAACTCACAATGGTAAACCTTTCTTTTGATACAGCAGTTTGGAAACACTCTTTTTGTACAATCTGCAAATGGATATTTGGGGGTAAATTAAGGCCTATGGTGAAAAACCTAGTATCCCAAGATAAAAACTGGAAAAACCCTATCTGGTAAACAGCTTTGTGATGTGCATATTCATCTCACAGAGCTAAACATTTCCTTTGATGTAGCAGGATGGAAAAACTTTCTGGTAGATTCTTCTAGGGGACATTTCGTAGCACATTGACACCTAGGATGAAAAACCAAATATCCCCCAAAAATAACCAGAAAGAAGCAATCTGTGAAACTCCTTTGTGATGTGTGGATTCAACTCAAAAAGCTAAGCCTTTCTTTTGATTTGGCAGGTTGGAAAAAATCTTCTTGTAGAATCTGCAAAGGGACATTTGGGAGCTTTTTGAGGACTATGATAAAAAAACAAAATAACCACAGATAAATACTAGAAAGAAGCTCTCTGTGAAACTGCTTTAGGATGTTTGAATCCATCTCACAGAGTTTAACCTTTCTTTTCATTTGACATTTCGGAAACACTTTTCTGGTAAAATCAGCAAAGGCACATTTCAAAGCCCATTGAGGCCTTTGATGAAAAACTGAATATACCTTGATAGCAAGTAGAAAGAAGCTATCTGTGAAACTGCTTTGTGACGTGTGGATTCATCTAACAAAGTTAAACCTTTCTCTTGATTCAGCAGGTTAAAACAATTCTTTTTGTAGAATCGGTAAAGAGACATTTGAGAACACATTCATGCCTATGGTGAAAAACTCAATATCTCCAGATAAAAAAAAAAAAATAGAAAAAAGCCATCAGTGAAACTACCTTGTGTTGTGTGGATTTATCTCACAGAAATAGAGATTTCTTTTCATGCAGCAGGTTTGAAACACCCTTCTTGTAGTATCTGTGAAGGGACATTTGTGAACCCATTGAGGTTTATGGTGAACTACAGAATTCCCCAGATAAAAAATAGAAAGAAGCTCTCTGTGAAGTTGTTTCATGATGTGTAGAGTCAACTTGAAGAATTAAATCTTAATCTTGATTTAGCAGGTTGAAAAATCTCTCCTTGTAGAATTTGTGAATGGACATTTGGGAAGTCATTATGGCCTATGGTGAAAAACCGAATATCCCCAGAAAATAGTAGAAAGAAGCTGTCTATAAAACTGCCTTGTGCTGTAGATTCGTCTCACAGAGATAAACCTTTATTTTGATTCAGCAGTTTGGAAACACTTTTTTTAGAATCTGCGAAGGGACATTTGAAGTTTTATTGAGGACTATGTTGAAAAACTGAATATCCCAAGATAAAAAATAGAAAGAAGATATCTGTGAAACTTCTTTGTGATGTGTATTCAACTCACAGAGTTTAACCTTTCTTTTGATTAAGTAGGTTGGGAACAAGCTTCTGTGGTATCTGTGAAGAAACATTCGAAAGCCCTTTGAGAACTATGATGAAAACCCAAGTATCCTCGATAAAAAAATAAAATAAAATAAAATAAAAATGAAAGAAGCTATCTGTGAAATTTCTTTGTGATATCTGAATTCATCTCACAGAGTTAAACCTTTCTTTGGATTCAGCAGGTTAGAAACACTCTTCTGGTAGAATCTGTGAAAAGGTTTTCTGGAGCTCATTAATACCTATCCCGAGATAAAAACTAGAAAGAAGTGATCTGTGAAACTGCTTTGTGATGTTTTGATTCAAAACAGAAGTAAACCTTTATTTGATTCAGGATGTTGAAAACAGTCTTCTTGTAGAATCTGTGAAAGGACATTACGAATCACATTGACCCCTAGGGTGAAAAACCGAATCCCCACATAAAAGCTAGGAAGAAGCTATCTGTGAAACTGCTTTGAAATGTGTGAATTCATCTCGCAGAGTTAAACATTTCTTCTGGTTAGACAGGTTGGAAACAAACTTTTTGTAAAATCTGCGAAAAGACATTTGGAACCCCATTGAGGCCTATGGTGAATAACCAAATACCCACAGATAAAAATGAGACAGAAGCTCTCTAAGAAACTACTGTGTGATGTGTAGATTCAACTCACAGAGTTAAACCTTTATGTTGATTCAGCAGAATGAAAACACTCTCCTTGTAGAAATTGTGAAGGGACATTTGGGGCCCCTTTTGGCCTATGGTGAGAAACTCAATATTCCCAGATAAATAGTAGAAAGAAGCTATCTGTGAAACTGCTTTGTGACATGTGGATTCATCTCACAATGCTTAACGGTTTTTTTTTTTTTTTTTCCCGCAGTTTGGAAACACTCTTCTGGTGTTATTTATGAAGAGACATTTGGGAGCCCATTGTTGCCTATAATGAAAAACTGAATAACCCTCAACAAAAACTAGAAAGAAGCTATCAAAGAAATCGCTTTGTGATTTGTAAATTCATCTCACTAAGATAAACATTGTTTTGATTCACCAGGTTGGAAACACTTTTTTTTGTAGGATTTGCAAAGGGACATTTGGGAGCATATTGATCCCTATGTTGAAAAAAAAATATCCTCAGATAAAACTTTAATAGAAGGGGTGGAGCAAGATGGGTGAATAGGAACAGCTCCAGTCTCCAACTCCAGCATGAGCAACACAGAAGACCGGTGAATTCTGCATTTTCAACTGAGGTACTGGGGTCATCTCACTAGGGAGTGCCAGACAATTGGTGCTGGTCAGCTGCTGCAGTCCAACCAGCGAGAGCCGAAGCAGGGCAAGGCACTGCCTCAACTGGGAAGTGCAAGGGGGAAGGGAATCCCTTTTCCTAGGCAGGGGAACTGAGACACACAACACCTGGAAAATTAGGTAATTCCCACCTCAATACTGCGCTGTAAGCAAATGGGCACACCAGGAGATTATACCCACAACTGGCCAGGAGGGTCCCACAGCCATGGAGCCTCCCTCATTGCTAGCACAGCAGTCTACAATCTAACCACAAGGCAGCAGCGAGGCTGGGGGAGGGGCGCACACCATTGCTGAGGCTTAAGTAGGTAAACAAAGCCACTGGGAAGCTCGAACTGGGTGGAGCTCACAGCAGCTCAAAGAAACCTACCTGTCTCTGTCGACTCCACCTCTGCGGACAGGGAACAGCTAAGCAACAACAACAAAAACACCAGCAGAAAACTGTGCAGATGCAAACGACTCTGACAGCTTTGAAGAGAGCAGTGGATCTCCCAACACGGAGTTTGAGATGTCAGAACAGACAGACTGCCTGCTCAAGTGGGTCCCTGAACCCTGAGTAGCCTAACTGGGAGACATCCCCCACTAGGGACAGTCTGACAACCCACACCTCACAGGGTGGAGTACACCCCTGAGAGGAAGCTTCCAAAGTAAGAATCAGACAGGTA
The DNA here is from genome assembly GCF_007565055.1 of Rhinopithecus roxellana. Taxonomy (NCBI): domain Eukaryota; kingdom Metazoa; phylum Chordata; class Mammalia; order Primates; family Cercopithecidae; genus Rhinopithecus; species Rhinopithecus roxellana. The sequence goes on along the minus strand of NC_044559.1, from coordinate 126,506,843 downwards.
CACTCGCTGTTCAGCAATATTCTATCTTCTGCAACCTCTGCTGCTGATACCCAGGCAAACAGGGCCTGGAGTGGACCTCAAGCAATCTCCAAAAGACCTACAACTGAGGGTCCTGACTATTGGAAGGAAAACTATCAAACAGGAAGAACACCTATACCAAAACCCCATCAGTATGTCACCATCATCAAAGACCAGAGGCAGATAAAACCACAAAGATGGAGAAGAAGCAGGGCAGAAAAGCTGGAAATTCAAAAAACAAGAGTGCATCTCCCCCTGCAATGGAGTGCAGCTCATTGCCAGCAACGGATCAAAGCTGGTCAGAGAATGACTTTGATGAAATGAGAGAAGAAGGCTTCAGTCCATAAAACTTCTCAGAGCTAAAGGGGGAATTATGTACCCAGCGCAAAGAAACTAAAAATCTTGAAAAAAGAGTGGAAGAATTGATAACTAGAATAATTAATGCAGAGAAGGTTGTAAACGAACTGACAGAGATGAAAACCATGACACGAGAAATACGTGACAAATGCACAAGCTTCAGTAACCGACTCGATCAACTGGAAGAAAGAGTATCAGCGATTGAGGATCAAATGAATGAAATGAAACGAGAAGAGAAACCAAAAGAAAAAAGAAGAAAAAGAAATGAACAAAGCCTACAAGAAGTATGGGATTATGTAAAAAGACCAAATCTACGTCTGATTAGGGTGCCTGAAAGTGAGGGGGAAAATGGAACCAAGTTGGAAAACACTCTTCAGGATATCATCCAGGAGAACTTCCCCAACCTAGTACGGCAGGCCAACATTCAAATTCAGGAAATACAGAGAACACCACAAAGATACTCCTCGAGAAGAGCAACTCCAAGACACATAATTGCCAGATTCACCAAAGTTGAAATGAAGGAAAAAATCTCAAGGGCAGCCAGAGAGAAAGGTCAGATTACCCAGAAAGGGAAGGCCATCAGACTAACAGCAGACCTCTCGGCAGAAATTCTACAAGCCAAAAGAGAGTGGGGGCCAATGTTCAACATTCGTAAAGAAACAATTTTAAACCCAGAATATCATATCCAGCCAAACTAAGTTTCATAAGTGAAGGAGAAATAAAATCCTTTACAGATAAGCAAATGCTTAGAGATTTTGTCACCACCAGGCCTGCCTTACAAGAGACCCTGAAAGAAGCACTAAACATGAAAAGGAACAACCGGTACCAGACATTGCAAAAACATCCAAAAATGTAAAGATCATTAAGGCTAGGAAGAAACTGCATCAACTAACGAGCAAAATAACCAGTTAATGTCATAATGGCAGTATCAAGTTCACACATAACAATATTAACCTTAAATGTAAATGGACTAAATGCTCCAATTAAAAGACACAGACTGGCAAACTGGATAAAGAGTCAAGACCCATCAGTCTGCTGTATTCAGGAGACCCATCTCACATGCAGAAACATACATAGACTCAAAATAAAGGGATGGAGGAGGATCTACCAAGCAAATGGAGAACAAAAAAGCAGGGCTGGACAATCCTAGTCTCTGATAAAATAGACTTTAAACCATCAAAGATCAAAAGAGACAAAGAAGGCCATTACATAACGGTAAAGGGATCAATTCAACAGGAAGAGCTAAGTATCCTAAATATATATGTGCCCAATACAGGAGCACCCAAATTCATAAAGCAAGTCCTTAGAGACTTACAAAGAGACTTAGACTCCCATACAATAATAATGGGAGACTTCAACACTCCACTGTCAACATTAGACAGATCAACGAGACAGAAAGTTAACAAGGATATCCAGGAATTGAACTCATCTCTGCACCAAATGGACCTAATAGACATCTATAGAACTTTCCATCCCAAATCAACAGAATATGCATTCTTCTGAGCACCACATCACACTTATTCCAAAATTGACCACATAATTTGAAGTAAAGCACTCTTTAGCAAATGTACAAGAACAGTAATTATAACAAACTGTCTCTCATACCACAGTGCAATCAAACTAGAACTCAGGACTAAGAAACTCAATCAAAACCGCTCAACTACATGGAAACTGAACAGCCTGCTCCTGAATGACTACTGGGTACATAACGAAATGAAGGCAGAAATAAAGATGTTCTTTGAAAGCAATGACAACAAAGATACAACATACCAGAATCTCTGGGACACATTTAAAGCTGTGTGTAGAGGGAAATTTATAGCACTAAATGCCCACAAGAGAAAGCAGGACAGATCTAAAATGGACACTCTAACATCACAATTAAAAGAACTGGAGAAGCAAGAGGAAATACATTCAAAAGCTAGCAGAAGGCAAGAAATAACTAAGATCAGAGCAGAACTGAAGGAGATAGAGACACAAAAAACCCTCCAAAAAATCAATGAATCCAGGAGTTGGTTTTTTGAAAAGATCAACAAAATTGACAGACCACTAGCAAGACTAATAAAGAAGAAAAGAGAGAAGAATCAAATAGATACAATAAAAAATGATAAAGGGGATATCACCACCAAACCCACAGAAATACAAACTACCATCAGAGAATACTATAAACACCTCTAGGCAAATCAACTAGAAAATCTAGAATAAATGGATAATTTCCTGGACACTTACACTCTTCCAAGACTAAACCAGGAAGAAGTTGAATCCCTGAATAGACCAATAGCAGGCTCCGAAATTGAGGCAATAATTAATAGCCTACCAACCAAAAAAAGTCAAGGATTAGATAGATTCACATCTGAATTCTACCAGAGGTACAAGGAGGAGCTGGTACCATTCCTTCTGAAACTATTCCAATCAATAGAAAAAGAGGGAATCCTCCCTAACTCATTTTATGAGGCCAACATCATCCTGATACCAAAGCCTGGCAGAAACACAACAAAAAAAGAGGATTTTAGACCAATATCCCTGATGAACATTGATGCAAAATTCCTCAATAAAATACTGGCAAACCGTATTCAGCAGCACATCAAAAAGCTTATCCAGCATGATCAAGTGGGCTTCAATTCTGGGATGCAAGGCTGGTTCAACAATTGCAAATCAATAAACGTAATCCAGTGTATAAACAGAACCAAAGACAAGAACCACATGATTATCTCAATAGATGCAGAAAAGGCTTTTGACAAAATTCAAAAGTCCTTCATGCTAAAAACGCTCCATAAATTCGGTATTGATGGAACATACCTCAAAATAATATGAGCTATTTATGCCAAACCCGCAGCCAATATCATACTGAATGGGCAAAAACTGGAAAAATTCCCTTTGACAACTGGCATAAGACATGGATGCCCTCTCTCACCACTCCTATTCAACATAGTGTTGGAAGTTCTGGCTAGGGCAATCAGGCAAGAGAAAGAAATCAAGGGTATCCAGTTAGTAAAAGAAGTCAAATTGTCTCTGTTTGCAGATGACATGATTTTATATTTAGAAAACCCCTTTGTCTCAGCCCAAAATCTCCTTAAGCTGATAAGAAAATTCAGCAAAGTCTCAGGATACAAAATTAATGTGCAAAAATCACAAGCATTCTTATACACCAGTAAGAGACAAACAGAGAGCCAAATCATGAATGAAGTGCCATTCGCAATAGCTTTAAAGAGAATAAAATACCAAGGAATCCAACTTACAAGGGATGTGAAGGACCTCTTCAAGGAGAACTACAAACCACTGCTCAGTGAAATAAAAGAGGACACAAACAAATGGAAGAACATACCTTGCTCATGAATAGGAAGAATCAATATCGTGGAAATGACCATACTGCTCAAGGTTATTAATAGATTCAATGACATCCCCATCAAGCTACCAATGAGTTTCTTCACAGAATTGGAAAAAACTGCTTTAAAGTTCATATGGAACCAACAAAGAGCCCACATTGCCAAGCCAATCCTAAGTCAAAAGAACAATACTGGAGGCATCAGGCTACCTGACTTCAAACTATACTACAAGGCTACAGTAACCAAAACAGTATGGCACTGGTACCAAAACAGAGATACAGACCAATGGAACAGAACAGAGTCCTCAAAATAATACCACACATCTACAGCCATCTGATCTTTGACAAACCTGAGAGAAACAAGTAATGGGGAAAAGATTCCCTATTTAATAAATTGTGCTGTGAAAAATTTCTAGCCATAAGTAGAAAGCTGAAACTGGATCCCTTCCTTACAACTTATACAAAAATTAATTCAAGATGGATTAGAGACTTAAATGTTAGACCTAAAACCATAAAAACTCTAGAAGAAAACCTAGGTAGTACCATTCAGGACATAGGCATGGGCAAGGACTTCATGTCTAAAACACCAAAAGCAACGGCAGCTAAAGCCAAAATTGACAAATGGGATCTAATTAAACTAAAGATCTTCTGCACAGCAAAAGAAACTACCATCAGAGTGAACAGGCAACCTACAGAATGAGAGAAAATTTTTGCAATCTAATCATCAGACAAAGGGCTAATATCCAGAACCTACAAAGAACTCAAACAAATTTACAAGAAAAAAACAAACAAACCCATCAAAAAGTGGGCAAAGAATATTAACAGATATTTCTCAAACGAAGACATTCATACAGTCATCAGACACATGAAAAAATGCTCATCATCACTGGCCATCAGAGAAATGCAAATCAAAACCACAATGAGATAGCATCTCACACCAGTTAGAATGGCAATCATGAAAAAGTCAGGAAACAGCAGGTGCTGGAGAGGATGTGGAGAAATAGGAACACTTTTACACTGTTGGTGGGATTGTAAACTAGTTCAACCATTATGGAAAACAGTATCGCGATTCCTCAAGGATCTAGAACTAGATGTACTATATGACCCAGCCATCCCAGTACTGTGTATATACCCAAAGGATTATAAATCATGCTGCTATAAAGACACATGCACACGTATGTTTATTGGAGCACTATTCACAACAGCAAAGACTTGGAATCAACCCAAATGTCCGTCAGTGACAGACTGGATTAAGAAAATGTGGCACATATACACCATGGAATATTATGCAGCCATAAAAAAGGATGAGTTTGCGTCCTTTGTAGGGACATGGATGCAGCTGGAAACCATCATTCTTAGCAAACTATCACAAGAAGAGAAAACCAAACACCGCATGTTCTCACTCATAGGTGGGAACTGAACAATAACATCACTTGGACTCGGGAAGGGGAACATCACACATCAGGGCCTATCATGGGGAGGGGGGAGGAGGGAGGGATTGCACTGGGAGTTATACCTGATATAAATGACGAATTGATGGGTGCTGACGAATTGATGGGTGCAGCACACCAACATGGCACAAGTATACATATGTAACAAACCTCCACGTTATGCACATGTACCCTAGAACTTAAAGTATAAAAAAAAAAAAAACTTTAATAAAACTCTCTGTGAAACTGCTTCATGATGTGTGGATTCAACCACGGAAGTAACCTTTATTTTGATTAAGCATTTTGGAAATAAACTTCTGCAATCTGCAAATCAACGTTTAGTAGCCAACTGAGGCCTATCATGAAAACCCTAATATCCCCAAATAAAAACTAGAGATAAGTTGTCTGAGTAACTGCATTTTGATGTGTATTGAACTCACAGAATTAAAATTTCTATTGATTCAGCAAGTTGGAAACACTCTTTCTGTGGAATCTGCAAAGTCACATTTTGGGGTAAATTTTGGCCCGTAGTGTAAAACAAAATGTCTCCAGATCAAAACTACAATGAAACTATCTGTGAAACTGCTTTGTGATGTGTGGTCTCATCTCTGAGAGTTAAACATTTCTTTTGATTCAGCAGGTTGGAAACACTCCTCTGGTAGAATGTCCAAATAAACTTTTTGGAATTCTTTGAGACCCATGGTGAAAAATTGAATATTCCTAGATAAAAACTAGAAAGAAGTTATCTGTGAAACTCCTTTGTTATGTGTCATTTCACCTCACAGAGTTTAACCCTTCTTTTGATTCAGCAGGTTTGAAACACTCCTTTTGTAGAATCTACGAAGGGACATTTGGGGCAAATTGAGGACTATGATGAAAAAAACTGAATATTCCCAGATAAAATCTAGAAAGAAGCTGTCCGTGAAACTGCTTTGTTATGTGAGGATTCAACTCACGGAGCTAAACATTTATTGTGATTCAGCAGGTGGAAACACTGTTCTGGTAGAACATGTGAAAGAACATTTAGGAGCCCTTTGAGGCCTATAATTATAAACCAATTGAGGCCTATAATTATAAACCAATTATCCCCAGAAAAAAAATTAGAAAGAAGCTATCTGTGAAACTGTATTGTGATGTTTGGATTCGTCTAGCAGAGTTAAACTTTTCTTTTGATTCAGTAGGTTAAAAACACTCTTCTGGTAGAATCTGTTGTGAAGGAACATTTGGGAGGTCATTGAAGCCTACTGTGAAAAAATAAATATCTCTCAACACAAATGAGAAATAAGCTATCATTGAAACTTCTTTGTGATGTGTGGATTAATCTCACAGAGTTAAACCTCTCTTTGTATTCAGCAGGATTGAAACAATCTAGTTGTAGAATCTGTGAAGAGATATTTGGGATCCAATTGAGGTATATGGGGAAAAACAGAATATCCTCAAATAAAAACAAGAAAGAAGCTATCTGTGAAACTGCTTTGTAATGTGTTTATTCATCTCACAGTGTTAAACATTTATTTTGCTTCAGCAACTTGGAAATCCTCCTATCGTAGAATCTAGGAAGGGACATTTGTGAGACCACTTAGGCCTATGGTGAAGAAACGAATATCCCCAGATAAAAACTAGAAAGAAGCTCTCTATGAAAGTTTTGTGATGTGTGGCTTCCATCCACAAAGTTAAACCTGTACTTTGATTCAGCAGGTTGGAAAAACTCTTCTTGCAAAATCTGCAAAGGGACATTTGAGAGCTTATTGAGGCCTATGGTGAAAAACTGAATGACCCCATATAAAAACTAGAAAGAAGTTATCTGAGAAACTACTTTATGATATATGGATTCATCTCACAGATTTAAACTTTTCCCTTGATTCTACAGGTTGGAAAGATATTTTTTAGGTCAAATCTGCAAAGGGACATTTGAAAACACACCAATGCTTTATGATTTTTGGATTACATCTCACAGAGGTAAAACATCTGTTTGATTCTTCAGGGTGGAAACACTCTTCTTGTAGCATCTGTGAAGGGATATTTGGGAGCCCATTGATGCCTATGGTGAAAAACAAAATATCTCCAGATGAAAACTAGAATGAAGCTATCTGTGAAACTGCTTTGTGATGTGTGGATTCTTTTAGCAGAGTAAAACTTTGCTTTTATTCAGCAGGTTAAAAACACTCCTTTTATAGAATCTGTGAAGGGATGTTTGGGATCACATTGATGCCTTTGGTGAAAAGTGGAACATACCCAGACATAAACTAGAATGAAGCTGTTTGTGAAATTGCTTTATGCTGTCTGAGTTCAACACACAGAATCAAACCTTTCTTTTTATTAATCAGGTTGGAAACAAATTTCTGGTAGAATCCACGAAGGGACATTTGGGAGCCATTTGAGGCCTATGGTGAAACACCAAATATCCCCAAATAAAAACTAAAAGGAAGCTATCTGTGCTTTCTGATGTGTGAATTGAACTGCTTTCTGATGTGTGAATTCAACTCCCAAAGTTAAACCTTTCTTTTGATTCAGCAAATTGGAAACACTCATTTGTAGAATTTGCTAATGGACATTTGGGGGCAAATTGAGGCCTACGGTGAAGAACAAAATATCACCGGATAAAAACTTGAAAGAAACTATCTGTGAAACTGTTTTAGGATATGTGGATTCATATCATAGAGCTAAACCTTTCCTTGGACTCAGCATGTTGCAAACACTCTTCGGGGAGAATCTGCGAAGGGGCATTTGGTAGCACATTGACACCTAGGGAGAAAAATCGAATCCCCAGATAAAAACTAGAGAGAAGTTATCTGTTCAACAGTTTTGAGACATGTGTGTCTGATGTGTGGATTCAACTAACAGAAATAAACCTTTGTTTTGATTCAGCAGATTGGGAACACTCTTTTGGGGGAATCTGCAGATGGACATTTAGGAGCCCATTGAGGCCTACAATGAAAAATGGAATATCCCTAGATAAAAACTAGAAAGAATCTATCAGTGTAACTGCTTTGTGATATGTGGATTCAACTCACAAAGTTAAACAATTCTTTCGATTCAGCAGTTTGGAAATAGTCTTCTAGTATAATCTGCTAAGAAACATTTCAGAGCTCATTGATGCTTATAATGAAAAACCAACTATCATGAGATAAAAACTAGAACGTAGCTATCTGTGAAGCTGCTTTGTGTTGTGTGGAGTGATCTAAGAAATTTGAAACTTTCTTTCGATTCAGGCAGTTGGAAACAATCTTCTGGTTGAAACTGTGAAGGGACATTTAAGAGCTTTTTGATGTCTGTGGTTAAAAACAGAATATGCCTAGTTAAAAACTTGAAATAAGCTATCTGTGAAACTACTTTTTGATGTGTGGATTCAACTCACAAAGTTAACCTTTCTTTATATTCAGCAGGTTGGAAACACTCCATTTCTAGAATCTGCAAAGGGACATTTGGGAGCCAATTGAAGCCTATGGTGAAAAACAGAATATTCCCAGAAAAAAGAAAAACCAGAAAGAAGCTATGTGTGAAACTGCTTTGTGACGTGTGGATTCATCTCACAGTGTTAAACTTTTCTTTTGACTCAGCAGGTTGAAACCCCTCTTCTGGAAGAATCTATGAAGGGACATTTTTGAGACCATTAGGGCCTATAGTGAAAAACTGAATATCCTCTGATAATAACTAGAAAGAAGCTCTCTGTGAAACTGCTTTGTGATGTGGGGATTCAACTCAGATTTAAACCTTTATTTTGATTCAGCAGATAGGAAACACTCTTCTAGTATAATCTGTGAAGAAATATTTGGGATCATATTGTGGCCTTTGGTGAAAAACCAAATATTCCTCCATAAAAAGTAGAAAGAGGCTATCTGTGAAGCTTCTTTGTGACATGTGGATTCATCTCACCGAATTAAAGCTTTCTTTTAATTCAGCAGGATGGAAACACTCTTTTTGTGTAATCTGTGAAGGGATAGTTTGGGGCCCATTAAGGCCTATGGTGAAAAACCAAATATTTCCAGATAAAAACTAGAAAGAAGCTCTGTATGAATCTGCTTTGTGATTTGTAGATTCATCCCACAGAGCTTAACTTTCTTGTGATTGAGCAGGTTGAAAACAATCTTATAAGAGAATCTGTGGACGGACATTTCAGAGCCCATTGAAGCCTATAATGAAAAAAATAAATATTTCCAAATGAAAAACTAGAAAGAAGCTGCCAGCGAAACTGCTTCAAGATGTGTGGATTCATCTCAAAAATTAAACTTTTCTTTTAATTCAGCAGGTTGGAAACACTCTTTTTGTATAATCTGCAAGGGGACATTTTGGGGCAAATTGAGGCCTCTGTTGAAAAACCGAACATCCCCAGATGAAATTATAAAGAAATCATCTGTGAAACTACTTTGTGAGGTGTGGATTCATCTCGCAGAGTTAAACTTTTTTTTTTTAAATTCAGCAGGTTGAAAGCACTCTTTTTTTAGTATCTGTAAAGGAATATTTTGGAGTCCTTTGAGGTCTATTGTGAAAAGCAGAATATCCCCAGATGAAAACTAGAAAGTTTCTTGAAACTGTTTTGAGATGTGTGGATTTATCTCACAGAGTTAAACCTTTGTTTTAATTCAGCAGTTTGGAAACTCTCTAGTTCTAGAATTTGCAAAGAGACATTTGTTAGTACAATGATGCCTGAGGTGAGAAGCAGAATATTCCCATATGAAAACTAGAAAGAATATATCTGTTCAGCTGGTTAGTGATGTGTCAATTCAACTCACAGAGTTAAAGCTTTGTTTTGATTTAGAAGTTTGGAAACAAACTTCCTGTAGAATCAGTGAAGGGATATTTTGGAGCCCATTGAGGCTTATAGTGTAAAACTGAATATCCCCAGACAAAAACTAAAAAGAATCTATCTGTGAAACTGCTTTGTGATGTGTGCATTCATCTCACTGCTAAACCTTTCTTTTGAATCAACATTTTGGAAACAGTTTTCTTTTAGTACCAGTGAAGGAATATTTGGGGGCCATTTGAAGTCTATGGTGAAAAAGAGAATATCCCCAGATAAAAACTAGAAAGAAGCTATCTGTGAAACTGCTTTGTGAAGTATGGATTTATCTCTTAATGTTAAACCGTTGCTTTGACTCAGCAGGTTGAAAACACTCTTCTTATAAATCTGTGAAGGGACATGTGAGAGCACATTGATGCCTATGCTGAAAAATGGAACATATCCTGATGAAAAGTAGAAAGAAGCTGTCTGTGAAACTGCTTTGTGCTTTGTGGATTCATCTCAGAGAGGTAAAGCTTTCTTTTTATTCAGCAAGTTTGATACATTCTTTTTGTAGTATCTATGAAGGGACATTTGGGAGTCCATTGAGGCGTATGGTGAAAAACCGAATATCCACAGATAAAAATTACAAAGAAGCCATCTGTGAAACTGCTTTGTCATGTGTTGTTTCATCTTACAGAGTTAAACCATATTTTTTATTAAACAGATTGAAAACATTTTTTTTCTCGTAGAATCTGTTAAAGGACATTTGGGAGCACATTGAGGCCTGGAATGAAAAACCGAATATTCCTAGATAAAAACTAGAAAAAAACTATCTGTGAAACTACTTTGAAATATGGTGATTCAACTTAGAGATTTAAATCTTTCTTTTGATTCAACAGGATGGAAACACTCTTTTTGTATGATCTGTGAAGGGACAGTTTTAGGACCCTTGAAGCCTATGTTGAAAAACCGAATATCACCAGATGAAAAGTAAAAAGACACTATCTGTGAAACTGCTTTGTGACGTGTGGATTCATCTCAAAGAGTTAAAACTTGCTTTTGATTCAGCAGGTTGGAAACACTCTTCTGGTTCAATCTGCAAAGGGACATTTTGGGGCCCATTTAAGCCTTTAATGAAAAACTGAATATTTCCAGATAAAAACTACAAAGAAGCTGCCAGTGAAACTCCTTTGTGATGTGTGGATATGTCTCAAAGAGTTAAACCTTTCTTTTAATTCAGGAGGTTGGAAATACTCTTTTTGTAGAATCTGCAAAAAGACATTTTGGGGAAAATTGAGCCTTCTGGTGAAAAACAGAATGTCCCCAGATAAAACTAGAAAGAAGTCATCTCTGTAACTGCTTTGTGATGTGTGGATTCCTCTCACATAGTTAAACCTTTTTTTAAAACCCAGAAAATTGGAAACACTCTTCCGGCAGAATCCAAGAAGGGATATTTAGGAGCTTATTGAGGCCTATGGGGAATAAACGATTAGTTTAGATAAAAACTAGAAAGCAGCTATTTGAGGAACCGTATTGCTTTTTGTGCATTCATTTCTAAAAGATAAAACTTTCTTTTGGCTCAACAGGTTGGAAATCCTCTTTTTATAGAATCTGTGAGGAAACAGGTGTGAGCCCATTGAGGTCTATGGTGAAAAATCGAATGTCCCCAGGTATAAACTACAAAGAAGTTATCTGTGAAACTGCTTTGTGATGTGTGGATTTATTTCACAGAGTTAAACCTTTGTTTTGATTCAACAAGGGGGGAAACACTTTTCTTATATAATCTGTGAAGGGACAATTGGCCTGTTGAGACCTATGGTAAAAAAGAGAATATCCCAGGATAATAACTAGAAAAAAAGTTATCTGTGAAATGGCTTTGTGATGTGTGGATTCACCTCACAGAGTTAAATCTTTCTTTCGATTCAGAAGGTTGAAAACACTCTTTTTGTAAAATCTGCGAAGGGATATTTGGGGCAAATTGATGCCTACAGTGAAAAAATGAATATCGCCAGATAAAAACTAGAGAGAAGCTATCTCTGACACAGTTTGTGATATGTGGATTCATCTCAAAGAGTTAAAACATTATTTTTATTTAGCAGGTAAAAAAACCCTCTTTTGGTAGAATCTGCAAAGGCACATTTGGGAGCCTATTGAGGCCTATGGTGAAAAACCGCATATCCCTATATAAAATCCAGAAAGAAGCTATCTGTGATACTTTTTTCTAATGGATGGATTCAACTCACAGAGTTAAAACTTTACTTTGATTCATCAGGTTTAAACACTCTTCTGGTAGAGTCTGCAAAAAGACATTTCAGAGCCCATTGAAGCCTATAATGGAAAACTGAATATTCATAGATGAAAAGTAGGAAAAAGCTACCTCTGAAAATGCTTTGTGATGTGTGGACTCAAATCACAGAGTTATAGCATTCTTTTGATTTAGCAGATTGGTAAAAACTTCTTGTAGAATCTGGGAAGGGACATTTTGAGGTCCATTGAGGGCTATGGTGAAAAACTGAATATCCCCAGATGAAAATCAGAAAGAAGCTATCTGTGAAACTTCTTTGTGATGTGTGGAATCAACTCACAGAGTTAAACCTTTCTTTTGATTTAGCAGGTTGGAAACACTTTTTTTGTAGAATCTGTGAATGGGCATTTGGGAGCCCATTGAGGTGTGTGGTTTAAAACCAATTATCTTCAGAAGAAAAGGAAAAAAATGCTATTTGTGAAACTGCTTACTGATGTGTGGGTTAAACTTACAGAGTTAAATTTTTATTTTGATTTAGGAGGTAGGAAAAAAACTTCTTGTTGCATCTATGAATGGACATTTGGGAGTCTTTGAGGACTATGATGAAAAACAAAATATCCCCAGATAAAAACTATAGAGAAGTTATCTGTGAACCTTCTTTGTGATATGTGAATTCATGTCAAAGAGTTAAATCTTTCCTTTGATTTAGCATGCTGCAAACACTCTTCGAAAAGAATCTGCAAAGGGACATTTCAGAGCCCATTGATTCCATACAGTGTGAAACAGAATATCCCCAGATAAAAAGTAAAAGGAATCTACCTATGAAAGTGCTTTGTGATGTGTGGATTCATCTCACAGAGTTAAATTTTTCTCTTGACTCAGTGGGTTTTAAATATTCTTTTTGTAGAATCTGCAAAAGGGCATTAGGGAGTACATTAATGCCTATGGTGAAAAACAGAATATCCCCAGATAAAAACAAGAAACAAGCTCCCTGCAAAACTCTTTTTGATCTGTGGATTCATCTCACAGAGGTAAAGCTTTCTTTTCATTCAGTAGGATTAAAATAATCTTCTTGTAGTATCTGTGAAGGGATAATTTTGAGCCCATTGAAGCCTATGGTAAAAAGCAGAATATCTTCAGAAAAATACTAGAAACAAGTTATCTGCGAAACTGCTTTGTGAAGTTCAGATTCATCTCAAAGAGTTAAACCTTTATTTTGGATTCAGCAGGTTGGAAACTTTCTTCTGGTATAATTTGTGAAGGGACAATTTTACACCTATGATGAAAAACAGAATATCTTCATAAATAAACGAGAAAGAAATTCTCTTTGAAACTGCTTTGTAATGTGTGGATTCAGCTCATTGAGTTAAATCTTTCTTTTGATCCAACAGGTTGGAAACACTCTTCTTGTAGAATCGTCAAAAACACACTTGGGAGCCAGCTGAGGCCTATGGTGAAAAACTAAATATGAACAGATAAAAAGTAAAAAGAAGCTATCTGCAAAACTACTTTCTGATGTTTGGATTCATCTCACAGATTTAAACCTTTGTTTTGATTTGGCAGGTTGGAAAAACTCTTATTGTAGAATCTGCGAGGAGACATTTGGGAGCACATCAATGCCTAGGGTAAAAAACCAAATATCTCCAGACACAAACTAGAAACAATCTATCTGTGAAACTGCTTTTCTAATGTGTGGATTCAGCAAACAGAGTTACAGCTTTCTTTTGATTTGGCAGGTTGAAAACAAACTTCTTGTGTAATCTGAGCAGGAATATTTGGGAGCCAATTGAGGACTATGATGAAAAACCAAATGTCCCCAGATAAAAACTAGAAGGAAGCTGTCTATGAAACTGCTTTTAAAGGTGTGGATTTATCTTTCAGATGTAAAACATTCTTTTCATTCAGCATGTTGGAAACACTCTTCTTGTAGAATTAGCGAAGAGATATTTGAAAGACCCTTGAGGCCTATGGTGAAAAACTGAATATTGCCAGATAAAAACCAGAAAGAAGCTCTCTATGAAATGACTTTGTGTAGTGTGGATCCATGTCAAAGAGCTAAATCTTTCTTTTGATTCAGAATATTGGAAACACTCTTCTGGTAGAATCTGTGAAGGGACATTTTGGAATCCATTGATGCCTATAATGAAACACCAAAGATCCTAACATGAAAATTGAAAGAAACTCTCTCTCAAAATGCTTCATGATGTGAAATTCAAATCACAGAGCTAAACCCTTCTTTTGATTCACCAAATTGGAAAAACTCTTCTGGTAGACTCTGCAAAGGGACATTTGGGAGCCCATTGAGGCCCATGGTGAAAAACCAAATATTTCCAGATAAAAAATAGAAATAAACTATTAGTGAAACTGCTTTGTGACGTGTGAATTCACCTCACAGAATTAAACCTTTTTTAAAAAATTTAGTATGTTGGAAACCAACTTCTTGTAGAATTTGCGAAGGGATATTTGGAAGTCTATTGAGGACAATGGTGAAAATTCAAATATCCACAGATAAAAACTACAAAGAAGGTATCTGTGAAAATGCTTTGTGATGTGTACATTCATCTCACAGACTTAAACCTTTCTTTTGATTCAGCAGGTTGGAAAGACCCCTCTGGTACAATCTGTGAAGGAACATTTATGAGCTCATTGTGGTCTATGGTGAAAATCTGAATATCCACAGATAAAAACTAGAAAGAAGCTATCAGTGAAACTGATTTGTGATATGTGGATTCATCTCAATGAATTAAACTTTTGTTTTGATTCAGCAGGTTGGAAACACTCTTCTTGTAAATATGTGAAGGGACATTTGAGAGCACATTTACGTCTAAGGTGAAAAATCGAATATCCCCAGATGAAAACTAGAAAGAAGCTATCTGTAAAACTTCTTTGTGATGTGCGGAATCAGTTCACAGGATTTACCCTTTCTTTTGATTCAGAAGGTTGGAAAGACTCTTTTGATCAAATCTGTGAGGGGACATTTTGGACTCATTGAGATATGTAATGAAAAACTGAATATGTCCTGATAAAAACTAGAATGAAGATATCTATGAAACTGCTTTGTGATGTTTGGATTCATCTCATGGAGTTAAACCTTTCTTTTGATTCAGCATGTTGGAAACACTCTTCAAGTAGAATCTGTGAGGAAACATTTGGGAACCCTTTGAGGACTATGGTGCAAAACTGAACATACCCAGATAAAAACTAGAAAGTAGCAATCTGTGAAAGTGCTTTGTGATGTGTGGATTCATCTCACAGAGTTAAATCTTTGTTTTACTTCAGCAGCTTGGGAATACTTTTCTTGTAAAATTTGCAAAAGGACAGTAGGGACCTAGGGTTAAAAACCAGTATACTCATGTAAAAACTAGAAAGAAGCTCTCTGTGAAGCTGCTTTGTGATGTGTCAATTCATCTCATGGAGTGAAACATTTCTTTTGATTTAGAATGTTGGAAACAAACTTATTATAGAATCTGTGAAGGGACATTTGAAAGCACTATGAGGATGATGGTGAAAATCCAGATATCTCCAGATAAAAACTAAAAAAAGTTCTCTGTGAAATTGCTTTGTGATATATAGATTCATCCCACAGAGTTAAAATTGTCATTTTATTGGAATAAACTCTTCTGTTGGAATCCACAAATGGATATTTCAGAGCCCAATGTGGCCTTCAATAAAAAACCAAATATCCCCAGTTAAAAACTAGAAAGCAGCGACCAGTGAAACTGTTGTGTGATGTGTGTATTCATCTCAGCGATTTAAACCTTTCTTCTGATTCAGCAGGCTGAAATCACACTTCTTGTAGTATCTGCAAAAGGTTATTTGGAAGCATATTGAGGCCTATGGAGAAAAACCGAATACCCCCAAATAAAAACTAGAAAGAAGCTATCTGTGAAACTCCCTTAAGATTTCTGCCTTATTATTCAGGAGGATGGAACAACTCTACTGTTAGAATCTGCGAAGGGACACCTAAAATTGCATTGAGGCCTATAATGAAAAAAGAAATCCTGAGAGAAAAACCTAGAAAGAAGTTATCTGTGAAACTGTTTTGTTATGTGTTGATTCATCTCTCAGAGTTAAAACTTTTTTGATTCAGCAGGTTGGAAACACTTTTTTTGTAGTATCTGTGAAGGGACATTTGGGAGCCCATTGAAACCTATGGTGAAAAAGGGAATAATCCCAGATAAAAACTAGAAAGGAGCTATCTGTAAAACTGCTTTGTGATGTATTGATTCATCTCACAGAGTTAAACCTTTCTTTAGATTCAGCAAGATGGAAAAACTCTTTTTGTAGAATCTGTGAAGGGACATTTGAAGGCACATTGACACCTATTGAGAAAAACAGATATAGTCAGAGAAAAATTAGAAAGAATCTTTCTGTGAAACTGCTTTGTGACGTGTGGATTCATCTTGCAGAGATAAACCTTTCCTTTGATTCTGCAGGTTGGAAACACTCTTCTGGTATAATCTGCGAAGGGACATCTGCAAGCCCATTGAATCTATGGTGAAAAACAGAATATTCCCACCTAAAAACCAGAAA
Source organism: Rhinopithecus roxellana (assembly GCF_007565055.1). Classification (NCBI taxonomy): domain Eukaryota; kingdom Metazoa; phylum Chordata; class Mammalia; order Primates; family Cercopithecidae; genus Rhinopithecus; species Rhinopithecus roxellana. The sequence goes on along the minus strand of NC_044559.1, from coordinate 126,490,215 downwards.
GAAATTCTCTGTGAAACTGCTTTCTGATGTGTATATTCATCTCACAAACTTAAACTTTTGCTTTGATTCAGCAGGTTGGAAACACTCTTCTTTAGAATCTGCGAAGGGACATTTGGGAGCATATCAATGACAAAGGTGAGAAACCAAATATCCCCAGATAAAATCTAGAAAATATCTATATGTGAAACTGTTTTTTGATGTATACATTCATCTCTGAGAAGTAAACCTCTCTGTTAATTCAGCAGGTTAAAGAGACTCTTATTGGAGAATCTACAAAGGGACATTTGGAGCCCATTGAGGCATACGGTGAAAAATAGAGTATCTGAAGATATGAACTAGAAAGAGACTGTCTGTGAAACTGTTTTGTGATGTGTGGATTCATATCACAGAGTTAAACCTTTCTTTTGATTCAGCAGGTTGGAAACATTCTTCTTGTAGAATTTGCGGAGGGATATTTTGGAGTCCATTTAGTCCTATGGTGAAAATCCAAATATCCCCAGAAAAAATACTAGAAAGAAGCTATCATTGAAACTGCTATGTGATGTGTGCATTCATCTAACATAGTTAAACTTTCTTTTGATTTAGCAGGTTGGAAATGCTCTTTTTGGAAAATCTGCAAAGGGATATTTGGGAGCCCATTAAGGCCTATGGGTTAAATCCAAATATTCCCAGATAAAAACTAGAAAGAAGCTGTCTGTGTAACTGCTTTGTGATGTGTAAATTTACTTCACAGAGGTAAAACTGTGTTTTTGTTTGGCAGGTTTTAGCACTATTTTAGAAGAATCTGCAAAGGGACATTTGGGGACGCATTTATGCCTATGTTGAAAATCTGTATATCCCCAGATGAAAACTAGAAAGAAATTATCTGTGAAAAGGCTTTGATATGTATCGATTTATCTCTCAAAGTTAACCTTTTTTTTTGAAGCTGCAGGGTGGCAATACTCTTCTTGTAAAATCTCCGAAGGGACATTTGGGAGCTCATGAGTCGTATTGTGAAAAAGAGAATAATCCCAGTTAAAAACAAGAAGCAAGTTATCTGTCAAAGAGCTTAGAGATAAGTGGATTCATCTCACTAAATTAAACCTTTCTTTTGATTTAACAAGTTGCAAATACTCTTTTGGTAGAATCTGCAAAGAAAAACTTGAGAGTCCATTGAGGCCCATGGTAGAAAACTGAATATCCCTAGATAAAAACTAGAAAGAAATTCTCTGTCAATCTGCTTTGTGATGTGTGGATTCATTTCACAGAATTACACCTTTTTTTGATTCAGCAAGTTGGAAGCACTATTTTTATAGAAATTGCAAAGGGACATTTGGAAGCACATTTACACCAATGATGAAAAACTGATATCCCAATATAAAAACTAGAAAAAGTTGTGTGTGAAACTGCTTTGTGATATGTGGATTCATCTCACAGAGGCAAACCTTTGTTTTGCTTCACCAGGTTGGAAACACTCTTTTGATAGAACCTGTGAAGGGACGTTTGGGTGCCCATGAGGCCAATGGTGAAAACATGAATATCACCAGATAAAAACTGGAAAGAGGTATTTGTCAAACTGTTTTGTGATGTGTGGATTCATCTCTCATAGTTAAAACTTCCTTTTGATTCCACAGGTTGGAAACACTATTATTTTAGAATCTGTGAAAGGACATTCGGGAGCACATAGCCAACTATTGTGAAAAACCAAATGTTCCCCCACACACAGACACCAAAAATAAAGAAAACTAGAAAGAAGCTATTTGTGAAACTGCTTTGTGATGTATTGATTCTTGTCACAGAGTTAAACCATTGTTTTGATTGAGTAGGTTGGAAACATTCTCCTGGTAGAATCTGCAAAGTGACATTTGAAAGTCCATGAGGCCTATAGTGAAAAACCAAATATACCCAGAAAAAAAACAGAAAGAAGTTATCTGTGAATCTGCTTTGTGATGTGTGGATTCATCTCATAGAGTTCAAGTTTCCTTTGATTCAGCACGCTGGAAACACTCTTCTGGTAGAATCTGCAAAAAGAAATTTGAAAGCCCATTGAGTCTTATGGTGAAAAATCAAATATTCTCAGTTAAAAACTGGAAAGAAGCTATATGTGAAAAGGTTTTTTGATGTGTGCATTCATCTCTTAGAGTTAAACCTTTTATTTTATTTTTTCAACAGGTTAGAAACACCCTTCTGGGAGAATCTGCGAAAGGACATTCAGGAATCCATTGAAGTCTATGGTGAAAAACTTATCATACCCACACACAAACAAAAAAAATTAATAAACTATCAGTGAAACTGCTTTGTGATGTTCAAATTCATCTCAGGGAGTTAAAACTTTCTCTTGATTCAGCAGGTTGAAAACACCCTTCTGGTAGTGTCTGCAAAAGGATATTTGGGAGCCCATTGAGGCCTATAGTGAATAATCGAATATTCTCAGATAAAAACTTGATAGAAGCTATCTGTGAAACTGCTTTGTGATGTGTGGATACAACTCACAGAGTCAACCTTTTCTTTGATTCACCATGTTGGAAACACTCTTTCTGAAGTATCTGTGAAGTGATATTTGTTGAGCCCTTTGAGGCCAATAATGGAAAATTGAATTTCTCCAGTTAAAAACTATAAGAAAGCTATCTCTGTAACTGGTTTGTGATGTGTAGGTTCATCTCACAGAGATAAATATTACTTTTGATTCAGCAGGTTGGAATCACTCTTCTTGTAGAATCTGCAAAGGGACATTTTGGAATCCACTGATGCCTATGGTGAAAAATAGAATATTCCCAGATACAAACTAGAAAGCAGCCATCTGTGAAACTTTTAGATGTGTGGATTCATGTCACAGAGATAAACTTTTCTTTTTATTCAGCAGGTTGGAAATACTCTACTTGTAGAATCTGTGAAAGGATATTTGGGAGCCCACTGAGGACTACAATGAGAAACGGAATATCCCCAGGTAAAAAAAGAAAAAACTGTCTCTGAAACTGCTTTGTGATGTGAGGCGTCATCTGACAGAGTTCAACGTTTCTTTTGATTCAGCAAATTGGAAACATTATTTTTGTAGAATCTTTGAAGAGACATTGGGAGCACATTGACATCTATGGTGAAAAACCAATATCCCCAAATAATAACTAGAAGGAAGCTATATGTGAAACTCCTTCATGATGTGTGGATTTGACTCACAGTGTTGAACTTTTTTTTAAATTCAGATTTGAAACACTCTTATTGTAGAATCTGTGAAGAAACATTTAAAAACCCATTCAGGCCTATAGTGAAAAAGTGAATCTCTCCAGATAAAAACTAGAAAGAAGCTCTATGTGAAACTGCTTTGTGATGTGTGGATTGATGTGTGGATTCGACTGACAGAGGTAAACCATTCTTTTGATTCAGCAGGTTGGAAACACATTTCCTGTGAAATCTGTGAAGAAACATTTGGGAGCCTATTTATTGAGGTTTTTTGTGAAAAACTGAATATTCCCAGATAAAAACTGGAAAGAAACTATCTGTGAAACTGCATTATGATGTGTGGATTCAACTTACAGACTTAAATGTATTTTTGGATTCAATAGGTTGGAAACAAACCTATTGTAGAATCTCTGAAGGGATAGTTGGGAGCCCACTGAGGCCTATGGTGACAAACCAAACATCTCCAGATAAAAACAAGAAGGAAGCTATCTTTAAAACTTCTATCTGATGTGTATATTAATCTCACAGAACAAAACCTTTCTTTTGGTTCAGCATCTTGGAAACACTCTTGCCATAGAATCTGCAAAGAGACATTTGGGAGCTTATAGTGTCCTATGGTGAAAAATCAACCATCCCAGACAAAAACTAGAAAGAAACTATCAGTAATAACTGCTTTGTTGTGTGTCAATTAATCTTACAGAGTTAAACCTTTCGTTTTATTCAACAGGTCAGGAATACTCTATTTGTAGAATCTGTAAAGAGACATTTGGAAGTCCATTCTGACCTATAGTGAAAAACTGATATACCCAGATGAAAATTATAAAGAAGCTATCTGTGAAACTGCTTTGTGATGCATGGATTCAACTCAAGAGTTAAAATTTTCTTTTGATTCAGCAAGTTTGAAAGACTCTTTTTGTAGAATCTATGAAGGGACATTTTGGAATCATTGAGGACTATGTTGAAAACCATAATATCCTTAGATAAAAACCATAAAAAAGCTACCAGTGAAACTGTTTGTGTTGTGTAAATTCATCTCTCAGAGTTAAAGTTTCCTTTTGCTGCAGCAGAAAAGTTTTCTTTTCTTTCTATCTTTGCAAGAAAGATAAATGAAGAGACATGTGGACAGGATGCACCCTCTTGTACTGGCAAACTGAGCTAAACAACACAAAGGAAATCATTTGCACCTTCTTTATTCCCAAGTAATAAACATCCCAAATATCTATTGGGCATATATGATGTGCCAGGCTCCATGCTAAGCTCTTTACATCGAGTATCAGGTTTAATCCTCCAGGCAGTCCTTTAGGGTGGGTAAGATTACTTTCAGCGTTTTACAGATGAAGAGATTGAAGTTCAGGGAGGTTCTGTAACACTTGGTAAGTGGTAAGTAGTGGAGCTGGAGTCCAGAACTCTGCTGAGCTCCATTCACTGAGCTATGCTCCTCTCCTCTCTCTGTCGTATTTTCCCTCCTTTTAAACAGAGCTGGACAACCTAGAAGGAAATATGAAAGCCTGCTTCAAATAAAACCAAGCAGTCAGTTTCTCTGGATATTGCCCCAAGCCTCTTAACTCTATAGATCTTAAGATGTCTTCATAGCAGCGTTGTTGAACAGAAATATTCTGTAAGCCACATATGTAATTTAAAATTTTCTAGTAATCACTTTAAAAAAAGAAAAAGCAACAATAATATATTTCATGTAAGCCATATATAAAAATATTATAATTTCATGTAATCATATAAAATTATTGAGATACTAGAAATAACTCGGGAGAAATACAGTACAGGACATCTTTTGTAATGCAGCAGATAGAGTGAAATGTAGTTCTACCGAACAATGAGGTTGTGATTAATCGGAAAAAAATTATTTACTGCTTAAGTTTTACACTTTAAATTCACGTTTATTAAAATTGAATAAAAACGTGAAAAAAAAAGAAAATACTCTTCTGGCAAAATCTGCCAAGGAATATTTGGAAGCCCATTGAGGCCTATGGTGAAAACCAGAATTTATCCAGATAAAAACTTGATAGAAGCTGTGAAACTGGTTTGTGATTTGTGGATTCAACTCATGGAGTAAAACCTTTCTTTTGATTCAGCAGGTTGAAAATCCTCTTCTTGTAGAATCTGAGAAGGGTCATTTGTTGAGATTTTTGAGGCTTATGGTGAAAAACTGAAAGTCTTCAGTTAAAAACTAGAGGAAAGCTATCTGTGTAACTGCTTTATGATGTGGAGATTCATCTCACAGAGATAAACGTTTCTTTTGATTCAGCAGGTTGGAAACACTCTTATTGTAAAACCTGCAAAAGAATACTTGGGAGCCCATTGAAGCCTATGATGAAAAAGCGAATATACCCAGATACAAACTAGAAAGAAGCATCTGAGAAACTGCTTTGTGATGAGTGTATTTGTCACAAGGAGGTAAACTTTCCTTTTTACTCAGCAGGTTGGAAACACTTTATGTGTAGTATTTGAGAAGAGATATTTTGGAGCCCATTGTGGCCTATGATGAAAAAAATAAATCCCAGATAAAAACTGGAAAGAAGTACTCTGTGAAACTGCTTTGTGATTTGTGGATACAATTCACAGAGCTAAAATATTATTTTCATTCAGCAAGTTGGAAACACTTTGTAGAATCGACAAAGTGGTATTTGGGAATACATTGATACCAATGGTGAAACACATGAATACCCAGATAAAAACTAGAAAGACGATATCTGTGAAACTGTTTGTGATGTGTGGATTCATCTCACTGAGATAAACTTTTCTTTTGATTCAGTAGGTTGTAAACACTCTTCTTATAGAATATGCAAAGAGACATCTGAAAGCCAAATGAGGCCTATGGTGAAAAACAGAATACTCTTAGATAAAAACTGGAAACAAGCTATCCGTGAAAATGTGATGTGTGGATTCATCTGTCATAGATAAAACTGCCTTTTGATTCAGCAGGTTTCAAGCACTCTTCTTGTGGAATCTGTGAAAAGACATTTGAGAGTCTTTTGAGGCTTATGATGAAAAACTGAATATGCCCAGATGAAAACTGGAAAGAAACTATCTGTGAAACTTTTTTGTGATGTGTGGATTCATCTCACATAAGTAAACACTTGTTTCTATTCAGCAGGCTGGAATCACTCTTTTAGAGAATCTGTGAAGACACATTTGGGAACCCATTGAAGCCTATGGTGGAAAACTGATAACCTTAGATAAAAACTAGAAAGAATCTATGTCTTAATGCTTTGTGATGTGTGGATTCATTCCACAGAGTTAAACCTTTCTTCTCAAACAGCAGGTTGGAAACACTCTTCTTGTAGCATCTGTGAAGGTACATTTGGGAGCCCTTTGAGGCCTACAGTGAAAATCCAAATTTTCCAGGTAAAAACTGGAAGAAAGCAACCTGTGAAACTGCTTTATGATGTGTGGGTTAATTTGACAGAGTTAAATCTTTCTTTTCATTCAGGAGGTTGGAAAAAGCCTTCTTGTAGAATCTAAAAAAGGACCTTTGAAAGCTTTTTGAGGCTTGCAGTGAAATACCTAATATCCACTGATTAAAAACTAAAATGAAGCTATCTGTGGAACTATATTGTTATGTGTGCATTCGTCTCTAAGTGAAAACCTTTCTTTTGATTCAGTAGGTTGGAAACTCTCTTCTTACAGAGTCTGCAAATGGACATTTGTGAGTCCATTGAGGCCTATGGTGAAAGATCGAATATCCCCAGATAACTACTGCAAAGAAGCAACCTGTGAAACTGCTTTGTGATTCATCACACAGTTAAGTCATTTTTTTAAATTCAGCAGATTGAAACACTCTTTTTGTAGAATCCGTGAAGGGACATTGGGGCAAATTGAGGCTTATGGTGAAAAACCTAATATCCCCAGATAAAAACTAGAAAGAAGTTATCTGTGAAATTTTTTTATGATGTGTGGATTCCTCTCACAGAGTTAAACAATTCTTCTGATCAGCAAATTAGATATCCTCTTCTGGTAGATTCTGCAAAGAGAAATTTGGGAGCTCATTGAGGCTTATGGTGAAAAACTTGATAACCCCAGACAAAAACAAGACAGAAGCAATCTGTGAAACATCAGCTTTGTGATGTGTGGATTCATCTCACAGAATTAAAGTTTGCTTTTTATTCAGCAGGTCAGAAACACTCTGTAGAACCTGCCAAGTGACATTTGGGAACCCATTGAGGCCTATGGTGAAAAACCAAAAATCCCCAGATGAAAACTAGAAAGAAGCTATCTGTGAAAGTGTTTTGTGATGTGTGGATTCATTTCACAGAGTTAAACCTTTCTTTTGATTCAGAAGGTTGGAAACCCTCTTCTGGTAGAGTTTACAAAGGGACATTTGTCGGCTTTTTGAGTAGTATGGTGAAAAATCTAACATCCCCAGATAAAAACTAGAAATTAGCTCTTTGTGGAAATGTTTTTTATGTATGCATTCATTTCTGAAAGGTAAACTTTTATTTTGAGTCAGCAGGTTGGAAACACTCTTTTTGTACAGTCTGCAGAGGGACAATTGGGAGCCCATTGATCCTATCGTAAAAAACTGAATATCATTAAATAAAAAGGAGCAAGAAACTATCTGTGAAACTTCTTTATGCTATGTGGATTCATCTCACAGAGTTAAACCATTCTATTGGTTCAGCAGCTTGGAAACACTCTTATGGTAGAATCTGCAAAGGTACATATAGAAGTCCATTGAGACTTAAAGTGAAAAACTGAATATCCCCAGATGAAAACTAGAAAGAAGCTATACGTAGAACTGCTTTATGATGTCTGGATTCATCTCAGAGAGTTAAACCTTCATTTTGTTTCAGCAGGTTGGAAACACTCTATTTGTAGAATCTGCCAAGGAACAATTAGGAGCGCATTGAGGCCTACAGTGAAAAACTGAATATACCAACATAGAAACTAGAAAGAAGCTCACTGTAAAACTTCTTCAAGATGCGAGGATTCAACCCACAGGGCTAATCCTTCATTTTGATTCAGCAGGTGGGAAACACTCTTCTTGTAGAATCTATGAAGGGACATTTGGGAGCCCTTTGAGGCCTATGGGGAAAAATGGTATATCCCCGAATAAAAACTAGAAAGAAGCCATCTGTGAATCTGCTTTGTGATGTGGGGATTCATCTCAGAGAGTTCAACCTTATGATTCAGCAGGTTGGAATCACTTTTCTTACAGAATCTCTGAGGCTAAAATTCAAATCCCATTATGGCCTGCAGTGAAAAACCAAGTATCTTCAGATAACAAAAAGGAGGAAGCTATCTGTGAAACTGCTTTGTAATGTGCAGATTCATCTCACAGAGTTAAACCTTTGTTTTGATTCAGCAGGTTGGAAGCACTCTTCTAGTAGAATGTGCGAAGAGATATTTGTGAGTCAATTGTGGCCTATGGTGAAAAAAACAAATATTCCCAGATTAATACTAGAAAGAAGCTCCCTGTGAAACTGCTTTGTGATGTGTGGATTCATCTCACAAAGTTAAACCTTTGTTTTGATTCAACAGGTTGGAAACACTCTTCTTGTAGAACCTGCGAAGGTACATTTGTGAGCACACACGAGCCAAAGGTAAAAAACTGAATATCCCCAGATAAAAATTAGAAAGAAGCTCTATGTGAAACAGCTTTGTGATGTGTGGATTCAACTCAACAGAGTTAAACCTTTATTTTGATTAAGCAAGTTGGAAACACTTTTCTTGTAGAATCTCTGAAGTGGCATTTGGGATACCATTGAGGCCTGTGGTGAAAAACCAAATATCCCCAGATAAAAAGTAGAAAGAAACTATCTGTGAAACTGATTGTGATGTGTGGATTCATCTTACAAAGTTAAATCTTTTCTTTGATTCAACAGTTTGAAAACACTCTTCTTGTAGAATCTGTGAAGTCATAATTGGGAGCACATTAAGTTCTAAAATAAAAAACTGAATATCCTCATTTAAAAACTAGAAAGAAGCTATCTATGTAACAGCTTTGTAATGCGTGGATTCACCTCACAAAGTTAAACTTTCTTTTGATATAGCAGGTTGGAAGCAAACTTGTTTTAGAATTTTTGAACAGACATTTGGGAGCAATTTGAGGGCTATGATGAAAAACCAAATACCCCCAGATAAAAACTAGAAAGAAGCTATGTGTGAAACTGCTTTGTGATGTGTGGATTTATCTCACAAAATTAAACATTTCTTTTGATTCAGCACGTTGGAGACACTCTTCTGGTAGAATCTGCAAAGGGACATTTTGAAGTCCATTGAGGCCTATAATGAAAAAAGAATATTCCCAGAAGAAAACTATAAAGAAGCTGTCTGTGAAACTATCTTGTGATGTGTGGATTCCTCTCACAGAGTAAAACCTTTCTTTTTATTCAGAAGATTGGAAACACTCTATTTGTAAACTCTTCAAAAGGACATTTGGGAGCCCATTGAGTACTATGGTGAAAAACCGAATATCTCCAGATAAAAACAAAACAAAACAAAAGCTGTCTGTAAAACTATTTCTTGATGTGTGGATTTATGTCACAGAGTTAAACCATTCTTTTGATTCAGCACGTTGGAAACAATCTTTTCACAGAATCTGTGAAGAGACATTTGGGAGCACATTGAGGCCTATGGTGAAAACAGATACTCTGAGAGAAAATCTACAAGTAAGCTATTTGTGAAACTGGTTTGTGATTTATGGATTCATCTAACAGAGATAAAACTTTCCTTTGATTCAACAGGTTGAAACACTCTTCTGGTAGAATAATCAAAGCAACATCTAAAAGCACATTAAAGCCTATGGTGAAAAACAGAATAATCCCAGATAAAAAGTAAAAAAAAAAATCTGTGAAACTGCTTTGTGATGTGTGATTTTATATTGCAGAATTAAACCTTTCTCTAGATTTAGCAGGTTGTAAAGACTCTTTTTGTAAAATCTGTGAAGGAACATTTGGGAACACATTGAAACCTATGGTGAAAAACAGAATATCACCAGAAAAAAAGTAAAAAGAAGCTCTCGGTGAAACTGCTTTGTGATGTGTAGATTCAACTCACAGAGTTAAAACTTTATTTTGATTCACCACTTTGGAAACACTCTCCTTGTAGAATCTGTGATGGGACATTTGGGAGTTCACTGATGCCTACTGTGAAAAAAAAAAAAATCCCCAGATAAAACTATAAAGAAAATACCTATGAAACTGCTTTGTGATGTGTGGATTCATCTCACAGAGGTAAACCTTTCTCTTGGTTCAGAAGGTTGTAAAAAAAACTTGTTGTATAATCTGCAAAGTGACATTTGGGAGCCTGTTGAGGCCTACAGTGAAAAACAGAATATACCCAGAGAAAAACTGCAAAGAACCTACCTATGAAAATGCTTTTTGTTGTGTTGATTCATCTTGCAGAGTTAAACCTTTCCTTTGATTAAGCAGGTTGAAAACAAACATCTTGTAGAATCTGCTAAGGGATATTTGAAAGCCCATTGAGGCCTAGGGTGGAAAATTAAATATCCACAATAAAAACTAGAAGGAAACTATCTGTGAAGCTGCTTTGTGATGTGTGGATTCAACTCACAGAGTTAAAACTTTCTTTTTATTCAGTTGGAGGGAAACATTCTTTTAGTTAGAATCTGTGAAGGGACTTTTAGTAGCAAATTGAGGCCTTTGGTTAAAAAATCAGAATATGCCCAGATAAAAACTAGAAAGAAGCTATCTGTGAAACTGCTTTGTGATGTGTGAATTCATCTCACAGAGTTAAACTTTTCTTTTGGTTCATCAGGTTGGAAACACTCTTCTGTTAATATCTGCAAAGGGACATTTGGGAGCCCACTGAGGCCTGGGGTGAAAAACCGAACATCCCTAGATAAAGAGTAGAGAGAAGCTACCTGTGAAACTACTTTGTGATGTGTGGATTCATCTCACAGAGTTAAATCTTCTCGTCATTCAGCAGGTTGGAAAGACTCTATTTGTATAATCTGCAAAGCAACTTTTTGGAGTAAATTGACACCTATTTTGAAAAATTGAATATTGCCACATAAAACTAGAAAGAAGCTATCCATGTAACTGCTTTGCAATGGGTCGATTCGTCTCTCACAGTTAAACATTTCTTTTGACTCAGTAGGTTGAAAATCCTCTTCTTGTAGAATCTGTGAAGGGACATTTGGGATGGCTTTGTGGCTTATGGTGAAAAGCAGAATATCCCTATAAAAAAACTAGAAAGAAGCTATCTGTGAAACTGATTTGTGATGTGTGGATTAATCTAACGAACTTTAACCTTGCTTTCATTCAGCAGGTGGGAAACACTCTTCTGGTTGAATCTGTGAAGGGTCTTTTGAGACCACATTGAGGTCTACGGTGAAAAACAGAATGTCTCCAGATAAAAACTAGAAAGCAACTATCAGTGAAACTGCTTTGTGATGTGCAGATTCATCTCACATAGTTAAACCTTTCTTTTTATACAGCAGGTTGGAAACACTCTATTTGTGGAATCTGTGAAGGAACAAGTGGGAGCCCATACAGGCTTATGATGAAAAACAGAATATGCTCAGATTAAAACTAGAAAGAAGGTATGTGTGGAACTGCTTTGTGATGTCTGGATTCATCTCACAGAGTTAAATCTTTCTTTCAATTCAGCAGGTTGAAAAGCAACTCTTTTTGTAAAATCTGCAAAGGGATATTTGGGAGCACATTTCTACCTATGGTGAAAAATCCAAATATCCCCAGATGAAAACTAGAGAGAAGCTATCTGTGAAACTGCTTTGTGATGCGTCGATTCATCTCACATGGAGTCTGCCAAGGGGCAATTAGGAGCACATTGAGGCCTTGTTAAAAAAGCCAATATACCAGAATAAAAATAAGAAAGAAACTCTCTGTGAAACTGCTTTAGGATGTGTCAATTCAAGCCATAGGGTTAAACCTTTATTTTGATTCAGCAGGTGTCAAACACTCCTCTGGTAGAATCTGTGAAGGGACGTTTGGGAGCCCATTGTGGCCTATGGGTAAAAACCATATATCCCCAGATAAAAAGTAGAAAGAAGCTATCTTTGAACCTGCTTTGTGATGTGGGGATTCATCTCAGTGAGTTAAACCTTTCTTTTGATTTAACAGGTTGCAATCACTCTTCTTACAGAATCTACAAGGGAATAATTAAGATCCCATTATGGCCTATGGTGAAAAACCGAATATCTTCAGATAAAAACTAGAAAGAAACTATCTGTGAAACTGCTTTATAATGTGTAGATTCATCTCCAGAGTTAAACCTTTGTTTTGATTCAGCAGTTTGGAAACACTTTTCTGGTAGAATCTGCGAAGAAACATTTGTGAGCCAATTTTGGCCTGTGGTAAAAAAATCAAATATCCCCAGATAAATACTAGAAATAAGCTCTTTGTGAAACAGCTTTGTGATGTGTAGATTCATCTCACGAAGTTAAACCTTTGTTTTGATTCAGCAATTTGGAAACAATTTTCTTGTGAAAATTGCAAACATACATTTGAAAGCACATATAAGTCTCGCCTGTAAAACAGAACATTCCAAAATAAAAACTGGAAAGATGATGTCTGTAAAACTTCTTTGGGATACCCGAATTCAACGCATAGAGTTAAGCCTTTCTTTCGATTTATCGTGTTGGATACAAACTTCGTGTAGAATCTGCGAAAGGACATTTGGAAGCCCATTGAGGGCTCTGGTGAAAAACCGAATATCCCCAGATAAAAACTACAAAGAAGCTGTCTGTGAAACTACTCCGTGGTGTGTGGATTCATCTCACAGTGTTAAACCTTTATTTTTAACTCAGAAATTTGGAAACACTCTCTTCTTAGAATCTGCAAAGGGATATTTGGGAGCACATTAGCTCCTGTAGTGGAAAACCAAATAATTCCAGAAAAAAACTAGAAATAATCTATCCATAAAACTACCTTGTGATGTGTGGATTCATCCCACAAAGCTAAATGTTTCTTTTTATTCAACTGGTTGGAAGCCCTCTTCTGGTAGAATCTGCAAAGGGACATTTGTAAGCACACTGAGGCCTATGGTGAAAAACAAAATGTACCCAGATGAAAACTGGAAAAAAGCACTCTGTGAACCTGAATTGTGATTTGTGGAGTCATCTTACAGAGCTAAACCTATCTTTTGATATAGCAGGTTAAAATCACTCCTCTGGTAGAATCTTCAAAGGGACATTTTGGAGCATATTGATGTCTTGTTTGAAAACCTGAATATCCCCAGAAAAAATTAGAAAAAAGATATCTATGAAACCGTTTTGTGATTCATAAATTCAACTCACAGAGTTAAATTTTTTTTGGATTTAGTTGATTGAGAAAAAACTTTTTGTAGAATCTGTGAAGGGACATTTGAAAGACCATTGAGGACAAGAATAGTGATGAGTGGTGAAGAACGAAATATTTCCAGATACGAAGGAGAAAGAAGCTTTCTGTGAAACTGCTTTGCGATGTGTGGATTCAACTCACAGAGATAAACTTTTCTTTTGATTCAGCAGGTTGGAAACACTTTTTCTGCAGAATTTGCAAGAAACATTTAGGAGTCCATTAAGGCCTCCAGTGAAAAACACCATATCCCCAGATAAAAACTGGAAAGAAGCTATCAGTGAAACTCCTTTGTGATGTGTGGATTCAACTCACAAGGTTAAACTTCCATTTTGATTCAGCAGGTTGGAAACACCCTTCTTGTAAAATCTGCAAAAGGACATGAAGCACCCAAAGAGGCCTATGGTGAAAAACTGAATATCCCCAAATGAAAAGCAGAGAGAAGCTGTCTGTGAAACTGCTTTGTGAAGTGTGGATTCATATCACACAGTTAAAATTTTGTTTTGATTCAGCAGGTTGGAAATCCTGTTCTAGTAGAATTGGTGAAGGGACATTTCTGATCCCATTGAGGTCTATAATGACAACAGAATATTCCCAGATAAAAACTATAAAAAAGCTATTTGTGAAACTGCTTTGTGATGTGTGGAATCATCTGAGAGAATGAAGACGTTATTTTGATTAAGCACGTTGCAAACACTTTTTTGTAGAATCTGTGAAGGGCTATTTGAGAGCACATTGAGGCCTATGATGAAAAACTGAATGTGCCCATATAAAATGTAGAAAGAAACTAAACTGTTTTGTGATGTTGGATTTATCTCACAGAGTTAAACGTTTATTTTAATTCAGTAGGTTGTAATCACTCTTCATGTAGAATCTGCGAAGGGACATTTGTGAGCACATTGATGTCTTGAGTTAAAACTGTGTATCCCCAGATAAAATCTAGGAAGAAGCTATCTGTGAAACTGCTTTGTGAAGTGTGGATTCATCTCACAGAGTTAAACCTTTCTTTTGCATCAGCAGGTTAGAAATACTCTTCTGATAGAATCTGCAAAGAGGCATTTCATAACCCATTGTGGCCTATGGTGAAAAACTTAATATCTTCTGATAAAAAATAGAAAGAAGCTCTCTGTGAAACTGCTTTGTGGTGTGAATATTCAATTCACAGAGTTAAACCTTTATTTTGATTCAGTAGGTTGAAAATACTCTTCTTGTAGAATCTGTGAAGGGACATTTGAGAGCCCATTGAGGTTTATGGTGAAAAAGCGAACATCTTCAGATAAAAAGTAGGAAGAAGCTATCTGTGAAACTGCTTTTGATGTGTGGATTCATTTCACAGAGATAAAAATATCTCTTGATTCAATAGTTTGGAAAGACTTTTTTTGTTGAATCTGCAAAGGGACATAGAAGAGCACATTGATGCCTATGGTAAAAACCAGAAGAAGCCCAAATAAAAACAAGAAAGAAGCTATCTGTAAAACTGCTTTGTGGTATGTGGATTCATCTAACATTGTTCAACTTTTATTTTGATTCAGCAGGTTTGAAACACTCTTCTTGTAGAATCTGCGAAGAGACATTTGGGAGCATATTGATGCCCACAGTGAAAAACCGAATCTCACCAGATAAACACTGGAAAGAAGCTATCTGTGAAACTGCTTTGTGATGTGTCAATTCAACTAACCTACTTGAAACTTTCTTTTTATTTAGCAGCATGGAAACAAACTTCTTGTAGAATGTGCGAATGGACATTTGGGAGCAAATTGAGGCCTACAGTGAAAAATGGAATGTCCCCAGATAAAACCAGAAAGAAGCTATCTGTCAAACTGCTTTGTGATGTGAGGATTCATCTCACAGAGTTAATTCTGTGAGATGAAAGATTCATCTCACCTTTCCTTTTATTAAGCAGTTTGAAAACATTCTTATGGTAGAACCTGTGAAGGGACATTTGGGATCCCATTGAGGCCTATGTTAAAAAATGAATATTCCTAGACAAAAACTATAAAGAAGCTATCTGTGTAACTGCTTTGTGATGTGTGGATTCAGCTAACAGATTCAAACCTTTCCTTTGATTCAGCAGTTTGGAAACAGTCTTTTCATAGGATCTGTGAAAGGACATTTGGGAGCACATTGATGCCTAAGGTGAAAAACCATATTTATCCAGATAAAAACTAGAAAGAAGCTACATAAGAAACTGCATTTTGATGTCTGGATTCACCTCACAGAGTTAAACTTTTCTTTTTATGCAGTACGATGGAAACACTGTATTTATCAAATCTGTGGAGGGACATTTGGGAGGCCATTGAGGTCTATGGTGAGAAATGGAATATCCTCAGATAAAAACTAGTAAAAATACATCTGTGAAACTGCCATTTAATTTGTTTTTACATTTCACAGAGTTAAAACTTTTTTTTGATTCAGCAGGTTGTAAACCCTCTTCTGGTAGAAACTGTGAAGGGACATTTGTGAGCCCATTGGGGCCTATGGTGGAAAACATAATATCCCCAGATAAAACTATAAACAATCTCTCTGGGAAACAGCTTTGTGATGCATTAAATCAACTCACAGAGTTAAACCTTTATTTTGATTCCACAGGTTGAAAACAGTCTATTTGTAGAATCTACAAAGGGATGTTTTGTAGCCCTTTGAAACCTACAACAAAAAACAAATATCCCCAGATAAAAAGTAGAAAGAAGCTATCTGTAAAATTTCTTTTTAATGTGTGTACTCATCTCACAGAGTTAAACGTTTCTTTTGATTCAGCATGTTGGAAATACTCTTCTTGTAGAATCTGCAAAGGGATATTTGGGAGGCAATTGATGTCTGTGGTGAAAAACAGAATATCCTTCGATAAAAACTAGAAAGAATATATTTGTGAAACTGCCTTGTAATGGGTGGATTCATCTCACAGACTTAAACATTTATTTTTATTCAGCAGAATGGAAACACTTCTCTCGTAGAGTCTACAAAGAGATATTTGTGAGCCAATTGAGGCCTATGGTGAAAAATGGAATATCCTCAGATAAAAACTAGAAAAAAAGCTCTTGGTGAAATGTTTTGTGATGTGTGGATTCATCTCACAGAGTTAAACATTTCTCTTGATTCAACAGGTTGGAAACACTCTTCCTGTAGAATCTGTGAAGGTACATTTAAGATACCATTGAGGTCTATGGTGAAAATCCAAATATCCCAAGATAAAAAGTAGAAAGAAGCTATCTGTGTAACTGCTTGCTGATGTGTGGATTCAACTCAGAGCTAAGCCTTTCTACTGATTCAGCAGGCTGGAAACACTCTTTTTGTATAGTCTGCAAAACCCAAATATCCCCAAATAAAAACTAGAAAAAAGCTATCTGTGACACTGCTTTATCATGTGTGGATTCATCACACAGAATTATTATTTTTTTTTAATTCAGCAGGATGGAAATATTTTTCTGGTAGAATCTACAAGGGGACGTTTGGGAGCACATTGACGCCTAGGAGGAAAAACTGAATATTCCCAGATAAAAACTAAAATAAAGCTATTGGTGGGACTGCTTTATGATGTGTGGCTGCAACTTACAAAGTTAAGCCTTTCTGTTGATTTAGCAGGTTGGAAACAAACTTCTTGAGAATCTATGAAGGGACATTTGGGAGCCCATGGAAGACTATTATAAAAAACCAGATACCCCCAGTTAAAACTAGAAAGAGGCTATCAGTGAATCTGCTTTGTGATGCATGGATTCATCTCACAGAGTTAAACCTGTTTTTTTGTTTGTTTGTTTGTTTGTTTGTTTGTTTTTTCACCAAGTTGAAAACACTGTTCGAGTAGTATCAGCAAAGAAACATTTGGGAGCCCACCGAGACATATGGTGAAAAACCAAATATCCCGAGATAAAAAGTAGAAAGAAGCTATTTGTGAAACTACTTTGTGAAGTGCAGTTTCATCTCACACAGTTAAACCTTTCTCTTGACAGCAGGTTAGAAAAACTCTTTTTGTAGAATCTGCAGATAGACATTTGGAATCACATTGATGCCTATGGTGAAAAATTGAGTATCCTCAGATACAAACCAGAAGCAAGCTATCTGCCTAACTATTTTGTGATGTGTGGATTCATCTCACAGAAGTAAAGGTGTCTTTTGATGCAGTAGGTTAGAAACACTTTTCTTGTAGTATTTGCAAAAGGACATTTGTGAACCCATTGAGGCCTATGGTAAAAAATCCGAATATTTTCAGATAAAACCTACAAAGAAGGTATTTGTGAAACTGTTTCATGGCGTGTGGATTCATCTCACAGAATTAAACCTTTATTTTGATTCAGCAGGTTGGAAACACTCTTCTAGTAGAATGGGCAAAGGGACATTTGTGAGTCAACTGATGCCTATGGTGAGAAACCCAATATCCTCAAATAAAAACTAGAAAGAAGCTCTCTGTGAAGCTACTTTGTGATGTGTAGATTGAACTCATAGTGTTAAATCTTTAGTTTGATTCAGTAGGTTGGAAACACTCTCCTTGCAGAAACTGTGAAGGGACATTTCAGAGCCCATTGTGGCCTAAAATGAAAAGTCAAATATTCCCAGATAAGTAGTAGAAAGAAGCTATTTGTGAAACTGTTTTGTGATACGGATTCATTTTACAGAGGTAAACCTTTGCTTTGATTCAACAGGTTGTTCTTGTAGAATATGTGAAGGATCATTTTAGAGTACATTGATGCCTAAGGTGATAATCCGAATATTCCACAATTAAAACTAGAAAAAAGCTATCTGTGAAACTTCTTTGTCATGTGTGGATTAAACTCACAGAGTTTAACCTTTCTTTTGATTAAGCATGTTGGAAAGAAACTTCTTGTGGAATCCGTGAAGACCTATTTGAGAGACATTTAAGACTGTGATGAAAAACAGAGAATCCCCAGATAAAGACTAGAAAGAAGCCATCTGTGAAACTGCTTTGTGATGTGTGGATTCAACTCACAGAGTTAAATCTTTCTTTTGAATCAGCAGGTTGGAAACACTCTTCTGGTAGAATCTGCAAATGGACATGTTGGAGTCATTTAAGCCTATGTTGAAAAACCACATATCCCCAGTCAAAGAAGTTTTCTGTAAAACTGCTTTGTGACGTGTGGATTCAACGCTCAGAGTTAAACCTTTGTTTGAATTCAGCAAATTGGAAACACGCATCTTGTAGAAACTGAGAAGGGACATTTGGGAGCACATTTTCGCCTAGGGTGAAAAACTGAATATCCACAGATTAAAAAAATCTAAGGAAGGTTTCTGTGAAACTACCTTGTGATATGTAGATTCAACTCACAGAATTAAAGGTTTATTTTGATTAAGTAGGCTGGAAACGAACTTCTTGTAGAATCTGTGAAGGGACATTTGGGAGCCTTTTGAGGACTATGATGAAAACTGGAATATCTCCAGATTAAAAACTAGAAAGAAGTTATCTATGAAACTGCTTTGCAATATGTCAATTTAACTCAACAAGTTAAACCTCTCCTTACATTCAGCAGGTTGGAAAGAGTTTTTTTCTTTTTTAATTTAAATTTTAATTGACAAATAACTGCATATAGTCATAGGGTACATAGTAAAGTTTTGATACATATAATGTATAGTGATCAGATTAGGATAATTAGTATATTAGTGTATTCATCATCCCAAACACCTGTTATTTGTTTGTTTGTTTGTTTGTTTGTTTGTTTTGGAGAGAGAGTCTTGCTCTGTCATCTCAGCTCACTGCAACCTCCACCTCCTGGGATCAAGCAATTCTGCTGCCACAGCCTCCCAAATACCTGGGAATACAGGTGCCTGCCACCATGCCCAGCTAAATTTCTGTATTTTTTTATTACTATTATTCTTTAAGTTCTAGGGTACATGTGAACACCATGCAGGTTTGTTACATATGTATACATGTGCCATGTTGGTGTGTTGCATCCATTAATTTGTCATTTACATTAGGTATATCTCCTAATGCTATCCCTCCCCCCACCCCATGACAGGCCCCAGTGTGTGATGTTCCCCACTCTATGTCTAACTGTTCTCACTGTTCAGTTCCCACCTATGAGTGAGAGCATGCAGTGTTTGGTTTTTGGTCCTTGTGATAGTTTGCTAAGAATGATGGTTTCCAGCTTCATCCATGTCCCTATGAGGGACATGAACTCATCCTTTTTAATGACTGCATAGTATTTCGTGTTGTATATGTGCCACATTTTCTTAATCCACTCTATCATTGATGGGCATTTGGATTGATTCCAAGTCTTTGTTATTGTGAATAGTGCTGTAATAAATATATGTGTACATGTGTTTTTATAGCACCGTGATTTACAATCCTTCGGGTATATATCCAGTAATGGGATGGCTGGGTCAAATGGTATTTCTAGTTCTAGATCCTTGAGGAATTCCAACATTGTCTTCCACAATGGTTGAACTAGTTTACAGTCCCACCAATAGTGTAAAAGTGTTCCTATTTCTCCACATCCTCTCCAGCACCTGTTGTTTCCTGACTTTTTAATGACCACCATTCTAACTGGTGTAATACGGTATCTCATTGTGGTTTTGATTTGCCTTTCTCTGATGGCTAGTAATGATGAGCACTTTTTCATGTGTCTATTGGCTGCATAAATGCCTTCTTTTGAAAATTGTCTGTTCATATCCTTTGCTGATTTTTTGATGGAGTTGTTTTTTTTTTTTTTTTCTCGTAAATTTGTTTGAGTTATTTGTAGATTCTGGTTATTAGACCTTTGTCAAATGAGTAGATTGCAGAAATTTTCTCGCATTTGTAGCTTGCTTATTCACTCTGATGGTGGCTTCATTTGCTGTGCAGAAGCTCTTTAGTTTAATTAGATCCCATTTGTCAATTTTGGCTTTTGTTGCCATTGCTTTCGGTGTTTTAGACATGAAGTCTTTGCCTATGTCTATGTCATGAATGGTATCACCTAGGTTATCTTCTAGGGTCTTTGTGGTTTTTAAGTCTAACATTTAAGTGTTTAATCCATCTTGAATTAATTTTTGTATAAGGTGTAAGGGAGGGATCTAGTTTCAGCTTTCTACATATGGCTAGCCAGTTTTCCCAGCACTATTTATTAAATAAGGAAACCTTTCCCTATTTCTTGTTTTGTCAGATTTGCCAAAGATCAGATGGTTGTAGATGTGTGGTATTATTTCTGAGGGATCCTTTCTGTTCCATTGGTCTATGTCTCTGTTTTGGTAACAGTACCATGCTGTTCTGGTTACTGCAGCATTGTAGTATAGTTTTAAGTCAGGTAGCATGATGCCTCCAGCTTTGTTCTTTTGGCTTAGGATTGACTTGGCAATGCGGACTCTTTTTTGGTTCCATAAGAACTTTAAAGTAGTTTTTTCCAATTCTGTGAAGAAAGTAATTGGTAACTTGAGAGGATGACATGAAATCTATAAATTACCTTGGGCAGTATGGTCATTTTCACGTTATTGATTCTTCCTATCCATGAGCATGGAATGTTCTTCCATTTGTTTGTGTCCACTTTTATTTTATTGAGCAGTTATTGGTAGTTCTCCTTGAAGATGTCCTTCACATCCTGTGTAATTTAGATTCCTAGGTATTTTATTCTCTTTGAAGCAATTGTGAATGGGAGTTCAACCATGAATTGGCTCTCTGTTTGTCTGTTATTGGGTTTAGGAATTCTTGTGATTTTTGCACACTGATTTTGTATCCTGAGACTTTACTGAAGTTGCTTATCAGCTTAAGGAGATTTTGGGCTGAGATGATGGGGTTTTCTAAGTATACAGCCATGTAATCTGCAAACAGGGACAATATTGCTTCCTTTCTTCCTAATTGAATACCCTTTATTTCTTTCTTCTGCCAGATTGCTCTGGCCAGAGCTTCCAACACTATGTTGCATAGGAGTGACAAGAGAGAGGGCATCCCTTTCTTGTGCCAGATTTCAGAGGGAATGCTTCCAGTTTTTGCCCATTCAGTATGATATCGACTGTGGGTTTGTCATAAATAGCTCTTATTATTTTGAGATATGTTCCATCAATACCGAATTTATTGAGCGTTTTTAGCATGAAAGGCTGTTGAATTTTGTCAAAGACCTTTTCTGCATCTATTGAGATAATCATGTGGTTTTTGTCTTTGGTTCTGTTTATATGCTGGATTACATTTATTGATTTGTGTATGTTGAACCAGCTTTGCATCTCAGGGATGAAGCCCACTTGATTATGGTGGATAAACTTTTTACTGTGCAGCTGGATTTGGTTTGCCACTATTTTATTGAGGATTTTTGCAGCCATATTCATCAGGGATATTGGTCTAAAATTCTCTTTCTTTGTTGTGTCTGTGTCAGGCTTTGGTATCAGGATGATGCTGGCCTCATAAAATGAGTTAGGAAGGATTCCCTCTTTTTCTATTGATTTGAATAGTTTCAGAAGGAATGGTATCATCTCCTCCTTGTACCTCTGGTAGAATTCGGATGTGAATTCTTCTGGTCCTGGACTTCTTTTAGCTTGTAGTCTATTAATTATTGCCTCAATTTCAGAGCCTGTTATTGGTCTGTTCAGGAATTGAACTTCTTCCTGATTTAGTCTTGGGAGGGTGTATCTGTCAAGGAATTTATCCATTTCTTCCAGATTTTCTAGTTTGTTTGTGTAGAGGTGTCTATAGTGTTCTCTGATGGTAGTTTGTATTTCTGTGGGATCATTTTTTATTGCATCTATTTGATTCCTTTCTCTTTTCTTCTTTATTTGTCTTGCTAGCAGTATATCAATTTTGTTGATCTTTTTTAGAAAAAACAGCAGGTTGAGAATACTCTTCTTGTAGAATCTTTGAAGAGACATTTGATTTCGGGGCACCTTGAGGCCTATGGGGAAAAACTGAATATACACAGATAAAAACTAGAAAGAAGCTATCTGTGAAACTGCTTTATGATGTGTGGATTTATCTCACAGAGATAAACCTTTCTGCTTATTCACCAGGATGGAAACAGTCTACTTGTAGAATCTGTGAAAGGACTTTTGGGGCCTATTCTTGTAGAATCTGTGAATGAATATGTGGGGGAAAATTGAGGCCTATGATGAAAAACAGAATATCCCCAGAAAAAAACTAGAAATAAGCTATTTGTGAGAATGTTTTGTGATGTACAGATTCGTCTCACTGAACTAAATCTATCCTTTGCTTTAGCAGGATGAAAACACTTTTCTGCTAGAATCTGTGTGGGTACATTTGGGAGCACGTTGAAGCCTGGGGTGAAAAACAGAATATCCGCAGATAAAAACTAGAAAGAAACTATCTGTGAAACTGTGTTGTTATGTTTGGATTCCACTAACAAAGTTAAAACTTACTTTTGACTTAGCAGGTTGGAAGCTCTCTTCTTGAAGGATTTGCAAAGGAACATTTCAGAGTCCTTTGAAGACTATAATGAAAAACCAAATATCCCCAGAAAAAACTAGAAAGAAGCTATCTTTGAAACTGCTTTGTGATGTATGGATTCACCTCAAGGGTTAAACCTTTCTTTTTAATCAACATGTTGGAAACACTGTTGTGGTAGAATCAGCAAAGGAACATTTGGGAGCCCACTGTGGACT
This sequence comes from Rhinopithecus roxellana, assembly GCF_007565055.1. Taxonomy (NCBI): domain Eukaryota; kingdom Metazoa; phylum Chordata; class Mammalia; order Primates; family Cercopithecidae; genus Rhinopithecus; species Rhinopithecus roxellana. Next base: position 126,467,257 of record NC_044559.1, on the reverse strand, counting down.
ATGGGGAAAAAAAGGAATATGACCAGAAAAGAACTAGAAAGAAGCTGAGTGAAACTGTTTTGTAATGTGTGGATTCACCTTACAGGGTTAAGGGTTTCTTTTGATTCAGCATGTTGGAAACACTCTTCTGGCAGAATCTGTGAGGGGACAATTTAGAGCACATTGACACCTAGGGAGAAAAAGCAAATTTCCCCAGATAAAAACTAGAAAGAGGCTATCTGTAAAACTGCTTTGTAGCATGCAGTTTCAACTTACAGAATTAAACATTACTTTTTATTTATTAGGTTGGAAACAGACTTTTTGTAGAATCTGCTAAATGATATTTAGGAGCCCTTCAGGTGATACACCAGATAAAAACTAGAAAAAAACTATCCGAAAGTGCTGTGTGATGTGTGGATTTATCTCACAGAGTTAAACCATTCTCTTAATTCAACAGGTTGGAAACACTGTTCTGGTAGAATGAGCATTGGAACATTTAAGAGCCCATTGAGGCCTAGGTAAAAAACAAAATATTCCCAGAATAAAACTAGAAGGAAACTATGAGTGAAACTGATTTGTGATGTGTAGATTTATGTCACAGTTAAACTTTTCCTTTTATTCCGTAGATTAGAAAAACTCTATTTGTAGGATCTGCTAAGGGACATATGGGGCCCATTAAGGCATATGGTGAGAAACCAAATATCTCCAGAAAAAAAAAAAAAAAAAAAAAAAAAAACTAGAAAGAAGCTTTCTGTGAAACTGCTTTGTGATGTGTGGATTCATCTCACAGATGTAAAGCATTTTTTTTTTTTTTGATGCAGCAGGTTTGAAACACTCTTGTTTTAGAATCTGTGAAGGGATTTTTGGGAGCCCCTTGAAGCCTATTCTGTAAAACCGAATATCCAAAGACAAAAGTGGAAAAAAGCTATCTGTGAAGCTGATTAGTGATGTGTGGATTTATCTCACAGAGTTAAACCTTTGTTTGGATTCAGCAGGTTGGAAACACACTTCTTGTAGAAACTGCGAAAGGACACTTGGGAGCACATTGATGCTTAGTTTGAAAAATTGAATATTCCCAAATAAAAACTAGAAGGAAGCTATCTGTGAAACTGCTTTGTGATATGCAGATTCAACCCACAGAGTTAAACATTTCTTTTGATTAAGCAGGCTGGAAACAAACTTCTTGTAGAATCTGTGAAGGGACATTTGGGAGGACTTTGAGAACTATGATGAAAAATTGAATATCTCTAGGTAAAAACTAGAAGGAAGCTGTCTGTGAAACTGTTTTGTGATTTGTTGATTTAACTTACTGAGTTAAACCTTTCCTTACATTCAGCATGTTGGAAATACTCTTTTTGTAGAATCTGTGAAGAGACATTTGAGGGCCCATTGAGGTCTGTGGTGAAAAACAAAATATCCGAGGATATAAACTAGAAAGAAGCTATCTGTGAAACTGCTTTGTGATATGTGGATTCAACTCTCAAATTTAAACCTATCTTTTGATTTACTAGGTTGCAAATTAACTTCTTGTAGAATCTGTGAAGGGACATTTGGGAGCACTTTAAGGCCTCTGATGAAAAACAAAATATTCCCAAATAAAAACTAGAAAGAAGAGATCTGTGAAACTGCTTTGTGATGTGTGGATTCACCTCACAGAGTTAAACCTTTCTTTTTACTCAACAGGTTGGAACACTGGTAGAATCAGCAAAGGAACATTTGGGAGTTCATTGAGGACTACAGTGAAAAATGGAATATCACCAGATATAAATTAGAAAGGAGCTATGAATAAAACTCTTGGTAATATGTGGATTCATATCACAGAGTTAAACATTTTTTCTTATTCAGCGGTTTGGAAGCACTATTTGTAGAATCTGTGAAGGGACATTTCAGAAGCCATTGATTCCTATGGTGAAAAACTGAAAATCCCCAGGAAAAAACTAGAAAGAAGTTATCTGTGAATCTGCATTGTGATGTGTGGATTCACCTAACAGAGGTAAAGCTTTCTTTTGATGTAGCAGGTTTGAAACACTCTACTTGTAGAATCTGCAAAGGGACGTTTGGGAGTCCATTGAGGCCTAAGCTGTAAAACTGAATATCTTCTGATAATAAGTAGAAAGACGGTATCAGCAAAACTGCTTTGTGATGTATGCATTCACCTCACAGAGGTTAATCTGTCTTTTGAGGCATCAGTTTTGACAAACTCGTCTTCTAGTATCTGTGAAGGAACATTTGTGAGCCCGTTGAGAACTATAATAAAAAATCGAATATCTTCAGATATAAACCAGCAAAAACTATCTGTGAAACTGCTTTGTGATGTATGGATTCATCTTACAGGGTAAAACCATTGTTTTGATTCAGCAGGTTGGAAACCCTCTTTTTATAGAATCTGCAAAGGGATATTTGTTAGTTCGTTGAGGCCTATGGTGAAAAACCAAATATTTTAAGATAAAATCTAGAAAGAACCTCTGTGAAACTTCTTTGTGATGTGTGGATTCCACTCAGAGAGTTAAATGTTTATTTTGATTCAGCAGGTTGGAAACACTCTTCTTGAAGAAACTGGGGACATTCGGGAGCCCATTGGGGCCTATGGTTAGAAATAAAATCTCCCCAGATAAAAAGTAGAAAGATGTTATCTGTGAAACTACTTTGTGATATGCGGAATAATCACACAGAGTTAAACTTTTATTTTGATTCAGCAGGTTGGAAACACTCTTCATGTAGAATCTGTGAAGGAAAATTTGGGAGCACATCGACTCTTAGGGTGAAAAACAGAATATCCCAACATGAAAATTAGAAATAAACTATCTGTGAAACTTCTTTGTGATGTGTGGATTCAACTCACAGAATTAAACCGTTCTTTTGCTTAAGCAGGATGAAAAGAAGTTTCTCGTAGAATCTATTAAGGGACATTGGGAGCCTTTTGAAAACTGTGATAAAAAACCGAGTATCCCCAGATTATAACTAGAAAGAAGCTATCTGTGAAACTGCGTTGTGATATCTGGAATCATATCACAGAAGTAAAACTTTCTTTTGATTCAGCAGTTTGAAACACCCTTCTTATAGTTCTGTGAAGGGACATTTGTGAGACCTTTGAGGCCTATGGTTTGAAACAGAATATCCTCTGAAAGAAACTAGAAAGAAGGCCTATGTGAAACTACTTCTTAATGTGTGGATTCAATTCTCTTGAGAGAAAAAATAGAAAGGAGCTATCTGAGAAACTGCCTTGTGATTTGTGGATTAAAGTTACAGAGTTAAATTTTTCTTTTGATTTAGCAGGTTGGAAGCAAACTTGTTTTAGAATCTGTGAAGGGACATTTGGGAGTTCTTGAAAACTATAATGAAAAAACAAATTTCCCCAGATAAAAACTATACAGAAGCTATCTGTGAAACTGCTTTGCGATATGTGGACTCATCTCAAAATTAAAATTGTCTTTTGATTTAGCATGATTGGAAACATTCTTCTGAAAGAATCAGAGAGGGAACATTTCAGAGCCCATTGAGGCCTATATTGAGAAACCAGATATCCCCAGATAAAAAGTAGAAAGAAACCATCTGTGCAACTGCTTTCTGATACATGCATTCATCTCACACAGTTCAACCTTTCTGTTGATTTAGCAGGTAGGAAACACTCTTTTAGCAGAATTGCTAAAGAGCTTATGAGAGCACATTGATGTCTACAGTGAAAAACCCAATATACCCACATAAAAACTAGGAAGAAGATCTCTGAAACTGCTTTGTCGTGTGTAAATTCATCTCACACAGCTAAAGCTTTCTTTTGATTCAGCAGGTTTGAAACACTCTTCTAGTATCTGCAAAGGGATTTCCGTGAGCTTATTGAGGCCTATAGTGAAAAAACTAATATCTTCAGATAAAAACAAGAAAGAAGATATCTGTGAGGTTGCTTTGTGATTTGTAAATTCATCTCACAGAGGTAAACCTTTCTTGGACTCAGCAGAATGAAAACCCTCTTCTGGTAATATATGTGAAGGGACATTTGAGAGCCAATTTAGGTTTATGGTGAAAAACCAAATATCCCCAGAAAACATCTATAAAGAAGCTCTCTGTGAAATTGCTTTGTGATGTGTGAATGCAACTCACAGACTTAAACCTTTCTTTTTATTCAGTAGGTTGGAAACACTCTTCTTGTAGAATCTTTGAAGGGATGCTTGGGAGCCCATTGAGGCCTGTGGTGAAAAGAAAATACGCCCAATGAAAAAGTAGAAAAAAGCTATGTGTGAAACTGCTTTGTGACCTGTGAATTCATCTAACAGAGTTAAACCTTTGTTTTGATTTAGCAAAGTGGAAACTCTATTTTTGTAGAATCTGTGAGGAGACATTTGAGAGCACATTGATGCCTAGTGTGAAAAACTGAATACGTACAGATAAAAACTAGAAAGAAGTGGAAGTGGAAGTGCTTTGTGATGTGTGGATTCAATGCACAGAGTTAAACTTTTTTTTTTTAGGAGGTTGGAAACAAGCTTCTTGTAGAATCTGCGAAGGGACACTGGGAGCCATTTGAGGACTACAATGAAAAACAAAATATCCCCTCATAAAAACTAGAAAGAAGCTGTCTGTGAAACTCCTTTATGAGGTGTGGATTAATATCTGAGAGGTAAAACATTCTTTTTATTCAGTAGGTTGGAAACCCTTTATTTGTAGAATGTGAGAAGGGACATTTGGGAACCCATTGGGGACTATGGTGAAAAACTGATTATCCTCAGATAAAAATGAGCAACAGCCTATCTGAGAAACTACTTTGTGATGTATGGATTCATCTTACAGTGTTAAAATTTTCTTTTGATTCAGCAGGTTGGAAACACTTTTCTGTCAGAAAATGTGAAGGGACATTTGGGAGCACATTGATGCCTATGGTGAAAAGCCAAATATCTTCAGGTAAAAAGTATAAAGATGCTATCTGTGAAACGGCTTTGTGATGTATGGATTCAAGACATAGAGTTATGCCTTTCTTTTGATTTAACAGGTTGGAGAAAAACGTGTTGAATTATCCACAAAGGGACATTTAGGAGCCCATTGATGCATATGGTAAAAAACAGAATACCTGCAGATAAAAACTGGAAAGAAACTATATGTGAAAATGCTTTGTTTTGTGTAAATTCATCTCAAAGAGTTAAACCTTTGTTTTGATTCAGCAGGAAGGAAAATATCTTTTTATAGAATCTGTGACGGGACATTTGGGAGCACTTTCACGCCTATGGTGAAAACCTAATATCCCCAGATGAAAACTATAAAGAAGTTATCTGTGAAACTTCTTTGTAATGAGTTGAACCAACTCACAGAGTTAAACCTTTCTTTTGGTTCAACAGGTTAAAAACACCCTATTTGTAGAGTCTGCCAAGCATCCTTTGGGAGCCCATTGAGGTGTATGGTGAAAAACAGAATGTGTTCAGAAAAAAAGAAGGAAGAAGCTATCTGTGAAACTGCTTTGTGATGTGTGGATTCAATTCACAAAATTAAACTTTTATTTTGAGTTAGCAGGTTGGAGAGAAACTTCTTGTAAAATCTTTGAAGGGACATTTGGGAGCACTTTGAAGACTATGATGAAAAATGAAATATCCCCAGATAAAAATTAGAATTTATCTGTGAAACTGCTTTGTGGTGTGTGCATTCATCTCTCAGAGATAAACTTTTCTTTGATTCAGCAGGTTTGAAACACTCTTCTTGTAGTATCTACAAAGGAACATTTTTGAACCCATTAAGGCCTATGGTGAAAAATCAAGTATCTTCAGATTAAAACTAGAAAGAAGCTAAATGTGTAACAGCTTTCTGATGTGTAAATTCATTTCACAGAGTTAAATCTTTCTTGGATGCAACAGGTTAGAAAGCCTCTTCTGGTAGAATCTGTGAGGGATATTTTGGAGTCCTTTGAGGATAATGGCAATAAACAGAATACCCAGATAAAAACTAGGAAGTAACAATCTGTGAAACTGCTTTATGATGTGTGGGTTCAACTCACAGAGTTAAACATTTCTTTTGATTCTACATGTTGGAAATACTTTTCTTGTAGAATCTTTGTAGGAACATTTTGTTGTCCATTGAGTTCAGTGATTTAAAACAGAATATCCGCAGATAAAAACTGGAAAGAAGCTATCTGTGAAACTGCTTTCTGACGTGTGGATTCATCTCACAGAGTTAAACCTTTGTTTTAACTGGGTAGAATGGAAACACTATTTTTGTACAATCTGCAAAGAGACATTTGGGAGCACACTGACGTCTAGGGTGGAAAACTGACTACCTCCAGAGAAAAACGAGAAAGAAGCTATCTGTGGAACTGCTTTGTGATGTGTAGATTCAACACACAGTTTTAAACCATTATTTTGATTCAGCAGGTTGGAACTAATTCTTGTAGAATCTGCAAAGGGACATTTGGGAACCATTTGAAAAATATGATGAAAAACAAAATATTTCCAGATAAAAACTAGAAAGAAGCTGTAGATTCATCTCTCAGAGATAAAACATTCTTTTGATTCAGCAGGTTGGAATCACAATTCTCGTAGAATCTGTAAAGTGACATTTGAAAGTCCCTTGAGGCCTTTGGTGAAAAACCAAATATTCCCAGATTAAAACTAGGAAGAAGCTTTCTGGGAAACTGCTTTGTGATGTGTGAGTTTATCTCACAGATTTAAACCTTTGTTTTGATTCAACAGATTGGAAATTCTCTTCTGGTGGAACCTGTGAAGGGAAATTTTGGAACTTATTGAGGCCTATGGTGAATAAATTATTACCTTAGGTAAAAACTAGAAAGAAGCTATCTCCGAAAATGATTTGTGATGTGTGGATTCATCTCATAGATTTAAAACTTTGTTTTGATTCAGCAGGTTGGGAAAAAAACTGCTTGTAGAATCTGCAAAGGGACATTTGGGAGCCCATTGAAACCTATGGTAAAAAATTGAATTTACCCAAATAAAAACTAAAAAGAAGTTATTTGTGAAACCGATTTGTGATTTGTGCATTCATCTCACAGAGTTAAACTTTTTTTGTGATTCAGAAGGTGAAACCCTTTGCTGTAAAATCTGTGAAGAGACATTTGAAGCACATTGAGGCTTTTGCTGAAAACCTAAATATCCCCTGATAGAAACCCGAAAGAAACTCTCCGTGAAACTACTTTGTGATGTGTGGATTCAATTCACACTGTTAAACATTTATTTTGACTCAGTGAGTTGGAAATACTATCTTGTAGAATCTGTGAAGGTACATTTGGGAGCCCTTTGGGGCATAAGTTATCTGTAAAACTGCTTTGTGATGTGCGGATTCATGTAACAGAGTTAAACCTTTCTTTAGATTCAGCAGGTTGGAAACGATCTATTTTTAGAATCTGGAAAGTGTCCTTTGGGAGTCCATTCAAGCCTATTGTGAAAAATTGAATATCCCTAGATAAATACTAGAAAGAAGCTATCTGTAAAACCACCTTCTGATGTATTGATACATCTCACAGAGTTAAACCTTTCTTTTTTGTTTTATTTATTTATTTATTTATTTATTTATTTATTTATTTATTTATTTATATACTTTAAGTTCTAGGGTATATGTGCACTACATGCAGGTTTGATACATAGGTATACATGTGCCATGTTGGCTTGCTGCACACATCAACTCATCATTTACTTTAAGTATTTCTCCTGATGCTAACCCTACCCCAGCCCCCGACACCCCCACAGGTCTTGGTTTGTGATGTTTCCCACCCTGTGTCTGTCCCAGTGACCTCACTGTTCAGTTCCAACCTATGAATGAGAACATGTGGTGCTTGGTTTTTTGTCCTTGTTATGGTTTGCTGAGAATGATGCTTTCCAGCTTCATCCATGTCTCTGCAAAGGGCATGAACTCATCTTTTTTTATGGCTGTATAGTATTCCATGGTGTATATGTGTCATATTTTCATTTTCCAGTCTATCATTGATGGACATTTTGGTTAGTGCCAAGTCTTTGCTACTGTGAATAGTGTCGTAATAAACATACATGTGCATGTGTCTTTATAGTAGCATGGTTTATCATCCTTTGAGTATATACCCAGTAATGGGATTGCTGGGTCAAATAGTAATTACAGTTCTAGATCCTTGAGGAATCACCACACTGTCTTCCACAATGTGTGAATTAATTGACACTTTCACCAACGGTGTAAAAGTGTTCCTATTTCTCCACATCCTCTCCAGCATCTGTTGTTTTCTGACTTTTTAATGATTGCCATTCTAACTATTGTTAGATGTTATCTCACTGTTGCTTTGATTCCCATTTTTCCATTTCTCTGATCACCGGAGATGATGAGCATTTTTCATGCGTCTGTTGGCGGCATAGATGTCTTCTTTTGATAAGTGTCCATTCATATCCTTTGCCCAGTTTTTGATGGCAATGTTTTTTTTTTTTTTCTTGTAAATTTGTTTGAGTTCTTTGTAGATTCTGGATATTAGCCCTTTGTCAGATGGGTAGAGTGCAAAAATTTTCTCCAATTCTGTAGGTTGCATGTTCACTCTGATGGTAGTTTCCCTTGTCATGCAGAAGCTCCTTAGTTTAATTAGATCCCACTTGTCTATTTTGGCTTTTGTTGCCATTGCTTTTGGTGTTTTAATCGTGAAGTCCTTGCCCATGCCTATGTCCTGAATGCTATTGCCTAGGCTTTCTTCTAGGGTTTTTATGGTTTTAGGTCTAACATTTAAGTCTTTTACCCATCTTGAATTAATTTTTGTATAAAGTGTAGGAAAGAGATCAAGTTTCAACTTTCTGTATATGGCTAGCCAGTTTTCCCAGCATCATTTATTAAATAGGGAATCCTTTCCTCTTTCCTTGTGTTTGCCAGGTTTGTCAAAGATCAGATGATTGTAGATGTGTGGTGTTATTTCTGAGGCCTCTGTTCTGTTCCATTGGTCTATATCTCTGTTTTGGTATCACTACCTTGCTGTTTTGTTTACTGTATACTTGTAGTAACGTTTGAAGTCAGCTGGCATGATGCCTCCAGTTTTATTCTTTTTGCTTAGGACTATCTTGGCAATACTCACTTTTATTTGTTCCATATGAACTTTAAAGTAGTTTTTTCCAATTCTGTGAAGAAAATCATTAGTAGCTTGATGGGGATGGCATTGAATCTACAAATTACTTTGGGGAGTATGGCCATTTTCACTATATTGATTATTGCTATCCATGAGCATGGAATATTCTTCCCTTTGTTTGTGTTCTCTTTTATTTTGTTGAGCAGTTGTTTGTAGTTCTCCTTAAAAAGGTCCTTTGCATTCCTTGTAAGTTGGATTCCTAGGTATTTTACTCCCTTTTTGGCATTGTGAATGGAAGTTCACTCATGATTGGGCTCTTTGTTTGCCTTTTAGTGATGTATCGGAATGCTTGTGATTTTTGCACATTGATTTTGTATTCTGAACTTTGCTGAAGTTTCTTATCAGCTTCAGGAGATTTTGTGCTGAGATGATGGGCTTTTCTAAATACACAATAATGTCATCTGCAAACAGGGACAATTTGACTTCCTCTTTTCCTAACTGAATACCCTTTATTTCTTTCTTCTGCCAGACTGCCCTGGCCAGAACTTCCAACACTATGTTGCATAGGAGTGGCAAGATTGAGGGAATCCCTTTCTTGTGCCAGATTTCAGAGGGAATATCTCCAGTTTTTGCCTATTCAGTATGATATTGACTGTGGGTTTGTCATAAATAGCTCTTATGATTTTGAGATATGTCCCATCAATACCTAGTTTTTGAGAGTTTTCAGCATGAGAGACAGTTGAATTTTGTCAAAGCCCTTTTCTGCATCTATTGAGATAATCATCTGGTTTTTGTCATTTGTTCTGTTTATGTGATGGATTACATTGATTTGCATATGTTGAACCAGCCTTGCATCCCAGGGATGAAGCCCACTTGATCATGGTTGATAAGCCTTTTGATGTGCTGCTGGATTTAGGTTGCCAGTATTTTATTGATGATTTTTGTATCAATGTTCATCAGGGATATTGTTCTAAAATTCTCTTTTCTTTGTGTCTCTGCCAGCGTTTGGTATCAGGATGATTTTGGCCTCAAAAAATGAGATATGGAGGATTCTCTCTTTTTCTATTGATTGGAATAGTTTCAGAAGGAATGGTACCAATTCCTCTTTGTACCTCTGGTAGAATTTGGCTGTGAGTCCTTCTGGTCCTGAACTTTTTTTTTGGTTGGTAGGCTATTAATTATTATCTCAATTTCAGAGCCTGTTATTGGTCTATTCTGAGATTCAACATATTCCTGGTTTAGTCTTGGGAGGGTGTATGTGTCATGGAATTTATCCATTTCTTCTAGACTTTCTAGTTTGCTTGTGTAGAGGTGTTTATAGTATTCTCTGATGGTAGTTTGTATTTCTGTGAGATCAGTGCTGATATCCCCTTTATCATTTTTTTATTGAGTCTTTTTTATTCTTCTCTGTTTTCTTCTTTCTTGGTCTTGCTAGCAGTCTATCAATGTTGTTGATGTTTTCAAAAAACCAGCTCCTGGATTCATTGATTTTTGAAGGGTTTTTTGTGTCTCTTTCTCTTTCAGTTCTGTTCTGATCTTAGTTATTTCTTGTCTTCTGCTAGCTTTTGAATTTGTTTGCCCTTGTTTCTGTAGTTCTTTTAATTGTGATGTTAGGGTGTTAATTTTAGATCTTTCCTGCTTTATCTTGTGTGCATTTAGTCCTATAAATTTCCCTTTACACACTGCTTTAAATGTGTCCCAGAGATTCTGGTATGTTGTGTCTTTGTTCTCTTTGGTTTCAAATAAAAATCTTTATTTCTGCCTTCATTTCATTATTTACCCAGTAGCCATTCAGGAACAAGTTGCTCAGTTTCCATGTTGTTGTGCAGTTTGAGTGAGTTTCTTAATCCTGAGTTCTAATTTGAGTGCACTGTGGAAGAGACAGTTTGTTGTGATTTTTCTTCTTTTACATTTGCTGAGGAGTTCTTTACTTCCAATTATGTGGTCAATGTTAGAATAAAGGTGATGTGGTTCTGAGAAGAACGTATATTCTGTTGATTTGGGGTGAAGAGTTCTGTAGATGTCTATTAGGTCTGCTTGTTGCAGAACTGAGTTCAGGTCCTGGACATCCTTGTTAACCATCTGTCTTGTTTATCTGGCTAATACTGACAATGGGGTGTTAAAGTATTTCATTATTATTGTGTGGGAGTCTAAGTCTCTTTGTATGTCTCTAAGGACTTGTTTTATGAATCCGGGTGCTGCCATATTGGGTTCATATGTATTTAGGACAGTTAGCTCTTCTTATTGAATTGATCCCTTTACCATTTTGTATTGACCTTCTTTATCTCTTTTGATCTTTGTTGGTTTAAAGTCTGTTTTATCAGAGACCAGGATTGCAATCCCTGCTTTTTTTTTTTCCTTTCCATTTGTTTAGCAGATCTTCATCCATCCCTTTATTTTGACCCTATGTGCATCTTTGCTCCTGAGATGGGTCTCCTGAGTGGGCACACTGACGGGTCTTGACTCTTTATCCAATTTGCTGCTCTGTGTCTTTTAATTGGAGCATTTAACTCATTTACATTTAAGGCTAATATTGTTTTGTGTGAGTTTTATTTTGTCATTTTTATGTTTGCTGGTTTTTCTTCTCATTAATTGATACAGTTTCTTCATAGCATTGATGGTGTTTACAATTTTGCATGTTTTTGCAGGGGCTGGTACCGGTTATTTATTTCCATGTTCAGTGCTTGCTTCAGAAGCTCTTGAAAGGCAGGCCTGGTAGTGACAAAATCTCTCAGCTTTCGCTTGTCTGTAAAGAATTTTACTTCTCCTTCATTTATGAAACTTAGTGTGGCTGGATATGAAATTCTGAGTTGAAAATTCTTTTCTTTAGGAATGTTGAATATTCTCCCCCACTTTTTTCTGGCTTGTAGGGTTTCTGTCGAGAGATCCGCTGTTAGTCTAATGGGCTTCTCTTTGTGGGTAACTCCTCCTATCTCTCTGCCTGCCCTTAATACTTTTTCCTTCATTTCAACCTTGGTGAATCTGACAATTACATGTCTTGGGGTTGCTCTTCTCAAGGAATATCTTTGTGGTGTTCTCTGTATTTCCTGAATTTGAATGTTGGTCTGTCTTGCTAGGTTGGGGAAGTTCTCCTGGATAATATCCTACATAGTGCTTTCCTACTTGGTTCCATTCTCCCCGTCACTTTCAGGTACACCAATCAGATGCAGATTTGGTCTTTTCACATAGTCCCATATTTCTTGGAGGCTTTGTTCATTTCTTTTTACTCTTTTTTCTCTAAACTTCTTTTCTCGCTTCATTTCATTCATTTGATCTTCAATCACTGATACCCGTTTTTCCAGTTGATCGAGTCGGTTACTGAAGCTTGTGCATTTGTCATGTACTTCTAGTGTCATGGTTTTCAGCTCTATCAGATCATTTACAGACTTCTCTACATTGCTTATTCTAGTTAGCCGTTTGTCAAATCTTTTTTCAAGATTTTTAGCTTCTTTGCAATGGGTTTGAACTTCCTCCTTTAGGTCAGAGAAGTTTGATCTTCTGAAGCCTTCTTCTCTTAACTCATCAAAGTCATCCTCCATCCAGCTGTGTTCCGTTGCTGGTGAGGAGCAGTGTTCTTTGGAGGCAGAGAGGCGCTCTGATTTTTAGAATTTTCAGCTTTTTGGCACTGCTTTTTCCCTATTTTTGTTGTTTTATCTACCTTTGGTCTTTAATGATGTTGATGTTTAGATTGGGTTTTGGTGTGGATGTCCTTTCTGTTTGTTAGTTTTCCTTCTAAGAGTCAGGACCCTCAGCTGCAGGTCTGTTGGAGTTTGCTTGAGGTCCACTCCAAACTCTGTTTGCCTGGGTATCAGCAGTGGAGGCTATAGAAGTGTGAATATTGCTGAACAACAATTGTTGCTGCCTGATCTTTCCTCTGGAAGTTTCATCTCAGAGGGGTACCCGGCCATATGAGGTGTGAGGTGTCAGTCTGCCCCTAGTGGGGGCTGTCTCCCAGTTAGGCTACTCAGGGGTCAGGGACCCACTTGAACAGGCAGTCTGTCCATTCTCAGATCTCAAACTCCATGCTGGGAGAACCACTACTCTCTTAAAAGCTGTCAGGCAGGGACACTTAAATCTGCAGATGTTTCTGTTGTCTTTTTTTTTGGCTACGCCCTGTCCCCAGAGGTGGAGTCTACAGAGGCAAGCAGGCCTCCTTGACTCCCCAAAGGTGGAGTCTACAGAGGCAAACAGGCTTCACCCAGTTTGAGCTTCCCTACTGGTTTGTTTACCTACTCAAGCCTCAGCAATGTCAAGCGTCCCTCCCCTAGCCTCGCTGCAGCCTTGCAGTTAGATCTCAGACTGCTGTGGTAGCAATGAGGGAGGCTCTGTGGGTGTGGGACCCTCCAAGCCAGGCATGGGATATAATCTCCTGGTATGCTGTTCGTTAAGACCCTTGGAAAAGCACTGTATTAGTGTGGGAGTGACCCAATTTTCCAGGTGTTGTGTTTCACTGTTTCCCTTGACTAGGAAAGTGAATTTCCTTCCCCCTTGTGCTTCCCAGGTAAGGTGATGCCTCGCCTGCTTTGGTAGGCTGCACCCCACTGTCCTACCCCCACTGTCTGACACACCCCAGTGAGATGAACCTGGTACCTCGGTTGGAAATGCAGAAATCGCCTGTCTTCTGTGTCTTTCACACTGGGAGCTGGAAGCTAGAGCTGTTCCTATTAGGCCATCATGGAACCTCCCCCTCCCCATTTATATTTTCTTAACCATTGGGCCCATTTCAAAGCAAAAGAGAGACAACATTGAGCCCATGGCTCCATCATCCAAAAGATACTTTCATAATAGAAGACTGGAAAGACTTCTTCAAACCCTGGCCAAGTTACTAATCCCCAATGTGATGGTATTTAGAGATGGAGTCTTTGGAAGGCAAAGTGTAGCCCTCACAAATGGAATTAGTGCTTTTATAACAGAGGCTCCAGAGAGCTCCCTTGCCTTTCTACCATGTAGCAGGAAAGCCACCTATGAAGGCAGTGGACTCTCAGCAGACATCTGGTCTACCAAAACCTTGCTCTTGGACTTCCCAGCCTCCAGAACTGTGGGAAATAAATTGTTTAAGCCACCCAGTCTGTGGTAATTTGCTACAGCAGCCTGAGATGACTAAGATGCTCATCAGCAGGAGATGATACCCTGTAGGGTCTGTGTGCACTCCTTCAGGATGCTGTATATACATTTAACCTCTGCAACCTTTAACTCCTTGAGCTCAAGAGATCTTCCCACCTCAGCCTGCAAAGTATGTGGGACTACAGGAACACACCACAGCACCTGGCTGATTTTTAAAAAATTGTTTGTAGAGACGGGGTCTTGCTGGAAAGGCCTAGGCTAACCTTTCTAGATTCGGCTTACCATTTTCTAGCATATCAACAGATCTAGGTAGCTTGCTTGGTATGAAAGTCTAGAGCTTCATTCCTGAGAGGCAGAGGGCTGGTATCATATTGAGTGTCAGTGACGGTATATTTTGCTGTCAGACTGAGCATTTTGCAGTGGCAGTAGCTTTCTTTGTTTCTGGAAATTAGTTACAGACATTTGGGAGCTCACTGTAACCTCTTTAGGGCAAAAAGAGAGTCTGATGAATTAAAAGTAAATGGATCCAGCTGGATGCAGTAGCTCACGCCTGTAATCCCAGCACTTTGGGAGGCCGAGGCGGGTGGATCATGAGGTCAGGAGATTGAGACCATCCTGGTTAACATGGTGAAACCCCGTCTCTACTAAAAATACAAAAAATTAGCCAGATGTGGTGGTGGACGCCTGTAGTCCCAGCTACTTGGGAGGCTGAGGCAGGAGAATGACATTAACCTGGGAGGTGGAGCTTGCAGTGAGTAGAGATCACACAACTGCACTCCACTGACAGAGTGAGACTCTGTCTCAAAAAAAAAAAAAAAAAAAAAAAGTAAATGGATCCAATGTTATTAGCAGCATTATTGAATGTGGTCAAAATAATTAGCAGCATTGTTGATTTTGGTCATTATTGATTGTGGTCAAAAACTGAGACCAATCCAAACATTTATCAGCTCTTGAGTGGATAAAGAAAATGTGGCATATTCATAAAATAAAATATCATTCAGCAATAACATGTAATGAAGTACTGACACATGCTACAATATGGATAAGCCCTGAGGACATTAAGCTAGTAAAGAAGCCAGACATAAAGGCCCACATTCTGTATGATTCATTTATATGAAATATTCAGAGTAGGCAAATCCATAGAGACAGAAAGTATAATCGATTAGTGGTTGCCAGGGTCCGGAGGCAGAGGGAATGAGGAGTAACTGTTAATAGGTAGGGGTTTCTTTTTTGGGTAGTGAAAATGTTCCGGAATTAGATAATGGTCTGGTTGCACAACTCTGTAAATAACCTAAAAGCCACTGAATAGAACACTTTAAATAGGTGAGAAAGATAGTCATATGTGTGTCATACTTAGGGTACTCAATTCTGACCAGTTTGCCAAAATTTCCCCAGTTTTAGCACTGAAAGTCCTGAGTCTTGGGAAAACTTTTAGTCCCAGTAAAAATGGGACAGTCATCATCCTAGGATGGGACTTAGAAGACAATTCTAGAAAATCTACTTCTTGGGGTGAGATTTTTGCTCCCAATTGGAAATTTTAGAACAGAAAAATATAAAGTATAAAATTCATTGGATAAATTTAATACTATAATAGAAATGGCAAAGCAAAGAGTAAGTAAATTTGAAGCACAATCAACAGAAAATGTCCAACGTAAAGAAGAGATAGAAATAAACAATTAAAAAATAGAACATTTAACTCTGGAAGCAACCAAAAGATCTAAATTTATGCAGAATCAGAGTTTTAGGAAAGGAGAGAAAAAAATGTACAAAAATAATATTTAATCCCAAACAAGATGAATGAATATTAAGAAACCCAAGACTAAAAATATGAGAGCTAAACTGAAAATAAAAAGTGGGAAAACATTTAAATTGTAGGTAGCAGACAGTGGAAAAACATATTTTTAGTTCTAAAAGAATAAAAGATTGATCTAGAGTAATACAGCCAATAAAAGTATCTCTAAAGAATGAAAGCAAAAACCAGGCATTTCAGATAAAGGAAAACAGAAAATTTATATCCAGCAGACCTTCACTATATGAAACGTTAAAGGAAAGTCTTATAGATGAAAAGAAATGATATTAGAAAGAGACTCAGATTTTAAAGAACTAATAAAGAGCATCAGAAACAGCACATGTTTGGTTAAATATAAAAGGATTGTTTTTTTTTTTCTTGATTTATTTAAGATGTATACGACTTTAAAGCAAAGAATATAACATTATCTTTGGTTACTCCACACATTTTGATAGGTTGCATTTTCACTTAATTCTATATAGTTTTGAATTTCTCATGAGACATTCTTTAAACATATATTATTTAGAAGTCTGTTGTTTTTATTTTTATTATTTTTTACTTCATGAATTGTATTTTTGAGGTGGAGTTTTGCTCTTGTTGCCCAGGCTGGAGTGCAGTGGCGTGATCTCAGCTCACTGCAACCTCTGCCTCCTGGGTTCAAGCGATTCTCCTGCCTCAGCCTCCCAAGTAGCTGGGGCTGGGATTACAGGCAAGCACCACCATGCCTGGCTAATTTTTGTAGTTTTAGTAGAGACGGGGATTCACCATGTTGGTCAGGTTGATTTTGAACTCCTGACCTCATGATCCACCCACCTCGGCCTCCCAAAGTGCTGGGATTACAGGCGTGAGCCACTGCACCCAGCCTACAATTTTTTAAGTGTACAATACAGTATTGTTAACTGTAGTACTGTTAACTGTAAATGCAATGTTGCATAGGAGGACTCTAGGATTTAATTACCTTGAATACCTGGCACCTGCTGCATAACATCTCCTCATTTCCACGTATCCCAAAACCCTGACAAAAAACATTCAACTCTTTGATTCTTTGAATTTGACTATTTTAGATACAATAAGTCCTCAATGTCGTTGATAGGTTCTTGGAAATGTGACTTTAAGTGAACCGAGGTACAGAAGGTTCTTGAATAGTTGTTCCCGTACAATGTTGATGCGGGGGGGAGGAACTGGCTTTATTATATGTCCTTTAGCTTAATGTTACATTTTCCAAGTACCTATCAATGATATTAAGGGAAGACTTTTTGTACCTCAATATAACTGAAATCATGCCCTATTTGTCCTTCTGTAACAGGCTTATTTCACTCAGCATAATGTCCTTACAATTCATCCATGTTGTTGCATATAGCAGAATACCTTTCTTTAAGGCTCAATAGCATTCCATTTTATGTATATACCATATTTTAAAAATTTATCAGTGAATGGACATTTAGGCTGATTCTACATCTTGGCTATTGTGAATAATGCTGCAATGAACATGGGAGTGTAAATATCTCTTTGAGATCTTAATTTCAATTTTTTGGATACATACCCGCAAGTGAAACTGCTGAATCATATAGTACTATCTTAAATTCTTTTAGTAACCTCCATACTGTTTCCATAGTAGCTGCACCATTTTACAGTCCCACCACCAGTGAAAAATGGTTCCAGTTTCTGCAAATCCTTGCCAAAACATGCTATCAGTTTTTTAATCTTAGTAATCCTAACAGGTGTGAGACAAAACATAATTATGGTTTCATTTCGTATTTCTTTGATGATTAGTGATACTGACTAGAAGTGTCTTACTTAATCACCAAATACTTTAGGATTTCCTCTCTTTTTACTATTGATTTTTAGTTTAGATCCATTGTGCTGTGAAACCATATTTGGATGTTTATCCTTTTAAGTTTGCTGTATATTTGATGGCCCAGAACGTGATCTATCCTGCTGAATATGCCATGTGAGCTTGAGAAGAATGTGTATTTTGCTGTTGTTACATGAAATATCGTGTAAATGTAAATTAGTTAGTTCAGCTATACTTTTACTGTTTTCCTGTCTACTGGATCAATTACTGATGAAAGAGTGCTGAAGTCTCCAATGATAATAGTGAATTTGTCTTTCTCCTTGCAGTTCTTAACAGTTTTTGCCTCATGTATTTTGACACTCTCTTGTTAGGTGCATACACATTCAAGATTGTTATGTCTTCTTGGACAGTTGAACCCTTTATCATTGTGTAATGCCCCTCATTTATCCCTGATAGTTTTCCTTGTTCTAAAGTCTACTCTGGCTGAAATTAATATACTTACTCCAGCTTTCTTATGATTAATATTGGCATGCTATATCTTGCTCCATCTCTTTATTTTTAATTTATCTGTCTTCATATATAACGTGGGCTTCTTATAGTTGTTTTATGATCCACTCTGATAGTTCCTTAAATTACTGTATTTAGACCATTCACATTTAAAGCGATTATTGATATAACTCGATTAACACATATCACGTTTCTTTCTTAAACTTTTATTTTAGGTTCAGAGGTACATGTACAGTTTTTTTTCACAGGTAAATTTCATGTTGCAGGGGTTTGATGTACAGATTATATTCTCATCCAGGTAATAAGCACAGTACTTTACAGGTAGTTTTTTTTTTTTTTTTTTTTTTTTTTTTTTTTTTGAGATGGAGTCTCACTCTGTCACCCCAGACTGGAATGCAGTGGCACAATCTTCACTCGCTGCAACCTCTGCCTCCCAGGTTCAAGCGATTCTTGGGCCTCAGCCTCCCAAGTAGATGGGATTACAGGCATGTGTCACCACGCCAGGCTAAGTTTTGTATTTTTGGTAGAGATGGGGTTTCACCATGTTGACCAGGCTCGTCTCCAACTCCTGACTTCAGGAGATTCGCCTGCCTCAGCCTCCCAAAGTGCTGAGATTACAGGTGTGAGCCACTGTGCCAGGCTATAGGTAGTTTTTCTACCCTCACCCTCATTGCATCCTCCACCCTCAAGTAGGTCCTGGTGCCTATACTTCCCTTTCGTGTCCATATGTACTCAATGTTTAGCTCCCACTTATCAGAGCATGTGGTATTTGCTTTTCTGTTTCTGCATTAGTTTGCTTAGGATAATGGCCTCCAGTTCCACCCATGTTGCTACAAAGGATATGATCTTTATCTTCTTTGTGGTTGTGTAGTATTCCATGGTGTACACTACCACATTTTCTTTATCCAGTCTACCATACATGGGAGTTTGATTCCACATCTTCAGTATTGTGAATAGTGCTGCAATGAACATGTGCATGCATGTATTTTTTTTAAGTTTTAAAAAATTTCTTTAATTTTTGTGGTTGCATTGTAGGTGTATATATTTATGGTGTACACGAGATGTTTATACAGACATGCAATGTGAAATAAGAACATGAGGGGAAATGAGGTATCCATCCCTTCAAGCATTCATCTGTTGAGTTGCAAACAATCCCATTACACTCTAAGTTATTTTAAAATGTACAATTTATTATTGACTATAGTCACACCATTGTACTATCAAATAGTAGGACTTATTAATTATATATATATATATATATTATTTTTTTTAAGACAGAGTCTTACTCTGTTGCCCAGGCTGGAGTGCAGTGGCCTGATCTCAGCTCACTGTGACCTCCACCTACCAGGTTCAAGCGATTCTTCTGCCTCAGCCTCCTGAGTAGCTGAGACTATAGGCATGTGCCCCACGCCCAATGTTTTCTTGTAGTAGTTTCACAGTTTGAGGTGTTAGATTTAAGCTTTTTATCCACTTTGATCTGTTTTTGTATATGATGAGAGGTAAGGGTCTAGTTTCATTATTTGCATATGAATATCCAGTTTACCCAGCACTATTTGTGAAGAGACTGTCTTTCCTCCAGTATACATTCTTGGCATCTTTGTCAAAAATGAGTTCACTTAGATGTGTGGATTTGTTTCTGGGTTCTCTGTTCTGTTTTATTGGCTTAAGTGTCTGTTTTAATGTCAGTACCATGTTGTTTTGGTTGCTATACCTCTGTAATATAATTTGAAGTCAAGTAATGTGATTCCTCTAGTTTTGTTTTTTTGTTTAGTGTAGCTTTGATTATTCCAGGTCTTTTGTGGTTCCATATAAATTTAAAGATTATTTTTGCTTTTCTTTTCTTTTTCTTTTTTTTTTTTTTTTTTTTTTTTTTTTTTTTTTTTTTTTTTTTTTTTTTTTTTTTTTTTATTGAGACAGTCTCGCTCTGTCTCCCAGGCTGGAGTGCAGTGGTGTGATCTCGGCTCACTGCAACCTCTGCCTCTTGGATTCAAGTGATTCTCCTGCCTCAGCCTCCCCAGTAGCTGGGATTACAAGGGCCCACCATCACACTCAGCTAATTTTTGTATTTTTAGTAGAGACAGGGTTTCACTACATTGGCCAGGCTGGTCTTGAACTCCTGACCTCAGGTGATCCACCCACCTTGACCTCCCAAAGTGCTGGGATTACAGGTGTGAGCCACTATGCCTGGCTGATTTTCCTGTTTCTACAAAGAAGGTAATTGGTATTTTTATAGGAATTGCACTGAATCTGTAAATTGCTCTAAGTAGTATGGACATTTTAACAATATTGATTCTTCTAATCAATGAGCAAGGGATATTTTTTCCATTTTTTGGTATCCCTTCAACTTCATCAGTGTTTTATAGTTTTCAATATAGAGATCATTCACTTCCTTTCATAATTCCTAGGTACTTAATTTTATCTGTGGCTATTGTAAATGGGATTACCTTTTAAATTTCTTTTGCAGACTGTTCACTGCTGGCATATAGAAATACTACTGATTTCTGTATGTTGATTTTCTATCCTGCAACTTTACTGAATTTTTTAATCCTGTCATTTTTTGGTGGAATCCTTAGGTTTTTCCAAATATAGGATCATATCACCTGCAAACAAGGATAATTTGATTTCTTCCTTTCCAAGTTAGAGGCTCTTTATATCTTTCTCTTTTCTGGTTGCCCTTACTAAAACTTCCAATATTATCTTTAATAGCGGGATGACAGCCTGTGTCCTTAAGGTAGAATGATTTCTATTCCTTTGGGTAGACATCCAATAATGGGATTGCTGGATCAAAAGGTAATTCTGTTTTAATTTCTTTTAGAAATTGCCACACTGTTTTCCACAATGGCTGAACTAATTTACTTTCCCATCAGCAGTATATAGGTGTTCCCTTTTCTCCACAACCTTGCTGACATGTTAGCTTTTGACTTTTAATAACTGCCATTTAGACTATTGTGAGATTGTGTTTCATTGTGGTTCTGATTTGTTTTCTCTAATGATAAGTGATGTTGAGCATTTTTTCATATGCTTTTTGGCCGCAAGTAGGTCTTCTTTTGGAAAGTATCTTTTCATGTCCTTTAACCAATTTATAATGGGATTGTTTGATTTTTGCTTGTAAATCTGTTTAAGTTTCTTACAGATTCTGAATATTAGACCATTGTCAGATGCATAGTTGGCAAATACTTTCTCCCTTTCTGTAGGTTGCTAATTACTCTGTTAATAACAGAGTTTCCTCTACTGTGCAGAAGCTCTTTAGTTTAATTAGATCCTGTTTATCAATTTTTGGTTTTGTTCCAATTGCTTTTGGCATCTGACAGATGAAATCTTTGCCCTGTCCTGTGTCTAGAATGATACTTTCTAGGTTGTCTTCCAGGGATTTCATAGTTTTAGGTTTTACACTTGAGAGTTTCTTTGTTTTTGTTGTTTCTTTTAATAGCATGACATTAATATTTCTATTATTATTATTATTATTATACTTTAAGTTCTAGGGTACATGTGCACAATGTGTAGGTTTGTTACATATGTATATTTGTGCCATGTTGGTGTGCTGCACCCATCAACTCGTCAGCACCCATCAACTCGTCATTTACATCAGGTATAACTCCCAATGCAATCGTTTCTAATGTCTCTTGAGTTGATTTTGTATATGGTGTAAGGAACAGCTACAGTTTCAATCTTCTGCATAGGGTTAGCTAGTTATCCCAGCACCATTTATTGAATAGAGAATCCTTTCATCTTGACTTGGTTTTGTGGACTTTGTTGTAGATCAGATGGTTGTAGGTGTATGGCATTATTTCTGGGCTCTCTATTCTGTTCCATTGGTCTATGTGTCTGTTTTTCTAGCAGTACCATGCTGTTTTAGTTACTGTAGCCTTGTAATATAATTTGCAGTCAGGTAATGTAAAACCTCCAGCTTTGTTCATTTTGCTTAGAATTGCCTTGGCTATTTGGACTCTTTTTTTTATTCCATATGAATTTTAAAATAGTTTTTTAAGTTCTTTGAAGAATGTCATTGGCAGTTTGATATGAATATCCATGAGCACAGAATGTTTTTTCCATTTGTTTGTGTTGTCTCTGATTTCTTTGAGCAGTGTTTTGTAATTCTCATTTTAGAGATCTTTGACCTCCTTGGTTAGCTCTGTTTCTAAGGTTTTTTTTTTTGTTTTTTTTTTTTTTTTGAGACAGAGTCTCACACTGTCACCCAGGCTGGAGTGCAACGCTGTGGTCTCATCTCACAGCAACCTCTACCTCCCAGGCTCAAGCAATTCTCCTGTCCCAGCCTCTCAAGTAGCTAGGACTACAGGCACACGCCACCACTCCTGGCTAATTTTTGTATTTTTATTAGAGACAGGGTTTCATGATGTTGTCCAGACTGGTCTCGAACTCCTGACCTCATGACACACCTGCCTTGGCCTCCCAAAAAGTGCTGGGATTACAACCGTGAGCCACTGCACCCAGCCCCTAGGTATTCTTCTTGTGGCTATTGTGAATGGGATTGCATTATTGATATTTCTCTCAGGTTGGATGCTTGAATGTTGTGTTGAATATCTACCATGTTTCTGTTTTCTGTTTTTTGTTTTCTTTTTTTTTTTTTTTTTGAGACAGAGTCTCCTTCTGTCACCCAGGATGGATTGCAGTGACATGACCTTGGCTCACTGCAACCTCTGTCTGCCAGGTTCAAGCGATTCTCCTGCCTCAGCCTCTCGAGTAGCTGGGATTACAGGAGCCCACCACTAAGTCCAGCTAATTTTTGTATTTTTGGTAGAGATGGGGGTTTCACCACATTGGCCAGGCTGGTCTTGAACACGTGATCTCAGGTCACCCAAAATTCTGAGATTACATGTGTGAGCCATCAGCCCAGCCTGAAAGTGGCTGTATTACTTTGTATTCTCATCGGCAATGAGTGAAAGTTCTTGTTGTTCCACATTCTCACCAGCATTTGGTTTTATCAGGGTTTTGGACATTGGTCATTGTGTGTGTAGTGGTATGTGATTGTTTTTGTTTGCAATTCTCTAGGTGACACATGATGTTGAGCATCTTTTCATATGCTCATTTGCCTTCTATATATCTTCTGTGGTGAAGTGTCTGATCAGCTCTTTTGCCCAGTTTTTAACACTTTTGCTTGTTACTTTTACTGTTGAGTATTGAGTTATGTGTGTATTCTGGATAACCATCCTTAATCAGATACGTCTTTTGCCAATATTTTTGGTCAATCTATGGCTTTTCTATCTCTTCATATACTTTCAAAATTTTTTTGAAATAAATTCAAATGTTGTCCTAGAGTTTGCAACATACAGTGTAAATGAATTCAAGACCACTTTCAAGCAACACTATATATTGCTTCACAGGTAGTGCATGTAGGTACTTTGTAACAGAGTGATATGGTTTGGCTCTGTCCCCACTGAAATCTCATCTTGAATTGAAGTTCCCATAATCCCCACGTGTCATGGGAGGGACCCAGTGGGAGGTAATTATAGGGGCATTTACCCTTATGCTATTCTCATGATAGTGACTTCTCATGAGAGCTGATGGTTTTATAAGGGTCTTTTCCCCCTTTTGCTTGTCACGTCTCCTTGCTGCCGCCATGTGAAGAAGGACATTCTTTGCTTCCCCTTCCACCATAATTGTAAGTTTCCTCAGGCCTCCCCAGCCATGCTGAACTGTGAGCCAATGAAATTTCTTTCCTTTATAAATTATCCAGTCTTGGGTATGTCTTTATTAGTAGTGTGAAAACGAATTAATACACAGAGTATTCCTACCTGTTCTTTCATTCCCTATAACACTGCAGTCATTAATTTCATTTATCCATTAGCTATAATCATAAAATGCAATTGAACTGCTGTTAGATCAGTTAGAATAAGAAAAATACAGCATATTATTAGACCATAATTTACTCCTTCTCTAACTCCCTTCCTTTATGTATATCTGAGTTTCAATACCATACCACATTCCTTCTCCCTGAAGAGCTTCTTTTAACATGTTTCACAAGATAGGTCTACTAATGACAACCTCCTTCAATTTTGTTTATTTGAGAGTCTTTATTTCACCTTCACCAATAAAAGATAATTTCACTGGATACAGAATTCTAGACTGGTTTTCCTGCAACCTTTTAAATATTTTACTCCACTCTTCTGCTTCAATAGCTTTTGAAGAAAAGTACAATGTAATTATTATCCTTACTTTTCTATGGGCAAGTTGTTACCCTCCCCCACCCCCATTGGCTTCTTTTAGTATTTTCTCTTTATCTTAGAATTTTCTGTAGTTTGAATATGATAGGCCTAGGTGTGTTTTCTTTGGTGTGTCCTACTTGGTGTTGTCTGAGCTTCCTGGATGTGTGGTTGATGTTTGTCACTAATGTTGGAAAACTCACTATTATTCCTTCAGTTCCTTTTTTCTTCCTCTGTTATTTCCAATTTACATGTGTTAAACCTTTTGCAATTGTCCCATAGCTCTTAAATTTTTTTTTAAATTTTCATCCTTTCTCTTTGATCATCAACTTTGAAAGTTCCTAGTGACATCTCCATGTTCACGGATTATTTCCTCAGCTATATTTTATCTACTGTCTTCATTTCTGTTAGAGTGTTTTTTATTTCTACCATTTCCTTTTTGTTCTTTTAGTTTCCAACACTTTGTTATATTACCCATCTATTCCTGCGTGCTGTCCACTTTCTCCATCAGAGTTCTAAGTATACTAATCACATAAACTTTAATTTCTTGCTCCAAAAATTCCACAACCTCTTCCATATCTAAACTGAGATCTGATGCTTTCTACTTAGAGGGTTTTGCTTTCTTTTGTTTTGTCTCATAGCATGCCTTTGATTTTGTTGTTGTTGTTGTTGTTGTTATTGAAAGCCAGAAATGATGTATTGGTTAGAAGGGATAGAAGGATATGGGTCTTTAGTGTAAAGTTTCATTTAAACAATTTTTTTAAGTCTTTGTTTTTAAAATTATTCTTGAAACATCAAAGTTTCATTTCATCTGGCTAGTAGTTTGGCAGTGTTTACTGTTTGCTGCAGCTGTGGTGTCAGAGGCTAACATTTCCTCTACTGTTCTTATTTTTATCTTCCCTTTCATCCCTGTGTTTCCCTATTCCTTCTTAAGTAAGGCCTGAGGCTTGCAGTTCTTTTACACGTAACTCCATTATTATACAGGCAGCCGATTGATGTGTGTTAAGGTGTGAGATGAGGGGAAACATTCTGTATGGATATCATTGAGTCTCAGTTTTTTACTGAGCCTCTGTCCCTGTAGCTGATATGGAAAAGAGTTTGGTGGTTTCTCAAAAAGTTAAACATAGAATTACCTTATTGAGAGGTAAAAGTTACATGGTTAGGGTGGGTCCTTGGCAAAACTCTTTTTTGTTTGTCTGTTTTTAGATTTAGTCTCACTCTAATGCCCAGGCTGGAGCGCAATGGTGCAATCTTGGTTCACTACGACTACAACCTCCGCCTCCCAGGTTAAAGCAATGCTCCTGCCTCAGCCTCCCAAGCAGCTGGGATTACAGGCACCTGCCACCACACCCCACTAATTTTTGTATTTTGAGTAGAGACAGGGTTTCACCATGTTGTCTGGGCTGGTCTTGAACTCTTGACCTCAAGTGATTCGTCCACCTCAGTCTCCCAAAGTGCTGGGATTACAGGCATGAACCACCGTGCACAGCTAGTAAAACTTTTTAAAGAGGAAACAGCCTGAGAAATCAGGCTGCAGGCACAGATAAGGAAACTTGCACAAATCTCCAGCCCACTCAAATAAAGGAACTTGCTCCCAACACAGAAACGCCTTTGTTCTTTGTGCCTAAAGACATGCCCACAGCTATAGTGGTAAGAGAACAAGACCTAAAACACAGAAATGCCTTTGTCCTTGGTATTACCAGTGGGCTTCCAGGAAATAGTCTCTTCTTTTGTGGGCAGGTACATGGAGGGTTCTGGTGGGCACTTTCCTTTCCTTTTTTGGACGTGTTTGGATTGTGAGCCGAGCCACTATGAACCACCACTTCAGCCTCTGATTTGTCCCAGGCCATGTTTTCCCTTCATCTCCTGATTGGTCCCAGGCCAAGTTGAGTAATGCTTTCTTCAAGACTACTTAGCACATCCTTTCCCTTCCCAATCTGTAAAAACCCCAGACCCCAGCCTCACAGTGGGCAACTCACTCGGGCCCTCCTCTTTGCTGCAGAGAGCTTTCTTCTTTCGCTTATTAAACTTTCTCTCCAACTTCACCCTTTGTGTCCATGCTCCTTAATTTTCTTGTTCCCTGGGTGATACCTCAAAATGAGAGATTGCTACCTTGTGGTGCATTGGTGAGACAACAACATTATGAGGCAGCAATTCCACTCCTGGTTATAAAGAAATGTTCGCACAACAACTTGTAATATAAATGTTGATAGCACTATTATTCTTAATATTCAAAAAGTAGAAAGAGCTCAAGTGTCCATGAACTGAAAAATAAACAAACTGGCTTATCCATAAAATAAAATGTAATTCATCCATAAAAGGAGCTAACTAGCATTTCTCTCAAATGCTAAAGAATATTTCTTAGAAACATCATGCTAAGTGAAAGAAGCCAGAAACAAAAAAAAACACAAGTATATGATTCCATTTATACAAAATTTCCACATAAGGCAACTTCATAGAAACACAAAGTAGATGGAGCAGTTGCCAAGAATAAGGGTGAGGAAATAATTGGGACTAACTGCTAATAGAGATGGGATACTGAAACAGAAATAAGACATACAATCACAGAGTTAAAACTTTCTTTTGATTCATCAGTTTTTAAACATTCTTTTTGTAGTATCTGTGAGAGACATTTGGGAACCCATGAGGTCTATGGTGAATAATCGCATATCTCCAGAAAAACACTAGAAAGAACTATCTGTGCAACTGCTTTATGATGTGTGGAGTTATCTCACAGAGTTAAACATATCTCTTGATTCAGCAGGTTGGATATACTCTTCTTGTGGAATCTGCAAAGAAATATTTGGAATTTTTTTTTAGGTCTATGGTGAAAAATGGAATATCCACAGATAACAACTAGAAAGAAGCTATCTGTGACAATGCTTTGTGCTGTGTCAATTCATCTCACAGAGCTAATCCTTTCTTTTGATTTAGCTGGCTGGAAACACTCTGCTTATAGAATCTGTGAAGAAACATTTGAGAACCCATTGAGGCCTATGGTGAAAAACCAAATATCCCTAGACAAAAACTAAAAAGAAGCTAAATTTAAAACTGCTTCATGATGTGTGAATTCATCACTTAGAAATATACATTCCTTTTGATTCAGCAGGTTTGAAACACTCTTCTTGTAAAATCTATGAAGGGATGTTTGGGAGCCCATTAAGGCCTATGGTGAAAAAACGAATATTCCAGATACAAACTAGAAAGAAGGTCTCTGCAAAACTGCTCGTGATGTGTGGATTCATCTCACCGAGTTAAACCTTTCTTTTGATTCAGCAGGTTGGAAACACTCTTTTTGTAAAATTTCCAAAGGGACCATTGGAAGCCCATGGAGGCATATGGTAAAAAACCATATATCTGTAGATAAGAAACAGAAGAAAGCTACCTATGAAACTGCTCTGTGATATGTGCATTCACCTCAGAGAGATAAAACTTTCATTTGATTTAGCAGGGTTGGAAATACTCTTCTTATAGAATCTGCAAGGGGAAATTTGTGAGCCCATTGGGGCCTATGGTGAAAAACAGAATATACCCAGATAAAAACCAGAAAGAAACTCTCTGTGGATCTGCTCTGTGATGTGTAGATTAATCTCACAGAGTTAAGCCTTTCTTTTGATTTAACAAGTTGGAAACTTTCTTCTTGTAGAAATAGCAAAGAAACATTTGGGAGCTTATTTTGTTCTATGGAGAAAAATCAAATATCCACAGATAAAAACAAGAAAGAAGCTGTCTGTGAAACTGTTTTGTGATGTGTGGATTCATCTCACAGAGTTAAACCTTTCTTTTTTGTTCAGTGGGTTGAAAACCTCCTTTTGTAAAATCTGTGAAGAGATATTTGGGAGCCCATTGAGGTGTATGGTGAAAAACCACATATCCCCAGATAAACACTGGAAAGAAGCTATATGTTAAAATGCTTTGTGATGTGTTAATTCATCTCACAGAGATAAACCTAACTCTTGACTGAGCATGTTGAAAACACTCTTTTTGCAGAATTTGAAAAAAGCAGTTGGGATTTTTTTAAGGCCTATGGTAAAAAATTGAATATCCACAGATAAAAACTAGAAAGAAGTTATCTGTGAAACTGTTTTGTGCTGTGCTGATTCATCTTACAGGATTAAAACTTTCTTTTGATTCAGCAGGTTGGAAACACACTTCTGGTAGAATCTGAGAAGGAATATTTGGGAGGCCAGTGAGGAATAAGGTGAAAAACAGAAAAACTAGAAAGAAGCTATCTGTAAAACAGTTTTTGATGTGTAGACTCAGCTCTCAGAGATAATCTTCCTTTTGATTCAGCAGGTTGGAAACACCCTTCTTGTAGAATCTGTGAAGGGATGTTTGAGAGCCCATTGAGGCCTATGATGAAAAACCAAATATCCTTGGATGAAAACTAGAAAGAAACTATCAGTGAAACTCCTTTATGATGTGTAAATTCATCTAATAGAGTTAATTTTTTTTTTTGAATCAACAGTTTTGAAACACTCTTCTTGTATAATATGCGAAGGGATATTTGGAAGCCCACTGGGGTCAATGCTGGAAATCTGAATATCCCCACATAAAAGCTAGAAGGAAGCTATCTGTGAAACTGTTTTGTTATGTGTGGATTCATTTCACAGAGTTAAAGCTTTCTTTTGATTTAGCAGGTTGGAAACAACTCTTCTTATAGAATCTGTGAGGGGAGATTTGTGAGCCTATTGAGGCCTATGGTGAAAAACTGAATAGATCCAGATAAAAACTAGAAAGAAGCTCTCTGTGAAACAGCTCTATGATGTGTGGATTTTTCTCACAGTGTTAAACCTATGTTTTGATTCAGCTAGTATTAAAAACTCTTCTGTTAGAATCTGTGAAGGGACATTTGGGTGACCCATTGAGGCCTAAGGTGAAAAACTGAATATCCTCACATAAAACCTAGAAAGAAACTATCTGTGAAACTGTATGTTGTTGTGTGAATTCATCTCACAAAGTTAAACTTTTCTTTTGATTCAGCAGGTTGGAAACACTCTTCCTGTAAAATCTGTGAAGAGACATTTGGGAGCTCATTGGGGTCTAGGTTGTAAAACCACATATCCCCAGGAAAACACTATAGGGAAACCATCTGGGAAACAGATTTTGATGTGTAGATTCAGCTGTAAGAGATAAATTTTTCTCTTGATTCAATAGGTTGGAAACACTCTTCTTGTAGAATCTGTGAAGGGACATTTGGGAGCGCCTTGAGGCCTGTGATAAATTTAAAAAAAACAAATATCCTTAGATAAAAACTAGAAAGAAGCTATCTGTGAAACTCCTTTAGATGGTGTAAATTAATCTAACACAGTTAAACTGTTTAAAATATCAGCAGATTTGAAATACTCTTCTTATAGAATCTACAAAGGGACATTGGGAAGCCCATCAGGGCCTATGCTGGAAAACAAAATATCCCCACATAAAAACTAGAAAGAAGCTATTTGTGAAACTGCTTTGTGATTTGTGGTTTTATCTCACAGATTTAAACATTTCTTTTGATTTAGTAGGTTGGAAATGCTCTTCTTATATAATCTGTGAGGAGAGATTTATGAGCTCTTTGAGGCTTATGGTGAAAAACTGAATATACCCAGATAAAAACTAGAAAGTAGATCTCTGTGAAACTTCTCTTTGATGTGTGGATACTTCTCACAGAATTAAACCTTTCTTTTGATTCAGCAGATTGTAAACACTCTTATGGTAGAATCTGCGAATGGAAATTTGGGAACCCATTGAGGCCTAAGGTGAAAAACCGAATATCTCCGCATAAAACCCGGAAGGAAGCTATCTGTGAAACAGTTTTGTGATGTGTGAATTCATCTCACAAAGTTAAACATTTCTTTTGATTCAGCAGGTTGGAAACACTCTTATAAAATCTGCAAAGAGACATTTGGGAACCCATTGAGGTCCAGGGTGAAAAACCACATATCCCCAGATAAACACTAGAAAGAAGCTATCTGTGAAACTGTTTTTTGATGTGTAGATTCAGCTCTCAGAGGTAAACCTTCCTTTTAATTCCGCAGGTTGGAAACACTCTTCTTGTAGAATCTGTGAAGGGACATTTGGGAGACCTTTGAGGCCTGTAATATAAAACCAAATATCTTTAGATAAAAACTAGAAGGAAACTATCTGTCAAACTCCTTTATGATGTGCAAGCTCACCTAACAGAGTTAAACCTTTTTTTAAGAATTAGCAGGTTTGAAATACTCTTTTTGTAGAATCTGTGAAGGGCCATTTGAAAGCCTACTGGGGCCTATGCTCGAAAATGACATATCCCCAGATAAACACTAGAGAGAAAATATCTGTGGAACTGTTTTATGCTGTGTGTATTTATCTCACAGAGTTAAACCTATCTCTTGATGTAGCACATGGGAAATTCTCTTCTTGTGGTATCTGCAAAGAAACATTTGGAAATTTTTTGAGGTCTATTGTGAAAAATTGAACATTCACAGATAAAAACCAGAAAGAAGCTATCTGTGAAACTTCTTTATGCTGTGCTGATTCATCTCATGGAGTTATAACTTTCTTTTGATTCAGCAGGTTGGAAATACTCTTGTAAAATCTGAGAAGAAATATTTGTGAGTCTTTTGAGGCCTATGGTGAAAAGCTGAATATCCCCAGATAAAAACTAAAAAGAAGTGTCTTTGAAGCTGCTTTGTGATATGTGAATTCATCACTTAGACATAAATATTTATTTTGATTCAACCAGTTGAAAACACTCGTCTTGTGGAATACACAAAGTGACATTTTGGAGCCCATTAAGGTCTATGGTGAAAATCAAATATCCCCAGATACAAATTAGATAGAAGCTATCTGTAAAACTTCTTTGTGATGTGTGAACTCATCTCACAGTATTAAACTTTTTTTTGGTTCAGGAGGTTGGAAACACTCTTCTTATAGAATCTGTGAATTGAGATTTGAGAGCCCATTGAGGCTTATGGTGAAAAACCAAATATCCACAGATAAAAACTAGAAATAAGTTTTCTCTGAAACTGCTCTGTGATGTATGTATTATCTCACAGAGTTAAACATTTATTTTTGTGCAGCAAGTGAAAAAACTCTTCTGATATAATCAGCAAAAAGACATTTGGAAGCCCATTAAGGCATAAGATGAAAAACCAAATATTCCCAGATAAAAACTAAAAAGAAGCTGTCTGTGAAAATGTTTTGTGATGTGTGGATTAATCTATGAAACATAAACCTTCCTTCAATTCAACAAGTTGGAAACCCTCTTCTTGTAGAATTTGTGAAGGGACATTTGAAAGTCCATTGAGGCCTCTGTTGAAAAACTGAATATCTCTAGATAAAAACTGGAGAGAAGCTATGTGTGTAACTGCTTTGTGATGTTTGGATTCATCTCACAAAGTTAAATGTTTCTTTTATTTCAGTAGATTGGAAAATGCTCTTCTTGTACAATGTTCGAAGGGATATTTGGGAGCCCATGGAGGCCTATGGTCAAAAACTATATATCCCCTGGTAAAAACTAGAAAGAAGATATCTGAGAAACTCCTTTGTGAAATGTGGATTCATCTCAGAGTTAAACATTTCTCTTGATTTAGTATTTTGGAAAGACTCTTCTAGAAGGATCTGTGAAGGTATATATGGGAACAAATTGAGGCCTATAATGAAAAACCAAAAATCCTCAGTTAAAAACTAGAAAGAAGCTATCTGTGAAACTGCTTTGTGATTTTTGGGTTTATCTCACAGGATTAAACCTTTATTCTAAGATAAAAACTAGAAAGAATCTACGTGTAAAACTGCTTTATGATTTGTGGATGCATCTCATAGAGTTAAACCTTTCTTTTCATTCAGCTGGGTGGAATCACTGTTCTGGTAGAATCTGCAAAGAGATATTTGAAAGCCCACGGAGGTGTAGGGAAAAAACAAATGTTTCCAGATAAAAACTAGAAAGAAGCCGTCTGTGCAACTGCTTTGTGATGTGTGGATTCATCTTACAGAGTTAAGCTGTTCTTTTTATTCAGCAGATTGGAAACACTGTATTTGTAGAGGCTGCGAAGGTAGATTTGGGAGTCCTGAGGCCTATGACTAAAAACTAAATATCTTCAGATAAAAACTAGAAAGAAGCTATCTGTGAAACTGCTTTGTGATGTGTGGATTAATCTCTCAGGATAAATGTTTCTTTTGATTCAGCATATTTGAAACACTATTTGTAGAATCTGTGAATTCACATTTGGGAGCCCATTTAGGCCATGGTGAAAAACTAAATATCCCTAGATAAAAATAGAAAAAAGCTATCTGTGACACTGCTCTTGAGGTTTCAATTCATCTCACAGAAGTAAACTTCTGTTTTTATTCAGCAGGTTGGAAACATTCTTCTTGTAGAATCTATAAAGGGGCATCTGGGAGCACATTGATGCCAAGAGTGAGAAACTGAATATCCTTAGATAAAAACTATAAAGAAGCTATCTGTGAAACTGCTTTATGATGTATGGATTCAACTCACAGAGTTAAACATTTCTTTCTATTTAATAAGTTGGAATCAAACTTCTTTTAGAATCTGCAAAGGGACAGTTGGGAGCCACTCGAAGACAATGATAAAAAACCCACTATTCCAAGTTAAAAACTATAAAAATGTTATTTCTGAAACTGCTTTGTGATATGTGGATTCATCTCAAAGAGCTTAAACTTTCTTTTTATTTTATAGGCTGGAAAGACTCTTCTGGCAGAATCTGTGAAGGGATGTTTGGGAGCCCATTGAAACCTATGGTGAAAAACCAAATATCTCCAGATAAAAACTAAAATAAACCATTAGTGAAACTGCTTTCTGATGTGAGGATTCTTCTCACAGAGTTAAACCTTTCTTTTCATTCAACAGGTAAAAAACACTCTATTTGTAAAATCTGTGACAGAATATTTGGGGTCACATTGAAGCTTATGGTGAAAAATAGAATATTCGCAGAAAAGAACTGGAACAAAGCTACGTGGGACTGCTTTGTGGTGTGTGGATTCATCTCACAGAGTTAAACTTTTCTTTTAATTCTATAGGTTGGAAACACTCTTGTTGTAGAATCTACGAAGGAACATTTGGTAGCCCATTGAGGCCTATGGCAAAAAACAGAACATATAAAAAGTAGATGAAAGTTTTCTGTGATCCTGCTTTGTGATGTGTGGATTCAGCTCACAGAGTGAAACCTTTCTCTTGATTCAGCCAGGTGAAAAGACTCTTCTGGTAGAATCTGGGAAGGTACATATGGGAGCACATTGACAAGTGTAATAAATAATGAATATCCCTAGATATAAACCAGAAATAATATGTCTGTGAAACCGTTTTCTGATGTCTGGATACATCTCCAAGATTTAAAACTTTCTTTTAATTCTGCAGGTTGGAAACACTTTTCTGGTAGAATCTGTGAAGTTAAATTTGGGAGCACATTGATGCCTAGGGTGAAAATCTGAATATCCCCAGATAAAAATGAAAAAGAAGCTATCTCTGAAGCTACTTTTGACGTGTGAATTCATCCCACGGTGTTAAACATTTCTTTTAGTTCAACAGGTTGGAAACACACTTCTTGTGGAATCTGCATAGGGACCTTTGGAAGCCAAGTGAGGCCTAAGGTAAACAAACAAACAAACAAAGAAAAACAAACCATTACCTTAAATAAAAACTAGAAAGAAGCTATCTCTGAAGCTGCTTTGTGATGTGTGGATTCATCTCACAATGTTAAACCTTTCTTTTCATGCAGCAAGTTGGAAACATTGTTTTTGTAGAATCTGCAAAGGAACATTTGGGAGTCCTTGAGGACTATGGTGAAAAACTGAATATCCCCATATGCAAACTAGAAAGAATCTAGTTGTGAATCTTCTTGGTGATGTGTGGATTCTATTACAGGGTTATACCTTTCTTCTGATTCAGAAATTTAAACACACAGTTTTTATACAATCTGCAAACGGACATTTGGAAGCCTTTTGAGGGCTATGGTGAAAAACTGAATATTTACACACACACACACACACACACACAACTGGAAAGAGGCTCTCTGTGAAACTGCCTTGTGATGTGTGGATTCATCTCACGCAGTTAAACCTTTCTTTTAGCTCAGCAAGTGGGAAGCACTCTTTTTGGAGAAGTTACAAAGGAACATTTTGGAGCCCATGGTGGCCTATAGTCAGCAACTGAATATCTTCTGATAAAACTAGAAAGAAACTATGTGTGAAACTGCTTTGTGATGTATAGATTCTTCTCAAAGGTTTAAAATTTTCTTTTGATTTAGTGGTTTGCAAACACTCTTCTTTTAGAGTCAGTAAAGGGACATTTGGGAGCACATTGTCACCTAGTGTGGAAAACTGAATATCCTCAGGTAAAAACCAGAAAAAACACTTATCTGTGAAACTGCTGTGTGATGTGCAGATACAGATACATTTATATAAAAACTAGAAAGAAGCTATCTGCTAACCTGCTTTATGATGTGTGGATTCGTCTCACAGAGTTAAATCTTTGTTTTGATTCAGCAGGTTGGAAACATGCTTCTTGTAGAATCTGTGAACTGACATTTGGAAGCCATTGAGGCCTATTGTGAAAAAACGAATATTCCCTGATAAAAACTAGAAAAATCTGTCTCTGAAACTACATTGTAATATATGGAGTCAACTCACAGAGTTAAACCTTACTTTTGATCTAGCGGGTTGCACCATACTTCTTGTAGAATCTACGAAGGGACATTTTTGAGCCCATTAAAGACTGTGGTGAAAAACCATGTATCCCCAGATAAAAACTAGTAACAAGCAACAAGCTATTTTGGAAACTGCTTGTGATGTGTGTATTCTTCTCACAGAGTTAAACCTTTCTTTTGATTTTGCAAGATGGCAACCCTCTTGTGGTACAATCTGTGAAGGGACATTTGGGATCACATTGAAGCCTATGGTGAAAAACCAAATATCCCAGATAAAAACTAGAAAGAAGCTATCTGTGAAACTGCTTTGTGATTCCTGAATTAATCTCAGGAGTTAAACATTTCTTTTCATTCAGCACATTGGAAACACTCTTTTTGTAAAATCTGTGAGGGGACATTTGGGAGCCCATTGAGAACTATGGTCAAAAATCAAATTTCCCAGTTAAAACACAGAAAGAAACTCTTTGTGAAACTCTTTTATAATGTGTGCATACATCTCACAGAGTTATATTTTTCTTTTGGTTCATCAGGTTAGAAACAGTCTTTTTGTAACATCTGTTGAGAGATTTTGGGGTTCCATTGAGGCTTACATTGAGAAACCAAATATCCCCAGATAAAAGCTATAAAGAAGCTTTCTATGAAACTGCTTTGTGATTCGTGGATTCGTCTCACAGAGTTAAACCGTTATTTTGATTCAGCAGGTGAAAAACACTTTTTTTGTAGAATCAGTGAAGAAACATTCTTGAGCCAATTGAGTTCTATGTTGAAAAACTGAATATCCCCATATAAAAACTAGTAAAAATCTATCTGTGAAACTTTTTTGTGATGTGTTGATTCATCTCACAGAGTTAAACATTTGTTTTCAATTCAGCAGGTTGGAAACACTCTTCTTGTAGAAAATTCAAAGGGACAATTAGGTGTCCATTGAGGCCTATGCAAAATTAGATAGATAGATAGATAGATAGATAGATAGATAGATAGATAGATAGATAAAAACTAGAAAGAAGCTATCTGTGAAACTTCCTTGTGATGTGTAGATTCATCTCAAAATATTAAACCTTTCTTTTTATTCAGCAGATTGGAACCACTCTTTTTGTAGAATCTGCAATGGGAGAGTTTGGAGCCCTCAGAGGTCTATGGTGAAAAACAGAATATCCCCAGGTAAAGAATAGAAAGAACCTATCTGTGAAATTGCTTTGTGATTTGTGGGTTCATCTCACAGGGTTAAATTTTTCTTTTGATTCAGCAGTTTAGAAGCACTCTTTTTGTAGAATCTGCAAAGGTACATTTGGGAGCCCACTGAGGCCTATGGTGAAAAACCATATATCCTTAGGTAAAAAGTAGAAAGAAGCTTACTGTATAAATTGCCTTGTGATATGTGTATTTATCTCACAGAGTTAAATCATTCTTTTGATTCAGGAAGTTGGATACACTCTCTTTGTAAAGACTTTGAAATGACATTTGGAGGCCATTGAGGCCTGTGTTGAAGAACTGAATATCCCTAGACAAAAACTAGAAAGAATCTTCCTGTGAAATGGCTTTGTGATGTGTGGATTCATCTCAGGATGTTAAACCTTTCTTTTGATTCAGCAGAATGGAATCACTCTTCTGGTAGAATCTGCAAATGGACATTTGGGAACCCATTGAGGCCTATGGTGAAAAACCAAATATTCCCAGATAAAAACTAGGAAGAAGCTATTTTTGAAACTGCTTTGTGATTTGTGGATTCATAAAGGAGAGTTAAACCTTTCTTTATTCAACAGGTTGGAAACATTCTTTTTGTAGGATCTGCAAAGAGATATTTGGGAAACCATTGAAGCCTATGGTGAAAAAATATCCCCAGATAGAAAGTAAAAAGAATATCTCTGTGAAACTGCTTTGTGATGTGTGGATTAATCTTACAGAGTTAATTCTTAATTTTGATTCCAACCATCTTTTTCTAGAATCTGCAAAGGGACGTTTGGGAGCCCACTGAGGCCTATTGCTGTTGAGAATAAGCCCCCCAAAATCCGGCCATAAACTGGCCCCAAAACTGACCATGGACAAAATCTCTGCATCACTATGACATGTCCATGTTGGCCATGATGCCCACACTGGAAGGTTGTGGGTTTACCGGAATGAGGGCAAGGAACACCTGGCGCACCCAGGATGGAAAACCACTTAAAGGCATTCTTAAACCACAAAGAATAGCATGAGCGATCTTTGCCTTAAGGGCATATTCCTGCTGCAGATGACTAGCCAGATCCACCCATTTACTTTGGCCCATCCCTTCATTTCCCATAAGGAATATTTTAGTTAATCCCATTTCCCATAAAGGATACTTTTAACTGAATATCTGTAGAAATAATGCTAATGACTGTTTTGCTGTTAATAAACATGTGGGTAAATCTCTGTTTGGGGATTTCAGCTCTGAAGGCTATGAGACCCCTGATTTCCCACTTCACACCTCTATATTTCTGCGTGTGTGTCTTTAATTCCTCTAGTGCCACTTGGTTAGGGTCTCCCCAACTGAACTGGTCTCAGTAAGTGGTGCCCATACATGGGGGTTCGAATCCAGGTGGAAGGGTCACCAGAATGACAGTTGGAGAACGTAGAATTAGGTGGAGGACACCCGAGTACTCTTAAAGCAATCCCCATGGTGAGTAAGAAGGGGAGCTCAGAAGCATCAGGGTAACAATGGGACAAGTGTGGGCTCTGGTTCGTCCCACCTTGGAACCTTTTCACACTGACGATAAGGAGGAAGGAGAGTATAACTAAGTAACAGAAGAGGTTACAGAGCAGGTTTGCTTGCCAGTTAAAGCTAAAGCAGCAAAGGAGGAAGAGATTCATCCCTACCCTTCTGGACCACCTCATTATTATTTTGAAGAAAAACAGAGACCTGACCCTCCAGATCTTTCTTTTCCACAGGACACTGGGTGAAGAGTAGCTGCCCCAGTGACTGTTCAAACAGCACCTCAAGTGACCGTTTTCAGTTCTATTAAGACAGGAATTCAGCAAGCTAGACAAGAGGGTGATTTAGAGGTTTGGCAGTTCCTTGTTAGAATACACCCCCCCAGATCAACAGGGAAATAGTATAGCTACATTTCAACCTCTTCCTTTTAAATTTGGGAAAGCACATTTAGTTGATTATATCAAGGCTTGTGATGGTATTGGAGGTAATCTGCTTAAAGCTACTTTGTTGGCACAGACAATAGCAGGACTGAAAGTGGATAAGGGAAATTCTCTGTTTCCTGGTGCTTGTTTTAACTGTGGGAAGCATGGTCATACTAAAAAAGAATGTAGAAAAAAATCCTCAAGTCAGGCCACCAGATGGGGAGAAAAGAAAACTGCTGAGCCTGAAATATGTCCAAAATGTAAAAAAGAAAACATTGGGCTGATCAGTGTCACTCTAAGTTTGATAAAGACGGGAACCCAATTTTGGGAAATGCCATGAGGGGCCCATCCCGGGTCCCATTCTAAACCGGGGCATTTCCAGCTCAGGCCATTCCCTCACCCCTGTACAATGTTTGTCCCCCACTACAGCTGGTAGTGCTGCAGTAGAGTTATGATGCACAAAAGCTGTGAACCTTCTGACTGGGGAACACCCATAAAAGGTCCCAACAGAAGTCTGTGGACTCTTGCCAGGGAGGATAATAAGATTACTTTTAAGAAGGTCTAGTTTAAGTTTAAAAGGGGTACAAATACATACAGGAGTCATTGATTCTGATTATAATGGGGAAATTCAAATTGGTGTGTCTACTTCTGTTCTCTTGAAGGCAGAGCCAGGATAGAGCATAGCACAGTTCCTGATTTTGTTGTATGTGGGAATGGGAAAAATTGAAATTAAATGAACAGGAGGATTTGGAAGCACACATAAACGATGCAAAGCAGCTTATTGGATAAATCAAATTACTGACAAATGTTCTACCTGTGAAATAACTATTCAGGGAAAGAAATTTAAAGGTTTGGTAGATACAGGAGCAGACATATCAATCATTTCTCCACAGTAGTGGCTGTCCACGTGACCAATTCAACCTGCTCAATTTAAACTAGTTGGAGTTGGTAAAGTCCCTGAAGTATATCAAAGTACTTATAGTTTGCATTGTGAAGGGCCTGATGGACAACCTGGGACTATTCAACCAATTATAACTTCTGTACCTGTGAATTTATGGGGAAGAGATTTATTACAACAATGGGGAGCACAAGTTCTAATTCCAGAACAATTATATAGCCCTCAAAGTCAACATATGATGCATAAAATAGGGTGTGTCCCTGGTATGGGACTAGTAAAACATTTACAAGGTTTGAAAGAATCACTTCAAGCAGAAAGAGAAAGTTCCTGCCAAGGTTTAGGATATCATTTTTGATGGTGGCCATCGTTAAGCCTCAAGAACCTCTACCTTTAGAATCATTAACAGATAAACCAATTTGGATAGAACAATGGTCTCTAAGTAAAGACAAACTGGAGACTGTATAGAAATTAGTTACTGAACAATTAGAAAACGGGCACATATCTCCAACAGTTTCCCCTTGGAATTCTCCAGTTTTCATAATTAAGAAAAAATCAGGGAAATGGAGAATGTTAATTGACTTAAGAGCCATCAATTCAGTTATACAATCTATGGGAGCATTACAGCCAGGATTGCCTTCTCCTGCCGTAATTCCAAAAAATTGGTCTTTAATAGTCATAGATTTAAAAGACTGTTTCTTTACTATCCCCTTAGCTGAACAAAACTGTGAGTGGTTTGCATTTACAATTCCTGCAGTATACCACCTGCATCCTGCTAAGAGTTTTCATTGTTTTACAGATGGGTCTAGTAATGGTAAAGCTTCTTATCCTGGATTAAAATATAAAGTTTTTTAGACACTCTATACTTCAGCTCAGAAAGCACAGCTTGTAGTTGTAATTGAAGTATTGACTGCTTTTGATATGCCTATTAACGTGATTTCTTATTCTTCATACGTGGTTCATTCCACACAGTTAATTGAAAATGCTCAGTTATAATTTCATACAGATGAACAACTGATGACTTTATTTACCCAATTACAAACAGCAGTTAGAAGTAGAATGCACCCTTTTTACATCACTCACATTAGGGCTCATACACCTCTTCCAGGACCTTTGACTGAAGGGAATCAAATGGCTGATCACCTAGTTGCTAATGCTATATCTAATGCTAGACACTTTCACAATTTAACATATGTTAATGCCTCTGGTCTCAAGCGCAGATACAGCATTACCTGGAAAGAAGCTAAGGATATTATTCAGTGATGTCCAACTTGCCAAATGGTACATTGCTCATTTTTTACAGGAGGAGTTAATCCTTGAAGATTGGAATCCAACTCTCTTTGGCAAATAGATGTCACACATATTCCCTCGTTTGGGAGACTAGCTAATGTACATGTATGTGTGGACACCTTTTCTCACTTTATCTGGGCTGCATGCCAATCAGGAGAGTCTTCTGCCTGTGTTAAATGTCACCTTTTGCAATGTTTTGTGGTGATGGGCATTCCAGCTTCTATTAAAACAGATAATGTCCCAAGCTATGCTAGCCAAGCTCTAGCTACATTTTTTTCTATGTGGAATATTAAACACATTACTGTCATCCCATACAATTCTCAAGAACAAGCCATAGTGGAAAGAATGAATCTTTCCCTAAAAAAGCAGTTGCAAAAGCAGAAAGGGGGAAATAGAGAATATGGAACACCACAAATGCAACTGAATCTAGCATTATTAGCTTTAAATTTCTTGAACCTGCCCAAAGGCCAGATGTTATCAGCAGCTGAACAGCATCTACAGAAACCAGCTGCAAAACAGAAGCAGAATGATTGACTTGGTGGAGAAATCCAGTTACAAAAAGTTGGGAAATAGGTAAAATAATAACTTTGGGTAGAGGTTATGTTTGTGTTTCTCCAGGCCAAAATCAACAGCCGATTTGGATACAATCAAGACACCTGAAACCTTATCATGAGCCAGACGCCAAGGAAGAGACTCTGGTAGGAACATGAGAACCCCCCGGTTTCAGTCATGTGAAGACTGATGCTGAGGAGGACCCTAACTGTCATAAGCAAAACCCATCAAACACAGCCAACCACCTGGGGACAGATCAAGAAGCTGTCACAGATGGCAGAAGAAAACCTGAGGAAAGTGGGACAACCAGTCACAACGAATAATTTAATGGTAGCTATGACAGCAGTTGTGACCACTGCTGTGAGTATTCCTTCAATAATGGCTGAAACACAGAACAATTATACTTATTGGGCATATTTATCAATCTTAACTGGTAATAATGTCTGGATGTAATCACTCTATGACACAGTTACACATGCTTTCTGATCTCAGTATTTACCATAATAAATCTGCTCCTATCATTGAGGCATACTGCCCTCAAAAACCTATTTGTAAACAAAATTGAACGTGGCCAGAAAATATAAACTTGTTTAGGAAGACTGCATTGCAGAACAGGGAGAGGTGCTGCACAACGATTCCTATAGAATCGTTGATTGGTCCCCTAAGGGGATGTTTAGCTTGAATTGCACCTCCCAGTCTGTGTGCCACAGCCATGCTATGTTCAGCTGGTCTGAATAAAATGATAAGAAGTATGGCAAGAGTTCCTATTATCTGGAATCATGGCAGTATAGTGGCACCTCAACCTCAAATGATATGGTCCGTTGTAGGAGTTAAACATAAGAATCTGTGAAAACTATTAATCGCTCTTAATAAGATCAAAATTTGTGAAAGAATGAAAAAGCATCTAGAAGGGCACTCTACAAAGTTGTTTTTGGATATTGCAAAATTAAAAGAACAAATATTTAAGGCATCCCAGGCACACGTGACCTTAATGCCAGGAACTGGAGTGCTTGAAGGAGCTGCAAACAAATTAGCAGCTAGTAACACATTAAAATGGATAAAATACTTGGAAGCTCTTTGATTTCAATGATGATTGTGCTTTTAATCTGTTGTTGGTCTTTGTATAGTCTGCAGATGCGGATCCTGACTCTTACGAGAAGTAGTTCACCATGAAAAAGCTGCCTTTGCTTTTATGGATTGGCAAATCAAAGAAGGGGGACATGTTGGGAACAAGCCCCCCAAAATCTGACCATACACTGACCCCAAAACTGGCCATGAACAAAATCTCTGCAGCACTGTGACATGTTCATGTTGGCGATGACGCCCAATGTGTGGCAGGTTGTAGGTTTACTGGAACGAGGGCAAGGAACACCTGGCTTGCCAGGTTGGAAAATCACTTCAAGGTGTTCTTAAACCACAAACAATAGCGTGAGCAAACAAGGGCATGTTCCTGCTGCAGATGACTACCCAGATCCACCCCTTTATTTCATCTCATCCCTTTTTCTCCCATAAGGGATGCTTTTAGCTAATCCTATTTCCCATGAAAGACACTTTTAGTTAATCGAATATCTATAGAAACAATGCTAATGACTGATTTGCTGTTAATAAATATGTGAGTAAAATCTCTATTTGGGACTCTCAGCTCTGAAGACTGTGAGAACCCTGGTTTCCCACTTCACAACTCTATATTTCTGTGTGTGTGCCTTTAATTCCTCTAGCACCACTGGGTTAGGGTCTCCCTGACAGAGCTGGTATTGGCATAGCATGAAATACCAAATATCTCCAAATAAAAACTAGAAAGGTGCTACCTGTGAAACTACTTTTTTATGTGTGGATTTCTCTCAAAGAATTGAACCTTTATTTTCATTGCACAGATTGGAAACCTTTTTGTGTAGAATTGACAAAGGGATATTTGGGAGCCTTTTGAGGTCTATCATGAGAAACCAAATACTGCAGATAAAAATTTGAAGAAAGCAATCTGTGAAACCGCTTTTTGTTGTGTGTATTTGACTCACAGAGTTAAACCTTTATTTTGATTCAGCAGGTTGGAAACACTCTTTTTTTTTTGAAATCTACAAAGGGACATTTGAGAGCCCTTTGAGGCCTAAGGTGAAAAATTGAGTATCCCCAGATAAAAACTAGAAAGAATCTGTCTGTGAAACTGCTTTGTGATGTGTGAATTCATCTCACAGAGTTAAACCTTTCCTTTGTTTCCACAGGTTGGAAGCACTATTTTTGCAGTCTGCAAATGTACATTTTGGACTCCAATGAGGCATACAGTGAAAAACAGAATATCCCTAGGTGAAAACTAGAAAGAAGCTATCTGTGAAGCTGCTTTGTGATGTGTGTATTCGACTCACAGAGTTAAACCTTTCTTTTGATTCAGCACATTGAAAACACTCTTTTTGTAAAATCTGTGAACAGACATTTAAGAGCCCATTGAGGACTATTGTCAAAAACTGAATATCCCCTGATAAAAATTAGAAAGAAGATCTCTATGAAACTGCTTTGTGATGTGTAGATACATCTCACAGAGTTAAATCTTTCCTTTGATTTAGCAGGTTAGGAAAAGATT
Organism: Rhinopithecus roxellana; assembly: GCF_007565055.1. Classification (NCBI taxonomy): domain Eukaryota; kingdom Metazoa; phylum Chordata; class Mammalia; order Primates; family Cercopithecidae; genus Rhinopithecus; species Rhinopithecus roxellana. Next base: position 126,423,931 of record NC_044559.1, on the reverse strand, counting down.
TTTGTAAAATCTGTGGAGAGACATTTTGGGGCCCGCTGAGGCTTATGTTGAAAAACTGAATATCTGCAGATAAAAGCTATAAAGAAGCTTTCTATGAAACTGCTTTTTCATGTGTGGATTACTCTCATGGAGTTAAAACTAAACTACCTTTTGATTCAGCAGGTTGGAAACGGGCTTTTTGTATAATCTGCGAGTAGACAATGCGATCCCATTGAGGCCTATGGTGAAAAACCAAATATTCCCAGATAAAAACTAAAAAGAAGATATATGTGAAACTGCTTTGTGATATGGATTCCTGTCATGGAGTTAAAACTTCCTTTTGATTCAGGAGGTTGGAAATGCTCTTTTTGTATAATCTGTGAGTGGACAATGTAATCCCATTGAGGCCTATGGTGAAAAACCAAATATTTCCAGATAAAAACTAGAAAGAAGATATACGTGAAACTGCTTTGTGATGTGTGGATTCATCTCATAGAGTAACACCTTTATTTTGATTCAGAGGGTTGGAAACACTTTTTGTAGAATCTGCAAAGGTACAATTGGTAGCCCATTGAGGCCTATGGTGAAAAACAGAATATTTCCAGATAAAAACTAAAAATAAGCTATCTGTGAAACTGCATTGTGATCTGTGGATTCGTCTCAAAGAGTTAAACCTATCTTTTAAATCAACAGATTTAAAACTTTCTTTTTTAGAATCTGTGAAGGAACACTTAAAGTTCATTAAGGCCTATGGCGAAACACTGAATATCCAAAAATAAAAAACAGAAAGAAGCTGTCTGTGAAACTACTTTTTTAGGTGTGGATTCATCTCAAAGAGTTGCGCCATTCTTTTGATTCATTATGTTCAAAACACCCTTTTTGTAGAATCTACAAGGGGACACTTTGAATCCCATTGAGGCCTATGGTGAAAAAAAAAATCCCCAGAAAAAAAAAAAAAAAAAAGCTACGAGGAACCTATCTCTGAAACTGCTTTGTGATGTGTGGATTGGTCTCACAGAGTTATACTATTTTTTATTTAGCAGGTTGGAAACACTTTTTTGGTAGAATCTGTGAAGGGACTTTTGGGAGCCGATTGAGGCATATGGTGAAAACCAAAGTATCCCCAGATAAAAACTAGAAAGAGGCTCTCTGTGAAACTACTTTGGGATGTGTGGATTGTTCTCACAGAAGTAAACAGTCTTTTGATTTAGTAGGTTTGAAACACTTTTTTTGTAGAATCTGCAAAGGGACATTTGAGAGCTCACTGAAGCCTATGTAGAAATACCGAATATCCCCAAATAAAAACTAGAAAGAAAGTATCTCTGAAACTGCCATGTTGTGTATGAATTCATCTCACAGTGTTAAGCATTTGATTTCATAGATTGCAAACACTGTTCTTCTAGAATCTGTGAAGGGACATTTGGATTTCTACAGGGGCTATGGTGAAAAACCATCTATCCTCTGATTAAAAAAAAAAAACGGAAACAAGCTGTGAAACTGCTTTTTTATGTGTGGATTCATCTCAAAGAGTTAAACCTTTCCTTTCATTCATTGGATTCAAAACACTCTTTTAATAGAAACTGGGAGGGGCCACTTTGGATCCCATGAGGACCTACAGTGAAAAAAATATCTATCACCAGAAAAACTAGAAGGAACTTACCTGTGAAACAGCTTTGTGATGTGTAGCTTGGTCTCACAGAGTTAAACATTTTTTTTTTTATTCAGCAGGTAGAACACTTTTTTTTTTAGAATCTATGAAGGGACTTTGGAAGTCCATTGTGGCCTATAAGAAAAGACAGAATATCCCCATTTAAAACTAGAAAGAAGCTAACTGTGAAGCTGCCTTGTGATGTGTGAATTCGTCTCACAGAGTAAAACCTTTCTACTGATTCAGACACTCTTGTGCAACCTGTGAAGAAACATTTGGGAGCCCATTGAGACCAATGGCGAAAAACCAAATATCTCCAGATAATACACGGAAAGAAGCTACATGTGAAAATGCTTTGTGATGCGTGAATTCAGTTAATGGTGTTAAATCTTTCTTTTGATTGGGCAGGTTGAAAACTCTCTTTTTGAAGAATCTACAAAGGGATATTTGGGAGCCCACAGAGGCCTCTGATAAAAAATTGAATATCCCCAGATGAAAACTAAAAAAAAGTTCTCTGTGAATCCACTTTGTGATATGTTGATTCATCTCACAGAATTAAACCTTTCTTTTGATTCAGCATGTCAGAAGCACTTTCTTCATAGAATCTGTGAAGGGATATTTGGGAGTCCATTGAGGCCTATGGTGAAAAATGGAATATACCTAGATAAAGCTAGAAAGAAGCTACATCTGAAACTGCTTTGTGATGTGTGGATTTGTCTCAAAGAGTTAAAACTTACTTTTGAGTCAGCAGGTTGGAAACACTTTTTGTAGAATCTGTGAAGGGACATTTGGGAGTCCATTTGACCTATGGTGAAAAAGTAAATACCCCTGATAATAACTAGAAAGAAGCTCTCTGTGAAACTGCTTTGTAATGTGTGGATTGGTCTCACCGAGTTAAACTTTTTTTTTATTCAGCAGGTTGGAAACATTTTTTTTTTGTAGAATCTGCGAAGGGTCTTTTGGTAGCCCATTGAGGCCTATGGTGAAAAACAGAATAGTCCCATATGAAAATTAGAAAGAAATTATCTGTGAAACTTCTTTGTGTTGTGTGGATTCATCTCACAGAGTTAAACATTTCTTTAGATTCAGCCAGTTGGAAACACTCTTTTTGTAGAATCTGCAAAGGGATATTTTGGAGTCCATTTAGGCCTATGGTGAAAAACTGAATATGCCCAGATAAAACCTAGAAAGAAGCTCTCTGTCAAATGGCTTTGTGATGGGCGGATTCAAATCACAGAGTTAAAACTTTCTTTTGATTCAACATGTTGGAAACACTTTTTTTGTAGAATTTGAAAAGAAACATTTAGGAATCTATTCAGGTCTATGTTAAAACACTGAATATCTATGATTAAAAACTAGAAAGAGGCTTTCTGTGAAACCCCTTTATGCTGTTAAGATTCAGCTTACAGAGTTAAATTCTTCTTTTGATTCTGTAATTTGGAAACTTTTTTTTGGTAGAATCTGTAAAGGGACACTTTGGAGCCCATCGAGGTGTATGTTGAAAACCAGAATATCCCCAGGTAAAAACTAGAAATAAGCTCTCTATGAAACTGCTTTGTGATGTGTGGATTCTTCTCACAGAGGAAAACAATTTTTTTTTATTCAGTAGGTTAGAAACACTTTTTTTTGTAGAATCTGCAAACGTACGTTTGGGAGCCCATTGAGGCCTGTGTTGAAATACCAAATGTTCCCAAATAAAAACTAAAAAGAAGTTATCTGTGAATCTGCCTTGTTGTGTGTAGATGCATCTCATAGAGTTTAAACTTTCTTTTGATTCTGGAGATTGCAAACACTGTTTTTGTAGAATCTGTGAAGGGACATTTTGGTTTCCACAGGGGTCTATTGTGAAAAACCAAATATCCACAGATAAAAACTAGAAATAAGCTATCTGTGAAACAGCTTTTCAATGCGTGGGTTCACCTCAAAGGGTGAAACCTTTCTTTTCATTTGTTAGGTTCAAAACACTCCTTTTGTAGAAACTCCGAGGGGCCACTTGGGATCTTATTGAGGCTTATGGTGAAAAACAAATTATCCCCAGAAAACTAGAAAGAAACTATCTGTGAAACTGCTTTGTGATGGCTAGATTGGACTCACAGCCAAACACTTATTTTGATTCAGTAGGTTGGAAACACTCTTTTTTAGAATCTGCAAAGGGACTTTTGGAAGCTCATTGTGGCCTATGGGGAAAAACAAAGTATCCCCACATGAAAACTAGAAGGAAGCTATCTGTGAATCTACTCTGTGACATGTGAATTCCTCTTACAGAGTAAAACTATTCTTTTGATTCAGATACTCTTTTGTAGAATCTGTGAAGGGACATCTGAAAGATCTTTGAGGCCTGTGGTGAAAAACCAAATATCCCCAGATAAAAACTGGAAAGAAGCGACTTGTGAAATTGCTTTGTGATGTGTGGATTCTGCTCAGAGAGTTAAACCTTTCTTTTGATTAGACAGGTTGAAAACACTCTTTTTGAAGAATCTGCCAAGGGATATTTGTGAGGCCATGGAGGTCTATGGTGAAAAATTGAATATTATCAAATAAAAACTTGAAAAAAGCTCTCTGAAATTGCTTTGTGATATCTTGATTCATCTCACAGAGTTAAACCTTTCATTTGATTCAGCAGGTTGGAAGCACTCTTTTCATAGAAGATGTGAAGAGATATTTGGGAGCCGACTGAAGCCTGTGGTGAAAAACAGAATAACTCCAGATAAAGCTAGAAAGAAGCTACATCTTAAACTACTTTGTGATATGTGCATTCGTATCAAAGAGTTAAATCTTTCTTTTGATTCAGCAGATTAGAAACACTCATTATGTAGAATATGTGAAGAAACATTTGGGAGCCTATAGAAGCCTATGGTGAGAAACAGAACCTCACCAGAAAAAAACTAGAGAGAAGCTATCTGTAATTCTGCTTTGTGATATCTGGATTAATCTCATAGACTTAAACCTTTCTTTTGATTCAGCAGGTTAAAAATACTCTTTTTGTAGCTTTCATCTCACTGAGTTAAAAGTTTCTTTTATTCAGCATGTTGAAAACACTCTTTTTGTAGAATCTGTGAAGGGATATTTGGGAGTCCATCTAGGCCTATGGTGAAAAAACGAATATCCCCAGACAATAGCTAGAAAGAAACTTTCTGTGAAGCTGCTTTGTTATGTGTGGATTCCTCTCACAAAGTTAAACCTTTGTTTTTCTTCAACAGGTTGGAAATACTCTTTTTGTAAAATCTGCAAAGAAATATTTGGAAGCTCATTGTGGCCTATGGTGAAAAACTGAATATCCCCACAGAAAAACTAGAAAGAAGCTACCTGTGAAACTACTTTGTATTGTGTAGATTCATCTCACAGAGTTAAATTTTTGTTTTGATTCATCACTTTGGACACACTCCTCTGGTAGGATCTTCAGAGGAACATTTGAGAGCCCATTGAGGCCTCTGGTGAAAAACCAAATATCCCTGGATGAAAACTAGAAGAAACTCTCTGTGAAGTTGCTTTATGATGTGTGGATTCCTTTTACAGATTTAAACCTTACTTTTCATTGAGCAGGTTGGACACATTCTTCTTGTAGCATCTGTGAAGGGACATATGGGAGCCCATTGAGGCCTAGGGTGAAAAAGCAAATATCCCCAGATTAAACTAGAAAGAAACTGTCTGTGAAACTGCTTCTTAATGTGTATATTCATCTCATTGAGTTAAATCTTTCTTTTGATTCAACATACTGAAAACACTCTTTTTGTAGTATCTGTGAAGACACAATTTGGAGCTCATTGAGGCCTATGATGAAAAACTGAATACTCCAGATAAAAACTAGAAAGAAGATCTCCGTGAAACTGCTTTGTGATGCCTGGATTAATGTTACAGTGTTAAATATTTCTTTTGATTTAACAGGTTGGAAACACTCTTGTAGAATCTGCAAATGGGCATTTGAAAGCCTATTGAGGTCTATCATGAAAAACCGAACATCCGCAGACTGAAACTAGAAAGAAGCTATCTGTGAAACTACTTTGTGATGTGTGGATTCATCTCAAGGAGTTAAGCCTTTCTTTCGATTCTGTAGGTTGGAAACAGTCTTTTTGTACAATATGAAAAGGACATTTAAGAGACCATTGAGGCTGGGTGCGGTGGCTCATACCTGTAATTTCAGCACTTTGGGAGGCTGAGGCAGGTGGATCACAAGGTCAGGAGATCGAGGTCATCCTCACTAACATGGTGAAACCCCATCTGTACTAAAAATACAAAAAATTAACCTGGTGTCGTGGTGAGCACCTGTAGTCCCAGCTACTCGGAAGGCTGAGGTAGGAGAATGGCATTAACCTGGGAGGTGGAGCTTGCAGTGAGCTGAGATCATGCCACTGGGTGACAAAGCAGGACTCTGTCTCAAAAAAAAAAAAAAAAAGAAAAGAAAAAAGAGTCCATCGAGGCTTATGGTGAAAAATAGAATATCCCCAGATAAAAACTAGAAAGAAGCTATCTGTGAAACTACTTTGTGATGTGTAGATTCATTTCATAGAAGTAAAAGTTTCTTTTGATCCAGCAGATGGGAAACCATCTTTTGGTTGAATGTGTGAAGTGACATTCGAGAGGCCATTGAGGCCTATTTTGAAAAACTGAATAACCCCAAATACAAACTAAAAAGTAGCTCTGTGTAAAATTGCTTTGTGATGAGTCCATTCATCTCATTGGGAACACTCATTTAGTAGAATAGGGGTATTTGCAGAGGGGTATTTGGGAGCCCATTATAACCTATATTGAAAAATGGAATACCCCAGATACAAATTAGAAAGAAGCTCTCTCTGAAACTGTTTTATGATGTGTTGAGTCATCTTATTGGAAACACTCTTTTTATAGAGTCTGTGAAGGGACATTTGAGAGTCCATTGAGGCCTATGGTGAAACATTGAATATCAACAGATGAAAACTAGAGAGAAGCTCCTTCTTAAACTGTTTTGTGATGTTTTGATTTATCTCACAGAGTTAAATCCATCTTTTAATTCAGAAAGTTGGAATCACTCTTTTTGTAGAATCTGCAAAGAAATGTTTGGGAGCCCATTGAGGCCTATGGTGAATAACCGAATATCCCCAGATAAAAACTACAAAGAAGCTATCTGTGAAACTGCTTTGTGATGAGTGGATTTATCTCACAGTGTTAAACATTTATTTTGACTCAGCTGGTGGGAAACACTCTTTGTAGATTCTGCAAAGGGACATTTGGGAGACCACTGAGGCCTACGTTAAAAAACCAAATATCCTCATATAAAAACGAGAAAAAGCTACCTGTGAAACTGCTTTGTGATGTGTGGACTCATGTCACAGAGTAAAGCCACTGTTCTGATTCATCAGATTGCAAACACTCTTTTTTGTAGAGTCTGCATAAAGACATTTAGGACCCCATCGAGGCCTACGGTGAAAAACAGAATATCCCCAGATAAAAACCATAAAGAAACTACCTGTGAAATTGCTTTGTGATGTGTGGATTCATCGCACAGAGTTAAACCTTCCTTTTGATTCAGCAGGTTGGAAATGCTGTTTTTGTAGAATCTGCGAATGGACATTTTGGTTCCCTTTGTCACCTATGGTGAAAAACCGAATATCCCAAGATAAAATATAGAAAGAAGTTCTCTGTGAAACTGATTTGTGATGTGCGGTTTCATTTCACACAGTTAAACTTGATTTAGCCAGTTGGAAGCACTGTTAGTAGAATCTGCAAAGAGAAATTTGAGAGCCCACTGAGGCCTGTGGTGAAAAGCCAATTGTCCCCAGATTAAAACGATAAGGAAGCTCTCTATGAATGGATTTCTAATTTATGGACTCATCTCACTGAGTCAAACCTTTCTTTTGATTCAGCAGGTCAAACACAGTCTTTATTTAGAATCTGTGAAGGGAAATTTGGGAGGCCTTTGAGGCCTGTGATGAAAAACCAAATAACACCACATGCAAACGACAAAAAACTCTCTGTGAAACTGCTTTACAATGTATTGATTCATCTCATTCAAAACACTCTTTCTGTAGAACCTGTGAAGGGACATTTGGGAGCCCATTAACACCTATGGTAAAAAAAACAGAATATCACCTGATTCAAACTAGAAATAAGCTCTTTGTAATGTAATGAAATAAGCTCTCACCTCATTGGAAACACTCTTATTGTAGAATCTGCAAAGGGTCATTTGGGAGGCCATTGAGGGCAATGTTGAAAAACTGAATATCCCCAGATACAAACTAGAAGGAAACTCTCTGTGAAAATTCATTGTGATGTGTTGATTTATCTCATTGAAAACACTCTTTTTGTAGTATCTGTGAAGGGATATTTAGGAGCCCATTGAAGCCTATGGTGAAAAAATATCCCCAGACGAAAACTAGAAAGAAGTTCTCTGTGAAACAGCTTTGTGATGTGGGGATTTATCTCACAGAGGCAAATCTATCTTTTGTTTCAGCAAGTTGGAAACACTCTTTTTGTAGGATCTGCTAAGGGAGATTTGGAAGCCCAGTGAAGTTTATAGTGTAAAACAGAATATCCCTAGATAAAACATAGAAAGATTCTCTCTTGAAATTGCTTTTTAATGTGTGTATTTATCTCTCAGAGTTAAATTTTTATTTTGACTCAGCAGTTTGGAAACACTCTTTTTGTATAATCTGCAAAAAGACATTTGGGAGCTCCTTGGGGCCTATGGTGAAAAACCGAATATCCCCAGATAAAAAGGAGAAAGAAGCTCTCTGAAACTGCTTGTGATGTGTGGACACATCTCACATTGTTAAACCTTTCCTCTGATTCAGGAGGTTGGAAATACTTTTTTTGTAGGATCTGTGAAGGGACATTTGGAAGTCCATTGAGGTCTATTGTGAAAAACAAAATATTCCCAGATAAAAATTAGAAAGAAGTTATCTGTGAATCTGCTTTGTGACATGTGGGATCATCTCACAGAGGTAAATTTTTCTTTTGATTCAGCAGGTTGGAAATTCTTTTTTGTAGAATCTGCGAATGGACATTTGGAAGAGCATTGAGGTCTATGATGAATTGTCAAATATCCCCAGATACAAACTAGAAAGAAACTCTCTTTGAAACGGCTATGTGACGCATTGAATCATCTCATTGGAAACACTCTTTCTGTAGAATCAATGAAAGGACATTTCGAGCACATTGAGGCCTATGGTGAAAAACCAAATATTTCCAGATAAAATCTAAAAGTAAGCTGTCTAGGAAACTGCTTTGTGGCATGTGGATTCATCTCATAGTGTTAAACCTTTCTTTGGATTCAGCAAATTGGAAACACTATTTTTATAGGAACTACAAAGGAACATTAGGGAGCCCATTGTGGCCTCAGTGAAAAACAGAAAAACCCCAAATAAAAACTAGAAAGAACCTCTCTGTGAAACTGCTTTGTGACGTGTGTATTTGTCTCCCAGAGGTAAACTTTTCCTTTGATTCAAAAGTTTGGAAACACTTTCTTTTTAGAATCTGCAAAGAAACATTTGGGAGCCCACTAAAATCTATGGTGATAAACAGAATATCCCCATATAAAAGCTAGAAAGAAGCTATCTGTAAAACTGCCTTGTGATGTGTGAATTCATCTCATAAACCTTCCTTTCAATGGAGCAGGTTGGAAAAAGTATTTTTGTGGAACCTACAAAGGGACATTTGGGAGCCCATTGAGGCCTATGGTGAAAAACCAAATATCCCTGAATAAAAAGTAAAAAGAAACTCTTTGTGAAACTGCTTCATCATGTGTGGATTCATCTCACAGGGTTAATTTTTTTTTTTTTTTTTTTTTGATTCAGCAGGTTGGAAACACTCTTTTTGTAGAATCTGCAAAGGGACATTTGGAAGCTCACTGAGGCCTATGGTGAAAAACTGAATATCTCCAGATAAAAACTAGAAAGAAGCACTCTCTGAAACTGTTTTTTGATTTGTGGATTCATCTCACAGAGTTAAACCTTTCTTTTGACTCAGAAGGTTGGAAACACTATTTTTGTCGAATCTGTGATGAGACATTTGGAAACCCATTGAGGCCTATGGTGGAAAATGAAATATCACAAGATGAAAACTAGAAAGGAGCTCTCTGTGAAATGGCTTTGTTACATGGGGATACATCTCACAGAGTTAAAACTTTCTTTTAATTTATGAGGTTAAAAACACTGTTTTTTTAGAATCTGTGAAGGGATATTTTGGAGCCCATTGAGGCCTATAGTGGAAAACCAAATATCCCCAGAAAAAAACTAGAATGAAGCTATCTGTGAAACTGCTTTGTGATGTATGGATTCATCTCACAGATTTAAACCTTTCTTTTGATACAGAAGGTTGAAAACACTCTTTTTGTAGAATCTGCAAAGGGACATTTGGGAACCAATGGTGAAAAATTGAATATCCCCTGAAGAAAACAAGAAAGAAGCTCTCTGTGAATTGATTGTGTTGCATGGATTCATCTCACTGAGTAAAACCTTTCTCGTTGGAAACACTCTTTCTGTAGAATCTCTGAAGGTACATTTAAGAGTCCATTGAGGCCTACAGTGTAAAATGGACTATCTCCATTTAAAAAATAGAAGCTCTCTGTGAAATTGCTTTGCCATGTATGGATTCATCTCAAAGAGTTACATGTTTCTTTAAATTCAGCAAGTTGGAAACATTCTTTTTGTAGTATCCATTAAGGGAGGGATATTTGGGAACTTACTAATGCCTATGTTGAAAAATGTAATATCCACAGCTAAAAACTAGAAAGAATGTATCTGTGAAACTGTTTTGTGATGTATAAATACATCTCACAGAGTTTAGCCTCTCTTTTAATTCCACCTGTTGAAAACACTCTTTTTGTAGTAATTTTCTTTCTAGCAGTTTCACAGATAGCTTCATTCTAGTTTTATCTAGGGATGTTTGGTTTTTCACCACCACCTCATTGGGCACCAAAATGTCCCTCCACATATTGTACAAAAGGAGTGTCTTGAACCTGCTGAATCAAAAGAAAGATTTAACTCTGTGAGGTGAATCCACACATTACAAAGTAGTTTCACAGATAGTTTCTTTTTACTTTTTTTCTAGGGCTATTTATTTATTTATTTATTTATTTTTGCCATAAGCCTAAATGAACTCTCGCAAGTCCCATAACAGATCTGCAAAAACAAGTTTTCCAGCCTGCTGAATCAAAAGAAAGGTTTAACTCTTGGGATGAATCTACTCATCACATAGCAGTTTCACATTAAAGATTTTTCTAATTTTTATATGAACATGTTTGGTTTTTCAACATAGGCCTATAAGGACTCCCAAATGTCCCTTCACAGATTCTTCAAACACTGTGTTTCCAACCTGCTGAATCAAAAGGAAACTTTAACTCTGTGAGATGAATTCATGCATCACAGAACAGTTTCACAAAGAGCTTCTTTCTATTTTTTTATCTGTGGATGTTCGGTTTTTCACCATCATCCTCAATGGGTTCCAAAATATCCCTTTGCAGATTTTACGAAAACAGATTTCTAACACGCCAAATCCGAAAAAAGATTTCACTCTGTGAGAGGAATCCTACAAAAAGAGTTTTTACTGCTAAATCTAAAAAAATGTTTAACTGTGAGATGAATCCACATATCACAAAGCAGTTTCACAGATAGCTTCTTTCTAGTTTTTAATTGGGGATATTCATTTTTTTTCCCAAAGGCTTCAATAGACTTTTATAGGTCCCTTCACAGATTCTACAAAAAGAGGGCTTCCAAAGTGTTGAGTCAAAAAAAAAAAAAAAAAAAAGGTTTACTTCTTGAAATGAATCTATCCATCACAAAACAGTTTCACAGATAGCTTCTTTCCAGTTTTTATATAAGGATATTTGGTTTTTACCATAGGCACATATCACATAACCTTTTGACAGATTGTTTTATCCTACTTCATATTTAGGGATATTTGGTTTTTCACCATAGAAGTCAATAGGCTCCCAAAAGTCCCTTCATAGATTCTACAAAAATACAAAAAGAGCATTTCCAACCTGCTGAATCAAAACAAAGAGTTAACTCTGTGAGATGAATCCACATATCACAAAACAGTTCCACAGATAGCTTCTTTCTATGTTTTTTCTGAATATGTTCAATTTTTCACCACAGGCCTCACACGGCTCCTGAATGTTCCTTCACAAATTCTACAAGAAGAGTGTTTCCAACCTGCTGAATCAAAAAAAAAAAAAAAAAAGGTTAAATTCTTGAAATGAATACACCCACCACATAACTGTTTCACAGATAGCTTATTTCTAGTTGTTATCTGTGGATATTCAGTTTTTCACCCTAGGCCACGATAAGCTCCCAAATATTTCTTCACAGATTCTAGGAAAATGTATTTCCAACCTGCTGAATCAAAAGAAAGATTTAATTCTGTGGGATGAACCCACACATCAGAAAGCAGTTTCACACATAGCTTCTTTGTAGCTTTTATCTGGGTATCTCTTGTTTTTCACCATTGGCCTCAAGTGGCTTCTGAATGTTCCTTCACAGATCCTTCAGAAAAAGTGTTTTTAATGTACTGAATCAAAAGAGATTTACTTCTGTGAGATCAATCAACACATTACAAATTAGTTTCCCAGATAGCTTCTTTTCCGTTTTTATCTGGGGATATTTGGTTTTTCAACATAAGCTTAAATAGGCTCCCAAATGTCCCTTCACAGATTCTATAAAAAGACCCAATCCAACATGTTGAATCAAAAGAAAGTTTTAACTCTGTTAGATGAATCCACGCATCACAAAGCAGTTTCACTAATATCTTCTTTCCAGTTTTTATCTTGGATATTCTATTTTTCACCATAGGCCTCAATAGAATCCCAAATATTCTACAAAAAGAAGGCTTCAAACTTGTTGAATCAAAAGAAAATTTTACCTCTTTGAGATGAATCCACACATCACAAAGCAGTTTCCCAAATAGCTTCTTCCTATTTTTTTTTTTTGGGGGGGGGGATATTCCTTTTTTAACAATAGGCCTCTAAGTGCTCCCAAATGTCCTTTAGTAATTTCTACAAAAAGAGTGTTTTCAACATGCTGAAACAAAAGAAAGGTTTAATTCTATGAGATGAATACACACATCCCAAAGCAGTTTCACAGATACCTCTTTCTAGTTTTTATCTGGTGATGTTCGTTTTCACACCATAGGCTTCAATGTACTCCCAAATGTCTCTTTGCAGATTCTACAAAAAAGAAAGTGTTTCCATCCTGCTGAAACATAAAAAATGTTTACCTCTGTTAGGTAAATCCACACTTCACAATGCAGTTTCGCAGGTAACTTGTTTCTAGTTTATATCTGGAACTATTTGGTTTTTCACCTTAGGCCTTAGTGAGCTCCAAAATGTCCCTTCACAGGTTCTACACAATGAGTGTTTCCAACCTACTGAATCAAAAGAAAGGTTTAGCTCTGTTAGATGCATCAACACATCTCAAAACAGTTTCATAGATTGCTCCTTTCTTGATTTTATCTGGGAGTATTCGGTTTTTCATTGTATGCCTCAAAGGGCTCCCAAATATCCCTTCACAGATTCTACAAAAAGAGAGCTTCTAATCTGCTGAATCAAAAGAAATGTTTAACACCTTGAGATGAATTTATACTTCACAAAGGAGTTTTGTTTGTTTGTTTGTGTTTCTCTGGTTTTTATCTGGGGATATTCTGTTTTTCATCACAGGCATCAATGGGCTCAAATGTCCTTTCACAGACTGTACAAAATGAGTGTTTCCAACCTGCTGAATCAAATGACAAATTTAACCCTGTGAGATGAATTCAGACATCACAAAGCAGTTTCACAGATCGTTTCTTTCTGGATATTATCTTGGGATATTCGTTTTTCCACTATAAGCCTCAATGTGGTCCCAAATGTTTCTTCACAGAATCTACCAAAAAAAAAAGTTTTCACCCTCTTGAATCAGAAGAAAGGTTTAACTCTGTGAGATAAATCCACACATCAGAAAGCAGTTTCACAGATAGCTTCTTTCTTGTTTTTATCTGAGAATATTTGGTTTTTTCATCATAAGCCTAAATGGTCTCCCAAATATCCCTTTGCAAATACTACAAAAAGAGTGTTTTCAACATGCTGAAAAACAGACAGTTTTGACTCAGTGAGATGAAACCTACAAAAAGAGTGTTTTTAATCTGATGAATCTAAAGAAAAGTTTAAGTCTGTGAGATTAATCCACACATCACAAAGCGGATTTAGAGATAGCTCCTCTAGATTTTATCTGGTGAGGTTCGGTTTCTCAACATAGGATTTGAGAGGCTCCCAAATGTCTCTAGGAATATTCTACAAAATGAGCATTTCCAACCTGCTGAAACATAAGAAAGGGTTACCTCGTTTAGATAAATCCACACATCACAAAGCAGTTTAACAGGTAGCTTCTTTCTAGTTTATATCTGGGAAAATTTGGTTTTTCACCTTAGGTCTCCATGGGCTCCCAAATGTTCCTTTGCAGATTCTATAAAAACAATATTTCCAGCCTTCTGAATCAAAAGAAAGGTTTAAATCTGTGAGATTAATCCAGACATCACAATGCAATTTTACAGATAGCTTTTTTCTAGCTTTTATCTGGGAATATTCGGTTTTTCACCATAGGTTTTAATGGGCTCCCAAATGTCCCTTTGCAGATGCTACACAAGGAGTATTTTCAACCTGTTGAATCAAAAAGCAGGTTTACGTCTGTGAAATGAATCCAAACATCACAAAGTACTTTCAAAAATAGCCTCTTTTCAGTTTTTATCTGAAAATATTCAGCTTTTTACTATAGGCCTCAATTGGCTCCAAAATGTCCCTTCGCAGATACTACAAAAAGAATGTTTTCTACCTGCTGAATAAGAAGAATTGTTTACGTCTCTGAAATGAATCTACACATCACAAACAGTTTCACAAATAGCTTCTTTCTAGTTTTTATCTGGGGATATTCTGTTTTTTACCTAATACCACCATGGGCTCCTGAATATCCCTTTGCAAATTGCACAGAAAGAGTGTTATCAATCTGCTGAATCAAAAGAAAGGTTTAGCTTTGTGAGATGAACTCAAACATCACAAAGCAGTTTCACAGATAGCATCTTTCTAACTTTTATCTGGGGATATTCCGTTTCTCACCATAGGCCTCAATGGACTTTCTATCGTACCATTGCAGATTCTACAGAAAGAGTGTTTACAACCTGCTGAATCAAAAGAAAGTTTTAACTCTGAGAGACGAATCCACACATTATAAATCAGTTTCACAGATAGCTTCCTTTCAGTTTTTATCTGGGGTTATTCTGTTTCTCACCATAGGCCTCAAAGGGCTCCCAAACGTAGCTTCACAGATTCTACAAAGACAGTGTTTCCAATGTACTGAATCAAAAGCAAGGTTTAACTTTGTGAGATGAATCCACACTTCACAAGGTGAATCCACACTTTCACACGATGTCTGAAAGCAGTTTCCCACGTAATTTCTTTCCAGATTTTATCTGGAGATATTCGGTTTCTCACCATAGACCTCCAAGGGCTCAAAAATGTCCCTTAGCAGATACTACAGAAAGAGTATTTCTAACCTACTGAATCAAAAGAAATATTTTACTCTTTCAGATGAATTTACACATCACAAAGGAGTTTCCCAGATAGCTTCTTTCTAGTGTTCATCTTGGGATATTTTGTTTTTCACCATCGGCCTCAATGCACTTCAAATCTATCTTCACAGACTGTACAGAAAGATAGTTTCCAACGTGCTGAATCAAATGAAAAAATTAACTCAGTGAGATGAATCCACATATCACAAAGCAGTTTAACTGGCAGCTTCTTTCTAGTTTTTATCTTGGGATATTCTTTTTTTTTTTTTAATAGCCTTCAATGGGGTCCTGAATGTCCCTTCACCAAATCTAAAAATAGTGTTTCCACCCTGCTGAATCAAAAGAATGGTTTAACTCTGTGAGATGAAACTTACAAAAAGAGTGTTTTTAACTTGCTGAATCAAACTCTGTGAGATGAATCCATGCATCACAAAGCAGTTTCACAGATACCTCCTTTCTAGTTTTTATCTGGTGATATTTGGTTTCTCACCATAGGCTTCAAAGGGCTTCCTAATGTCTCTTCACATATTGTACAAAATGAGTGTCTCCAACCTGCTGAATCATAAGAAAGCTTTACATCATTTAGATGAATCGACACATCACAAAGCAGTTTCATGGGTAGATTCTTTCTGGTTTATATCTGGAGATATTCTGTTTTTCACCTTAGACTTCAATGTGCTACAAAACGTTCCTTTGCAGATTCTACAAACAAAAAAGTGTTTCCAAACTCCTGAATCAAAAGAAAGATTTAACTCTGAGAGATTAATGAATATCTGGGGATATTCTATTTTTCACCATAGGCCTCAATGTGTTCCCAAATGTCCCTTTGCAGATTTTACTAAAAGAGTTTTATGAACCTAGTGAATTAAAAGACAGGTTGAACTCTGTGAGATGAATACACACATCCCAAAGCAGTTGTACGGATATCTTCTTTGTAATTTTTATTGGGATATTTAATTTTTCACCATAGGCCTCAATGGGCTCCCGAATGTCCCATTGCAGATTCTACAAAGAGTATTTCCAACCTGCTGAATCAAAAGGAATTTATAACCCTGTGAGATGAATGCCCACATCACAAAGCAGTTTCACAGGTGCCTTCTTTGTAGTTTCTATCTAGGGATATTCGGTTTTTCAACATAGGCCTCAAAGGGCTCCAGAATGTCCCTTTGCAGATACTACAAAAAGACTTTTTCCAACCTGCAGAATCAAAAGAAATTTTTAACTCTGTGACCTGAATCCACATATCGTAAAGCAGTATCACAGATAGCTTCTTTCTAGATATTTATCTGGGGAGATGTAATTTTTCAACCTAGGTGCCAATGGGCTCCCAAATGTCCTCTGGTGGATTCTACAAAAAGAGTTTTTCCAAACTGCTAAGTCAAAACAAAGGTTTAACTCTGTGAGATGAATCCACACAACACAAAACATTTTAGCAGATAGCTTCTTTCTTGTTTTTATCTGGAGATACTAAGTTTTTCACCATTTGCCTCATGGGCTCTGGAATGTTGCTTCACTGATTCTACAAAAAGAATGTTTTTAACCTGCTGAATCAAAAGGAAGGTTTAATTCATCGAGATAAATCCACACATCACAAACCAGTTTCACAGATACCTTCTTTCTAGTTTTTATCTGGAGTTATTCAGGTTTCAAGATAAACATCAATGGGCTCCCGAAAGTCCCTTTGCAGATTCTACACAGAGTGTATCCAAAATGCTTAATTAAAAGAAAGGTTTAACCCTCTGTGATGAATCCACACATCACAAAGTAGTTTTACAGATAGTTTCTTTCTAGATTTTATCTCTGGATATTCAGATTTTCACCATAGGCCTCAATTGGCTTCCAATTGTCCCTTTGCAGATTTTACAAAAAGAGTTTTTTTCTCCCTGTTGAATCAAAAGAATCGCTTAACTCTGTGACATAAATCCACCCATTGCAAAGCAGTTTTGCAGATGGCTTTTTTCTAGTTTTTATCTGGGGAGATTCCATTTTTAGTCATAGGCCTCAATAGGCTTCCAATTGTCCTTTTGCAGATTCTACAAAAAAAAGTGTTTCAAAATTGCTGAATTAAAAGAAGGGTTAAACTTGTGAGATTAATCCACATATCATAAAGGTGTTTCACAGACACTTTCTTTGTAGCTTTTATCTATGGATATTTGTTTTTTCACCACAGGCCTTAATAGGATCTTAAACGTTCCTTTGCAGATTCTACAAGAAGAGTGTTCAAAATCTGCTGAAGATAAAGACGTATTTAAATCTGTGAGATGAATCCATACATCACAAAGCAATTTCATATATAGCTTCTTTCTAACTTTTATCTGGGGATACATGGTTTTTCACCACAGGCCTCAATAGACTCCCAAATGTCCCTTTGCAGATTCTACAAAAACAGAGTTTCAAAACTGCTGAATCAACAGAAAAATTTACCTCTGTGAGGTGAACCCGCACATCACAAAGCAATTTAATAGATAGCTTCTTTCTGGTTTTTATGCTGAATAAAATGAAAGGTTTAACCTTGTAAGATGAATCCACACATCAGAAAGCAGTTTCACAGTTTGCTTCTTTTTAGTTTTTATCTGGGGATATTCAATTTTTCACCATAGACCTCAAAGGCTTTCGAATATCTTTTTGCAGATTCTACAAAAAAAGTGTTTCCAACTTGCTGAATCAGAAGACGGGTTTAACTCTTTGAGATGAATCCACTCAAGACAAATCAGTGTCACTGATATTTTTTTCTTGTGATATTCTGTTTTTCAGCACAGGCCTCAAATGAGCTCCTAAATGTCCTTTTGTAGATTCTAGACAAAAAGTGTTTCTAACCTACTGAATCAAAAGAAACGTTTACCTCTGTGAGATGTATCAACACATCACAGCAACTTCAGAGATAGCTTCTTTTATAATTTTATCTAAGGCTATTTGGCTTTTCAACATAGGCCTGAATGAGCTTCACAAAGTCCTGTCACAGATTCCGCAAAAAGAGTGTTTCCAAACTTCTGAATCAAAAGATATGTTTAACACTGTGAGATCACACATCAAAAAGCAGTTGCACAGATAATTTATTTCTAGATTTAATGCAGAAATTCCATTTTTAACCATAGGCCTTAAGGGGTTCTTGAATGTCCCATCACAGATTCTACAAAAAAAAAAGTGATTCCTACCTGCCGAATCAAAAGAAATATTTAACCCTGTGAGATGAATCCACCCATCAAACCTGAAGGTCCCATTGCACATTCTACAAAAAGAGTGTTTCCAACCTGCTGAAACAAAAGTCAGATTTAACTCAATGAGATGAATACACACATCACAAAGCAGTTTCACAGATAACTTCTTTCTAGATTTATCTGGGAATATTCTGTTTTTAACCATAGGCCTACATGTGCTCTTGAATTTCCATTCACAGATTTACAAAACCAGTTTTTGCTACCTGCTAAATCAATAGACAGGTTTAAATTTTTGAGATAAATCCACACATCACAAAGCAATTACAGAGACAGCTCCTTTCTAGTTTTTATCTGGGGATATTCAGATTTTCACCACAGGTTTCAATGGGCTCCTGAATGTCACTTTGAGATTTCTACAAAGGAGTGTTTCGTACCAGCTAAATCTAAAGGAAATTTGAATTCTGTAAGATGAATCCATACATCACAAGGCAGTTTCACACATAGCTTCTTTCTAGTTTTTGTCTGGGGATATTTGGATTTTCACTGTAGGCAACAATGGGCTCCCAAATGTTCCTTCACAGATTCAACAAAAAGTGTTCCCTACATGCTGGCTCAAAAGAAAGGTTTAACTCTGTGAGATGAATCCACACATCACAAAGCAGTTTCACAGATAGTTTCTTTCTAATTCTTATCTTGGGATAGTCAATGTTTCACCATAGGCCTCCAATTGCTCCCAAATGTCCCTTCTCAGATTCTACAAAAAGAGTGTTTCCAACCTGCTAAATCAAAAGAAAGGTTTAACTCTGTAAGATGAATCCACAAATCACAAAACAGTTTCACGGGCATTTTTGTGTGTTTGTTTTTATCAGGGATATTTGGTTTTCCATCATAAACATCAATGGGGTCCTGAGTGTCCCTTTGCAGATTATACAAAATGAGTGTTCTGAACCATCTAAATAAGAAAAAGGTTTAACTCTGTGAGATGAGACCAAACATCACAAAGCAGTTTCACAGATTTCTTCTTTCTATTATTTATCTGAGAATATATGGTATTCACAATAGGCCTCAATAATCTCTTGAATGTCCCTTCACAGAGTCTGCAAAAAGAGTGTTTCCAACCTGATGAATCAAAGGAAAGGTTTAATTCTGTGAGAAGAATTCAGACATCACAAAGAAGCTTCACAGATTGCTTCTTTCTAGTATTTATTTGGGGATATTTTGCTTTTTACTGTAGGCCTCAATGAGATCCCAAATGCTTTTCACAGAATCTAAAAAAACAGTGTTTCCAACTGATGAATAAAAAGAAAGTTTTAATTCTGTGAGAAGAATTCAGACATTACAAAGCAGTTTCAGAGATTTCTTCTTTCTGATATTTATTTGGGGATATTTGTTTTTTCATCAGGGGCATCATTGGGCTTAGAAATGTCCCTTTGCAGATTCTACAAAAAGAGTGTTTCCAACCTGCTGAATCTAAAGAAAGGTTTAACTCTTTGAGATGAATCCACACATCACAAAGCAGTTTCACATATAGCTCCTTTCTAGTTTTCATCTTGGGATATTCAGTTTTTCAGCATAGGTGTCAATGGGCTCTTGAAAATCCTTTTGTAGATTCTAAAAAAATAGTGTTTACAACCTGCCGAATCAAAAGAATGTTTTACTCTTTGAGATGAATCCACACATCACAAAGCAGTTTCACAGACAATTCTTTTCAGTTTTTATCTGGGGTATTGAGTTTTTCAACATGTGCCACAATGAACTCTCAAAAGTCCGTTCACAGATTACATAAAAAGAGTGTTTCCTACCTGCTGAATCCAAAAAAATGTTAATATCTGTGAGATGAATCAACACATCAAAATGCAGCCTTACAAATAGCTTCCTTCTAGTTTTTATCTGGAAATATTCAGTTTTTCAAAAAATGCCTAAATGGGCTCTAGAATGTCCCTCCACAGATTCTACTAAATGAGTGTTTCTAACCTGCTGAATCAAAAGAAAGTTTTACCTATGTGAGATGAATCCACACATCAAAAAGTTTTTTCACAGATAGCTTTTCTCTTGCTTTTATCTGGAAATATTTGTTTTCTCACCATAGACCTCAATGGGCTCCCGAATGTCCCCTTGCAGATTCTACAAAAAGAGTGTTTCCAACCTACTGAATCAAAAGGAAGATTTACCTCTGTGAGATGAATCCCCATATAACTAAGTAGTTTCACAGAAAGCATCTTTCTAGTTTTTATCTGAGGATATTTGGCTTTTCACCATCAGCCTAAATGGGCTTTGAAATGTCCCTTCACAGATTCTACAAAATACTGTCTCCAGCCTGATGAATCAATGAAAGTTTTAACTCTGTGAGATGAATCCACACATCACCAAGCAGTTTCACAGATAGCTTATTTCTACTTTTTATCTGGAGATATTTGGTTTTTCACCAAAGGTTTAGCTCTGTGAAATGAATCTATTTATCACAAAGCAGTTTCACAGATAATTTTTTTTTAGTTTTTATCTGGGGATATTTGGTTTTTCACCAAAGGCTTCAGTGGGTTCTAAAATGTCCCTTCACAGATTCTACTAAATGAAGGTTTCCAACCTGATAAATCAAAAGAAAGGTTTACCTCTGTGAGATGAATCCAAACAGCACATAGCAGTTTCGTAGATATCTTCTTTCTGTTTTTATCTGGGGATATTTTGTTTTTCAACATGGGCCACAATAAGCTCCAGAACATTTCTTCTTAGATTATACAAAAGTGTGTTTCCAACCTGCTGAATCAAAAGAAAGGCTTATATCTGTGGATTGAATCCACACATCACAAAGCAGTATCACAGATAGCTTCTTTTTAGTTTTTTTCTGAGGATTTTCAGTTTTTCACTATATGCCTCAATGTCCTCCTGAATGTCCCATTGGAGATTCTACAAATAGAGTGTTTCCAATATACTGAATAAAAAGAAAGATTTAACTCTGTGAGATGAATTCACCCATCACATAGCAGTTTCACTAATAGATTTTTTCTAGTTCTTTTTCTGGGAATATTCAGATACTCCCCATAGGCCTCAATGGACTCCAAAATGTCCATTCACAGATTCTACAAAAAGAGTGTCTCCAACCTGGTGAATAAAAACAAAGGTTTAACTGTGTGAGATGAATCCACATATCACCAATCAGTTTCACAGATAGCTTCTTTCTTGTTTTTAACGGGGATATTCTTTTTATCTTTATAGACCTCAATGGGGTAAGAAACATCCCTTTGCAGATTTTACAAAAAAAGGTGTTTCCAACCTGCTGAATCAAAAGAAAGGTTTAACTCTGTGAGATGAATCCACACATCATCAAGCAATTTTACAGATAGTTTCTTTCTTGTTTTTAACAGAGATATTTAGTTTTTCTTTATAGACCTCAAGGGGCTCTCAAATGTCCCTTTGCATACTCTAGAAAAAAGGTGTTTCCAACCTGCTAAATCAAAAGAAATGTTTAATTCTGAGAGATGAATATTCATATAACAAAGACGTTTCACAGATAGATTCTATCAAGTTTCTATCAGGGATACTTGGATTTACATCATAGGAATAAAACTGCTAACGATGTCCTTTAGCAAATTCTACAAAAGAGTGTTTCCAACCTCCTAAATCAAAAGAAACGTTTAATTCCATAAGATGAATCCACACATCACAAGGCAGTTTCACAGATAAATTTTTTCTAGTGTTTATATAGGGATATTTGGTTTTTAACAACAGGCCTCTATGTGCTCTCAAATGTCCCTTAGCAGATTCAACAAAAATTGGGTTTTCCAACCTTCTGAATCAAAAGAAAGGTGTAACTCTGTGAGATGAATTCACACATCACAAATAAGTTTCACAGATGGTTTCTTTCCACTTTTTGTCTGGGGATGTTCAGTTTTTTTCCATAAGCCTCAACAAGATTTAAAATGTTCCTTCACTGATTCCACAAAAAGAGTGTTTCCAACCAGCTGAATCAAAAGAAAGGATTAAAGTGGTGAGATGAATCCACACAACAAAAAGCAGTTTTACATATAGCTTCTAGTTTTTATCTGAGGATATTTGGTTTTTCACCCTAGGCCTCCAAGGGCTCCCAAAGGTCCCTTTGCAGATTTTACAGAAAGAGTGTTTCCTAAATGCTCAATCAAAAGAAAAGTTTAACGTGGTGAGATAAATCTACACATCACGAGGCACATTCACAGATAGACTCTTTCTAGTTTTTATCTGGGGATATTCAGTTTTTCATCATAGGCCTCAATGGACTTTCTAGTGCTTTTTTCACAGATTCTGCAAATAGAGTGCTTCCCACCTGCTGAATCAAAAGAAAAGTTTAACTCCGTGAGATAAATACACACATCACAAAGCAGTTTCACAAGTAGATTCTTTCCTGTTTTTATATGGAAATATTCGGTTTTTCTCCTTAAGGTTCTAGGCACTACAAAATTGCCCTTCGCAGATTCTACGAAAACAGCATTTCCAACCTGCTGAATCAAAATAAAGGTTCAACTTTGGGAGATGAATTTATACACCACAGACTAGTTTCACAGATAGTTTCTTCCTAGTTTTTCCTGGGGATTTTTGGTTTTTCACCATAGACCTCAATGGGCTCCACAACGTCCCTTTGCAGATTTGTCAAAAAGAATGTTTCCAATCTACTGAAACAAAAGAAAGTTTTACTTCTGTGAGATGAATTCACACTCACAAAACAGTTTCAAAGATCGCTTCTTTCAAGTTTTTATCTGGAAATATTTGGTTTTTCAGCATAGGCCTCAGTGGGCTCCCAAATGTCTTTTCATGGATTCTACAAAAGGAGTGTTTCCAACCTGCTGAATCAACAGAAAGGTTTACCTCTGTGAGGTGAACCCACACATCATGAAGGAATTTCACAGAATTTCTGTTTTTTGTTTTTGGGAGGGGGGGATATTCTGTTTTTCACCATAGATCTTCATGGGATCACAAATATCTTTTCTCATATTCTTAAAAAAGAGTGTTTCCAACCTGATGAATCAAAAGAAAGCTTTAACCCAGGGAGATGAATGCAGACATCAGAAAGCAGTTTCATGGATAGCCTGTTTATAGTGTTTATCTTGGAATATTCCATTTTTCACCATGGGCCTCAAAGGGCTGCAAAATGTGACTTCACACATTCTACAAAAATAGTGTTGCCAACATGCTGCATCAAAAGAAAAGTTTAGCTTTGTGAGATGAATTCACACATCACAAAACAATTTCACAGAGAGTTTCTTTCTAGTTCTTATCTGAGGATATTTGGTTTTTTCCCATAGGCCTCAAAGGACTTTCTCATGTTTCCTTGAAGATTCTACAAAAAGAGTGTTCCCATCCTGCTGAATCCAAATAATGTTTAATTTTGTGAGTTTAGTCAACATATCACAAAACAGTTTCACAGGTAGCTTCTTTCTGGTTTTTATATGGGTATGTTTGGTTTTTCTCTATAAGCTGCTAGAAGCTCCCAAATTTCCCTTCACAGACTCTGTAAACAGAGTGTTCCCAACAGCTGAATCAAAAGTAAGGTTTAACTCTGTGATATGAATCCACACATTACAAAGCAGTTTCACAGATAGCTTTTTTTCTGGTTTTTATATGGATATTTTTGGTTTTTCACCATAGGCCTCAGTGGACTCTAAACTGTGGCTCCACAGATTCTAAAAAACAAAAGTGTTTCCAACCTGCAGAATCAAAAGAAACGTTTTACTCTGAGAGATGAATCCATACATCATGAAGCAATTTCACAGATAGCTTCTTTTTTTTTTATTGGGGATATTTGGTTTTTCACCATAGGCTTCAAGGAGCTCGAGAATGCACCTTTGCAGATTCTACAAAAATACTTTTTACAACCTGCTGGAACAAAAGAATGGTTTCACTCTGTGAGATGAATCCAGTCATGACAAAAGAGTTTCACAGATAACTTCTTTCCAGTTTTTATCTTGGGATGTTCAATTTCTCACCACTGACATCAATAGGCTTCCATATGTAACTTCGGAGATTCCACAAAAATAATGTTTCCAACATGCTGAATCAAAAGAATTTTTCATCTCTGTGAGATGAATCCACACATAACAAAGCAATTTATACATAGCTTCTTTCCACTTTTTATTGGGGATAATTGCTTTTTCGTGATAGGCGTCAAGGGTCTCCCAAATGTTCCTTTGCAGTATACACAAAAAAAGGGATTCCCCAGGAGCTGGTTTTTTGAAAAGATCAAAAAAATTGACAGACCACTAGCAAGACTAATAAAGAAGAAAGAGAGAGGAATCAAATAGATGCAATAAAAAATCATAAAGGGGATATCACCACCGACCCAACAGAAATGCAAACTACCATCAGAGAATACTATAAACACCTGTACACAAATCAACTAGAAAATCTAGAAGAAATGGATAATTTCCTGGACACTTACACTCTCCCAAGACTAAACCAGGAAGAAGTGGAATCCCTGAATAGACCAATAGCAGGCTCTGAAATTGAGGCAACAATTAATAGCCTACCCACCAAAAAAAGTCCAGGACCAGATGGATTCACAGCTGAATTCTACCAGAGGTACAAGGAGGAGCTGGTACCAATCCTTCTGAAACTATTCCAATCAATAGAAAAAGAGGGAATCCTCCCTAACTCAATTTATGAGGCCAACATCATCCTGATACCAAAGCCTGGCAGAGACACAACAAAAAAAGAGAATTTTAGACCAATATCCCTGGTGAACATCGATGCAAAAATCCTCAATAAAATACTGGCAAACCGGATTCAGCACCACATCAAAAAGCTTATCCATCATGATCAAGTGGGCTTCATCCCTGGGATGCAAGGCTGGTTCAACATTCGCAAATCAATAAACATAATCCAGCATATAAACAGAACCAAAGTCAAGAACCACATGATTATCTCAATAGATGCAGAAAAGGCTTTTGACAAAATTCAACAGCCCATCATGCTAAAAAAGCTCCATAAATTCGGTATTGATGGAACGTACCTCAAAATAATAAGAGCTATTTATGACAAACCTACAGCTAATATCATACTGAATGGGCAAAAACTGGAAAAATTCCCTTTGAAAACTGGCACAAGACAGGGATGCCCTCTCTCACCACTCCTATTCAACATAGTGTTGGAAGTTCTGGCTAGGCCAATCAGGCAAGAGAAAGAAATCAAGGGTATTCAGTTAGGGAAAGAAGAAATCAAATTGTCCCTGTTTGCAGATGACATGATTGTATATTTAGAAAACCCCATAGTCTCAGCCCAAAATCTCCTTAAGTTGATTAGCAACTTCAGCAATGTCTCAGGATACAAAATCAATGTGCAAAAATCACAAGCATTCTTATACACCAGTAACAGACAAGCAGAGAGCCAAATCAGGAATGAACTTCCATTCACAATTGCTTCAAAGAGAATAAAATACCTAGGAATCCAACTTACAAGGGATGTAAAGGACCTCCTCAAGGAGAACTACAAACCACTGCTCAGTGAAATCACAGAGGACACAAGCAAATGGAAGAACATACCATGCTCATGGATAGGAAGAATCAATATTGTGGAAATGGCCATACTGCCCAAGGTTATTTATAGATTCAATGCCATCCCCATCAAGCTACCAATGAGTTTCTTCACAGAATTGGAAAAAACTGCTTTAAGTTCATATGGAACCAAAAAAGAGCCCGCATTGCCAAGACAATCCTAAGTCAAAAGGACAAAGCTGGAGGCGTCACGCTACCTGACTTCAAACTATACTACAAGGCTACAGTAACCAAAACAGCATGGTACTGGTACCAAAACAGAGATATAGACCAATGGAACAGAACAGAGTCCTCAGAAATAATACCACACATCTACAGCTATCTGATCTTTGACAAACCTGAGAGAAACAAGAAATGGGGAAAGGATTCCCTATTTAATAAATGGTGCTGGGAAAATTGGCTAGCCCTAAGTAGAAAGCTGAAACTGGATCCTTTCCTTACTCCTTATACGAAGACTAATTCAAGATGGATTAGAGACTTAAATGTTAGACCTAATACCATAAAAACCCTAGAAGAAAATCTAGGTAGTACCATTCAGGACATAGGCATTGGCAAGGACTTCATGTCTAAAACACCAAAAGCAATGGCAGCAAAAGCCAAAATTGACAAATGGGATCTAATTAAACTAAAGAGCTTCTGCACAGCAAAAGAAACTATCATCAGAGTGAACAGGCAACCTACAGAATGGGAGAAAATTTTTGCAATCTACTCATCTGACAAAGGGCTAATATCCAGAGTCTACAAAGAACTCAAACAAATTTACAAGAAAAAAACAACCCCATCAAAAAGTGGGCAAAGGATATGAACAGACATTTCTCAAAAGAAGACATTCATGCAGCCAACAGACACATGAAAAAATGCTCATCATCACTCGCCATCAGAGAAATGCAAATCAAAACCACAATGAGATACCATCTCACACCAGTTAGAATGGCATTCATTAAAAAATCAGGAAACAACAGTTGTTGGAGAGGATGTGGAGAAATAGGAACACTTTTACACTGTTGGTGGGATTGTAAACTAGTTCAACCATTATGGAAAAGAGTATGGCAATTCCTCAAGGATCTAGAACTAGATGTACCATATGACCCAGCCATCCCACTACTGGGTATATACCCAAAGGATTATAAATTATTCTACTACAAAGACACATGCACACGTATGTTTATTGCAGCTCTATTCACAATAGCAAAGACTTGGAATCAACCCAAATGTCCATCAGTGACAGACTGGATTAAGAAAATGTGACACATATACACCATGGAACACTATGCAGCGATTAAAAAGGATGAGTTTGCATCCTTTGTAGGGACATGGATGCAGCTGGAAACCATCATTCTTAGCAAACTATCACAAGAAGAGAAAACCAAACACCGCATGTTCTCACTCATAGGTGGGAACTGAACAATGAGATCACTTGGACTCGGGAAGGGGAACATCACACACTGGGGCCTATCATGGGGTGGGGGAGGGGGTAGGGATTCCATTGGGGAGTTATACATGATATAAATGATGAATAGATGGGTGCTGAGGAGTTGACGGGTGCAGCACACCAACATGGCACAAATACACATATGTAACAAACCTGCACATTATGCACATGTACCCTAGAACTTAAAGTATAATTAAAAAAAAAAGAAATTCTAAAAAAAAAAGGGGGGGGATTCCAACGTGCCAAATCAAAAGAAAAGTTAAATCTGTGAAGTGAATCCAGACATCAAAGGTATTTTAACTGACAGATTCTTTCTAGTTTTTAACTCCAGATATTTCGTATTTCCCCATAAGCCTCAATGGGCTCCAAAATGTCCCTTCGCAGATTCTACTAAAAGATTGTTTCCAACCTTCTGAATCAAAAGCAAGTTTTAACTTGGTGAGTTAAATCCACTCATCAGAAAGCAGTTTCACAGATTGCTTCTTTCTAGTTTTTATCTCAGGATATTCATATTTTTACCCCAGGCATGAATGGACTTTCAAAAGTGCCTTCACAGATTATAAACAAAGAAAGTAATCATCATGCTGAATCAAAAGAAACATTTAACTCTCTGAGATGAATTCATACATCATGAATCACTATCACAGATAGCTTCTTTTTAGTTTTCATATGGGGATATTCCTTTTTTCCCCATAGGCAGCAATGGGCTCTGAAATGTCCCTTCACAGATTCTACTAAAAGACATTTTCCAACCTGCTTAATGAAAAGAAAGGTTTAATTCTGTTAGATGAATCCATACATTATGAAGCAGTTTCACAGATAGCTTCTTTCTAGTTTTTATCTGGGGATATTCGCTTTCTCACCATTGGCCTCAATGAACTCCCAAATGTCCCTTGCCAGATTCTACAAATATGGTGTTTCCCACCTGCTGAATCACAGGAAGTTTTAACTCAGAAAGATGAATCTACACATCACAAAGCCGTTTCACAGATAGCTTCTTTCTAGTTTTTTTCTGGAGATATTCAGGTTTTCACCAAAGGCCTCAATGGACTCCCGAACGTCTTTTCACAGATTTTACACAAAGAATTTTTCTTTTTTTTTAAGTTCTAGGGTACATGTGCATAACGTGCAGGATTGTTACATGTGTATACTTGTAACATGTTGGTGTGCTGCACCCATCAACTCTTCATGACCCATCAACTCTTCATTTACATCAGGTATAACTCCCGATGTAATCCCTCCCTACTTCCCCCTCCCCATGATAGACCCCAGTGTGTGTGATGTTCCCCTTCCTGAGTCCAAAGAATCTCATTGTTCAGTTCCCACCTATGAGTGAGAACATACAGTGTTTGATTTTCTGTTCTTGCGAAACTTTGCTGAGAATGAAGGTTTCCAGCTGCATCCATGTCCCTACAAAGGACACAAACTCATCCTTTTTTATGGCTGCATAGTATTCCATGGTGTAAATGTGCCACATTTTCTTAATCCAGTCTGTCACAGATGGACATTTGGGTTGATTCCAAGTCTCTGCTATTGTGAATAGTGCCACAATAAACATACGTGTGCATGTGTCTTTACAGCAGCATGATTTATAATCCTTTGGGTATATACCCAGTAATGGGGTGGCTGGGTCATATGGTACTTCTAGTTCTAGATCCTTGAGGAATCGCCATACTGTTTTCCATAATGGTTGAACTAGTTTACAATTCCACCAACAGTGTAAAAGTGTCCCTATTTCTCCACATCCTCTCCAGCACATTTTGTTTCCTGACTTTTTAATGATTGCCATTCTAACTGGTGTGAGATGGTATCTCATTGTGGTTTTGATTTGCATTTCTCTGATGGCGAGTGATGATGAGCATTTTTTCATGTGTCTGTTGGCTGTATGAATGTCTTCTTTTGAGAAATGTCTGTTCATATCCTTTGTCCACATTTTGATGGGGTTGTTTGTTTTATTCTTGTAAATTTGTTTGAGTTATTTGTAGGTTCTGGATGTTAGCCCTTTGTCAGATGAGTAGATTGCAAAAATTTTCTCCCATTCTGTAGGTTGCCTGTTCATTCTGATAGTAGTTTCTCTTGCTGTGCAGGAGCTCTTTAGTTTAATCAGATCCCATTTGTCAATTTTGGCTTTTCTTGCCATTGCTTTTGGTGTTTTAGACATGAGTCCTTGTCCATGCCTATGTCCTGAATGGTATTACCTAGGGTTTCTTCTAGGGTTTTTATGGTATTAGGTCTAACATTTAAATCTCTTATCAATTTTGAATAAATTTTCGTATAAGGAGTAAGGAAAGGATCCAGTTTCAGAGTTCTACTTATGGCTAGCCAATTTTCCCAGCACATTTTTTGAATAGGGAATCCTTTCCCCATTTCTTGTTTTTCTCAGGTTTGTCAAAGATCAGACGGCTGTAGTTGTGTGGTATTATTTCTGAGGACTCTGTTCTATTCCATTGGTCTATATCTCTGTTTTGCTACCAGTACCATGCTGTTTTGGTTACTGCAGGCTTGTAGTATAATTTGAAGTCAGGTAGTGTGATGCCTCCAGCTTTGGCCTTTTGACTTAGGAGTGTCTTGGCAATGCGGGCTCTTTTTTGGTTCCGTATGAACTTTTAAGCAGTTTTTTCCAATTCTGTGAAAAAACTCATTGGTAGCTTGATGGGGATGGCATTGAATCTATAAATGACCCTGGGTAGTATGGCCATTTTCACGATATTGATTCTTCCTATCCATGAGCATGGAATGTTCTTCCATTTGTTTGTGTCCTCTTTTGTTTCACTGAGCTGTGGTTTGTAGTTATCCTTGAAGAGGTCCTTCACATCCCTTGTAAGTTGGATTCCTAGGTATTTTATTCTCTTTGTAGCAATTGTGAATGGGAGTTCACTCATGATTTGACTCTCTGTTTGTCTGGTTTTGATGTATAGAGGAATGCTTTTGATTTTTGCACAATGATTGTATATCCTGAGACTTTGCTGATGTTGCTTATCAGCTTAAGGAGATTTTGGGCTGAGGCGATGGGGTTTTATAAGTATACAATCATGTCATCTGCAAACAGGGACAAATTAACTTCTTTTCCTAACTGCATACCCTTTATTTCTTTCTCTTGCCTGATTGCCCTAGCCAGAACTTCCAACACTATGTTGAATAGGAGTGGTGAGAGAGGGCATCCCTGTCTTGTGCCAGTTTTCAAAGGGAATTTTTCCAGTTTTTGTCCATTCAGTATGATATTAGCTTTGGGTTTTTCAAAAATAGCTCTTATTATTTTGAGATATGTTCCATCAATACCGAATTTATTGAGCGTTTTTAGTATGAAGGGCTGTGGAATTTTGTCAAAGGCCTTTTCTGCATCTATTGAGATAATCATGTGGTTTTTGTCTTTGGTTCTGTTTATATGCTCGATTACGTTTATTGATTTGCGTATATTGAACCAGCCTTGCATACCAGGAATGAAGTCCATTTGATCATGATGGATAAGCTTTTTGGTGTGCTGCTGATTCCGGTTTGCCAGTATTTTATTGAGGATTTTTGCGTCGATGTTCATCAGGGATATTGGTCTAAAATTTTCTTTATTTGTTGTGTTTCTGCCAGTCTTTGGTATCAGGATGATGTTGGCCTCATAAAATGAGTTAGGGAGGATTCCCTCTTTTTCTATTGATTGGAATAGTTTCAGAAGGAATGGTGCAAGCTCCTCCTTGTACCTCTGGTAGAATTCAGCTGTGAATCCATCTGGTCCTGGACTTTTTTTGGTGGGTAGGCTATTAATTGTTGCCTCAATTTCACAGCTTGGTATGGGTCTATTCAGGGATTCAGCTTCTTCCTGGTATTGTCTTGGGAGAGTGTAAGTGTCCAGGAAATTATCCATTTCTTCTAGATTTTCTAGTTGATTTGTGTACAGGTGTTTATAGTATTCTCTGATGGTAGTTTGTATTTCTGCTGGGTCGGTGGTGATATCCCCTTTATCATTTTTTATAGCATCTATTTGATTCTTCTTTCTTTTCTTCTTTATTAGTCTTGCTAACGGTCTATCGATTTTGTTGATATTTTCAAAAACCAACTCCTGGATTCATTGATTGTTTGGAGGGTTTTTTTTTTTTTTTTTGTCTCTATCTCCTTCAGTTCTGCTCTGATCTTAGTTAATTCTTACCTTCTGCTAGTTTTTGAATGTTTTTGCTCTTGCTTCTCTAGTTATTTTAACTGTGATGTTAGAGTGTCAATTTTAGATCTTTCCAGCTTTCTCTTGTGGGCATTTAGTGCTATAAATTTCCCTCTACACACTACTTTAAATGTGTCCCAGAGTTTCTGATATGTTGTATCTTTGTTTTGATTGGTTTCAAAGAACATCTTTATTTCTGCCTTCATTTCGTTATGTACCCAGTAGTCATTCAGGAGCAGGTTATTCAGTTTCCATGTAGTTGAGTGGTTTTGAATGAGTTTCTTAGTCCCGAGTTCTAGATTGATTGCACTGTGGTCTGAGAGACAGTTTGTTATAATTTGTGTTCTTGTACATTTGCTGAGGAGTGCTTGACTTCCAATTATGTGATCAATTTTGGAATAAGTGCCATGTGGTGCTGAGAAGAATGTATATTCTGTTGAATTGGGGTGGAGAGTTCTGTAGATGCCTATTAGGTCTGCTTGGTGCAGAGATAAGTTCAATTCCTGGATATCCTTGTTAACTTTCTGTCTCGTTGATCTGTCTAATGTTGACAGTGGGGTGCTGAAGTCTCCCATTGTTATTGTATGGGAATCTAAGTCTCTTTGTAAGTCTCTAAGGACTTGCTTTATGAATCTGGGTGCTCCTGTATTGGGTGCACATATATTTAGGATAGTTAGCTCTTCCTGTTGAATTGATCCCTTTACCATTATGTAATGGCCTTCTTTTTCTCTTTTGATCTTTGATGGCTTATAGTCTGTTTTATGAGAGGCTAGGATTGCAACCCCTGCTTTTTTTTGTTCTACATTTGCTTGGTAGATCTTCCTCCATCCCTTTATTTTGAGCCTATGTATGTCTCTGCATGTGAGATGGATCTACTGAATACAGCAAATTGATGGGTCCTGACTCTATCCTGTTTGCTGGTCTGTGTCTTTTAATTGGACCACTTAGTCCATTTACATTAAAGTTAATATTGTTATGTGTGAACTTGATCCTGCCATTATGATATTAACTGATTATTTTGCTCGTTAGTTGATGCAGTTTCTTCCTAGCCTCGATGGTCTTTACATTTTGGCATGTTTTTGCAATGGCTGGTACCGGTTGTTCCTTTCCATGTTTAGGGCTTCCTTCAGGGTCTCTTGTAAGGCAGACCTGGTGGTGAGAAAATCTCTATGCATTTGCTTATCTGTAAAGGATTTTATTTCTCCTTCACTTATGAAACTTAGTTTGGCTGGATATGAAATTCTGGGTTGAAAATTCTTTT
Source organism: Rhinopithecus roxellana (assembly GCF_007565055.1). NCBI lineage: Eukaryota > Metazoa > Chordata > Mammalia > Primates > Cercopithecidae > Rhinopithecus > Rhinopithecus roxellana. Next base: position 126,391,280 of record NC_044559.1, on the reverse strand, counting down.
CTTTAAGAATGTTGAATATTGGCTCCCATTCTCTTCTGTCTTGGAGAGTTTCTGCTGAGAGATCTGCTGTTAATCTGATGAGCTTCCCTTTATGGGTAACCCAACCTTTCTCTCTGACTGCCCTTAAGGTTTTTTCCTTCATTGCAACTTTGGTGAATCTGGCAATTATGTGTCTTGGAGTTGCTCTTCTTGAGGAGTATCTTTGTGGTATTCTCTGTATTTCCTGAATTTGAATGTTGGCCTGCCCTACTAGGTTGGGGAAGTTCTCCTGGATGATATCCTGAAGAGTGTTTTCCAACTTGGTTCTATTTTCCCCCTCACTCTCAGACACCCCAATCAGATGTAGATTTGGTCTTTTTACATAATCCCATACTTCTTGCAGGCTTTGTTCATCTCTTTTTCTTCTTTTTTCTTTAGATTTCTCTTCTCGCTTCATTTCTTTCATTTGATCCTCAATCGCTGATACTCTTTCTTCCAGTTGATCGAGTCAGTTACTGTAGCTTGTGCATTTGTCACGTATTTCTCATGTCATGGTTTTCATCTCTGTCAGTTCGTTTATGGCCTTCTCTGCATTACTTATTCTAGTTATCAATTCTTCCACTCTTTTTTCAAGGTTTTTAGTTTCTTTGCACTGGGTACATAATTCCTCCTTTAGCTCTGAGAAGTTTGGTGGACTGAAACCTTCTTCTCTCATCTCGTCAAAGTCATTCTCTATCCAGCTTTGATCCATTGCTGGCGATGAGCTGCGTTCCTTTGCAGGGGGAGATGTGCTCTTATTTTTTGAATTTCCAGCTTTTCTGCCCTGCTTTTTCCCCATCTTTGTGGTTTTATCTGCCTCTAGTCTTTGATGATGGTGACGTGCTGATGGGATTTTGGTGTGGGTGCCCTTCCTGTTTGTTAGTTTTCCTTCTAACAGTCAGGACCCTCAGCTGTAGGTCTGTTGGAGATTGCTTGAGGTCCACTCCAGACCCCGTTTGCCTGGGTATCAGCAGCAGAGGCTGCAGGAGATAGAATATTGCTGAACAGCGAGTGTAACTGTCTGATTCTTGCTTTGGAAGCTTCCTCTCAGGGGTTTACTCCACCGTGTGAGGTGTGGGGTATCGGTCTGTTCCTAGTGGGGGATGTCTCCCAGTTAGGCTACTCAGGGGTCAGGGACCCACTTGAGCAGGCAGTCTGTTCGTTCTCAGATCTCATCCTCCATGTTGGGAGATCCACTGCTCTCTTCAAAGCTGTCAGACAGAGTCGTTTGCGTCTGCAGAGGTTTCTACTGCTTTGTTATTGTTGTTGTTGTTGCTGTTGATTAGCTGTGCCCTGTCCCCAGAAGTAGATCCTACAGAGACAGGCAGGGCTTTTTGAGCTGCTGTGAGCTCCACCCAGTTCGAGCTTCCCAATGGCTTTACCTAGTTAATCCTCAGCAATTGTGGGCACCCCTGCCCCAGCCTCGCTGCTGCCTTACCCTTAGATCACAGACTGCTGTGCTAGCAATGAGGAAGGCTCCATCAGTCAGCATGGGACCCTCCGGCCAGGTGTGGGATATAATATACTGGTGTGCCCGTTTGCTAAGACCCTTGGTACAGCGCAGTCTTAGGGTGGGAGTTACCAGGTTTTCCAGGTGTTGTGTGTCTCAGTTGCCCTGGCTAGGAAAAGGGATTCCCTTCCCCCTTGCACTTCCCAGGTGAAGGATGCCTCGCCCTGCTTCAGCTCTCGCTGGTCGGGCTGCAGCAGCTGACCAGGACAGATTGTCCAGCACTCCCTAGTTAGATGAACCCAGTACCTCAGTTGAAAATGCAGAAATCACCTGTCTTCTGTGTCGCTGGAGCTGGGAGTTGGAGACTGGAGCTGTTCCTATTCGGCCATCTTGCTCCGCCCCACAAAAAAATTTTTCAAGCCACGTGAATCAAAAGAAAGGTGTAACTCCGTGAGATAAATCCACTCATCAGAAAGCAGTTTCACAGATAGCTTCTTTCTAATTTTCATCTGAGTATCTTCTGTTTTTCCTCTTTTGCCCCAGTGGGCTCCCAAATGTCCCTTTGCAGATTCTACTAAAAGAGTGCTTTAAACCTGCTGAATCAAAAGAAAGGTTTAATTCTGTTAGATAAATGTACACATCATAAAGTAGTTTTGCAGATAGCTTCATTTTAGTTTTTATCTGGGGATATTTCTTTTCTTACCTCAATTGGCTTCCAAAAGTCCCTTTGCAGATTCTACAAAAGGAGTGTTTCCAGCCTGCTGAATCAAAAGAAAGATTTAACTTTGTGAGATAGATCCACACATCACCAAGCAGTTTCCCAGATTTTCTTTTCTTTTCTTTTCTTTTTTTTTATCGGGGATATTCAGTTTTTCATCACCGGCATCAAGGGGATCCTAAATGTCCCATTGCAGATTCTACAAAATGAGTGTTCCCAATCTTCTAAATCAAAAGAAAGGTTTAACTCTGTGATATTAGACCACACATTACAAAGCAGTTTCACATATTTGTTCTTTCTAGTATTCATTTTGGGATATTCGGTTTTCACCATATGCCTCAATAATCTCCTGAATGTCACTTCACAGATTTTACAAAAAAAGGGTTTCCAACCTGTTGAATCAAAAGAAAGTTTTATCTCTGTGAGATGATGTCACACATTACAAAGCAGTTTCATATATAGCTTCTTTGCAGTTTTTATCTGAAGATATTTGGTTTTATACCATTTGCCCCAAGGGTCCGTTGAGTGTCCATTTGCAGAATTACAAAAAGAGTGTATCCTACCTGCTGAATCTAAAGACAGGTTTAACTTTGTGAGCTGAATCGACCCATCACAAAGAAGATTCACAGATAGCTCCTTTCTACTTTTTATCTGGGGATATTCAAATTTTCACCACAGATCTCAATGGGCTCCCGAATGTTGCTTCACAGATTTTACAAAAAGAGTGTTTGTTTCAAGTGAAATCAAAAGAAAGGTTTAACTATGTGAGATGAATCTAAAAATCACAAAACAGTTTCTCAGATAGCTTCTTTCCAGTTCTTATCTGAGGATATTTGGAGTTTTACCACAGGACTGAATGCACTCCTGAATGTCCCTTCTCAGATTCTTCAAAGAGTGTTTCTAACCTGCTAAATCAAAAGAAAAGTTTAACTCTGAAAAATAAATCCACACATCACAAAGCAGCTTCACAGATAGTTTCTATATAGTTTTTATCTAGGGATATTTCCTTTTTCACCATAGGCCTTAATTGGCTTGTGAATGTCCCTTCACAGATTCTACAAAAAGAGTGTTTCTAACCTGCTATATCAGAGGAAATATTTAACTCCATGAGACGGGTCAACACATCACCAAGTGATTTCACAGATACTTTCTTCTTTTATTTATCAGGGATGTTCGGTTTTCCATCACATGTGTCAAGAGCTCCTGAATGTCCCTTCGTAGATTCTACAAAATGAGCGTTCCAAACTTCTAAAACAAAATGAAGGTTTAACTGTGTGAGATTAGACCAAACATCACAAAGTGGCTTCCCAGATTTATTCTTTTTAGTATTTATCTGAGGATATTCAGTTTTCACAATAGGCCTCAATAATCTCCTGAATGTCTTTTCACAGATTCTATGAAAAGAGTATTTCCAATCTTCTGAATCAAAAGAAAGTTTTAACTCTGTGAGGTAAATCCATATATCACAAAGCAATTTCACAGATAGCTTCCATCAAGTTTTTATCTTATGATATTTGGTTTTTCATCAGTAGGCCACAATGGATATCAGAATGTCCCTTTGCAGATTTAAAAAAGAATGTTTTCCCCCTGGTGAATCAAAAGACAGGTTTACCTCTGTGAGATGAATCCACACATCACAAAGCAGTTTCAGAAATGGATTCTTTCTTGTTTTTATCTGAGGATATTCAGATTTTCACCACAGGCCTCAATGGGCTCCCGAATGTCTCTTTGTAGATTTTACAAAAAAGGGTTTCTTACCAGCTAAATCGAAAGAAAGGGTTAACTGTGTGAGATGAATCAACACATCATGGGGCAGTTTCACACATAACTTCTTTCTAGTTTTTATCTGAGGATATTTGGATTTTCACCATAGGCAGCTATGGACTCCCGAATGTTCCTTCACAGACTCAACAAAAGAAGTGTTCCATACCTTCTGACTCAAAAGAAAGGTTTAACGTTTTGAGATGAACCCAGACATCACAAAGCAGTTTCTCACATAGCTTCTTTCTAGTTCTTATCTTTTCACCATAGGCCTCAATGCACTCCTGAATGTCTCTTCGCAGATTCTACACAAAGAGTGTTTCCAACTTGCTGAATCAAAAGAAAGATTAAACTCTGTGAGATGAGTCCACACATCACAAAGCAGTTTCACAGATACCTTCTTTCTAGTGTTTTACCAGGGGATGTTTCTTATTTCATCAGAGGCCTCAATTGGATTCCAAATGTCCCTTCACAGATTCTACAAAAGGAGTGCTTGCAACCTGCTGTATCAAAAGAAAGGTTTAACTTTGTGAGAGGTATCCACACATCACCAAGTAGTGTCACAGATTTTTTTTCCTGTTTTATGTGGGGATATTCAGTTTTCCATCATAGGCGTCAAGGGGCTCCCAAATGTCCCTTTGCAGATTCTACAAAATAAGTGTTCCCAAACTTCTAAATCAAAAGAAACGTTTAACTTTATGAGATTAGACCAAATATCACAAAGTGGTTTCACAGGTTTCTTCTTTCTGGTATTTATCTGGGGATATTTTGTTTTCACAATAAGCCTCAATAATCTCCTGAATATCCCTTCACAGATTCTACAAAACCTGTGTTTCCAACCTGCTGAATCAAAAGGAAGGTTTGACTCTGTGAGATGAATCCACAAATCACAAAGCGGTTTCACAGATAGCTACTTTCTAGTTTTTATTTTGAGTTATTCGGATTTTCACAATAGGCAGCAATGGACTCCAGAATGCCCCTTCACAGATCCTACAAAAAATAGACTTTTCTACCTGCTGACTCAAAAGAAATGTTTACCTACATGAGGTGAATACCTACATGGTGGGTTTCACAGGTAGCTTTTTCCTAGTTTTACCTGGGGATATTCAGATTTTCCCCATAGATAGAAATATGCTCTTGAATTTCCTTGTGCAGATTCTACAGAAATAGTGTTTCTACCTGCTGAATCAAAGGAAACCTTTAACTCTGTGAGATGAATCCACACATCACACAGCAGTTTCACAGACAGCTTCTTTCTAGTTTTATCTGGGGATATTCAGTTTTTCACCACAGGCCTCAAAGGGCTCCTCAATGTTCCTTCACAGATTCGAGAAGAAGAGTTTGCAATCTGATGAATCAAAAGAAAGGTTTAACTCTGTGAGATAAATCCACACATCACAAAGCAGTTTCACAGATAGCTTCTTTCTAGTTTTTATCTGGGGATATTCGTATTTTCACCATAGGTCCCAATGGGCTCCTGAATGTCCCTTTGCAGATGTACAAGAAGAATGCTTCCTACCTGGTGAATCCAAAGACAGGTTTACCTCTGTGAGATAAATCCATAAATCACAGAGCAGTTTCACAGACAGTATTTATCTGGGATATTTGGTTTTCACCACAGGCCTCAATGGGCTCACAAATCTCTACTAGCAGATTTTATAAGAAGAGTGTTCTCAGCCTGCTAAGTCAAAAGAAGGTTTAACTCTGAGATGAAACCACACATCACAAAGCAGTTTCACACTTAGCTTATTTCTTGTTTTTATCCGAGGATATTCAGGTTTTCCCCATAGGCAGCAATATGCTCTCAAATTTCCTTGTGCAGATTCTACAAAAAGAGCATGTCCTACCTGCTGAATGAAAGGAAACTTTTAACTCTGTGAGATGAATGCACATATCACGAAACAGTTTCACTGATAGCTTCTTTCTAGGTTTTATCCGGGGATATTCAGTTTTTAACCATAGTCCTCAACAGGCTCTTGAATTTCGATTCGCAAATTCAAAAACTAAGTTTTTCTTGCCTGCTGTGTCAAAAGACACGTTTAAATTTGTGGGACGAACCCACACATCACAAAGCAGTTTCTAGTTTTTATCTGGGGATATTCATATTTTCACCACAGGCCTTAATGAACTCCCCAATGTCACTTCACAGATTTTACAAAAGGACTGTTTCTCACCAGCCAAATCAAAAGAAAAGTTTAACTCTGTGAGGTGAATCTACACATTGCAAAGCAGTTTCAAAGATAGCTTCTTTCTGGTTTTTATGAGGATATTTGGATTTTCCCCATAGGGAGCAATTTGCTCCCGAATTTCCTTGCACAGATTCTACAAAAAGATTGTTTCCTACCTGCTGAATCAAAAGAAAACTTTAACTCTGTGAGATGAATCCACACATCACAAAGCAGTTTCACAGATAGCTTCTTTCTAGTTTATATCTGGTAATATTCAGTTTTTCACCATAAACCTCAATGGGCTCTTGAATCTCCTTTTGCAGATTTACAAAAAGAGTGTTTCCTACCTGCTGAATCAAAAGACAGGTTTAAATTTCTGTTATGAATCCACGCATCACAAAGCAATTTCAGAGATAGCTTCTTTCTGGTTCTCACCTGTGAATATTCAGTGTTTCATCATAGGCCTCAATGCACTCCCGAATATCGCTTTACAGATTCTATCAAAAGAGTGTTTCCAACTTGCTGAATTAAAAAAACAGTTTGAATCTCTGAGGTGAGTCCACACATCATAAAGCAGTTTCACAGACACCTTCTTTCTAGTTTTTACCAGGGGATATTTCTTTTTTCATCATAGACCTCAATTGACTTCCAAATGTCCCTTCGCAGATTCTACAAAAAGAATGTTTCTAACCTGCTGTATCAAAAGAAAGGTTTAACCCTGTGAGATGGATCCACACATTACCAAACAGTTTCACATAAATTTTTTCTTGTTTTTATCAGGGATATTTGGTTTCCCATCATAGGCATCAAGACGCTCCCAAATGTCTCTTTTGCAGATGCTGCAAAATAAGTGTTCCCAACCTTCTAAATCAAAAGAAAGGTTTAACTCTGTGATATTAGACCAAACATCACAAAGCAGTTTCACAGATTTCTTCTTTCTAGTATTTTTGTTTTTTACCATAGACCTCAATGGTCTACAAAGTGTCCCTTCGTAGATTCTACAAAAACTGTGTTTCTAACCTACTGAATCAAAAGAAAGGTTTAATTCTGTGAGATAAATCTGCACGTCACAAAGCAGTTTCACATATAGCTACTTCCTAGTTTTTATCTGAGGATATTCACATTTTCACCATAGATCTCAATGGACTCCTGAATGTCCCTTTGCAGATTCTACAAAAAGAAGTTTCTAATCTCCTTAATCAAAGGAATGTTTTCTCTGTGAGATGAATCCACACATTACAAAGCAATTTCACATAAAGCTTCTTTCTAGTTTTTATCTGGCAATATTTGGTTTTTCATTATAGGCCTCAATGGGCTCTGGAATGTTCCTTCACAGATTCTATGGAAAGATTGTTTCCAAACTGCTGAATACACAGAAATATTTAACTCTGTGAGATGAGTCCACACATCACAAAGCAGTTTCACACATAACTTCTTCATAATTCTTTTCTGGGGTTGTTCAGCTTTGCACTACAGGACTCAATTGGCTCCCAGATATCCACTTGCAGATTCTACCAAAAGACTTTTTCCAACCTGCTGAATCAAAAGAAAGGTTTAAATCTGCGAGATGAGCCCACATATCAAAAGCATTTTCATAGATAACTTCTTTCTAGTTTTTATCTGGGGATATTAAGTTTTTCACCACAGGCCACATTGGGCTCTTGAATGTCCCTTCAAAAATTCTACAGAAAAGTGTTCCCAAACTGCTGGATCAAAAGAAAGGTTTAACTCTCTGAGATGAACCCACACATCACAAAAGAGTTTCACAGATTGCTTCTTTCCACATTTTATTTGAGATATTTGTTTTTTCACCATAGGCCTCAACGGGCTCCCACATGTCCCTTTGCAGATTATACAAAAAGAGTGTTTCCAATCTGCTAAATCAAAAACAAGTTTTAACTCTGTGAGTTGAATCCATGCATCACAAGGCAGTTTCACTGATAGCTTCTTTCAGGTATATATATGGGGATATTTGGGTTTTTGCCGTAGGTCTCAATAAGCTCCTGATTGTCTTCTTGCAGACTCTATAATATAAGGATTTCCAACATGCTGAATCCAAAGAAAGGTTTGACTGTGAGAAGAATCCACACGTCACAAACCAGTTTCATGGATAGCTTATTTCTAGTTTGTTTCTGGGAATATTCATTTTTTTATCGTAAGCTTCAAGGGACTTTTGAATATCCCTTCACTAGTTTTTCAGAAAGAGTGTTTTTAATTTGCTGAATCAAAAGAAATTTTTAACTCTGTGAGATGAATATACACATCACAAAGTAGTTTCACAGATACCTCCTTCCAGTTTTTATCTGGGGATACTTCTATTTTCACCATGGTCCTCAATTGGCTTTTGAATGTGCCTTCACAGATTCTACAAAAAGAATTTTTTCTTGATTCAAAGTGCTGAATCAAAAGAAAGTTTTAACTTTGTAGATGGATCCACACATCCCCAAGCATTTTAACAGATTTTTTTTCTTGTTTTTATCAGAGGTATTTTGTTTTTCATCACAGGCATCAAGGGGCTTTCAAATGTTCCATCACAGATTCTACAAAATGAGTGTTCCCAACCTTCTAAATCAAAAGAAAGATTTAACTCTGTGAGATTAGACCACACTTTACATAGCAATTTCACAGATTTCCTCTTTCTAGTATTTATGTATGGATATTCAATTTTCCACACAGGCCTTAATAATCTACTGAATGTCGCTTTGCAGATTTTCCAAAAAAAAAAAAAAAGTGTTTCCAATCTGCTGAATCAAAAGAAAGTTTTAACACTGTGATATGAATCCACACATCACAAAGCAGTTTCACAGATACCTTTTTTCAATTTTTATCTGAAGATATTCAATTTTCACCACAGGCCACAATGGTCTCTTGATGTCCATTTGCAGATTTACAAAAAGACTGTTTTCTATCTGCTGAATCAAAAGACAAGTTTAAGTTTGTGAAATGAATCCACCCATCCCAAAGCAGTTTCACACATAGCTCGTTTTTAGTTTTTATCTGGGAATATTCAAATTTTCACCACAGGACCCAATAGGCTCTCTTATATCACTTCTCAGATTTTACAAAAAGATTGTTTCTTTCCAGCTAAATCAAAAGAAAGGTTTAACTCTGTGAGATGAATCCACACATCACAAAGCAGTTTCACACATAGCTTCTTTCTAGTTTTTATGTGGGGATATTTGATTTTCACTCTAGGCAGCAAAAAGCTCCCAAATGTCCCTGCATAGATTCAACAAAAAAGTATTTCCTACCTGCTGAGTCACAAGAAAGGTTTAACTCTGTGAGATGAATTCAAACATCACAAAGTATTTTCTCAGATAGCTTCTTTCAAGTTCTTATCTGGGGATATCTGGTGTTTCACCATAGGTAGGCCTCAATGTGCTCTCAAATGTCCCTTATCAGATTCTACAAAAAGAGAGTTTCCTACCTGCTAAATCAAAAGAAAGGTCTAACTCTGCAATTTGAATCCACACATCACAAAACAGTTTCACAGATGGCTTCTTTCTAGTTTTTATCTAGGGATACTTCTTTTTTCACCATAGGCGTCAATTGGCTTCTGAATGTCCTTTCACAGATTCTACAAAAAGAGTGTTTCCAACCTGTTGTATCAAAAGAAATGTTTAATTCTAGGAGATGGATTGACACATCACCAAGCAGTTTCTTTTTTCTTTTTCTTTTCTTTTTTTTTTTTTCTTTTTGTCAATGGAGTCTTGCTCTGTCACCCAGGCTGGAGTGCAGTGGCACGTTCTCGGCTCACTGCAAGCTCCGCCTCCTGGGTTCATGCCATTCTCCTGCCTCAGCCTCCTAAGTATCTGGGGCTGCAGGCACCCACCATTACACTAGGCTAATTTTTTGTATTTTTTTTTTAAGTAGAGATGGGGTTTCACCATGTTAGCCAGGATGGTCTCAAACTACTGGCTTCATGATCCGTCCACCTTGGCTTTCCAAAGTGCTGGGATTACAGGCATGAGCCACCATGCCTGGCCACACCAAGCAGTTTCACAGGCATTTTTTTCTTGTTTTTATTGGGGTTATTCTGTTTTCCATCATAGGCCTCAAGGGGCTCCCAAATGTCCCGTTGCAGATTCTACAAAATGAGTGTTCCCAAACTTCTAAATAAAAAAAAAAAAAGTGTAAATTTGTGTAGATTAGATGAAATATCACAAAGCAGTGTCACAGATTTCTTCTTTCTACTATTTACCTGAGGATATTCAGTTTTCACAATAGGCCTCAATAATCTCCTGAATGTCCCTTTACAGACTCTACAAAAAGAGTGTTTCCAACTTGATGAATCAAAAGAAAGGTTTAACTCTGTGAGACAAATCCACACATCACAAAGCAGTTTCATAGACAGCCTCCTTCAAATTTTGTCTAATAATATTCAGGTTTTCACCATGATCTTCAATGGGCTCCCAAATGTCCCTTTGCAGATTCTACAAAAACTGTGTTATCAACCTGCTGAATCCAAATACAGGTTTAATTCCGTGAGATGAATCCACACATCATAAAGCAGCTTCACAGATAGCTTCTTCTAGTTTTCTATCTGGAGATATTCACATTTTCACCATAGGACACAATGATCTCCCAAATATCCCTTTGCAGATTTACAAAAAAAAAGTTTCCCACCTGGTGAATCCAAAGACAAGTTTACCTTTGTGAGATGAGTCCACACATCACAAAGCAGTTTCACAGATAGCTTCTTTCTAGTTTTTATCAGGGGATATTTGGTTTTTCACCACAGTTTTTAGTGGGCTCCTGAGTTTCTCTTCACATATTCTACAAAAAAGAGTGTTCCCAACTTGCTGAATCAAAAGAAAGGTTCAACCCTGTGAGATGAATTCAACCTTTACAAGGCAGTTTCACAGATAGCTTTTTCCCACTTTTTATCTGGGGATATTCAGTTCGTCAACACACACTGAAAGCAGTTTCACATGTAGCTTCTTTCTAATTTTTATCAGGAGTTATTTCGTTTTTCACCATTTGCTTCAATGGGCTTTCAAATGTTCTTTCAAAGATTCTAGAAAAAGTGTGTTTCCACCCTGCTAATTCAAAAGAAAAGTTTACTCTGTGAGATGAAACCACACATCACAAAGCAGTTTCACAGATAGTGTCTTACTAGTTTTTTCTGGGCACATTCTGTTTTTTGCCATAGGCCCCAATGGGCTTCTGAATGTCCCTTTGCAGATTCTACATAAAGAGTGCTTCAAACCTACTTAATCAAAAGAAAGGTTTTACTCTCTGAGATGAATCAACACATCACAAAGCAGTTTCACAGATAACTTCTTTCTACTTTTTATTAGGGGAAATTCGGTTTTTCACCATAGGTCCCAATGGCTTTCAGAATATTTTTTCGCAGATTCTGTCAAAAGAGTTTTTCCAGCATGCTGAATCCAAAGAAAGGTATAATTTTGTGAAATGAATCCCCACATCACAAAACAGTTTCACAGATAGCTTCTTTCTATTTTTCATCTTAGGATATTCGGTTTTACACCCTAAAATGTCCCTTCACACATTCTAAAAGAAAAAAAAGTGCTTCCAGACTGCTGAATCAAAAGAAAAATTTCACTCCGTGAGCTCAATCCATACAATATTTTGTATTTCAAAATATTCAGTTTTTCACTATAGGCTTCAGTGGGCTCCACAATGTCCTTTCATAGATTCTATAAAAATCATGCTTCCAAAGTGCTAAATCAAAAGAAAAGTTCAAGACTGTGAGCTGAATGCACACATCACAAGGGAGTTTCACAGTTATCTGCCTTCTAGTTTTTATTTCAGTGTATTCAGTTTTTCACTACAGTTTTCATTATGCTCCAAAATGTCCCTTCACAGTTTCTACAAAAAGAGTGTTTCCAAACTTCTGAATAAAATGTAAGGTTTAACTCTGGGAGATGAATACACATGTCACAAGACAGTTTCACAGATAGTATCTTCATATTTTGTATCTGCATATATTCAATTTTTCACTATAGTTTTCAGTGGGTTCCAAAACATCCCTTTGCAGATCCTACAAAAACAGTGTTTTCAACATTCTGAATCAAAAGGAAGGTCTGACCCTGTAAGCTGAATGCACACATCACAAAGCAGTTTCACAAAGAACTTCTTTCTGGTTTTTATCACGAGACATTCAATTTTTCATTATAGACCTTACTGTGCCATGAAATATCCTCATGCATATTCTACAAAAAAAGGTTTTCAAATCTGCTGAATCAAAAGTAATGTTTAACTCTCTCAGTTGAATGCACACATCACCAAGCAGTTTTCAGATAGCTTCTTTATAGTTTTTACATTGGGATATTCACTTTTTCACTAAGGGCCTCAATGCACTCTGAAATATCACTTCACTTCTGCAAAAATAGTGTTTCCAACCTGCTGAATCAAAATTAAGTTCTCACTCTGTGAGCTGAATCCCCACATCACAAAGCAGTTTCATAGATAGCTTTTTCCTAGTTTTTATTCCAGAATATTTGTTTTTGTTCTATAGGCATCAAGGCAATCTGAAATATTCCTTCACTTCTTCTACCAAAAGAGTGTTTCCAACCTGCTGAATTAAAAGTACAGTTTATCTCTATGAGCTGAATTCACACATCACACAGCAGTTACACAGACAGCTTCTTTCTAGTTTTTATTTTGGATATTCTGTTTTTCACTATAGGCCTCAGTAGGCTCTGAATCGTCCTTCTGCAGATTCTACAAAAAGAGTGTTTTAACCTGCTGAATCAAAAGAGAGGTTTCAATCCATGAGCTGACTGCACATATCACAAACCAGTTTCACGGATAGCTTCTTTCTTGTTTTTATCTCACGATATTTGATTTTTCATTATAGGCCTTACTGTGCCCCAAAATATCCCCTTGCATATTCTACAAAAAGAGTTTTTAAAAACTGCTGAATCAAAAGTAATGTTTAACTCTCTCAGCTGAATGCACACAACACCAAACAGTTTCAGATAGCTTCCTTCCAGTTTTTATCTCAGGATATTCGTTTTTTTTGTTTGTTTGTTTGTTTGTTTTAGATGGAGTCTCGCTTTGTCGGCCCAGGACTGGAGTGCAGTGGCCGGATCTCAGCTCACTGCAAGCTCTGCCTCCCGGGTTTACACCATTCTCCTGCCTCAGCCTCCTGAGTAGCTGGGACTACAGGCGCCTGCCACCTCGCCCGGCTAGTTTTTTGTATTTTTTAGTAGAGACGGGGTTTCACCATGTTAGCCAGGATGGTCTCGATCTCCTGACCTCGTGATCCGCCCGTCTCGGCCTCCCAAAGTGCTGGGATTGCAGGCTTGAGCCACCGCGCCCAGCTGGATATTCGGTTTTTTACTCTAGGCTTCAATTAGCTCCAAAATGTTCCTTTGCAAGTTATACAAAAAGAGTGTTTCCAAACTCGTGACTTAAAAGTAAAGTTTAGCTCTGTGAACTGAATACACATGTCACAAAGCAGTTTCACAGATATCTTCTTTCCAGTTTTTATTTTGGGATATTCAACTTTTCACTCTTAAGTGTCAGGGGGCTCTGAAAAAATTGCTTTGCAGATTCTTCAAAAGAGTGTTTTCAACATGCTGAAACAAAAGAATGGTTTACCTTTCTGAATGGAAACACACATGACAAAACGGTTTCACAGATAGTTTCTTTCTACTTTTTATCACGGGATACTCAGTTTTTCACTTTAGGCCTCAATGCCTTTTACAATAGCCTTTGCAGGTTCTACAGAAAGTGTTTCCAAACTGCTGAATCAAAAGTAAGGTTTAACTCTGTGAGCTGAATGCATACATCACAAAGCAGTTTCACAGAAGGCTGCTTTCTAGTTTTTACTTTGGATACTCCATTTTTCACTGTAGGCCTCAGTGGGCTTCAAAGTGTCCCTTCACAGATTCTACAAAAAGAGTGTTTCCGACCTGCAGAATCAAAAGTAAGGTTTAACTCTCACCTGAATGCACATGTCACAAAACATTTTCACATGTATCTTCTTTGTAGTTCTTATTGTGGGCTATTCAGTTTTTCACTAAAGGCCTCAATGTCCTCCCAAATGTCCTTTCACAGATTCTACAAAAAGAGTATTTCAAAACTGCTGAATCAAAAGTAAGGTTTATCTCTATGAGCTGAATGCACACATCAGAAAACAGCTTCACAGATAACTTCTTTCTAGTTTTTATTTTGGATATTCCATTTTTAACTATAGGCCTCAGTAGGCTTTGAATTGTCCCTTTGCAGATACTACAAAAGGAGTGTTTCAACCTGCTGCCTCCAAAGACAGATTTCAATTCATGAGCTGAATGTACACATCACAATGCAGTTTCACAGATAGTGTCTTTCTAATTTTTTTCGTGGGACATTTCGTTTTTCACTATAGTCCTCAATGCCCATCGACATGTCCCTTCGCAGATATTACACAAACAGTGTTTCCAAAATGCTGAATCAAAAGTAAGGTTCATCTTCATAAACGTAATGCAAACATCAAAAAACAGTCTCACTGGTACATTATTTCTAGTTTTCATTTCAGGATATTTGGTTTTACAGTATAGACCTTACTGCACTTCAAAATACAGCTTCACAGATTCTACAAAAAGAGTGTTTCCAAACTACCGAGTCAATAGAAAAGTTGAACTCTGTGAGCTGAATCCACACATCACAAAGCAGTTTCACAGATAGCTCCTTTGTACTTTTTATCTGGGGTATTTGGTTTTTCCCCATAGGCCTCAATGGGCTCCACAAAGCAGTTTCACAGATAACGTCTTTCTAGCTTTCACCATGAAATATTCAGTTCTTGACTACAGGTCTTACTAGGCCCTGAAATATGCCTTCACAGATTATACAAAAAGAGTGTTTCAAAACTTCTAAATTAAAAGAAAGGTGTAACTTTGTGAGATGAATGCACACATCACAAAGCAGTTTCATAGATGGCTTCTTTCTAGTTTTTATTGAGGGATATTCAGTTTTTCACTATAGGCCTAGTGAGCACCAAAATGTCCCTTACAGATTCTACAAAAGAATGCTTCCTACCTGCTGAATTAAAAGAAAGGTTCTACTTTTTATCCTAATACATACATCACAAAGCAGTTACAAAAATAGCTTCTTGGTTTTTATCTAAGGATATTTGATTTGTCATCATAATCCTCAAGGTCCTCTGAAAAGTCCCTTCACAGATTCTACAAAAAAGCATTTCCAAACTGTTGAATGAAAATTGAGGTTTAACTCTTTGAGATGAATGCACACATCACAAAGCAATTTCACAGGTAGCTACTTTCCAGTTTTTATTTTGAAATATATGGTTTTTTTTTTTTACTGTAGACCTTAGTGGGATGTGAAAGGTCCCCTTGCAAATTTCACAAAAAAAAGTTTCCAAACTACTGAATAAAAAATAAGGTTTAGCTCTGTTGTCTGATACCACATGTCACAAAGCGATCTCACAGATAGCTTCTTTCTAGTTTTTGTCTAAGGATATTCAGTTTTTCACTATAATCTTCAAGGCCTTCTGAAATGTCCCTTTGCATATTGTACAAAAAGAGTGTTTGCAAACTGCTGAATCAAAAGTAAGGATTAACTCTGTGAGATGAATGCACACATCACAAAACAGTTTCACATAGCTTATTTTTAGCTTTTTATTTCAGAATATTTGGTTTTTTACTATATTCCTCAGTGGGCTCTGAAGTGTCCCTTTGCAGATTCTACAAAAACAGTGTTTCCAAACTGGTTAATCAAAAATATGTTTTAACTCTGTGACCTGAATGCACACATCACAAAGTTGTTTCACAGATAGATATTTTTCTAGTTTTTATATAGGACTATTCTGTTTTTCACTGTATACCTCAGTGGGCTCCAAAACATTTCATCACGGATTCCACAAAAATACTCTTTCCAAAATGCTGAATCAAAAGAAAGGTTTACCTCTGTGAGCTGAATGCACACATCACAAAGCAGTTGACAGATAGCTTCTTTCCAGTTTATATTGTGGAATAATCTATTTTTTAACTATAGGCCTCAATGTCCTCTGAAATGTCCCTTTACCGGTTCTGCAAAATGAGTGTTTCCAAGTGGCTGACTCAAAAGCAATCTTTTACTTTGTGAGTTCAATGGGCACATCACAAAGGAGTTTCATGGATAGCTTTTCCCTAGTTTTCATTTCGGATATTCTGTTTTTCAGATATTCTGATATTCTGTTTTTGGATATTCTGTTTTCAGATATTCTGTTTTCACATATTCTGTTTTTCAATATTCAGATATTCTGTTTTTCAACATTTCAGTTGGCTCTGAAATGTCATTTTGCAGATTCTACAAAAAGAGTGTTTCCAACCTGCTGAATTAAAAGTAAGGTTTAACTCTGTGAATCGAAATGCACACAACACAAGACAGTTTCACAGATTTCTTCTTTCAACTTTTTATTTAGGGATATTTGGTTTTTCACTATAGGCCTCAGTGGGCTCTGAAATGCCCCTTTGCACAGTCTATGAAAAGAATGTTTCAACCTGCTGAATCAAAAGAAATGTTTCCTCCCCTAAATGTCCCTTCTATGATATCACAAATACTGTTTCCAAACTGCTGAATCAAAAGAAAGGTTTAACTCTGTGAGCTGAATCCACACATCACAAAGCACTTTCACAGACAGCTTCTTTCTAGTTTTTATCACGGAATATACAGATTTTCACTAAAGGCCTTAATGCCCTCTGAAATATCACTGAGCTCTGAAATATGCCTTAGTATATTCTACAAAAAGAGTGTTTCCCACTTGGGTTCCAAAATGTTTCCTCACAAATCCTACAAAAAGAGTGTTTCCAGTTTACAGAATAAAAAGACAGATTCAACTCACTGAGCTGAATGGACACATCACAAAGCAGTTAAACAGAGGTTTTTTCAAGTTTTAATTGTGGGATATTTAATTTTTCACCATAGTTTGCAGTGGGCTCCAAAATGTCCCTTCACAGATTTTACAAAAATAATGTTTCTAACCTGCTGACTAAAAAGATAGGTTTAACTCTGTGAGCTGAATCCACACATCACAGAGCAGTGTCACAGATAGCTTTTTCCTAGTTTTTATTGTGGAATATTCAACATTTGATTATTAGCCTCAGTGGGATTTGGAACGTCCCTTTGCAGTTTCCACAAAAAGAGTGAGTCCAACCTGCTACATCAAAAGAAACGTTTAACTCTGTGAGCTGAATCCACACATCACAAAGCAGTTTCACAGACAGGCTTATTTCTAGTTTTTATCGTGGGATATTTGATTTTCCAATATAAGCCTCAGTTCACTCTGAAATGCCTCTTCACAGATTCTACAAAAGGAGGGTTTCCAACCTTCTGAATCCAATAAAGGGTTTAACTGTGGTAGCTGAAACCACACACACATCACAAAGCAGTTTCACAGATATCTTCTTTCTATTCTTTCTAGTTTTTATCAGGGGATATTCTGATTTTCACTATAGACCTCTGTGGGCTCCCAAATGTTCCTTCACAAGTACTACTAAAAAACTGCTTTCATTTTGCTGGATAAAAAGAAAGGTTTAACTTTATGAACTGAATCCAAACATCACAAAACAGTTTTAAAGATTGTCTCTTTCTATTTTTTTTCCACAGGATATTCTGTTTTTCACTGTAGGTCTCAGTAGGGTTTGAAATGTACCTTCACAGATTCTTTTAAAAAAAGGTTTACAACCTGCTGAATCAAAATAAAGGTTTAACTCTGTAGGCTGAATCCACACACCATGAAACAGTTTCACAGATAGCTTCTTTTAAGTATTTGTCACAGCATATTTGTTTTTTCACTATAGGCCTCAGTAAACTTTAAAATATGTGCTCACAGATTCTACAAATAAAGTGTTTCCAATCTGCTAAATCATGGCAAACTTTTACAACTGAATATGAAAATCAAAAAGCATTTTCAAAGATAGCTTATTTCTAGTTTTTGTCACTGGATGTTCGAGTTTTCAATGTAGGCCTCAGTGGGCTCTGAAATGTTCATTCTCACATTCTGCAAATAGAGTGTTTCCAGCCTTCTGTATCAATAGGAAGCCCTCATTCTGCGAGCTTAATCCACAAATCAGAAAGCACTTTCACAGATAGCTTCTTTCCTGTTTTTATCATGGAATATTCAGTTTTCTAACTATAGGCCTCAAAATGCTCTAAAGGCTCTAAAATGACCCTTGTCAGATTCTACAAAAAGAGTTTTTCCCACCTGCTGCATCAAAAGGAAGGTTTACTACTGTACTTAATCCACAAATAACAAAGCAATTTCACAGATTGCTTTTTTCTAGTTTTTATCATGGGATATTCAGTTTTTAACTATTGACCACAGTGGGCTCCGAAACATCCCTTTGCAGAATCTACAGTAATAGTGTTTCATACCTGCTAAATCAAAGGAAAGGTTTAACTCTGTGAGCTGAATCAACACATTAAAATGTAGTTTCACAGATATTTTATTTTTATATTTGTTGTGGGATATTCCTTTATTTACAGTAGGCTGCAGTGGCCTTTGAAATGTTTCTTTGGAAATTCTGCAAAAAGTGTATTGCCAACATGCTCAAACAAAACAAAGGTTTATCTCTGTGAGCTGAATCCTCACAGTCACAAAGTAGCTTCACAGAAAACATTTTTCTAGGTTTTATCACAGGATATTCAGGTTTTCACTATAGGCCTCAGAAGGCTCTGAAATGTCCCTTCGTGTATTCTACAAAAAGAGTGTATCCAACCTGCAGAATCATAAAAAATGTTTATCTCTGTGAGCTGAATCCACACATCACAAAACAGTTTTTCAGATAGCTTCTTTCTAGTTTTCATCGTGAGATATTCAGTTTGGGGGCTTCAAAAAATCTCTTTGTGGATTCTACCAAAAGAGTGTTTCCACACTGCTGAATCAAAAGAAAGTTTTATCTTTGTAAGTTGAATGCAGACATCACAAAGTACTTTTTACAGAGAGCTTCTTTCTAGTTTTTGTCATGGGATATTCAGTTATTCACCTCAGTCATCAGCGAACTCTGAAATATCCTTTCACACACTGTACAAAATGAATGTTTTCAATCTGTAGAATCAAAAGATGTTTAACACTGTGAACTTAGTGTACACATCTAAAACAATTTCACAGATATCTTGTTTCTAATTTTTATCACAGGATCTTCTGTTTTTGACTATAGGTCTCACTGCATTCTGAAATGACTCTTCGCAGATTCTAAGATAGAGATTTTTCCAACCTACTGAAAAAGAGAAAGGTTTACCTCTGTGAGCTGAATCCACACACATGTCACAAACAGTTTCACAGATACCATCTTACTAGTTTTTATCACTTGATATTTGATTTTTCACTATTGACCTCAGTGTGCTCCAAAATGTCCCTTCACAGATTCTACAATAAGAGTGTTTCATATCTGCTGAAACAAAGGAAAGTTTTAACTC
Source organism: Rhinopithecus roxellana (assembly GCF_007565055.1). Classification (NCBI taxonomy): domain Eukaryota; kingdom Metazoa; phylum Chordata; class Mammalia; order Primates; family Cercopithecidae; genus Rhinopithecus; species Rhinopithecus roxellana. The sequence continues at coordinate 126,371,797 of NC_044559.1, read as the reverse complement.
TGTAAGTTGAATCAACACATCAAAAATCAGTTTCACAGGTAGCTTCTTTTTAGTTTTTACTGTGAAATATTCAGTTATTTACTGTAAGCCTCAGTGGTCTTCGAAATGTTTCCTCGCAGATTCTACAAAAAGAGTATTTCCAACCTGCTGAATCAAAAGAAAGGTTTATCTCTGTGAGCTGAAACCATACATCACAAAGCAGTTTCACAGATAGCTTCTTTCTAGTTTATACCACAGGATATTCAGTTTTCCAATATAAGCCTCAGTGCACTCTGAAATGCCTCTTTGCAGATTTTACAAAAGTAGGGTTTCCATCTTGCTGAATCAAAAGAAAGGTTTAATTCTGTCAGCTGAAACCATACACACATCACAGAGGAATTTCACAGATACATTTTTCTAGTTTTTATTGGCAAATACTCTGATTGCCACTAAAGGCCTCTGTGGGCTCTTTTTTTTTTTTTTTTTTTTTTTTTTTGAGACGGAGTCTCACTCTGTCGCCCAGGCTGGAGTGCAGTGGCCGGATCTCAGCTCACTGCAAGCTCCGCCTCTCGGGTTTACGCCATTCTCCTGCCTCAGCCTCCCAAGTAGCTGGGACTACAGGCGCCTGCCAACTCGCCCGGCTAGTTTTTTGTATTTTTTAGTAGAGACGGGGTTTCGCCGTGTTAGCTAGGTTGGTCTCGATCTCCTGACCTTGCGATCCACCCGTCTCGGCCGTGGGCTCTTATATGTCCCTTTGCAAATTCTACTAAAAGAGTGTTTCCAACCTGCTGGATAAAAAGAAAGGTTTAAATCTGTAAGCTGAATTCAAACATCACAAAACCATTTTGAATATTTTTTCTTTCTGGTTTTTGTCACAGGATATTCTGTTTTTCCTGTAGGCCTCAGTGGGCTTTGAAGTGTACCCTCACAGACCCTCAAAGAAGAGGGTTTACAACCTGCTGAATCAAAAGAAATGTTTAACTTTGTGAGCTGAATCCACAAACCACAAAACAGTTGCATGGATAGCTTTTTTGTTTTGTTTTTTGAGACGGAGTCTTGCTCAGTCACACAGGCTCCAGTGCTGTGGCGTGATTTTGGCTCACTGCAAGCTCTGCCTCTTGGGTTCACACCATTCTCCTGCCTCAGCCTCCTGAGTAGCTGGGACTACAGGCACCTGCCACCACACCCAGCTAATTTTTCTTTTTTTGTATTTTTAGTAGAGACAGGGTTTCCCCATATTAGCCAGAATGGTTTCGATCTCCTGACCTCGTGATTCACCCACCTCAGCCTCCTAAAGTGCTGGGATTACAGGCATGAGCCAACAGATAGTTTCTTTTAAGTCTTTGTTGGAGGATATTTGTTTTTTCACTGTTAGGCCTCAGTAAGCTCTGAAATGTCTGTTTGCAGATTCTACAAAAAAAAAAGTGTTTCTAATCTGCTGAATCACAAGAAACTTTAACACTGTGAGCTGAATGTACACATCACAAAGCAGTTTCACAAATATCTTTTTTCTAGTTTGTATCATGAGATATTTGGTTTTTAACTGTGGGTCACAGAGGACTCCAAAATGTTTCCTTGTAGATTCTACAGTAACAGTGTTTCATACTTGCTAAATCAAAAGAAAAGATGAACTCTGTGAGCTGAATCTACACATAAAAAAGCAGTTTCATAGATATCTTCTTTTTAGTTTTTATCTTAAGATATCTGGTAATTCAATGTAGGCCTCAGCGGGCTCCAAAATGTTCCTTCACAGATTATACAAAAACAGTGTTACTAACCTGCTGAACCAAAAGAAATGTTATGTCTGAGCTGGAGCCACACATCACAAAGCAGTTTCACAGATAGCTTCTTTCTAGTTTTTATTGCAGGATATTTGACTTCTCACTATATGCTTCAGAAGGCTCTGAAATGTGCTTTCACATATTCTACAAAAAGCGTGTGTCAAACCTGCTGAATGATAAAAAGACTTATCTCTGTGAGCTGAATCCACACATCTCATAGCAGTATTACAGAAAACTTATTTCTAGTGTTTATCACTGGATAAACTATTTTTCAGAAAAAGCCCCACTGGGCTTTGGATTTTCCCTTGGCAGGCTCTACAAAAAGAGAGTTTCCAACTTACTGAATCAAAAAAAAGTTTTAATTCTGGGAGATGAATCCACAAATCACAAAACAGTTTCACAGACAGTTTTGTTCTAGTTTTTATCATGGGGTGTTCAGTAATCACTAAAGGCCTCAGTGGGCTTCAAAATGTCTCATCAGAAATTCTACACAAAGAAAGTTTACAACATGCTGAATCAAATGGAAGGTTTAACTCTGTTTCCTGAATGCACACATTTCAAGGCAGTTTCACAGAGAGCTTCTTTCTACTTTTTATCGTGGGATATTCAGTTTTTCACTATATCCCTCAGAAGGCTTTGATATGTCTCTTTGCAGATTCTACAAAAAGGGTGTTGCCAATATGATGAATCAAAAGCAAATTTTAACTCTGGGAGCTGAATCCACACATCACAAAGCAGTTTCAAAGGTTGCTTCTTTTTAGTTTTTGTCATGAGATATTCAGTTATTCACCTCAGGCCTCAGTGGGTTCTGAAATAACCCTTCACACTCTCTACAAAAAGAGTGTTTCCAACCTGCAAAATCAAAAGAAAGATTTAACTCTGTGAGCTGAATAAATACACCACAAGTTATTTTCACAGATACCTTCTTTCTAGTTTTTATCAGTGGATATTCTGTTCTTGACTATAGGCCTCAGTGCACTTTGAAATATCTCTTCACAGATTCTACATTAGGAATGTTTCCAACCTACTGAATTGAAAGAAAGTTTTGACTCTGAGCTGAATCCACACACACACGTCACAAAGCCATTTCACAGATATCTTCTTTCTAGTTTTTTATCATGGAATATTCGGTTTTCCACCATTGGCCTCAGGGGACTCCAAAATGTCCCTTCTTGGATTCTACAAAAGCAGTGTTTCCAACCTTCCGAATCAAAAGAAAGGTTTAACTCTGTTAGGTGAATGCATATATTACCATGTAGTTTCACAGATAGCTTCTTTCTAGTATTTATCACTGGTTATTCCGTTTTTCACCATAAACCCCACTTCCCTCCAAAATATCCTTTCACATATTCTTCAGAAAGTGTTTTTCATACGTACTGGATCTAAAGAAACGTTTATCTCTGTGAGCTGAATGCACACATCACAAAACAGTTTCACAAATAGCTTCCTTTTATTTTTTATCATGGGGTATTCTGTTATTCACTATACGCCTCAGTGCACTCTGGAATGTACCTTCACAGTTTCTATAAGAGTGTTTCCAACCTGCTAAATCAAAACAAAGGTTTAACTTTGATAGCTGACTTAACACACCTTAAAGCAGGATTACAGGTACCTTCTTTCTAGTTTTTATTATGGGACATTTTGTTTTTCACTGTTGACCTCAGTGGACTCCAAAATGTCCCTAAGCAGATTCTACAAAGACAGTGTTTCCAACTTGCTGAATCAAAAGAAAGGTTTAACTCTGTGAGCTAAATCCACACATCACAATGAAGTTTCACACATATCTTCTTTCTAGTTTTTGCCTCTGGATATTCTGTTTTTCACCATAGGTCTCACTGGACTCTAAAATGTCTCTTTTCAGATTGTACAAAGGAATGTTTTCAACCTGCTGAATCCCAAGAATAGTTTAAGGGAAAAACTTAAACACTCATGATAAAATTTAGAAGGAAGGTATCTGTGACACTGATTTGTCACGTGTGGATTCATCTTACAGACTCAAACCTTTTTTTATTATTTGTTTTATTTTTATTTTTATTATACTTTAAGTTCTTGGGTACATGTGCATAACGTGCAGGTTTGTTACATATGTATACTTGTGCCATGTTGGTGTGCTGCACCCATCAACTCGTCAGCACACATCAATTCCTCATTTATATCAGGTATAACGCCCAATGCAATCCCTACCCCCAGCCCCTCCCCATGATAGGCCCCAGTGTGTGATGTTCCCCTTCCCGAGTCCAAGTGATCTCATTGTTCAGTTCCCACCTATGAGCGAGAACATGCGGTGTTTGGTTTTCTGTTCTTGTGATAGTTTGCTAAGAATGATGGTTTCCAGCTGCATCCATGTCCCTACAAAGGACACAAACTCATCCTTTTTTATGGCTGCATAGTATTCCATGGTGTATATGTGCCACATTTTCTTAATCCAGTCTGTCACAGATGGACATTTGGGTTGATTCCAAGTCTTGCTATTGTGAATAGTGTCACAATAAATTTAGCAGGTTGGAAACACTTTGATTGTAGAATCTGTGAAAAGACATCTCTGAGCCCATTGAAGCCTATAGGGACAAAATGAATACCCCACAATAAAAAATAGAAAGAAGGTATCTGTAAAACCACTTTGCAATGTGTGGATTTAACTCAGAGAATTAAATTTTCTTTTTGATTCTGGAGATTGGAGAATCTGCAAAGGATCACTTCAGAGCCCATTGAGCCCCATAGGGAAATCCTATTATCCCATGATAAAAACTAGAAAGAAGCTATCTGTGAAACTACTTTCTGATCTCACCGAGTTAAACCTTTCTTTTGATTCAGCAGCTTGGAAACACTCTTGTTGTAGAATCTGCAAAGAGGCATATCAGTGCCCATTGAGGCCTATATGAAAACCCCAAGTATCTCATGACAGAAACTAGAAAGAAGTTACCTGTGAAACCACTTTGTTATGTAGGCCTCACCACACAGAAGTAAACCTCTTCTTTATTCAGTCAGTTGGAAACAATCTTCTTGTAGATTCTGTGAAGGAACATTTCAGAACCCATTGAGGCCTATAAGGAAAACCCGAATATCTTGCAATAAAAACTAGGAAGAAGCTATGTTTGAAACTGCTTTTTGATGTGTGAATTCCTCTCACGTAGCTAAACCTTTTGATTCCGCAGGTTGAAAACACTCTGTAGAATCTGTGAAGGGACATTTTAAAACATTTTGAGACATATAAAGAAAAACAGAATATCCCACGATAAAAACTTGAAAGAAGCTCTCTGTGAAATCACTTTATGATGGGTAAATTCACCTCACAAAGTTAAACCTTTCTTTCAATTCAACAGGTTGCAAAAACCATTTTTATTTAAACTGCAAACAGACATTTCAGAGCCCTTGAGGGCTACAGAAAAAAAACCAATATTCTGGGTCTGCAGCTCCCAGCACTATTCATGAAGAAAATGGGTGATTTCTGCATTTTTAACTAAGGTACCTGGTTTTTTCTCATTGGGACTGCTTGGACAGTGGGTGCAGCCCATGGAGGGAGAGCTGAAGAAGTGCAGGGTGTCACCTCACCTTTCTTAGCCAAGGGAAACCATGACAGATTGCTCCTGGAAAAATGGAACAGTCCCACCCAAATACTGTACTTTTCCCAAGGACTTAGCAACTGGCAGACAAGGAGATTCTCTCCTGTACCTTTCTTGGTGGGACCCACACCCATGGAACCTTGCTCACTGCTAGTGCAGCAGTTTGAGATCAAACTGCAATGTGGCGGCCTGGCTGGGGGAGGGACATCTGCAATTGCAGAGACTTGGGTAGGTAAGCAAAGCACCCTGGAAGCTCGAAGTGGGTGGAGCTCACCACAGATTAACAAGTCCTACTGCCTATATAGACTCCACCTCTGTGGGCAAGGCATAGCTGAATGAAAGGCAGCAGACAACTTCTGCAGACCTAAATGTCCCTGTCTGACAGCTCTGAAGAGAGTAGTGGATCTCCTGGCATGGCTTTTAAGGTCTGAGAGCAAACAGACTGCCTCCTCAAGTGGATCCCATGTAGCCTAACTGGGAGACACCTCCCAGTAGGGGCCAATAGACACCTCTTATAGACAGGTATCCCCCTGCGATGAAGCTTCCAGAAGAAAGATCAGACAGAAACATTTGCTGTTATGCAATGTTTGCTGTTCAGCAGTCTCCACTGGTGATACCCAGGCAAACAGGGTCTGGAGTGGAACTCCAGCAAATGCCAACAGACCTGCAGCTGAGGGACCTCACTGTTAGAATGAAAACTGACAACCAGAAAGGAATAGCATCAACATCAACAAAAAATAATCTATACCAAAACTCCAACCGCAGATCACCAACCTCAAAAACCAAAGGTAGATAAAACCACAAAGATGGGGAGAAACCACAGCAGAAAAATTGAAAATGCTAAAAACAGGCCACCTCTTCTCCTCCAAAGGATTGCAGGTCCTCGCCAACAATGGAACAAAGCTGGATGGAGAATGACTTTGATGAGTTGACAGAAGTAGGCTTCAAAATGTCAGTAATAACAAACTTCTCCATGCTAAAAGAACATGTTTGCACCCATCACAAGGAAACTAAAAACCTTGAAAAAATGTTAGACGAATGGCTAATTACAACAAACAGTATAAAGAATACCTTACATGACCTGATGAAGCTTAAAACCATGGCACGAGAACTTCATGACGCATGGATGAGCTTCAATAGCTGATTTGATCAAGTGGAAGAAAGGAGATCAGTGATTGAAGATCAAATTAATAAAATAAAGTGAGAAGACAAGGTTAGAGAAAAGAGTAAAAAGGAACAAATGAAGCCTCCAATAAATGTGGACTGTGTGAAAAGACCAAATCTTCATTTGATTGATGTACCTGAAAGTGATGGGGAGAATGGAGCCAAGTTGGAAATCATTCTTCAAGATATTATCCAGGAGAAATTCCTTAACCGAGCAAGGCAGGCCAACATTTAAATTCAGGAAATACAGAGAACACCACAAAGATACTGCTCAAGAAGAGGAACCCCAAGACACATAACTGTCAGATTCACCAAGGTTGAAATGAAGGAAAAAATGTTAAGGGTAGACAGAGAGAAAGGTCAGGTTACCCAGAAACGGAAGCCCATCAAATTAACAGCGGATCTCTTGGCAGAAATTCTTCAAGCCAGAAAAGAGTGGGGAACAATATTCAACATTCTTAAAGAAAATGATTTTTAAGCCAGAATGTTATATCCAGCCAAACTAATCTTCATAAGTGAAGGAGAAATAAAATCCTTTACAGACAAGCAAATGCTGAGAGATTTTGTCACCACAAGGCCTGCCTTACAAGAGCTTCTGAAGGAATCACCAAATATGGAAGAAACAACCAGTACCAGCCACTGCAAAACCATCAATGCTATTAAGAAACTGTATCAATTGACTGACAAAATAACCAGCTAACATCATAATGACAGGATCAAATTCACACATAACAATATTGACCCAAAGTGTAAAAGGGGGAAATGCCCCAATTAAAAGGCACAAACTGGCAAATCGAATAAAGAGTCAAGACCCATCAGTGTGCTGTTTTCAGGAGAGCCATCTCACATGCAGAGACACATATAGTCTCAAAATAAAGGAATGGAGAAAGAGCTACCAAACAAATGGAAAGCAAAAATAGCAGGGGTTGCAATCCTAGTCTCTGATGATGTAGACTTTAAACCAACACAGATCAAAAGAGTCAAAGAAGGTCATTACATAATGATAAATGGATCAATTAAAAAAAAACAGCTAACTATGCTAAACATATATGCACCCAATACAGGAGCAGCCAGATTCATAAAGCAAGTCCCTAGAGACCTATAAAGAGATATAGACTCCCACACACTAATAATGGGAAATTTCAACACCCAACAGTCAATATTAGGCAAATCAATGAGACAGAAGGTTAACAAACATATCCAGGACTTGAACTCAACTCTACATCAAGTGGACCTAATAGACATCTACAGAACTCTCCACCCCTAATCAACAGAATATACATTCTTCTCAGTACCACATCACACTTATTCCAAAATTGACCACATAATTGGAAGTAAAGCATTCCTTAGCAAATGTAAAATAAGAGAAATCACAAGAAACTGTCTCTCAGATAGTTCTAATTCATTCAAATTAGAACTAAGGTTAAGAAACTCACTCAAAACCACACAACTATGTGGAAACTGAACAACCTGCTCCTGAATGACTAGTGGGTAAGCAATGAAATGAAGGCAGATATAAAGATATTCCTTGAAACCAATGAGAACAAAGACACAACATACAGAACCTCTGGAACACAATTAAAGTAGTGTATAGGGGGAAATTTATAGCAATAAATGCTCACAAGAGAAAGCAGGAAAGATCTAAAATCGATACCCTAACATCACAATTAAAAGAACTAGAGAAGATAGAGCAAACAAATTCAAAAGTTAGCAGAAGGCAAAAAAATAACTAAGATCAGAGCAGAACTGAAGGAGATAGAGATACAAAAATCCCTTCAAAAAATACAGTGAATCCAGGATCTGATTTTTTGAAAAGATCAATGAAATTGACAGATCACTGCCAAGGCTAGTAAAGAAGAAAATAGAGATAAATCAAATAGATGCAATAAAAAATGATAAAGGGGATATCACCACCAATCCGACAGAAATACAAACTATGATCAGAGAATACTATAAATACCTCTACGCAAATAAACTAGAAAATCTAGAAGAAATGGATAAATTCCTGGACACATACATCCTCTCAAGACTAAACCAGGAAAAAGTTGAATCCCTGAATGGATCAATAACAGGCTCTGAAATTGAGGCAATAATTAAAAAAAAAATTAATAGCCTGCCAACCAAAAACATCTAGGACCAGACAGATTCGATTCACAGCCGAATTCTACCAGAGGTACAATGAGGAGCTGGTACGATTCCTTCTGAAACTATTTCAATCAATAGAAAAAGAGGGAATCCTCCCTAACTCATTTTATGATTCCAGCATCATCCTGATACCAAAGCCTGGCAGAGACAAAACAAAAAAAGACAATTTCAGGCCAATATCCCTGATGAACATCGATGCAAAAATCATCAATAAAATACTGCAAACAGAATCCAGCAGCACATCAAAACCTTATCCACCACAATCAACTCAGCTTCATCCCTGGAATGCAAAGCTGATTCAACATATGTAAATCAATACATGTAATTCATCACATATGCAAAACCAATGACAAAAACCACATGATTATCTCAATAAGTGCCAAAAAAGCCTTCAACAAAATTCAACAGCCCTTCATAATAAAAACTCTCAATAAACTAGGTATCGATGGACCATATCTCAAAATAATAAGAGCTATTTATTGCAAACCCACAGCCAATATCAAACAGAATGGGCAAAACCTGGAAGCATTCCCTTTGAAAACTGGCACAAAGATGCCCTCTCTCACCACTCCTATTCAACATAGTGTTGGAAGTTCTGGCCAGGGTAGTCAGGTATGAGAAAGAAAAAAAAGCATATTCAATTAGGAAAAGAGGAAGTCGAACTGACCCTCTTTGCAGATGACATGATTTTATGTTTAGAAAACCCCATAATCTCAACCCAAAATCTCCTTAAGCTGATAAGCAACTTCAGCAAAATCTCAAGATACAAAATCAATGTGCAAAAATCACAAGCATTCTTATACACCAATAACAGACAAACAGAGAGCCAAATTACGAGTGGACTCCCATTCACAATTGCTACAAAGAGAATAAAATATGTAGGAATCCTACTTACAAGAGATGTGAAGGAACTCTTCAAGGAGAGCTGCAAACAACTTCCCAACAAAGAAAAGAGGACACAAACAAATGGAAGAATATTCCATGTTCTTGGATAGGAAGAATCAATATTGTGAAAATGGCCATACTGCACAAGGTAATTTATAGATTCAATGCCATTCCCATCAAGCTACAAATGACTTTCTTCATAGAATTGGAAAAAAACTACCTTAAAGTTCATATGGAACAAAAAAGAACACTCATTGCCGAGACAATCCTAAGCAAAGGAAAAAAGCTGACTTCAAACTATACTACAAGGCTACAGTAACCAAAACAGTATGGTTCTGGTACCAAAACAGAGATATAGACCAATGGAACAGAACAGAGTCCTCAGAAATAATATCACACATCTACAGCCATCTGATCTTTGACAAACCTGAGAAAAACAAGAAATGGGGAAAGGATTCCCTTTTTAATAAATGATGCTGGGAAACCTGGCTAGCCGTATATAGAAAGCTGAAACTGGATCCTTTCCTTACACCTTCTACAAAAACTAACTCAAGATGGATTAAAGACTTAAATGTTAGACCTAAAACCATAAAAACTCTAGAAGGAAACCTAGGCAATACCATTCAGGACATAGGCATGGGCAAGGACTTCATGACTAAAACACCAAAAGCAATGGCAACAAAAGCCAAAATTGACAAATGGGATCTAATTAAACTAAACAGCTTCTGCACAGCAAAAGAAACTACCATCAGAGTGAACGGACAACCTACAGAATGGGAGAAAATTTTTGCAATGTACCCATCTGACAAAGGGCTCATATCCACAATCTACAAAGAACTTGAACAAATTTACAAGACAAAATCAAACAATCCCATCAACAAATGGTCAGAGGATATGAGCAGACACTTTCAAAATAAGACATTTATGCAACCAACAGACACATGAGGAAATGCTCATCATCACTGGTCATCAGAGAAAAGCAAATCAAAACCACAATGAGAAACCATCTCACACCAGTTAGAATGGCAATCATTAAAAAGTCAAGAAACAACAGATCCTGGAGAGGATGTGGAGAAATAGGAACGCTTTTACACTGTTGGTGAGAGTGTAAATTAGTTCAACCATTGTGTAAGACAGTGTGGCTATTCCACAGGGATCTAGAACTGGAAATAACATTTTACCCAGCAATCCCACTACTGGATATATACCCAAAGGATTATAAATCTTACTACTATAAAGACACATGAACTCGTATGTTTATTGCAGTACTTTTCACAATAGCAAGGACTTGGAACCAACACAAATGTCCACCAATGATAGACTGGATTAAAAAATGTAACACACATACACTGTGGAATACTATGCAGCCATATAAAAGTATGAGTTCCTGTTCTTTGCAGAGACATGGATGAAGCTGGAAACCATCATTTTCAGCAAACTGTCACAAGGCCAGAAAACCAAACACTGCATGTTCTCACTCATAGGTGGGAATTGAACAGTGAGAACACTTGGACATAGGGCAAGAAACATCACACACTGGGGCGTGTTGGGGGGTGGGGAGTTGGTGGAGGGATAGCATTAGGAGAAATACCTAATGTAAATGACTGGTTGATGGGTGCTGCAAACCTACATGGCACATGTATACTTGCGTAACAAACCTGCACGTTGTGCACATGTATTCTGGAATTTAAAATATAATAATTTTTAAAAAATAAATATTCCACAAGAATATGTAGAAAGAAGCTATCTGTGAAATTGCTTTGCCATGTGTGAATTCATCTCACAGAATTAAACCTTCTTTTGATTCAGCAGGTTGGACATGCTCTTTTTGTACAATCTGTGAAAGGGAAATGCTCTTTTTGAAGAGTTTTCAGACAGAAATTTCAAAGCCCATTGAGGCCTATAGGAAAAATGAAATGTACCACAATAAAAACTAGAAAAAAGCTCTCTGTGGAACTGCTTTGTGTTGTATGGATTCGTTTCACAGAGCCAAACTTTTATTTGATTGAGCAGGTCAGAAACACTCTTTGTGTAGAATCTACGAAGGGACATTTCAGAGCCCATTGAGGCCTATAGGGAAAAACTGAATATCCCACGATAAAAACTAGAAAGAAGCATCAGTGAAAGTGCTTTGTGATGTGTTTATTTATCTCACAGAGCTAAATTTTTCCTTTGATTGGTTGAGTTGGAAACACTCTGTGTAGAATCTGCAAATGGAGATTTCAGAGCCCATTGAAGCCTATGGGAAAAAAATGAATATCCCACTTTGAAAACTAGAAAGAAGCTGCATGTGAAACCACTTTGCATTGTGTGGATTTTTCTCACAGAACTAAACCTTCCTTTTGATTCAGAAGGTTGGAAACACTCTTTTTGTAGAATCTGTGAGGGGACATTTTAGAGCCCATGAATCCCCAATCCCTGTTGGACTGAACAAGGAGAGATGAACACAGGAATAAAGATAAAGACAAAAGAGTACATTTGGAAGAATGGGCCAGGGGGCTCCTTGCTTCTAGTGAGTAAGGTCTCTGAGCTTTTAGAGCCCTTGTTATTTATTGAGTAAGGAGATAGGGAGAAGGGAGTGGTTGTCAGTCAGCTGCTTGACTTGGTGTTGCCTGGACAACTGCTTTCTCTAAACGGTAGTCCCCAGATGTTCCAGTATTTAACCTCAGGAAGCACGATGCCAGGGAGTGATTGCACTCAGCATACCTTCTGGTGGCAGGCACAGATGTGTTTGCCCACATTCTGCATTCCTGATAAACAGTTTGCTGTTTGATAATATAGCCTTCAGTGGAATGCTGAGTTGGTCATGACCCACAGACTTTCATTTATCCCTTTCTGTTTATGTATTAATTAAATAAATGTAAGGCCAGGTTGGGCAGCTCTCATTTTCTGATTGGTGTTCCATCCAATTTTACAGAATAAGAGCAGAAAAGAGAAACAGAACAGCATTACTACTAGAACTACATATGAGTTGTTAATGTGGTGCTTTAGATAGGTCCAAGGATTGAGGCTCTCCAGGCCCCCCAGGCCTTGCTGGAATTCGGCCCAGTCTTCTAAAGAAGGCTGAATCTCTTGAGTTTGCTTATTTAAATCACGAATTTTGTTTTGTAATTCACCAATCTCAAAGGTGATGTTGAGTGTGAAAGCTCCCTGCAAATAGGCATTCACAGGGTCCCCTGGATACTCACTTAGGTTATGTTCTAAGTTGGTTACTCAAATGTGAGTGTGATTAAAATGACAGTGTAATTGCTGCTGCAATCATAAGCTTTGTACTTGTTATCCTAACCGTACAACTGTGGATTTCAACATTACCACTTCAGTTTGTAACTCAGTGTTAATTTTATACTGAGGTCACCATGCTTGGTTGGCTGTACACATCCATTTTTCCACATACTGAACCGTTTGAATAGAATTATGCAAAGCTACAGAGGACATAGCAACAGAAGTTATTATTGTGACAAGAAAACAATAGCAAAAATTATCATGCCTAAGGCTCTACAGACACAATGAGCAAGTTGAGTTAGAAGATGTTTCATGAAGAGCGAAGCAGGTGTGGCAGCCCAATGCTAAGACAGATTAATGGGAACTCATACTCCAGGAATGTGACCCAAAATTATCAAAGTAGAGATGTTACATGTTTGTAATGTGCTATGACTAATTCAGTGATATAACTGTCAAGATTTACAGGTCAATTGGGTATTGTTTACCTGGAGCTGGTCCTTCTTAGCTGCCAAAAAGACTTAAGGACTAAAAACACAAACTGTAAATTGAGTGATGATATTCTTTACAAATGTAACATTAAAACTGTATTGCTGGCCAGGCGCGGTGGCTCAAGCCTGTAATCCCAGCACTTTGGGAGGCCGAGATGGGCGGATCACGAGGTCAGGAGATCGAGACCATCCTGCCTAACACGGTGAAACCCTGTCTCTACTAAAAAATACAAAAAACTAGCCGGGAGAGGTGGCGGGCGCCTGTAGTCCCAGCTACTCAGGAGGCTGAGGCAGGAGAATGGGATAAACCCGGGAGGAAGAGCTTGCAGTGAGCTGAGATCTGGCCACTGCACTCCAGCCTGGGTGACAGAGCAAGACTCCGTCTCAAAAAAAAAAAAAAAAAAAAACTGTATTGCTTACTATTGCAATTATTGGATAGTATCCCAACCCAGATGCTGCCATTCATAAATGAGAGGGTTGCCATCCATAAAGTCTCTTGGATTGGTTCTTTCCTCTCTAGATAATGCCACTGAGGAAGAGGCGGACTAAAGCCTGCTCCATACCAAGCAGTCTGGGTAGCAGACTGGGACTGGATCCCAGTGTGGTATAAAGAAGCATTAAAAACTTGCCACCAATGCCAGCGAAGTTTGTGCCATGATTTCTGATTTTTATCTTTGCCAAATAGTTGACCCCAATCCACAATTCACAATGTCTCCAGTTAACATAGATTGTTTTCTAGCAAGTGGGCCAAGACACTGGGTTCACACCTAGCCTTATTATAGCCTAGCTTGGCTTCAAGACAAACAAAACATGCAAGTAAGAGCGTAAGTATTTTGGTGCAGTAGTGCATGAGATGCTTGAGCTTGCTGAAACACAGAACCAATCAATTTATCTGTTTTATCATTACCTAGAGATAGTGGTCAAGGAAGTTGTGTGTGAAAGTGAATATCAGAAATATAAAAAGAAGCTGCATGAGAGCGAATAGCTTGATGAAGTCTTAGAAACAAATTAAGCAGTTCTGGTTCTAAGGTATATTTAACTGTAGCCATTTCAGTGTGACTGACTAGAAACTATCAAAGGGAATCCATTCCTTATAGTCAGCACAATTGGGGAATTGGGCTGGGAATGGCTGGTTAGCATACCAGTTACATTAATAGAACCAAGATGTAATAGGTACAAGACTTTTCCATAGTGGCTCAATCATTCTTGAGCTTGAATTATGAGACAACTATGGTTGAATGACATCTTTGTAGTGACACACAAGGGGAGTCTTTCCAGTGGGGCAGTATAATTAATGACATTGTTCTCAGAGTCAAGCTGTTCTATGTCAGGGAGATTTAGGGGTCCTTGAGTCCACATTCCTCAATTATGATAGATCTAAGCGGGAGTGTCATCCAAAGTATAAGTCGTACTACTGGGGGATTCGTAACATATGCCCAATATGTTTTTACCTCTGCACAGGGAAAACATATCACACAGGGCATTATGGCTAACACGGCCAAGAACATGGAATCAGGGATTTTTGCCTGGCCTTGATGCTCCAGTAGTTTCTCAGGTTCCTGCGTGGTTTTCTTGAATTGCCCCCAGGTTATGGGGGTTGATGCCATTGTGACTCTTGTTGGCATTCTCTCTGTCTTTGCACTCAGGCTCAGCTGGCTTATGGCTCAAACTGGAGGGACCTGGCCCATGGTTGGCCACCCTGGGTTCCTCCAGTCTCCCATTCCATGGTTGCATGAACCTTGAGGGCACCCACACAGTTTGTCCATCTTCTGTAAAAACACAAGCCTACCCTCATCCCCACATCAGTAAATCCACCAGGTCTTTCCATTCTCCTTCTTCCAGGAATTTCCATAACACTATTGGATAAACTTTTCTCTTTTCCTTTAACACTTGCAAATGTCTTTCTGCTGGAGTCTTACTATCCATACCAGGAGTCAAAAAATTTAAAATAAATAAGGCTAAGTGTAGTTTTGTTGGAGGTGGTAACTGTTTCTCCTATCCTTCCTTTTTGTTTTTCCAACATGCATTGTAATGTTTGATGTGCTCCCTCTATAGTTCCTTGTCCTCGAGGGTTGTAAGGAATTCCTCTTTTGTGAGTTATAGCCCAAAGCTGTAAGAAATTTTGAAAAGCATGACCAGTATAAGTGGGTCCATTGTCAGTTTTTAATTGTTTAGGGATTCCCATATGAGCAAATGACAACAAATGATGTTGCCGTACATTACCAGCTGTCTCACCTGTTTGGCATGTAACATGCAGCATACGAGAATTAGTATCTATAGTCATATGAACATAGCTAAGTTTGCCAAAGGCTGCAATATGTGCAATATCCACCTGCCGGTTTTCATTTGGAGCCAAACCTCGTGGCTTACATCATTCTACAGATGTGGCTCCAGGGACATGTTGGCAAGTAGAACAGGCTTGTATTATAGTCATAGCTTGGCTTCAAGACAAATGAAATATGCAAGGAAGAGCAGAAGTATTTTGGTGCAGTAGTGCATGAGAGACTTGAGCTTACTGAAACACAGAACCAATCCATTTATCTGCTTTATCATTCCCTAGAGATAGTGGTCCAGGAAGTTGCGTGTGAGAGCGAATATGAGAAATATAAAAAGGAGCTGCATGAGAGTGAATAGCTTGCTAAAGGCTTAGAAACAAATTAAGCAGTTCTGGTTCTAGGATACATTTAATTGTAGCAGTTTCTATCAACTGACTACATTTAAACATAAGCTGAATCTCATACAATGTTGATAGGATCTGAAGCTGTGAGCTGTAAAACCTGAACGACTGCAATTAATTCTGAACATTGAGCTGAAACCCCAGAAGTTGTTATTGTTTGAGTATGTTTAGGTCCATAAATAGCTGTATGACCTTTGGAAGGGCCATCAGTAAAATAAGTCAGTAATCATAGGAAGAATGAAAGAATGGACTTTATAGAACTGCAAAATTTTGCCTAAGGGATAGTGAAATCAAAGGTTTTTATGGCTGTAGCCAGGAGGCATGCCATTGCTGAAGC
Organism: Rhinopithecus roxellana; assembly: GCF_007565055.1. Taxonomy (NCBI): domain Eukaryota; kingdom Metazoa; phylum Chordata; class Mammalia; order Primates; family Cercopithecidae; genus Rhinopithecus; species Rhinopithecus roxellana. The sequence goes on along the minus strand of NC_044559.1, from coordinate 126,355,556 downwards.
CTCTGTTCCACAAGTTGCAACTCAGCTTCTGCCTCTTCAGTTAATTGTCACAGGAAATCTATGAAGAATCTCCTTGTAGTGTTTAACCTGTTTTTCCAGTTATTGATATCAGGTTAGGGGTTCCTTGTAGGAATTACCCTAAACCTTTCCTACTCTGATATCCCATGTCCTTCAACATTTTGAATCCTAGGTTATTAAAGTTTTCATCAGTAAGTCTCATGTATCATGCTGTAAGTCTCAACCCCATAAATTGATAGCTACATTTGCAACGTAAGGCTGAAAAGTACATGATTGTCCCTCCAGACTAAGACAAGGTAAAATCTCAGCATTCTATTGAATGCTTTGAACTGCTCCTACTGATACTAGAGATGTAGAGGTTAGTTTGAGAGGTCATGTTGTGGGCCAGTCCTCACTGGATATTACTGATACATCAGCTCCTGTGTACACAAGCCCATAAAATTTATTTCCTTTAATTTGTACTACACAGGTGGGTATATTAGAGGCTATAGGTTGTGACAGATAGATTTCTCATGTAGTTGTGCTCCCAAACATTTTATTTCCTCATTTCTCCTTTCATGGAGAAGGGTGAAATTTGCAGGGAATAAGCAATAATTGAGCAATATATTCTCCCGGTTCAAAAACCCAAAGGTATTATGACATTAAAACTACTTTAATTTCTCCTCCCTAATCAGAGTCAATTACTCCTGGGACTTACGTTGATGCCTTGCAAGTTAAGGTGGCTTTTGCCTAAAATTAGTCCCATTATCCTGCTGGTAAATGTCCCGAAATGCCAGTGGGTACTTTTGTAGGTTTGTCTTCTCCAACTAATGTAATACTTTCTCTGACTGGGAGATCTAATCCCGCACATTCTGGTGTTCCTGAGGTGAGGGAATCACTATACCTCCTGAGACCCACCCCTGAAGTGGGGTTGTGGTATGAAATGGGAATGCCCTCATTGTTTGAGGGGTCCGGGTCCAGGCCCTCTTCTCATTTCCCAACATGGGCTTGCCATTTTGATGAAATTTTGAGTGGCATTGATTAGCCCAGTTATTTCCTTTGTTACAGCAAGGACAGAGTCCTGGCATTTTTTCCACTGGGGAGTGGGGGTGGGTGGGCATCGCATTGTAAAGTTCTTTCTGTCCTGAGATCTGGTGGTATTCCTTTTTAAAATGTCCAGTTTTTTCATAATTGTGACATTGCTCCATTTTAGGGTTTGACCCTTGGCTCTTTTTAGATTTCTCAAGTGCTGAATTAGCCATTTCTTGCACTCACATTGTAGAGCGATGAAGCTCAGTTCCTACATCCTAACAAGTTCTGAGAAAATTTCCCAAGTTTTTTGTACATCTCACAGGTGCCAGTGCACATTTACAATCCATGTTTGCATTCTTGGAAGCTAAAGATAAGGTTAGCATTTATGCAGCAGTCGTTTGAGGAATTTGATGCTTCACCACCATTTGTAATCTTGCACGAAAATGTGCATTGGGTTCCTGCCACCCTTGCATGCTATGTGAAAAGGATTGTACTGAGACTCCCTCTTCAGGAATTGTGGCCAAGGCACTTTTAGCGGCCTGTGAACACTGCTGATAAGCAGTGTCTGGGAGTGGTATCTGATGTTTGAGGTCTGAATAAGGGTCATTACTTAACAGCATATCCTCTGTAATGTCTCTGTGTCCAGCAGCATGATTCTGTCTAGCCTGATGTGCACACATTTCTTGCCAATTTAAATTCCGTGTCAGGTATGCACTAGCAGACAAACAAGTGCAAGCCAAATGTTTTACATCAAAGTTTCAAAGGTGCATAGCACCAAATTCAACTTCTAGCAATGCTAAAGTGAATGGGCTCTGTACCCCATTATTAGCTACACTAGCTTTTAATTCCTTCAACAACTTAATCTCTAGTGGGTTGTGTTAATGAATATACTGCTATGGATTATTTGGATTAGGTGTTATGGAAATAGAAAAAATGCGAGGTCTAGGGGCTCTCCAGCTATAGCAACAGAGCATAAAATTCTTTCTATTGAGGTCTATATTTTTGCTGCCAAAGGAGGCAATAGAGATGTTTCTGATATTGAAGGGGGTGGTATAGGCCAATTTTTATCCTCTCTTTCCTGTTTTTTATTTTCAATTAATGCTGTGGGTGGAACAACAGATTCTTTCAGATTTTTAGACTCAGACCACAACTCCTGCTGTCCAGCACAATAAGGAGGAGATAATCGCTGAAGGACAGAACAAACTAAAATCCAAGTGGAGAAAACAAAAGGATCAACTTTAAGACCTTTCAGATGAGCACATTTTAATCCTTCTCCCACTCTGTCCCAATTTTCCACATCAAGCATGCCTGTCTGTGGAAACCATGGGGTTTGAGTAATAACGTCTTGCAGGAGCTTAGTTAAAGTCTGCAAATTAATTTGAGCACCAGATTATTTCAACAAATCTTTAAGCTACTCCACATAATGTTTTTCTTCAATAGACAAATTCTACCCCATGTTACCCTGATTCATAAACTTCCCATTCCCAGTACTTCTTTACTGCACAGACCTTATATTAGCTGCAAGCAGACTTGTCCCAGGGTTGCCATCTATCTTGTCAATTTCAGTTTCTATGCACCAGCAGACCTTCTTCGTTCACATCCTCAGAGTCCCTGTGTTCAAACGCCACTTTAATGCAGACCCAATCACTGTTGGACAGAACAAAAAGGGATGAATGTGGGAACAAAGGTAAAGACAAAAGAGTATATTTTGAAGAAGGGGTCAGGTGGCTCCTTGATTCTAGTGAACAAAGACTCTGAGCTTTTAGATCCCTTTGCATTTATTGAGTAAAGGAGACAGAGAGAAGAGGGGTGGTTGTCAGTAAGCTGCTTGACTAGGTGCAGGCCTGCACAACTACATCCTCTGAACAGTAGTCTTCAGATGTTCCAGTATTTAACCTCAACGAGCACAGCAACAGGAAGTGATTGCACTCACCATATTTTATGGTGGCAGATGCAGATGTGAGTTGGCCCACAACCTGAATTCATAATAAACAGTTTGCTATTTGATCATGCAGCCTTCAGATGAATGCTGAGTTGGTCACGAACCGAAGGCCTTCAGGTCCCTACAAAATTGCTTTGCAAAGTATGGATTCATCTCATAGAGTTATACCTTTCTTTTGATTCACCAGGTTGGAAACTACCTTTTTGTTGAATCTGTGAACGGACATTTCAGAGCCCATTGAGGCCTATAAGGCAAAATAAAAATTTCTTGAGAAAAACTAGAAAAAAAACTATCTGTGAAAACATTTTTTTGATGTGTGGATTCATATCATAGAGTTAAACCTCTCTTTTGATTCACCAGGTTAGAAATGCTCCATTTGTAGAATCTGCAAAGGGACAGTTCAAAGCCCTTTGTGGTCAGCCTATAGGGAAAAGCCAAATATCCCATGATAAAAACTAGAAAGAAGCTATCTGCGAAACCAGTTTGCAATAGGTGGATTCATCTCACAGACTTAAAATTTTCTATTTATTCAGAAGGTTAGAAATGCTGGTTTTGCAGAATCTGAGAGGAGACATGTTGGAGCCCTTTGAAGCCTATAGGGAGGATTGAAAATTCTGTGATAAAAACTAGAAAGAAGCTATCAGTCAAACTGCTTTGTGATGTGTGGATTCATTTCACAGCGGTAAACCTTCCTTTTGATTAAGCAGGTTGGAAATGCTCTTTTTGTAACATCTACAAAGGAACATTTCAGAGCTAATTGTGCCCTATAGGGAAAAAAAAACAAATATTCCACAATAAAAACTAGCAAGAATCTGTCTGTGAAACCACTTTGCACATGTGGATTCATCTCAGATAATTAAATCTTTCTTTTCCTTCAGGAGATTGGTAATGTTCTCTTTGTAACATCTGCAAATGATCATTTCAGAGCCCATGGAATCCTGTAAAGAAAAACCAAATATTCCAAGATAAAAATTAGGAAGAAGTTATCTGTGAAACTGCCTTGCAATGCATGGATTCATCTCACAGAGATAAACCAATTTTTTGATTCAGTAGGCTGCAAACACGCGTTTTGTAGAATCTGTGAAGGGACACTGCGGAGCCCATTGACCTGTAGGGAAAAATTGAATATCCCCCATAAAAAATAGAAAAAAGCTATTTGTGAAACTGATTTGTAATGTGTGGATTCAACTCAGAGAGCTAAACTTTTCTTTTGATTCGGTAGGTTGAAACATTCTTCTTATAGTATCTGTGAAGGGACAATTCATAGCCCTTTGAGGCTTATTGGGAAAAATAGAATATCCCACGTGAAAAATAGAAAGAAGGGATCTGTGAAACCACTTTTTGATGTGTGGATTCATCTCACATGGTTTAACCTTTCTTCTGGTTCAGCAGGTTGGAAAAACTGTTTTTGCAGAATCTGCAAAGGGACATTACAAAGCTTATGAAGGTCTATAGTGAAAAACCAAATATCCTGCAATAAAAAATACCAAGAAGCTATCTGTCATAGTACTTTGCAATGTGTGGATTCATCTCACAGAGTTAAACCTTTCTCTTGATTCAGAAGGTTGGAAACACACTTTTTGTAGAATTTATGTAAGGATAATTTGGAGCTTTTTGGGCTCCATAGTGAAAAACCAAATATCCTGAGATAGAAACTAGAAACAAGCTATCAGTAAGACTGCTTTGTGAGGTGTGGATTCATCTCACAGAGCTAAAACTTTCTTTTGATTCAGCGAGTTGGAAACACTCTTTTTGTAGAATCTGCAAAGGAACATTTCATAAACGATTGAGACCAACATGGTAAAACATCCCATGAGTAAAACCAGAAAGAAGATATTGGTGAAACTGCTTTTCAAAATGTATGTTCTTCTCACAGGGTTAAACTTTTATTTTGATTCAGCAGGTTGGAAACACTCTCTTTGCAAAATATACACAAAAACACTTCAGAGCTCTTTGAAGACTGTGGTGAAAATTCAAATATACCATGATAAAAGCTAGAAAGAGGAAATCTGCAAAACTGCTTTGTGATGTGTGGATTTATCTCACAGATTTAGAACTTTCTATTTATTAAGCAGGTTGTAAACACCCTTTTTGCAGAATGTACAAAGTGACGTTTCAGAGCCCACTGAAGCCTATAGTAAAAAAAAAAAACCAAAACAAAAACAAAAAACAAATATCTCACAATAAAAAAAACAAAAACAACAAAGCAACTATCTGTGATGTGTGGATAAGACTCACAGAGGTAAATTTTTCTATTGATACAGAAGGTAGGAAACACTCTTTTCGTAGAATCTACGAAGAGACATTTCAGAGCTTATTGAGACTTATAATGGAAAACTGAATATCTCACAATAGAAACCACAAAGAAGCTATTTGTGAAATCGCTGTGCAATGTGTGGATTCGTCTCACAAAGTTAAAGTTTTTTTTTTTTTTTTTTTTTATTCTGCAGATTGAAAATACTCTTTTTGTAGAACCTACAAAGAGACATTTCACAGCCCATTGAGGCTGATAGTGAAAAACTGAAATTCCCACAATAAAAATTAGCAAGAAGCTATCTGTGAAACTGTTTTGTGATGTCTGAATTCATCTCATAGTATTAAACCTTTATTTTGATTCAGCAGGTTGGAAACACCCTCCTTGTAGAATATACACAAGTACATTTCAGAAACCACTGAGGCCCCTAGTGGAAAACCCAAATATCTCGTAATAAAAAATAGAAAGTAGTGATGTGTGAAACTGCTTTGTGATGTGGGGATTCATCTCACAGGTTTAAAACTTCCCTTTGATTCAGCAAGTTGGAAACATTGTTTGCAAAATCTACAAAGAAACATTTCAAATCCCATTAAGGCCAATAGTGAAAAACCGAATATTCCACAATAAAAACTAGAAAGAAGCTATCTTTGAAAGAACTTTTTGATCTGTGGATTCACTTCACAGAGTTAAACCTTTCTTTAGATTTAGAAGGTTGGAAACACTCTTTTTGTGGAATCTACAAAGGGACATTTCAGAGCCCATTGAGACCTGTAGTAAAAAACTGAATATCCCATGAGAGAAACTAGAAAGATGCTATCAGTAAAACAGGTTTGCCAGGTGTGCATTCATCTCACAGAGCTAAACCTTTATTTTGATTCAGCAGGTTGCAAACACTTTTCTTGTAGAATCTATGAAGGAATATTTCAAAGCCGATTGAGACAAAACTTATAAAACTAAATGTCCCATGATTAAAACAAGAAAGAAACTATGTGTGAAACTACTTTGTGGTGTGTGGATGCATCTCACAGATTAAACCTTTCTTTTGATTCAGCAAGTTGGAAAAACTCTTTATGTATAATCTATGGGGGGACATTTCAGACCACATTGAGGCCTATAGTAAAAAACTGAATATACCATGATAGAAACTAGAAGGAAACAATCAGTGAAACCGCTTTGCAAGGTGTGGATTTCTCTCAACGAGTTAAACCTTTCTTTTATTTAGGTAGGTTAGAAACACGTTTTTTGTAGAATCAACAGAGGGACATGTCAATGAAGATTGAAACTAACATTGTAAAACAAAATATCCCACAATAATAACTAGTAAGAAGTTATCTGTGAAATTGCTTTTTAATGTCTGGATGCATCTTACAGAGTTAAACCTTTATTTTGAGTCAGCATGTTGGAAATACACTTTTTCTAAAATCTACAAGATGTTTTGGATCCCATTGAGGCCTATGGTGAAAAAAACAAATATTTTGTGATAAAAACTAGGAAGAAGCTATCTGTGAAACCACTTTGTCATGTGTGGATTCATCCCAAAGAGTTAAATCTTTCTTTTAATTTACCATGTTGAAATGCTCTTTTTGTAGAATCTATGAAGGGACACTTAAGAGCCCATTGTGACCTATAGTGAAAAATATCCCGAATATTATTTAAAATATCCCAAAATGAAAACTAGAAAGAAGCTATCTGTTAAAACACTTCACAATGTGTGGATTCATCTCACAAAGTTAAACTTTTCTTTTGATTCAGCAGGTTGAAAATGTTCTATGTATAGAATTTTTGAATGGACATTTCAAAGCTCTATGTGGTCTATAGTGAAATGCTGAATACTCCATGACAAAACCTAGAAAGAAGCTATCTGTGAAACTGCTTTGCATGTGTTGATTTAGCTCAAAGTTAAATCTTTCTTTAATTCAGCAGTTTGGAAACACTTTTTTGTAGAATCTGCAAAGGGATATTTTGAACCCACTGAGGCCTATAGTGAAAAACCGAATATCTCATGATAAATACTAGAAAGAAGTTATCTGTGGAACTGCTTTGTGATGTGTGGATTCAGCTCACAGAGGTAAACCTTTCTTTTGATTCAGGAGATTAGAATTCCTTATTTTGTAGAATCTGTGAAGGGGCATTTCAAAGTCCAGTGAGGCCTATAGTGAAAAACTGAATATCCTGCAACAAAAACTAGAAACAAATTTTCTGTGAAACAATTTTATGATGTGTGCCATCATTGCACAGAGTTAAAACTTACTTTTGATTCAACAAGTTGGAAACATTCTCTTTGTAGAATCTACAAAAGGATATTTTGGAGCCTGTTGAGGTGTATAGTGAAAACCTGAATATCCCATGATAAAAACTAGAAACAAGACATCTGTAAAACGGCTTTGCTATGTGTGGATTCATCTTACAGAGTTAAACCATTCTTTTGATTCAGCAGGTTGTGAACACTCTTCTTGTGGAATCTAAAAAGGGACATTTTGGAGCCCATTGAGAGCTATAGTGAAGAACAGAATATCATGTGATACAAACTAGAAACAAGATATCTGTGAAACTGCTTGGTGATGTGTGAGTTCAGCGAACAGAGTTAAACCTTTCTTTGATTCAGCACTTTGGAAACACTTTTATTGTAGAATTTACTACGGGATATTTTGGAACCCATTGAAGCCTATAGTGAAAAACTGAATATCCTACAATAAAGGCTAGAAGGCAGCTACCTGTGAAACCACTTTGCAATGTGTGAATTCATCTCCCAGAGTTAAACCTTTCTTTTGATTCTGCAGGTTGGAAACACTCCTCTTGTAGAATCTATGAGAAACATTTCAAAGCCAATTGAGGCCTATAGTGAAAAACCGAATATCACACAATACAAACTAGAACAGGCTATCAGTGAAACCGCTATGCCGTATTTTGATTAATTTCACAGAGTTAAACCTTTCTTTTGATTCAGCAGGTTTGAAATACTCTTTTTTTTTTTTATTATTATACTTTAAGTTCTAGGGTACATGTGCATAACGTGCAGGTTTGTTACATATGTATACTTATGCCATGTTGGTGTGCTGCACCCATTAACTCGTCAGCACCCATCAATTCATCATTTATATCATGTATAACTCCCCAATGCAATCCCTCCCTCCTCCCCCCTCCCCCCTCCCCATGATAGGCCCCAGTGCGTGATGTTCCCCTTCCCGAGTCCAAGTGATCTCATTGTTCAGTTCCCACCTATGAGTGAGAACATGCGGTGTTTGGTTTTCTGTTCTTGTGATAGTTTGCTAAGAATGATGGTTTCCAGCTGCATCCATGTCCCTACAAAGGACGCAAACTCATCCTTTTTTATGGCTGCATAGTATTCCATGGTGTATATGTGCCACATTTTCTTAATCCAGTCTGTCACAGATGGACATTTGGGTTGATTCCAAGTCTTTGCTATTGTGAATAGTGCTGAGGCCCTCTTAGCGCAGTGGGCAGCGTGTCAGTCTCATAATCTGAAATACTCTTTAAGTACAATCTTTGAAGGGACATATCGAAGCCCATTGAGACCTATTGTGAAAAACTGAATATCCCACAGTAAAAACTAGAAACAAGGGCGGATGCTGTGGCTCACACCTGTGAAACTTCTTTGGGATGTCTGGATTCATCTCACAGAGTTAAACCTTTCTTTTGACTTGGCATGTTGGAAACACGTTTTTAGAATCTACGAAGGGACATTTCAGAGCCCATTGGGGTCTATAGTGACAAACTGAATATCCTACAATAGTAACTACAAACAAGTGATCTGTGAAAACGATTTGCAATGAGTTCATTCATTTCACAAAGGTAAACCTTTATTTTGATTCAGCAGGTTGGAAACATTATTTATGTATAATTCACGAAGGGACATTTTGGAGCCCATTAAGGCCTATAATGAAAAACAGAATACCCTGCGATAAAAACAAGAAACAAGCTGTCTGTAAAACCACTTAATGATGTGTGGATTAATCTCACAGAGGTAACCTTTCCTTTGATTAGTAGTTTGGAAGAATTCTTTTTGCAGAATCTACAAAGGGACATTTCAGAGTCCATTCAGGCCTATAGGGAAAAACAGAATTTTCCACAATAAAAAATATGAACAGGTATCTGTGAAACTGTTTTGTGATGTGTGGATTCATCTTAAAGAGTTAAACCTTTCTTTAGATTCAGCAGGTTAGAAACACTCTTTTTGTAAAATCTATAAAGGGATATTTAGGAGCCCACTGAGGCCTATAGTGAAAAACTGAATATCCCACAATATTAGTCCAAAGTGCCTCCCTTTGTGGGTTGCCCAACTTTTCTCTCTGGCTGTCCTTAACATTTTTTGCTTCATTTCAACATTGGTGAAACTGATTATTATGTGTCTTGGGGTTGCTCTTCTCAAAGAGTATCTTTGTGGTGGTCTCTGTATATCCTGAATTCGAAGGTTGGCCTGTCTTGCTAGGTTGGGGAAGTTCTTCTGGATAATATCCTAAACAGTGTTTTCCAGCTTGGTCCCATTCTCCCCATCATTTTCAGGTACACCATATTTCTTGGAGGCTTTGTTCTTTTCTTTTCAGTCTTCTTTCTCTAATCTTGTCTTCTCACTTTATTTCATTAAATTGATTTTCAATCTCTGATATTTTTTCTTCTGCTTGATTGATTCGGCTATTGACACTTGTGTATGCTTCACAAAATTCTTGTGCTGTGTTTTGTAACTCCATTAGGTCATTTATTTTCTTCTCTAAACTGGTTACTAGTTAACAACTCATGTATCATTTTTTCAAGGTTCTTAGTTTCCTTGCATTGGGTTAGAACATGCTCCTTTAGCTCAGAGGAGTTAGTTATTACCCACCTTCTGAAGCCTACTTCTACATCAAACTATTCTCTGTCTAGTTTTGGTCACTTCCTGGTGAGAAGTTGTGATTTTTGGGGGGAGGGTGGAGATGGAGTCTCTCTCTGTTATGCAGGCTGGAGTGCAGTGGTGCAATCTTGCCTCACTGCAACCTCCACCCCCAGGGTTCAAGCAATTCTCTTACCTCACCTTCCCGAGTAGCTGGGATTACAGGTGTGTTCCACCATAACCGGGTACTTTATTGTATTTTTATTAGAAACAGGGTTTCACCATGCTGGCCAGGCAGGTCTCAAACTCCTGACCTTGTGTTCCATCTATTTCGACCTCCCAAGGTGCTGGGATCACAGGTGTGAACCACCACACCTGGTCTATTTTTTTACATATGATCAAAGAACAATAAGATCCATTGGTGAGGGTGGCAATTCCCTAGACAACAAGGAAAGGAGGGACTTGGAGATTGGGACAGGAACAGGGAAGAAGACACAGTTGTCCTGGGCTATGCACAGGTGGTCTGAGATTCCTTCGTCCTTGAAGTCTCGGTTTTCAGAATAGCAGTGGCTGCTAGGTGATACCTGACATCTGCCAATGACAGTGTCAGCCCAGAATGAATTGGGATCACCTGGAGAAGAAGGGAGGAAGGAAAGAATGGAGGCCCCCACAGCACAGTGTGTAGCTAACTGTACCCTCCCAGGCTGTCCCCACAACTAATCAGTCAGGGCCCCTGGGAGACACAGCCTAAGTCCCCACCCATCGGATCATCTGGAACTTCTGTCTAGAGACAGAACTTCTGTCTAGAGACCAACTGGAAATTCTCTCAGTCAAGGTCCAAACCTAAAAGAACCACTGATACACCCATCAGGACTAAGACAACTTTTAAAGGAATTATTTCTATGTTTTGGGTGCATCCGTGTATTTCTGATAACAAAAACACTTACTGTAAATGTTATGATTTTGTTTACTCCTAACATATTATGGTCCTGTGATAGACAGATTAGGGGATTCATCAGCTCAGAGTCCATGAGGCCAGAAACTGGGATCCTAAATTTCCATTTCGAATAAATTTATACAAGCCAGCCAAACATTCTGCAGTGAAAATCTCATAAAGACAAGTGATTGAGAAAAATAAATAAATAAAAAAACAGAAACAATGCTGTCAAGAGCAGTGGCTCACGCCTCTCATCCTCACACTTTGGGAGCCTGAGGTTTGGTGGATCCCTTGAGTCCAGGTAATCAAGAACAGTTTTGGCAACATGGTGAAACCTTGTCTCTACAAAAATACAAAAATTAACTGGTTTCATAACCTGGACTCAAAATAAATAAATAATTAATTAATCAATTAATTATAATTTAAAATTAAAAAAATTAAATGCTGTATTCTGTTATTTTTGCTTCCTACCCTGAGAAAGACATAATATTGCTGTTGTCTGTCTTTCTGTGTGTCCATCTGTTTGTGACAGAGTCTCACTCTGTCTGTCACCCAGGCTGGATGCAGTGACATTATTATGGCTTATTGCAGCATCAACTTCCCCAGGGTGAGGTGATTCTCCCACTTTGGCCTCCTGAGTAGCTGGGACCTCAGGCTCACACCTTGGGCTTTGGCTTTGTTGTCCAAGACTGGTCTTGAGTTCCTGAAATCAAGTGATCATACCATCTCGGCCTCCCAAAGTGTTGGGGTTGCAGGCATGAGCCACTGCACCTGGCCTGGCTTAATACATCTGGTCTCACTACGTCTTGACCACATGCCCATGAAAACTCACATCAAGAGAGAGTCAACAAGAGAGTTTCAGCATTCTTTGCCAAAGGCAGTGAGGTGGATAGCAGCTGATTGTGTCCTGTGCTCCTATGGTTTTAGGTGGCCATGTGTAGAGAATAGATTTCCAATGTTTCTGGATAAGCGCAAGTCACAGTCATTTGAGGCATCCTAGCATGGGATGGGGTTTCTGACAGCACCTTAAGGGTCAGGAAGGGACAGGATCTGCCAAGGCCTGTGTTCCAGGGTGGGGACAATGGAACCCAAGGTAGAGGGAGCCACTGGTCTGCATTGAGCTCTAGCCCTAGGCCCCATCTTGCAGACCAAGTCAGAAGGAACAGTCCCACATCCTACATGGCACATCCCTCCATTGAACTTGAAAGCAGACCCATTTTCCAAACATGTGGTGACTCTCGGTTTTATATGGATGACAAGGGGCCCAGCTTTCCTGATTTGGTAGGATAAAGAAGTCATTCTGTGTCATAGAATGAGGTGTGGCTCAAATCTAGAATCTCCTGTTAACACCAATGAAGGTGGCTGGGCACGGTGCCTCACACTTGTCATGCCAGCACTTTGGGAGGCAGAGGCAGGCAGATCACAAGGTCAGGATTCCAAGAACAGCCTGGCCAACATGGTGAAACCTCATCTCTACTAAAAATACAAAAATTAGCTGGGCATGGTTGTGTGCACCTGTAATTCCAGCTACTGAGGCTGGAGAATCACAGGAACCTGGGAGGCAGAGGTTGCAGTGAGCCCAGATAGTGCCAGTGCACTCCAACCTTGGTGACAGAGTGAGAGACTCAGTATTAAAAAAAAAAAGACTGAAATACTCCCCCACTTTCCTTTCCTTTTCCCCTTCAGAACCTATAGTGATCAGCAGTGCCTGATCCCTTAAGAGGCAGAATATATTCCACGGGGCTAACTGTGGCTTTCTTCCATTGCCACTGAACATCCCCCACAAGGTTGGAAAACCCCTGACTCAGATTGAGGAGGTGGTGTTTGGTTTTATTTTTCTCTCTCTCTTTCTCAACTTTTATTTCTTGTTCAAGCATACATGTGCAAGTTTGACTGGGGGGTTCAGTGTGCAGATTATTTCATCACCCGTGTACTCAGCACAGTACCCTACAGTTTTTGTGTTTTTATCTGAAACTGTCTCTCCTCCCACTCCTCCTCCCTCAGGTAGGCTCCCGTGTCTGTCCTCCCCTTCTTTTTGCCCACGTGTTATCATTATTTAGCTCCCATTTATACATGAGAACAAGCGGTATTTAGTTTATTGTTGGTTTCATCTTCCGTGATGTTGGTGAAAGAGGCATGACACTAAATCGACCCTTCAGACACCCCTTCCTCCTCACCCCAAACTCATCTCCCCACACACACCCTTTACACTGCACCCCCTACGCAAGCCCAAGAAAGGAAAAAAGACACAAAATAAAGTAAAAGGTCAGCCTCCAAGGGATGGAGGCGGGGGATCTTGAAGTTTGAGGAAGCGGTGGGGGATGGGGGATATCGTGGCCGAGCTAGCAAATGTGAGACGCTGACTTTCTAGCCCCACCCCCCAATCTCCAGCAGCAGCCAGCCTTCCGGTGGGGGGGCCACCTGCCACAACTGAATGGAGAGAAGCCTGAGGCTATGGAAGTCATCAGCTCAGACTCCAGAAAGGAAACAAAGCTTTGTGCATTTGAATGGGGCTTCAGATCGCGGTGTTGTGGCTTCCAAAGTGATGTGCCTCACTTCGCACAGAGCAAGACTCCCTCTCAAAAAAAAAAAAAAAAAAAAATTGCACAGCAGTCATGGTTGTGAATCATTCCCCGGAGGCCAGACACAGTGGCTCACACCTGTCATCCCAACACTTTGAGATGCTGGGTCAGGAGGATTGCAACGAAGTGGTGAGACCCTGTCTGTAGAAAAAAAATGTTAAATGATCTGGGCACGGTGACGCATGCCTGTGGTCCCAGGTATTCTGCTCAGGAGGCTGAGGTGAAAGGATCGCTTGAGCTAAGGAGTGTCCAGACTGCAGTGAGTAAGCTATGATGGCACCACTGCACTCCAGCCAGGGTGACAGAGTGAGATCCTGTCTCTAAATCAATCAATCAAATAACTGGAAGGATCTCTCTATTTCTTTCAATGGATGTCTCTTTAGGCCAGGCAGGCATGGTGGCTCACCCCAGTAATCCCAGCACTTTGGGAAGTCAAGGCAGGAGCAATGAAAAAAGAAAGAAAGAAAGAAAAAGAAACAGTAGGGGGAGGCATATCTCCTTGACTGGTGACTAAAAGTACACAAACCCAACAAGGAAGGAACGTCTATAGGCTTTGGTAAATGCATTCTGTTTTCTTAAATTATGGTAGAGTATAATCATCTTAAAGATGATTGGGACCAGAGGCAGTGGCTCACACCTGTAACCCCAGGACTTTGGGAGGCTGGGGCAGGTGGATCACGAGTTTAGAAGTTCGAGACCAGCCTGGCCAAGATGGTGAAACCCCATCTCTACTAAAAGTATGAAAATTAACTGGGCTCGGTAGTGGGAACCTGTAATGCCTGCTGCTCAGGAGGCTGAGGCAAAAGAATCATTTGAAACTGGGAGGTGGAGGTTGCAGTGTGCTGAGATCACAGCTACTGCACTGTAGCCCGGGCAACAGAGCAAGACTCCGCTTCTGAAAAAATGAAGTAAAAAAATAAATAAATAAAATGAGTGGACCAGCCTGGCCAACATGGCAAGACCCTGTTCGTCTCCACCAAAAATACAAATGTCAGCCAGGTGTGGTGGTGCATGTCTGTGGTCCCAGTTGCTCAGGGAAGCTGAGGAATGAGAATCACTTGAGCTTAGGAGGCAGAGGTAGCAGCAAGCTGAATTGGTGCCATGGCACTCTGACCTGGGTGACAGAGTGAGACTCTGTCTCAAGAAAAAAAGAAAGATAAGGCTGGGCATGGTGGCTCATGCCTGTAATCCCAGCACTTTGGGAGGCCGAGGTGGGTGGATCACGAGTTCAGGAGTTTGAGAGTAGCCTGGCAAATATGGTGAAACCCCTTCTCTACTAAAAATACAAAAATGAGCTGGGAGTGGTGGTGCACGCCTGTAGTCCCAGCTGCTCGGATGGCAGAGGCAGGAGAATTGCTTGAACCTGAGAGGCGGAGGTTGCAGTGAGCTGAGATCATGCCACTGCACTCCAGCCTGGATGACAGAGGGAAACTCAGTCTCCCAAAGAAAAAAAAGAAAGAAAGAAAGAAAGAAAGATGGAAAATACAGATCTGAGTTGACAAATTGGCAGATTCAGTAAGAGCAGGACATGGGATGATGACCAAGCTTAGATTGCAGTTTCCTTTTTCCCTTTCTTTCTCTTTCTTTCTTTCTTTCTTTCTTTCTTCTTTCTTTCTTTCTTTCTTTCTTTCTTTCGTTCGTTCTTCTTTCTTTCTTGAAGGAAGAAAGAGGAATGATTCCTCTTCTTCTACTCCTTCTGCTCCCTCCCTCCATCCCTCCTCTTCTATCTCTCTCTTTCTTTCTTTCCTTTCTTTCTTTCTTATTTCTTTCTTTCTTCTTCTTTCTTTCTTTCTTTCTTTCTTTCTTTCTTTCTTTCTTCTTTCTTCTTCCTTCCTTCCTTCCTTCCTTCCTTCCTTCCTTCCTTCCTTCCTTCCTTTCTTCCTTCCTTCCTTCTTTGACAGAGTCTTGCTCTGTGGCCAGCCTGGAGTGCTGTGGCATGATCTCGGCTCACTGAAATCTCTGGCTCCCTGGCTGAAACGATTTTCCTGCCTCAGCCTCCCGAGTAGCTGGGGATTACAGGCACATGCCACCACACATGGTTAACTTTTGTATTTTTAGTAGAGATAGAGTTTCACCATGTTGGCCAGGATGGTCTTGATCTCCTGACCTCATGATCCTCCCTCCCACCTCGGCCACTCAAAGTGCTGGATTACAGGCATGAGCCATTTTTCCTAGCCAGATTGCAGTTTACCTTCTTGGTCAGTGTAGCCTTGCCGTTGTATAAAATTGACCCCTTGGTCAGTAGCCCTTTCATTAATTATCAGTAAATGTAGAGCATCTATGCATAGTACATTTCACACTGGTTTCTTTGGTTTCCCTTCCCTTCCCTTCGCTTCCGTTCCCTTCCCTTCCCTTCCCTTCCCTTCCTTCTTTCTTTAGCACAGGATTACCCAGGTTAGAGTGGGTCACAGCTGACTGCAGCCTCAACCTTTCAGGCCTCAAGTGACCTTCTCCTTATCTCAGCCTCCCGAGTAGCTGGGACTACTGGCATGTGCCACCATGCCCAGCTAATATTTTTTATTATTATTATTATTGTTATTTTGAGACAGGGTCTCACTTTGTCACCCAGGCTGGAGTGCTGTGGCATAATCTTGGCTCACTGCAACCTCCACCCCCCTGGTTCAAGCGACTTGTCTCCCCAGCGTCCTGGGTTTTTGCCTTATTGGCATGACTGATCTCAAACTCCTGGCCTTAAGTTGATCCACCCGCTTTGGCTTCCCAATGTGCTGGGATTTCAAGCAGGAGCCACTGCATGTGACTGAATTTTATTTATTCTATCTCATATCTACCCAAGGAATTGTTTTGGAAGTCAATGCTAGCATAATCCCTGTTGTGCATATTTCAGGGGTGGGGAGACCTGAAACGCACAATGACTTTTATATGGTCACAGAAATGAAAAGAAAACAAATGCTCTAACCCAACTCTTTTCCCTCAAACCTGAGGCCCTGGCTGCATTTAGATGTTTTCAGGAGGTAAGGAGCTTGTATTTGCATACTTGTATACAGGTGAAGAGTTGACACGGGAGAGGAAGGTGAGCAGTCAGCAGCTGTGCAGGGCTTTTGCATAGTTTTGTGGAAGAAAAGCTCTCAGGGGATGGAACGTTGAAGAATTAACACACTTCTGTTGTGATAGAACCTGACAGAATTTAGAGCTTTGAAAACCAGACCCCCGCATTCTAGAGACAGCCTTGTACTTAGCTCATTTCATGGGAGATGCTTAAGAGAGCACTATGTTCTCATTGTATGGTGACATTCCTAAGCTGTTGCCTTAGAAGGAAGGCCCAAAGTGAGAGCCTTTTCTAATAATATAGACATTGGCTCAGCCCACATCCTTGATGATTCTGTGCATTTGGCAAAAGGTACCCACAGATAACACAGTGTAGCCCATGCCAGGTCTCTCTTGTCATCTAACCTGGGCAACCCACCTGGCCCACCATAACCATGTGTTGCAGGGGGAGCAGGAAAGGAGGGGGCTCTTCCTGACATGAGCATGTTTTCAGGCATTGGAACCCTGGTGGATCTGCCTGTCTTGTTCACACCCAGGTCATAGCTGGTAGAATAAAAATTTGCATGTTGGGGACCAAGTTTGTCTACACAGATGTGACTCCCAAGGCCTTAAGCTGTCCTCTGCTTTCCTCACTGTCCAGGGTTCTATGCAGATGCTCCTATGTGCCTGATCTGGGGAGCAGAATTTCTAACAGAATGTCACCTTGTGGTAAAAACAAGGAAGACCATTAACATTTTTTTTTTTTTTTTTGGCTTGGCTGCCAGGCACTGTCTTTACAGGGCTGCATTAAAATAAATGAGCAGCTGTTTGATGGGTTCAACTCCCCCATTTCCTTGGACAAGGAGCAGGTTCACTACACCAACAAGCACAGCCCACAGTGAGCTATGGTGAGAGCAGGCACACGGGAGTCTCTACAGAAAGGGGCCTGACAAGAACAAGATGGGCCCAGGACCCACACCCAAATATGGACTCGGCTCTTAGAGCTTTCTTCTATGAGTGACCCAAAGTTCTGCCCTCAAAAATTCTGGCCTTCATTAGAACCTATGGCAACTTGTTTCAGTGTAAAGTCCCTGTTTACATACTTGAAGAAATAACAGAGAAGGCTTTTGTGTTATTTTTACTTTAGAGTAGGCTATATTTACTCATGTTGCTACAGTTTGTATTGCTTTAACTATTTACCCCAGGTATCTTCTGTAGCAGGCAGCTTCACTGTACTGCCAGACATTCTCTGAGACTTAAAAGCCACCACTATTACTAGGGAGGTTTTTGCTCAAAAATAGGGAAGACGTTACATTTAAAATGGGTTACATTGTTCCCTGCATTTGTCTGCAATGTGTCATCTCAGAGAAATCATCCCCATAGCCCATCAGGGCAGAAGCTGTGTCTTCAGATATCTTGCAATGTTCTAAAAAAGGAGGTCATTTCCTATACTGGTTTAGTCTTTCAATGCTGGTGGAGCCTGCCATGATAACATTCTATTTTCATTTTAGCTGCAATGCAGAAAACGTTATCTGTGTGTCATGACTGGTAACAGTTTGCTTGAGCTCCCATAACTCAGTACATTGGACTGAAGGTCTCAATGGAAACTGAGTTTTTCATAATTCTGGAGGCTAGAAATTGAAAATCAAGCTATTGGCTGGAATGGTTTCTCTAATGTCTCTTTCTACTTGAGATTAGATGACCACCTTCTATTTCTGTTTTCACAGGGTCTTCCCTTTGAAAACTTTTGTATCCTTCAACTCCACAATTTCTGTTGGGTATATATATATATATATACACACACACACACACACACACACACACATACACACACATATACAGAGAGTGTGTGTGTGTGTATCTCTCTCTCTCTCATATATATATATGTGTGAGAGAGAGAGAGAGAGAGAGAGAACAAGATGGAGCTTTGCTCTGTCTCCCAGCCTGGAGTGCAGTGGCGCAATCTCAGCTCACTACAACCTCCGCCTCCTAGGTTCAAGCGATTCCCTTGCCTCAGTCTCCTGAGAGGCTGGGACGACAGGCTAATTTTTGAAAAGAATAGGAAAAATAAGGATGAAAATGAGACTTACTGGACACCATCAAGTAGACCAATATATTCAGAGAAAGAGTCTTATAAAAAGAATATAGGGAGAAAATGGCATAAATGTTATTTGGGGGAAAATTGGGGCATGCTGAGAACTTTACACATTTCAGTGATGAAACAAAAAATACTAGCAACCAAGAATAATTAATCTGGGAACACCTGTACTTCAAAAATTAGCAAAAAATAAAGACTTTCAAAAATTCGAATTAAAAGTCTACAGCTGCTCACTACTAGAATAGCCCTAGAAAAAAAATGCTAAAAAGAGTCAATTATGTTGAAAAATTAAATGATTCTGGACAGCATCATAAAACCATATGAAAATATAAAGCTCTCTGTAAAATGTAGATATATACACAGATATACAATTTGCTATTGTAATAATAATGGTGCACAAAATTCTCAAATCTTCGTGAAAATACACACAATATGTAGAGATATAATTTGTAACGTGAATAAGAAAGTGGGGGAAGTAAAAATGAATATATTTTGTATGCTGTTAACTTGAAGTTGAAGGCAAAAGCTATTTGCCCTGGGGACCTTAGCACTGGGCAAGGGAGAAGGCAAGGCTATCATTTCCTCTCCCTCAGTTCTTCCATCTGCCCCTACTCTGCATAGGGATTTTCTTGGTTTGCAGGAATAGCCAGTGTGGCCAGGTTCTGTTCTGCACATACAGACAGGTGCAAGTGGGAATGGCATGTATAGATGGGGCCTGGGATTCTAAGAAAATACATTTTCAAAAAGTGGGAAACTGAGGATTTCTGGCATGATTCTCAGGAATTTGGACTGGGGAAAGGGTAAATGCTTGCTTCCTGTCACGTGGTTTCTCATCAGAGTTTTTGGGGCCTTCTGCCTGAAGGTGTTCCTTAAGGAGATGGTGCAGGAGATTTACCTAGTGCTCATGGTCCAAGAAGACATGTATCACTGCACCTGCTTCTCATGGCACCTGAACAGCAACATGTCAAACCACTTCCAAGAGCTTCACAGCACTGAGGAGCTGCAGGAGGGCTCAGGGCTGTGCATGCTGGAAGGCTGGTTTGGAAGTCGGGTGGACTGCCTTGGGGAGGGCCAACAGAAGCAGGGCCAGGCAGCACTTCCCCACTCCTCTGAGGCCTCTGCGTCACAGATGAGCACAGGAAGGTGGGATTGCAACACAGACCTGCTTCTCTGGTTATCACACCAGCACCTTCTAACTTCATAGTCCACGAGTTAAAGAACAGAGATGTGATTCTATTGTGATTCTAAAAGAATCAGGCAATACCAAGCCAGGGTTGATATCAGCCCAGTGAAATTCTATAAAGATAAATGATGTTTGAAATAAATAAATAAAGTAAAATAAAATAAAAACTTAAAAAACTTCATAGCATTTGAGTGGGGAAGTCTGCCCAGTGCAGCACCACCAACTGCTGTGGTGAGATTGGCCTGGTTGTAAAGCAAAATCTCTCATGTATCCAAGTTCTCTGGGTAGAAGCATTCATGTTCCCAGGGTCTACCTCCTAACTAAGAGCAATTGCAGAAAAGATCTGTAACTCGATT
This sequence comes from Rhinopithecus roxellana, assembly GCF_007565055.1. Taxonomy (NCBI): domain Eukaryota; kingdom Metazoa; phylum Chordata; class Mammalia; order Primates; family Cercopithecidae; genus Rhinopithecus; species Rhinopithecus roxellana. The sequence goes on along the minus strand of NC_044559.1, from coordinate 126,335,362 downwards.
ATGCCCATAGTTGATCACAGAACCTTTCCTCTTTCCAAAAAGAACCACTGTTTAAATCCTATGAAACACATATTGGAATACAGTGCTGAAGTTGGAGACCTTGAGGAGTCCTCAGGGCACCCCTGCATGAGGGCTACCCAAAAAGAGAGCTCTAAAAGCTCTGTCTACCCAAGCCACTAGTGCACAAAAAGCAGTTGGCCTTGTGGGCTCCCCAATATGTACCTGTGCTTCAGAAGCATTTCACAGAAGATTATTTGTGAGCAAGGATCCCTGCCCACTAGCAGACGTGTATGTGTTTGTGTGTGTGTGTGTGTGTGTGTGTGTGTGTTGAAATTAGAACTCCACCTTATGTATTCATCATGGAATTTGAAAATGGAAGCCTAAAGTGGAAAATTAAAATCACTCATGAAAGCATCTTCCAAAATATTTTCTGTGCTAAATGGATTGTTTTACGGTACAATGCCCTGGTAACATTCTACTTCTCCCTCTCTGAGAGAGCTACACAAACTGCTCAAGGCCTGAATCCACTTGTACCATGTCCAAGACCAGTTCAAGATCCTGGACCCATCTGCTGCCTTCAGTATGGCTGACTAAAGCTGCTTGTTCTTCTAGAGCATCTTCTCCAATGACCTGAGAGGTGGGGAAGACATTGGGGCCAGGATTGAAAAGAGGGAAAGGGAGCATGGAAGATAGCGGCTAAGGACCAGGTTTTCTCACCTGGAGGGGTTTGGCCTGGAGGCACCCAAATTTAGATGAAGATACCTGGCTCTGGGTGGCCCTGTGCTGAGCACCAGCCTTGGGTCCCTCGAACAGTGGGAAGTGGAAGAATGGCTTGGAGATGAGCCCCACTGACTGTGTGCCACCTGAGAACATCTTGCCAGGGAACCAGAAGGGGCCATTGTGTCTCCAGAGTCATGACTGGAAAGTGGAACTCCTAAAGGGAGCAAGGAAGAGGGTCCCCAGTGGGGTGGAAAGGTTATTTCTCCTTGGCAATTCCTACAGCATTTTCACTGCCTGAAAGTGTCTAGCATGAGCAGCTGGAACCCACTTCCTGGAAACTGCAAGATGCATGGGGACCCCATGTCCCTGTTTGTAGTTACAGACAAGGACCAGAAGGGCAGCATCACTGCATTCACATGGGGCTTTATTGGAACCAGTAAGTCTCTGCCAGCTCCCTACAGGCTCCTGGGATGCCACTTGTTCTGGGTCTGTGGACAGACAACCAAAGCACCTGCTCAGTACCCACTTCCTCCTTACAGGCCTACAGCCTATCACTTAACCCCAGGTCCACCAGCCCTGCTTCTTAAGCCATTCCCCACTGAAACTGCCCAAGTACAGCTGCCTGAACTTCACAAAACACTTTGCTATGCCACGAAAGAAAAGGTGCTGAGCGCGGTGGCTCATGTCTGTAATCCAGCACTTTGGGAGCCCAAGACTGTTGGATCACAAGGTCAGGAATTCGAGACAAGCCTGGTCAATATGGTGAAACCCTGTCTCTACTAAAAATACAAAAATTAGCAGGGCATGGTGGTGCCTGCCTGTAGTCCCAGCTGCTCGGGAAACTGAGGCAAGAGAATCACTTGAACCTGGGAGGCGGAGGTTGCAGTGAGCCAAGATCACGCCACTGCACTTCAGTCCAGGTGATAGAGCAAGGCTCCATCTCAATAAATAAATAAATAAATAAATAAATAAATAAATAAAAAGAAAAGAAAGAAAGAAAAGGATATGTCTTTGTTTTGTCCGCCCTGACTTCGGTGATGTCACAGGGGCTTATGGGATGAACCAGCTAGCCGAAACTCCAGAGTTTCTGACCAAATAATCTGCCCCCATTGCCTGAGTCCACTCTATGGAGCCGTCAGTGTGAAAGAGGGCATCCCTGAGAGTGGTTGCCCATCTGCTTCTATCTGACCTCAGAGCAACGTCTCAGGGCAAGAAGATCCTAGAGCAGATGCAAGTCTCAGAGAAGAAGAATATGGCAGGGCTCTGGCCTTGGTGGGCTGTGTATCTCCCTCTCCCCTGTCTGCCTTGAGGTCCAACACCACCCATTCATCCAGGTCACCACCCCATTACAGATGTGCAGCTGGACAGCTCCCAAGGCAGAGGCTGCCATGGACTGCATGCACACAGGATGCCTACACCTTGAGGCTTGACTATGAGGAGAACATTCCTGAACAGATGCATGCATACTTGTCCTGCCCTCACTGGGGACCCCCTTCCTCCTGGGTACTAGACAGAATTCTATGCACTTTCCTGGAGGCTCCATGCTGGTCTGTTCATTTGGAAGCTTGAAGCTGTCCATGGGGAGGTAACAAAAGAGACTTCTCCGTCTGAAAAAAAAAAAAAAAGAGAGACTTATCAGAGCAGGTCATGGTGCTCAGGCTGAGCCCTTGCCTCCCTCCGTGGTCCCTCTGCAGACCCGAGACTGGAACAAGGAGCTGCAGACAGTGAGGAAACGTTTCTGCAATAACTGGCCTGAGCAGCTGCTTCAAAAAAGAACCACAATCAAAGTGCCTACAGCCCCTAATGACTGACTGGCAGCCTCAGGCCCACCAAACATCTGCAGGCAGGTTTTCTTGCTGACAGGATGAAAACAAGGAAAGCAGGAATGAGCCCAGCCCTCTCTGACACCCTGAAGGTGGTCTGGGGTTCCCTGCAAGGCCTTCTAGCCTTCTGCTTCTTGGCAGACTATCCAAGCATCTTTTTCTGGCCTCAGATACTTCAATTTTCTGGAAGAAGAGGGCCCTACTTTTCACTAGGTTAAGGGGCCAGGGCCATCCAACTCTCCCCCTCCACTAACAACCAGTGGGCTCTCACCTGGGCACACACTGCCCAAACTTGGCCTTTCTAAGGCAGGAGCTCAATTGTCTTACAGTTTCAGCTTGCTAGTGCTTAAAAGTTTTCAGTGCTGATATTAAGATAATAAAATGAGGGGGAAAGAGTTTCTTTAAAAAATGTCCCGTAATCTTACCATGGAGATCAACAGCACAGGTGACAGCAGAGGCAAGACTGCTGAGGATGCTTGGGGAGAGTGCCCAGCCTGTTCTGCCAGCTGGTCCTTGCCAGGGGTGGCTCATGACCCAGTCCCTGAGAGAAGCAGGCAGACACCTCAGCAAGGTAGGGGGTGCAGATCAGGGCAGCCCAGCCACAATGATGGTGGCGTGGCACTACCTCCTATCAAGCTGTCAGCTCCATCAGCTGTATGGCCTTCCAACACTCACTTCAACTCAGACATCTCACTTGAAAGCAATGGGGACTGGCCAATGCAGAAGCTCTGCAAAGTGGAACAGAGCATCATGGGGTGGGAAATCTGGGGCCTGTCTGCTCATCTGAGCATCGATTCCTGGGGGTATGCTCTGCAGGCTTCCTTAAAGAGGGCTGTGAGATCATCAGGGATGCCCTGAGCCTGTGGAACATACCTGCGGCCACATCCTTGGGGATTTCGCACCTCTTTGCTGATTCCTGACACTATGGGTGACTATGCCAAGATAGACCTCAAGCACCCCCTGGGCTGTACCAGCAAAGGCCTTTAGGCCCAACATGGAATTGAAGGATGGTAAACGAGGAGTCTGGGGTTGCATTGTCACCCTCTATGGTACCAGAAAATGAGAGTCCAGACCTGCGGGACTGAAACCCTACCAAGGGGTTTAGGAGGCTGCTCACTTCCTCTCAGGGCCCCATGTGGAGGAGCAGAGGGAGGGTAGGGAGACCCTGGGGACTCACTTGTTCTGTTGGGGCTGCCCACGCCCCCCCAGCTCCATCCATTGATAACCATCTTCTGGGAAGAGTTTAGGAACCTCCTGTGCTCTAGTGAGGCAGGGCCTCCCCTCACAGTGTATTGGCAAGGAGGCATTCTGAGATTCTGTGAGTGAGAAGCTAGCACAGTTCCTGACAAGTACCGATGGGAGCTGTCATCCTCTATGACCATCATGTGGCCTTGTAGTGTTCAGATTGCCTGGCCTGCCTGGGGCTTGGTGAGGTCGTTTTGGGGGAACTGCTTTAGACTCCCACTTTCTCCACAATCAAACAGTGACTGTTCTCGTGTTTCTGCTTATTTATGGGTTTAAAATATCCTAATATTTCATTTATGGTAGTTTCAGGCTTGTATGTGTGTATTTGTACAAATTTTGTTAGAAGAAAGAGGGCTTAAGACAACATTTTAGAAGGTCTTAATGGAGCATAGACTTTCACGTCACAGCAGCTACTGTTGACCTCTTTTTGCTACCTTTGCTCAAAGTATACATAGAAAGAGCAGCCAGAAGGGGGGCGGAGCAAGATGGCCGAATAGGAACAGCTCCAGTCTCCAACTCCCAGCGCGAGTGACACAGACAAGTGATTTCTGCATTTTCAACTGAGGTACTGGGGTCATCTCACTGGGGAGTGCCGGACAATCAGTGCTGGTCAGCTGCTGCAGCCCGACCAGTGAGAGCTGAAGCAGGGCGAGGCATCGCCTCACCTGGGAAGCACAAGGGGGAAGGGAAACCCTTTTCCTAGCCAGGGGAACTGAGACACACAACACCTGGAAAATCGGGTAATTCCCACCCCAATACTGCACTTTAAGCAAATGGGCACACCAGGAAATTATACCCACACCTGGCCAGGAGGGTCCCACGGCCACGGAGCCTCCCTCATTGCTAGCACAGCAGTCTGTGATCTAACTGCAAGGCAGCAGCAAGGCTGGGGGAGTGGCGCCCGCCATTGCTGAGGCTTAAGTAGGTAAACAAAGGCGCTGGGAAGCTCGAACTGGGTGGAGCTCACAGCAGCTCAAGGAAACCTGCCTGTCTCTGTAGACTCCACTTCTGGGGACAGGGCACAGCTAAACAACAAAAGGGAAAGCAGCAGAGGCCTGTGCAAACGCGAACGACTCTGTCTGACAGCTTTGAAGAGAGCAGTGGATCTCCCAACACAGAGGTTGAGATCTGAGAACGGACAGACTGCCTGCTCAAGTGGGTCCCTGACCCCTGAGTAGCCTAACTGGGAGACATCCCCCACTAGGGGCAGTCTGACACCCCACACCTCACAGGGTGGAGTACACCCCTGAGAGGAAGCTTCCAAAGTAAGAATCAGACAGGTACACTCGCTGTTCAGCAATATTCTATCTTCTGCAACCTCTGCTGCTGATACCCAGGCAAACAGGGTGGACCTCAAGCAATCTCCAACAGACCTACAGCTGAGGGTCCTGACTATGAGAAGGAAAACTATCAAACAGGAAGAACACCTATACCAAAACCCCATCAGTACGTCACCATGATCTAGAGGCAGATAAAACTACAAAGATAAAACCACAAAGATGGGGAAGAAGCAGGGCAGAAAAGCTGCACATTCAAAAAATAAGAGTGCATCTCCCCCTGCAAAGGAGCGCAGCCCATCGCCAGCAACAGATCAAAGCTGGTCAGAGAATGACTTTGACAAGATGAGAGAAGAAGGCTTCAGTCCATCAAACTTCTCAGAGCTAAAGGAGGAATTACGTACCCAGTGCAAAGAAACTAAAAATCTTGAAAACAGAGTGGAAGAATTGATAGTTAGAATAATTAATGCAGAGAAGGTAATAAGTGAAATGACAGAGATGAAAACCATGACACGAGAAATACGTGACAAATCCACAAGCTTCAGTAACTGACTCGATCAACTGGAAGAAAGAGTATCAGCGATTGAGGATCAGAGGAATGAAATGAAGTGAGAAGAGAAACCAAAAGAAAAAAGAAGAAAAAGAAATGAACAAAGCCTGCAAGAAGTATGGGATTATGTAAAAAGACCAAATCTACGTCTGATAGGGGTGCCGGAAAGTGAGGGGGAAAATGGAACCAAGTGGGAAAACACTCTTCAGGATATCATCCAGGAGAACTTCCCCAATCTAGTATGGCAGGCCAACATTCAAATTCAGGAAATACACAGAACACCACAAAGATACTCCTTGAGAGGAGCAACTCCAAAACACATAATTGTCAGATTCACCAAAGTTGAAATGAAAGAAAAAATGTTAAGGGCAGCCAGAGAGAAAGGTCGGGTTACCCACAAAGGGAAGGCCATCAGGCTAACAGCAGACCTCTCGGCAGAAACTCTACAAGCCAGAAGAGAGTGGGGGCCAATATTCAACATTCTTAAAGAAAAGAATTTTAAATCCAGAATTTCATATCCAGCCAAACTAAGTTTCATAAGTGAAGGAGAAATAAAATTCTTTACTGATAAGCAAATGCTGAGAGATTTTGTCACCACCAGGCCTGCCTTACAAGAGACCCTGAAGGAAGCCCTAAACATGGAAAGGAACAACCGATACCAGCCATTGCAAAAACATGCCAAAATGTAAAGACCATCGAGGCTAGGAAGAAACTGCATCAACTAATGAGCAAAATGACCAGCTAGTATCATAAAGGCAGGATCAATTTCACACATAACAATATTAACCTTAAATGTTAATGGACTAAATGCTCCAATTAAAAGACACAGACTGGCAAACTGGATAAAGAGTCAAGACCCATCAGTCTGCTGTATTCAGGAGACCCATCTCACATGCAGAGACATACATAGGCTCAAAATAAAGGGATGGAGGAAGACCTACCAAGCAAATGGAGAACAAAAAAAGCAGGGGTTCCAATCCTAGTCTCTGATAAAATAGACTTTAAACCATCAAAGATCAAAAAAGACAAAGAAGGCCATTACATAATGGTAAAGAGATCAATTCAACAGGAAGAGCTAACTATCCTAAATATATATGCACCCAATACAGGAGCACCCAAATTCATAAAGCAAGTCCATAGAGACTTACAAAGAGACTTAGACTCCCACACAATAATAATGGGAGACTTCAACACTCCACTGTCAACATTAGACAGATCAATGAGACAGAAAGGTAACAAGGATATCCAGGAATTGAACTCATCTCTGCACCAAGCAGACCTAATAGACATCTATAGAACTCTCCACCCCAAATCAACAGAATATACATTCTTCTCAGCACCACATCGCACTTATTCCAAAATTGACCACATAATTGGAAGTAAAGCACTCCTTAGCAAATGTAAAAGAACAGAAATTATAACAAACTGTCTCTCAGACCACAGTGCAATCAAACTAGAACCCAGGACTAAGAAACCCAATCAAAACTGCTCAACTACATGGAAACTGAACAACCTGCTCCTGAATGACTACTGGGTACATAACAAAATGAAGGCAGAAATAAAGATGTTCTTTGAAACCAATGAGAACAAAGATACAACATACCAGAATCTCTGGGACACATTTAAAGCAGTGTGTAGAAGGAAATTTATAGCACTAAATGCCCACAAGAGAAAGCTGGAAAGATCTAAAATTGACACTCTAACATCACAATTAAAAGAACTGGAGAAGCAAGAGCAAACACATTCAAAAGCTAGCAGAAGGCAAGAAATAACTAAGATCAGAGCAGAACTGAAGGAGATAGAGACACAAAAAACCCTCCAAAAAATCAATGAATCCAGGAGTTGGTTTTTTGAAAAGGTCAACAAAATTGACAGACCGCTAGCAAGACTAATAAAGAAGAAAAGAGAGAAGAATCAAATAGACACAATAAAAAATGATAAAGGGGATATCACCACTGACCCCACAGAAATACAAACTACCATCAGAGAATACTATAAACACCTCTACGCAAATCAACTAGAAAATCAAGAAGAAATGGATAATTTCCTGGACACTTACACTCTCCCAAGACTAAACCAGGAAAAAGTTGAATCCCTGAATAGAGCAATAGCAGGCTCTGAAATTGAGGCAATAATTAATAGCCTACCAACCAAAAAATGTCCAGGACCAGATGGATTCACAGCTGAATTCTACCAGAGGTACAAGGAGGAACTGGTACCATTCCTTCTGAAACTATTCCAATCAATAGAAAAAGAGGGAATCCTCCCTAACTCATTTTATGAGGCCAACATCATGCTGATACCAAAGCCTGGCAGAGACACAACAAAAAAAGACAATTTTAGACCAATATCCCTGATAAACATTGATGCAAAAATCCTCAATAAAATACTGGCAAACCGGATTCAGCAGCACATCAAAAAGCTTATCCACCATGATCAAGTGGGCTTCATCCCTGGGATGCAAGGCTGGTTCAACATTCGCAAATCAATAAACGTAATCCAGCATATAAACAGAACCAAAGACAAGAACCACATGATTATCTCAATAGATGCAGAAAAGGCTTTTGACAAAATTCAACAGCCTTCATGTTAAAAACGCTCAAGAAATTCGGTATTGATGGAATGTACCTCAAAATAATAAGAGCTATTTATGACAATCCCACAGCTAATATCATACTGAATGGGCAAAAACTGGAAAAATTCCCTTTGAAAACTGGCACAAGACAGGGATGCCCTCTCTCACCACTCCTATTCAACATAGTGTTGGAAGTTCTGGCTAGGGCAATCAGGCAAGAGAAAGAAATCAAGGGTATCCAGTTAGGAAAAGAAGAAGTCAGATTGTCCCTGTTTGCAGATGACATGATTGTATATTTAGAAAAACCCATTGTCTCAGCCCAAAATCTCCTTAAGCTGATAAGCAACTTCAGCAAAGTCTCAGGATACAAAATTAATGTGCAAAAATCACAAGCATTCTTATACACCAGTAACAGACCAACAGAGAGCCAAATCATGAATGAACTTCCATTCACAATTGCTTCAAAGAGAATAAAATACCTAGGAATCCAACTTACAAGGGATGTAAAGGACCTCTTCAAGGAGAACTACAAACCACTGCTCAGTGAAATAAGAGAGGACACAAACAAATGGAAGAGCATACCATGCTCATGGATAGGAAGAATAAATAACGTGAAAATGGCCATACTACCCAGGTTATTTATAGATTCAATGACATCCACATCAAGCTACCAATGAGTTTCTTCACAGAATTGGAAAAAACGGCTTTAAAGTTCATATGGAACCAAAAAATAGCCCTCATTGCCAAGACAATCCTAACTCAAAAGAACAAAGCTGGAGGCATCACGCTACCTGACTTCAAACTATACTACAAGGCTACAGTAACCAAAACAGTATGGTACTGGTACCAAAACAGAGATACAGACCAATGGAACAGAACAGAGTCCTCAGAAATAATACCACACATCTACAGCCATCTGATCTTTGACAAACCTGAGAGAAACAAGAAATGGGGAAGGGATTCCCTATTTAATAAATGGTGCTGGGAAAATTGGCTAGCCATAAGTAGAAAGCTGAAACTGGATCCTTTCCTTACGCCTTATATGAAAATTAATTCAAGATGGATTAGAGACTTAAATGTTAGACCTAATACCATAAAAACCCTAGAAGAAAACCTAGGTAATACCATTCAGGACATAGGCATGGGCAAGGACTTCATGTCTAAAACACCAAAAGCAACGGCAGCTAAAGCCAAAATTGACAAATGGGATCTAATTAAACTAAAGAGCTTCTGCACAGCAAAAGAAACTACCATCAGAGTGAACAGGCAACCTACAGAATGGGAGAAAATTTTTGCAATCTACTCATCTGACAAAGGGCTAATATCCAGAATCTACAAAGAACTCAAACAAATTTACAAGAAAAAAACAAACAACCCCATCAAAAAGTGGGGAAAGGATATGAACAGACATTTCTCAAAAGAAGACATTCATACAGCCAACAGATACATGAAAAAATGCTCATCATCACTGGCCATCAGAGAAATGCAAATCAAAACCACAATGAGATAGCATCTCACACCAGTTAGAATGGCAATCATTAAAAAGTCAGGAAACAACAGGTGCTGGAGAGGATGTGCAGAAATAGGAACACTTTTACACTGCTGGTGGGATTCTAAACTAGTTCAACCATTATGGAAAACAGTATGGCGATTCCTCAAGGATCTAGAACTAGATGTACCATATGACCCAGCCATCCCACTACTGGGTATATACCCAAAGGATTATATATTATTCTACTACAAAGACACATGCACACGTATGTTTATTGCAGCACTATTCACAATAGCAAAGACTTGGAATCAACCCAAATGTCCATCAGTGACAGACTGGATTAAGAAAATGTGGCACAAATACACCATGGAATATTATGCAGCCATAAAAAAGGATGAGTTTGCGTCCTTTGTAGGGACATGGATGCAGCTGGAAACCATCATTCTTAGCAAACTATCACAAGAACAGAAAACCAAACACCGCATATTCTCACTCATAGGTGGGAACTGAACAATGACATCACTTGGACTCAGGAAGGGGAACATCACACATCAGGGCCTATCATGGGAAGTGGGGAGGAGGGAGGGATTGCACTGGGAGTTACACCTGATATAAATGACGAATTGATGGGTGCTGACTGAGTTGATGGGTGCAGCACACTAACATGGCACAAGTATACATATGTAACAAACCTGCACGTTATGCACATGTACCCTAGAACTTAAAGTATAATAAAAAAAAAAAGAAAGAAAATAATAAAGGCAAAAAGATTATTTTAAAACATTATGCAAAAGTATTACATCAAGGCCTTCAAAATTCAACTTAATGAACGTAGGTGAGCAATCCCAGAAAAATAAAAGATAAATGTTGACTAATTGGATGTTATTTGATGTGAACAAAAAATATTGTGAATTTATTACAGGGCTCAAGAAGTTATAAGATCCAAATGACATAAAACGCATGAAATGAAATCCTATAATTATGGCTTTAAATTTGAAGAGGGAGATATATTTAAGGGGGATTATTAATCTATACATCACTACACACAAAGATTACCTTATATTAGCATTAAACCTGTTGGATTATTAAAAAATGCCTCAACCGGCCGGGCGCGGTGGCTCAAGCCTATAATCCCAGCACTTTGGGAGGCCGAGACGGGTGGATCACGAGGTCAGGAGATCGAGACCATCCTGCCTAACACCGTGAAACCCCGTCTCTACTAAAAAATAGAAAAAACTAGCCGGGCGAGGTGGCGGGCGCCTGTAGTCCCAGCTACTAGGGAGGCTGAGGCAGGAGAATGGCGTAAACCTGGGAGGCGGAACTTGCAGTGAGCTGAGATCCGGCCACTGCACTCCAGCCTGGGCCATAGAGCGAGACTCCGTCTCAAAAAAAAAAAAAAAAAAAAAAAAAAATGCCTTAACCATCAATATTTGATTCCTTAAAAAATAGTGGCTTAGGACTACAATAAGACACCAATATCAACATTGATATACCTTAAGCCTAGTAGTATTCAATCTGCTGTGATAGGTGATTTTTCTCCATTTTCAAACAGATGATGAGAAAAGAAAGAAAAAAAAATGTATGTTTAACAAGGCAAGAGAATGGTGTTTGGGGATTATTCCTCACTGCTATTGACATAACACAATGCTACTGAGATGAAACTAGAGAATAATTTCTTTTATGTTCAAGGGGCATGATAGTGAAATAATGGAAATGTATGTTAAACTTCCATTCATAGCTAACGTGTGATAACTTTGCTTACAAATTGTAAAATTTAAATGCTATACAAACTCTGGTATTAATTGTTAAGGATAATAACAATGATAATTATTGTATACAGCATTGTGCTAAGATAAATGGAATACCTGGAGATCCTGGAAGAACAAAGCCTTCTGCCTTCTGAATTTGGAGCTGATTTGAAGAGAGTAGCTTTTTACGGAAAAGCATAAAGGACTTTTCTTCCAGCAATTTGGACCTAACATGTTAAAATGGTAGGACTGTGAGGTTCTAGGAGAAAGGACAACTTTAAACTAGAGAGGGATGGACTGATCTGTTTAACGACACTTTCCATTCTCTGCGTTAAGGTGTAAAAAAACCAAAAATGCCTGACTCAGTAAGTTACATGTGAATGATGAGCCTTTGTAGTTTTTCCCTTCCCCAGATCAGTGGCTTTCCCCTCTTTCTCTGCAAGATGTGTGTTGATATTTTTTGTTTGTTTGTGTTTGGTTGTTGTTTCCTGAGAATGAGAAAATGAGATTGACCTAAATTTAGCGGGGCTATATTTTATTTTATCCAGAAACACAGGCATGGTTTGCAGTTATGCTTGCATTCTGAATAGAAACTGCAAATGCATGTGTCTAACATTATCTTTGCTAATTTTTACCCATTTTACTTAATGTCTATTCTTTTTTACAATAACTTGTGTATGCAAATAAACATCTTATGAAATTAATGTGTATACAAAAAAAAAAAAAAGAAAGAGCAGCCAGAGGTGATGAGGCCAAATGTCTACAGCTGTGATGCTTGGACTTGCTTGCTGGCCTGCAGTCAGGTGGAATATGGCTGTGAGGTGGTACCCACCCTAGATCTACATTCCCCACTCCCTCTCCTTAGTCCCTGAGTAATCAACACAAGTCAGTGCTAATGAGCGGGTGATTGATGGGCATCGGGCACCCCGATACCATCTGGGAAGATTTGAATGCCCTCTGAGCTGGGGCTGTAGGGGATAGGGGCTGTGACTACCTTGGTGTGTTATGGCACTACCCACAGATGCACCTGCCCTGTGCTGCTTCTCCAACAGTCACTTGCCCATGGCCCTGAGCCTGTCACGGCATGCCTACTACCTCAGGAGGCTCGTGTTTAAAAAAAATCCCGAGATAGTGCTGCTGGATGTGAGTGCTGGCAGGAGGACAGCACTTTTGTCCTACAGGATTAAGAGCTGACCAGATCCCTCCTGACTGCCTTCAGAACAAGTGAAGGCTGGTGTTGCAATTAATGATGCCCCCCAAAAGGTGTGTTTGCTAAATGAATACATGATGCAGAGCCCTAAATAAAGATACATTAATGGAGTGTGTGGACATCAGCTAGCAGCTGGGAAACAGGTGGCTGTCAGTCCTCTCATCCTCCAGCAAGTGCGGAATATGCCTATGCCCATGAGTGTATATATCTGGTGTACATACATCTGGCTGCTGCTTTTGCTGCCACTATCCCCAGAACAAATCTTGCTTAAAATCTGGGTTTTAAGTAGAAAAGTTAAGAGGCTTTTCTGTGTCCTGGGATAAGAAGCCAGAAATCTGTGTAGGGCTGGGGTTGGGTGCACATTAGTTTTGTGATAGGATGAGAGCTACAACGGTTTTATTAATCATGATAGGCCTGGCCTGGTTGTAGCTGTGCGTGAAGGGGAGGGAGTCAGCAGTGGTGGTCCCACAGACATTCATGTACCCAACTCTGGCCTGCCTACCCCCAGACACAGAAAGAGGCACCACCACAGGCCCTGACTTGCCTCCCTAGTTTCTGCACACCAGATGAGAATACTCAGAGGCTACAATCTGAATGTATTATTCTCTCATTTTGACCCAAGCTGCCTAATACACAGTAGGGGTAGGGTAGGTGAAGGGCTTTGGGGAAACCAGACCTGTATCATGGATCCTGGGGGAAATTTAGAGACACAGGAGTGATTGTCACCTCTCTGTGGAGTCCAGCTCCCTACCTGGTCCTTGCCACACAGCCCATTCTGCAGAGACTAGCTCTGAGATGTTTGGGGATCCCTAAGGCCCCAGGCTTCTCCCTGTCCCCCACTCCCTGTGCTCCTTCCCCTGCCTGCTGTCAGAGCCCAACATGGAGGAGGGGGTTGCCGCCCTGTGTGCCCGAGGGAGATGTGTCTGACTGGGGCTTCTTCCCGGTGTTTTACAAAGAGCTACTTACAAATCTGGTCTGTCCAGATACCTTGTTTCAAGGGAAGTGAGCGTGAGCTAGCAAGTGTAGAAACCCCACATTGATAAACAACTTTTTCTTGTTTTTAAACCATCACACCTTCATTTCACATTGAAATAAACTAAGTGAAACCTGCTACCCCAGCCTTGCCCGTGTGTTCTGTAACCCAGTCTTATATGGTTTAGAGGGCTGTTGTCAGAAATGTTATGAGAATAAGAATATGCATAAATTAGATTAAATGTAAGGTTATGCTTATAATGCCACTTGAGTGGGAGGAAAGAGGGTGGAGTCACAGGCACTTAGCTGGTGTTTACTCACCTGCCACTTACTAGGCTCCTGAAAGTGTGGCACAGGTGAACATTACCTGACCAGGAGGTCACCCCAAGATGGCAAGAAGTCCCCCAGGGGACAGAGACAGGCCCCCAGGGTTTCAGGGGGACATCGTGGCTGGCCTGGGAAAAAAAAGTGGCGAGGCAGAAGAGACAGCTTGGGTTATCTAGCAGAGGCCAGTGACATCCCGGTGTACCCTAGGCTTGACCCAGGAGGAGTGGTGGAGCCCCGGGCTCCCACCCAAGAAACATGTCTCTCACCAAGGCAGCAGGAAGTCCCCCAGGGGAAGAGGCCAAGCCCCTAGGGTTTCAGGGTGAAGTTGAGGCAGGCCAAGAGAAAAAGCCGCCAGGCAGAAGAGGCAGCTGTGGCCATCCAGAGGACCTCAGTGCCTTCTAGGCATGCCCCAGGCCTACCAAGTGGGGTGATGGAGTCCCGGAATCCCATTCAGTGAGCATGTCTTTCCTACAGGGGGCACCCCAAGACCACAAAAATCCTTTGGGGGCTGTAACCCCTTTGGGGGCAAAAATCCTTTGACAGGCCCCTAGGATTTCAGGGGGGTGTTGAGGCAGGCCAATAAAACAAAAAGTAGCGAGGCAAAAGAGAAGGCTGTGGTCTTCCAGGGTAGGCCAGGCCAGTAGGCACTGGCCCAACTACCAACATGCCTCAAGCCTGACCCAGGGGAATCATGGAGTCCTGGGTTCCCAGGAAAGATGCCTGTCTTTCCCCAAGAAACCACGCCAAGGAGAAGTTCCCCATGGGATGTAGACAGGCCCCTAGGGTTTTAGGGGGATGTTGAGGCAGGGCAAGGAAAAAAGCAGCGAGTGTGAGGACGCTGGGATCATCCGGGGAGGCCAGTGCCTTCCTGGCATGACCCAGGTCAGACCCAGAGGGGGTGGAGAGTCTTAGGCTCCCACCCAGGTATCATGTCCCTCCCCAGGAGGACATCCCAAGGCAGCAAGAAGTCCCCTGGGAGGCAAGGACAGGCCTCTAAGGTTTCAGGTGGACATTGAGGCAAGCCAAGAAAAAAAGCGGCGAGGCAGAAGAGGCGACTCAGGTCATCCAGCGGAGGTCGGTGCCTTCCCAGCATGCCCCAGGCCAGACCCAGGCGGGTCGTGGAGTGCAGGGCTCCCAGCCAGAATGCATGCCTCTCTCCAGGAGGACACTCCAAGGAGGCAAGAAGTCCCCTGGTGGACGGAGATAGGCTCCTAGGATTTCAGGGGGACGTTAAGGCAGGCCAAGATAAAAGCGGCGAGGCACAAGAAATGGCTGGGTTCATCCAGTGGAGGCCAGTGCCTTCTCGTCAGGCCCCCAAGCCCGACACGGGGGGGGCTGTGGAGTCCCCAGCTCCCACCCAGGTATCATGTTTCTCATCAGGGGGTTACCACAAGACTGCAAGAAGTCCCTTGGGGGAGGGAGAGAGGCTCCTAGGGTTTCGGGGGACGTTGAGGCAGGCCAAGAAGAAAAGCGGCGAAGCAGAAGAGGCGTCTGAGGTCGTCCAGAGGAGGCCAGTGCCTTCTCGGCATGCCCCAGTCCCAACCCAGAAAGAACTGTGGAGCTCTGGGCTCCCACCCAGGATGTGACTGTCTCCAAGGGGGCACCCCAAGGCGGCAAGAAGTCGTCCGGGGGATGGAGATTGCCCCTAGGGTTTCAGCGGGACGATGAGGCAGGCCAAGGAAACAAGCGGCTAGGCAAAAGAGGCAACTGGGGTTATCCAGCAGAGGTCAGTGCCTTTCTAGCATACCCTGGCCTACCCAGGGAATTCGTGGATCCCGGGTACCCACCCAGGGAGCATGTGTCTCCTCAAGGGGGCACCCCAAGACGGCAAGAAATTCTTCGGAGGACAGAGACAGGCCCCTAGGGTTTCAGGGGGACATTGAGGCAGGCCATAAAGAAAAGCAGCGAGGCAGAAGAGGAGGCTGAGATCATCCAGCAGAGGCCAATGCCTTCCCGGCATCCCCCAGGCCCGAACCAAGAAGGTCGTGGAGTCCTGAGCTCCCACCCAGGATGCATGTCTCTCCCCAGAAGAGCACCCTGAAGCAGCAAGAAGTTTCCCTGGAAACAAAGACAGGCCCCTAGGATTTCAGGAGGACTGTGAGACAGGCCAAGAAAAAGAAAACAACAGCGAAGTAGAAGAGGCATGGCGCAGTGGCTGCCGGGAAGTCACTGGCCTCCGGGAGAGGACACCAGCCTCCTCCTCGGCCTCACTGCTTTTTTCCCCAGGCTGCTTCAATGTCCCACTGCAAGCCTGGCATCCTTTCATCATTTCCTCGGGGACTTCTTCCCACCTTGGGGTGCCCCCCATGGAAGAGACACGCATCCTGGGTACAACCCAGGAACTCGACGGCCCCCCCAGGTCAGGTGCAGGGCCTGCCAAAAAGGCACTGGCCTCCAGGGGAGGACCCCAGCCACCTTTTCGGCCTTGCTGCTTTTTTGCCCTGGCCTGCCTCAATGTCTCCCTGAAAGCCTGTAAGTCTGGCGTCCTGTTCCTGTCACCGGTGGGGGGGGGGACTTCTTGCCACTTTGGGGTGCCCCCAACCCACCCTTAGGGGTGTTCAGGGACTCCACAGCACCCCCAGAGCCAGCACAGTGCCTGTGGGGAAGGCACTGCCCTCAGGGGGAGAGTCCCAGCCTCCTCTTCGGCCTGGCTGCTTTTTACCCCAGCCTGCCTCAGCATCCACCTGAAAGCCTGCAAGCCTGGCGTCCCGTCCCTGTCACACGGGGTGACTTCTTGCCACTTTGTGGTGCCCCCCACACACTCTGGGGTGGGAGCCAGGGACTCCATGTCCCCTCCAGGTCCCGTGCAGTGCCTGCTGGGAAGGCACTGTCCTCCAGGGGACGACCCCAGCCTCCTCTTTGGCCACACACCTTTTTTTCCCCCGGCGTGCCTCAACGTTCCCCTGAAAGCCTGCAAGCCTGGCGTCCTGACTCCATCACCCGGGTGGACTTCTTGGCACTTTGGGGTACTCCCACGCACCCTAGTTCGGGAGCCAGGGACTCCGTAGCCCCCGTGGGTCAGGTGCAGGGCCTACCAGGAAGGCACTGTCCTCAGGGGAAGGACCCCAGCCTTCTCTTCTTTTTCCCTGGGCCTGCCTCAATGTACCCCTGAAAGCCTGGAAGTCTTACGTCGTATCCCTGTCAACCGGAGGGACTTCTTATCACTTTGGGGTGCCCCCATGCACCCTGGGATGGGAGCCAGGGCCTCCACCACCCCCTCAGTCTGGCACAGGGCCTATAGGGAAAGCACTCACCTCCGCAGGAGGACCCCAGCCTGCTCCTCGGCCTCGCTGCTTTTTTTTTCCTGGGCCTGCCTCAAAGTCCCCGTGAAAGCCTGCGAGTCCGGCATCCTGGCCGTATCACCCGGGGGAACTTCTTGCTACCGCATTTGAGTGCCCCCTAGGCACCCTGGGGTGGGAGCCAGGGACTCCTTAGTCCCCCTGTATCTGGCACAGGGCCTGCCAGGAAGGTACTGGCTTCTGAAGGAGCACCCCAGCCTCCTCTTCAGCCTCACTGCTTTTTACCCCCGGCCTGCCTCAACGACCTCCTGAAAGCCTGCAAGTCTAGCCTCCTGTACCTGTCACCCAGGGGACTTCTTGCCCCTGTGGAGCCAGGGACTCCACAGCCCACTGGGTCCAGCGCAGGGCCTGCCAGGAAGGCACTGGCCTCCGGAGGATGACCTCAGTCTCTTCTTTGGTCTCACCACTTTTTTTCTCCTGGACTGCCTCAACATCCCCCTGAAAGCCTGCAAGCCTGTCCTCTTGTCCCCATCACCCAGGGGGACTTCTTGCTGCTTTGGGGTGTCCCCAGTGCACCCTGAGGTGGGAGCCAGGGACTCCATAGACCCCCGGGTCTGCCGCAACACCTGCTGGAAAGGCACTGGCCTGCAGGTGACGACCCCAGCCTCTGCTTTGGCCTCGCTGCCCGTATTTCCCTGTCTGCTTCAACGTCCCCCTGCAAGCCTGCAAGCCTGCAAGCCTGGTGTCCTGTTGCCTTCCCCGGGAAAATTCTAGCCGCTTTGGGTGCACCCTTGGGTGAGACACACACCCTGGATGCAAGCCAGAAACTCCGTGACCACCTTGGGCCCAGCACAGAAGTTGCTGGAAAGGCACTGGCCTCCAGGCAGGACCCCAGTCTCCTCCTCGATCTCACCACTTTTTTCCCAGGCTTGCCATCTTGGGGTGACCCCTGATGAGAGACACAATCCCTGGGTTGGAGCCCAGGATTCCACGACGACCCTGTGTCGGGCCTGGTGCATGCTGGGAAGGCACTGGCCTCCTGGATGACCACAGCCGCCTCTTCTGCCTCACTACTGTTTTTCTCGGCCTGCCTCAACGTCCCACCGAAACCCTAGGGGCCTTTCCCCATCTTCTGAGGGAATTCTTGTTGCCTTGGGGTGCCCTTCTGTGGAGAGACATGCTCCCTGGATGGCAGGCCAGGACCGCACAACCCCCCGTGTCAGGCCTGGGGCATGCTGGGAAGGCAATGGCCTCCGCTTGACAACCCCAGGGACCTCTTCACTCTCGTCGCTTTTTTCCTTGACCTGCCTCAATGTCTCCCTGACACCCTAGGGGGCTGTCTTCATCCCCCGGGGCACTAACTGCCATCTTGTGGTGCCACCCTGGTGAAAGACTTGCTCGCTGGAAGGGAGCCCAGGACTCCACAAACCCCTGTGTCAGGTCTGTGGCATGCTGGGAAGGCAGTGGCTTCTGCTGGATGACCCTAGCCACCTCTTGTGTCTCACCGCTTTTTTTCTTGGACTGCCTCAACATCCCCCTGAGACCCTAGGAGCCTGTCTCCGTCCCCTAGGGAAACTTTTGTCACCTTGAGGTTTCCTCCTGGGACAGACACGTTTTCTCGGTAAAAGCACAGGACTCCATAATTCCCCTGGGTCGAGCCTGGGGCATGCCGGGGGGGCACTGGACTCCGCTGGATGACCCAGGCCTCTCCATGCCCTTGCTGCTTTTCCTTGGCCCGCCTCAACCTCCCCCTGAAATCCTAGGGGCCTGTCCCCGTCCTCTGAGGGAATGATTGTCGCCTTGGGGTGCCCTTCTGTGGAGAAACATGCTCCCTGGATGGCAGGCCAGGACCGCCCAACCCCCCTGTGTCAGGCCTGGGGCATGCCAGGAAGGCAATGGCCTCTGCTTGACAACCCCAGTGACCTCTTCACTCTCGTCACTTTTTTTCTTGGCCTGCCTCAATGTCCCCCTGAAACCCTAGGGTCCTATCTATGTCACTGGGGGACTTCTTGCCATCTTGGGGTGGCCCCTGATGAGAGTCATGCTCCCTGGGTGAGAGCCTGGGACTCCACAACCCTTCTAAGACAGGCCTGGGTCATGCAGGGAAGGCAGTGGCCTCCACTCCATGGCCACAGTTGCCTCTTCTGCCTCTCAACTATTTTTTATTGGCCTGCCTCAATGTCCCCCTGAAGCCCTAGGGGCCAGTCCTTGTTTCCCAGGACAATTCCTGCCACCTTGGGTTGCGCTCCTGGGGAGAGACATGCTCCCTGGGTGGGAGCCAGAAACTCCACGGGTAGGGCTGGTGGCATGCCGGGAAGGCAATTCCCTCTGCTGGATGACCTCAACCACCTCCTCCCCCTTGCTGCTTTTTTTTTTTCTTGGTCTGCCTCAACCTTCCCCTGAAACACTAGGGTCCTGTCTCTGTCCCCTGGGGGAATTCTTGCCACCTTGGGGTGCCCTCCTGGAAAGAGACATGCATCCTGGGTGGGAGCCCGGAACTCCACCACACCCCTGGGTCAGGCCTGAGGCATGGCAGGAAGGCACTGGCCTCCACTGGACGACCATAGCTGCCTCTACGCCATTTGCCGCTGTTTTTTTGTGGCCTGCCTCAACGGCCCCCTGAAACCCTAGAAGCCTGTCTTCATGCCCCGGGGGACTTATTGCCATTTGTGGTGACCCACTGATGAGAGACACCCATCTTAGGTGGGAACTCAGGACTCCACGACCACCCTGGGTCTGGCCTAGGGCATGCTGGGAAAGCACTGGTCTTCACTGGATGAGCCCAGCCACCACTTCTGCCTCGCCACTTCCTTTCTTGGCCTGTCTCAACCTCCCCCTGAAACACTAGGGACCTGTCTCTGTCCCCCAGGAGACTTCTTGTTGCCTTGGGGTGCCTTCCTGGGGAGAGACAAGCCTCCTGGGGGGGAGCCCGGGACTCCACCGCACCCTTAGGTCAGACCTGGTGCATGCCGGGAAGGCACTGGCTTCTGCTGGATGACCCCAGCCTCCTGCACGCCTTCGCCACTTTATTTCTTGGCCTGCCTCAACATCCCTCTGAAACCCCAGGGTCCTGTCTCTGTTTCCCAGGTGACTGCTGGCCATCCTGGGGAACCCCCGTGATGAGATAGCTGCTGGGTGGGGACTCCAGGAACCCGTGTCAGGTGTGGGGCGTGCCAGGAAGGCACTGGCCACCGCTGGATGACCCCAGCCGCCTCTTCTGACTCGCCACTTTACTTATTGGCCTGCCTCAACGTCCCCCTGAAACTCTAGAGGCTTGTTCCCATCAGGGATTTTTGTAGCCTTGAGGTGCCCTTTTGGGGAGAGACATGTTTTCTCGGTAAAAGCCCAAGACTCCATGATTTCCCTGGATCAGACCTGGTGCATGAGGGAAAGGCACTGGCCTCCGCTTGATGACTACAGCCACCTCCTCGCCCTCGACACTTTTTTTCCTATACTGCCTCAACATCCCCCTGAAATCCTAGAGGACTGATTCCATCCCTTCAGGGACTTCAGGCCCCCCTTCTCAGCCGAGCCATTTTTTTTTTCCTTCAATAGCTGCCTCAGTCTTTCCTTTCAAGCCTGACGTGCCCTGACTTTCCCCCTGGGGCATTCTTGCAGCTTTCGGATGCCCCCGTGGACAAGACACGCACATTGGGTGCACGACAGGGACTCAATAATCCCCTGCCCAGCGCAGAGGCTGTCGGAGTGGCACTTTCATCTGTAGGAGGAGCCAAGCCCTCCTTCTTGGCCGTGCCCATTTTTTTCCTTCCAGGGCTGCCTCAACCTCCCCTTTCGTAGACTTCCTCATGGGGCATCCTTGCCTCTTTGGGGTGTCCCCGTGGGGGAAACACACACCCTGGGTGCAAGCTAGGGACTCCATGACACCCCAGGCCTGGTGCAGGGGCTGCCATGAAGGCACTTTCGTCTGCGGGAGGACTCAGGAACCCCCTCCCCGGCCACGCCCTACTTTTTCCTTCCAGAGCTGCCTCAACCACCGCTTTCAAGCCTGATGTGCTGTCCCCTTCCTTTGGGGGCATTCTTCCCGCTTTGGGGTGCCCCCAGTGAGTAACACAAACACCCTGACTCCATGACACTCCTGGGCCCAGGGCATGGGCTTCCAGGAAGGGACTTTCATCCTTGGGAGGTCCCAAGCCCCCTCCTTGGACGCCCCATATTTTTTCCTTCAATAGCTGCCTCAACCTCCCCTTTCAAGCCTGACTTGCCATGATTTTCCTCCTGAGGCATTCTTGCCGCTTTTGGGTGCCCGCCCCCCGCCGTGAGCTTGACATGCACCCTGGATGCAAGCAAGGGACTCCACAACCCACTCGGGCTGGCACAGCAGCTGCCGGACATGCACTTTCGTCCTAGGAGTATCCAGGCCCCCCTATTTGGCAGCTCAGATTTTTTTTTTCCTTCCAGATCTGCCTCAACTTCCCCTTTCATGCCTGGTATGCTCTCCTCTTCCCTTGGAGGCATTCTTGCCACTTTGGGGTGCTCCTCGTAAGCAAGACACGCAACCTGAGTACGAGCCAGGGACTCCACAAAGCCCCGCCCCGGGTCAGTCACGAAGGTTGCCTGGAAAGCACTTTCAGCCATGGAAGGACCCAGGTGCCACGCCTCGGCCGCGCCATTTTTTTTTCCAGAGTTGGAAAACCTTCCCTTTCAAAACTGATGGGCTGGAGCCTTCCTCCTGGGAAATTCATGCCACTTTGGCGTGCCACTGTGGGCGAGACACACACCCTGGGTGCAAGGTAGGGACTCCATGACCCCCCAGGCCTGGCTCAGGGGCTGCCAGAATGGCACTTTTGTCAGTGGTATAACCCAGGCCCCCTTTGTGGCCACTCCATATTTTTTTCCTTCCAGAGCTGCTTCAACCACCCCTTTCAAGCATGACATAATGTCCCCTTCCCTTGGGAGCCTTCTTGCCGTTTTGGGGTGCCCAATGTGAGTGAGACACACACCCTGAGTGCAAGCCAGAGACTCCACGACACCCCGGGGTCTGGCATAGGGGCGACCAGGAGGCACTTTTATCCATGGGACTACCCAGGCTCCCCTCCTCGGCCGGGCCGTTTTTTTCCTTCCAGAGCTGCTTCAAGGTCCCCTTTCAAGCCTGATGTGACACAGTTTTTTTCCTGGAGCATCCTTGCTGCTTTTGGGTGCCCCTGTGGGTGAGACACACACACTGAGTGCAAGCCAGGAACTCCACCACACTCTGGGCCTGGCAAAGGGGCTGCCGGGAAGGCACTTTCATCCACGGGAGGACCCAGGCCCACCTTTTTTGCCATACCATTTTTTTGCTTCCAGAGTTGCCTCAACCTTCTCTTTCAAGCCTGAGGAACCGTGGCCTATCACCTGGGGCATTCTTGCCGCTTTGGGGTGCCCCCATAAGCGAGACATGCACACTGGGTGCAAGCTAGGGACTCCACGACACCCCGGGCCTGGCACAAGGCCTGCGGGGTAGGTGCCTTCATCCATGGTAGGACCCAGAATCCCCTTTTCTCTGTGCCATATTTTTCTTTCCAGAGCTGCCTCAGCCTCCCCTTTCAAGCCTGATGTGCTGTCCCCTTCCCTCGGGGGCCTTCTTGCTGCTTTCTGGTGCCCCCTGTGGGTGAGACAAGCACCCTGGATGCAAGCCAAGGACTCCACAACCCACCCCGAGAACAGGGACTGCAGGGAAGGCACTTTCATCCGTGGGAGGATCTGGGCCCCCCCTCCTAGCCCTCAATGTTTTCTTTCCTTCCAGAGCTCCCTCAACATCCCCTTTCAAGCCTGACCCACTGTCCCCTTCTGGGGCCCTTCTTGCCACATTGATGTACCTCCGTGGCCGGGATGCGCACCCTGGGTGCAAGCCAAGGACTCCATGATGCCCCCAAGCCAGGCGCAGAGGCTGCCGGGAAGGCACTTTTGTCTGTGGGATTACCCAGGCCCCTCTCCTTGGCTGAGATCTCTTTCTTTCTTCCAGAGCTGCCTCAGCCGCCCCTTTCAAGCCTGACGGGCCATCCCCTTTTCTTGGGAAACTTCTTGCCACTTTGGGGTGCCCCAGTGAGATACACACCCTGGGTGCAAGTGAAGGACTCCACGACCGCCCCCATGTCCAGGCACAGGGGCTGCTGGGAAGGCACTTTCACCCGTGCGACGACCCAGGCCTCCCTCCTTGGCCTGCTTTTTTTTTTCTTTCCAGACCTGCCCCAACTTCCCCTTTCAAGCAGGACGTGCCTCATGGCCTTCCTCCTGGGGCATTCTTGCCGCTTTAGGGTGCCCCCGTGGGTGAGACACGCACCCTCGGTACGAACTTGGGATTCCACGACCTCCTGGGCCTGGCACAGGGGTTGCCAGGAGGCACTTTCATCCGTGGGATGACCAGGGCCCCCTATTTGCACGTGCCATTTTTTTTTTCCTTCCCAAGCTGACTCAACTTCCCCTTTCAAGCATGACATGCAATCTCTTTCCTTTAGGGGCCTAGTTGTGGCTTTGGGGTGCTTCCTGTGAGAAAGACACGCACCCTAGGTGCAAATTAGGACCTCCATGACCCCTCGGGCTCAGCGCAGGAGCTACCAGGAAGGCACTTCTGTATGTGGGATGACCCAGGCCACCATCCTTGGACACACTTTTTTTTTTTCTTACAGAGTTGCCTCAGCCACCCCTTTCAAGCTTGATGTGATGTCGCCTTCCTCCTGTGGCATCCTTGTCGCTTTGTGTTGCCCCTCTGCTGTGTGAGACACCCACCCTGGGTGCAAGCCAGGGACCCCAAAACCCCTTGAGCCTGGCGTAAAGGTTGCCAGGAAGGCACTTTCGTCTGTGGGATGACCCAGGACCGTCTGTTCAGTTGCACCACTTTTCTTTCCTTCGGGAGCTTCCTCAACATTCCCTTTGAAGCCTAACGTGCTGCCCCCTTCCCTTGGGTGCCTTTTTCCCACTTTTGGGTGCCCCCCACTGTGAGCGAAACACACAGCTTGGGTGCAAGCCAGGGACTCCATGACTTCCCCGGCCCTGGCGCAGCAGTTGCTGGAAGGCACTTTCGTCCATGGGAGGACACAGGCCCCCCTTTATGGCCTCACAAGTTTTTTTTTTTTTTACTTCCAGAGCTGCCTCAGTCTCCCCTTTCAAACCTGACCTGTGGACCCCTTCTCCTTGGGGCCTTCTTGCCACACTGATATACCTCCGTGGGTGGGACACGCACTCTGGGTGCAAGCCAGGGACTCCACGACCCCACCAAGCATGGCGCAGATGCTTTTGCCACTTTGGGGTGCCCCAGTGGGCGAGACACACACCCTGTGTGCAAGTCAGGAACTCCATGACCCACACCCACTCCCCAGTCCAGGCGAAGGGGCTGCTGGGAAGGCACTTTCATCCTTGGGCACCCCTTCTTGGCTGCGCTGCTTTTTTTCCTTCCTGAGCTGCCTCAACCTCCCCTTTCAAGTATGATGTGCCTTCACTTTCCTCGCGAAGCATTCTTACCACTTTGGGGTGCCCCTGTGGGTGAGACATGCACCCTAGGTGCAAGCTAGAGACTCCACAAATACCCTGGCTGGTGCAGGGGCTGCCAGGAAAGCACTTCTGTCCGTTGGAGAACCCAGGTCCTTCTCATCGGTTGCACCATTTTTTTTCCTTCCAGAGCAGCCTCAACATCCCCTTTGAAGCCTGACCTGCTGTGACCTTCCTCCTCGGGCATTCTTACTGCTCTGGGATGCTCCCATGGGGGAGACTCGCACCCTGGGTGCAACCTTGGGATTTCACCAACCCCCAGGCCTGGCACAGGGGCTGCCGGGAAGGCACTTTCATCCATGAGGAGACACAGGCCCTCTCCTTGGGTGTGCCATTTTTTTCCTTCCATAGGTGCCTCAACCTCCCCTTTCAAACTTGATGTGCCATGGCCTTCCTCCTGAGGCATTCTTGCCACTTGGGAGTGCCCAAACGGGTGAGACACACACCCTGGGTGCGAGCTATGGACTCCAAGACCCCCCAGGGTCTGGCCCAGGGGCTGATGAGAAGGCAATTTCGTCCTTGGGAGGACTCAGGCCCCCTTCCTTGACCATACCATTTTTTGTTTCCTTCCAGAGCTGCCTCAACGTCTTCTTTCAAGCCTGATATGCTGTCGCCTTCCTCTTGGGGTATGCTTGCCACTTTGGTTTGCCCCCATGTACAAGAAACACACCCAGGGGACAAGGTAGGGACTGCACTTCCCCCCAGGCCCAACGCAGGGACTACTGGGAAGACACTTTTGTCCGTGAGAAAACCCAGGTCCCAATCCTCTGTTGCGCCATTTTTTTTTCCTTCCAGAGCTGCATCACCCTCCCCTTTCAAGCCTGATGTGCCATCTCCTTCTCTTGGGGGACATTTTGCCATTTTAGGGTGCCCTCATTGGCGAGACATGCACCATGGGTGAAAACCATGGACTCCACAACACCCCCAGGCCTGGCACAGGAACTGCTGGAAATGCACTTTCCCTTGTGGTAGGACCCAGGCTCCCCTCCTTGGCTGCGCCGTTTTTTTTTTTTTTTTTTTTTCCAGAAGTGCCTCACCTCACCTTTCAAGACTGATGTGCTGTGGTTTTACTCCTGGGGCATTATTGAAGCTTTGGGGTGCCCCTGTGAACAAGACACACACCTTGGGTACAAGCTAGGGATTCGATGACCACTAGGGCCCTGCATAGGGGGTGGCGTGGAGGCACTTCCTCTTCGGTTACCCCGTTTTTTTTCCTTCTGGAACTGCCTCAACATCTCTTTTCAAGACTGACAGGCCATGGCCTTCACCCTGGGGGACTTCTTGCTGCTTTGGGGTGCTACCGTGGCCAAGACACACACCCTGGTGATGGCCAGGGACTCCACGACCCCCCAGGCCAGGTATAGGGGCTGCCGGGAAGGCACTTTCATCAGTGGGAGAAACCAGGCCCCCCTCCTTGTCCGTGCCATGTTTTTCCTTCCTGAGCTGCCTCAGTCTCCCCACTCAAGCCTGATGTGGAGTTGCTTTCCTTTGGGGGCATTCTTGCCACTTTGGGGTACCCCCCGTGAAGGAGACATGCACCCTGGGCGCAAGCCAGGAATAGACCTCGGGGTTTGGTGCAGTGGCTGCCAGGAAGGCACTTTCTTCCATGGGAAGACCTAGGCCCCTCTTTTGGATGTGCCATCTTTTTTCCTTCCAGAGCTGCCTCAACCTCCTCTTTCAATCCTGACATACTATGGCCTTCCTCCTGGGGCATTCATGCCACTTTGTGGTGCCGCCGTGGGCTAGACTCACACCATGGGTACAAGCTAGGGACTTCATGCCCCCTGAGCTTGGCGTAGGGGCTGTCAGGAAGACTCTTTTGTCTGTAGGATGACCCAGGCCCCCCTCCTCGGACGCGCCACTTTTTTTCTTCCTAAGTTGCCTCAACATCCCCACTCAAGCCTAACCTGCTATCTCCTTCCTCCTGGCGCTTCCTTGCCACTTTGGGGTGCCCCTATGGGAGAGACGCGCACCTGGGTGCAAGCTAGGGAATCCACGACCACCTGGGCCCCGTGCATGGGCTCCCGGGAAGTCAGTTTCATCCTTGAAATGGCCTAGGACTCTCTTCTCGACTGTGCAGCTGTTTTTTCCTTCCAGAGCTGCATCAACGTCCCCTTTCAAGCCTGACGTGCTGTCCCCTTCCTCAGGGATCTTCTTGCTGCTTTGGGGTGCCCCCTGTGAGCGAGTCACGCACCCTGGATGCAAGCCAGACACTCCATGACCCACTGGGGACCAGAGCAGGGGATGCCATGAAGGCACTTTCATCTGTGTGAGGACCCATGCCCCTCCGCGTGGCTGCAGCGGTTTTGTTCTTTCTGAAGCTGCTGCAACCTCCCCTTTCAAGCCAGATTACCGTCCCCTTTCCTTGGGGGCCTTCTTGCCATTTTGGGATGCCCCTTAGTCAACACACACACCCTGGGTGCAATCCAGGAACTCCATGACACAACACCCCAGCCTCAACACAGGGGCTGCTGAAAAGGCATTCATCCATAGGAGGAATCAGGTCCCCATATTTTGTCATGACGACTTTTTTTCCTTCCAGAGCTGCCTCAACCTCCCCTTTCAAGCCTGACATGCTGTGGCCCAACTCTTAGGTCATTCTTACCACTTTGGGGTGCCCCTGTGGGCGAGACATGCACTCTGGGTACAAGCTAGGGACTCCATGACACCCCAAAACTGGCACAAGGGCTGCCAGGAAGGCACTTACTTTCATGGAAAGACATGGCCCCCTCCTCCTCCAGGGGGTCGTGCAGTCCCTAGCTTGCACCCAGGGTGTGTGTCTCCCCAACAGGCACACCTCAAAGCTGGAAGAAGGCTTCCAAGGGAAGGGGATGCCATGTCAGGATTGAAATGGGAGGTTGAGGCAGCTCTGGAAGAAAATACAGGGGGGCCTGAGTCATCACAGATGAACGTGCTTTCCCAGCAGCCCCTGTGACAGAACTGGAGTGTTATGGAGCCCCTAGCTTACACCCAGGGTGCGTGTCTCGCCCAAGTGGGCACCCCAAAATGGCAAGAATTCCCCATGAGGAAGGCCATAGCATATCAGACTTGAAAGGTCAGTTTGAGACAACTCTAGAAGAAGAAGAAAAGGCGTGGTCGAAAAGGGGGGCCTGGGTCATCTTACAGATGAAAGTGCCTTCCTGGCAGGTGATGCACCATGGCAAGGGGCTCATGGAGCCCATAGTTTGCATCCATGGTGCATGCCTCCTCCATGGGGACACCACAAAGTGGCAAGAATGCCCCAGGAAGAAGGGTACGGCACATCAGGCTTGAAAGGGGAGGTTGAATCGATGCAAAAATCCTCAATAAAATACTGGCAAACCGGATCCAGCAGCACATCAAAAAGCTTATCCACCATGATCAAGTGGGCTTCATCCCTGGGATGCAAGGCTGGTTCAACAAATGCAAATCAATAAACGTAATCCAGCATATAAACAGAACCAAAGACAAAAACCACATGATTATCTCAATAGATGCAGGAAAGGCCTTTGACAAAATTCAGCAGCCCTTCATGCTAAAAACAGTCAATAAATTTGGTATTGATGGAACATATCTCAAAGTAATAAGAGCTGTTTATGATAAACCCACAGCCAATATCATACTGAATGGGCAAAAACTGGAAAAATTCCCTTTGAAAACTGACAAAAGACAGGGATGCCCTCTCTCACCACTCCTATTCAACATAGTGTTGGAAGTTCTGGCTAGGGCAATCAGGCAAGAGAAAGAAATAAAGGGCATTAAGTTAGGAAAAGAAGGAGTCAAATTGTCCCTGTTTGCAGATGACATGATTGTATATTTAGAAAACCCCATCGTCTCAGCCCAAAATCTCCTTAAGCTGATAAGAAACTTCAGCAAAGTCTCAGGATACAAAATTAATGTACAAAAATCACAAGCATTCTTATACACCAGTAACAGACAAACAGAAAGCCAAATCATGAATGAACTTCCATTCACAATTGCTTCAAAGAGAATAAAATACCTAGGAATCCAACTTACAAGGGATGTAAAGGATCTCTTCAAGGAGAACTACAAACCACTGCTCAGTGAAATAAAAGAGGACACAAACAAATGGAAGAGCATACCATGCTCATGGATAGGAAGAACCAATATTGTGAAAATGGCCATACTGCCCAAGGTAATTTATAGATTCAATGCCATCCCCATCAAATTACCAATGAGTTTCTTCACAGAATTGGAAAAAACTGCTTTAAAGTTCATATGGAACCAAAAAAGACCCGGCATTGCCAACACAATTCTAAGTCAAAAGAACAAAGCTGGAGGCATCACACTACCTGACTTCAAACTATGCTACAAGGCTACAGTAACCAAAACAGCATGGTACTGGTACCAAAACAGAGATATAGACCAATGGAATAGAACAGAGTCCTCAGAAATAATATCACACATCTCCAGCCATCTGATCTTTGACAAACCTGAGAAAAACAAGAAATGGGGGAAAGGATTCCCTATTGAATAAATGATGCTGGGAAAATTGGCTAGCCATAAGTAGAAAGCTGAAACTAGGATCCTTTCCTTACTCCTTATACGAAAATTAATTCAAGATGGATTAGAGACTTAAATGTTAGACCTAATACCATAAAAACCCTAGAAGAAAACCTAGGTAATACCATTCAGGACATAGGCATGGGCAAGGACTTCATGTCTAAAACACCAAAAGCAACGGCAACAAAAGCCAAAAGTGACAAATGGGATATAATTAAACTAAAGAGCTTCTGCACAGCAACAGAAACTACCATCAGAGTGAACAGGCAATCTACAGAATGGGAGAAAATTTTTGCAATCTACTCATCTGACAAAGGGCTAATATCCAGAACCTACGAAGAACTCAAACAAATTTACAAGAAAAAACAAACAACCCCATCAAAATGTGGACAAAGGATATGAACAGACATTTTTCAAAAGAAGACATGCATACAGCCAACAGACACATGAAAAAATGCTCATCATCACTGGCCATCAGAGAAATGCAAATCAAAACCACAATGAGATATCATCTCACACCAGTTAGAATGCCAATCATTAAAAAGTCAGGAAACAACAGGTGCTGGAGAAGATGTGGAGAAATAGGGACACTTTTACACTGTTGGTGGGATTGTAAACTAGTTCAACCATTATGGAAAACAGTATGGCGATTCCTCAAGGATCTAGAACTAGAAGAACCATATGACCCAGACATCCATTTACTGGGTATGTACCCAAAGGATTATAAATCATGCTGCTATAAAGACACATGAACACGTATGTTTATTGTGGCACTATTCACAATAGCAAAGACTTGAAATCAACCCAAATGTCCATCAGTGACGGACTGGATTAAGAAAATGTGGCACATATACACCATGGAACACTATGCAGCCATAAAAAAGGATGAGTTTGTGTCCTTTGTAGGGACATGGATGCAGCTGGAAACCATCATTCTCAGCAAACTATCACAAGAACAGAAAATCAAACACCACATGTTCTCACTCATAGGTGGGAACTGAACAATGGGATCACTTGGACTTGGGAAGGGGAACATCACACACCGGGGCCTATCATGGGGACGGGGGACGGGGGAGGGATTTCATTGGGAATTATACCTGATGTAAATGACGAGTTGATGGGTGCTGACGAGTTGAAGGGTGCAGTACACCAACATGGCACAAGTATACATATGTAACAAACCTGCACATTATGCATATGTACCCTAGAACTTAAAGTATAATAATAATAATAATAAATAAATAAAATAAAAAATAAAAAAAGAAGAAATAAAAAAAAAGAAAGGGGAGGTTGAGGCAGCTCTGGAAGGGAAAAAAAATGGTGTGGACGAAATGCAGGGTCTGGGTCCTTCCACAGATGAAAGTGCCTTCCTGTCAGCCCCTGAGCTGGGCATTTGGGTGGGAGAAGGGAGTCGAGCAGTCCCTGGCTTGCACCTGTGATACCCTACCTTGTTTTAACCTGATTGTCTCTCTCAGCTGAGAGAGCCAGACAGAATCCATTTTAATTCTTTCACTTATAGCCCCTTTACTTCCCTCCCTTGTAACTAGTGTAAACTGACTCAAAGCACATCCAGGAATGCACTTACTGATAAGATATTGAGGCAAGTTACACCAGCAGCTCCTGGGGACATGCCTGATGGATGGCACCCAAAGCCCCCGCATTTTTCTTTTTGTGAGAGTTTAAGCCCCTTCACCTGGAACTGTTTATTTTTTGTAACTGCTTTTGTAACCAATTATTTTTTTTAACTTTTTGTCAGTTCTGCTTCTGTAAAAATTGCTTCAGTTGAACTCCCCCATCCCCTATTTAGACTGTGGTATAAAAACAAAACTGGCACCTTCCTCAGGGCCAAGAGAATTTTGAGCTTTAGCTGCCTCTCAGTCACTGGCTAATAAAGGACTCCATAATTTGTCTCAAAGTGTGACATTTCTCTATAACTCGCTTGGTTACAGCATTTGGAAGTGCTAGTGAGATTATTTGCCACCAGGCAAGAGCCAGACTCGTTCCAGGCTCCCCTGAACAGAAGGCAGACTTATAGGGGAGGCGCCACCTTAAGACGTTCCAGGGCCCCATAAGACCCCATCTTCCAGAGGGCAACGGATCGATCACCAGTGTGTGTCCACAAAAATTCAAGTCCTGAGTCCTCAGTTTCTGGTCCCGAGAAGGTAAGTCAGATCTGACTCTGTTTCCCTAGGAGGGAAGTGGCTCCGACAAAGGCCCTCCCTTTTTGACTCTGCCTGCATTCCAGGACGCTGGAGGACAGAATCCTGGTTTTCTGTTAGGCACCTCTTTGTCTCTCTGGGAGGGAAGCAACCCTAACGGAGGCCCTCGCTTGCCTCTGTCCATATTCCAGGAAGCTGGGAAACTGAGTCCTGGTTTTTGGCAGGCCATCCTCTCCATTAGAGACTAATCTCTCTCTCTCTCTCTCTCTCTCTCTCTCTCTCTCTCTCTCTCTCTCTCTCTCTCATCCTTTTCTTGTTCAGGTCTCCTGGAGGCCTCTGTTTTAGAACAAGAATAAGAAAACTGTTATAAACTCTGTGTGAATGGGTGCGTGAATGGGGAGTTCAAGGTCTTGTGCTTGAATTTCCAGTTTGTAGCTCCACGGTGAAAGCTACGGAGTTCAAGTGAGTCCTCACTTGCAGTTCCGTGGTGACCTCATAAGGTCTAAGGTAGCATCGGGCATAGCTTGATCTGAGCCAGGGGTTTATACCGGCCTGCCAATACTAAGAGGAGCCTAAGTCACCTCAGGGTGAGCGGCCAGGAGGGCATCTGACTGATCCCATCACAGGACCCCCACCCCTTGTCTGTCTATGAAAAAGAAAATAAATTTTCAAACTTCTTTATATGCACTAGTGTCTATTGTCTTGTTTACTGTCTGTCTAAGTTTCATATGTCAGGTCACCGATACTGCCCAAGATGACTGAGAAATAACTTCTTCAAAGTCCTTAGTACTGATTTTCTACCACAGGAGGTCAAATTCCTCATCAGTCATTTGGGCTGGCCATCCCAGTCCTGCCTCTTCTGTCAGAAACAAATCAGGTGTTGTTGCGGGAAGTTGTCACTCATTTGGAATTTCTGGCACCATAAAGGCTGCTGGAGTTTAAATTACCACATCCCACTCCCAAGTGACTGGACTGCCTCCACATTAGAACAGTGGTGGATTCAAAATAGCCACCCTGCAGACCTCCTTGCCCACCTTTGCTGTCATTCTGTAACTTTTCCCATGTCTTTGAATAGAAGACTGTGCAGAGAAGCCTATGCTCATACTGCTTTACTCCGTCTGAACACTTATTCTTTTCCCCTGTGACTACTCTCCTACTTAGGAAAGATCCAAGTGGCCCCTTTCCTCCTCACCCTTATCCCTTACCCTGCACATCTTGTTTTCCTGTGTCACAGCAAGTCCAGCACATCCAAGATTTGGCTCTGTTCTCCCTCCTAGAACCCTTGAAAGAAAAGGCCAAGTATGAACTTTTTGTCTTTGAGTCATGAAGACACCAGAAATATTTAGGCTATAGTTCAAGGAGAAGAGGCAGATCATCTAGGTCTGGTTGGCCAAGGAGCCCTTGGGTCGGCCTCTAGTCCTCCTCCCTAAATCTTAAAGCTTAAGAAAACCTACTTCATGTGGCAGGAAGTGTTGGCTATAGTTGTTTTCCTGTTCCTTCTGGTTGTGTTATTTCTGTTCTTCTGATATGCCAGCCCCCTAGGTTGTGAATTTCTCTATCCATGCTGGGTTTAATATCTCTGCTCAAACCTTGTTAAACTGCCTCCAAAATGGGAAACTCCTCTTCCCAGTCCTGTAAAGACTGGAGTCCTCTCCAATATATGTTGCAGAATTTCTCTCTAGGCTTCTCAGAGGATTACAGAGTCTGCTGAAGAAAGGCAAACTCCGGACACTCTGTGAAGTAGAATGGCCACAGTTTGCAACTGGGTGGCCCCCAGAAGGGTCATTTAACCCCACAGGTTTTCAGGCTGTGTGACAGGTCGTTAGTGGAAGTCCCGGGGTTACCCCAATCACTTCCCCTACATTGATCAATGGCTGGATTTGGTCCAGAGCCCTTCTCCCTGGCTCCACTCATGCGCCATTCATGATCCCACTTCCAAGATCCTTTTGAGCTATTCTGTATTTTTGTCCTGACCCTCAGCCCCCTCAGCTCCTCCTGTACTACCTACTTGGGTTTTCCTCACTCAGTTCCACTGCCCTATAACCCTCCTGCTCCCCCGGATTCTTCCCTTGTTTCCTTGACTACATCTCCTGTGGGATCTCCACGCATAGCCTCCTGATTGCGGCCAAAGCAGGAGGAAGCAGAACTCCTCCTTCCACTGAGAGAAGCGCAAATCCCTCTGGGTGACAAGCGCTCATCTCCCTTCTTAGTTTATGTCCCTTTCTTGACCTCTCACCTGTACAACTGGAAGGCTCATAATGCCTCCTTTTCTGAAAAGCTCCAGATTTTGACCTCACTAATGTTGGTGCTCCGGACTCACCGACCCACTTAGGACAACTGCTAGCAACTCCTTTTACCCTTTTCACCTCTGAAGAGAGGGAACATATCCGAAAGGAGGCCAGAAAGTATTACCTTACATCAGCTGGTGGGCCAGAAGAGGAAGCCCAAGACCAAATTAAAGAGGTTTTTCCCTCTACCCAGCCTAACTGGGACCCAAACTCCTTGGGTGGAAGAAGAACTTTTGATTATTTTCACTGCTGTCTCCTT
The DNA here is from genome assembly GCF_007565055.1 of Rhinopithecus roxellana. Lineage (NCBI taxonomy): Eukaryota > Metazoa > Chordata > Mammalia > Primates > Cercopithecidae > Rhinopithecus > Rhinopithecus roxellana. The sequence continues at coordinate 126,301,490 of NC_044559.1, read as the reverse complement.
GTGAGTATCAAAGGAGCTGCTCAAAAACCCATAAATTTGTCTAAGACAACTGAAGTTGTCCAGGGGCCTGATGAGTCACCAGGTGCATTTTTGGAATGCCTCCAGGAGGCCTATTGGACTTACACCCCTTTTGACCCAGTGGCTCCCGAAAATAGTCATGCCCTTAATTTGGCATTTGTGGCTCAGGCAGCCCTGACATTAAAAGAAAATTACAAAAGCTAGAGTGATTTGCAGGAATGAACATCAGTCAGCTTTTAGAGATAGCCCAAAAGGTTTTTGACTACTGGGAGTTTGAAAAGCAGAAACAGGCAGCTGAAAAGGCCGCTGACAAAGCATCAAAAAGACAGGCAAACATCACAGTGGCTGCCATTCAGGAAGTCAAGAAGAAAAGGTCCCCATCACAGAAAAATGGTCAAGGAACCCTGGGTCCCTGCCAAAATGGCCAGAAAGGGGAATAGGCTCCCCTAGAGAAAAACCAATGTGCTTACTGCAAGCAGATATGACACTGGAAAAAGGAATGCCCATTAAGACCAGAGGAAAAACCAGAAGAGAAAAAAGTCCTCACCTTCCCTGCTGTGGAGGAATCTGATGACTGACAGGGCCAGGGCTCCTTTACACTTGGCCCCTGGGAGCCCATTGTGACTGCCACAATGGGGGTCCAGCCTGTACTTTTCCTCATTGACACTGGGGTGGAACACTCGGTACTGCAGATGCCCCTAGGCAGTGTCTCTAATAGGAAAGTGGCTGTACAGGATGCTACAGGAGTTATTCAGGAATATCCTGCCACCCATTCATGAGAGGTGAGTTTAGGACAGAAAAGAGTAACCCATTTGTTCCTTGTGGTCCCAGAGTGTCCTTTTCCCCTCCTCAGATGAGACCTGATTCACAAGCTGCAGGCATCTATTTCCTTTTCAGCCCAAAAAGCTCACCTGCTAGTCGACACCTCTTCCAGGTGGACTGAAGCATTTGCCACCAGAAACAAAACTGCCACTACAATAGTTAAGTTTTTACTAAATGAAATCATCCCAGGACACCGACTGCCTGTTGCCATTGGTCTGATAATAGGCCAGCCTTCATCTAGTCCATAGCTCAGTCAGTCAGCAAGGCATTAAACATCAAATGGAAACTCCATTGTGCCTATCGACCCCAGAGCTCTAGACACGTAGAACACATGAACCGCACCCTAAAAAAATACTCTTACAAAATTAATTCTAGAAACTGGTGAGAATTGGATGAGGCTCCTTCTTTAGCCCTTCTTAGAGTAAGATGCATCCGTTACCAAGCTGGTTTTTCACCTTTTGAAATTATGTATGGAAGGGCTCTGCCTATCTTGCCTAGATTGAGAGACACTCATTTAGGAGAAATCTCTCAAGCTAATTTATTATAGTACTTGCAGTCTCTCCAATGGGTACAAGACATCATCCAGTTGCTTGTCCAGGGAGCACAACCCAATCCAGTTCCTGACCAGAGAGGACCCTGCCCCTCTTTCCAGTCGGGTGACCTGGTGTATTTTAAAAAGTTCCAGAAAGAAGGACTCACCCCAGCCTGAAAACGACCTCATACTGTCATCCTCACCATACCGACAGCTCTAAAGGTGGATGGCATTCCTGCTTGGATTCATCACTCTTGCATCAAAAAGGCCAGCAAGGCTCAGCAAGAAACATAGATCCCCAAGCCTGGGCCAGGCCCCTTAAAACTGTGTCTAAGTTGCGTGAAGCCATCAAATTAATTCCTTTTATTTACCATTTTTGTTTGTTTCCGCCTATCATGCCCTCTGCTCCATCCTACTCTTTCCTCCTTGCTTCTTTCATAACAGGACGTGTGTTTGCAAACACTACTTGGAAGGCAGGAACCTCCAAATGTGTCTCTTTTGCAGTCAATTTATGTGCTTTATTCCCAGAGCCTGCCCATACCCATGAAGAGCAATGCAATCTGCTGGTCATGGGAGCAGGAAACATTGACCTGGCTGCTGGATTCAGACACACAGGAAGCCATATTGGATGTGGGAGCTCTAAAGGTGCAGAAAAGGGACTCCAGAGTGCCAATTTTTACCTCTGTTCTGGAAGTCACCCTGACTCCAGTTGTCAAAATTCCTATCAGTTTATCTGCCCTCATTGGTCATTAGTCATGTGTGAAAAATGTCTGGGACCCATGGAGCCCTCCTAAGCCAATCAGACCTCTAACTGATTTAGGCAACCCTGTGTTCCAAAAACACCCAGACAGAGTCAATTTAACTCTCCCACCACTCCTGGTTCCTAAATCTCAACTACAACGACATCTCCAACCTAGCCTTATGTCCATTCTGGATGCAGTGCATCACCTCCTTAATCTCACCCAGCCTAAACTAGCCTGAGATTGCCAGTTGTGCCTAAAAGCAAAACACCCATATTATGTTGGTTTAAGAGTAGAGGCCACATTCAAGATTAACTCTCTTTCTTGTTATACATGACCCCATAACCTTACACTAGGAGATGTGTCAGGGAACACCTCCTGTCTAATTAGTAACAGGTATAACTTATCTGCTTCTCCCTTTCAGGCTACCTGTAATAATCTGTACTTATTTCCTTAAATGCCTCAGTTTCCTACCAAGCACCTAAAAATACCTGTTTGGCTTGTACTTCAGGCCTCACTCACTGCATCAGTGGGACTGAACCTGGACCTCTCCTCTGTGTGTTAGTTCATGTACTCCCCCAGGTCTATGAGTACAGTTGGCCAGAAGGACAACTTCTTATTTCTCCCCCTGAATTGCATTCCAGGTTTTGCCGAGCTGCCCTGCTCCTAGTACCCCTCCTGGCCAACCTTAGCATAGCTGGGTCAGGCAGCCATTGGCACGACTGCCCTGGTTCAGGGAGAAACTGGACTAATGTCCCTGTCTCAGCAAGTAGATATTGATTTAAGCAATCTCCAGTCAGCCATAAATATGCTACATACCCAGGTAGAGTCTCTAGCTGAAGTAGTCCTTTAAAACCGCCGAGGCTTAGATCAACTATTTCTCTCCCAAGGAGGGTTATGTGCAGCACTGGAAGAGAGTTGCTGTTTCTATGCCAATCAGCCTGGAGTCATAAGAGATACTCTCCAAAGAGTACAAGAAAATCTAGATAAATGCCAACAAGAACAAGAAAGTAACACCCCTGGTATCAAAGCATGTTCAACTGAAATCCATGGCTAAATACTCTTAACTACTGTATTGGCAGGACCCCTTCTCTTCCTCTTGCTAAGTTTAATTTTTGGGCCTGGTATATTAAATTGGCCCCTTAACTTTGTAAAGCAATGCATAACTTCTGTCAAACTTATGTATCTCAGAAGCCCTTACTGTGAGTGAAGAATCAAAGATTTGATTCCCCAAACCACGAGTGGGGAATATTATACCCTACCCTGTTTTAACCTGATTGTCTCTCTCAGCTGAGAGAGCCAGACAGACTCCATTTTGGTTATTTCACTTACAGTCCCCTTTACTTCCTTCCCTTAAGTAACTAGTGTAAACTGGCTCAAAGTACGTCCATGAATACACTTACTGGTAAGATATTGAGGCAAGTTGCACCAGCAGCTCCTGGGGACGCACACAGTGGATGGCACCCAAAACCCCTGCATTAATCTCTTCTTGATAGTTTAGGCCCCTGCACCTGGAACCGTTTATTTTTTGTAACTGCTTTTGTAACCAATTTTTTTTTAACTTTTTGCCAGTTCTGCTTCTGTAAAAATTGCTTCAGCTAAACTCCCCCGTCCCCTATTTAGACCATGGTATAAAAACAAAATTAGTCCCTTCCTCAGGGCTGAGAGAATTTTGAGCATTAGTTGCCTCTCGATCGCTAGCTAATAAAGGACTCCATAATTTGTCTCAAAGTGTGGTGTTTCTCTATAACTTGCTTGGTTACAGCACAACCAGGGAGCATGTCTTGCTCCTGGGGGGGGGGCACCCCAAAGGGGAAAGAAGGCCTTCAAGAGAAGGGGACAGCATGTAAGGCTTGAAAGGAGGGGTTGAGGCAGCTCTGGAAGGAAAAAAACGGCGCGGTTGAGGAAGTGGGCCTGGGTCCTCCCACGGATGATTGTGCCTTCCAAGCAGCCCCTGCTCTGGGTCCGGGGTGATCCTGGAGTCCCTGGCTTGCACCAAGGGGGCGTGTCTCACTAACGGCAGGCATCCCAAATCAGCAAGAAGGCCCCCAAAGGAAGGGCACAGCACGTCAGGGTTGAAACAGGAGACTGAGGCAGCACTGGAAGGAAAAAAAAAAAATGGCTCAGCCAAGGAAGTGGGCCTGGGACCCCCACCGATGCAAGTGCCTTCCAAGCAGCCCCTGCTCCAGGCCCAGGGTGGTCATGGAGTCCCTGGCTTGTACCAAGGGTGCATGTCTCACTAAGGGCGGGTGTCCCAAATCAGCAAGAAGGCCCCCAAGGGAAGGGGACAGCATGTCAGGGTTGAAATGGGAGGTTGAGGTAGCACTGGAAGGAAAAAAATGGCACAGCCAAGGACAGGGGACTGGGTCCTCCCAAGGATGAAAGTGTCTTCCTGACAGAAACTGCACCAGGCCTGGGGGGTTGTGCAGTCCCTAGCTTGCACCCAGGGTGCGTGTCTCACCCACAGGTGCACAGCAAAGCTGCAAGAATGACTCAGGAGGAAGGCCACGGCTAGTCAGGCTGAAAAGATCAGTTTGAGGCAGCTCAGGAAGGAAAAAAACAGCACGGCAGAGGAGGGGGGCCTGGATCAAAGTGGCCACTGGCAAAGTCAGCAAAGGCACAAAAAACTGATAAAGTGGAAAAACAAACCTCCAGATGGGATCTTTACAAAAGCAAATCAAAGTATCATTTAGAAAAACTCTTTTTTGACACTGAATCCTACTCTGTTGCTCAGGCTGGAATGCAGTAGCATGATCTTGGCTCATTGCAGCCTCAACCTCCCCCCTGGCTCAGGTGATTCTCCCGCCTCAGTCTCCCAAGTAGCTGGGACTACAGGCGTGTGCCACCATACCTTGCTAATTTTTGTATTTTTTTTAGAAACAGGGTTTTGCAACATTGGCCAGACTGGTCTCAAAATCCTGGGCTCAAGGGTTTTGCCTACCTCAGCCTCCCAAAGTGCTGAGATCACAGGTGTGAGCAGCTGCACCTGCAGAAAAACTATTTTTAGCTTTCTATTGTATCACGTTCTTCCCTAAAGAAATAAAAAAATATGAGTCAGGGTGCAGTGGCTCATGACTGTAATCCCAGCATTTTGGGAGGCTGAGGTGAGCCAATCACCTGAGGTCGGGAGTTCAGAACCAGCCTGACCAACATGGAGAAACCCTGTCTCTACTAAAAATACAAAATTAGCTGGGCATGGTGGCACAGGTGAACCTGGGAGGTGGAGGTTGCAGTGAACCGAGGTCATGCCATTGCACTCCAGCCTGGGCAACAAGAGCAAAACTCTGTCAAAAAAAAAAAAAAAAAAAGAAAGAAAGAAAGAATTCCAAAAAATGAAATTTACTCTGTAGCATTATGAGTTGTCATCTTTCTCCCTTTTTTCTGAAGGAGCTAGGATCTCCCTGCAGGACAGACCTTCTCAATGGTGATGTCCAGCCAGCAGTGCCGCTCCCATCTGCCCCACCACTCTGCCTCCACAGCATGGATACCTTCAAGGGGGTATGTGTGACTCCCTGTAGTATAGTGGGTGCAGGTAGTTGCAAGACTACATAATTACACATAAACACACTTTTAGTTTTTAAGGACTTTTACACATCTTTTACTTTCTAGACAAAAAAGGATTTCTTGGATGTGAAAGTAAAGTCAGCAGCTTCTCTAATCTTGAAAACCGTCATGATCCTCAGTGTCTATGTTGACAGAGGAGTAATGGACAAGGTCAGGGCCAGTGTCCACTTAGATGTGCAATCCTGCTGTGCGAAGGGCATTTTTATTTGGGCAAGTGGTCAGTTACTTGGGGCTACAGACTGCATCCCATGTTCAGTCAGTAGCTTAATGGCTCAAAAGATGCACTAGTCTAGCAAGGAAACACCAGCTTGTGGCAGAGGGAGGGCTGATCCTGCGATGCCAGCAGAGCAACCCAAATATCAGGCCGTCAGGCTAGCAAACCCATAGTCCTGGTAGAAGAATGAAGGCCAGGACTGAAATCTGAAAATAAAGTATAAAAACTGTGTAGCTAAGAATAAATACACAGGTATTAGCTTTTTTATTTCTACATAGTGAAGCCTTCTGAACTCTAGTGACAGTACTATAACTTTGCCCCAGCCTCACCAGAACCCTGAGTGCCCTGGCAGGTAGATTGGAAGCAGGTTAGCAAGTTTCAATATGATCATAATGAAACTTGCTAACAATTTTGGAGTTCTCACAATGTGACAATCACTGTTCTAACTCAATTTATTTAATCTTTTAGTAATCCTATGAGATAAATACTTTTGATGTGCCTGTTTCACATTAAAAGTAAAAGAGAGTTGGGTGCGATGGCTTACACCAGTAAACCCAGCACTTTGGGAGGCCAAGGTGTGTGAATCACGAGGTCAGGATATTGTGACCATCCTGGCTAACACGATGAAACCCCATCTCTACTAAAAATACAAAAAATAAGCCAGGCATGGTGGCATGCACCCGTAGTCCAAACTACTCTGGAGACTGAGGCAGGAGAATCACTTGAACCCAGGAGACAGAAGTTGCATTGAACTGAGATTGCGACACTGCACTCCAGCCTGGGCAACAGAATGAGACTCTATCTCAGAAAATAATAAAATAAAATAAAATAAAATAAAATATAAATAAAATAAAATAAAGTAAAATAAAATAAAATAAATTGCACTACTGAGTGAAGTAACTTGGCCAGGGTCACTCAGGCACCAAATAGAAAAGCCAGGATTTGATTGCAGGCATTTGGGTTACAGAGTCCCCAAATTCCCGTTGACAGCTAAGGTCATCACCCTCAGCATTCTGCACAATTACCATCAAACAGTAGCACACCCAGAATCTATTACTCTATCTTTGAGATTACCATTGCTACTTTTTTCTTTCTTTTTTTTTTTTTTTTTTTTTTTGAGATGGAGTCTTGCTCTGTCACCCACTCTGTAGTACAATGTTGCAATCTCAGCTTACTGCAACCTCTGCCTCCCAGGTTCAAGTGATTCTTCTGTCTCAGCCTCCTGAGTAGCTGGTATTACAGGCGTGTGCCACCATGTCTGGCTAACGTTTTTATTTTTAGTAGAGATGGGGTTTCACCATGTTGACCAAGCTGGGCTCAAACTTCTGACCTCAAGTGATCCGCCTGTCTCTGCCTCCTAAAGTGCTAGAATTTCAGGTGTGAGCCACCGCACCCAACCAGCAATTGCTTATTTTGGAGATAAGACAGTCATAGATAGACAGGAACTACTAACATTTATTAAGTGCCTAAAATGTGCTGGGCATGCATTAGCTGCTGTAAAATAACGTCATTCTCCTTAATAGTCACATGTGGTTCGGGTATTTTATTTTTTTGTGGGAGAATGGTGGGAGGATGGAGTCTCACTCTGTCTCCCAGGTTGGAGTGCAGTGCAACGATCTTGGCTGGCTGCAACCTCCACCTCCCTGGTTCAAGCAATTTCCCTGCCTCAGCCTCCTGAGTAGCTGGGATTACAGGCGCATGCCACCATCCCCAGCTAATTTTTTTTTTATTTTTAGTAGAGGTGGGGTTTCACCATTTGGCCAGACTGGTCTTGAACTCCTGACCTCAGGCAATCTGCCTGCCTTGGCCTCCCAAATTGCTGGGATTACAGGTGTGAGTCACCACATCTGTTCCACTTTCTTCTTCTTCTTTTTTTTTTTTTTTTTTTTTTTTTAACAGATGAGCACACTGAGTTTACTAATGAGAACCTTACCCATGATCTTATGACTAATGACAGAAAAGGATCCAAGATCAGAATTCTGAGCTTGCTGACTCACCTGACTGTGTGCCTCCTACTAGAGTTCATTAACCTGACATGTCTAAGTAATTATCACATAACTATTATTGGAAGTATTTTGCTATGGTTTCCAGTTATATAGTTTGAGAATGCAGTATAAACCTTGGATAAGACATCATGTTGAAAATGTTGGCAATGAGGAACTTCAGTGCATGGTCGTAAGCACAGTGATTAGAAAATAATCTCCTCTTGGCCTTGATGTCTCATCTTGTGTAATAAACTGCTCAGGAGAATTGTATTTGCATGACTGCACCTTGTGAGTATAAATATGTCTTGCAGTTCAGTCCTTTCTTTTCACATTGCAGACCTTGAAAGGCTTCTTCTAGGATTGCTCTCATACCTCATACTCATGATCTTTGTCAATTATGGAGGAGGAAAATATTGGTACTTCAAACATGCACGTTGGAATAGTAAGATAGTTTCTAAAGTTAGTGTTGTTTATGTATGTCCTTCACAGAGCTTCAGGGCAGAAGAATCACTCAGCATTCTCCCCAGAAACTCCAGAAATGAGCCCCAGCAGCATCCTCTGAGCCACTTGGCTCCTGCCCCCTAGGGTGACCTGTAGCTGATTCTGTGAGCCCTTTACTTTTGTTCCTCCTTTTGTGTGCTGTGCATCTATAAAGCTTCACTGTAATTACAGACTCTACAAGTTTCTGCTGTGGAACCAAGGAACTCTGCAGAATATGTTACAGATCTGGCTGTAAATGATCATGGTCATATTCTAGATATGGCTTTTGTTACAGCCACTGTGTTCTTGGGGGTTCTGTCTTCAAAGACTTATGATCCTTTTTGAGATGGAGCTGAACTAGGATTGGTCTGAGTGGTGCTGAATAATAGCTCTAAATCTGACTTTGTAGTTGGTTTAAGAATGCATTACTGCCTCTTAAATATAACAAACTTGTCTACATATTTCTAGTTTGCTTCCCCTGTGTTTGGTTATGCTCACTGAAGTGTAACAGCCAGGCCCAGTGCTTGGATGCAGAGTCTCAAGGAATTGTTCATGAGTTTACTTTCTTTTTTTCTTTTTTGTAAGGCAGAGTCTTACTCTGTAGCCCAGGCTAGAGTGTAGTGGTGTGATAACGGCTGACCATAGCCTCGACCTCCTGGGCTCAAGTGATCCTCCTGACATCAGCCTTCTGAGTAGCTGGGGCTACAGGTGTGTGCCACTATAACTGGCTAGTTTTTTAAAACAACTTTTAGTAGAGATGGGCTCTCACTCTGTCACCCAGGCTGGTCTGAAATTCCTGGGCTCAAGCAATCCTCCTGCCTCAGCCTCCCAAAGTACTGATTTTACAGGTGTGTGCCACACCACACTTGGCCTATGAGTTTGTTTTCTATACCAGTGTGTAATGAAGTCCACACTAGATTTAGGAAGTATTTGTAGTCTATGGTCATTTTGCGTATGCTTTGTACTTGTGTTGTTCTACAGGGTTGATGCTGGCTGACCTCATGTTCCCATGGTGTGTTGGTGGTCTGCCCTCTTCTCTTCCATGGGTCAACTCCAATCTTCTGTTTTTCAGATGATGCTGGAGTCTCTCTCTGAGATGGACCTGTGTTCTGTGGTTAAGAAGTCCTTCCAAAAGTCCTGTTACTGGAGAGTTCTCATACTTGACAGAGTGCTTACACATGTGTATATAAAAAAAGTGATTTCGTAGGGAACATTTTGTTAGTGTAGATATGATATGCTAGATCCTGAAATCTTGTAAGAAATTATAAATTCTGAATATGTAGTTCAGTTCCATTAATCCTGAAAATAATTATAAATCATATTTCCTAAAAAAAAGTGTATTGGTATCAGTGGATGCTGATAAATATATAGGTGAGCAATGATAGTCATAAACTGTGATTTAAAATAATAATTGAGTAACTCAATTCTGTCTCTGATCATCCATGGCTTCTCATTCTTGCAAAGGGACATTACCTATATGATGTGGAATTTGTATCTTTGCTATGATGCATTGCATGACTTTGCTCCCTCATTGGAAGGTAGTACCAGCCTTATTATATTTTTTACTTCAAATTTTTAATTTTTGTGGGTACATAGTAGGTGCATATATTATAGGATACATGAGAGGTTTTGATGCAGGCATACAATAATAATAATCACATCAGGGTAAATGCGGTATCCATCCCCTCAGGCATTTACCATTTTTTGTATTATGAACAGTCCAATTATAATTTGTAAGTTATTTTAAAATATAATTGTTGACTGTAGTGACCCTGTTGTGCTATCAAATACTAAATCTCATTTATTCTATTTAACTATACTTTTGTACCCATTAACCATCCCCCATCCTCTCCACCCCACTACCCTTCCCAGGATCTGGGAACAATTCCTCTACTCTCTTTTGCCCTGAGTTCAGTAGCTTTAATTTTTAGCTACACAAATAAGTGCAACATGTGAAGTTTTTCTTCGCATGCCTTATTTCACTTAACATAGTGTCCTCCAGTTCCATCCATGTTGTTGCAAATGACAGGATCTAATTCTTTTTTATGGTTGAATGGCACTCTGTTGTGTATATGTACCATATTTTCTTTCTAAGTGTCTGTTGATGGACTCTCAGGTTGCTTCCAAATCTTAGCTATTGTGAATTGTGCTGCAATAAAGATGGGAGCACAGGTATCTTTTCAATATACTGATTTTCATTCTTTTGCATATATACCTAGCAATGAGATTGCTGGATCATATGGTAGCTCGATTTTTAGTTTTTGAGAAACCTCCTACCTATTGTCCATAGTGGTTGTACTAATTTACATTCCCACCAACAGTCTATGAGGTTTCCCTTTTCCCCATATCCTCACCAACATTTGTTGTTACTGTCTTTTGGATAAAAGCCATTTCAACTGGGGTGAGATGCCATCTCATTGTAGCTTTAATTTGCATTTCTCTGATGATTAATTATGGTGAGCACTGTTTCATATTCATTCCTGTTTGCTATTTGTGTATCTTCTTTTGAGAAATGTCTGTTCAGATCTTTTGTCCATTTTTAATTAGATTATTCGATTTTTTGCTCTGGAGTTGTTTGAGCTCCTTATATATTCTGGCTATTAAACACCTGTCTGATGGGTAGTTTGCAAGTATTTTTCCCATCCCGTGGGCTGTCTCTTCACTTTGTTGATTGTCTCCTTTTCTGTGCAGAAGCTTTTTCACTTGATGGGATCCCATTTGTCTATGTTTGCTTTGGTTACTTGTGCTTGTGCAGTATTACTCAAGAAATCTTTGCCTAGTTCTGTGTCATGGAGAGTTTCCCCAATGTTTTCTTTTAGTAGTTTCATAGTTTGAGGTCTTAGATTTAAGTCTTTAATCCATTTTGATTTGATTTTTGTGTGTGGTGAGAGAGAGGGATCTAATTTCTACATATGAATATCCAGTTTTCTCAGTATCATTTTTTAAGAGACTGTCACTGTAGATGTATAGATTTTTCTCTGAGTTCTTTATTCTGATCCACTATCTATGAGTCTGTTTTAATGCCACTATCATCCTGTTTTGGTTTCTATAGCTCTGTATTATAATTTAAAGTCAGGTGATTCCTCCAGTTTTGTCTTCTTGCTCAGGATAACTTTGGCTATTGTGGGTCTTTCATGATTCCATATAAATTTCGGCTTGGTTTTTTCTATTTCAGTGAAGATGTTTTTTGGTATTTTGATAGAGATTGCATTGAATCTGCAGATTACTTTAGGTAGTATGGACATTTTAACGATATTCATTTTTCTAATTTATGAACACTGGAATATTTTTCCGTTTTTTGTGTCCTCTTCAATGTCTTTCATCAGTAGTTTATAAATTTCATTGTAGAAATCTTTCACTTCTTTGGTTAATTTTGAGATGCTTTATTTTATTTGTGGCTATTGGAAATGGGACATCTTTCTTGATTTCTTTTTCAGATTGTTTGCTGTTGGCATATGGATATGTTACCAAATTTTGTATGTTGATCTTATATCCTGCAACTTTACTGAATTTGTTGATCAGTTCTAATAGTTTTCTGGTAGAGTCTAAGCTTTTCCAAATATAAGCTCATGTTATCTGCAAACAAGGATACTTTGACTTCTTCCTTTCCAAGTCAGATGCCCCTTGTTTTTTCTCTTTTCTGAACTGCTCTAGCTAGGACTTCCCATACCATGTTGAATAAAAGTGGTGAAAGGTACGCATCCTTGCATATTCCAGATCTTATAGGAAAGGCTTTCAATTTTTCTCCATTCAGTATGATACTAGCTGTGGATTTGTCATATATGGCTTTTATTGTGTTGTGGTATATTTCTTCTATATGCATTTTTGAGTATTTTTATCATGAAGGGATATTGAGCTTTATCAAATGTTTTTTCAGCATCAATTTAAATGATCATATGTTTTTTTTCCTGAATTCTGTTTATATGATATGTCACATTTACTGATTTTCATATGTTGAACCATGCTTGCATCCTTGGGGTAAATCTACTCACTATTTTATGTGATTTTAGGTGTGTGTTTCATCACTAATATAAACAAAGGCTTTTGGAGGAGATTTTTTTTTTCCTTCTTAGGGATGGATTCAGTAGGGTGAAGTTTTACATGCTTGAAGACCTGTTATTAAATATGAATACTCTGTGAAGTTCCCTACGAGAAAGGTTTTGTTACTAGAGACTTTTATTAACTAGAAGTCCCAGAGAAGGGAATCCCAGAGACACCAAGGAATGCAGCAAGAGCAATATCTCATCTCCATGACCTCTCTCTAAGTAGTCAGAAAAATTAGTGTTCTGACTTTTTTGTGTAAAAGATAATTTAGTACGATAAAAAAAAAGGAGAGATAGGAAAAATGTGTGTGACTCAGACTAAATGGACAGAAAAAAATTACGCTTTCATTTTTCTTTCAGGAGCAGGAGTGCATGTAGAAATAATTGAAATGTCTGTTTTTCAAGGACTTTGAGGGCTTGCTAGTGAATGTCTAGTTATTTGGAGACATTATTGTGGCATAATCATCACCATTTCTTTTTGATAATTAAATGTGATGGTTGTCCTTGGAAATTCCATTTGATAGTAAAGAAATTTTCTCCTAAGACAGGACTTAAAGGTGCACTTTCAAAAACCTTCAAGCCCAGCAGGGCATGTTCTGAGGTATTCCTCTATTGTTGGTTCAATATTATTTCAATAATTGGCTACTTTAAACAAATCATGGCTGCTTATCTTATGTAGTCTATTACAAAATATTAATGATATATAGACAAAAACATTGGAAATGGCCACCTACTAATAACTGGAATTTTTTAGGTTTGTATTTATTATGAGGTCTTCAATTTTTCTATCAATGACTTCTATACTGCAATGCAGATGTTCAAAATTCAGATTGCTGGAGAAAATTGCATGGAGCAGTTTCCTGTTAGTCTGTATAGTAATTATCATTGTGAATCCTAATTATTACCTTGGACCATGTAAGTCTTTTTCACTCTGATATATATATTCAGGTTGAAATATGGAAACTACATGTTACAATTTGAAAGAAGTGCAATTCCTCCATCTCAGGTGCCTGCAAATAGGGTAATTATTAGGAAAGTATATACAGTGGTTGTCTAACTGTGGACATTACTTTTTGTTTTTTTATTTTAGACCTGGGAGGAGCCTCTGACACTATTCAAACCCTTCTGTTATACAAAGGAAAAGTCTGAGGCCAAGAGCTATTGAAGGTTTTCTCTGGATCATCTGAGTGTAGTGACAGGCACAGCAGGAATGACACCAGGCTGCGTTGGTGTCTGACTTTGCCCCCCTTTAATGTGGTTTCACTAGCTTTCAATACTGTATGGCAGTTCACAAAACCACCTTCACAGTACTTGTATGGCAGCTGAGTTTCTGGAAGGATTGATACCTTTGTCATTAGTTTAAGTGGTATGCAGGGACAGGAGAGCTGAAGGAAGGCTTGTGACCCCTATGCTTTGAACCAGTATCAGAGTTGGGAGGGCACTAGTCACTGTCCTCAAGGGCCTTGCACTGTCATTAGCAAAAGAGGGCACAAAAGTCTAGACAAGTGGCCAAATGGAGCCCTCAGGCAATACATGCTTTTATAGGCACTAGCAAGAGGTAGAGGTCACTTCCAGATGGTGTTTCACATAAAAACGGACTTTGTGAATCTCCAAAAAGTCAGCCACTGCTTCCAGTAGGATTGATTTTAGGATTTGTCATCGGGGTCTGTTCTGGTCCTACCATCTGGCAAGGAGAATCAGTCAGTGGCATTCTTTCGGTCATGCGGTCGGGTAGCCAGTAGGGCAGGGAGGGTCAGTCAGTGGCTTCTGTCAGGCCTCCAAGTTCCTGGTGAATGTGCATGTTGTTTGTAAATTCCTAATGAGAAAGAGTCAGAAGATGGACTTCAGGGCTAGGCACAGGCTTGGCTTTATTTCCACACCAGAGTAAGACTTTGGTTCTTATCCCAGTCTCCCACCTGGCTAGCTTTCTGTTTTGAGTTTGAGTCATGTCCCTTACCCTCCCTCTAATAAGACAGACTGGCCTGTTTTTGGAAGTTGAACTGAACCCATATTGCCTGATCATATGTATTTCCATTTCCAAGAGCTTAAAAAAGACTTACTTAAATACAATATAGATATGTCTTCCCCTTTAGGAAACAAATAATGTTTTCCTGGGATGAGATGACAAGTTTTGGCTAACACGTGACCTAACTTGTAACTTCTGCAACATCTTGGAGCAAGGTGCACATTCCTGGTGTGCTGCAGCACTTGGGAGGGACTTACTCTGTGGTTGCTCTGTTGGAGTTCTTCTTTGACAAACCTGTGCCTGGATATTGTGCCTTGGTGAGAAACTATATTTTAATTTTAAAAAATTTAATTAAAAAATCTTACCATGTAGTGATACAGTCTCACTATATTTCCCACACTGGTGTCTGACTCCTGGCTTCAAGCGATCCTGTGTTCCCTGTGCAGATTAGAAGGAAGTACATTCAGTGGCTGTTAGGTGGAGGTTTCTGTGGGTGTCAATTAAGTTCAATAGGTGAAATACCAGATTTAATTGTAGAATGCTTTTGTTATTTTTTTGTATCAGTGATTTGTCTACTGCTGCAAATGAGGTGAAGTCTCCAAACAGTGTAGTATGGCTATCTAAATCTTTCTTAGAACTAGAAGTACTTGTTTTAGAAATCTGATGCTCCAAGGTTGGGTGCCTATAAATTTAAAATATTTATGCCTTCTTGTTGAATTGAGTTCTTTATCATTGTGTATCATTCTTTTCAATTTATTTATTTTATTTATTTATTTATTTATTTATTTATTTATTTATTTATTTATTTATTTTTTGGAGTCTCACTCTGTTGCAGCCTGGAATTCAGTGGCATGATCTCAGCTCACTGCAAACTCTACCTCTTGGATTCAAGTGTTTCTCCTGCCTCAGCCTCCCAAGCAGCCAGGACTACAGGCATGCACCACCAAACCCAGGTAATTTTTGTATTTTAAGTAGAGATGGGGTCTTACCATGTTGGCCAGGATGGTCTCGATCTCTTGACCTTGTGATCCGCCTGCCTCAGCCTCCCAAAGTACTGGGATTACAGGCATGAACCACCACACCCGGCCATCATTATGTATCATTCCTTATCATCTTCTTCTTTGTCCTTTTTTTAAACTGCTGTTGGTTTAAAGTCTGTTTAATCTGATATAAGAATAGTGACCCATACATTTTTGTTCTCCATTTGCATGATAGATCTTAGTGTATGCCTTTATGTTGAGCCTGTCGGTGTAATTAAATGTGAGACGGACCTTTAGAAGACAGCAGATGGTTGGTTCTTGATATTTTTAATCCAACTTGCCACTCTGTGCCTTTTTAATGGGGCATTTAGATCAAGGCTATGTTATGTCAGATTTTTATCCTGCCAGATGTTGTTATCTGGTTGCTTTGTAGTCTCCAATGTGTAGTTACCTTATAAAGTCTTATACTTATGTGTGTTTCTGTGGTTGCAGGTATTTTTCATTCATTTCCATGTTAGGACCTCCCTTAAGGATCTCTTGTAGGGCTGATCTAATGGTATTACATTTCCATAGCATTTGCTCATCTGGAAAGGATATTTTTCTCCACTCATGAAACTTAGTTTGACAAGATATAAAATTTGGAGTTAGAATTTCTTTAAAAGTACGCCATGCTAAATGTAGGCCAATAGTCGTCTGGCTTGTAAGGTTTTGCTGACAAGTCTGATATTAGCCTGATGGGGTTTCCCTTTATATGTGATCTGATCCCTTTTCTCTAGCTTCCACAGACTTTCACTTTGACCTTGGAAAGTCCGATGACTATGTGTCTTTGGAAGGACCACCTTGTATAGTATCTTACATGGGTTCTGGGGTTCTCCAAATTTCTTGAATGTGCATGTCAACTTCTCTGATGAGACTGAGGAAAGTTTTGTGGACTATATTCCAAAATATATTTTCCAAATAGCTTACCCTTTTTCCACAATGCCAATGAGTCATAGATTTGGTCTCTTTATATGATTCCATGTTTCTTAGAGGTTTTGTTCACTTTTTAAAATTCTGTCTTCTTTATTTTCATCTGACTAGGTTGATTCAAAGGACCAGACTTTAAGCTCTGAAGTTTTCCCTCTGCTTGCTCTAGTCTGTTGTTGAGGCTTCTGAAGTATTTTGAAATTCTTATACTGAATTTTTCAATCCCAGAAGTTCAGTTTTTTCTTTCTTAAAATGACTCTGTCATCTTTCAACTCTTGGATTATTTTGCTGACTTCCTTGGTTAGGTTTCAACTTTCCCTTGGATCTCATTGTGCTTCTTTGCCATCCAGATTCTGGATTTGTGACTATAATTTCAGCATTTCAACCTGGTTAGGATTCATTGCTGAGGAGCTAGTGTGATCCTATGAAGGTTACAAAGTACTACGACTTTTTGAATTGCTGGAGTTCTTTCATAAATATTTTCTCACCTGAGAGGGCTGGTGTTCAGTTATCTTTTTGAAATTACTGTCATTTGGATATAACTTTTTGGTTTTATATTCTTATTCTTCCCTTGAGTACTTGAATGTTGTGCATGTTGTATACAGTTCTTTGGTTTAGTTTCTGGGTTCTTTAAGAAGGCCAAGACTCTGTGGATTTCTTAGTTGTGGCTAGTTTCCTGCATTAGTTTTCACAGGATGAGGGAATTTATTTTTGTTTGGTGGTGTAATTCTGACTTCAATCCAGTAGAGGGCTGAAAATGGTGTTTATTCAGCTGCATAGCTCTTTTGTATTATCAGTGTGCTTGCAAGAGTGCTCTGGGGGAGGGGAGGCAGTTGGCAGGTAGGCAAGAAATGCCCTTCTCACAATGTCTGTTTTCAAGAATTCAGAAAATCGTCTTCAATCACTGGTGCTGTACCCCCATTTTCTTAGCTCCAAAGAAGTCCTTGGGCAGCTGCACACCCCCATCTTTAAGGACAGGGTGTCCAATCTATGACTTATCTGGGCCATACAAGAATTGTCCAGTGACCTACTGATTCCCTGTGCTTCGAAGAGTTTGAATGGGATATGGGGTATGTCTGCAGGTGTCTGTGGATGTCGTGGGTCAAGGGTGAAGGTCCCCTGGGCACGGTGGGTGGTGGCATAAGTGTGCAGCTGGTGTGGTGCCTACAGCCTGGAGTTTCTTGCTCAGCAGTAGGCTTTGAGGACCATTCAGCTTGTGCTCCCCTACCAGATTTTCTGTGATGTATGCTTTCAGGTAGACCTGAGCAGCTAGTTTTGTCTCAAGCCTTCTGCACCCAAATCTTTAGGCTGCTATGTGTCCCAGGCCACAGGTTTCCCTTGGATGGAGGCTGTTGGTTGGATGAATGGAGGCAAGATGGCGCAGTTCCGGGTTCTTCACCGTCAGCTTTCCCGTGCCTGGGAAAGACACAGGTCGACTGCGCAGGCGCAACCCGACCTCCCACGGAGAAAAACCGGAACCTGCCTAGCCACGCCCACTGCCCAGCCCCCGACCCGCCTACGTCCCGCCCACTGCCCTCCCACTCCCAGGCCCAGGACATAAAAGCCGCTCCCGGCAGGCACACTGCGTGCACTTCCTCAGCCCTCACTCCTGTGGAGACTGTAGGAACTCCGCCCGAGAGCTCCACCGGGTGACTCCCCCGGCCTCCCCTGCTGGAGACCGACTGACCTCACCCCTCCCCCACACCTTCTTTCCTGAAGCTGGGGGACCAAAAATAAATGTGCAGTTTTGCTCCTAGCCTTGCCTACTCGCTGGTCATTTAATACTCGCCCTGGTTTCCTGGAAAGCAAATCAGCTTCCTAGAAAGCAAATCAGCTTCCTAGAAAGCAAATCAGCTTCCTGGTGAGCCTAGAAAGCAAATCAGCTGGTGCCAAAACCCGGAAGGAGACCTCCTCCTCTCCTCAGGCCTCTGAGGATTAAGGAACCTCCTCCTGCTTCCACGCCGTGGACGGACCAGGACCTGAGACCCACTTCCCTCACTCTCACGGCCTCTCTGGGGTGAGTGCCCTTGTCTCCTCTTTACCTCCCTCGGCCAAAAATCCTGCACAGGTCCGAGGCCCACTTTTGAGCCACCCAGTGGCTCGGGAGACCCGTTCAGGATGGAGACGTCCACCTGAAGGTAATCTCCACCTTGGCTCCAAGAGCCTCCAGTCTGTCTCTGCTGGTTCCAAAGGATGCTTTGAAGCCAGGCAGAGATCCACTTCCATTTCCATTGTGTCCATTGTGTAAGTAAAGAGGAAACAAATGGGAAACCCCCAGTCCAAATTTCCAAAGAGCACCCCTTTAGGGTGCCTCCTAGCCAATCTAAAAACTCTACAACTCGAACAAGACCTCAAAAGAAAGCGGTTAATTTTCCTCTCCACTGTGGCATGGCCCCAATCAATGGCCAC
This sequence comes from Rhinopithecus roxellana, assembly GCF_007565055.1. Taxonomy (NCBI): domain Eukaryota; kingdom Metazoa; phylum Chordata; class Mammalia; order Primates; family Cercopithecidae; genus Rhinopithecus; species Rhinopithecus roxellana. The sequence goes on along the minus strand of NC_044559.1, from coordinate 126,282,771 downwards.
CGGAGGGCACCCTAGCAGCAATTTCTGCCAGCGACTAGGCAAGTCGTCTGAAATTAATTACATACAAGGCTTTTGGGCCTTACGCTCTTGTCCCGACCTGCCCTATACTCCTCCTTCTCTCCCCGCTCTCTCCACCCCCTCCCTTCCTGCCCAGACTCCTTCCTTCCTCCTCATCGACTGGTGGCCCACTCGCTCCCGTGCCCCCTTCCATGTCCTCAGCCGGCCGCCTAGGGTCCCCTATCTCTGCATACACCCGCTCTAAGTGCCCTGCTGACACCCCCACTCCTGCCCCACACCCTCCTACAGTGTTAGCGCCTTTGCGAGAGGTAGCTGGGGCGGAGGGGGTAGTCAGAGTACATGTCCCTTTTTCACTGGCTGACCTTTCCGACATTGAGAAGTGTTTAGGGGATTTCTCAACTAATCCCACTGTATACATAAAGGAATTTAGATACCTTTGTCACGCCTATGACTTAACTTGGCATGACCTCCAGGTTATCCTAACCTCTACCCTAAACCCTGAGGAGCAAGAGCTCATCCTAGTGGCCGCCAGGCAGCACGCCAACCAACAACATTTAACTGACACCACCATTCCACTAGGGGAGCAAGCAGTCCCTTGGCAGACCCAAACTGGGACTACCAGGTAGGCCAGCCTGGGCGCCGTAAGAGAGACATTAAGGTCCAGTGCCTATTGGCTGGTATGCAAATGGCTTCAAACAAGGCCGTAAATTTTAACAAATTGAAAGAAATTTTTCAAAATCCGGAAGAAAATCCAGCTGCATTCCTAAATAGGCTAACTGAGACTCTAACCCAATATACCCAGCTAGATCCGGCCTCCCCCACAGGGGCCACTATTTTGGCATCTCATTTCATTTCCCAATCAGCTCCTGACATTCGCAAAAAACTCCAAAAGGTGGAAAATGGTCCCGAGACACCAATACAAGACCTAGTTAAACTAGCCTTTAAGGTCTATAATGCCAGAGAGGAAAAGGCTGAGGCACAGCGGCAGGCTCGCCTCAAACAGAAGGTACAGCTCCTAGCGGTGGCTTTACAGCCCAGTCATAACCCCAAACCAGAGAGCACACACCCCGCAGACTCCAAGGCTACAAAAGGAGCCTGCTATAAATGCGGCGAGGCAGGACACTATGCCAACAGGTGTCCACAAGGCCCCCGAGCCCCAATGCAGCCTTGCTATAAGTGCAAGGCCTCAGGACATTGGGCCAGCGAATGTCCTAACCCTCGTCCACCAGCAACTCCCTGCCCTGCTTGCCAACAGGAAGGACACTGGAAGTCTGATTGCCCCACCCTGAGAACAGGTGCCACGTCTCAACGTGACCCCCTTTCCCAGGATCCTGGGAGCTCCTTCCAGCTCCTACATCTGGACGACTGACAACTGAAGGTGCCGAGACTCAGGGACCCCCATCACCCTCGCCAAGCCGCGGGTAACTCTCCTGGTAGCGGGTAAGACAATTAATTTTTTGATCAACAGTGGGGCTACCTATTCTGTTTTGCCATCCTTCTCTGGACCTAGCCTTCCATCCAATATCTCCGTAGTAGGAGTAAACGGAAGGCCGTCCACTCCGTGAAAAACTCCTCTCCTTAATTGCTGCCTGGCCAACAACTACTTTGCGCACTTGTTCCTCATTATACTCTCATACCCTACCCCCTTATTAGGCCCAGACATCCTGAGCACCTTAAAGGCCTCCATATCCATTCCCACCACCTCATCTACTCCCCTTCAATCCCCTCATGACCTGTTGTTCATGCTTTGTGCATGCACACACGATCCTCCTATGCCACCCCCACCCCCCATCTTCCCAATTTTTGTACACCCTCAAGTGTGGGACACTTCCATCCCAGTCATAGCAGCCCACCACCCACCAGTTCTTGTCAAGCTCAAAGGCCCCACAGTTACTTTAGAAGATTGCTCCTCTCTAAATCCAGCCACTTTACTGCCAGACCCTCTTAAATCACCTCATACTAAACATTCTTGTCCTGAAGTCCTGGAGGCTCAACCCCCCAGCCACCTACACTTGCATGACCAGCCCCTTCAGAATGCACAACTAACCCTATTTGTGGATGACAGCTCCTTTATCAACCCTCAAGGAAACAGACAGGCAGGATATGCAGTAGTTACCTCCTCCACAGTTTTGGAGGCAAAACCCCTACCACAAGGGACCACATCACAGCAGGCAGAACTCACTGCACTAACCAAGGCACTCCTCCTATCAAAAGGAAAAACAGTAAACATATACACAGATACTAAATATGTTTTTCTCATCACACACACCCATTCAGTCATCTGGAAAGAGAGAGGGTTTTTAACCACCTGCGGTACCCCTAATATCAACAAAAAACAAATACTCAAACTACTGGATGCAGTGTCGGCACCTTCCAAGGTAGCCATTATACATTGTAAAGGCCACCAAACTCCATCTAACCCGGTAGCAGCTGGCAATAGTTTTGCTGACACCACTGCCAAATCAGCTGCCAGATTCTCCACCCCCACGCTTCCCTCTATTTGTTTTCTCTCTCCTCAATATACCCCTATTTACACCCAAGAGGAAAAGGCCAAACTATTACAAAATCCAACAGCCAAACTAACTACAGATGACTGGATATATATTGATAACAAATTAGTTATTCCTGAAACACAACTCCATACCATTCTAACAGACATACATAATTCTTTACATATAGGACCCAAAGCCTTATACAATTTTCTAAATCCCCTCCTCCACTGTCCAACACTACAAAAACACTTACTTACAATCAACCAGCAGTGCCCTATCTGCCTAAAGACAAATCCTCAAGGCGCATTGCATAATCCCCATCCTAACCACCAACTCAGAGGACACCAACCAGGCGAAGACTGGCAAATTGATTTCACACATATGCCAAAACATAAAAATTTCAAATACCTCTTAACCCTTGTGGACACCTTTTCAGGGTGGATAGAGGCCTATCCCACCACAGGAGAAACCACTAATGTTGTTGCTTCAATACTCACTGAACATATTATCCCTAGGTTTGGCCTCCCGGTCACCCTTCAGTCCAACAATGGTCCAGCATTCATCTCCAAGGTAGTCCAACAGGTGGCAGCCCTCCTACACATCACCTGGAAATTCCACATCCCTTAGAGACCTCAGTCTTCTGGTAAGGTAGAAAAGGCTAATGGACTCATCAAACAACAGCTCACCAAACTCTCCCTCGAGACTCAACAATCGTGGGTAACTCTCCTTCCTTTAGCCCTAACCCAGCTGCGAGCAGCCCCACAGAGTCCGACAGGCCTCAGTCCATTTGAATTAGTTTACAGCTGGTCCCTCACCCTCCAGCAGCTACCCACCCTTTCTTCCCCACTGGCAACTTATCTTCCATACCTCACCCTCTTGAGACAACTCCTGAGACAACATGCAGAACTAGCACACCCCCCTCCAACAGACACCTATAGCCCACATCTCTCTCTCAGCCCAGGAGACCAAGTATACTTAAAAGATATCCAAGCCAAAGATCTTCAACTCAGGTGGAAAGGTCCCTATACTGTCCTCCTATCCACATACACAGCAGCCAAACTTCTAGGACACACACACTGGGTCCATATATCACAATTAAAAAAGGCCCCCACAGAAGACAATCAGTGGACATCTACTAGGCTTACCCCTACCCATCTCAAATTCACCAAACTCTCCCAACCACCACATGTTCCCTGACCTCTTACGCTTATCCCGATTTCTCTCCATACTCTATATAGACATAACAGAATTCCAATATATTACCCCGGATCCCTACTTGCCTCCAGATAATGGCCCATCACAGTGGTTTTCCCACTTACCTTTATAGAACATCTTCAGTGGCAAGGTGTACTCGGTGATTACACTGAAGATGAAGTCCTATTTCATATTTATAGTACTATCTTTTTCTTGCATTTCAATCTCTATAACTAACCCAACTTTCATATGGAGATTCTCTATAGTTGAGACCTGGTCACACAAAAATAAACAGCACTCACAGCTGCAAGGCACTGCTGACTGCCCCTCTTCAGGCTGCCAACCCCATCTTACTATAAATTTCACCCTATGGTGTTGCAGTGCAGCTGGAGCTAAGGCTCTCTGCTTCCTGCATGATCAGACACATTACAATTGTAAGACTTACTGGAAACAAAAGAACCTAGGATGCCCTTATATTTATTGTAAGATCCATTATGCAACCTTGAGACAGGAGAAACCCACTGCTCTCTTCACCATTGTAAATCCACGAACCCACCTTCAATACCAATTAAATATCAAAGACCCATGGGACCCCTGATGGGCAGACGGAGTCAAAGGTGGACTCTACACAGGCTACACAATTCTTAGTTCATTTCCCATGGCTACTCTCCTGATAAAAAGAACACTTGTCCAGCAAAAATCCCTTCCTCAAAACATACAAGCCCTACAGAATTTAACCTTAGCCATGCAATCACAAGAACAGGCCTTACAAGATCAATTACACTCCTCCAATAAGGACCCCTTCTCATGGTTAAAACTAGTCCGTCAGGGGTTAAACCTAACACCGGCAGCCAACCTAACAAATCTCTCCCACTGTTTCCTCTGTGTGGCCCTTGAAAGAACCCCCTTAATGGCAGTCCCCTTACCTACTGCTTTCTTTTTTTTTTTTTTTTTTTTTGAGGCGGAGTCTCGCTCTGTCGCCCGGACTGGAGTGCAGTGGCCAGATCTCAGCTCACTGCAAGCTCCGCCTCCTGGGTTTACGCCATTCTCCTGCCTCAGCCTCCTGAGTAGCTGGGACTACAGGCGCCCGCCACCTCACCCAGCTAGTTTTTGTATTTTTAGTAGAGACGGGGTTTCACCGTGTTAGCCAGGATGGTCTTGATCTCCTGACCTCGTGATCCGCCCGTCTCGGCCTCCCAAAGTGCTGGGATTACAGGCTTGAGCCACCGCGCCCGGCCTCCTACTGCTTTCAAGGTTACAACTAACTCCACAGGCACCTCCCAAAAACCGTTCTTACTCCAAGTCCCACTATACCAAAACCCAGAAAGTCCAATCCTTCCTTTCTGCTACTCTACCCCAAACACTTCCTGGTGTAATTATACTCAGCCACCTGCTAAGACCCAGATGGCTCCCATCGGAGGTTATTTCTGGTGCAACAAAACCCTCTCCAAGGTCCTTAATCACACATCCTTTGGTCAATCCCTCTGTGTCCCAGTGTCCCTAGTACCTAGTTTAACCTTATATAACAAAGCAGAAATAGCTGAACTTGTCATACAATTTAACTCTCCTCCTAATGACCTCCAAAAATGGGCTGTCTTCCTTCTCCTAGTCATCAGAGTCTCCCTGGCCTCCTCCTTAGTGGTGTCAGGGCTTGGAACTGGGGCACTTGCCCACTCGGTACAGTCTACCCAATCTATAACAGCTCAAATCCGAGAGGCCGTAGAGGCTTCAGCTGAAAGCCTGGCCTCTCTGCAGTGTCAAATTACCTCAGTGGCCCAGGTAGCAGCACAAAATAGGCGAAGCATTAGATTTACTTACTGCCAAAAAAGGAGGAACATGTCTCTTCTTAGGAGAAGAATGCTGCTATTATGTAAATGAGTCAGGTCTAGTAGACACTAACATCCAAACCCTAAACAGGATTAAAGCAGAATTAAAAACTTACAATACCCCCTTCACCCCCGGACCACCGATATGGCTGCTGTGCATGATACAGCAGATGCTCCCGTTCCTAATTCCCATACTAATCCTCTGTTTTGTCTTATGTCTCGCTCCTGTTTTAATCAAATTTCTCCTGAGCCAAAGTTCAAGAGATCACGCACGTCACCTTCAACCAGATGTTTCTTCATCCGTACGTCCAAATACCAACCATAGACCCCAACCTTAATGATGTACCTTAACAGCAGGAAGTAGCCAGACAGACCACAGTGCCCCTTATCACTATTATCAATAAAAGGTTGGACTGTTTGGATGAACAGAGGCAAGATGGCTGCAGTTCCGGGTTCTTCACCGTCAGCTTTCCCGCACCCGGGAAAGACACAGGTCGACTGTGCAGGCGCAACCCGACCTCTGACGGAGAAAAACCGGAACCCACCTAGCCACGCCCACTGCCTGCCCCCAATCCGCCTACGTCCCGCCCACTACCCTCCCACTCCCAGGCCCAGGACATAAAAGCCGCTCCCGGCGGGGCGCTGCACGCACTTCCTCAGCCCTCACTCTTGTCGGGACTGTAGGAACTCCGCCGGAGATGCTCCACCAGGTGACTCCCCCGGCCTACCCTGCTGGAGACCGACTGACCTCACCCCTCCCCCACACCTTCTTTCCTGAAGCTGGGGGACCAAAAATAAATGTGCAGTTTTGCTTCTAGCCTTGCCTACTCGCTGGTCATTTAATACTCGCCCTGGTTTCCTGGAAAGCAAATCAGCTTCCTAGAAAGCAAATCAGCTTCCTGGTGAGCCTAGAAAGCAAATCAGCTGTGACCAGCCAGCAGGCTATGCTTTTCCCAGACCAGTCTTGCAGAAGGAGGCACACCCAGCTTTTTTCCTGGCACATGAACGTGTGCCTCACTTTTCTCACTGTTCTGAGAGTAGGAGCATCACCACAACTTGAGCTCGGGCCACAGTTATGAGCTCAATAGCCCTTAACTGTGTGCTCAAACATTAGGAAGGTGGGACAGGTCTTGTAGCTATAACCTCTAGTACCTCAGGGACAAGCATTGGCTGTGCTGGAGCAGGAAAACTGCTTTTGGGCTGCCAGGAAAACACTCAGGTGGTACAGTGGAGGCTGTGCTATGTGTACACACTTGAGGGAGCAACCAGGCATCAGCTGGGGAAGGGCCTGGCAGAAAAGGGGCTGTACAGATCAGATGCACTTCAGACCCTCAGGATAGGCAGCCCTGCTCTCTCCTGGTCCAGCTGTCAGCAGGGGCTAGAGTCATGCAGAGAAAGATGGAGAGCCTTGGGGGATGGGTGGCTATTCCTATATTTTGCTGCAGCTGCCTCATGCATGAAATCTTTTGGGCTCCATGCATATTCAAGCTCTCCCTCTCCCTACTTTCCTGGCAGTGCCCTCTGCCAGTTCAAATGTCTGTGTGAGTCATAGGATCTCTTGTAGCTAGGATCTCAGAGGTCCATGGCAAGCATGTATGACCCATATTTCCTTCACTCTCTGCTTCCTTAGGTCCCGTTCTGGACCAAGAGCTGGTCCTGGTGTCTGGTGACTCCATCTGGCTTCCTAGCTTCCTCCCTCTTCAAACTCCGTGTCTGTATTGCCACTCTATTGACCTCATGTGTTTCTTTTTTTCCCAAAGATCTGTTCAAAGTGTGACGATTTACTCAATATTTTGTTTTCTCTCTGTGGAAGACATGTTTACTGGCTGCATCTGGTTGACCATCTTGTCCCTCAGCTAAAAGTGTAATTTACATTTTGGTATGGTTTGGCTCTGTGTCTGAATTTATTGCAACTAAAATTTATTAGTTTTATGTTATACTATTCTCAGTCTTCCTTCTTCATTACCAAACCTTATTGTTTGATCTTACACAAGCAGCGGAACCTGCATCTTCAGATCGACATGTGGATGGAGAGATTGAAGTTCTTCAACAGGCATTATATATGAAAATGATGCATAATAAATGTGAAACTACTACAGATGGATCAGGAGAGGTTAGAACAAGAACTAGTGAACCTCAAAAGTCACATGGAAATGAATATGTTAGAACGTGGCCTATTGGAACACCATAAACAGGAGGTTGAAGAAGAGCAAGGCAGGAGATAACAGAACAATTAGAAAAAGTCAATCTATTTTTACAGGTTAGTTTATTATCCATAATGTGCCTTCATTCATTTCACTGCAAATTATAGTTTGGATATAAACATTGCATGTGTTTCCTCTACTTCGCTTATAGCAATTTGTTTGGTAGATTTCTAGAAGGAAGGTGATATCTGTTTCTCTCTCTAAATATTTCACTTGCCACCATTATTGTAACTAAATTGATCTTCCATAATAATGATTCTCATTAGTGAATCATTTCATTACTAAAACCAGTTGACATAAAACAAGACTAATAGAGAAAGAGAAATATGATTTAAAAATTATACTACACTCAAATATTTTTAAGTTATGTTGTTCAATTTTTTTGAATTTAAACTGATTCTGTTATTCTTTGGAGCAGTTACATTTCTTGAGTACTACCACAAGCATGATTTCATGTTTTTATAATTCAAATTAAATTATTAATTTAGCTGATACTGATAATAAATATATTAAACTTGAGATTCTTTTTTCATATAGTTAAAAATGCTCTCTAGATCACTGACCCAAAACAAAAAGAAACAAATACACAATAGTTATTCAGGCTATAATTTTTATGTACCCTTTTAATTTGTTTTAGACAGAAGAAACATCCCAAGAAGAGCTACAGTGGATAACAGAGGAAAACATTGCTACCATGTGAAGTCAGATGGAACCTATAATTGAAAATCTGGAATTCGAACTCTACAAAGCAAAAACTTCACAAGCAGACTATAATACAGCAGAATTGGAAACATATAAGAAACTGTATCTAGAAGGATTAAAAGCTAGAGAATCTCTGTCAAATAAATTAAGCAAGTACAGTCAAAAGACAGAATCACAGAAAATAAATGAAGCTCATTAACTTGCCTCAAAAGCATAATTTTTATTGAGACAGATTATAAGATTGGGGGAAGCAAAATCTAACTAGATTAGACAATTTTGGAAAATGATCTTAGTAAATGAACTTCCTTTTAAAATGTTAATCCAGGACATTTCATGCCACTCCCCTGTTTTTTTGTTTGTTTGCTTGTTTGTTTTTGTTTTTGTTTTTCTTTTTCTTTTTTCTTTTTTTTTTTTTTTTTTTTTTTTTTTGAGATGGGGTCTCGCTCTGCACTCCGGCTGCAGTGCAGTGGCCGGATCTCAGCTCACTACAAGCTCTGCTCCCCGGGTTCACACCATTCTCCTGCCTCAGCCTCCCAAGTAGCTGGGACTACAGGCACCTGCCACCTTGCCCGGCTAGTGTTTTTTTGTATTTCTTAGTAGAGACTGGGGTTTCACCGTGTTAGCCAGGATGGTCTCGATCTCCTGACCTCGTGATCCACCTGTCTCGGCCTCCCAAAGTGCTGGGATTACAGGCTTGAACCACCGCGCCCAGCCTGTTTGTTTTTCTTTTGTCTTTGTTTCTTTGAGATGTATTCTCAGTCTGTTGCCCAAACTAGAGTGCAATCAGTGGCATCATCTCGACTCACTGAAACTGTGCCTCCAGGATTCTAGCAATTCTCCGGCCTCAGACTCCCAAGTATGACCCTTCATATTCTCAACACTCCCAGCTAAGTTTTGTGTTTGTAGTAGAGATGGGGTATCACCACGTTGGCCAGGCTGATATCGAAATCCTGACCTCAAGTGATCTGCCCACCTTGGCCTCCCACAGTGCTGGGACTACAAGCATGAACCATTGTGCCTGGCCTGATTTTTATTGTATATGGTTCTTTTTCCCCTTAATATTCTTATGTAGTGAACCTGATCTACTAATCTTTCTGCCAAGTATCTTTGAAGTCTCATAATTTAAACAGTGATACTGTTATACAATTGTTTGTCAGCATTCCCCATATAGAAATATTAATTGGTTTAATTATTTTTGATAAGATTACAACTTAAACTGAAAAAAGGGTCAGGTACTTCTACTCCTTTGCACATTCTGGCACTCAGTAAATTAACTTTCCTTGATTGCAATCTTTGGTATTATCCTTAGAGGTCACCTTGGAACAAAGTATTTTGTACAGTTTTTCCACTCTACATAAAGGCATAGTTGTGAAATAGGGAATGATTAACACAGGGTTGAAGGGAAATATAATTCATAAAGTGGTGAAAAATAACACTTAGTCAGCCTGAGGTGCTGGGTGGAAGACCAAAAGGGCAGGCCCTACTTCTAATGCCTTGGCCACGATTTTAGGAGCAAAATGCCTTTGGAGATCTCTTTGATCTCAGCTGTCTCCTTCTCCCCTGGGAGTTGTTGCTCTGAATGATTCCTTGGTGCCAAATGCTTAATTTTTCTCAGATAATGGGTGAAGTGTACAAGACTGTTCAATAGAAATGCTTGAAAATGTCTTTAAGAGACAGTTTTTTTTTCCCCCCTGTAACTGGTTTACTAAATAGAAGCTTCATTTTATTTTATTGACTATATTTAAGGAGTACCACATGATGTTTTAATATATTTATACATAGTCTAATGGTTATTCTAGTCCAGCAAATTAATGTTTTTAACATTTCATGTAGTTACCCTTGAAACATAAGTTTTTTTGTTTTGTTTTGTTTTGTTTTTTTTTTTTTGAGATGGAATCTCCCTAAGTCCCCCAGGCGGGAATGCAATGGTGGGATCTCGGCTCAATGCAACTTTCACCTCCCAGATTCAAGTGATTCTCCTGCCTCAGCCTTCCAGTAGTTGGGATTACAGGCATCCACCACCACGCCCAGCTAAGTTTTGTATTTTTAGTGGAGACGGGGTTTCTTACCATGTGAGTCAGGCTGCTCTCGAATTCCTGACCTCAGCTGATCCACCGTCCTCAGCGTCCCAAAGTGCTGGGTTTACAGGCGTGAACAACCACCACACCACCATGGCTGGCCTTTTTTTTTTTTTTTTTTTTTTTTTTTTTTTTTTTTTTGTGGAAATGGAGTGTTGCTCTGCTCTGTCACCCAGCCTCAAGTGCAGTGGCACAATCTCGGATCACTGCAACCTCTGCCTCCCAGGTTCAAGCGATTCTCCTGCCTCAACTTCCTAAGTGCTGGGGTTACAGGTGCCCAGCACCACGCCTGGCTAATTTTTGTATTTTTAGTAGGGACGGGGTTTCACCATGTTGGCCAGGCTGGTCTCAAACTCCTGATCTCAAATGATCTGCCAGGCTTGGCTTCCCAAAGTGCTAGGATTAGAGGCATATGCCACTGCCCCTGACCTAAACACAAATATTTCTTTTTGTTTGTTTGTTTGTTTCTGTTTCTGAGGCAGAGTTTCACTCTTGTTGCCCAGGCTGAAGTGCAATGGTGCGAGTTTGGCTCACAGCAACCTCGGCCTCCAGGGTTCAAGTGATTCTCCTGCCTCACACTCCCAAGTAGCTGGCATTACAGGCATGTGCCACCAAGCCCAGCTAATTTTTGTGTTTTTAGTACAGACAAGGTTTCTCCATGTTGGTCAAGCTGGTCTCAATCTCCCCACCTCTGATGGTCCTCTGACTCTGCCTCCCAAAGTGCTGGGATTATAGGCATGAACCACTGTGCCCAGGCTAAAAACAAATATTTCTAATGGCATCTTTAAGAATCTTATAAGTAGAGCCATTTCAGAAGGCAACAAGTGTGACCTGTTAATCCATACATCATTAATATCTTTTGCTCTTCGCTCCCTACTTTGTTTGAATTACCTGTTTTGTTAGAAATCCTCTAGAAATACAAGTACTTCTTTGCAACAATTTTAAAATTATAACTGTATACACTACATAGGCTCTGATACACTTGCAGAGTTAAAACATGGTTTCTTGTATCTTTCATTTACTCGTGGTGACTTTAAACAACACAAGTCATTTAGACACATTTGTTAAAAAACAAAATACTCAGCATCTGTCTTTTGCAATCTTCACAGATGTAAAGAAATTCTAGCAGATGTCAGTACCAAACTTCTTCAAGAAAATGAGCGGAGCAGATGTTTATTTACTTCTCATACTACAAGGCCAGTCCGAGAGTCACAATGCAATGGTAATCTTAATGATAATTTAGATCTCAACAGAATACATATTCCAAGAGAAACCTTGATGATTCCTACCTCAAGCTCATTGTCTTCAAATATCAGAATGGAGAATGACTTGTCAAAAGTTAGGTATAGTATTATTTTTTCTTTGGTTTTCAGAATTCTGATATAGTTCCCTCTATATTTTTGGCAAAATACTGAGTTTTCTAACTGACTCCCGCCTTTGAAATAAAGGTCATAATTATCTGTGTTTTTAAGGAAAGGAAACAAACCTTACAGCTTTCTTTTTAAGTCCCTGGGGTTCTAATTGTCTGAAGATATTCATTTTTTAACTTTACTCAATAAATGTAACTATACCAGCACATTTAAAATTTCTGTAAAAATTGCATTTAAGTTAGATTGTGGAAATGTACTGGTATTGCCTAACAACCAAAGTTATACTTGGGGATGCTTTGGCTTACTTTCTGTTTTTTTTTTTTTTTTTTTTCCAAGTTCTAGGGTACATGTGTGCAACGTGCAGGTTTGTTACATATGCATACATGTGCCTTGTTGCTGTGCTGCACCCATTAACTCGTCATTACATTAGGTATATCTTCTAATGCTATCCCTCCCCCCTCCCCCTACCCCACAACAGCCCCAGTGTCTGATGTTCCCCTTCCTGTGTCCAAGTGCTCTCATTGTTCAATTTCCACCTATAAATGAGAACATGTGGTGTTTGGTTTTTGTACTTGTGATAGTTTGCTGAGAATGATGGTTTTCAGCTGCATCCATGTCCCTAACAAAGGACATGAACTCATCATTTCTTATGGCTACATAGTATTCCATGGCATATATGTGCCACATTTTCTTAATCCAGTCTGTCACTGATGGATATTTGGGTAAGTTCCAAGTCTTTGCTATTGTGTATAGTGCTGCAATAAACATACGTGTGCATGTGTCTTTATAGCAGCATGATTTGTAATCCTTTGGGTATATACCCAGTAACGGGATGGCTGAGTCAAATGATATTTCTAGTTCTAGATCCTTGAGGAATCGCCACACTGTCTTCCACAATGGTTGAATTAGTTTACAGTCCCACCAACAGTGTAAAAGTGTTCCTATTTCTCCAAATCCTCTCCAGCACCTGTTGTTTCCTGACTTTTTAATGATCACCATTCTAACTGGTGTGAAATGGTATCTCATTGTGGTTTTGATATCTATTTCTCTGATGACTAGTGAGATGAGCATTTTTTCATGTGTCTGTTCGCTGCATAAATGTCTTCTTTAGAGAAGTGTCTGTTCATATCCTTCGCCTACTTTTTGAGGGGGTTGTTTTTTTCTTGTAAATTTGTTTGAGTTCTTTGTAGGTTCTGGATATTAGCCCTTTGTCAGATGAGTAGATTGCAAAAATTTTCTCCCATTCTGTAGGTTGCCTGTTCACTCTGATGGTGGTTTCTTTTGCTGTGCAGAAGCTCTTTAGTTTAATTCGATCCCATTTGTCAATTTTGGCTTTTGTTGCCGTTGCTTTTGGTGTTTTAGACATGAATTCTTTGCCCATGCCTATGTCCTAAATGGTATTGCCTAGCTTGTCTTCTAGGATTTTTATGGTTTTAGGTCTAACATTTAAGTCTTTAATACTTATTGAATTAATTTTTGTATAAGGTATAAGGAAAGGATCCAGTATTTAATAAATTGTGCTGGGAAAACTGGTTAGCCATATGTAGAAAGCTTTGGCTTACTTTCTAATTGATTTTCGTTTAACTTGGGTTCATAGTGCTTTCAAAGTCTTCCTGTAGCATCTCAAGTTTCAAGTTTCCCACTTCTAATATATGTAAGGGATTGACATTCAATCACTTAACTACATATGGATGATTATTATTCAAAGGAATCCAAGATGAATACTTTTTATGAATTCTATGAACCTGTGACACTAAAACAGATTTCTGTTTTTAAGTTTAAAGTTTTGTGATTTTCTTATATGATTACATCCTTAACTGCTGTTGTACTTACAGCATTTCAATTCAATTGTTGCAAAATGTACCTGTTGCTATGCAATTGTACAGTGGTTTTTAAAAACTTAAAGCAATATTTGAATTCTTAAAGTGAAGTTTACTTATGTCTATCTTACCATCACTCAAATGGTTTATGGCTGAAATAGCAATGATATCAGGAGTAGTTAAATAGCAAATGTGGCCAAACAGAATACATTCTGTTCTTTCTACTCATAATTCCATGTAAAACTGCATGGGGTTCCACCCTAGGATATGACACTTTCAAATCTTCAAGGTTGAACTGAACAAGAACTTTTCAATCCAACTATTAGGGTAGCCAGTTAGTCAGACATTAACAGGCAGGAGGAAAGGTAGCTATGTAGGAAGAAACACCGCAGAACAACTCTTAAGATGCTCAGTAATTACTCATTCTATGGTTGAACTGTCAGAATGTGTTAACTACAATCTGATAAAGAAGGGGAAAGGCAAAAGGGGAATTCTTAAGAGCTGTGTGGGCACAATGAGTACAAATTTGAGTGCTATAGTACCTTCCTGGGGTGGAGGTAATGAGCAATGCCATCATTGGGTAGAATTTGTCTTGATCACTGGGTTCTGTATATGCACATTAACCAAGAGTAAGGGAGGGTCCTCCAGCCTGGGTGTGAACTGGGCAAGAACAAAGGCAGGAACCTAAAGAAGAAAGTGAGAGAAAAGATCAAATGCAGAATGTATTGAGGCTGTTCCCAGCCAAGTCAGCCCACTCTTCTCTTAAAGCATACTGTTACTTGCACAATAAATATTTTGCTGGATTTACTAACTGGTTTTTTGGCTGAATTCTTTCTTGCAAAAAGACAAGAGCTGAGGACACTTTCTGGAACTCCAGGCTTGGCCATACCTTTTGGTGCTGTGACTTTCATCCTGTCATGAGGTAAGGACTGTGCTCTCCACTGTCTCCTCTCACATGTCTGCTTCTATGCAGCATAGACTGTTAGAATGCTGAGCATGCTGAGCAATCTCCTTAGCATCTCTACTTTGTGTGTTCAACTGGAGCACTTTCACCTAATGCCCAACAGAGCTCCCCAAGCACAGAATGCTTTTTTCTTGACAGAGAACCTAAGGCTTCTGATTACTTCCATATTCTCACAACCGACTTCTGGGGACTCACCACCTTGTGTTTCTTCATAGTTGCTCCTGCTGCCCATGCCATCATGGCATCTCTCTTGCTAGCCAATGCCACCTCCATTGCCCTATCTCTTCCCAGGTAAGCCCCAATAGAATGGCTTTTTGCATGCTCTGTCACCACCTCCTCTGCACTAATTCCACCTCCAGATGGAATGTAGGTAAATTTTAGGTGCTATGGTCTAGGTTTAGGGGTCTCCTTGGATGTACCTAGTACCCAATTTTCTCTCCATGTTCTTACCACTGAATTCTCGGGGATTTACCAATCAACTTCCCTCTTGTCTCTAGTCCTTCCCACTGACCTTGACATGCTTTGCTTGTATGCAGAGGATTATCACTGAAGGCTACAAAAGTATAATTGGGCAGAGTCATCTATAATTAGATGCAAGACCTATGGATTTAGGGGGTCAACAGACCAAATGTGGGGAAGAGGTCACTGCTTGGTTGGGAGTATGCAGTAAGGGTGCACGAAATCTGAAGTTCTTCACAGACTAGGGATACCTGGTCTAGTGTGGGAAAGAGATGGAAAGGATGCTCTCTCCCTTTTATAATGGATGAGAATGGAGAGAGAGTGAGGATGCTCACATTCCCCTAGCTTTTTCTTCTCTCTGTTTTTCAGATTGCCAACCTCCACACAGTGTGGAGTCCTTCAACACTCCACACTGTAGGACTTTCCCCTTGGATGCATTCTCAAAAGTTAGGACAAGTCTGATCCCCAGACATTAAAGAAAACTATATTAGTTTTCCTTTGTAATGCTTCATAGCCTCAATACAAGTCATATGACTAGGAAGACTGGCCAGAAAATGGTAGCCTTAATTTTAACACCATCTTGCAGTTCGACCTACTTTGCAGGTGACAGGGAAAATGGTCAGAGGTGCCCTATATCCAGGTCGTTATGGCTCTAAAGGAAGACCAGGATCTCTGCCAAAAATGCAGATGGGACTCTGCCATCTTGGCTCTCATGAACCCCTCAGCAGATAATTCTCCCATAAATGTCTTAGGAAATTTCCCAGCAGAGCATCCTCAGCTTCCTTTAATCCTCCCACTGAGGATACAAAGCCACCAGCTCCTTGTTCTCACCAGAGGAATAGGAATGGGCACTGGAACATGAGGCTCTGGAAGCTGGTATCAACTGGGAGAAGTTCTACATCTGCCTTAAAATGTTCAATGGACAGCTAGCTATGCTTTGCGTGACTCTTGCCACTTTTGCAAAAAACAGCTTTCAATAATGTGCGAATGGCTCTTTTGGGAAAAAAAAATATTTCCAAGACTATAGAACAAGTTTGTAGGGCCTGTGTCCTTTGCACATTAAACATTTTGCACATTAAACAAGGAATCAAACCTGTTTTTCTTTTCCAGCCAGTCCAATGGAGGGGCACTTATCCTGGGAAGGACTGGCCGTTTGACTTCACCCGACTTCTTGCCTGTCAGGGATATAAATATCTTCTGGTCTTTGTAGACATATTTACAGGTTGGATATAAGCTTACTCCTTATGAATGGAAAAGGCAATGGGGGTAGTATAGGCCCTCCTCAAGGAGGTCATCCCTGGTTTGGCATCCCCAGGTTGCTGCAAAGTTATTATAGTACATCCTTCACTTCACAGGTTAGTCAACTTGTTTCCCAGGCCTTGGGAATCAGTCACTTTCTAAATTCCTCCTGGCACCCACAGCACTGCAGAATGGTTGACAGAATTAACAAATCTCTCAAGTAAACCTTGGAAAAATTATGCCAGGAAACTTCAAAGCCATAACCAAAGCAACTACCTATTGCTCTACTAAGGGTGAGAAACATACCCATCTCTAACTTACAACTCAGTTATTTTGAGTTATTTTGTGGAAGACCCTTTCTTCACTTTCCTATTGGATACTTACCTTACCAATTCTAATTATGTTAATTCCCTATCCCAGTTTCAGCTGGTGGCTCAAAAACTTGGCCAAAATATACTTTCACACCCTGAAAACTCTGACCAAATTTTAAACCCACCCGTACTCAAGTTCTCATCAAGACTTGGAAGGATGGAACTCCAAACTCTCAACTGAGTCTTATTTGGAGAGGTCCTTACACTGTTTTACTCTACACTTCTATCACAGTTATGGTGCCAAGGATCACCAGGTGGATCCACTATTCCAAGGTAAAGCTATAGGATGCATCTCGGGCAGAGGAAGTCCTAGAGGTGCCATTGGACACCTGGACCACTTGTCCCCTCCAGGGTCTCAAACTCCTCTTCAAGTAAAGCCAAAAGAATAAACATAAGTAAATTAGTAATGCTTTGACCTGTTATACCATGAGTCATAATACTCCGTGCAGGTTTACTAATATGTCTTTGCTACTGTGAATTAACACCCCCTCCAAAAAAAGGTCTGTTCTGTACTACCTGGATTTAAATCTCAAAGTCATAATCTGGGTGGCATTCTCTCTAATACTCACTGAGTTAACAGCTTCTGTTTCCATAATCAAGAGACATCCTGATTTGACTTTAATCTGTTCTCTTTGGGAACATGCAACCCAGTGCTCTATGCTCACTAATGCTTCTAGCTAAAATCACCCTCATAGGCCCCAGCAGGCCACAACCACAACAAAAGACTCTACGAGCAGCTCAACAACTACTAAAGTTCACCAAATCTTCCTGTGCCTCATCCTAAAGTTATAAATGAATTCTTTCCATCCAGGGCAGGAACAGGCTCCCCAGCCATGATACAAGCATAGGCAACTATTCAAGCCCAATTTAGATTCACCTATCATTGGGACCCCTGTGTACAAAACCTTCCAAGAGATGTTATATGGTACCTAATACAAGCTAAAGTGGACATTCAAGCCTGGTTTAAGTCCACTTGCACTGTTTTAGGCCCCTTATTCTCCCCCATTACCCTCATCAGCCAGGCACCACTAGGCATCACTATTACCAGAGATTCTGGAACTTTTGTGGGTTCTCTTAACCCTGAACACTTCAACACAACCATCACCATTGTTAATACCTCTCATACTTTTTATCTCTAAAAACTTAAAACTCCAAATTCCAAGTAAGGTTCTTTACCCGACCAAGCCAGTATTGGGTCATGCAAAAATTTAAAATCTTTAACTCCCTTTGTGAGGTTTTTCTCCTTGACATTAGTGGACACATGATCCTCTGGGAAAGAAGAGCCATCCTTCTATTCAAATTAGTAACCTATGTCTGGCTCCTCTGGCAGCTGAATCTTTAGTGACAGAATATCACGTCTCAGGTAGCCAACAAGGATATTGGTCAATGTTTGGAATTTACCTGCCTCCTTCAGTATCCATCCTTGTCTACCTATGACATAACTTTATTTTCTTTTTTTTTTTTTTAAGTTTTTAAACTTTTTATTTGCATATTAAAAAAATTGTGCATTCCGATAATTAAAATCATTTGAACAAAAAAAAAAAATGGCACTCTGATTAAACTGCATTACAGCCTGCAGGACACCTTGGGCCAGCTTGGTTTTACTCTAGATTTCACTGTCGTCCCACCCCCACTTCTTCCACCCCACTTCTTCCTTCACCAACATGTAAGTTCTTTCCTTCCCTGCCAGCCAGATAGACAGATGGGAGAGGCAGGCGCGGCCTTCGTTGTCAGTAGTTCTTTGATGTGAAAGGGGCAGCACAGTCATTTAAACTTGATCCAACCTCTTTGCATCTTACAAAGTTAAACAGCGAAAAGAAGTAAAATAAGAAGGCAATGCTTGTGGAATGTACAGTGCATATTGGCGGCGCACGCCTCATTACGATTCGCCTGCTTGCTTCTCCTGTTCAATCATTTCTTTGGAAGGCAGTGGATTTTTCTCTTGCGTCTCTGTCTTCTTCAGTTTCGACTTATCGAATTTCTCGATCTCAGCCATATCGGGTTTGTCAGACATGGTTGCGAAGGAAAAGCGGAGCGAGGCGCACGAAAACGAGCGAAGTCTGGTCTGCGCAGTGGCCACCACCGAGTTCCATAACTTTATTTTCTATGTGGGACACAGGCCCACCTCTGTCTCCCTGCATACTGGACTGGAGCATGCTCTCTGGCTTATCTCACTCCTAACATCCCCATTGTGACCAGTGATGCTTCTCGGCCCTTACCCTTATTTATAACCTCACACTGGGACCCCACCAAACAATTCAATTAATTCCCTTTCTCATCAGGCTTGGCATCACCACAAGTGCCACGATAGGAATAGCCAGCATTGGCACAGATTCCTCAACCTACCACAGCCTGTCTCTAGAATTGACTCAAGAGATAGAAACCACTGCTTGAACTGTAACAGAGCTGCAGTGGCAAGTCAAGTCTCTCGCAGCTTTAGTTCTCAAAAGTGGCTGAGTTCTTGACATGCTGGCCGAAGTTCAGGGAGGAATTTGTCTGTGCTTGAAGAAAAGTGTCAATCTGGGTTAAGACACCAGGGCAGACTCAGGAGCACATTCGAGGTGTCATAAACCAGGCCTCTCATCTTTGGGAAAGGACTACTGAGTGTTGGCTCTCCTGGTTCTGACTCTCATGATTCCTGCCCTTCCTGGGACCCCTGGCCTCTACCTTCCTTCTTTTCCTTTCTGGGCCTTGCTTCTTGAACCTGCTAAGTAGGTTTATCAACTTCTTTCCTACCCTCGAGGACAATCAAATCCCTGCACGTCTCCACTGGACACTGTGGTTCAAACTTTTAGAGATACAACAACAATCTATGAAACCGTCTCACCATGATAGCAAGCAAGGCGGGGACCCTGAAGACCCTCAACACCCATTTTTAGCAGAAAGTAGCTACAGAACGAACCCTGTCTCATTTCCCAAAAGATTTCTGGGTCCCAACTTCTTGAAGATTAAATGTAAGAGTAGGCAGTTGGTCAGATATGAGCAGGCAGGAGGGGAAGTATCCATGTTGGAAGGAACAGCCCAGAACACCTCTTCAGATGACCAGTATTCACTCTATGGTCAAACTCAAAATGTGGTTAACTAGATCCTGATAAGGAAGGAAAAAGGCAAAAGTAGAATTCCTGAGAGCTGCGCTGGTGCAATGAGTACAAATTTGACTGCTATATGACCTTTCTGGGTGGCAGTAATGAGCAATATCACTATTGGGTAGGATTTGTATTGATTTCTAGGTCTGTACATGTGCATTATGCACAGTAAAGGAGAAGCAAGACCAGCCAGGCACGGTGGCTCACGTCTGTAATCCCAGCACTTTTGGGGCCGACGTGGGTGGATCACCTGATGTCAGGAGTTCAAAACAAGCCTGGCTAACATGGTGAAGCTTGGTCTCTACTAAAATAAAAAAAAAAATAGCCAGGCGTATTGGCGCATGCCTGTAATACTAGCTACTTGGGAGGCTGAAGCAGGAGACTTGCTTGAACCTAGGAGGCAGAGGTTGCAATGAGCTGAGATTGTGCCACTGCACACCAGCCTCGGCAATAAAAGTGAAATCCCATCTGAAAAAAAATGATTAATTCATTAAGGAGAAGAAGACCACAGAAGATCACAATGCAGAATGTCCTGGGGCTGTTTCCAGCAGGGTCAGTGCACTCCTGTCTTGGAGTTCACTTTTACTTCCTTCAATAAAACTTTTGCCTGCTTTACTAATTGGTCTTTTTGGTGAATTCTTTCTTCTAAGAAGACAACCAAGAACACTCTGGATCACCCAGATTGATAGTATCAACATGTGATTTCCCTCATGGTAGGAGTCCATTTCTGAAGATCTCAAAATGAATCCAATAATGACAAGGTATATCAATTACAGAGTTGGTAAAGAAAAAATAGTGCAGCTATGCTTGATTAATTTTAAGAAATTTTTCTAAGGTTTGACCATTTTTCAACTAAGGGAAAATTACAAAAGCCAGGTGCAGCAGGACACAAATGAAGTCCCAGCTACTCCAGATGCTGATGTAGGAAGATCACTTGAGCCCTGGAGTTCAAGGTTATAGCATAAAATGCTGTTCCCTGTGAGTAGCCACTACACTCTAGCACTACAGCCTGGGCAACACAGTGTGACCCTGTCTCTTGAAAAGATTACAAAAATTATACAGTATTTGTTTCAACAAAAATAAATAAGCAAAATGTAACTAGTTTCTTGTGTCTTATTTTTATTAGAAAATTCAGGTCAATGCACTTTGGCTTATTGTTTGGATGGTGTTTTTGTGATCTCCTTAATGCACAGAAAAGTAATAATAAACCCATGATAAATGAAGTCTCAACCTTTTTTTCTTTACCTGGGTTCATATCCTAACCCATGGAAGAGCAAATCTAAAGTTTTCAAGAAATGACTGCAGCCAAATAGCGTAAAAGAGAACAAATTAAATGATTATTTTAATACATAAATTACAAAATCCTAGATACCTGATTTTAAAAATCATATTGTTAGTTTTGTTTTATTTCTCTGCCAAAAAAAAAAAAAATGATGAGAGTCTAAGTGCTTCATAGTCATAAAATTGTGCCACTAGGCACAAAAAAATGAAAAATACTTCTGTAAACTGCAAAATATGATGAAAATACAAATGCCCTCATTAGTTTTTACCAGAAAAATCAGGTAATATATCATTTTACAAGAAAATGCAGATTTGATGCCAGGGAAGATTTTTGAGGCAAGGAGTATTGATTTTTATATTTCTAGATAACTTGAAAAATAGTTTATTTTAAACTTAATGTAGTAGTTCCAAGGTAGACTTAGTTCCCTTGTGAGACATTGGTTTGCCAAATCATGTTAGACTTAATAAAAGGGATTAAAAATGATTCCATTAAGATACAAATAATCACTACAAGATGCCTTGAAAGAGTTTTAATAGAGTTGCCATCTACAAAATCTTAAGAAAGAAGATGCCTTCTAGAGTTGCCAGAAAGTAGAAGTTGATTTCAAACAGTGATGAACTTTCTGAATGTCTCTTCCATATTGGATTTTAATATGATATCATTTTCAGACAGTTAAAAGCCATTTTCTCAATCCACATTGAGCTAAAGGATGGCATAATAATAAGCAAGTTCAATGAAAATATCCAGAGAGTAATGTATAAATATCGTACCCATCCAGTGCTGTTAGACTGTTTTTTGCAAATGGCATTTGTCATGGCCAGAAGACTCAGAGAGATAGAAGGAAAAGGTGTTTTTCCACCAAAGATGGGCAAATCGATAGTTTTCAAAAATCTGGAAAGGGAAATGAATATGCCCATAAAGGTAATCAAATCTATTTACAGAAAACCACTTTGAAGTTTATGAGTTCTTTACAAACAATTATGGTTCCATTTTATCAAGATCTGAGCAGTTCGTATATAGTAAGCCACCACAATCTAATGATAACTGGCCTCAAAGAAACATTTAGAAGCAAATGTTACCATTCAGGTATTTGGAAACCCTAGTGAAGTGCTTCCATGAATAGTTCTAGGCAACACATCTGAAATAGCTAAATATTTGTCTTATGACTCCAAGTATATTGGGTTTCAGGGATGAGAAACAAGTTCACATTCTCAGATGAGAGTAGGTGATATGATGAAAATGAAAATCAAGGACTTTCATTATGTTCTATTCTTGTGGAGAATTCAAAAACTAAAAGAAGAGATCCCAGGAAACACTTCTTCATGAGACATTTTTCAACTTAGTTTGGCCTAAAAGGCCAAAATGTTTAATATTCTGTGACAGTGCTCATTAACAGAGCAATAAGAAATGTGGATTACCGAGACTGCACCTCTGGGGACAAGGCACAGCTAAACAACAACAACAACAATTAAAAACAAAAAAGCAACAGAAACCTCTACAGACACAAACGACTCTCTCTGACAGCTTTGAAGAGAGCAGTGGATCTCCCAACATGGAGGTTGAGATCTGAGAACGGACAGACTGCCTGCTTAAGTGGGTCCCTGACCCCTGAGTAGCCAAATTGGGAGACATCCCCCACTAGGGGCAGACCGACATCCTGCACCTCACACGGTGGAGTACACCCCTGAGAGGAAGCTTCCAAAGCAAGAATCAGGCAGGTACACTTGCTGTTCAGCAATATTCTATCTTCTGCAGCCTCTGCTGCTGATACCCAGGCAAACAGGGTCTGCAGTGGATCTCAAGCAATCTCCAACAGACCTACAGCTGAGGGTCCTGACTGTTAGAAGGAAAACTAACAAACAGGAAGGAAACCCACATCAAAACCCCATCAGTACGTCACCATTATCAAAGACCAGGGGCAAATAAAACCACAAAGATGGGGAAAAAGGAAGGCAGAAAAGCTGGAAATTCAAAAAATAAGGGCTCATTTCCCCCTCCAAAGGAACGCAGCTCATCACCAGCAACCGATCAAAGATGGATGGAGAATGACTTTGAGGAGATGAGAGAAGAAGGCTTCAGTCCATCAAACTTCTCAGAGCTAAAGGAGGAATTACGTACCCAGTGCAAAGAAACTAAAAATCTTGAAAAAACAGTGGAAGAATTGATAACTAGATTAATGCAGAGAAGGCCATAAACGAACTGACAGAGATGAACACCATGACACGAGAAATACGTGACAAATGCACAAGCTTCAGTAACCAACTCGATCAACTGGAAGAAAGAGTATCAGCGATTGAGGATCAAATGAATGAAATGAAGCGAGAAGAGAAATCTAAAGAAAAAGGAAGAAAAAGAAATGAACAAAGCCTACAAGAAGTATGGGATTATGTAAAAAGACCAAATCTACGTCTGATTGGAGTGCCTGAAAGTGAGGGAGAAAATGGAACCAAGTTGGAAAACACTCTTCAGGATATCATCCAGGAGAACTTCCCCAACCTAGTAGGGCAGGCCAACATTCAAATTCAGGAAATACAGAGAATGTCACAAAGATACTCCTCGAGAAGAGCAGCTCCAAGACACATAATTGCCAGATTCACCAAAGTTGAAATGAAGGAAAAAATCTTAAGGGCAGCCAGAGAGAAAGGTTGAGTTACCCACAAAGGGAAACCCATCAGACTGACAGCAGATCTCTCGGCAGAAACTCTACAAGCAAGAAGAGAATGGAGGCCAATATTCAACATTCTTAAGGAAAAGAATTTTCAACCCACAATTTCATATCCAGCCAAACTAAGTTTCATAAGTGAAGGAGAAATAAAATCCTTTACAGATAAGCAAATGCTTAGAGATTTTGTCACCACCAGGCCTGCCTTACAAGAGACCCTGAAGGAAGCACTAAGCATGGAAAGGAACAACCAGTACCAGCCATTGCAAAAACATGCCAAAATGTAAAGACCATCGAGGCTAGGAAGAAACTGCATCAACTATTGAGCAAAATAACCAGTTAATATCATAATGACAGGATCAACTTCAAACATAACAATATTAACCTTAAATGTAAATGGACTAAATGCTCCAATTAAAAGACACAGACTGGCAAACTGGATAAAGAGTCAAGACCCATCAGTCTGCTGTATTCAGGAGACACATCTCTCATGCAGAGACACACATAGGCTCAAAATAAAGGGATGAAGGAACATCTACCAAGCAAATGGAGAACAAAAAAAGCAGGAGTTACAATCCTAGTCTCTGATAAAACAGACTTTAAGCCATCAAAGATCAAAAGAGACAAAGAAGGCCATTACATAATGGTAAAGGGATCAATTCAACAGGAAGCGCTAACTATCGTAAATATATATGAACCCAATACAGGAGCACCCCAATTCATAAAGCAAGTTCTTAGAGACTTGCAAAGGGACTTAGACTCCCATACAATAATAATGGGAGACTTCAACACCCCACTGTCAACATTAGACAGATCAACGAGACAGAAAGTTAACAAGGATATCCAGGAATTGAACTCATCTCTGCAGCAAGCAGACCTAATAGACATCTACAGAACTCTCCACCCCAAATCATCAGAATATACATTCTTCTCAGCACCACATCACACTTATTCCAAAATTGACCACATAATTGAAAGTAAAGCACTCCTCAGCAAATGTACAAGAACAGAAATTATAACAAACTGTCTCTCAGACCACAGTGCAATCAAACTAGAACTCAGGACTAAGAAACTCAATCAAAACCGCTCAACTACATGGAAACTGAATAACCTGCTCCTAAATGACTACTAGGTACATAACAAAATGAAGGCAGAAATAAATATGTTCTTTGAAACCAATGAGAACAAAGATACAACATATCAGAATCTCTGGGACACATTTAAGCAGTGTGTAGAGGGAAATTTATAGCAATAATTGCCCACAAGAGAAAGCAAGAAAGATCTAAAATTGACACTCTAACATCACAATTAAAAGAACTAGAGAAGCAAGAGAAAACACATTCAAAAGCTAGCAGAAGGCAAGAAATAACTAAGATCAGAGCAGAACTGAAGGAGATAGAGACACAAAAAATCCTCCAAAAATCAATGAATCCAGGTTTTGGTTTTTTGATCAACAAAATTGATAGACGGCTAGCAAGACTAATAAGGAAGAAAAGAGAGAAGAATCAAATAGATACAATAAAAAATGATAAAGAGGATATCACCACCGACCCCACAGAAATACAAACTACCATCAGAGAATACTATAAACACCTCTACACAAATCAACTAGAAAATCTAGAAGAAATGGATAATTTCCTGGACACTCGTACTCTCCCAAGAGTAAACCAGGAAGAAGCTGAAACCCCGAATGGACCAATATCAGGCTCTGAAATTGAGGCAATAATTAACAGCCTACCAACCAAAAAAAGTCCAGGACGAGATGGATTCACACTTGAATTCTACCAGAGGTACAAGGAGGAGTTGGCACCATTCCTTCTGAAACTATTCCAATCAATAGAAAAAGAGAGAATCTTCCCTAACTCATTTTATGAGGCCAACATCATTCTGATACCAAAGCCTGGCAGAAACACAACAAAAAAAGAGAATCTTAGACCAATAATCCTGGTGAACATCAATGCAAAAATCCTCAATAAAATACTGGCAAACCGGATCCAGCAGTACATCAAAAAGCTTATCCACCATGATCAAGTGGGCTTCATTCCTGGAATGCAAGGCTAGTTCAACATATGCAAATCAATAAATGTAATCCAGCATATAAACAGAACCAAAGACAAAAACCACATGATTATCTCAATAGATGGAGAAAAGGCCCTTGACAAAATTCAACAGCCCTTCATGCTAAAAACGCTCAATAAATTCGGTATTGATGGAACGTATCTCAAAATAATAAGAGCTATTTATGACAAACCCACAGCCAATATCATACTGAATGGGCAAAAACTGGAAAAATTCCCTTTGAAAACTGACACAAGACAGGGATGCCCTCTCTCACCACTCCTATTCAACATAGTGTTGGAAGTTCTGGCTAGGGCAATCAGGCAAGAGAAAGAAATCAAGGGTATTCAGTTAGGAAAAAGAAGAAGTGTCCCTGTTTGCAGATGACATGATTGTATATTTATAAAACCCCAGAATCTCAGCCCAAAATCTCCTTAAGCTGATAAGCAACTTCAGCAAAGTCTCAGGATACAAAATTAATGTGCAAAAATCACAAGCAGTCTTATACACCAGTCACAGACAAACAGAAAGCCAAATCATGAATGAACTTCCATTCACAATTGCTTCAAAGAGAATAAAATACCTAGGAATCCAACTTACAAGAGATGTAAAGGACCTCTTCAAGGGGAACTACTGCTCAGTGAAATAAAAGAGGACACAAACAAATGGAAGAATATACCATGCTCATGGATAGGAAGAATCAATATGGTGAAAATGGCCATACTGCCCAAGGTAATTTATAGATTCAATGCCATCCCCATCAAACTACCAATGAGTTTCTTCACAGAATTGGAAAAAACTGCTTTAAAGTTCATATGGAACCAAAAAAGAGCCCGCATTGCCAAGACAATCCTAAGTCAAAAGAACAAAGCTGGAGGCATCACACTACCTGACTTCAAACTATACTACAAGGCTACAGTAACCAAAACAGCATGGTACTGGTACCAAAACAGAGATATAGACCAATGGAACAGAACAGAGTCCTTAGAAATAATACCACACATCTCCAGCCATCTGATCTTTGACAAACCTGACAAAAACAAGAAATGGGGATAGGATTCCCTATTGAATAAATGGTGTTGGGAAAACTGGCTAGCCATGAGTAGAAAGCTGAAACTGGATCCCTTCCTTACAACTTATACAAAAATTAATTCAAGATGGATTAGAGACTTAAATGTTAGACCTAAAACCACAAAAACCCTAGAAGAAAACCTAGGTAATACCATTCAGGACATAGGCATGGGCAAGGACTTCATGTCTAAAACACCAAAAGCAACGGTAACAAATGCCAAAATTGATAAATAGGATCTAATTAAACTAAAGAGCTTCTGCACAGCAAAGGAAACTACCATCAGAGTGAACAGGCAACCTACAGAATGGGAGAAAATTTTTGCAATCTACTCATCTGACAAAGGGCTAATATCCAGAACCTACAAAGAACTCAAACAAATTTACAAGAAAAAACAAACAACCCCATCAAAATGTGGACAAAGGATATGAACAGACGTTTCTCAAAAGAAGACATTCATACAGCCAACAGACACATGAAAAAATGCTCATCATCACTGGCCATCAGAGAAATGCAAATCAAAACCACAATGAGATAGCATCTCACACCAGTTAGAATGGCAATCATTAAAAAGTCAGGAAACAACAGGTGCTGGAGAGGATGTGGAGAAATAGGAACACTTTTACACTGTTGGTGGGATTGTAAACTAATTCAACCATTATGGAAAACAGTATGGCGATTCCTCAAGGATCTAGAACTAGATGTGCCATATGACCCAGCCATCCCATTCCTGGGTATATACCCAAAGGATTATAAATCACGCTGCTGTAAAGACACATGCACACATATGTTTATTGCGGCACTATTCACAATAGCAAAAACTTGGAATCAACCCAAATGTCCATCAGTGACAGACTGGATTAAGAAAATGTGGCACATATACACCATGGAGTATATGCAGCCATAAAAAAGGATGAGCTCGTGTCCTTTGTAGGGACATGGATGCAGCTGGAAACCATCATTCTTAGCAAACTATCACAAGAACAGAAAACCAAACACCGCATGTTCTCACTCATAGGTGGGAACTGAACAATGAGATCACTTGGACTCGGGAAGGGGAAGATCACACACCGGGGCCTATCATGGGGAGGGTGGAGGAGGGAGGGATTGCACTGGGAGTTGTACCTGATGTAAATGATGAGTTGATGTGTGCTGACGAGTTGATGGGTGCAGCACACCAACATGGCACAAGTATACATATGTAACAAACCTGTATGTTATGCACATGTACCCTAGAACTTAAAGTATAATAAAACAAAACAAAAAAAAAAGAAATGTGGATTACCTCAATCTAGGATTTGTTCTCTCTGGCACGACAAGAGCCATTTTGACGGAAGTACCTTGCATCACATTTCAGATGGTAGATACATGTGATACAATCCCACAGAATGCCGCAAGCTTGGCAGAAGCTATTTTGAAATGCAAAGGGAAGAATGACCCAGAATTCTTTATCGTCAGGGGACAATATTCACTTCTGCAATCAGGTATATCTCCTTTGAAAGGATTTATGACAGGAAACCTCACAAAGGCAACTGGCACTCTGAGGTGTTCGCTCTACACACCTCAGACACCTACAACGTAGTAAAGGTGACAGCCAAGATAGAAAGACACAAACTCACACTGCTCAGTGACCAATGTTTGGAAATTAAGACTGATAAAATATGCATTTACCCAAAAGATTATTTTCCTGTTAGCACCGCTAGGTGTAATTTAGACAATACTTTGTATTGGTCTATGACACAATGGGGAAACATAAGTTACTGGCATTAGACTTCAGCAGTACAGGAGCAGCTCCGTGCACTGCCATTTAAGAGGTAAAGACGGGCCGGGTGCAGTGGCTCACGCCTGTCATCTCAGCACTTTGGAAGGCCGAGGCCGGCTGATCACGAGGTCAGGATCCTGACTGATACAGTGAAATCCCGTCTCTACTAAAAATACAAAAAATGAGCTGGGCATGGTGGCGGGCGCCTGTAGTCCCAGCTACTCGGGAGACTGAGGCAGTAGAATGGCGGGAACCCGGGAGGCGGAGCTTGCAGGGAGCCGAGATTGCACCACTGCTCCCCAGCCTGGGTGACAGAGCGAGACTCCGTCTCAAAAAGAAAAAAAAAAGGAGGTGAAGACTGGTGATCACATTATCACATGTTTTTCTGCATGGCATCATCAAAGATCTTAACTCTTGAGGTCATGTGCTTTCACAGCAAGATGTCTGTAGCATTTAGAAATGGCCCTTGTGCATCATATACTTCATAACAGCTTGGAAAACTCTCGCCCAGGTATTACCAAATGCCAAACATCTCTCCTTGTTTGCCATGTTCTACCCACAGCGAAAATCTGTCCTAGGTGAGATGCTAGCCTTGGCTGCTAAGGAAGTAATCTGAGAATGCCAAATGCCTTTTGCTCTCTGTCAGTCTATGATAAAAAGGTGGCACTGAAAGGCACTAAGCTTACTGCCAGTTTTAGAAGAACTTGTCAAAGAAATGCTCCTTGATTCTCCCCACCTGAGTGTTATATGTGGCCAATACCAACCTGAGTTTTTATAGCATTTATTATATAATGATCACAATCATATTCAAGTCCACATTCTAAATCTTATCCAGATTTTACAGGAACTCTGATAATGTCAAACAGAGTTTGATAGGCCCTTCAGTGGCTGCAATCAATGAATTTGGAAAATAATTTGAATTTGGTTTACTCACTTTTTCAACAGAATGCACTGGTGAATCCTGTTCTATCATTATATCTCACGTGTGGCTATACCTCTTGCTGTGTTGGAAGTCAATATTCCACAATGTCAGCTTCTACAAATACCTGAGTATAAAGTAATGGGGAAACTCTTCAAGGCAAATAGAGGATATGCTATGTCGGGGGGCTCTCTAGCCTTGAATTTGAAACTATGATGTTTATTGTACAGAAAGAAGATGGTTCTTTTTTATATTTTATTTTTAATTTTTGTGGTTACATAGTATTTATGGGGTACATGAGATGTTTTGATACAGGCATGCAATGTGAAATAAGCACATCACAGAGAATGAGATATCCATCCCCTCAATCCTTTTTTCTTTAAGTTACAAACAATTGAATTATACTATGCTATTTTCAAATATATGATTAAGTTATTATTGACACTAGTCACCCAGTTGTGCTATCAAATAGTAGGTTTTATTCATTTTTGCTATGTGTTGGTAGCCATTTTTCATTCCCACCTCACCCCACCTCTCACCACACTTCCTAGACTCTTATAACCATCCTTCTACTCTCTATGTCCATGAGTTCAATTGTTTTGATTTTTAGATTCCAGAAATAAGTGAGAACATGTGATGTTTGACTCTCTGTGCCCGGCTTATTTCACTTACCACAATGATGTTCCTGTCCATCCATGTTGTTGCAAATTACAGGCTCTCATTTTTTAAGGCTGAAGAGTACTTCAGTTTTCTTAATCCATTCACCTGTTTATGGACACTTAGGTTGCTTTCAAATTTTAGCTGTTGTAAACAGTGCTGCAACACACATAAGAGTACAGATATCGCTTGGATAAACTGATTTCCTTTCTTTTGGATCCATGTTGGATCAAATGGATGATCAATGTTTAGTTCTTTGAGGAATCTTCAAACCTTTCAAGAAGGATCTGTTGTGATTATTTCACTGAGCTGTCCAACCTATGAGCCATTGAAAGGAATGCAAGTTGCTGGAAAATCATAATGAAGAATGCAAAATTATCAGTCTACACTGGAATGTCATTTTTCATTCTAAGGTGAAAAAGGCAGTGCATTTAATAGAAAATACCTTTCCAGAGTAAAATCTTAGGTGTATTTCTTTAGTGCCAGTGTCTTGGATGATGGGCCCCTAGAAGTTGTCAACATCTCTTCTTGATTGGAGAAAGTGTTAAGCCCCAAAGTAGCTGGAGCAGTATATTTTCACCTTTTGTCAAGAGGGTAGGAACTTGATTACTTTGAGTGCTATTCAACAGTTTCTGATTTAATTAAAAATACAACACAAGCCAACTACATTGCTGCTAACTCCTCGCTAGATATCTTTTGCTACTGTCAAAGGAATTGTGGTCTCACTGGGCAATCAATTAACTGGGGAGTCTTGAATCTTGGATGACGGCTGAAAAAACATTATCCACCAGAGGAATACCAATTCTTCAAATACCCCATATCCATCAGTATCTTGAATCATGCTTGATTCTGAAGATTTCTCAACAAGTCATGTCAATGGGGCTCTCTGGCCTTGGATTTGAAATGTTGATGTTTATTTTATAGAAAGGAGACTGTTCTGTTGTAATTATTTTATTGAGAAACACAACTTTTGAGCCGTTGGAAAAAAAATACAAGTTGCTGGAAAATCAGAATGAAGAATACAGAATTATCAGACTACAATGTACTGTCAAATTTGATTTCAAGAAATTACAGAAAACCTTTCCTCAAGTTTAATCTCACAGAATTTATTTCTACAAAGAATTCCAAGATAAATTCAGTTTTCTGGAAGATTTTTACATGGCTTTTACTCATTCTTCATATCGAATATCAACAGATGAGTATATCAATTATTTGGCTAGTGAATTCATGAGTGCAAAACTCAGAGACATTCCAATATTACATTGCTTACATCGTTAGGCATAGGCTCAATGCCAGCTCTGGCAATTGAAAATAAGCTCTTTTGTGATCTAAAGGCTTAAATTCCTCCAACCAAACTGCTTGATTCAGATGCAGCTCTGCAAATTTTAAAATTGTTTCTGGAAGAATATGTAAATGAGACTTAAGAGAGAAAAAGGCTTGAAACCGGGAGGCGGAGGTTGCGGTGAGCCCAGATTGCACCATTGCACTATAGCCTGGGGGACAAAAGCAAAACTCTGTCTCAAAAAAAAAAAGAGAGAGAGAGAGAGAGAGAGACAGAGACAGAGGAAAGGAATGGCCACAAGCCACCTGAAATTAAAAAAAAAAAAAATCAACTATGCAGCATGCCAAATCAGAATGAAAACAGAGGTACAAGATTATAAACAGAATGCAATCAAACTTGTCTTGAGCTTACCTAAAGTTTCCTTTCCTGACAATTTTAGGCAATTTTGATTAACATTAAATTGACATTCTAAACTAACAAGTCATTTGAGTTTATATATGTTAGTAAACATTCCCTATATTAATTTTATTGTCCAAGGCTAAATCTAAAGAGTTTAAGTATAATTTAAAAATTAGTCTTCATTGATCAAAAAATAAAGTTTGTTAAATTTAGTACTTTCCCAATTAAATTGATCATTGTTAGTTCTTTATTTGAGAAATCTGCAAAATTCCACTGAAAATAAATTAGTAGTAGAAATTATTCCTAAATATCAAAAAATGAATATATTAATTAATTGGTTTCAAAAAGAAATAAAGGAAATTTGCTTAATTAGCAGAGTATCATTCCTACTATTTTTGTTGTGCTTGGATTAGTGTTCTGAGACAGATACAGTGGCAAGTAATTGCATAATTAAAGTAAATATGTGCATTTTTTAATTAAATGACAATAAAAATAGGTTATGCGATGTCCTTAAAAGCATTGTGGCCTAATTCT
Source organism: Rhinopithecus roxellana (assembly GCF_007565055.1). Classification (NCBI taxonomy): domain Eukaryota; kingdom Metazoa; phylum Chordata; class Mammalia; order Primates; family Cercopithecidae; genus Rhinopithecus; species Rhinopithecus roxellana. The sequence continues at coordinate 126,250,324 of NC_044559.1, read as the reverse complement.
AATGTTATTTACTACTATGCTACACCACACCCAACATCATTTAAATGCTCAGTCTGGGATAGGTGCTACATTAAATTTTAGCAAACTTCACAAGACCCTTATGGCATGGTATGCTTCAGTGTTGTAAGTTTGTGTGCCTGTACTAGCCTTGAATTTTCTGGGGGTATACTGACCCAGTATTACTCCAGACACCCAAGAATCTGTCTAGACTTCACAGTAGAACTGATATTAATCTTGACCATAGGTGACAGTGTTGTGGCATTTATTTGGAAATTATTTTTCTTTGATTTTTCTTTGCCTTTTCATTGTTTCATGCATTTTTTAATATACAGAACATTTTAAAATTCTTATCTAGATAAACTGTTTAGTCTTCATTTTAAACTCCTGCCTCTGAGATGTTACTTAGGTTTCTCCTACCCATAATATCATACACATATTTGCAATATTTTTCTTGTACTGTTTTTTGACTCACTTTGTTTTTCAACTTTTTTAGAATAATAAAAGTGATATCAATTAATTGTGAAAATACTGAAGTGGCATATAAGTTTCTGAAGTGCATATATGTATTTTTTTTTTTTTTTTTTACCGATAGATAGGGGGAATGCTGTGTCATATTTTAATGTACATTTTGGCCATTAACATCTTCTCCTTTGCTAATACATGATGCATACTATTTTTACTGTGCATTTCCTCTTTACATTCTTTGCCTATCTTCCCACTGGGGTGTGCAAGTTCCTAGTTATTTGAATGACCTCTACATATTCTGAATATTCCCTTTTCATTATAAACACCTTGTAAATATTTTCTTCTAGTCTATTATTTGTCTCTCAACATTATTTATCAATAGTTTGCAAAAATGCATCTTTTTAGATAGTAAAATATGGCTTTTACTTCATATTTGTATTTCATGTCATAAGTAAAATACATGACTATTTTAAAATTTTCATTTCTTGTAGTACTGATTTTTTTTGTTGTTGTTGAGACGGAGTCTTGCTCTGTCGCTCAGGCTGGAGTGCAGTGGCTCCATCTCTGCTCACTGCAAGCTCTGCCTCCCACGTTCATGCCATTCTCTGGTCTCAGCCTCCCCAGTAGCTAGGACTACAGGCAACCGCCACCACACCCGGCTAATTTTTTTTGTATTTTTAGTACAGATGAGGTTTCACCATATTAGCCAGGAGGGTCTCGATCTCCTGACCTCGTGATCCACCCACCTCGGCCTCCCAAAGTCCTGGGATTATAGGCGTGAGCCACCACGCCTGGCCCTGATTTTTTTTATATTCGTCTTTATGTTATTTGAAATTCACTATTTTTTTTTTAATTCCAAATATTACCCAACTTTCTCAAAGAAGTTCTTTTCTTTACTGATTACAAATGCTATATTTGTCATCTCGGGAATTCTCGTATATTTCCTGTCTGGCTGTCACACTCCTGCTGTGGATGTATTTTGTACCAGCACAGTACTGTGGAGTTGCCATATGTTCTGACATCTGGTAAAAGCAGACCTCCGCTCACTGGTGCTTGCTTGCTTTCCTTCCTTCCTTCCTTCCTTCCTTCCTTCCTTCCTTCCTTCCTTCCTTCCTTCCTTCCTTCCTTCCTTCCTTCCTTTCTTTCTCTCTCTTTCTTTCTTTCCTGCTTTCTTTCCTTCCTTCCTTCTTCCTTCCTTCCTTCCTTCTTCCTTCTTTCTTCTTTCTTTCTTTCCTTTCTTTTTTTTTTTTAGAATAAAGTAGCTATTTTTATATGGGTTCTCATTTTTGTACAAACTTTGGAGTAGTTCATGAAATCACATACCAATTACCATCTGATTGAAATTTCAATGTTTTTAGATATAAACTTCGGGACTAAAGCCATCTCTTTTTTTTGGCACTTCTGATTTTTATTGACTTTCAGTTCAAAATGTATTCTACTTGGTATTTTTATTGTTGTTTGTTTATGAATTATTTAGAAGATTATTGTTTGATTTCCAAACCCTTTTGAGTTTACTAAGTATCTTCTTGATATTGCCTTCCTTTTTCAATTTATATTTTAGGTTCAGGGGTACATGTGCAGCTTTGTTATGTAGGTAAATTACATGTTGCTAGGGTTTGGTGACAAAATGATATATTACTGAATTAGTGAGCATAGTGCCTGATGTACTAGGTATAGGTAGTTTTCCAATCTTCATCCCCTTTCCAGCCTCCCTCCTCAAATAGGACCCCCTGTGTGGCATCTGTTGGTCCCCTTTTTTGCTCATGTGTCATCAAAGTGTACTTCCCACTTATACATGACAATGAGGGGTTTTTTTGTTTGTTTCTGTTCCCATGTTAATTTCCTTTGTTAATTTGCTGGATGTAGCTCCAGCTACATACATTTTGCTGCAAAAGACATAATTTCATTCTTTTTCTGTTGTTGTTGCTGCGTAGTATTTCATGGAGTATGTACTATATTGTCTTTATCAGCCTCTAGGCTGAGTCCCTGTCTTTACTATTGAGAAGAGTACTGTGATAAACATGTAAGTACATATGTAAATTTGGTAGACTGATTCATATTCCTTTGTGTATCTACCCTGTAATGAGATTGCTGGGTCAAATGGTACTTTTTTTTTGTTTTTGTTTTTGTTTTTGTTTTTAAGTTCTTTTAGAAATCTTCAAACTTCTTTCTACATAGCTGAATTAACTTATATTCCCACCAGCCATGTATAAATTTTCCCTTTTATCTGCAATGACACCAACATCTGTTATTTTCTGACTTTTTATTTATAGCCATTCTGATTGGTGTGAAATGGTGTCTCATTGAGGTTTTAATTTGCATTTCTGTAATAGTTAGTGATCAAAGAAGTTGAGCATTTATTCATATGTCTGTTGACTGCATGTATGTCTTTGAGAAGTGCCTGTTCTGTCCTCTGCCCATTTTTGAATGGGGTTCTTTGGTTTTTGCTTAAAAATTTGTTTAAGCTCTTTGTAGATTCCGGATATGAGACCTTTGTCAGATGCACAATTTGAAAATATTTTTTCTCATTTTGTAGGTTGTCTGTTTCTTCTGTTGATAGTTTCTTTTGCTGAGGATAGTCTCTTAGGTCTCATGTGTCTATATATGTTTTTGTTGCAATTGCCTTTAGAGACTTGGTCTTGAAATTTTTGCTATGGCTTAGGTCTAGAATAGTATGTCTTATGTTTTTGTCTAGGGTTTGTGTAGTTTTAGGTCTTATATGTAGGCCTTTAATCCATCTTAAATTGATTTTTGTGTATGGTAAAAGGAGTAGTGCAGTTTTAATCTTCTGCATATAGCTAGCCAGTTATCCTAGTACCGTTTAATGAATAGAAAGTCTACTCCTCATTGCTTGTTGTTGTAGATTTTGTCAAAGATCAGAAGGTTATAGGGATGCCTTTATTTCTAGATTATCTAACCTGTTCCATTTGTCTATGTTTTTGTACCAGACCCATGAAGATTTGGTTAATGAAGTCTTGGAATATAATTTGAAAAGTTAGGTTAATGTGATGCCTCCAACTGTATTCTTTTAGCTTAGGATTTATTTGGCTATTCCAACTCTTTCTTGATTTCATAGAAATGTTAGGATAGTTAATTTTTTCTAATTTCTGTGCAAAATAACTTTAGTTGTTTGATCAGAACAGCATTGAACTATCAATTGCTTTGGGCAGTAATGCCATTGTAACAATATTGATTCTTCCTATTCATGAGCATAGAATGTTTTTCCATTGGTTTGTATCATGTCTATTTTCTTTTCAACAGTGTTTTATAATCTAATTGTAGAGATCTTTCACATCCTTAGTTAGCTGTATTTCTAGGTAATTTATTTTTCTTATGGCTATTGTGAATGGGATTGCAGTCTTGATTTGGCCATCAGATTGGATGTTGTTGGTGTACAGAAATGCTACGGATTTTTTTGTCCATTGCTTTTGTATCCTGAGACTTGGTAAATAACTAAAGTTGTTTATCAGTGCTAGGAGCCTTTGGGCAGGAACTAAATGGATTTCTGGGTATAGAATCATACTATTATAATGTTTATGAAGAGAGTTATTTCACCTCCTCTCTCCTTCTCGGATGCCTTTTCTTTCTCTTGCTTGGTTGCTCTGGCCAGGACTCACAGCACTATGTTGAATAGGATGATGAGAGTGGACATTCTTATCTTGTTCTGGTTCTCAGGGGGAATGGTTTAAGCTTTGTCTATTCAGTACAATGGTAGTTGTGCGTTTGTTACAGATGGATCTTATTTTGTGATATGTTCTTTCAATGCCTAGTATGTTGAGGATTTTTAACATGATAGATGTTGAATTTTATGAAAAGCCTTTTGTGCATCTTTCAAGATAGCATGTGGTTTTTGTTTTTAGTTCTGTTTATGTGATTAATCACATTTATTGATTTGCATATGCTAAACCAACCTTGAAGGAATAAAGCCTACTTGATCATGGTAGATGAACTTTTCCATGTGCTGCTGGATTTGGTTTGTTGGTATTTTGTTGAGATTTTTGCATCTATGTTCATCAGGATATTGGCCTGAAGTTTTCTTTCTTTGTTGAAACTATCAACAGAGTAAATTAACAACCTACAGAATGGGAGAAAAATTTTGCAAAATATGTACCTGACAAAGGTCTAATATCCTGTATCTATAAGGAACTTATACAAATTTATAAGAAAAAAAACAAACAACCCCATTAAGAAGTGGACAGAGAACATGAACAGATGCTTTTTATTATTATTATACTTTAAGTTCTGGGATATATGTGCACAATTTGCAGGTTTGTTGCATAGGTATACATAGGTGGTTTGCTGCATCCATCACCCTATCATCTACATTAAGTATTTCTCCTAGTGCTATCCCTCCCCATATCTGGGGCTACATGCTGGGAATACAGGTATGTGACACCATCCCCATCCTGATCTACTGCAGATTCTCTTGATTTCTGGGTAAAGGGACTGACTGCACCATCCTATTCTGTGAAACCTCTCACACAAATACTTCTACTTTAAGAGTTCTTCCACTTGGTCCAGAACCATAATCCATCAATTCCATTATTTTGTCTCTTAAGAGAATACACAAATGACAAGCTGACCCATCAAAACACACACCTCTTTGCCCCAGATAACAAACACTAAAAACCCCAGCTGGTCTTCTTTCACTTCATCCACTTGAGATAGTCACTTTCTCATGAGTGCCTTAACTCCTTGATTTACTGCTCTCCCTTTCTCTGGTACAATCCCCCACCTGGATGAATCCTGCATTATCTTTGCTCAATGACATCACTCAGCTGAGCCAGAGAGAATGTAGAAAAGTGGCCAGGTGGTGTCAGCACAAATTCAAAACTACCCACACACCAAATTGGCCATAAACATTGTCCAGAAATCATTAAATTTATGTTTCTCTGAGAAAATCCTTTCTTCAGAATCCCAACATCTCTAATAATCTTCTCCACATCCTTGTAACATTCACTCACCTGGCATCTTGCCCAGTAATTCATACAAAAATAGATCGCATGAGGCAAGAACCATCTAATCTTCCCACCACTTCCCAAAGTAATATGCCCAGGTCTGCACCTTTCTTATCCTTCTTTATTTCATCATGTCAGTAAAAAGACATACCATAGATAAGAGACTGAGATGACATCCAGTCTCATTTGTAAGGTAATCTTGTAAGTATACTGGTAGGCTGAAGTGTAGAATCCCTTGAGGCCGGGAGTTTAAGGCTTTAGTGTGCAGGGATTGCGCCTGTGAATAGCAGCTGCACTCCAACCTGGTCAACATGGTGAAAACCTGGTTATAGAAATATGCATACATAGTAGCTCAGACTCAGGCCCCTAAAAACAGATGGCAAAGGGAAGCCCTCACAGCAATTGGTACCTTAGTAGTAACAGAATTTTCTTAGAATAGTGAGTCATCTGTCTTTAGCCCCAGTCAGTGACTATTGTCAGTGGCTACTGCCTGTCCTGTCATGGTCCCTGCCCCAGCCCAACCCCATACTCCCACCCAAATCTTTTCTGCCCTCAGCCAGAGTCACAGTGGAAAGGCCCATGAGGAGAGGTGTATATTAGTGCGGTCCCAGAACAAGTCTTATCTCATCCTAAAATATCTTGCTACTGTGTCCACTTTCCCCAAGACATCACTTCAGTGTTACTCATGCATGATTTCCTGGGGACAAGGGGCCTAGTTCAGTTCTTAACATGAAACCCCTTGCCTTTCTCCCCAAATCCACTGGCCAGCTTGATGCATTCAAATATACTTGATTCAACTGTTTATTCGAACGCAAAAAGCTTTTGGGAATTTGCAACTTTTGACATGGCCTTGAAGTTCTCTTCATTAGATGGTTTTCTTCAATACCCCCACTCTTAGACTGCGGCTTCCAAACTGAAGAAGCATGTCTGAGACACCTGCCCATCTGTAGCAGAAATAATTCTCTATTTTTTTTTAACCAAGGAAACCCCACTAAACCATCTGTCAGTCATCGGCTTGGAGGCTGATGTCTCATTTTATGTCTTCTGTGGGGATGACTGAGTGAAAGGGGGATGCTTCACAGGTTATCTTCGTCTCTTTGAGCACATTTTTCAAAATATAGACTGGAGTAAGAGGATCAAGGTCTAGCAGCAGGTGGCTCTGACCCACCGAAGCCCATCCCATCATGCAGGTTTTTGTCATTCATCTTTAAGGTCCATTTTCCCACCTGTTTTCCAGGGGAAATCTTCAGTCTAATTCCACACATCCATGGCCGCAGCCTGTTGGAGTTGAAACCAGCTTTGCAGAATTATAAAGAATGAGATCAATTTAACATAACAGACTCCATCTTGCTTCTAATTTCACAAGTTACATTGGTTTTTGCTTAATCTGTCATGGAGGTCAAGGTAACTATGAAAGGAATTTGGTTTATTGTTAAACTTTGAGGCAGAGAAACCTGACCCCCCTCCTTGTTTGGAGATTGAAGTTGCATTCATAAGACACGATGTGAATTATAGTAGTGGTGTAAACTTTGTTAAGGACAGGGATAGTTACACCATGCCTGCCATTGCTTAGCTTGAGTTCTGTGTTTTTATATATATATACTTCATGTTCTAGGGTACATGTGAACAACATGCAGGTTTGTTACATATGTATGCATGTGCCATGTTGGTGTGCTGCACCCATTAACTCATCATTTACATTAGGCATATCCCCTAATGCTATCTCTCTCCACTCCCCCAACCCCACCACAGGCCCCAGTGTGTGATGTTCCCCTTCCTGTGCCCAAGTGTTCTCATTGCTCAATTCCCACCTGTGAGTGAGAACATGCAGTGTTTGGTTTTCTGTTCTTGTGATAGTTTGCTGAGAGTGATGATTTCCAGCTGCATCCATGTCCCAACAAAGGACATGAATTCATCCTTTCTTATGGCTGCATGGTATTCCATGGTATATATATGCCACATTTTCTTAATCCAATCTGTCATTGATGGACATTTGGGTTGGTTCCAAGTCTTTGCTATTGTGAATAGTGCTGCAATAAACGTACGTTTGCATGTGTCTTTATAGCTGCATGATTTATAATCCTTTGGGTATATACCCAGTAGTGGGATGGCTGGGTCAGATGGTATTTCTAGTTTTAGATCCTTGAGGAATCTCCACCTGTCTTCCACAATGGTTGAACTAGTTTACAGTCCCACCAACAGTGTAAAAGTGTTCCTATTTCTCCACATCCTGTCCAGCACCTCTTGTTTTCTGACTTTTTAATGATCACCATCCTAACTGGTGTGAGATGGTAACTTATTGTGGTTTTGATTTGCATTTCTCTGATGGCAAGTGATGATGAACATTTTTTCATGTGTCTGTTGGCTGTATGAATGTCTTCTTTTGAGAAGTGTCTGTTCATATCCTTTGCCCACTTTTTGATGGGGTTGTTTGTTTTTTCTTGTAAATTGTTTGAGTTCTTTGTAGGTTCTGGATGTTAGCCCTTTGTCAGATGAGTAGATTGCAAAAATTTTCTCCCATTCTGTAGGTTGCCTGTTCACTCTGATGGTAGTTTCCTTTGCTGTGCAGAAGCTCTTTAGTTTAATTAGATCCTATTTATCAATTTTGGCATTTGTTACCGTTGCTTTTGGTGTTTTAGACATGAAGTCCTTGCCCATGCCTATGTCCTGAATGGTATTACCTAGGTTTTCTTCTAGGGTTTTTGTGGTTTTAGGTCTAACATTTAAGTCTCTAATCCATCTTGAATTAATTTTTGTATAAGTTGTAAGGAAGGGATCCAGTTTCAGCTTTCTACTCATGGCTAGCCAGTTTTCCCAACACCATTTATTCAATAGGGAATCCTTTCCCCATTTCTTGTTTTTCTCAGGTTTGTCAAAGATCAGATGGTTGTAGTTGTGTGGCATTATTTATAAGGGCTCTGTTCTGTTCCATTGGTCTATATCTCTGTTTTGGTACCAGTACCATGCTGTTCTGGTTACTGTAGCCTTGTAGTATAGTTTGAAGTCTGGTAGCGCGATGCCTCCAGCTTTGTTCTTTTGGCTTAGGATTGTCTTGGCAATGTGGGTTCATTTTTTTTCCATATGAACTTTAAAGTAGTTTTTTTCCAATTCTATGAAAAAAGTCATTGGTAGCTTAATGGGGATGACATTGAATCTATAAATTACCTTAGGCATTATGGCCATTTTCACGATATTGATTCTTCCTATCCATGATCATGGAATGTTCTTCCATTTGTTTGTGTCCTCTTTTATTTCACTGGGCAGTGGTTTATAGTTCTCCTTGAAGAGGTCCTTAACATCCCTTGTAAGTTGGATTCTTAGGTATTTTATTCTCTTTGAAGCTATTGTGAATGGAAGTTAATTCATGATTTTTCTCTCTGTTTGTCTGTTTTTGGTGTATAAGAAGGCCTGTGATTTTTGCACATTGATTTTGTATCCTGAGACTTTGCTGAAGTTGCTTATCAGCTTAAGGAGAGTTTGGGCTGAGATGATGGGGTTTTCTAAATATACAATCATGTCATCTGCAAACAGGGAAAATTTCACTTCCTCTTTTCCTAATTGAATACCCTTTATTTATTTCTCTTGCCTGATTTCCCTGGCCAGAACTTCCAACACTATGTCGAATAGGAGTGGTGAGAGAGGGCATCCCTGTCTTGTACTGGTTTTCAAGTGGAATGCTTCCAGTTTTTGCCCATTCAGTATGATATTGGCTGTGGGTTTTTCATAAATAGCTCTTATTATTTTGAGATACATTCCATCAATACCGAATTTATCGAGAGTTTTTATCATGAAGAGCTGTTGAATTTTGTCAAAGGCCTTTTCTGCATCTTTTGAGATAATAATGTGGTTTTTGTCTTTCAGGAGAAGAAGTAATCGTCTGTTTATATGCTGTTTATATGCTGGATTACATTTATTGATTTGCATTTATTGAACCAGCCTTGCATCCCAGGGATGACGCCCACTTGATTATGGTGAATAAGCTTTTTAATGTGCTGCTGGAAGTTGTTCACTGCCCCAGAGTCATGTAACGGGGAGTCACCAGATTTATAACTTCCCCAAACACTCCTGTAGATAACGTCACTATTGTGAAACCTAAAGAACTGCCCTTTGAGATATTTTTCTGATTTAGTATTTCAGAAGACCAAGAGATGCCACCTGGTACTAAGACTCCCTCCCAGGACTGGCTCAGCTGTGTTAAAACAGTTTTAGACACCCCCATGATTTCATCCCCAGTTAATTAAGTGCTTCGGTTTCCCAGCCCCTGTCCACCAAAATGTCCTTTAAAAACCCTATCATCGGACCAGGCATGGTGGCTCACGCCTATAATCCTAGCACTTTGGGAAGTCAAGGCGAGTGGATCATGAGGTCAGGAGTTTGAGACCAGCCTGGCCAACATGGTGCAACTCCATCTCCACTAAAAATACAAATATTGGCTGGTCATGGTGGCGTGCGCCTGTGGTCCCAGCTACTCGGGAGGCTGAGGCAGGCGAAGTGCTTGAACCCGGGAGACGGAGGCTGCAGTGAGCTGAGATAGCACCACTGCACACCAGCCTGGGTGTCAATGCAAGACTCAGTCTCAAAAAGAATTAAAATTAAAATATAAAAAGAAACAAACCTCCAAATTCTCTGGGAGACAGGTTGGAGTAATTTCTCCCATTTTCCTTACTTGACTGGCCATGGGACTTTTAAACTCTTTTATTAAATATCTGTAAGCTGTGGACAAAAGAAGCTGGTCGTGGCCCAGTGGAAGTCTGAAAGCCTAAAAACCAGGGAAGCCAACAGCGCAGCATTCAGTGTGTGGCCAAAGGCTCAAGAGCCCCAGGAGGCTGCTGGTGCAAATCCCAGAGCGCGAAGGCCAAACAACCTGGAATCTGATGTCCAAGGGCAGGAGGAGAGGAAGCAATCATCTGGCAGGGGAAGCAAGAGGAAGCCAGAAGACTCAGGAAGCAAGCTTGTCCCCGCTTCTTACACCTGTTTTGTTCCAGCCCTGCTGGCAGCTGATTGGATGGTGCCCACCGACTTTGAGCGTGCATCTTCCTTTCCCAGTCCACTCACTCAAATGTCAGTCCCCTCTGGCAACACCCGCACAGACACACCCAGAAACAATATTTTATCATCAAGTCATCCCTCCAAGCAGTGAAGCTGACATCTAATATTAACCATCACAGACCATTGAACCAAAAGTGAGAAATTTCTACTTTTGGCTTTAAACCATGCTAAATACAATACTTTGACCTTCCTTTTGGTAAAAGTGTCTTGCTAAGAAATTCATTGTCTTCCCATTAGGTGTCAGGTGGGAGATATGATTGGGGGCATATTATACATTACACAGGACCACTGCTGAGCACTGCAGCTAGGCTCCCTTTAAGGACACAGGATGGCATCTGAATCCTTTTCCAAAATAATCCAAAGAAAGATGAACTCACCAAAATGCTAACAGGAATGTGTCATTGTGAAAATTCACAAATACTTCTCAGGGTGTTAGAACTTTGATTCTCTGATTTTTAGAATCAGAGGTAATACCAAAAAAAAGCCCACAGATGTTAACTATGTCTTCCACCATGGAAAGTTTAAAATGATATATTCTATGGGATGGGCATTTGACCTTATTTGATTTTTTAATTTTTTTAAAAAATTACTTTATTTATTTAATGGACTATGTTGTCCAGGCTAGTCTCGAAATCCTGATCTCAAACAATCTGCCCACCTTGGCCTCCCAAAATGCTAGGGTCACAGGCATGAGCCACTGCGCCCAGACTAAATGCTTACAGTAAGTTTACTCATAATTGCCAAAAACTAGAAACTATTCAAGTGTTCTTCAATGTGTGATATAAAGCCAACTGGCATATCAGTACAATGAAACAGGTCTCAGGTGTTTAAAAAGCAAAAATATGGATGGATCTGAAAGCCACTGCGCTGACTGAAAGAAGGCAGCCCCTGTATGATTCTATTTCTGTGACATTCTGGAGACAGCAATAGAAACAGGGAACAGATGAGTGTTGGTAAGAGGCGGGGTGTGTGAAGGTTTGACCAGAAAGTGGAAGTATGAGAAGGTATTTTAGATGGTGAGCTGAGCTGCTCCATGTCCTGATATGGTGGATACATTAACATATACTTGTGTTAAAACTCACAGTACTGTACATCCAAAAAGGTTAATTTCATAACATGTTAAGAATCTTTAAAAAAAAAAAAAAAAAAGAAAATCCAAATACAATTCTTTTAAAAAAATACCTTAGTAGAAATTTTTCATCTGGGTTTCTGCCAGAACAGTTGTTTTGTGGGGGCTCTGCCATATGAGCCCTGGTGTTCTGGGGGCCTGTTCTTCATCCAGAGAACGGAGGACCCATCTAGAGCAGTGATTCTCCTCCTCTTCTCTGGCTCCCTCTAACTGCACCCTGGGGCACTCTTTTTCTGATAGCAGGATGTGGGTAGGTTTGGAGAGAAAAGGCATTTGGCCTCCACTGGAATCTGGAGCCACGGTTTAGTGCAAGCAGAGCAGCTGTGCTTTTGTTTGTCTCAAACGCTGTTTTCTACAAACCTCTGGATTAAAATAGCTGATCTTGGGTCACATCCTTGGACACTGAGGGGATGTGAACCATCCTGGATTCCGGGGCTTACTGGTGGAGTCCACTCATTTGTCCCTTTACACTTTCCCCTGTGAATCCCATAGTTGGACAGGCATGCAGTTTCTTACAGTGAGTGGTCCTAACAAGGCTGGAACCGCTGCTTAGGAGAAGGGATTTGGGGGAAGCTAGAATTGTTCTCCTGGCTTCAGGACCGCTAGGTTGCACCTGGATTAAACACGAGGGAAACTCTGAGAAGGTTCTAAGCCTAGGCCTCCTCTGAAGGAGGGTCTAAAAGGACTTACACCATTTTATCTTGTTTTACACACAGGGTAACTTTTGGGAAGAGCACTTTGTAAACAATCAATGGCTGTGCATGGATAGGAGAAATGACATTATGAGGATGAGTGTGCTGAGCTGGGACCAGCGGGGCCAAAGAGTCTATCATTCATGACGAGAGCTGCAGGTATACGAAGCACACATCCATGCCAGGCCCTCTGCTAAAGCGTTGTTGAATCTTCACTACAACTCAGTGAGAAAAGGGCTGTTATTGGACAGATGGGGACACTGAAGCTCCCAGAGGTCCCAGGTCACACAAAGAGGAGGTGACAGGACTGAGCCCTGGACCACAGCTCCAGCCATCCAGGCCAAGGCCTGTGAGAGGAACTCCTGAGGTCTGATGCTGGCCTGTTTTCCTTAGGTGCCCTGGGGAAGGGACTGACACCACCCTTTCAGCAAAGGTGGGTAAGGGGTCACTAAGGGCCCTTTGAAACCTTGCCATGTGCAACAGCACTCAAAAATAGGTTTTTTAAATTTTACATAGTGGTGTCCAGGCACAGTGACTCACGCCTGTAATCCCAATACTCTGGGAGGCCAAGGCTGGAGGATTGTTTGAGCACAGTAGTTTGAGACCAGCCTGGGCAACACAGTGAAACCCCATCTTTACAAAAGGAAAAATAAAAGCGGGTGTGGTGACACATACCTGTTGCCCAAGCTACTCAGGAGGCTGAGGCAGGATGATCACGTGAGCCAGGATCTGAGCACTTGATGTTTCTACTTCACTGTCAAAATGTCTCCTGTCTAAATTCCCCACCCAAGTTCATTCCACTTTTCCCTTTGGAAACACTTCTCTGCCATCCCTCCCTGTTCCAGTGAAGGATGCCACCCTTCATGCAGATGCTTATGAGGGACCCCTTGTCCTGGCCCTTACTCACCTCTTCTCAGCACCCACAGGCATCAATGAGTCTCAGGGTCTCTGCCAGCAGCACAGGTCCTGGACCTGACCCTGTCTTTCCACCCCCACCTCCACTGTTCCCCTAGTCCAGCCACTGCCATCCTCAGGCTCATGGCACTGTCCCAGTCCCAGTCCCCTGCCTGTTCTCCCTGCTTTATTTATTTTCCCACACAACGGCCCCTAACCTTTAAAATTGAAGTTAAGCTCCTGTCATGAGGAGTGCTTCCCTCATCATCTGACCCTGGTAGCCTTGCCCACAATCCTCTCTGGCCATTGGTCCCTGAGTTCAGGCCTCTCTGGCCTCTGGCTGGTCCTCACACCCGCCACACTCAAGTCCACTTCACGGCTGTCATCAATCCTGCCTCCTCATTCTGCAGGGCTTTCCCTGGAATCTGCACTGCTCAGGTGCCTCCTCCTCAGAGAGGTCTTTCCTGACCACTCCCACTGAGTGCCCCACCATCCTCCCCACATCACTTCTGTACGAGAAAATCAGACCTCAGCAGGAGCTAAACAGTGGGTCCACATGCACAGAGAGAGTGAGATGACAGACCCTGGGGACTCCAAGCCTGGGAAGGTAGGAGGGGATGAGGGTTGAAAAATTACCTGCTGGGTACAAAGCTCACTATCCAGGTGACGGGCAACTAAAAGCCCAGGCATCACCACAATGCAATCAATGCAGGTGTGAAATCTGCATGTACACTCCCTAAATATGTAACCATTTATTTTAAAAATTGAGAGAAGAAAATAAAAATCGCAGGACCCTCAAACTTGTTATGTCAAGGGGAAAGGTAAGCCTAGGAACAGAGTCATGGAACCCTGCCATTTATTTTCCCTAAATAGGTAGTTAGCTGTAATTTCACAACCCCATGTCATAGCATTATGTGTAAGCCAGGATCCCACAAGAGCCCAAAGCCATATACTTCCCCAGATGGCCTGCATTACAAATCACTCACCAGGAAATTCCTTGCTAGCTCCTGAATCCTACATATCCTCCTATAAAACGAGCCTATGCCCATGGTTGCCTTAGGTCTGCAACCTAAGTTTGAATGCTAAAACTGAGTTCTCTTAAATTTCACATTGACAGTATCAATCACCAACTTATCTTCACAGATACAGAACAAAGACAAGATGAGATCAATTGCTTTTCCACCTAGCCTAAGACAGCTGCATACATGACTCTTTCCTACACTCTTTCTTTTCAAACGTTTGCCTTATCTTATGTAAAGCATCAATTTACTGAGCACTAAATAGACTCTCCCAAGATGTAGCCATTAGCCTCACTGCCTACCCCATCCTTTCTCTTTCCTTCTGCGTGTTCTCTGGCCCTAAGTACTGAGTTCCCAAAACCCACTAAAAATGCACAAATGCTCCTGTGACTTGTGTTGTTTCTGGGTGCAGCCTCAAACCTTAGCTCAATAAACCTCTGCTAATCAAGACACTTGCCTAAGCCACTTTCACTGGTTAACACGCCCTACTCCACTCTCCTTATTTTTCTCTATGAAGCTTATCATCTCCTGACATGCTCCATTCTATAGTTAATTGTATTGTCGAGTTTCATTCTTTTCTCCCTAAAATGTCAGCCACATGAAGACAGGGACTTCCCTTCTATTATTCATGGCTCTGTCTGCAATACAGAAGCCCTTCTCCTGATGCTGTCTCTGTCATTGATCGCATGTGACCCCTCTATCTCTCCCAGTTACTCACAATGTCATTTGCTGCTCCCCTTCCACTGTGACAGTGACCAGTTTGTGCTCATTGCCTAATGGGGAGACATCATTGATGACTAAATGTATGAATGATGGGAACCCTGGCTTAATTTTCTGAAAGAAAGAAACCCTTATAACTTTCTTTAGCTTTCCACTGAAAAGTGTTTCTGATGAATTTGAGATGGGTTGAGGAGTAGCAACATGGAGTTCTCCAGTGTTGTCCAAGGGATCTATTTTTCACCAAACATTTCTCCCTACATTACTCATGTAGTGAAAGAAAGCAATTTCTGTGTCACTTATCAATGTTATTTTTTAGAAAATATCCATGATTATATAAAAATATAAATATTAAATTGTATAAATTTCTATCTAAGCATAGAAATTTATACAATTTAAGTTAATTATAAGTTAAACCAGTTAACTCTATCCCCCCTCAAAAAAGCTATTATTTTCTTTTATTCTGGAATGTATACATACTTAAGCAAAAAATGTTGCTTTAAATTATGATGTAACTATTGAAAATATAACTGTAGAAAAAGTATTGCTATAGAGTACTAAAAGCCTCTACTAATAAAGTGCATATATTTTCAAAGTGTAATATAATAAGTATATAGAGAATAAAATATGTTATTCACTTATAAAATTAGCATATAAATAATATTTACAGTGAATTGTTTTGAGAAATGCGTTTTGATATTGTTTCAGTTAGAGGAAAAGATTAATCTCTCAAGTATATCAGTTCTTCTATTGCAAAAAAGAATACAAACTTTGTGTGAAGAGAAAGTAATGTAGCCAAGTCCAACCTCATCCTGCTCCCCACACACCAGTCAATATGTCAGGAGACAAGGATTTGGAGCAAGGAAAGGTGACATTAGTTTGGAGAACCAGGAAGCCAAGAAGATGGTGGACTAATGTCCCAAAGAAGTATGTGAATCAATATAAATATCATGCTCTTTTTATGGAAAGGGCAGAGGAAGGGGAGGTGGGTGGGTGGGATCCAGAGGTGACTGAGGAAGGCAGACACCTGGGAGCCAGTGAGAGTCTGAGGAGGATGGGAACTACTTTGTCATTGGTCAGGTCACAAAGCTCCTACAAATCTCTAACAAAGCATAGTTGTTTACATACTTTCCCTTGAATCTCAGAGTTAGTTTCAAAAACTATATGATTGCTGTTTTTCATTTTATCTCAGTGTTGTAAAATTATCCTAGCCTATGTGCTGGAATGGATGAAGGTCCCTTAAACAGAAGTGGAGTTAGTTATGTTCGTTCTTTTGCTGTTTCACTGTTATATTTATTCCAATATTTCTTGGTGTGTTTCAGGATCTCCAATATTTTTTAAATGTATAAGAATCAACCATGAAGGAGATGACTGCTGTGTTCAGCATGTGAAGGTGAAGGAATTCCAACCCAGAAAGTGACTCCCCTAGATCCACTGACCTCAGTTACTCTCAGATGCAGTTGAGGTTGGTGAACACAGCCTGGCAGATTAGGAGGCCTTCGTGGAGAGGAAGGAACAGTGCTGCTTTAAGGCCCAGGCCCAACTGCTGGTGAAGGAACCAACAGGGCTCAGCTCATGCTATTTCTCCACTGTGGTGTAAACACAGTGGCCAAAAGCAGAGTAGTGCTTTGTCTTGCCTTTGTCAGTGACTTTTCTCATGGGCAGCCTCAGGCATACTCTTTACCTGCACAGTACGTTAAAAACATCTCCCTTGGAACATCTTTCTATTTTGAAAACTGATCTGTAAAAATTAAATTTGTTTTCCTGTTGATTTTATTATAAAGTTGGAATCTCAGAAAATGTGCAAAAAGTGCATACATGAATGAGGAGAAGCCTCTATAAATCCCCACAAACACAGGTCACCCTGTGGAAGTACTGGTGTCCAGCACTTAGCCCTTGTCTTTTCACCTGTACTTGTGGTCCTGGGGGAGAGTCTCAGGCCTGGCATTGCTATGTGCTGCTTTTCTGTATTTTAAATGTTAATATATATTGTCTGGCTGCCAAACCCTAAATGTGAAACACTTTATAATCCTGATATGCAATGTAGGAGAATTCTGTCCTTCATTCATCATCATGTGAAATATTTATTCACTTAAATTTTTATCAGTCTAAATAGTTTAAATGAGGTATGTTTTCCCTGTTCACCATTGTTGAAATGTCTTCCCTTTTCATGTTATAAGAAAAGTTGATATTTCTCTATATCTATGCCTATATATCTATGTATGTCTATAGAGATATGTCTAACTGTTTAAACACTTCTCTGAGATTAATGTAATCATGCTATACCTGTTTTGAAAGGTTTTATTAAGATTTTAAAATAAAATTTTCAAAAGAATTTCCTTTATAAAATATTTGACCCATTTAACATACTAAGAAGTGAAAATTATGGGTCAAATTTTTTACTTATGAATCACCAGATATTGCTGCATTCTTTTCTTTTTTCTTTTCTTTTCTTTCTTTCTTTTTTTTTTTTTTTTTAAGACAGGGTCTTGTTATGCAGTGGCAAGATCAAAGCTCACTGCAGCCTTGACCTGCTAGGCTCAAGGGATCCTCCTACCTCAGCCTCTTGAGTAGCTGTGACCAAGCCTCTCTGAGCTTTTCGTTGATTTACCAATCAAGACCACAGGTAGTGATGATCCCAAATACCTGCTTTTTCTGTGGCTCCATCTGACACAGCACATACTAGGACACTGACCCTTGAATAAAGTCACAGATATCCCAATGACTTTCAAACACCTCTGGCAATCCTAGAATATCTATTTAAAGAATAGTCATCCAAATGCATATGAGGACCACTTCCTTATACAAAGATGAATTAGATAAATTGATAAATAGCTGTGTTTGTGTATATCTATTCGCATTTGTCTGATGTGTGTTTTAGTGTTTGGAGAGATGTTGGGTTTTATATACACTTAGATATGAGGATACTGTGTCTGTCTTCTCTGTGAGTGGAGGATTTGGAGTCACAAACTTTTGTACTTGTAGAGAGTACAGAAAAATTAATTTGAAGAATGGAGGTTTGGGATCCTCTGTAATTGATGGAGTATTTTATAAAGACTTGTACACTCTTCCAGAAGAAATTTATTCTTTTGCTTTTGGCTGCAGAATATTTGTAACATAAAGTTTCCCTGGATTGCCTAGCATCTATTAATGACAAGTAGTCACTATTTCTTAAAAAAAAAAAAAAAAAAAAAAAAAAAAAAAAAAAAAAGTAGAGGTCTCTGCACAAAACAAACAGAAACTCATATAATTTCAAATTATATTACAAAAAGCAGAGTATAACCAATAAAAGGGAAACTAAATATGTGCAACAATTAACAATATGTTAAATACTGTGTTTTCTGGCCTTCATCCAATGGAATAAGAAGTTTCATGAATAATTGTTTTAAAAGTCAATTAACTACCTCATTTACACACCCAAGTTTATAGCAGCATTTTTCACAATAGCTAAAATATGGAAACAATCCAAGCATCCATGAAGAGGGGAATGGATAATCCAAATGTGACCTATCCATGCGATGAAATAGTATTCAGCCTTCAAAGGAAGGAACACCGGCACATACTGCAGAACGGATGAGCCTTGAGGGCAGGATGCTCTGTGAAATCAGCCAGACATGAATAAGTTATCACTGTATAATTCCACTTCTCTAATGTAGTTAGAGTAGTGACCCTTATAGAGAGAGGAAGCCTCTGTGATGCTTATCACGGACCGTGGGAGTTATTGTTTAGTGGGTTCAGAGATTCCGTTTTACAAGATGAAAACAGTTATGGAGATGCATGGTGGTGATGGTTTAACAACATGATGAATACATTTCATACCACTGAATTGTACACTTGAAAATGTTCAAGATGATCAATTTTATGTGTATTTTTCCACAGTAAAAATAATAAATGAGAAAAAACAATTAACAAATATGTTTTATATATGAAGAAGTGTTGCTATTGGAAGCTCAGAAACATTTAGATCTGAAAAATCACAATGTCATCACATTTCAAATTTTCTGTATTCTAACAAAAGAGTTTCCCAGAGAGACACTTACACAGTTAATATATATATATATGTGCTAGGGAAAGGGGAGTATTTGAAATAATCGTCCAGCCTTCAACTCATAATTTGAAAAATATCAAACATAAATAACAAAAAAGCAAAAACTAAAACTACAGTAAAATTCATATATGTATATAAAACAAGAAAAAGAAATAAGAAAGTGAATTTTTTAAATACTTATAACCTGAAACACATGAGCACATCCATGGAAAAGAGAAAAGATGGAAACAAATCACAGGATTAAAACGGGTCTCTAAAGATGGACAAGAGACTGGATATAATATTTAGTCATATGACTAATTACAAGCTCAAAATAAAACACAACTCAGATCCAGAGAGAGATTTCAGTGTGTGTGTGTTGGGGGCGGGAGGGGGGTGGCAGGGCGTTGCAGGAGGATTTAATTTCAGTGAGAGAATTTTTTATTTCAGAAATGAGGCTGGGGCCTGGTGGGTGCGGTGGCTCACGCCTGTAATTCCAGCACTTTGGGAGGCTGAGGAGGGTGGATCACCTGAGGTCGGGAGTTCAAGACCACCCTGGCCAACATGGTGAAACCCCGTCTCTACTAAATATACAAAAATTAGCCGGGCGTGGTGGCACGCTCCCGTAGTCCCAGCTACTTGGGAGGCTGAGGCCCGAGAATCGCTTGAACCCGGAAGGCGGAGGTTGCAGTGAGTTGAGATCGCCCAATGCACTCCAGCCTGGGAGACAAGGCGAGACTCCATCTCAAAAAAGAAAAAAAAAAAAAAAAAGAAATGAGACTGGGCGCGGAGACTCACACCAGTAACCTTCGCACTTTGAACGGACAAGGCGAGAGGATCGCTTAAGCTAAGAGTTTCAGACAAGCCTGGGTAACATAGGGAGACCCTGTCCCTACAAAAAGTAAAATTTAAAAAAATTAGCTGGGTGTGGTGGTGTGCACCTGTGCTCCCGGCTATTCAGGAGGCTGAGGTGGGAGGACCGCTTGAGCCTGGGAAGCTGAGGCTTCAGGAAGCCCAGATGGCCCACTGCACCCTAGCCTGGGTCACTCTTGCCTGGGTAACAGAGACAGACCCAGTCTCAAAACAAATGAATAATGTAAAAAACAACCCACAGACTAGGGAAGATTAAAAAAAAAAAAAAAAAAAGCGTATAAGTTTAAAGCTGAAAGTGTGGAGTAAACAAAGTCGGGCAAGGGTGGAAGGCACAGCTGACAGGAAGGTCCCTCGCGGGCGGCATCCTGGGGGCGGCCAGCCGGGTCTGGCCACGCCTGGTGACGCTGGGCCTGGGGAGGCATGGGCAGGCAAGCTGCTCCCAAGGCCGCTCTGGGTCCAAGTCCGCGCCCTGAGTGACTCCCGGAGCCTCCAGCGTCCCGGCGCCTCCGCACTCAGTGGCGCCACCAGCGTCTGACAACCCAGCAGAGGCTCGGGCAGAGGCCACGCCCGGACTCGCTAGAAGGACTAAGCCCGGAGCCCGCCCACAGCCAGGATGCTGAAGGAGCCGAGAACAACGCCGGAGGAGCCAGGAAGAACCCTGCGGCCCAGAAGCTAGAGCGCCGAGGTTCCCGGAGCAGCGGCCGCCTCGCCATAGGCCCCGGCGCCCGCGTCTCAGTGGTTCGGCAGCTGCAAGGGGCCCGGGACCGGGGTGGCCTCCAGGCAGCACGGATCCGCCCACACGACCGCAGCGCCGCCTCCAGGACCAGGTCTCTCAGGACCGGACGCGGCCACCCTGCAGCCACCCGCAGGACAAGAGTGAAGGCCCCCCTGTCCTCAGCGCTGTCCTCAGCGTCGCGTCCGCCCCGCAGCGTCTCTGTCCTTTAAACCCTGTCGCGGCTGGGCCCCTGCCCTGCTCCCGCTGCTTCTGTCAACGGAACCTTTCCCTGCCGCCTCCGGGCTCCTTCCCCGGCAGGTTTCCCCTTGACTACCTCTGGGTTTCCTCTCTTGATGGAAGGGCTTGGGGGTCGGGCTAGAGTGGGAGACCTGCCTCTGGCTCGCCGACTCCATCCTCCCTTCACAGCCTCCTCACACACATCATGGGGCTGGGGGAGCCCGAGACTCCAAGACCCTCACGCAGGGGTTCCACACAGTCCCCACAGTGGGGACCACTCCCTGTCCCTGGGATGGGGACTTGGCTCCGCCATTGTAGGGACCGGTGCCAGAGGCTCTGTATCTCTTTCTCAGAGAGGAGGCTGCTGCCCGCCCCCGCCCTGCCCCCAGGGTTCTCCCTCCTCTAGGGCAACAACAGGAGCGTGGTGTTCCCGCTGCAGAGCCAACGCCTACCTCCTCTCCCCACGCGTTCCTGGCACACTGCGATTCTGCCTCCTGCCCAGCAGACCTGCAGTGGACAAAAGGAACCCCAGGAAGCACACCTTGGGTCAACTTCGCCTTTCTTAACTGTGGGACAGCTGCAGGAAGGAGGGGAACATGGAGTTCTCCCCTGCAGCCCCTTTTCCCAACGCCCACCTCCAGTCTCTAGGGACACGTCCAGCCTAGGAGGAAGTCGTGGTCCGAGGGGAGGGCAAAGATGCCTCTCAGCTTGTGGATCTGCAGCTCCCCCAACTCCCAGGATCTGTGTCAGGTGGGCCGCCCCTCTCTGCTCCTTCTGGGAAGATACCTCGGGCGTCCATGGCCTCCCCTCCCCAACCCAATGCCAAGTGGACTTTGAGCTCCACAAAGCTGGGAGGGACCGCTGTATCTCCAACATAGGGTGTGCAGAGCAGGAGCATGTGAGTCTGCAGGTATCTGAGAGATGGGGCAGGGACAATCTTTGGGCCTGTGTGCAGTGAGGTTATGTGAGAGTGTGCAGAATGGTCTTCCCCCTGATAGTTTCCCCAAAACCCACAGCAAGAGGGGAGGGCCCCTGGGGGAGAGAAGGGCCTTGTCTCCTTCCCCTTCACAAGGAGCTATTCGTCCTCCTGAGGAAGAAATTCTTCCTTCCCCCATCTCTAAGTGGAGGAACCCCAGCCATCTGCCTTTGCAGTGTGCAGGGTAGAAGGTAAAGAGTTGGTGTGGGTA
Source organism: Rhinopithecus roxellana (assembly GCF_007565055.1). Taxonomy (NCBI): domain Eukaryota; kingdom Metazoa; phylum Chordata; class Mammalia; order Primates; family Cercopithecidae; genus Rhinopithecus; species Rhinopithecus roxellana. The sequence continues at coordinate 126,228,362 of NC_044559.1, read as the reverse complement.
GGTCCAGGAGTCCTTGGGTCTACAGCTTGCTGGGATAAGGGCTGGGGAAAGGCTCTGTCCCTCTAGACATATTTTCTTCCCCCACCTCTGTCTGGGACTGCAGAATGGTGTGCCAGATGGACCCTGTGTCCCCCTCACTGTGGGTGTCTTACTCTGGGGGCTCTCCCCCTAGGCTTCTCCCTCATATAAAGCACCCTTGAAACAAGAAAGAGGGTCCCAGGGCTGCAAAACGTGGAAGCACAGCTTCTGCAATGCGTTGGGGAAAGATGGCACTGTATCTCTCTGCTGGTTGGTGGCTATGACAACCCTGGCCAACTTTATTTATCTCTGGGTTTTCTTGCCACCCCTCTGGGTGTCTCCCCAACCATCTTCACCCTGAATCCAACTGTTTCGGGGAGGGGAGGGTCCTTTCTCCCAGAACTCCCAAGATGGTCGTGGGCTGCTTCCAAAATAGTGACAGGCCACTTCCAAGATGGTGGCAAGCCTGGTGTTCTCCCACCTGGGGTTCATGGCCTCATGGGTTCCAAGGAATGGAATCTTGGGCCATGCGTGAGTGTTATAGCTCTATTAGAAGCCATGGGTCACGGATGAGAACCATGGAACCCAGTAACTAATGTTCAGCTCCATTAGGACAAACCCAGGCACTTAGCTGTGCAGGAACAATGGCAAGCTTTTAGCCCCATCGGGAGTGGCAATGGGCACCTGGCTGGATCAGGAGCACAGCGGATGGATCCAGAGGGACGGAAGTCAGCGGTGGGTCTGCGAAGGCGCAAACAGCAGTGGTGGACCAGAGTGAAAGCTCAGCTCAAGCCATAACAAACACGGACCAGAACAGTGCAGTTGCAAGATTTAATAGAGTGAAATAGAGTGGAAACAGAGCTCCCAAACAAAGGGAGGGGACCCAAAGAGGGTAGCCATTTTCAGCTGGAATGCCTGGGTTTATATCCCTATTGTAATGTAATGAGGAGCAGAGCAAGAAGACAGGAGGCAGATGAGAACTGAGGTAGCCTTTATTGGGCTCGCGGGTGAGGTTCACCGGTTCCCTAGGAGGAGGACCAAGGAAGTCGCGCTTGGGGTGTGTATTGGGGCCTTTTATAGGGTGAGGTAGGCGGGGTTTGTAGGTTTCAGTTTTCCTGAGTTAGGTTTCGATTTCTGAGGAATGACGTGTCCAGGAGCTTGCACGGAGTGGGGGTTTTTTGGTGGGTGCAGGCTTTTTTTGCGCACTGAGAGTCTTAGCAGGAAGTGAAGGGTGGGAAGTCCTAACAAAGGGCCTGTGGGAAGACGTAACAAAGGACCTGCCATGCTGGGTGATAAGGCCATGTTGGGTCTAGATTCCTGCCTAACATTCCCAACCTCTTTCTAATAAGAAAAAGGGGCGACATATTCATCTGGCTGTTTCCTGCTGATATAGGCCATCATGGGGTTCTTCGGAGGTCGGAACTCGGGTATAGGGGTGGAGTAGCATCTGACTGAAAGTGACCCGGGAGACTTCTTTCATGTGGTCCTGGATGAAGTGGAGGACACAGGGAGCTATGAGTAGCAAGAAGCCAATGATTAGTAAGGGGCTTAGAAAGGATAGGACCCAACTGGCCATAGATGTCTGCCACCACCCAAGTGAGGGCCCCGATCCGAGGTTTTTCTGGTGGAGTCCTTCCCGAATCTTTTCTAGAGTGAGGAGATTGGTTTCTACTAGTACTGACTCATTGATGTAGTAGCAACATTCTTCATTAAGGAACATGCAGATGCTGCCCTTATTGGCCATAAGGAGGTCGAGTGCCCAACGGTTTTGGGCTGCCACCTGGGCAACCGAGGTGATCTGTCATTGGAGGGAGGCCAAGGACTCCACAGAAGCTTCGATTGCTACCTGTAATCGGGCTGAAAGGTCTTGAGAGGTCCGGACAGAATGAGTTAGGGCTCCGGTTCCTAGGCCGGAGGCTGCGAGGGATGAGGCTAAAGAGACCCCAATTCTCAATGGAAGGAATACTGCCCTTGCCTGCTGCGGGCGGGCAAGGGGCAAAAGGGATGATAGCTCAGCCTCACTGTACAGGGTGAGGCTGGGGACTAGGGAGACGGGAACACATAGGGTAGTGTTGGAAGCCTTGAGAGTCTTTGACAGGATGGAATTGCACCAAAAATACCCACCTGGGGGGGCAGTTAGATTTGGAGGTGCAGATCCTGTCCAGTTGCACCAGGAAGCATTGGGGGTGGAGTAGCAAAAGGGGAGTTGTTGTCTAAGCAGGTCTTGGAACAAGAGGACTTCCCCCAGGGTTCGGCCAGGAAGGGGAAAGGAGAGGGTTAGGTTAGAGGAGTTAAAAGGGTTGGGTAAGGGTACCACAACCAGTGGGGGCCTATTTAAGGCTGCACACAGGAAACAACGAGAGATGTTGTGTATACCAGCCATTTGCACTACTTGAGCCCCTTCCCCGACTAGGGTTAGCCAAGAAAAAGGGTTGCTACTGTCCTGGAGCTTGCTGCCTGGGTTGGCTAGAGCTGAGGTGGCCTCTTCCTGTTGTTTGATGTCGGAGGCCAGGCTGACAAGGCTGCTCACGACCCTGACGTAGGACCTAAAGATCTTGAGTCGGGCCACGGGATAGGAGTCACGGGCCCCTCAATAAAGGGTCAGGAATGGTGAGGAAAAATGTCCACTTGTCCCGAAATGTCAACTTGTCATACGTGTCACTCCTAACTAGTCGCAGAGAGGAAGTGGGCTGATGCCAGAGGGTTCCTCTGTTGTCCAGATGGGTCTGGTGTATGTTGTAGTAGTGATAAGGACAGCCTCCATTGGTCTCAACCCAAGTGGATCGACAGGCATCGTTTGTCTGATCATAAATGAAACAAATGACTGGGTACGGAGGGGGGTATTTTTGGGGAATGCTTTGGAAGGAGGAGAAGTTAAAAGTTACTTGGCTTTGGCATCCCAGGGGCTGCCAGTCTACTGTGGCTATGGTAAGGGAGCCCCCACTACTTTCTTGGGCCCCACTATTTTCTTGGGTCAAGGTTTCGGAAAGGTAGAACCTCCACTGCAATGGATTGGTGGGGGAAGTTTGGGCAGGAGTCTCACCTAGACTAGGGAGGACTAGATGGCCGAGGAAGGTTAGGCAGAGGGTCGTTACCTGCGCACGTGAGTCTTAACTTAGTAGGGATAACAACCTGAGTGGTCCAATTGGAATCATGTTGGGTGGGTGCCTTTTTCAGCTGGGACAGGTGATACCAGGAGGGAAGACCAAGGAGCTTGGCAGCAGTGGGAGTGGTGAGGATTACGGTGTATGGTCCTTCCCACTGTGGAGATAAGGCTCGGGGTTGCAGCTCTTTGACCAGGACCAGGTTTCCAGGTGCTACGATGGCGGGATTCTCGAGGTTTGGGGAAGTGGGTGCAGGGAGACACTGGTCCACGTGTTTTCTCAGAAGCTCGCGAAGGAGGGTTAAGTAAGGGAGGTAGGAGCCTAAGGGAGGGGAGAAGGCTGGCAGCTCCTGGAAGAGAAGCGGCCATCCGTACAGCAGCTCAAAAGGACTGAGCCCTGTGGGGGCCTGCGGAGCTGCCCTAAGACAAGTAAGAGCCAAGGGAAGGAGAGTCACCCACGAGAGGTGAACTTCTAGAGTGAGCTTGGTTAAATGCAGTTTAAGGAGACTGTTTACGTGTTCTACCTTTCCAGATGACTGTGGATGGTAGGGAATGTGGAGCTTCCAGGCAATCTGGAGTGCGGCCGCCACCTGTTGGCTGAGTTTAGAAGTGAAAGCCAGACCATTGTCTGATTGGATGTTTCAGGGGAGACTGAACCTGGGGATGATGTGCTCCAGGAGAATGGTTGCCATGACTTTTGCAATCTCTCGAGTGGTGGGGAAAGCCTCGATCCATCCTGAGAAGGTGTCAACCAGGGTCAGCAGGTAGCAGAATTTTTTATGGTGGAGCATGTGGGTAAAATCAGTTGCCAATCTTCCCCTGGCTGGCGACCCCTTAGCTGGTGAGTGGGCCCTGGGTGCCTGAGTCCACCTTGAGAGTTAGCGGCTGAACAGGTGGCACATTGCTGAGGTACCTTCCTAATTTGGACCTACAGTGAGGGGAGGTGAAGGATGGGTTCCAGGAAGTTATACATAGCCTTAGGCCCTAGGTAGAGAGAGTGGTGTATATCGGTCAATATACGCACTGCCTGAGTCTGAGGGAGCGCTACTTGGCTGTCAATGAACACCCACCCATCCTCGCTCTGGGTAGCACTGGGATGGGCCAACAGGGTTTGAAGCTCCTGGGGAGAGTAGTCAGGGGAATATGTGGGGGAAAGAAAGAGTAAAGGTGCTGGAGTAGGGGAGGAAGTGAGGGCGGTGGCCTGTGTGGTGGAATCAGCTAGGTTGTTACCCTGTGACACAGGGTCCTTAGAATGCTGGTGGCTTTTACAGTTGATGATGACTACCTCCTTGGGGGCCTGGAGAGCATCAACCAGCCTCTTTATAAGTGGTCCATTGACTACTGGTGTCCCATTGGTGGTAAGGAACCCATGTTCTTGCCAGAGAAGGGAGTGGATGTGTGCAATAAGGTAGGCATATTTAGAGTCTGTGTAGATATTAACCCTCTGCCCTTCGGAGAGAAGTAAGGCATGAGTAAGGGCAGTGAGTTCAGCCTTCTGGGAGGTGGTGCCTAAAGGCAAGGGCCTGGTTTCGACCATCTGGGTTGCTGTTAAGACAGTGTATGCCGCCTGCCGATGGCCATCGGGGGTTAAGACAGAACTCCCGTCCACAAACAAGTTACGATCTGGGTGTTCTAATGACTGTTCGGAAAGACCAAGGTGGGCAGGTCGCAAGGTGGTGAGAACCGCCAGGCAAGAATGTGTGGGGGCAGAATCACACCCTGGAGTGGGCAAGGGGGTAGCAGGGTTTAGAGGGGGTGAGGTGGTGAGGGTGATGTGAGGATTTTCAATGAATAGCAGGTGGAACTGTTGAAGCTGGGACGGGGTGAGGTGGCTGAGACACTTGTGTGTGATGAGATCTGACAGTCGGTGAGAAGAGTAGACAGTAAGAGAATGTCCTAGGGTGAACTTGAGGGCCTCCTTAGTAAGTTCTGTGACAGCCACCAGGGCTTGCAGACAAGGTTGCCAGCCCTTGACCGTGGGGTCTAACTGCTTGGAGAGATAGGTCACAGCCTGGTATGTGGATCCAACCGGCTGGGCTAGGAGGCCAGTAGCTACCTTTTGATGCTCCTCGGTGAATAGATGAAAAGGCTGAAGGGGATTGGGGAGAGAGAGAGCAGGGGCAGAAAGGAGACAGTCCTGAAGCTTCTTGAAAGAGTTGGCAACCAATGAGGGGTCAGACAGTGGTCTGGTGGGCGCTTCCTTGACAGCCTGGTAGAGGGGCTTGGCTAGGACCCTGAAGTTGGGAATCCAATGCCTGAAATACCCTACCAGTCCTAGGAAGGACAAGAACTCTTCCGCATCCTGAGGAGGCTGGAGAGTTTCGATGAAGCTTATTCTATCCGCCATGAGGCTTTTTGTAGTGGGTGTGAGGAGTATGCCTAGGTAGGTGACAGAAGGGGTGCAAAGCTGAGCCTTGGCCGGGGTAACCCGATAACCTCGGTTGCCAAGAAAATTTAAAAGTGTAAACAGTATCCACAAGGGAGCTCTCCTAGGAGGGACTACATAGTAATAAGTCATCTACATATTGCAATAATGTGCTGTGGGTAAGGGGACAGAGGCTAACATCCTGTGCCAGTGCCTTTCCAAAAAAAATGGGGGCTATCTCAGAACCCTTGAGGCAAGACAGTCCAAGTCAGCTGGGAAGAAATATGAGTGTCTGGATCTTCCCATGTAAAGGCAAACAGAAAGTGACAGTTGGGATGTAGGAGAATGGTGAAGAAGGCATCCTTTAGGTCAAGGACAGTAAAATGGGGGGTATCAGGGGGAATGCGTGAGAGAAGTGTATATGGGTTAGGAACAACTGGAAAGGTGGGGACTACTGCCTCATTGATGAGGCTTAGATCCTGCATGAGGTGGTAGGCCCTGGAGCTTTTCCGTACAGGCAGGATAGGAGTATTGCCTGGTGAGTTGGCAGGGACTAGAATGTGCTGCTGGAGCAGGCACGTGATGATGGGTTTTAGTCCCTGTCAGTGCTCAAAGGAGATGGGGAACTGGGGTCTAGAGGAAAACTTGGAGGGGTCCTTCAGCTGGATGCAGACTGGAGTATGCTGCGGGGCAATGATTGGGGTGGAGGTGTCCCACACCTTAGGGTTAATGGGGACCAGAAACGGGAGTGGGGTGTCAGCCTGGTGGGGTTTATCAGGTGAGAGGAGGGGAAAGAGGAGTGCGAGGTGTGGGGAGGGGTTGGGCCAGAAGTGAACTGAGTCCCATAGCTTAGAGAGGAGGTCTCATCCTAACAAAAGGACTGGGCACGAAGGAATGATGAGAAATGAGTGTGAGAAAAGGGAGCCATCCAGGTGGCAAGACAGAGGAGGAGTTCTGGTGGTAGGTGGAGGGAGTGCCATCAATTCCCATGACTGTGACAGCGGAGGGATGGCTGGGGCCACTGAAGGAAGGCAAAACAGAATAAGTAGCCCCCGTGTCCATAAGGAAGGATATGGACTTATCCACTACCTGGAGCATAACCCTGGGCTCAGCGAGAGTAAGAGGGGTTCCCGAGTCTGGGCCTCTTCAATCTTCATCGGTGTTGAGGAGTTGGAAGACACCTCCAGCACCTGGAGGAGGGTCGTCATGTCGAGGCATAGGGACCATCCTCAGGTTGGGGCAGTCTGACTTCCAGTGGCCCATCTGCCGACAGCTCGGACAGGGGCAAGTTGGCTCCTTAGGGTTGGGGCACTGCTTGGCCCAGTGGCCTTCATTGCCACACTTGAAGCCGGCACCAGGTGGCGCTTGAGGAATACCTCCTCTCTGAGAGCTCCTGGAGCCGGCCAGTCTCAGGGCGGCTACCAAAACCTGGATTTGGAGTTGTACCTTCTGTTTTAGCCTGGCCTGTCGCTGGGCCTCAGCTGCTTCCTCCCTGGAGTTGTAGACCTTGAAGGCCAGTTTGACTAAATCCTGGATGGGAGTTTGAGGGCCATCCTCCATCTTTTTTAATTTTTTCTGGATATCCAGAGCCAATTGAGAAATAAAGTACATAGCCAAGACAGTTCCTCCTGCAGGGGAGGCAGGGTCAAGGCAGGTGTACTGAATGAGTGCCTCAGCCAGTCGGTTAAGAAAAACAGCCAGATTCTCATCTGAGTCTTGGACTACCTCCTTTAACCTATCCAAGGTTACTGACTTATTGGAGGCTGCCTACATGCCGGCAAGAAGGCACTGGACCATCATGTCTCAGCGGTGGTGGCCTGCCTGCCCCACCTGGTAGTCCCAGCCGGGCTCGGCCAAGGGCACCACCTCAGTGCTGACTGGCATGGTGGGGTCAGTTAAATGAACCTGGTCAGCATGCTGCCTGGCTGCTGCTAGGATGCACTCCCATTCCTCAGGGGACAGGGTTGAGGTCATAACGACATGGAGATCATGCCAGGTGAGGTCGTATGCGTGGCATAGGTATCTGAACTCTTTGATATACAAAGTGGGGTTGGCTGAGAAAGAGCCTGCATGCTCTTCAATCATAGACAGGTTTACCAGCGAAAATGACACATGGACCCGGACTATTCCTTAGGCGCCTGCCACTTCCCACAAGGGTCACAGGAGGTCGGTCCTGGACTGGGTATGGGCTGAGACAGGCGAGGAGGAGGAGGAGGTAGGAGAGACAGGGTCCATCAGGTTTGGTGGGGACACAGGAGGAGTGGAGGGAAGGGGTGGTGCCGACGAGGACAGAGACAACAACGGGTCAGGGTAAGGGGGAGATTGAGAGGGGGACCGAAGTGGGGGCAGGGAAGGAGTATCAAGGGGCTCAGAGAAAGAGGAGGAATCTTCCTTCTCCTTGCTTGAGGGAGTGGATTTCACGAGCAAGACCTGGGCCAATGAACATTGGGCACAGAGGTCTGGGTGGGAGTGCAAGTCCCAAAAGGCCTGAATGTAGGGTACCTCGAACCGTTTGCCTAGTCTCTTGCAGAAGTTGGTCAGGTCTGTGAGGTTGTTAAAGTCTAGAGTGCCCTCTGCAGGCCACTGAGACTAATTATCTAATTTATACTGTAGCCATGCCACTGTGCAGAAGAAAATAAGCCACTTTCGTTTTAGGTCTTGGCTGAGACCTACAGTCTGAAAATTAGCCAAGAGGCACCCCAAAGGGGATTTTCGGTCTGGTTTGGACTGGGCAACCCCCATGATCCTGATGTGGGCAGTCCGGAGGCAAGGGGAGCATCCTCCCACTGCCACATGGAGTGCGGGGTATGGCGGCTTCTGGGGAGTTTGGACGTCTCCTAGTCCCCGGTGCTAAGGTCACAAGTGACAGACGGGGGAAGCCCTGACGTGGCTGCGTTTTTGGGCAGGGACTCCTGGAGCCTACAGGACTGGGGAAAACTTACCCAGCAGTGATCAAATTGAGTCTTGGATTTGGTGAAAGGGCTCCTGGCTCGGAGAGGAGGTCCTGGCTCAGGGAGAGGAGAGCCTGCCTGAACCAGCAGGGGTCTGGGGAGGGGTCTCCTCCTGGGTTTTCGGCACCAATGTAATGTAATGGGGAGCTGAGCAAGAAGACATGAGGCAGATGAGAACTGAGGTAGCCTTTATTGGGCTCGCAGGTGAGGTTCACCGGTCCCCTAACAGGAGGGCCGAGGAAGTCGTGCTCAGGGCGGGTATCAGGGGCCTTTTATAGGGTGAGGTAGTCCGGGTTTGTAGGTTTTGGTTTTCCTGAGTTAGGTTTCGATTTCTGAGGAATGACGTGTCCAGGAGCTTGCGTAGAGTGGGGTTTTTTTGGCGGGTGTGGGCTTTTTTCACACACTGAGAGTCTTAGCAGGAAGTGAAGGGTGGGAAGTCCTAACAAAGGGCCTGCAGGAAGACCTAACAAAGGGCCTGCCATGCTGGGTGATACTGCCATGTTGGGTCTAGATTCCTGCCTAACACCTATCATTGTCCCTCCTGCTGTGCTCTCAGGTAACAGATGATTGGCTATTTCTTTACCTCCTGTTTTTGCCTAGTTAGCATTTTAGTGAGCTCTCCTTACTATCTGATTGGTTGCGTATGAACTAAGTTGCAAGCCCCCTGTTTAAAGGTGGAAGTGGTCACTTTCCCAACTAGGGTTAGGGATTCTTAGTCAGCCTAGAACATCCAGCTAGTTCTGTCTCTCACAACCAAGCCCCGCCGTTGACCTCTTGTCCCTTTGCACACTTGTACCCCACAGGTGGGACAGGACCTGTTCAACCATCAGTTCATCATGGGTGTTTTTGTCAACTGCTTGTTAATTGATTTAGGGATATTTGCCCCAAATCAGAGGTGAGGAAATGACTGTGGGTGAGGAGCCCCTGCCTGGCCAATCCCTTTTCCTTTTGAGCCCCAGCCTAAGTGGGGGTGGGTGGAATATCTTATATTGGGCAATTTGGGTGCTAGAAAGGCAGAGAATCTCTTGGGGGCGGTGCTGGCGCATTCTATTTCCTCTTGCGCTCAAAGCCCAATGAGGATTTGAGGACCAAAAAGAAACATCCCCTTAGAGGACATGTGTTTGGGAGAGTGGTGAGTGGAGGGCGGGGAACAGCAGGAAGTGGCCTGTTATGACTCAGCTTAGTTTTCCTTCCCAGTCAAGGCAAGACAGCCATGGAATCTTGCTGCAGGCCCTCCCCCTACTCTTTCTGGCCTCAAAATTGGTGCCATTTTCTGACACACCCCCAGAGAGTAGGGACCATCACTTGTGCTGGGGGGCCCAGGGCTGCTGGGCATCTGTTCTTACCAGAACTGTCCATCCCTAGAAGAGCACAGAGCCCTGAGTGCTGAGCTGAGGCCCTGGTCTTCTCTACAGTTCAGAGGTCTTTCAGCAAGTTTACTCCCAAGAAGGAAGATGTCAGAACTAGAATGCAAAAGTAATTTTTGTGCACCAACAATTAAATGCAAGAAGCTCGGGGGTGAGAAAAATGAACTATCCCAACACTGCTTCCTGTTTTCTCCCCTTCATGTCCCTCCAGGGAAAACTACTTTGTTGCTTAATTTCTGTCCTTTCCCCCTGACATATGCACTTTGGGGTCTTTACTTAACTGGAAAAAAACAAAATACCACCCCCACAAACCTGTATTTAAAAGGAAACAGGGCAGGGCATAGTGGCTCACACCTATAATCTCAGCACTTTGGGAGGCTGAGTTGGGCGGATAACCAGGTCAGGTGATCAAAACCTTCCTGGCCAAAACGATGAAAGCCCTTCTCTACTAAAAAATAACAAATAAATAAATTAATAAATAAATAAACAAACAAACAATTTAGTGGGTGTGGTGGCGTGCACCTGTAGTCAACTACTCCAGAGGCTGAGGCAGGATAATTGTTTGAACCCAGGAGGCAGAGGTTGCAGTGACTACGCTCCAGGCTGGGCGATAGAGTGAGACTCTTGTCTCAAAAAGAAAGAAAGAAAGAGAAAGAAAAAAAGAAAAAGAGAGAGAGAAAGAAAAAAAGAAGAAAGGAAGAAAGAAAGGAAGAAAGGAAGAAAGGAAGAAAGAAAGGAAAAGAAAGAAAGAAAGAAAGAAAGAAAGAAAGAAAGAAAGAAAGAAAGAAAGAAAGAAAGAAAGAAAGAAAGAAAGAAAGAAAGAGAAATGACCATGTGAAATTTGCCTCTGTCCAAATATTTCATCCTTGCACACATGCACGTGCCCCTGTGTGTGTGTGTGTGTGTGTGTGTGTGTGTATGTTTGTAGCCACCCATTCATTTTTTATATGGAGTATTGTCTTATTTCTGTCTGTTTTGGTCCCCACCTCATGAGCTTGTGCTCAGGATCAATCTTTTATGTCCTGTTATGATTCTGAACATTTGATTTGACCCACAAGGGAATCTTTCTCCTGGTAACTCAAATAAAATTGTAATTTAAAAATAATAATAATAAATAGGCCGGGTGTGGTGGCTCATGCCTGTAACCCCAGCCCTTTGGGAGGCTGAGGTGGGCAGATCACAAAGTCAAGAGATCAAGACCATCCTGACCAACATGGTGAAACCTAGTCTCTACTAAAAATACAAAAATTAACTGGGCGTGGTGGTGTGTGGCTGTAGTCCCAGGTACTCAGGAGGCTGAGACAGGAGAATGGCTTGAACCCGGGAGGTGGTGGTTGCAGTGAGCCAATATCTTACCACTGCACTCCAGCCTGGCAACAGAGCAGTACTCCATCTCAAAATAAATAAATAAAGTTTAATACAATAAGTATGTAGACAATAAAACAGAAATTGCTGATAACATTAATAAATAAATAATACAATGCATTATCTTGAGAAATGTAGTTTAATAATCTTTCAATATTAATAAAAGATGAGATTGTGAAGTACAGCATCTCTTTCACCGGTAATAAAAGAAAATCCAAACTTTCTGTGAAGAGTAGTAAACCTCAAATTCTTGGTGTGTTCCAGGAAGCTAGCCGTTCTTTAGAGTTGGAAGAATCCACCGTGAAAAAGCTGACTTTTGTTTCCAAAAATGTGACTCTTCACATGTTTGCAGCATGTGAAGGTGGAGGAAGGGGCTTCCAACTTGGTCCAGTGACGTTCAGAGAAAGTCCATGTGGGTGAACAGAGGCTGGCAGCTCAGAAGGCCTGAGTGGAGGGGAGGGAACAGCACTGCTTTAAGACCCAGGCCCATTCCTGGAGGAGGAGACAGTAGAGCTCAGCTCTTGGCCTCCAGGGCAGGTTTGGAACAGCTACTTGTGAGGGGGTGAATCTCATGGCCTATTCCAGGGACTCAGCACTTTTAGCATCTCTGCAAAATTCATCTCTTGTTCTTTGGAGACTTTAGGTCTCTTTTCTTTCAGTGCTTGAACCAGGGCAGTTAATTCTCCCATGAGCATCAAAATTGTCTCTCTTCACATTTACATAAGCATTTATAATTCTGGATGTAATCAATGACTCTCTCTAGCCTTGCATTCTCTAAAGATGACTCAATGTCTGCCTGCTCATTTTTGGGAGTACTAAGCTAGTCAGTGAGTGGGCATTCGTCTCCATTTGTGAATCCACTGTTTACACAGTTTGTTTTTTATGTCTTCCATGAAGTCAACTCTTAACAAGTCTTTGCATTGTGGATGCCCTTCTTGGAATCCTGGCCCTAAACCCCAGATGGTGTTCTCCCTCCGCCCTTCAGGTTTCTGCTTCAATGTTGCCTTGCCAAAGTCTTCCCATATTTCTTGTAGCAATTACCCAGTAGGAAAAGGGGTACCCTCTCCACCCATCACCACCCAACCACCTTCCTGCCTCATTTCTCTTCCCAGCCTCCTCACTCTCCATGCAAAGTACCACTGTTTGTGTATTGTCTCTTTTTTTCTCATTGGATTTAAACTTCATTAAGGCAGAAATTTGTTCCAATTTTGTTCTTGCTGTATGTTTAATACCCATTATTGCCAGGTGCAGTGGCTCAGGCCTGTAATCCCAGCATTTTGGGAGGCCAAGGTGGGAGGACCACTTGAGTCTGGGAGTTTGACACCAGCCTGGGCAACATAGCAAAACTTCATCTCTACAAAAATACAAAAAACTAGCTGAGAGTGGTGATACATGCCTGTTGTACCAGCTACTCGGGAGGCTGAGGTGGAAGGATCACTTGAACCCAGGAGGCAGAGGCTGCAGTGACAGAGAGAGGCCCTGTCTCAAAACAAACAAAAAAGTACCTCATAATCACACACACACACAAAAATCTGTTGAAAGAATTACTGTTCCAAGGCTCCAAGGGGCTGCAGCAGGGAGCCAGGGCAGGGATGCCCAAGGGAGCACTGCGGCTCCAGAAAGTCAAGGGACTGAGGCAGCCTGGGCGCCCCTGGAGGCTGCATCGCCCACCCCCCGCGTCCTCTTGGTTGCCATGCTCTGGGGGTCCCAGACCCCAGCAAGGCGAGTCAATCCTCCACTGCCACCGCCCAGTTCGGCCGTGCCACCCGGCTGCCATCGCCAGCACCCTGTCCGTGGCTGTCTGTGGGACTTAGTGGCTGCCCAGGTTCTGGTTTCCATTTGGAGCTGCGCTGTGAGTCAGAACACCTGGGCGCCGAGAGTCGGCAACTGCCTGAGGTGACCGACCAAGGAGGAGGGTGGCCGGGGACACCTGGAAGGGCCACAGCATGTCGGTCACCCTCGCCAGGAGCTCGTTTGACCTGAACAAGCACCGACCCATCCAGACCTCCTCAGTGCACAGCGACAGCCCGAAGGGTCCTGATGAGGCCATAGGACCAGCAGTCACTTACGTGGCTGCCCAACCTGGGTCGAGCCCTTCCCGCAGCCCCAAGCGAGGCAGGGTCTTCGCAGCACCCAGTCTGCTCTATCTCCTTCACCCAGGGGTGGCTGCAATGGGAAATGCCTCGGAAAAGAGGTCCAAGTACCCCTAGGAGTCTGGGGGACGTCCATGGAGAGTCCTCCCATCTCAGAACCCATTATGGAGGCACGCCAGTGAGCCTTTCCCTGCGTGCTGTCAGGCTGCCCTGGAAAGCTCCCCATGCGACCAGCTGACCCGTGGCTCCCAGACCCGTGCTGGGAAGCAGCAGCCCCTCTGTCTGCTGAGTGAGAACCTTTGGGAGGGACCCCCTCAGGCAGCTCCATGGCAGGGAGTTCTACCCCAGCACCCTTGCCATGGAAAGGGTGCTGGCCAAGGCTCTGTGAGGCACTGCCCTCGGGGGCAACGGGGGGATGGACCCTGAACGGACACTACTGTGTCTGGAATTGGTGGGTTCTTGGTCTCACTGACTTCAAGAATGAAGCCACTGACCCTCACGGTCAGTGTTACAGTTCTTAAAGATGGTGTGTCAGGAGTTTGCTCCTTCAGACATTCAGATATGTCTGGAGCTTCTTCTAGTGGGCTAGTGATCTCACTGTCAGGGCTGAAGCTGCAGACCTTTGTGGTGAGCGTTACAGCTCTTAAAGGCAGCCTGGACCCAAAGAGTGAGCAACAGCAAGAATTATTGCAAAGAGCCAAAGAACAAAGCTTCCACCAGTGTGGAAGGGGACCCTATTGGGTTACGGCTGGCTGGGGCAGCCTACTTTTATTCCCTTATCTGGCCCCACCCACATCCTGCTGATTGGTCCATTTTACAGAGAGCTGATTGGTCCATTTTGACAGAGTGCTGATTGGTGTGTTTAAAATCCTTGAGCTAGACACAGAGTTGCAGAGTGTTAGTTAGGTAGATACAGAGTTAGCTAGATACAGAGTACCAATTGGTGTATTTAGAAACCTTGAGCTAGACACAGAGTGCTGATTGGTGTATTTACAAACCCTGAGCTACACAGAGTGCTGATTGGTGCACATACAATCCTCTGGCTAGATATAAAAGTTATCCAAGTCCCCATCCAGTTCAGGAGCCCAGCTGACTTCACCCAGTGGATCCTGCACCAGGGCTGCAGGCGGAGCTGCCCACCAGTCCCCAGCTGCACCTGCACTCCTCAGCCCTTGGGCTGTTGATGGGACCAGGCGCCATGGAGCAGGGGGCAGCGCCTGTCAGGGGAGACTCAGGCTGAACAGAAGCCCACCGCAGGGGGAGGAGCTCAGACATGGCGGGCTGCAGGTCCCAAGCCCTGCCCCGCTGGGAGACAGCTAAACCTGGTGAGAATTTGAGGGCAGTGCCAGCGGGCTGGCACTGCTGGGGGACCCGGTGCAACCTCCACAGCTGCTGGCCAGGGTGCTAAGCTCCTCACTGCCCTGGGCTTGTGGTGCCAGCCGGCCGCTCCATGTGCGGGGCTCACTGAACCCGTGCCCACACCCGTGCCCTCCGGGACTCGCACTGGCCCGTGAGCACCATGTACAGCCCTGCTTCCTGCCTGGGCCTCTCCCTCCACACCTCCCCACAAGCAGAAGGAGGCAGCTTCGGCCTCAGCCAGCCCAGAGAGTGGCTCCCACAGTGCCGTGGCAGGCTGAAGGGCTCCTCAAGCACTGCCAGAGTGGACACTGAGGCCAAGGAGGTGCCGAGAGTGAGGGCTGCTAGCATATTGTCACCTCTCAATCCCCCCCTCTAAACGGGACACTCCAACTGCTGTTGGGAATATGGCCAATGACCGCTCTAGCTACTTCCTGCTGGATAGGGGTGATGAAGGGGCCCTGCAGTTGTAGTGTCCTCCAGAGGGGAGCTCTCTAGGCCAGTGAAAGTGCCAGCGGGTGGTCCAGGGGTCCTCGGTAGAAGTTAATTGAGTTCATTTGGGGTTCCATTTGTAAGACCATCTGTAGCTTGATGGCCTCGATTCTAGAGGAAGCAAATTTGATGAGAAGGTTAAAGATACAGGGCCCAAAGGCAAGTAACAGCAAGATGGCTGCACCAAGACCTAGAAAGGGGAGAAGCCATGTTGCCCAACTCCAGAGGTTGGTATAAGAATTTGAAAGGCATTGTCTGATTTCAGAAGCCTTTTCCTGTGAATGCCAGGTGGCATCTCCTACTATCCCTGACAGGTTAGTGTAAAAAACAACACTCTTCCCCTAAGAAAGTGCAGAGTCCTCCTTTCTCAGCAGTGAGGAGGTCTAGGCCTCAGCAGTTTTGGAGAGTCACTGCTGCTAAAGAGTCTGTTTGGGATGTGAAATAAGGATAGATTTTGTTATTTCTTGCAAACTCTCTGAGAAATCCTTTGAGAGTGTGTGGTAGTAGGATAATGAAGTAGATAAACCAGCTATTCCGGTTCCCGTAGCAGTAGCCATTCCTAACCCGATAAGTAGGCGTATTAGTTGTATGGCTCTGCACTGACAGACTTGAGCTTTAAGGGGTACTGATAAGGTCTGATTTCCTGGGGTAATATTAATGTTGGGACTTAGAAAGACTAAGGTGCAGGTGCCTGTCCAGTTAGTGGGGAGGCAGATATAGGTTAATGTTCCACATAAGAAGAATATACATTGACTGGGTGTACAGAACTTTACCCTGGCTTTTAAAGGAATAGGGTATGCTGCTTTTTCTTTACTACTTACATCTCTCTTTCTTTCTCTTCAACTTCTCTTTTGTCTCTCTTTCTCTTTGACTCCCTGTTTGTCTCTTTATCTCTTTCCTTCTTTGACTTTCTGTCTGTCTCTTCCTCTGTCTCCTTCTCTTTGTCTCTCCTGTTTCTTCTTCTCTCTTTCTCTGACTTCCTCTTTCTCTCTTTTCATCTTGCTGGTCTTTCCCAGCCTCTGCCAGCTGCTTATGCTGCTGTTCTCCCCTCTCCTTCCCATTTTGATGGCTTTGGCAGTGTAAGACTGACACCTTCTTGGGTATTTGCACTGCATGCAACAACTCCATAATTTCCTTGCAGCATTTAATAGGGGTTCCCCCAAAGCTTAGGAACTCCTTTTCTTTCTACATTGCAGCATGGACATGTAGGATTAGATAAGCATACTTTCTATCTATATACACATTTATTCTTTTTCCCTTTCCTGGCTCTAAGTCTCAGGTAAGTGCCACTAGTTCTGCTAACTGGGCACTGGTCCCTGGGGGAAGAGACTTACTTTCAAGTACAGTTACATCACTAACTATGGCATAACCTGCCCTTGGTATCCCATTCTCCACAAATGAGCTTCCATTGGTATATAGGTTAAGGTCAGTATTAGATAAGGGACGTCTAAGAGATCATGTTGGGCAGCATAAGTCTGGACTATAATTTGTTGGCAGTCATGATTGATTGGTTCTCCATCCTCTGGGAGAAAAGTGGGAGGGTTGAGGGCCACACACATATATATTTGAAGCTCCGGTCCCTCAAGGATTAGTGCCTGGTATCTAAGTAGGCGGTTGTCTGATAGCCATAAACTTCCTTTGGCACCTAGTATACCATTTACATCACGAGTAGTCCAGACAGTGAGATCCTTTCCTTGTATTATCTTGATAGCCTCTGACACTAAAACAGCCACTGCCACAACTACCCATAAACAGTGAAGCCAGCCCTTTGCTACTACATCAATTTCCTTGCTTAGATATGCCACTGGTTGTAGGAGTGTCCCACAAGTCTGAGTAAGGACTCCAATAGCTATACCTGCTCTCTCTGTGACATATAGAGAGAAGTTTTGTCCTGTGGGAAGGCTTAAAGCTGGAGCTTGTACTAGGACCTGAAGGCTGTTCCTGCCTCTGGTTCCCATCCTACTAGATGAGTATTTGCCCTTTGGGTTTCCTTGATTAGAGTATAGAGGGGTCTGGCTATCTTGCTGTATCAAGGGATCCATAATAGGCAAAAGCCAGTAATTCCAAGGAATCCCCGCAACTGTTTTAATGTCTTAGGGTGAGGATAAGCCAGTATAGGCTGTATTCATTCCTTGCTAAGGGCCCTGGTGCCCCTGGCTAAGATTAGGCCTAGATATTTGACCTGCTGTAGGCAAAGCTGGGCCTTCGACCTAGACACCTTGTACCCTTGATTAGCTAGAAAGTTCAGGAGATCTAGAGTAGCCTGCTGGCATGAGGCTTCTGAACTGGTAGCCAAAAATAAATCAACCACATACTGAAGGACCAGAGTTCCTGGACTTGAGAAGTGGCCTAGATCTTGGGCCAGTGCCTGACCAAACAACTGAGGGCTATCCCTAAACCCTTGGGGCAAGATGGTCCATGTAAGTTGGGACGTGTGGTCCGTGGGATCCTCAAAGGCAAGAGAAACTGGGAGTCAGAGTACAGGGGAATACAGAAGAAGGCATCCTTGAGGTCCAGAACAGTGAACCATTCTGCTTCCTCTGGTGTTTGAGAGAGCAAGGTATAGGGGTTGGGTACAACTGGATATAGAGGAACTGCTGCCTCATTGATGGGCCTAAGATCTTACACTAGTCTCCACTGACCATTTGGTTTTTGTACTCTTAGAATTGCGGTGTTGCAAGGACTGCTGCATTTCCTTACTAAGCCTTGAGCTTTTAAATGTTTAATAATATCCTGTAATCCTTTATGAGTTTCAGGTCTTAAGGGATATTGCCTTTGATAAGGAAGAGTGGTGGAAATTTTTAACCTGATTTGGACTGGCTGGGCATTTTTTGCCCTTCCAAATTGTCCTTCTAATGTCCAGACTTCAGGGTTGATTTCCTCCTCAAGTAGGGGACAATAAATTGGTAACTTGTTCCCCATATTCATGTAGATAATAGCTCCAGCCTTGGCTAATATGTCCCTCCCTAATAAGGCTGTGGGACTTTCAAGCATAACAAGAAAGGCATGTGAAAAGAGCAAAGTCTCCGAATTACAACTGAGGAGGTGGGAGAAATACCTGGTTACAGGTTGTCCCAGGATCCCTTGAATGGTAACGGACCTTGAGGACAGTCATCCAGTACAGGAGATTAACACTGAGAAGGCCGCGCCAGTGTCCAGGAGGAAGTCAATTTCCTGGCCCTCAATGGTTAAGCATACCTGGGGCTCAGTGAGGGTGATGACGAGTTGGCACTTGCCCTAGGCACCCTCAGTACTGTTGTTGGATCATCTGGTTGGGGGCTTCTGACCCAGAGAACCTTCACCCTCTGGGGCAGTGCACCTTCCAGTGATTGCCTCGGCATAGTGGACATGGACAAGGGGACAGCTTGTTTCTCATTGTACAATCTTTTTTAAAGTGTCCTAGTAAACCACACTGATAACAAAGCCTACTGGGTGATTGGCCTGCTCCATTTTCTGTCCTCTCTGAACCACCAAGGTTTGTTTGTCTGAAGGCCATGACTAAGTCTGTAGCCTTTCTCTGATCTCGCTTTTCCTTTTGGACCTGTTCCTCTTGGTCCCTATTATAGAACACTGAGGTTGCCAGGTTTAATAATGCCTCCAAATTTTGTTCAGGGCCCAGGGCTTGCTTTTGAAGCTTTCTCCTGATATCTGAGGCTGACTGGGTAATAAACTTATCTTTTAGAATCAATTGACCCTCAAGTGATTCAGGTGACAGGGGAGTATATTTTCTTAAGGCCTCCCGTAGCCACTCGAGGAAAGCAGAAGGATTTTCTTCCTTTCCCTGAGTTATGGTGGACATCATTGCATAATTCATGGGCTTTTTCCTAATTCTCCTTAGTCCTTCTAGAACACAGGTCAACAGATGTTTATGACTCTAGTCCCCATGATCTGAGTCAAGGTCCCAGTGGGGATCCATACTGGGGATGGCTTGCTGACAAGTAAGGAATTTATCCCTTTCTTCAGCTGTCATTCTATCATTTACTTGACTAAGATACCAGGTATCTCCAAACTCTCAGGCTGTAGCCAAAGCCACATTCTTTTCATTAAAGGCCATGGTTTGGTCTAACAATAGTATGACATCTCTCCAAGCGAGGTCAAAGGTTTGCCCTAGACCCTGTAGGACATCTGTGTACCTCTCAGGATCATCTGAAAACTTCCCCAGGTCTGCCTTGATCTGCTTTAAATCAGAGAGGGAGAAGGGGACATGTACCCGGTTTGGGCCGAATTCCCCCCCCACCACCACCACCACAGTTTGAAGGGGACATAACCAATAGCTTGAGGGGTTTTGTGGTCCTTTGGAGATTTCTTTGCTTATTTCCTTCTGGGCAGAAGAGATTAGAGAAGGATTATCATTAATAGGAAGGGGAGCTTTAGGGAGACTAGGATATGGGGGTAAGCTAAGAGATCCTCCTGTGGGATGTAAATTGCAAGTTTTGCATAGTTGTGTATTCTCCCTTAATGAAAGAAAGCTTGGACATAAGGTATTTTACTCCATTTGCCTTCCCTGTTACAAAAAAGGTCAAGCTGCAGGATAGTATTGTAATTTGTACTTCCCTCAGGTGGCCATTTTTCCCCATCAGAGAGAATATTGGGGCCAAGTGGTAGTGCAGAAAAAAATGAGCTGCTTCTTTTTCAGGGTTTGTGGGTCAAATTGGTCCCAAGGGCTTAGGATGCATTTCAAGGGTGAGCCTGTTGATGCCTGAGTGTTTCCCATCTGAAAGACAAAACCGCCTGTGTTTTCAGTTTCTTTTGTTTCTCCCCCTGCCCAAGAACCTGCAAAGGTCCCTGGACCCTGCTGATCAGAACAGTTGCGCTCACCAACACACCAGCAGAAACACTAGCTTTTCCCCTAGACCACATGGAGGACCGAGGAAGGTCGGATTTAGTAGCCCTTACCAACACATTCTCGAAAACCTGCACCCTTGCCTGTCCACCCAGACCACATGGAGGGCTGGACCGAGAAAAATCAGATTTAGTGGCCTTTACTGATGCATTCTCAAAAACCTGTACCTGTTAGTGTTCTAAGTATTCTCCTGTTAGTATTGGGACTTTACCCCTGTCCTATAAAGTTGTTATGACCCAAAAATGAAGTGGAGGGCCATACCCTGAGGGAGAGAAGGGATCTCCAGGCTTGGAAGAGTGACACCTTTTGTCCTCACTTACATGAATAGGAAGGATAAAATTGCTGATGCTCCCCATATCCTAGCTTTAGGAATAGCTTTTGTTAGGCCTGTTAGTCTGAGGAGGGACCCTAAAATTCCAGATAGTCCCCCCTACAACAGGGATTTAGGCAAAAATTGGTGAGCCTGGGTGCCTAAAGAAGGAAACAGAGCCCTGGAGTTCATACTAGAAGTCATTCTTATAGGAGAAACTAGAAAAGCACCAGAGATAGGGAGCAATTTTTCGAAGCAGGACAAACCTCACAGAAGAGAGGCGAGAAAAAGTTTGTCTGGCAGGCATTGGAACCCCGGGGGCGAGGGTCAGGGTAGATAGAGTAGATGGGTGAGTCTTGCTTGGGTGACATGCCTTTGAGAGTTCTGCTCATGGCCACAGGGTCCACCAATCTGTTGTCAGGACCCCGGAGCTGCATGGCTTTCCTTTCAGTCGACCCTCGGCTCAGCCCAGAAGTACAGGAAAAGCGGAAGCTGGTTCTAGGCAAACCAATGCTCCCAACTCTGAAGAGTCGGGGGTTGTTAGAGAGCCCTTTTCCAGAAAGCCTGACACCCATGTCTTAAGCTTTTAACTGGCCAACAGGTGCCTGGTATTTAACCTCCAAATTCTAAGGAAAAATAGGACAGAATAGCAGGTGAAAGGAGTCTGTTGGTGCTTACCACTTGGTGATAGTTGATGTCCCACTGTCTGGCGATAGGTGGAAGTCTCACTGCATGATGATAGGAGAAAGTCTCAGTGCTTGGCGATAGCCTATAGTCCCTTCGTGGTCACCAAAATGTGTCCAGAATTGGTGGGTTATTGGTCTTACTGACTTCCAGAATGAAGCTGCAGACACTCGTGGTGAGTGTTACAGTTCTTAAAGATGGTGTGTCTAGAGTTTGTTCCTTCAGACATTCAGATGTGTCTGGAGCTTATTCCTTCTGGTGAGTTCATGGTCTCACTGTCAGGAGTGAAGCTGCAGACCTTTGTGGTGAGTGTTACAGCTCTTAAAGGCAAAATGGACCCAAACAGTGAGCAGCAGCAAGATTTGTTGCAAAGAGTGAAAGAATAAAGCTTCCAGGGTGTAGAAGGGGACCCCAGCGGGTTGCCACTGGCTGGCTCAGGTAGCCTGCTTTTATTCCTTCATCTGGCACCACCCACATCCTGTTGATTGGTCCATTTTACAGAGAGCTGATTGGTCTATTTTACAGAGAGCTGATTGGTCTGTTTTGACAGAGTGCTGATTGGTGCCTTTACAATCCTTGAGCTAGACACAGAGTGCTAGTTAGCTAGATACAGAGTTAGCTAGATACAGAGTACCAATTGGTGTATTCACAAACCCTGAGCTAGACACAGAGTGCTGATTGGTGCACATACAATCCTCTGGTTAGATATAAAAGTTCTCCAAGTCCCCATTCCTTCAGGAGCCCAGCTGGCTTCACCCAGTGGATCCTGCCCTGGGACTGAAGGTGGGGCTGCCTGCCAGTCCCCAACTGCACCTGCACTCCTCAGCCCTTGGGCTGTCAATGGGACTGGGCGCCATGGGCGCCCTGTAGGGGAGGTTCAGGCCACGGGGAGCCCACCACAGGGGGAGGAGCTCAGACTGGGGGGCTGCAGATCCCGAGCCCTGCCCCACCGGGAGGCAGCTAAACCTGGTCAGAATTTGAGTGCAGCGCCCCCAGTGGGCACTGCTGGGGGACCCGGCGCAACCTCGGCAGCTGCTGGCCGGGGTGTTCAGCCCCTCACTGCCCTGGGCCGGTGGCTCAGTGTGCAGGCCGCCTAGCCCCTGCCCGCGCCCACGCTTGTGGAAACTCACTCTGGCCCTTGAGCTCCGTGTGCAGCCCTGGTTCCTGCCCCGGCCTCTCCCTCCACACCTCCCCACAAGCAGAGGGAGGCAGCTTCGGCCTCAGCCAGCCCAGAGAGTGGCTCCCATGGTGCCGTGGTGGGCTGAAGGGCTCCTCAAGCACCGTCAGAGTGGATGCCGAGGCTGAGGAGATGCTGAGAGCGAGGGCTGTTAGCACATTGTCACCTCTCACTACTACTCCCAGGAGACACAGACAAGTGAAATAAGTCCCAGAAGAGGCACACTGGCAGCACAGGAAGTCACTGCTCCTTTGTCGCTATTCTGATTTTCCTCTCCTTGCATTGTTTTTAAAAAGCACATTGCAGCCTAAGATCAATGTCAACACTGGGTCCCCTTGAAGAGGCAACTCTTTGAACCCCTCTCTGGCTGTTGGATGGAAGGCAAATGCTTTTGGGTTTTCTTCCTCCTTTACTTTTTTGGGGGAGGGTAGCTGGGAGTAGGGAGTGGGGTAAAGCCCACTACTGGGGTAGCATTTTGAAGATTCAACGCTGGTATACACATGTCTTTCTGGGTGAGTTGACCTGTGGCGTCGCACAGTGATCCTGGGCCCTTTATGCCTGCTGTAGATCAGAACTGTTTTCTTACCTTTAAACGTAATGACGAGTATGCTTCAGTATGTTTAGCAAAACCACTCTCTTGAATCAGTTAACTTTTGAGATTAAAAAAAAAAAAGCCATACCACAGCTGTCTTTATGTAAGCAAGAGTACGACTACTCCAGCGTGATCTGTCATCTATAGACTTGAAAACAAAAATAAAGTTACTTATAGTCACTGCATAAGGAGAGATAGAATGTATTCTAATTAACACAGACCTTTGAAAGGCTACACTAAGTATAGAACTTTTAAACTTTGCTTTGCATGAATTGTACCTTTTGAGCATAAGCTGCACTTTTATTTTCTAATGCAGAGGATGAACAAGTTAAATACATTCTTTGAGGATAGCGGCAGACATTCTGTTTGGCACTACATTACAATCTGCTTATTTATACGATATACACATTTCCCTAAGAAATCATGGCCAAGATGTGAGGGTGGAATGCACAAAACAGAAGCTGAGGAGGAGGGCAGTGTTTCACAAAATAAAAAGAAAAGGACCAAAAGAATTCTAACTCTATTAACTTTTCCAAATATTCCTATCCTTTTAGTTAACATCATCTTATTGTATCATTATGCCACTAAGGGAGAGGGGTTTTGACTCTGTTGGGATTTATTTGAATGAGTGCATAACAGCCTATTTTTGAAGGAAAATGTCTCCTTCCCATCTCCTACAAAACTCCAAATATCAGGTGCGAGAGTTATGTAGAAGGAAAAGAGGCTGAAATAGAAAAAAAAAAAAAAGACCCTTATAAGTAGTGAATGCCAAGGGAAAATACCATGATGACTTATTTCAGAGGAGACTCTGCAAATTAGTCTTTCTTGGAGAACATAGGCAAACAACTATGTATTATTGAAATTTCATCACTGTATCTTTTATATCAATACCCTCACCACTATATCTCTTGTATCTCCACAGTATACCATTTACCTGAAAACATAATTGTGGGTTTTATGAGGCCAGAAAAATGAACTGAGTTTTTGTCGTTAACCAAAGACCTCAAATGAGGGGAGTCAACAGTGATCACAGGGTAATGTACTTTTTTTTTCAGATGATTTTATTTGATATTTAAAACAGGGAGCTATAGTGCACTCTAGTTTACACTTATGCTCTAACATGTGTTGTGTAAACATAGAGTACCTACCTATTTCATCTGACACATGCTCGTTTCTGATTCAGAATCAGCAGGTCATGGCTGACTCTGAATTCCAATACAGAAGCCATTGCTAGCATTCTATAAAGAGAACTGCTCTTAACATTAGGGACTGAGAGAAGTCCATGGGATAAAAAGGAAAGGGTTTTCTCATGAGAAAACATGTCAGGAAAATAAAGAACATCTTCTACCTCTGTTTCAGATTTTCAAAATGCTTATTTTAAACCAAGTATTATTTCTGTGTCCAAAATAAGTTTTAAGGATATCTGTTCTTCCATACAAAATAGGTTAGGCTGCCTGCTTCTTACAGAGCTCATGGAATGGTTCTGCTTATGATACTCTGCATGCTACTCTTTAGTGGGTGAGGAGTTTCAGGTTGCCTAGCAACTTGCTGACTTGTAAAAACTCATCTTTCTCTCACTGAAAGAAATGAAGGAAAACAAAGCAAAGTCAAAAGTGAAAGACAATCTTTAGAGTTTCAGGAGTAAATCTATATGTGGCTTTTGTCAAGCACTTAGATGGATATCAATGCAGCAACTTGTTTTAAAAAATGAACAATTTGGCCAGGCATGGTGGCTCCCACCTGTAATCCCAGCACTTTGGGAGGCTGAGGCAGGCAGATGACCAGAGGTCAGGAGTTTGAGACCAGCCGGACCAACATGGAGAAACTGCATCTCCACTAAAAATGCAAAAATTAGCCAGGCGTAGTGGTGCATGTTTGTAATCCCAGCTACTCAGGAGGCTGAGGCAGGAGAATCACTTGAACCCCAGAGGCAGAGGTTGCAGTGAGCTGAGATAGTGCCATTGCACTGGAGCCTGGGCAACAAGACCGAAACTCCACCTCAAAAAAAAAAAAAAGCACAATTTAACTTCCCAAAAAACTTGTTACTTGCCTTCTCCAGTTGTTGACAAACACATTAGGGTGTGATATTCTATTTTATGTTATGGTAACATGATGTATAAACTCAAGGCTTTTTATTCTTGGTGATAAATCCTGTTTTAAGATGTCACAAAAGAGGAACCACCATTCTAATTAGATTTACTATATCAAGATGTGGTTCAAATAAGACTACTGGAGTTCAGTGAATGCTAAAACTATGAAACAATTACTTTTTCTATTAAAAAGCACCATGGATTTAACTTATGAAAATCCAAATATAAGATAGTAATTTTTGTTTACTTTTTAAGCAAACTGAATTTTTGTAAGACTATTGCAGGTGTTTAAAAAGAAAGACAAATTGTTTAATATTGTAAGTAGTTGTCATATTCTGGAAAATTTAATAGTTTTAGAGTTAAGATATCTCCTCTCCTGGGTTAGGGAAGAAGAAAGCTCCTCAGCACTGTGGAACGATGCCCTGGCTTTAAGGTTTAGCTGTACCTCATGCTTCTTCTGAAAATCCTATTTGTTGGTTATAATCACAGAAACTGATTAGTTGGTCAGTTTGCAGATAGATTTAGCAAAGTGCTCATCACTCTGGATAGACTGAGATGTTCCCTCACAACAGATGATCTGCAGCACTGTAAGATACTGACCTTTACAGCTGTTTAATCATTTTATTTTTGTACAGTATTAGTGACTATGTTATTTTGTTTCCTTTTTTTTTTTTTTTTTTTTTTTTTTTTTTTTTTTTTTTTTTTTTGTATTTTTGGTGGATACAGGGTTTCACTGTGTTAGTCAGGATGGTCTCACTCTCCTGACCTCGTGACCTGCCCATCTTGGCCTCCCAAAGTGCTGGGATTAGAGGCATGAATCATTGTGCCCGTCCTTGTCCCATTTTTGTAAATCAAATGACATTTTAAAAGAGGATTCTGACAGTAGATATTTTGTATGTATGTATTTACGTTGTACAAATAAAAATAATAAATGACAAAAAAATGACTAAATTACATGAGGGCAAATAAACTAATTTATTTTATTGTGATACCTCCTTGATTTGCTCCAAATCTGTGTGTGGACCTACAGGTCAGCTTTTTTCAGCCACTCCTTCGTCTTCTGATATAAAATTAATTTTCTTCATTAACCCTCTGGGAAAAATCTGTAGGCTTAGGACGTTATAATGATAAATGGTAGATGAAAAGCTTTAAAAATTCATGTTTATATAATTACTCCTCAGGCCATGGTTCTCTCAACTCAGGGACTCTCCACCTCCCAAATACTAGCCCCCACCTCTCCTCAGAGTCACAGATGTATCACCCTCACACACAGCAGGAACAAAATTACCACATTTCTCCAACCTTTTACCACATCCAGTGATCAAAATCCCATGCCCAGAAGACCAAATATCACCCTTCCTGTGACCTCATCGGCAGATGCCCTGCACATCTTTGGGGCATGAACCAGGTCTGATGACAATGACACACATCTCTCAATGGCTTTCCAAATTACTTGATATCCTACTACACCTTGATAATTCATTTATTCATTTTTTTTTTTTTTTTAAGATGGAATCTCGCTTTGTCACCCAGGCTGGAGTGCAGTGGCACGATCTCGGCTCACAGCAACCTCCACCTCCTACAATTCTCCTGCTTCAGCCTCCCAAGTAGTTGGGACTACAGGTGCATGCTCCCACACCTGGCTAATTTTTGTGTGTGTGTGTTTTTAGTAGAGATGGGGTTTCACCATGTTGGCCAGGATGATCTCAATCACCTGACCTCGTGATAGGCCCGCCTTGGCCTCCCAAAGTGCTGGGATTACAGGCTTGAGCCACTGTGGCCAATCTGAAAATTCATTTATTCTTTCATGCTTTATATTTCAAACTTTTCCAGGCCTTTTATTTGTCACAAATACTCACATTTCTTCTCACTTGCTGTGAATTTGTGCACTTCCTCCTGCACTGATGTATCAGGTAATTTGAAAAAGTATTTGGGTCACTGCCATGTGAAGTCTGCAAATATCCCCACATTCTTATTCTCATGTTTTTAAATTGAAAACTCGTGTTGTGCCCCTGGTTCAGCCTAATTATATCACTTCTTTTCTGCCCTCTAGAGACTACTTTGTTAATCGTAAAATCGTTTAATAGCAACCACCTTATAATTCCCCACCAAACCACTTTAATTGATTAAATCTCTTTATCATTGAAACAACCCCCTAATTCAAATCAGTTTATGAGTAGTTCCTACCCCATATCATTTTTCCCTTAAAAAGAGCCTGAAAAGATCAGCATTCACTTAGTTACAATCTCCTCACATCCCCCATACATTAGACTTACTAATATCACCAATAATGTCCATAATGATGTCCATGTTAATAAATCTTTATTAGTGCACAGTTATCTCCCCACAGTTAAATCCAATGAGTTCCTCTGTGATTTGATAAAGCATAATTGGACCCTGACCTTATTTGGGGATGATTACATTTCTCAGGCTTCTTTGACACCTTGGGCTCCTGACTGCCTTTAAACTACCTGCTTTCCCCTTCCCAGTGTCTTTCCAGGGTCCTCTCTCCCCTTCCCAGTGTTACCCCAGGGTCCTCTCCCCCCTTCCCAGTGTCTTTCACAAGGTCGTCTCTTCTCCTCAACGTTTGGAATAAAACCCTAGTTTATTTTTGCGTGTGTTTGTTTTTGTTTTTGCTTTTTGGGACAGAGTTTCACTCTTGTCACCCAGGCTGGAGTGCAATGGTGCAATCTCGGCTCACTGAAACCTCTGCCTCCCAGGTTCAAGTTCTTCTCCTGCCTCAACCTCCCGAGTAGCTGGGATTATAGCCACCCACCACCATGCCCAGCTAATTTTTTTCTATTTTTGGTAGAGACTGGGTGTCACCATGTTGGCCAGGCTGGTCTTGAACTCCTGACCTCAGGTGATCCAACCGCCTCAGCCTCCCAAAGTGCTGGGATTACAGACGTGAGCCACCGTGCCTGGCCACGTTTTTTTAATCACATGTTTTCCCCACTAGACTAATTGCAGAAAAGCCAGCTTGAGAAACCTAAGTATCCCATTGACTGTTACCCTTCTCATGCAATACTATGGGGACCTCTCAAGACTCTATTCTAGACCCTGTTTTCTCTTTTACACTTTCTTAAAAATCTCATGCATCTCTTCAATTGATTTAATTTCTTCTATAGTTTTCTGTCTGATAACAATGTCTAAAAAATTTGTTTAAATTTCAGTACAGAGGTAGCCTTCCAACTTGCAAGCAGGCACTTAAAATAAAACATATCTCATAGTGAAGCCATTAACTCTCACCTCCCTGACATTTACTATCCTTTAGCCTCCAGTCTAATGTGATGGCTGCACTGGAGACCCAGAGATTCAGCAGCAGCACGAAGTCTTAAAGCCATGTAACTAAATCAAGTGCCACTGTTATCTGCACCCTGAGCATTATTATCATGCTCCACTTTCATCCCAGATTCAAACATAGGTTTCCACCCTATACTCACTATGCTTCTGTTTCATTTTAAATTGTCGGTTCATCAGAGGTTATGGTTTTGGTTCTCTGTTATTTTGTTTGTTGGGTTTTGTTTTTTGTTTTTGAAAAGGACCTCGCTCTGTCATTCAGGCTGAAGTGCAGCGACAGGACACACATTACTTTTTTAAACTGCCACCTAAGTAAGCATTCTCTCTTCTCCTCATTGTTTTGAATAAAACTCTACTTTTCCTTACACTGATTTAATTTCTCATTATACATTTATTTATCTTTGTGAGTTTTTAAGGACCTGTTTTCCCCACTAGACTAGTTGCAGAAAAGCTAACTGCAAAAACATGTCATTTCCCATTGACTATTACCCATGAACTATAATTCCACAGAAATTCCATATGCACAGTCATCTAATCTGACCTTATTTGGCCTTTACAAACTGCCTGTGTTGGATTAAAAATCATCTACAGATAAAAATGTGTTGATAAAATAATGAAAGTTGAAGCTGGCTGGTAAAAATGTTTTCCATTGCTCATCAAAACAGAAATAAATGGATTTACCTGTTGACTCTACATTACGTTTCATTGGGATATGCCTACTTTTATGCAGTGCCATGCTGTTTGATTGCTGCAGTTGTGTAATATATTTTGAGACCAGGTAGTGTGATTTGTCCTGCTTTTTTTTTTTTTTTTTTTTTTTTTTTTTTTTTTTTTTTTTTTTTTTTTTATGGAGTCTCGGTCTGTTGCCCAGGCTGGAGTGCAGTGGCATGATCTCATCTCACTGCAACCTCCACCTGCCAGGTTCAAGTGATTCTCTTGCCTCAGCCTCCCAAGTAGCTGAGACTACAGGCATGTGCTACCACACCTGGCTACTTTTTTGTATTTTTAGTAGAGACAGGGTTTCACCATGTTAGCCAGGATGGTCTCAATCTCCTGACCTTGTGGTCTGCCTGCCTCGGCCTCCCAAAGTACTCGGATTACAGGCATGAGCCACTGCACCCAGCCTACTTTATTCTTTCTGTTCAAAACTGCCTTGACTATTCAGGGTCTTCTGCGGATACACATGAAATTTAGAATTGTTTTTTAAATTCTATTTAAAATACATTTGGAATTTTCATAAAAATTGCATTGAATCTATAGACCATTGCTGGTAGCATGGACATTTTCACAATATTAATTCTTCCAATAGATAAACATGCCATATCTTTTGGTTCATTTGTGTCTTATTTAGTTTATCTTATCAATGTTTTATGCTTTTGTGTAGAAATATTTCACCCCCTTGGTTAATTGTATTTCTAAATATTCTATTTGATGTTATCGTAAATGAGATTGCTAATCTTAATCCCTTTCTTCACCTATATACAACTTCAGTAGCTTTAAAGTGTAAGCATGATATGTATGAGAATTTGGCAGATGAGAGGAACTCAAATTTTGTAGTTCTGTAGGATACAGGTTCCCAGTTCAGCACCCTGTGTCACTGCTTGTGTACATGGGGGACACTAGGTAATGGACTGGGTGGAAATGCTGGGGACTTTAAGGCCTAGTTCATGCAGGCAGAAAATAAAAGTTTCTGATCCTGGGTACTCTCCAAATGGTGGGACATGAGAAGGGAAAAACCACAAACATTAGAAAAAGAAAAAATCTATTGTTAAGAACCACTCCCTCGTGCTGACCTCTTCTGAATCCTTGTGCCCCATACTCTTCTGCCCAGATGGTGATGCAATTCTCCTTCAGCCCTTGACACAGCAAGTGTTAAACATATGGTCAACTGGGCACAATGGCTCATACCTATAATCCCAGCACTTTGGGAGGCCAAAGTGGGAGGATCTCTCAAACCCAGGAATTCAAAGCCAGCCTGGGCAACATGACAAAACCCCATCTCTACAAAAAAATACAAAAATTAGCCAGGCATAGTGGCACATGCCTGTTGTCCCAGCACCTTGGAAGGCAGAGATAGGATTGTTTGAGCCCTGGGAGGTTGAGGATGCAGTGAGCCATGAATGTTCCACTGCACTTCAGTCAAAGTGGCAGAAAGAAATGCTGTCTCAAAAACAAACAAACAAGAATGATATAATGGTCTGTGTTTACACAAAAGGAGTTGAGCAGAGAAAGAATTTGGTTAATACTGTTAAGTTCTTCATGGCTGTGATGAATGACAAATTTGTAAAGTGAACATATTAACATTGAGAGTTCTGTAAATATGGGTTATGATGAGCATTATGTGGCAATAAAAGTTGTCATATTCAATGAACTGTAAGCACATGGTCAATGAATTTCTAACCATAACCCCAACATTATTTATTTTATTCTCAAGTCACCCCTGTGAGATAGGCAGTAATCATGCCAGGTTCTTGTGATTTGACTGATGGTGGAATGAGGCAGAGAGTGTGAGAGTCACCCAGCAGTGGGGAGCAGAGAGGAAACTGGAATGGACTGGAGTTCACTCATCTAACTCGGTCTTCCTCTGCGTGGTGCTCTTATGTCTCTCCATAAAGTTCAACGGGGTGTGGGCTTCATAGCCAGTGACCCAAGGATCCAAGAATTAAGTGAGGACCCAGCCCAGCCTCATCTAAAGAAATGACACCTAAGTGTTCATATATTTACGGAAGATCTATGAGGCTATTAATTAAATGTGTACTATGTGCCAAGCACTGTGTTAAGCAGGTGCTTATGAGCTCCAGTTGACTTATTCTTTGGGAAACCTAAATATGGAAGAGATCACTAGCCTCATTTTACACATGTGGGGATTGCTGCTTAAAGGGAATAAATGAATATACAGGGTCACTTGGCTGGTAATTGGTGAACTGTGGTCTCTATCACAGGCCACCTGACCCTGTACTTCAAGAAAGCTGGAGAGCCTCTTCCCAGCTTTCTATGAAAAGGCCAGAAGCGGCAGAGAATAGCATTTAAACCTTTGATAAACAGGTGAACTCTGCTCCTACTGATAGGGTGCAGTTCTGCTTCCTGTGCTCCAAAGTCTCATTTTCCTAAAACTGAGGTTTGATGAGTGCTATGGTTTGGATGTTGTTTATCGGAAAAACTCATGTTGAAATTTGATCCCCAATGTGGCAGTGTTGAAAGGGTGAAACTAGTGGAAGATCTTGGATCTTGGAGGCAGATCCCTCATAAATAGATTAAAGTGCTTATGTCAGGATACAAAAGGCCTTGCACTCATTCATTCTCTCCAGAGTAGATTGCTAAAAAGAGCCTGGCTTTCTCAATTTCTCTCTCTTTCACTTTCCTGTCATCATGTGATCGCTTTGCACAGGCCAATCCCCTTCCACTTACTGCTATGAGTGAGAGCAGAATAAAACCCTCACCAGAAGGATGCCAGCTCCATGTTTCCTTTTGTGTAAACTTGTTTTTATTCTATTGGATGTATATTTAGCAGTGGAATTGCTGTACTATGTGGCAACTCTATGTAAGTATTTGGAGCAGCTGCTAAAATGTTTTCTGAAATGGCTACTTCATTTTACCATCACGTGAGCACCATATAAGGGTTGTGATTTCTCCACATCCCCCCCATATACTTCCTATTTACTTAAATACACCCATATTAGTAGGTGTGAGTGATATCTGATTGTGACTTTGATTTTCAATTTCCTAATTAATAACAATGTTGAGCATCTTTTCATGAGCTCATTGGCCACTTGGATCATTTACTCCTATTTACTGACATGTTGTCTTCACTAATAATCAAAATGCTGTCTGATAGAGTATTTTTCTAAATTAATTTACTTGTGAGAAATTTACAAGGGTATAAAATAATTTACTCAGTGAATGTAGTTGTCTTGTTTAATTTTAATGTTTTAGATGATTTTTTTGTTTTGTTTTTTGAGACAGAGTCTCCCTCTGTCACCCAAGATGGAGTGCTGTAGGAAGATCATGCCTCACTGCAGCCTCAACCTTCCAGGCTCAAAGGATCCTCTCATCTCAGCTTCCCAATTAACTGGGAGTTGAGGCATGCACCTCCACATCCAACTCTTTGTACTTTTTGTAGAGATGGGGTTTTGCTATCTTGCCCAGGCTGGTCTTGAATTCCTGGGCTCAAGCAATCTGTCCATCTTGGCCTCCCAAATTGCTGGGATTTCAGGTGTGAGCCATCATGCCTGGCCATGATGACTTGGTTTTCTAATTGGCATATTCTATACTGGCCAAATAAATTGTCTACAGTCTCAGTCCTTGTGGAGTAAGCAAAAGTAATAACATAAAATAAAATCTACATTAATTTTGCATAATTATATACTAATTTTATATCCAAATCCATAACTTATATTGGCCTAGTTTTAAAGTTTTTTAAACAATATATGTAATGGCCATGTAAATAAAAACATGGCTTCTTTAAATTAAAATCGATTTGAAATAACACCTAAATCTTAAAAAATATTTTTAAAAGGGACATTTAAAACAATAAGTAATTTTTGTTATGCTCCCAAATATTTAAAATTTATTGCTTTTTTTACTTTCTAAATATTCTTATTTTAATTTTTGTAGCCTATATGTTAAGAAAATTATTTATTACTCTCAGTTTTCTAACTTATTACCAAAATGTTGTTTATATTAATACATTTTAAAAACTCTATCAATAGTTTTAATACTGTTTATTCTTAATAATATTTACATGTGTCTTTCATGTTTTCTGTATCTTTTCAACTGTATTAATGAATCAGAGAATACTCAATAAAAGTTCAAAAGGCAATGTCTCTTGTTTCATTTGTCAAACCAACAATCTGTGAAAATTGGATTATATTAAAAGATAATGCGACTATCTTGAACATCAACTGATTCTCCTCCATGTTCTGATTCATGCTGTCTGACTCCACTTTGTGAAAAAGCAAGCCCAGCAGGGACCATCAGGCAGAAGGCACTGCACACAAGTCCAGCTTGGGAGCAAAATGCATGTAGTTCCTAACATTTCAAGCTGTCTGGAAGAAGTTCTGAGGAAGACCTCTGCACTAGGAGAAGGCTGTGGAAACTGATCAACTCTAGGACTCCTCTAAGGACAAACTGAAAGGACAGCAGAGGACCCAGACTCTGCTCTACTTTTTTTTTTTTTTTCAGACTAAGGAGTTGTGATTACCATAAAAGAAAAGCAGAAATCCAAGCTCTGCTGCTCTGGCTCCATATTGGTAGAGGCTGCTGCCATCACCTGGGCTCCAACAGGGAGGTGCTGCTAGGACTGTACACCTCTTGGAGCCAGTGGGAACCCTGGCCCCTTCTGAGTTGGAGCTGGAGCTCCCCAGTGCCGCTGCAGGTGCCCAAGAACCTGCTCTGCAAGAACGAGCAGGAACTCCTTCTGGGCAGGGCTGCATCCACCCAAATTGTAGCAGTGGATCTGAGCCTCCCAGTGCTCTTGGACGGGGCTGGAAACAGGCAGGATTTACCTTCCCAGTGCAGCTGCAGCCACCGGACCAGGGCTGCAGACCTGGACCTCCCACTTAACGGGCAGGCAGGAGCAGGGGACAAGACGGAGACCTGCCCTTTCTGAGTTGGTGGGGCAGGAGCTCCTGGATGCAACTGCTGCTGGTTGCCCTCCCAGGCACAGGGCCCTGGGCATCTCTGCAGTCTGCACCCTCAGTGGCCCCAGAAAGGATTTCCACACACCCTTCCTCCTGTCCCTGCAGGCTCGGTGATGTCTGGTCCCACTGCCTGGCCTCCATCTGCTCCTGGTACCTGCTCCAAACTCAGAGCAGGGATTGGGGGCCAAACCCCAGGAACCTTGAATGGCAGCGGGAGGCTGATTGATTCCTGAGCAGAAGGGGGCAGGTCCCCAGTAAGGTCCCACATCCAGGCCAGGAGGGTCTGAAGGCTGAGGGCTCTGCTTCCAGTTTCACCAAGGGAGTGGGAGACTCATGGTGCCTTTTCTGGTCAGTCCATGGCCACCCATGGACCAATGGGTGGGTACTTCCTCCTCTCTAAGGTCCACAAAAGCCCTGGCCTCAGTCAGAACAGGGCAGAAGACTGCCAGAGGAGGAAGCAGACAGAGAGATGAAGGGACTACCAGCTGCAGAGATGAGTACCCTCTCTGCTGATAGCTGGAAATGAGGGAACAACCAGTTGTCCAGAGGGCCTACCCTTTCTTCTGTGAGCTGCAGAGATGATGTGTCAGCAGAAAGGAACCTCCCTCTCCAGGGCCTCTTTTAGCTGAGAGCTGCAGACATGAGGGTGACAAGTAGCAAAGAAGAGGTACTCTCTCCAAGGCCTCCTCTCTGCTAAGAACTGAACACTGGATGGATGACCTGCCGACAGAGAGCAACTGCCTACTGTGTGTCTCCTCTGAGCTGTGGTGACACTAATAAAGCTCATCTTTGTCTTGTTCACCCTTCATTTGTCTACCTCATTCTTCCTGGACAAAGAATTCTGGTGCCATGTTGAGGCAGAAATTTAAAATTAATAGTAAGTACTGCATTTATTCACACCAAGAAAAGTAAAAGCTAAGGTCTAGGATGTGGCAAGGCAAGGGTTAAAAAGAAAAAATTTTCCTTTGCCAAGCGGGCTCACTTCAAGGACAGTTATAAGATAATGCTGTCTGAGTAGCCAAGACCAAAGAAATGGGCTCCAGACACCACCCACACCTTTCAGAGCAAGGTTGAAGGAAAAAAAGAGAAAAACGGATTCTTTTACTGTTATTATTTTCCCAGGCTTCTTAAGCATAATTATGTTTTACAAATGTCTGTATTTAGCCACTTCTTGTTTTTCTTTCAACGTAGCTACAAGGTCACTAGCTATGCAAGGTCACAAGTTATGTTATGCTATAGATTACATGACCTGTCACTGTCTGATTAACTCCTTTTGTTTTGCTTCTGTAAGGCCGCCATAAAAAACCCCACTCTGTCTTTGTTCAATGCTCAGGTTTTTGGATATATGTCTACTGAACTTATATCCAAAAATACCTAAAATGAACAATCCTCCTGTTCTCCACATTGGTCTCTCCAGTCCTCAGTTTCCTGCAACATTTTTGGCGATCATGAAGGGACCGGAGATGGCAGGCTGTCTTCTTTGCCACTGGGGACTGGAGCCCTGGACCAGGGGAAACCTGTGACCCCAGGTGCCACTGGGAGAACTTCAGCCTGAGGGGAAATCAGCTCTCCCTTGACCTGGCGCCCCTACCCAGCAGCACAAGAGAACCTGAAAGGAGCTACAGGATGATTTCAGAAACAGCATGCTTCAGGAACTGCAGTAAGGTTTTGGGGTCCAAGGCAGGACCCATCCCATGGGGACAGAAGGAGAGCCTGATCACCTCCTGGGATGTGCCAAATAGTCTGACCCAGAGGGTCTGGGGGCAACAGGTGTGGTTCATCATTTCGGATGAAACTCACACCCCAGCTGACACAGGATGCGAGACTGGCTCTCTAAGTCGGCTAGGAAACTGGAGGTGGTGAGAGTGGCTCACCACCTCAACTGGGAAACTGGAGGTGGCAAGAGTGGCTCACCACCCCAACTGGTAAACTGAAGGGGGCGAGAGTGGCTTGCCACCCCAATTACAAGCACAGGAGCTGGGAGCAGGGAAGTGTGTGAACAGAGGGGCCTAATTAGGCTCATCAGCCGCAAAGTGGGGAGTCACAGATCTCTTAGCATGGACTGTGTGCTCCAAGAAAAATGTGGGGTCAACTAGGACTAGTGGCGATCTACATGCGGCTAATAGTAGCTGCCCTACAGCTCAGAGTTGTAGCAGAAATAAGGAACTCTCCAAAGCCAAGCAGCATCTGAAAACTCCCATAATAAAAGACAGTATAGTTGGCCAAAACAAAGGAAGAGTGAGTGTGCAAGAGTGAATGTGCAGCGTCGTAACTGGGAAGAAATAGGAGAAGAGTCGTCAAAACCTACTCCATTGGAATGTATGTCTATAAACTTTCAGAAATATTTTTCAGGGAATTATAAATTTAAGTTAACCCCCCAGAGGTTAAGAACTCTCTGTGAATTAGAATGACCCTCTTTTGGTGTAGAATGGCTGACTGAAGGAACTGTAGACTAGGAAACAATTGGCCATGTATTTAAGGGGGTGACAGGGGTTGGAGGACAGCCAGGGTACCCAGACAAATTCCCTTATGTTGACTCATGGTTAAACATAGCACAGACAAGACCGGCCTGAATTCAGTCCTATTTAGCAGCTTTGCCAGCAGACACAGAGTTAAAGGGGAAGTTCTAGAGGGATCAAGAGAAGCAGTTTTGCAGGAACCACCAGAGGGAACAAAAATTCTTCCTCCGTATGTCCCAGCCTACCCCCCTTTACCGAGTCCAACAGCTCCAGCTCCCCAGGAACCAGATTCAGGAGCTACCACACCCCAAGTCTCACCCCAAAGGGCAGGATTGGGACCTCTAGAGGCTAAGGAAGGAAGTCAGGATAGTCAAGCAGCCTGTCTCAGACCTGGCTGTGCTCAAGCTATGCAAACGCCTCTCAGGG
This sequence comes from Rhinopithecus roxellana, assembly GCF_007565055.1. Lineage (NCBI taxonomy): Eukaryota > Metazoa > Chordata > Mammalia > Primates > Cercopithecidae > Rhinopithecus > Rhinopithecus roxellana. Next base: position 126,191,732 of record NC_044559.1, on the reverse strand, counting down.
AGACACAAGGACTCATCTATTATGATGACCAGGGCCACATCCCGGGGGGTGGGGGAAGCAATGGACTTTCATCTACCATCCCTTTTCAACTACTGATCTACTAAACTGGAAACACCACACACTTTCCTACATGGAGAAGCACCAAGCTCTTATCAATGTGATGCAATCCATCTTTCTGACACATAATCCAACCTGGTCAGGTTGCAGGCAGCTTTTCCTAACTTTGTCTAACAGTGAGGAATGTAAGAGGATGACACAGGCAGCTCTCTGCTGGCTAGAAGCCCATGCATCAGCAGACACTGAACACTCAGGCATATACTCAAGGCCAGTTCCCAGAAACAGACCCCAAATGGGACCCGGAGGATGCAACTCAGCTGCAGCATTTGCAGAGGTACCGAGAGACACTTCTGTAGGGACTAAGAGCTGGTGGAAAGAAAGCAGTTAATACAAGGAAAATTTCAGAAGTGCTTCAGGGAGCTGACGAGAGCCTAAGTCAGTCTTATGAGAGACTCTATGAAGCATTCTGGCTTTACACCCCATTTAAACCTGAAGCTGCTGAAAAGCAGCACATGATGAACACAGCAATTGTAGGGCAAGCCCAGGGTGACATTAAGTGGAAGCTGCAGGCATGAATGCCTCCCAGCTTATAAAAGTGGCCAGCAAGGTGTCTGTTAACTGTAACCAGGGAACGAAATGAGAAAAACCAAAAGTAACAAGCTAGGCACACCAAGGGTTAAGTCCCTCTCCCCAACTGGGCTCTATATGGAAAAAGAGGGGAGTGGGAACTGCCGCCAGGTCCTTTTTTTTTTTTTTCTGATTTCCTTTTTTACTTTCTTCTTTCCTTTTTCACATTTACTATTACTTTAAAGTCAGACAATGGGTCAGCATTTGTAGCTGAAATAGTGCAAGATTTAACAAGACTATTAAAAATAAAATGGAAGTTACATACAGCCTGTCAGTCACAAAGTTCAGGAAAAGTGGAATGCATGAATGGACAGTCAAGCAGCTACTGAAAAAATATTGCCAGGAAATTCATCTAAGAAAGAATCAAGTTTTGCCTATGGTCCTCCTCCAAGTCAGGTGCACTCCCACCAAACCAACTGGGTATTTACCCTGTGAAATTTTTTCGGCTGGCCACCCCCAAATCATAAGTCAAATTAAAGGCTATCTCCAGAAACTAGAGAAATTAACCTTAAGAAAACAAATGCAGGTTTTAGAAATAGCCATGCAAAGTGTTCATAATTAGGTACATGAAAAAATGCCTATAAACCTGACACCCCTTTAAACTTGGTCACTGTTTAGGTTAAAAAGCAGAACCCAATTTCTCTAGAAGTCATGTGGGATGGGCCCCATACTATAATCTGATCCACTCCCACTGCTGTTACAGTTGCAGGTGTTGTGCCTTGAATCCACCACGGTCAGCTGAAACTGGCAGCTCAGGACAAGTGAACCAGTCAGCAGGACCCAAATCATCCAACCCGGCTGATCCTGAGAGAAGACCAAGCTGCTGCTGAGAATGACAGCCCTGCTCTGGTCACTTCGGAGGCTGACCAGTCTATACATGGCTAAAGTGGCTAAAGTTGGAGGAAACAAGCCCTGCTCTAGTCACACACCAGAAACTAACTAGTCTACACATGGCTAAAGCCTGAGGACTCATCAAGCAAGTAAATGTAGTTAGAAATCTTAGGACTAGTAGTTTTCCTGTAATACTAACTGTTTTCCTATTGTTCTGTCCTTATGCTCAACCTCCTCCCCCAGGTAAGGACCTCTTTTTCCTTGCTGGATATAAGTATGCTGCACATTGTTTGGCTGTGTTACCCTCCTTAATTATACTAGAAGAAACACCTATAGAAAGGTGTCCTCACTGTACACATACTACTTGATCAGGGAACAATATAACTAGAACCCTATTGTACTATACTTATTATGAGTGTACAAGGACTTGCTTAGAAACTGGTACTTATAATCAGACCACCTATTCAATTTATGATCCAGAAAATGGCCAGCCTTATACATGCTATGGCCCTGTCTTTACATGGGGCTTGGTTTAAAATTCATACCTTGTCAAAACAAGAAAGTCTAATAAGTCAAACACAAGCCTCTCTTTCCTGGATGAAAACTATATCCATATACTATAATATTTGTCAATTTACATCCATAAATCCAACCTATCTCACAATCTCTGGTCCTACAGGGTACTATACAAACTGCCAGTACAAAATTATATGTGCTTTCCCTGTTTGTCCCTCCAAGGCACCAGCAATAGCTTGCTGGAACTGCACAATGCAGTTCACTGACCAATCATCACCAAGGCCAAAGCCAATCTTGTTCATCAAAGTACCAGCAAAATTCGATTATAAAACAAGCACTTGCAATCCTGTAAAGCCAACTGTCTTAAAGTCAAATCTACCTATATGGACTACAGGTTACTCCACAGCATTACAAAGCTATGGTCTAAAAGCTAAAATAACTTTGTATATTATAAAAAGGACTCAAACAAAACAGTCGGCCCAACAACAATTCTGAGTCTTTAAGTCATTCTTTAAACATATAAAGCAGAAGTTACTACAGCCTCCTCCTTTAGCCAAAAACCTATTTGCTCAGCTGGCTAAAAACATTCCTGGCAGCCTAGGCGTTTCCTCATGTTATGTTTATGAAAGGATTAACATGGAAAAACCAATGGCCTTGGAAAGCAAAAAAGTTAATGTCTCAACATAACTTTAACTTTAACTGACTCTTTCCCCAAACTAACACCCACAAGTTTAAGTGTCTGGCTCTTAAAAACTTCTATTATCAGGAAATACTGTGTTGCTCATTGAGAAAAGGTTTTTACAAACCCAGTAGGAGAACTAACCTGCTTAGGATAAGAATATTACTAAGAAACATCAGGAAAAACTTTACAGCGGGGCAGAAATGACTACAAAGCACTTCATCCAAATCCGTTCTCCTGTTTCTCTTCTCTAAACCACACTTGATATCAGCTTGAATCTCCAAATACTTAGCAATCACCCCCTGGTCTTTATTGAATCTGTGGATCATGAGCATATCGACAGTTGCTAGCTAAATGGACAGGGGCCTGTGTGCTTGGAACAATTAGACCATCTTTCTTCCTACTCCCACTGCAACAGGAAGAAACTTTAAAATAGCCTGTTTATAATACAGTTAGAAGAGAAAAACAGCTGGGCATGGTGACTCACGCCCATAATCCCAGCACTTTCAGAGGCTGAGGTCGGCGGATCATGAGGTCAGGAGATCGAGACCATTCTGGCTACCATGCTGAAACCCTGTCTCTACTGAAAATGCAAAAAATTATCTGGGTGTGGTGGTATGCACCTGTAGTCCCAGCTACTCAAGAGGTTGAGGCAGGAGAATAGCTTGAACCCAGGAGTTGGAGACTGCAGTGAGCTGAGATCGTGACACTGCACTCCAGCCTGGGCAACAGAGCAAGACTCCATCTCAGAAAAAAAAAAAAAAAAAAGGAAAAAAAAGAGGAAAAAAAATGCAGACACAAAGAGAAATATAAAAGTTGAAAATTAAAACCAAAAAAAATACAGTTGGCCCCCTGAAAAAATAATTCAATACTCTAGGCCAACTATCTGGGCACAAGATAGATCATAGGAATACCACACTCCTATTTACATGTTTTACCGCCTTATAAAGTTGCAAGCAGTACTTAAAATCATCACTAATGAAACAGCAAATGCATTAGATTTATCAGCCCAGCAAACCACAAAATTTAAAAAAGTTATTTATCAAACAAATTAGCTTTAGACTACCTCCTAGCCCAGGAAGGAGGAATGTATGAAAAGTTCAATCTAACTAATTGCTGCCTGAAAATCAATGACAATGAAAAGACAATTATGGAAATAACTGCAAGAATAAGACAATTAACCCATTTTCCAATTCAAACTTGGAAAAGGTGGTCTCCAGATTCTCTCTTTGGAGGCTGGTTTTCATTTTTTGAAGGATTCAAGACTTTAACAGGTGTGGTTTTAGCCATACTAGGAAGTTGCCTAATACTCCCTTGTCTCTTACCTCTCCTTGTTAGAAGCAGTCAATCAACTATAAAAACAATAGTAGCTAGGCAAACTATCACTCAGCTAATGGCTCTACATAAATATCAACCTTTGTCTAAAAATGAAAACTTACCTCTTCAGGCAGAACTAAATAATAATGATGCCCGATGCCTTCTATTAAACGTATTACATAAAAGGCATCAAAGGGGGGAACTGAGGCAGAAATTTAAAAATAATAATAATACTGCATTTATTCACTCCAAGAAAAGTAAAAGCCAAGGCCCAGAATGTGGCAAGGCAAGAATTAAAAAGAAAAAGAAAAAAACAAGTTTTCCTCTGCCTAGCAGGCTCACTTCAAGGACAGTTATAAGGTAACGGTGTCTGAATAACCACGGCCAAAGGAATGGCCTCCAGACAACTCCCCTTCCAGAGCAAGGTTGAAGGGAAAAAATGAGAAAGACAGATTCTTTTACTGTTACTCTTTCACAGGCTTCTTAAGCATTATTATGTTTTACAAAAGTCTGTATTTAGCCAGTTCTTGTTTTACTGTCAACACAGCTACAAGGTCACTAGCTTTACAAGGTCACAAGTTATGTTATGCTGTAGATTACGTGACCTGTCACTGTATGATTAACTACTTTTGTTTTGCTTCTGTAAGGCCACTTGTAAAAACCCCGCTCTGTCTCTGTTCAATGCTCAGGATTTTGGATGTGAGTCCACTGAGCCAGTGTGTACCTAAAATAAACAATCCTCCTGTTCTCCATATTGGTCTCTCTAGTCCCCAGTTTCCTGCAACAATGCCACAGAGGCTTCCAGGCAGAAAATTGACCCCCCACCAAAGATCCTGAAACAATTTTTTTGCTTAGGCACTGCATATTTGGGAAGGAAGATTCAACAGTATTAGAATGTCATTAGTTTACAAGTTGAGTTTGACTCCAATATAGATGCTATCTGATTGTGTTCTGGAGATAGAAGTTTATTGCAAAGAACAGACAAAAAATCTTTGAAAATTAAGGAGAAAAATAGAGCAAGTTCTCATATCATATGTTTTAAGAACTTGGAAAGTAAAATTTTGTGGAATTGACTTATGAATAGTCTGAGACCAATGGAACACAAATTTTGCAAATAGAATAAAACATTTTAAAATGTACTGCACAGTAAAAGCAGCCATGGTGTAACAGGAGGTGCAAACTTGTTGTGTCTCACTGGAGACTGATGCTCACAAATAGATAGCAAACACCTTGTCTCTCAACATGTTTTCTTCATGCAGATCTGGCATTTTCATATATGTAGGAAGGTCATTTTATACTCTAGCAAGACTATCTTTGGCTATGGTCATGAATAAGCTCTTTCCTGACTCAAAATACATTGTAAACTATTCTTAGGTTTCACAGTGTGTTCCCTGTTCATTTGAGATGTTACTGCTGAGACCAAAAGTTTATAACCTGTTACTGATCCCCTTGTTGGGTTAGAAAACCTTAGGGACAGTGCCACGTTGTTTCAGTAATGTTTTCAGTTGGTGACTATCCTAGTACAGATGTAACTGAGGGACTCCTTCCTGCCATAGGTGCAGAGCTGGTAAGAGTTTGAAAACAGTCCAGGGAGGGACCAACAGTGTAGGAACTCTGGGATGAGCTACCACAAAGTGGTGTACTCTTACCCTGTACCCCATTCTGGTCCAGCCAGAATTCAGCACACTGATTTAAAATATCAACTCACATAAAAACTGTATACCCCTTTTACATTTATCTAATTTATTTATTTAAACAGTGTACCTAGATTACTCATGAGAACTGGGATATTAGAAAAAGCCAGTTACCATTTCAGGTTATTTCTAGGTTAATCATTTTTATGTCATGTAATTATCAGATGTTCACCAATGTAAGAAACTTAGGGGCGGAGCAAGATGGCCGAATAGGAACAACTCCAGTCTCCAACTCCCAGCGCGAGCGACACAGAAGACCGGTGATTTCTGCATTTTCAACTGAGGTACTGGGGTCATCTCACTAGGGAGTGCCGGACAATCGGTGCTGGTCAGCTGCTGCAGCCTGACCAGCGAGAGCTGAAGCAGGGCGAGGCATCGCCTCACCTGGAAGCGCAAGGGGGAAGGGGATCCGATTTCCTAGCCAGGGGAACTGAGACACACAACACCTGGAAAATCGGGTAACTCCCACCCCAATACTGCGCTGTAAGCATACAGGCATTCCAGGAGAATATATCCCACACCTGGCCGGGAGGGTCCCACGCCCACGAAGCCTCCCTCACTGCTAACACAGCAGTCTGCCGCGATCTATCCGCAAGGCAGCAGCGAGGCTGGGGGAGGGGCGCCCGCCATTGCTGAGGCTTAAGTAGGTAAACAAAGCCGCTGGGAAGCTCGAACTGGGTGGAGCTCACAGCAGCTCAAGGAAGCCTGCCTGTCTCTGTAGTCTCCACCTCTGGGGACAGCGCACAGCTGAAGACCAACAGGGGAAGTAGCGGGAGCCGGTGCAGACGCGAACGACTCTGTCTGACAGCTTTGGGGAGAGCCGCGGATCTCCCAACGCGGAGGTTGAGATCTGAGAACGGACAGACTGCCTGCTCAGGTGTGTCCCTGACCCCTGAGTAGCCTAGCTGGGAGAAATCCCCCACTAGGGGCAGTCTGACACCCCACACCTCACAGGGTGGAGTACACCCCTGAGAGGACACTTCCAAAGGAAGAATCAGACAGGTACACTCGCTGTTCAGCAATATTCTATCTTCGGCAACCTCTGCTGCTGATACCCAGGCAAACAGGGTCTGGAGTGGACCTCAAGCAATCTCCAACAGACCAACAGAGAGTCCTTCTGACTGTCAGAAGGAAAACTATCAAACAGGAAGGACACCTATACCAAAACCCCATCAGTTCGTCACCACCATCAAAGACCAGAGACAGATAAAACCACAAAGATGGGGAAGAAGCAGGGCAGAAAAGCTGGAAATTCAAAAAATAAGAGCGCATCTCCCCCTGCAAAGGAGCGCAGCCCATCACCAGCAACGGATCAAAGCTGGTCAGAGAATGACTTGGACGAGAGGAGAGAAGAAGGCTTCAGTCCATCAAACTTATCAGAGCTAAAGGAGGAATTACGTACCCAGCGCAAAGAAACTAAAAATCTTGAAAAAAGAGTGGAAGAATTGACAGCTAGACTCATTAATGCAGAGAAGATCATAAACGAAATGACAGAGATGAAAACCATGACACGAGAAATACGTGACAAATGCACAAGCTTCAGTAACCGACTCGATCAACTGGAAGAAAGAGTATCAGCGATTGAAGATCAAATGAATGAAATGAAGCGAGAAGAGAAACCAAAAGAAAAAAGAAGAAAAAGAAATGAGCAAAGCCTGCAAGAAGTATGGGATTACGTAAAAAGACCAAATCTACGTCTGATTGGGGTGCCTGAAAGTGAGGGGGAAAATGGAACCAAGTTGGAAAACACTCTTCAGGATATCATCCAGGAGAACTTCCCCAACCTAGTAGGGCAGGCCAACATTCAAATTCAGGAAATACAGAGAACGCCACAAAGATACTCCTCCAGAAGAGCAACTCCAAGACACATAATTGCCAGATTCACCAAAATTGAAATGAAGGAAAAAATCTTAAGGGCAGCCAGAGAGAAAGGTCGGGTCACCCACAAAGGGAAGCCCATCAGACTAACAGCAGATCTCTCGGCAGAAACTCTACAAGCCAGAAGAGAGTGGGGGCCAATATTCAACGTTCTTAAAGAAAAGAATTTTCAACCCAGAATTTCATATCCAGCCAAACTAAGTTTCATAAGTGAAGGAGAAATAAAATCCTTTACAGATAAGCAAATGCTTAGAGATTTTGTCACCACCAGGCCTGCCTTACAAGAGACCCTGAAGGAAGCCCTAAACATGGAAAGGAACAACCGGTACCAGCCATCACAAAAACTTGGCAAAATGTAAAGACCATCGAGGCTAGGAAGAAACTGCATCAACTAACGAGCAAAATAACCAGTTAATATCATAATGGCAGGATCAAGTTCACACATAACAATATTAACCTTAAATGTTAATGGACTAAATGCTCCAATTAAAAGACACAGACTGGCAAACTGGATCAAGAGTCAAGACCCATCAGTCTGCTGTATTCAGGAGACCCATCTCACATGCAGAGACATACATAGGCTCAAAATAAAGGGATGGAGGAAGATCTACCAAGCAAATGGAGAACAAAAAAAAGCAGGGGTTGCAATCCTAGTCTCTGATAAAACAGACTTTAAACCATCAAAGATCAAAAGAGACAAAGAAGGCCATTACATAATGGTAAAGGGATCAATTCAACAGGAAGAGCTAACTCTCCTAAATATATATGCACCCAATACAGGAGCACCCAGATTCATAAAGCAAGTCCTTAGAGACTTACAAAGAGACTTAGACTCCCATACAATAATAATGGGGGACTTCAACACTCCGCTGTCAACATTAGACAGATCAACGAGACAGAAAGTTAACAAGGATATCCAGGAATTGAACTCATCTCTGCACCAAGCGGACCTAATAGACATCTATAGAACTCTCCACCCCAAATCAACAGAATATACATTCTTCTCAGCACCACATCGCACTTATTCCAAAATTGACCACATAATTGGAAGTAAAGCACTCCTCAGCAAATGTAAAAGAACAGAAATTATAACAAACTGTCTCTCAGACCACAGTGCAATCAAACTAGAACTCAGGACTAAGAAACTCAATCAAAACCGCTCAACTACATGGAAACTGAACAACCTGCTCCTGAATGACTACTGGGTACATAACGAAATGAAAGCGGAAATAAAGATGTTCTTTGAAACCAATGAGAACAAAGATACAACATACCAGAATCTCTGGGACACATTTAAAGCAGTGTGTAGAGGGAAATTTATAGCACTAAATGCCCACAAGAGAAAGCAGGAAAGATCTAAAATTGACACTCTAACATCACAATTAAAAGAACTAGAGAGGCAAGAGCAATCACATTCAAAAGCTAGCAGAAGGCAAGAAATAACTAAGATCAGAGCAGAACTGAAGGAGATAGAGACACAAAAAACCCTCCAAAAAATCAATGAATCCAGGAGTTGGTTTTTTGAAAAGATCAACAAAATTGACAGACCGCTAGCAAGGCTAATAAAGAAAAAAAGAGAGAGGAATCAAATAGATGCAATAAAAAATGATAAAGGGGATATCACCACTGACCCCACAGAAATACAAACTACCATCAGAGAATACTATAAACGCCTCTACGCAAATCAACTAGAAAATCTAGAAGAAATGGATAATTTCCTGGACACTTACACTCTCCCAAGGCTAAACCAGGAAGAAGTTGAATCCCTGAATAGACCAATAGCAGGCTCTGAAATTGAGGCAACAATTAATAGCTTACCCACCAAAAAAAGTCCAGGACCAGATGGATTCACAGCTGAATTCTACCAGAGGTACAAGGAGGAGCTGGTACCATTCCTTCTGAAACTATTCCAATCAATAGAAAAAGAGGGAATCCTCCCTAACTCATTTTATGAGGCCAACATCATCCTGATACCAAAGCCTGGCAGAGACACAACAAAAAAAGAGAATTTTAGACCAATATCCCTGATGAACATTGATGCAAAAATCCTCAATAAAATACTGGCAAACCGGATTCAGCAGCACATCAAAAAGCTTATCCACCATGATCAAGTGGGCTTCATCCCTGGGATGCAAGGCTGGTTCAACATTCGCAAATCAATAAACGTAATCCAGCATATAAACAGAACCAAAGACAAGAACCACATGATTGTCTCAATAGATGCAGAAAAGGCTTTTGACAAAATTCAACAGCCCTTCATGCTAAAAACGCTCAATAAATTCGGTATTGATGGAACGTACCTCAAAATAATAAGAGCTATTTATGACAAACCCACAGCTAATATCATACTGAATGGGCAAAAACTGGAAAAATTCCCTTTGAAAACTGGCACAAGACAGGGATGCCCTCTCTCACCACTCCTATTCAACATAGTGTTGGAAGTTCTGGCTAGGGCAATCAGGCAAGAGAAAGAAATCAAGGGTATCCAGTTAGGAAAAGAAGAAGTCAAATTGTCCCTGTTTGCAGATGACATGATTGTATATTTAGAAAACCCCATCGTCTCAGCCCAAAATCTCCTTAAGCTGATAAGCAACTTCAGCAAAGTCTCAGGATACAAAATTAATGTGCAAAAATCACAAGCATTCTTATACACCAGCAACAGACAAGCAGAGAGCCAAATCAGGAATGAACTTCCATTCACAATTGCTTCAAAGAGAATAAAATACCTAGGAATCCAGCTTACAAGGGATGTAAAGGACCTCTTCAAGGAGAACTACAAACCACTGCTCAGTGAAATCAAAGAGGACACAAACAAATGGAAGAACATACCATGCTCATGGATAGGAAGAATCAATATCGTGAAAATGGCCATACTCCCCAAGGTTATTTATAGATTCAATGCCATCCCCATCAAGCTACCAATGACTTTCTTCACGGAATTGGAAAAAACTGCTCTAAAGTTCATATGGAACCAAAAAAGAGCCCGCATTGCCAAGACAATCCTAAGTCAAAAGGACAAAGCTGGAGGCGTCACGCTACCTGACTTCAAACTATACTACAAGGCTACAGTAACCAAAACAGCATGGTACTGGTACCAAAACAGAGATATAGACCAATGGAACAGAACAGAGTCCTCAGAAATAATACCACACATCTACAGCCATCTGATCTTTGACAAACCTGAGAGAAACAAGAAATGGGGAAAGGATTCCCTATTTAATAAATGGTGCTGGGAAAATTGGCTAGCCATAAGTAGAAAGCTGAAACTGGATCCTTTCCTTACCCCTTATACGAAGATTAATTCAAGATGGATTAGAGACTTAAATGTTAGACCTAATACCATAAAAACCCTAGAAGAAAATCTAGGTAGTACCATTCAGGACATAGGCATGGGCAAGGACTTCATGTCTAAAACACCAAAAGCAACGGCAGCAAAAGCCATAATTGACAAATGGGATCTCATTAAACTAAAGAGCTTTTGCACAGCAAAAGAAACTACCATCAGAGTGAACAGGCAACCTACAGAATGGGAGAAAATTTTTGCAACCTACTCATCTGACAAAGGGCTAATATCCAGAATCTACAAAGAACTCAAACAAATATACGAGAAAAAAACAAACAACCCCATCAAAAAGTGGGGAAAGGATATGAACAGACATTTCTCAAAAGAAGATATTCATACAGCCAACAGACACATGAAAAAATGCTCATCATCACTGGCCATCAGAGAAATGCAAATCAAAACCACAATGAGATACCATCTCACACCAGTTAGAATGGCAATCATTAAGAAGTCAGGAAACAACAGGTGTTGGAGAGGATGTGGAGAAATAGGAACACTTTTACACTGTTGGTGGGATTGTAAACTAGTTCAACCATTATGGAAAACAGTATGGCAATTCCTCAAGGATCTAGAACTAGATGTACCATATGACCCAGCCATCCCACTACTAGGTATATACCCAAAGGATTATAAATTAGTCTACTACAAAGACACATGTACACGTATGTTTATTGCGGCACTATTCACAATAGCAAAGACTTGGAATCAACCCAAATGTCCATCTGTGACAGACTGGATTAAGAAAATGTGGCACATATACACCATGGAATACTATGCAGCCATAAAAAAGGATGAGTTTGCGTCCTTTGTAGGGACATGGATGCAGCTGGAAACCATCATTCTTAGCAAACTATCACAAGAAGAGAAAACCAAACACCGCATGTTCTCATTCATAGGTGGGAACTGAACAATGAGATCACTTGGACTCGGGAAGGGGAACATCACACACTGGGGTCTATCATGGGGAGGGGGGAGGGGGGAGGAGGGAGGGATTGCATTGGGGAGTTATACATGATATAAATGATGAATTGATGGGTGCTGACGAGTTGATGGGTGCAGCACACCAACATGGCATAAGTGTACATATGTAACAAACCTGCACGTTATGCACATGTACCCTAGAACTTAAAGTATAATAAAAAAAAAAAAAAAAACAAGTTGTATGCAAAAAAAAAAAAAAAAAAAAAAAAAAAAAAAAAAAAAAAAAAAGAAACTTAAATACTTGGGTATTTTGACAATAACTCAAAAGATACACCTGTTTTAATTAAACCAATATTAAATTAGTGTTACTTATTTTACAATATGTAAACAAAAATTATTCTGTTTTAGGCTGGACTGATAGTTTTACATACATTTTCTTGTCAAACCCTAACACCTTAAATCACTTGTCAGACACAAGTATTAAATTGTTTTACCAGTAAACCCAGACAAAAAGTATGGTGACAATTTTGAAGACATGTTCATTTTCATTTACTAATAATTTTTAAAGCAATTTATTTTTTGAAGATGTACTTAAGTCCTTTGACTAAAAGGCATTTGGGTTAATTACTATATATTTTTTATGAGGGTCCATTTATTCTTAAGGAATTTCTGGCCAGCAACACCAGATTTTTGACACAACATAAAACATAATATAGACACATATACATAAACACATGTACACACATAAAACAAAGATCTTAAAGCTTTAATTTTAGAATTTTAGTCATAACATAGTAATACAATTGAACCAGTTGGAGAATTGAATCAAAATTCTGTGGGTTTTGTTTTGTTTTGTTTCGGAGATGGAGTTTCACTCTTGTCGCCCAGGCTGGAGTGCAATGGCGCTATCTTGGCTCACTACAACCTCTGCCCCCTGGGTTCAAGTGATTCTCCTGCCTCAGCCTCCCCAGTAGCTGAGACTACAGGCACGAATCACCATGCCCAGCTAATTTTTGTATTTTTAGTAGAGACAGGGTTTCAACATGTTGGTCAGGCTGGTATCAAACTCCTGACATCAAGTGATCCACCCAACTTGGCATCCCAAAGTGCTGGGCTTAAAGGTGTGAGCCACCATGTCCAGCCATAATTCTTTTTCTTTATGCTACATGATATTTGTTCATATTGATGGTGATGTGTATGATATTTTGTTGCATGTATAGAATAGGCAATGAGCAACTCGGCATTTAGGGTATTCATCAACATGATCATTTATTATTTCTAGGTGTTGAGATCATTTCAAGTCCTTACCTCCAGGTGATTTGAAATGTACATTATTGAAAACTGTACTCACCCTACTCTACTATCAGACGTTAGAATTTATTACTTCTGGCCGGGCGCGGTGGCTCAAGCCTGTAATCCCAGCACTTTGGGAGGCTGAGACGGGTGGATCACGAGGTCAGGAGATCGAGACCATCCTGGCTAACACGGTGAAACCCTGTCTCTACTAAAAAATACAAAAAACTAGCCGGGCGAGGTGGCGGGCGCCTGTAGTCCCAGCTACTCGGGAGGCTGAGGCAGGAGAATGGCATGAACCCAAGAGGAGGAGCTTGCAGTGAGCTGAGATCCAGCCACTGCACTCCAGCCTGGGTGACAGAGCAAGACTCCGTCTCAAAAAAAAAAAAAAAAAAAAAAAAAAAAAACTAAGAATTTATTACTTCTATTTGACTGTGTTTGTACCCATTCTTCGACCTCTCTTCACCCCTACACATACTTACATCTTTCCCAGCCTCTGGTGAATAGTATTTTACTCTAACTAGGATCTGTTCACATGGCTAAACTTTATTTGCCCCAATAGGTAATCTAATGAAGGCTATGGACTAAATTTTGTGTAACGCAATATACATGACACTTTGGTTTTTTAGAAGTCATTTTTATTTTTTCTTCCCTCCCCACACCTTTTTTAGTTTTAAATGAGTTTAGCATTAAATTTCCAATTGTTTATATTTTAATGAGAACTGACTGAATTGTACTTTAAAAAATCTCCATGTAGTCTTGAATTAGTAACACATCTATATTTTGTTTGATGGTCTGGTTTGCTTGATTAGCAAACGTAGGTATATTCCTTGGCTTTTTCCTTTTGGTCTCTATGTGGCAGAAAAAGCAAAAATTTTACACTGGAGAGAATTACTTTATATCATTGCTTTAACATAAATATTTTGACCTGTTTGATCTGCCAATTTAACTGTTAAAAATATTTCTCTAGTTCTATTTTGTTTAGATCATTAATTGTCCAATTAAGTGTTTTATCCTTGTACACAGTTGTTAGTTAGGCAAATTTTTATTTATAAAAGGTGTCTAGGTTATTGGTTACCATGGAGCTGTTTTATAAAGCCATTAGTTTGAAAGCATTTTAGGCCTCCTTTTTTAAAAACCTTGGCTGGGGGGCGCCCAAGATGGTCAAATAGGAACAGCTCCAGCCTCCAGCTCCCAGTGTGAGCGACACAGTGACGGGTGATTTCTGCATTTCCAATGAGGGTACTGGGTTCATCTCACTGCGGTGTGTCAGAAAGTCAGTGCAGGACAGTGGGTGCAGCCCAATGAGTGAGAGCTGAAGCAGGGAGAGGCATCCCCTCACCTGGAAAGCACAAGGGGGAAGGGAATTTTTTTTTCCTAGCCAAGGGAAACTGTGACACACAACACCTGGAAAATTGGGTCATGGCCACCCTTATACTGCACTTTAGCAAGGATCTTAGCAAATGGCACACCAGGAGATTATATCCAGGACCTGGCTTGGAGGGTCCACACCCACAGAGCCTCCCTCATTGCTAGCACAGCAGTCTGAGATCTAACTGCAAGGCGGCAGCAAGGCTAGGGGAAGGGTGCCCGCCGTTGCTGAGGCTTAAGTAGGTAAACAAAGTGGCCAGGAAGCTTGAACTGGGTGGAGCCCACCACAGCTCAAGGAGGCCTGCCTGCCTCTGTACACTCCACCTCTGGGGACAGGGCATAGCTGAATAAAAAGCAGCATAAACCTCTGCAGATGTAAATGTCCCTGTCTGACCCCTTTGAAAACAGTAGTGATTCTCCCAGCAAGGAGGTTGAGATCAGAGAATGGACAGACTGCCTGCTCAAGTGGGTCCCTGACTCCCAAGTAGCCTAACTGGGAGATATCCCACACTAGGTGCTGACTGATACCTCACACCTCACATGGCAGGGTACACCTCTGAGACAAAGCTTCCAGAGCAACAATCAGACAGCAACACTTGCTGTTCAGCAATATTCTCTCTTCTGCAGCCTCCACTGCTGATACCCAGGCAAACAAGGTCTGGAGTGGACCTCGAGCAAACTCCAACAGACCTGCAGCTGACGGTCCTGACTGTTAGAAAGAAAACTAACAAACAGAAAGGACATCCACACCAAAACCCCATCTGTACGTCACCATCATCAAAGACCAAAGGGAGATAAAACAACAAAGATGGGGAAAAGGCAGTGCAGAAGAGCTGAAAATTCAAAAATTCAGAGTGCCTATCCCCCTCCAAAGGAACACAGCTGCTTGCCAGCAACAGAACAAAGCTGGACGGAGAATGACTTTGACGTGTTGAGAGAAGGGTTCAGACAATCAAACTTCTCAGAGCTAAAGCAGGAACTACAAACCCAGAGCAAACAAACTAATAAACCTTGAAAAAAAGATTTGACGAATGGATGACTAGAATAACCAATGCAGAGAAGTCCATAAATGACATGATAGAGATGAAAACCATGACATAAGAACTATGTGACAAATGCACAAGCTTCAGTAACCGACTCAATCAACTGCAAGAAAGAATATCAGTGACTGAAGATCAAATGAATGAAATGAAGTGAGAAGAGAAGTTTAGAGATAAAAGAGTAAAAAGAAATAGCAAAGCCTCCAAGAAATATGGGATTATGTGAAAAGACCAAATCTATGTCTGATTACTGTACCTGAAAGTGACAGGGAGTATAGAAACAAGTTGGAAAACATGCTGCAGGATATTATCCAAGAGAACTTCCCCAATGTAGCAAGGCAGGCCAACATTCAAATTCAGGAAATACAGAGAATGTCACAAAGGTACTCCTCAAGAAGAGCAACTCCAAGACACATAATTGACATATTCACCAAAGTAGAAATGAAAGAAAAAATGTTAAGGGCAGCCAGAGAGAAAGGTCAGGTTACCCACAAAGGGAAGCCCATCAGACTAACAGCAGATCTCTCGGCAGAAACTCTACAAGCCAGAAAAGAGTGGGGGACAATATTTAACATTCTTAAAGAAAAGAATTTTCAACCCAGAATTTCATATCCAGCCAAACTAAGTTTCATAAGTGAAGAAGAAATAAAATCCTTTACAGACAAGCAAATGCTGAGATATTTTGTCACTACCAGGCCTGCCCTATGAGACATCCTGAAGGAAGCACTAAACATGGAAAGGAACAACCGGTACCAGCCATTGCAAAAATATGCCAAAATGTAAAGACCATTGATGCTAGGAAGAAACTGCATCAACTAACGAGCAAAATAACCAGCTAATATCATAATGACAGAATCAAGTTCACACAAAACAATATTAACCTTAAATGTAAATGGGCTAAATGGTCCAATTAAAAGACACAGACTGGCAAATTGGATAAAGAGTCAAGGCCCATCAGTTTCCTGTATTCAGGAGACACGTGCAGAGACACACATAGGCTCAAAATAAAGGGATGGAGGAAGATCTACCAAACAAATGGAAAACAGAAAAAGGCAGGGGTTGCAATCGTAGTCTCAGATAAGAGAGACTTTAAACCAACAAACATCAAAAGAGACAAAGAAGGCCATTACATACTGGTAAAGGGATCAATTCAACAATTCACATATATAACAATCCCAAATCTATATGCACCCAATACAAGAGCACCCAGATTCATAAAGCAAGTCCTTAGAGACTTACAAAGAGACACAGACTCCCATACAACAATAATGGGAGACTTTAACACCCCACTGTCAACATTAGACAGATCAACGAGACAGAAAGTTAACAAGGATATCCAGGAATTGAATTCAACTCTGCACCAAGCAGACCTAATAGACATCTACAGAGCTCTCCACCCCAAATCAACAAAATATACATTCTTCTCAGCACCACATTGCACTTATTCCAAAATTGACCACATAGTTGAAAGTAAAGGACTTCTCAGCAAATGTAAAAGAACAGAAATTATAACAAACTATCTCTCAGACCACAGTGCAATCAAACTAGAACTCAGGACTAAGAAACTCAATCAAAACCACTCAGCTACACGGAAACTGAACAACCAGCTCCTGAATGACTACTGGGTACATAACGAAATGAAGGCAGAAATAAAGATGTTCTTTGAAACCAATTGAGAACAAAGACACAACATACCAGAATCTCTGGGACACATTTAAAGCAGTGTGTAGAGAGAAATTTATAACACTAAATGCCCACAAGAGAAAGCAGGAAAGACCTAAAATTGACACCATAACATCACAATTAAAAGAACTAGAGAAGCAAGAGCAAACAAATTCAAAAGCTAGCAGGAGGCAAGAAATAACTAAGATTTGAGCAGAACTGAAGGAGATAGAGATGCAAAAAACCCTTCAAAAAGTCAATGAATTCAGGAGCTGGCTTTTCAAAAAGATCAACAAAATTGATAGACCACTAGCAAGACTAATAAAGAAGAAAGAGAGAAGAATCAAACAAATGCAGTAAAAAGTGATAAAGAGGATATGACCACCGACCCCACAGAAATACAAACTATCATCAAAGAATACTATAAACACCTCTATGCAAATAAACTAGAAAACCTAGAAGAAATGGATAATTCCTGGACACATACACTCTCCCAAGACTAAACCGGGAAAAAGTTGAATCCCTGAATAGACCTCTGAATAGACCTGAATAGGCTCTGAAACTGAGGCAATAATTAACAGCCTACCAACAAAAAGAAAGTCCAGGACCAGACGGATTCACAGCAGAATTCTACCAGAGGTACAAGGAGGAGCTGGTACCATTCCTTCTGTAAGTATTCCAATCAATAGAAAAAGAGGGAGTCCTCCCTAACTCATTTTATGAGGCCAACATCATCCTGATACCAAAGCCTGGCAAAGACACACACACAATAAAAAAGAATTTTAGACCAATACCCCTGATTAACTTCAATGTAAAAATCCTCAATAAAATACTAGCAAACCGAATCTGGAAGCACATCAAAAAGCTTATCCACCATGATCAAGTGGGCTTCATCCCTGGGATGCAAGGCTGGTTCAACATAGGCAAATCAATAAACGTAATCCAGCATATAAACAGAACCAAAGACAAAAACATGATTATCTCAAAAGATGCAGAAAACGCCTTTGACAAACTTCAACCATCCTTCATGCTAAAATCTCTCAATAAATTCAGTATTGATGGAACATATCTCAAAATAACAAGAAGTATATATGACAGACCTACAGCCAGTATCATACTGAGAGGGCAAAATCCAGAAGCATTTGCTTTGAAAACTGGTGGAAGACTGGGATGCCCTCTCTCACCACTCTTATTCAACATAGTGTTGGAAGTTCTGGCCAGGGCAATCAGGCAAGAGAAAGAAACAAAGGGTATTAAATTAGGAAAAGAAGAAATCACATTGTCCCTGTTTGCAGATGACATGATTGTATATTTAGAAAAACCCCTCATCTCAGCCCAAAATCTCCTTAAGCTGATAAGCAACTTCAGCAAAGTCTCAGGACACAAAATAAATGTGCAAAAATCACAAGCATTCTTATACACCAACAACAAACAGAGAGTCAAATCATGAAGGACCTCTTCAAGGAGAACTACAAATCACTGCTCAATGAAATAAAAGAGGACACAAACAAATGGAAGAATATTCCATGCTCATGGATAGGAAGAATCAATATCATGAAAATGGCCATACTGCTCAAGTTAATTTACAGATTCAATGCCACCCCCACTAAGCTACCAATGACTTTCTTCACAGAATTGGAAAAAACTACTTTAAAGTTCATATGGAACCAAAAAAGAGACCGCACGGCCAAGGCAATCCTAAGCCAAAAGAACAAAGCTAGAGGCATCACGCTACCTGACTTCAAACTATACTACAAGGCTACAGTAACCAAAACAGCATACTACTGGTAGAAAAACAGAGATATAGACCAATGGAACAGAACAGAGCCCTCAGAAATAATACCACACATCTACAACCATCTGATCTTTGACAAACCTGACAAAAACAAGAAATGGGGAAAGGATTCCCTATTTAATAAACGGTGCTGGGAAAACTGGCTAGCCATGAGTAGAAAGCTAAAACTGGATCCCTTCCTTACACTTCATACAAAAATTAATTCAAGATGGATTAGAGACTTAAATGTTAGACCTAAAACCATACAAACCATAGAAGAAAACCTAGGCAATACCATTCAGGACATAGGCATGGGCAAGGACTTCATGTCTAAAACACCAAAAGCAATGGCAACAAAAGCCAAAATTGACAAATGGGATCTAATTAAACTGAAGAGCTTCTGCACAGTAAAAGAAACTACCATCAGAGTGAACAGGCAACCTACATAATGGGAGAAAAGTTTTGGAATCTACTCATCTGACAAAGGGCTAATATCAAGAACCTGCAGAGAACTCAAACCAATTTACAAGTAAAAAACAAACAACCCCATAAAAAAGTGGACAAAAATATGAACAGACACTTCTCAAAAGAAGACATTTATGCAGCCAAAAGACACATGAAAAAATGTTCATCATCACTAGCCATCAGAGAAATGCAAATCAAAACCACAATGAGCTACTATCTCACACCAGTTAGAATGATGATCAATAAAAAGTCAGGAAACAACAGGTGCTGGAGAGGATGTGGAGAAATAGGAACACTTTTACACTGTTGGTAGGATTGTAAACTAGTTCAACCATTGTGGAAGACAGTGTGGTGATTCCTCAAGGATCTAGAACTAGAAATATCATTTGACTCAGCCATCCCATTACTGGGTATATACCCAAAGGATTATAAATCATGCTGCTATGAAGACACATGCAAATGTATGTTTATTGTGGCACTATTTACAATAGCAAAGACTTGGAACCAACTCAAATGTCCATCAGTGACAGACTGGATTAAGAAAGTGTAGCTCATATACACCATGGAATACTATGCAGCCATAAAAAAGGATGAATTCATGTCCTTCGTAGGGACATGGATGCAGCTGGAAACCATCATTCTCAGCAAACTATCACAAGAACAGAAAACCAAACACTACATGTTCCCACTCACAGGTGGGAATTAAACAATGAGAACACTTGGACACAGAAAGGGGAACATCACACATCGGGGCCTGTTGTGGTGTTGGGGGAGGGGGGAGGGATAGCATTAGGAGATATACCTAATGCAAATGATGAGTTAATGGGTGCAGCACACCAACATGGCACATGTATACATATGTAACAAACTTGCATGTTGTACACATGTACCCTAGAACATAAAGTATATATACAAAAAAACAGAACTCAAGCTAAGCAATGGCAGGCATAGTGCAACTATCCCTGTCCTTAACAAAGCTTACACATCTACTATAATTCACATCTTGTATTATGAATGCAGTTTCAATCTCCTTACAAGGAGGGGGGTCAGTTTTCTCTGCCTCAAAGTTTAAAAATAAACCAAATTCCTCTCATGGTTTTCTTGACCTCCATGATAGATTAAGCAAAAAACAATGTAACTTGTGAAATTAGAAGTAAGATGGAGTCAGTTATGCTAAATTGATCTCATTCTTTATAATTCTGCAAAGCTGGTTTCAACTCCAAAAGGCTGCAACCATGGATATGTGGAATTAGACTGAAGATTTCCGCTGGGAAACAGGCAGGAAAATGGACCTTAAAGATGAATGACAAAAACCTGCATGATGAGATGGGCTTAGGTGGGTCAGAGCCACCTGCTGCTAGGTCTTGATCCTCTTACTCTACTCCATCTTTTTAAAAAAAAAGCTCAAAGAGACCAAGATAGCCTGTGTAGCATCCCCCTTTTACTCCGCCATCCCTACGGAAGACATAAAATGAGACATCAGCCTCCAAGCCAATGACTGAAAGATGGTTTAGTGGGGTTTCCTTGGTTAAAAAAAATAGAGAATTATTTCTGCTACAGATGGGCAAGTGTCTCAGACATGATTCTTCAGTTTGGAAGTCACAATCTAAGAGTGGGGGCATTGAAGAAAACCATCCAATGAAGAGAACCTCAAGGCCTTGTCAAAAGCTGCAACTTCCCAAAAGCTTTCTGCATTTGAATAAACAGCTGAATCAAGTATATTTCAATGCATCAAGCTGGCCAGTGGATTTGGGGAGAAAGGTGAGGGATTTCATCTTAAGAACTGAACTAGGCCCCTCGTCCCCTCGTCCCCTTGTACTCATGCATGAGTAACACTGAAGTGATGTCTTGGGGAAGGTGGACACAGTAGCAAGATATTTGAGGATGCGATGAGACTTTTTCTGGGACTGCACTCTTATATACCTCTCCTCATGGGTCTTTCCACTGTGTCTCTGGCTGAGGGCAGAAAAGATGTGGGTGGGGGTATGAGGTTGGGCTGGGGCAGGGACCATGCCAGGGCAGGCAATAGCCACTGACTGGGGCTAAAGAAAGATGACTCACTATTCTGGGAAAATTCTGTTACCACTAAGGTACCAATTGCTGTGAGGACTTCCCTTTTCCATCTGTTTTTTTAGAAGCCTGAGTCTGAGCTACTATGTATGTATATTTCTATAACCAGGTTTTCACCATGTTGACCAGGTTGGAGTGCAGCTGCTATTCACAGGCACAATCCCTGCACACTAAAGCCTTAAACTCCCGGCCTCAAGGGATTCTCCACTTCAGCCTACCAGTATCCTTACACGATTACCTTACAAATGAGACTGGATGTCATCTCAGTCTCTTATCTATAGTATGTCTTTTTACTGACATGATGAAATAAAGAAGGATAAGAAAGGTGCAGACCTGGGCATATTACTTTGGGAAGTGGTGGGAAGATTAGATGGTTCTTGCCTCATGCGATCTAATTTTTGTATGAATTACTGGGCAAGATGCCAGGTGAGTGAATGTTACAAGGACATGGAGAAGATTATTAGAGATGTTGGGATTCTGAAGAAAGGATTTTCTCAGAGAAACATAAATTTAATGATTTCTGGACAATGTTTATGGCCAATTTGGTGTGTGGGTAGTTTTGAATTTGTGCTGACACCACCTGGCCACTTTTCTACATTCTCTCTGGCTCAGCTGAGTGATGTCATTGAACAAAGATAATGCAGGATTCATCCAGGTAGGAGATTGTGCCAGAGAAAGGGAGAGCAGTAAATCAAGGAGTTAAGGCACTCATGAGAAAGTGACTATCTCAAGTGGATGAAGTGAAAGAAGACCAGCTGGGGTTTTTAGTGTTTGTTATCTGGGGCAAAGAGGTGTGTGTTTTGATGGGTCGGTCAGCTTGTCATTTGTGTATTCTCTTAAGAGACAAAATAATGGAATTGATGGATTATGGTTCTGGACCAAGTGGAAGAACTCTTAAAGTAGAAGTATTTGTGTGAGAGGTTTCACAGAATAGGATGGTGCAGTCAGTCCCTTTACCCAGAAATCAAGAGAATCTGCAGTAGATCAGGATGGGGATGGTGTCACATACCTGTATTCCCAGCATGTAGCCCCAGATATGGGGAGGGATAGCATTAGGAGAAATACCTAATGTAGATGATGAGTTGATGGATGCAGCAAACCACTTATGTATACCTATGCAACAAACCTGCACATTCTGCACATATATCCCAGAATTTAAATTATAATAATTTAAAAATTGTCTGTTCATATTCTCTGTCCACTTTTTAATGGGGCTGTTTGTTTGTTTGTTTCTTATAAATTTGTATAAGTTCCTTATAGATACTGGATATTAGACCTTTGTCCGATGCATATTTTGCAAAATTTTTCTCCCATAATGTAGGTTGTTTACTCTGTTGATAGTTTCTTTTGCTGTGCAGCAGCTCTTTAGTTTAATTGGATCCCATTTGTCAATTTTTGCTTTTGCGCAATTGCTTTTGATGTCTTTGTCAGGAAATCTTTGTCCATTCCTATGTTCAGAATGGTATTGCCTAGATTGTATTCCAGAGATTGTATAGTTTTGGGTTTTACATTTAAGTCTTTAAGCCATCTTGAGTTGACTTTTATATATGGTGTAAGGAAGGGGTCCAGTTTCTATCTCCTGCATATGGCTTGCCAGTTATCACAGCACTCTTTACAGAGTAGAAAATCCTTTTCACGCTGCTTGTTTTTGTTAGCTTTGTCAATGATCACATGGCTGTAGGTGTGTGGCCTTATTTCTGGACTCTGTATTCCAATCTATTGGTCTATGTGTCTGTTTTTGTACCAGTACCTTGCTGTTTTGGTTCACTGTTGCCCTATGGTATAGATTGAAGCCAGGTAATGTTATGCCTACAGTTTTGCTCTTTTTGCTTAGGATTACCTGGGCTATTTTGGCTCCTTTTAAAACTGAGACATTAAAAACCACTGAAAATATCAAGGAAGCCAGGAGCTTGTGTTTTGAAAAAATTAATAAGATACATAGACCACTAGCTAGGCTAATAAGGAAGAAAAGAGTGAAGATTCAAATAAACACAATCAGAAAATACTAAGGGGATATTGCCACTAACCCTAAAGAAATACAAATAACCATCAGAGTATATTATGAACACCTCAATGCATGTATAGTAGAAAATCTAGAAGAAATGGATAAGTTCCTTGATATATACCACACTCCCAAGACTCAACAAGGAAGAAATTGAATCCCTGAACAAACCAATAGTGAGCTCTGAAACTGAGGCAGTAATACACAGACTACCAGCTGAAAAAAGCCTAGAACTAGATGGATGCACAGTTGAATTCTACCAGATGTACAAAGAAGAGCTGGTACCATGTATGCTGAAACTGTTCAAAAACATTGAGAAAAACTCATTCCTAACTCATCCTACAAGGCCCGCATCATCCTGTTACCAAAACCTGGCAGAGATGCAACAAAGAAAGAAAACTTCAGGCCAATATCCTGATGATCATAGATGCAAAATTCTCAACAAAATACCAACAAACCAAATCCAGCAGCACATGGAAAAGTTCATCTACCATGATCAAGTAGGCTTTATTCCTTCAAGGTTGGTTTAGCATATGCAAATCAATAAATGTGATTAAGCACATAAACAGAACTAAAAACAAAAACCACATGTTATCTCAAAAGATGCACAAAAGGCTTTTCATAAAATTTAACATCTATCATGTTAAAAATCCTCAACACACTATGCATTGAAAGAACATATCACAAAATAAGAGCCACCTGTAACAAACCCACAACTATCATTGTACTGAATAGACAAAAGCTTAAACCATTCCCCCTGAGAACCAGAACAAGATAAGAATGTCCACTCTCATCATCCTATTCAACGTAGTGCTGTAAGTCCTGGCCAGAGCAACCAAGCAAGAGAAAGAAAAGGCATCCGAGAAGGAGAGAGGAGGTGAAATAACTCTCTTCATAAACATTATAATAGTATGATTCTATACCCAGAAATCCATTTAGTTCCTGCCCAAAGGCTCCTAGCACTGATAAACAACTTTAGTTATTTACCAAGTCTCAGGATACAAAAGCAATGGACAAAACAATCCGTAGCATTTCTATACACCAACAACATCCAATCTGATGGCCAAATCAAGACTGCAATCCCATTCACAATAGCCATAAGAAAAATAAATTACCTAGAAATACAGCTAACTAAGGATGTGAAAGATCTCTACAATTAGATTATAAAACACTGTTGAAAAGAAATTAGACATGGTACAAATCAATGGAAACACATTCTATGCTCATGAATAGGAAGAATCAATATTGTTACAATGTCATTACTGCTCAAAGCAATTGATAGTTCAATGCTATTCTGATCAAACAACTAAAGTCATTTGGCACAGAAATTAGAAAAAAAAAAAAACTATCCTAAAATTCCTATGAAACCAAGAAAGAATTGGAATAGCCAAAGAAATCCTAAGCTAAAAGAACACAATTGGAGGCATCACATTACCTAACTTTTCAAATTATATTCCAAGACTTCATTAACCAAACCATCATGGGTCTGGTACAAAAACATAGACAAATGGAACAGGTTAGAGAACCCAGAAATAAAGGCAACCCTATAACCTTCTTATCTTTGACAAAGTCTACAATAACAAGCAATGAAGAGCAGATTTCGTATTCATTAAATGGTACTAGGATAACTGGCTAGCTATATGCAGAAGATTGAAACTGCACCACTCCTTTTACCATACACAAAAATCAATCGAAGATGGATTAAAAACCTACATGTAGGACCTAAAACTATACAAATCCTAGACAAAAACATAAGATACACTATTCTAGACCTAGGCCATAGCAAAAATTTCAAGACCAAGTCTCCAAAGGTAATTGCAACAGAAACATATATAGACACATGGGACCTAAAAGAGTATCCTCAGCAAAAGAAACTATCAACAGAAAAAACAGATAACCTATAAAATGAGAGAAAATACTTTCAAACTGCATCTGACAATGGTCTCATACCCAGAATCTACAAAGAACTTAAACAAATTTTTAAGCAAATACCGAACAACCCCATTCAAAAATGGGCAGAGGACAGAACAAGCACTTCTCAAAGACATACATGCAGTCAACAAACATATGAATAAATGCTCAACTTCTTTAATCACTAATTATTACAGAAATGCAAATCAAAACCTCAATGAGACACCATTTCACACCAACCAGAATGGGTATAAATAAAAAGTCAGAAAATAACGGATGTTGGCGATGTCATAGAGAAAAGGGAAAATTTATACATGGCTGGTCAGAATGTAAATTAATTCAGCCATTGCAGAAAGCCTTTTGAAGATTTCTAAAAGAACTTTAAAAAAAAAAAAAAAAAAAAAAAACTACCACTCGACCCAGCAATCTCATTACAGGGTAGCTACACAAAGGAATATGAATCAGTCTACCAAATTTACATATGTGCTTATATGTTTATCACAGCACTCTTCGTAATAGTAAAGACAGGGACTCAACCTAGAGGCTGATAAAGAAAATGTAGTACATACTCCATGAAATACTATGCAGCAACAACAACGGAAAAAAAATGAAATTATGTATTTTACAGCAAAATGTATGTACTGGAGGCTACATCTAGCAAATTAACAAAGGAAATAAACATGGAAACAGAAACAAACAAACAAAAAAACCCCTCATTGTCATGTATAAGTGGGAAATAAACTTTGACAAAACATGGGCAAAAAAAGGGGACCAATAGATGCCACATAGGGGGTCCTATGTGAGGACTGAGGCTGGAAAGTGGGTAAGGATTGAAAAACAACCTATACCTAGTACATTAGGCACTATGCTCACTAAATCAGTAATAAATCATTTTGCCACCAAACCCTAGCAACATGTAATTTACCTACATAACAAAGATACACATGTAACCCTGAACCTAAAATATAAATTAAAAAAGAAAAAGGAAGGCAATATCAAGAAGATACTTAGTAAACTCAAAAGGGTTTGGAAATCAAACAATAATCTTCTAAATAGTTCATAAACAACAATCAAAATGCAAAGTAGAATACATTTTGAACTGAAAGTCAATAAAAATCAGAAGTGCCAAAAAAGAGAGATGGCTTTAGTCCCGAAGTTTATATCTAAAAACATTGAAATTTCAATCAGATGGTAATTGGTATGTGATTTCGTGAACTACTCCAAAGTTTGTACAAAAATGAGAACCCATATAAAAATAGCAACTTTATTCTAAAAAACAAAAGAAAGGAAAGAAAGAAAGAAGAAATAAAGAAAGAGAGAAAGAGGAAAGAGAAGGAAGAAAGAAAGAAAGAAAGAAAAAGAAAGAAAGAAGAAAGAAAGAAAGAAAGAAAGAAAGAAAGAAAGGAAGAAGGAATGAAGGAAGGAAGGAGGAAGGAAGGAAGGAAGGAAGGAAGGAAGGAAGGAAGTAAGGAAGGAAGGAAGGAAAGGAAGGAAGGAGGAGGAGGAAGGAAGGAAGGAAGGAAGGAAGGAAGGAGAGAGAGAAGAGAAAGAAAGGAAAGAAGAAAGGAAGAAAGAAAGAAAAAGAAAGAAAGAAAGAAGAAAGAAAGAAAGAAAGAAAGAAAGAAAGAAAGAAAGAAAGAAAGAAAGAAAGAAAGAAAGAAAGAAAGAAAGAAAGAAAGAAAAGAAAGAGAAAGAGGCAGAGAGAAAGAAAGAAAGAAAAAAGAAAGAAGGAAAGAGGGAAGGAAGGAAGGAAGGAAGGAAGGAAGGAAGGAAGGAAGGAAGGAAGGGAAGGAAGGAAGGAAGGAAGGAAGGAAGGAAGGAAGGAAGGAAGGAAGGAAGGAAGGAAGGAAGGAAGGAAGGAAGGAAGGAAGGAAGGAAGGAAGGAAAAGAAAAAAAGAAAAGAAAAGAAAAGAAAAAGAGAGAGAACCTACCAGTGCGCGGAGGTCTGCTTTTACCGGATGTCAGAGCATATGGCAATTCCACAGCTCTGTGCTGGTACAAAACACACCCACAGCAGGAGTGAGACAGCCAGACAGGAAATATATGAGAATTCCTGAGATGACAAATGTAGCATTTGTAATCAGTAAAGAATTTATTTGAGAAAGTTGGGTAAAATTTGAAATTTGAAAAAACAAGCAATAATGAATTTCAAATAACATAAAGACTGAAAAAAAAAAAAAAAAAAACAGAGCTGGGCGTGGAGGCTCACGCCTGTAATCCCAGCACTTTGGAAAGCCGAGGCAGGCAGATCACGAGATCAGGAGATTGAGACCATCCTGGCTAACACGGTGAAACCCCATCTCTACTACAAATACAAAAAAAAAAAAAAAATTAGCCGGGCGTGGTGGCGGTTGCCTGTGGTCCTAGCTACTCGGGAGGCTGAGGACAGAGAATGGCATGAACCTGGGAGGCGGAGCTTGCAGTGAGCCGAGATGGCAACACTGCACTCCAGCCTGGGCGACAGAGTAAGACTCCATCTCAACAACAATAACAAAAAATCAGTACTACAAGAAATGAAAATTTTAAAATAGTCAACGCATTTTACTTATGACATGAAGTACAACTATCATGAAGTAAAAGACAAATTTTACTATCTAAAAAGACCCATTTTTGCAAACTATTGATAAATAATGTTAAATGAGAAATAATAGACTAGAAGAAAATACTTACAAGGTGTATATAATGAAAGAGGAAAATTCAGAATATATCAGAATATATAGATAGAGGTCATTCAAATAACTAAGAACTTGCACACCCCAGTGGGAAAATAGGCAAAAAATATAAAGAGGAATTGCACAGTAAAAATAGTATGCATCATGTATTAACAAACGAGAAGATGCTTCATCTGTCTAATGGTCAAAATGTACATTAAAATATGACACAGGATTCCCCCCATCTATTGGTAAAAAAAAATACATATATGCACTTCGGAAACTTATATGCCACTTCAGTATTTTCACAATCAATTGATATCACTTTTGTTATTCTAAAAAAGATGAAAAACAAAGTGAGTCAAAAACAGTACAAGAAAAATATTGCAAATATGTGTATGATATTATGGATAGGAGAAACCTAAGAAACATCCCAGAGACAGGAGTTTAAAATGAAGACTAAACAGTTTATCCAGATAAACATTTTTAAATGTTCTGTACACTTAAAAATGCACGAAACAATTAAAAAGCAAAGAACAATCAAGGAAAAATAATTTCCAAATAAATGTCACAACACTGTCACCTATGGTCAAGATTAATATCAGTTCTACTGTGAAGTCTAGACAGATTCTTGGGTGTCTGGAGTAATACTGGGTCAGTATACCCCCAGAAAATTCAAGACTAGTACAGGCACACAAACTTACAACACTGAAGCATATCATCCCATAAGGGTCTTGTGAAGTTTGCTAAAATTTAATGTAGCACCTATCCCAGACTGAGCATTTAAGTGATGTTGGGTGTGGTGTAGCATAGTAGTAAATAACATTAGAATTAGGCCACAATGTTTTTAAGGACGTTGCATAACCTATTTTTATTGTCGTTTAATTTAAAAATGTACATATTTACTTTAATTATGCAATTACTTGCCACTGTATCTGTCTCAGAACACTAATCCAAGCACAACAAAAATAGTAGGAATGATACTCTGCTAATTAAGCAAATTTCCTTTATTTCTTTGTGAAATCAATTGACTAAATTACTCATTTTTTGATATTTAGGAATAATTTCTACTACTAATTTATTTTCAGTGGAGTTTTGCAGATTTCTCAAATAAAGGACTAACAATGATCAATTTAATTGGGAAAGTACTAAATTTAACAAACTTTATATTTTGATCAATGAAGACTAATTTTTAAATTATACTTAAACTCTTTAGATTTAGTCTTGGACAATAAAAATGATATAGGGAATGTTTACTAACATATATAAACTCAAATGACTTGTTAGTTTTGAATGTCAATTTAACGTTAATCAAAGTTGCCTAAAATTATCAGGAAAGAAAACTTTAGGTAAGCTCAAGACAAGTTTGATTGCATTCTGTTTATAATCTTGTACCTCTGTTTTCATTCTGATTTGGCATGTTGCGTAGTTGTCACCGCAACCTCCGCCTCCCGGTTTCAAGCCTTTTTCTCTCTTAAGTCTCATTTACATGTTCTTCCAGAAACAATTTCAAAATATGTGGAGCTGCATCTGAATCAAGCAGTTTGGTTGGAGGAATTTAAGCCTTTAGATCACAAAAGAGCTTATTTTCAGTTGCCAGAGCTGGCATTGAGCCTATACGATGTAAGCAATGTAATATTGGAATGTCTCTGAGTTTTGCACTCATGAATTCACTAGCCAAATAATTGATGTACTCATCTGTTGATATTCAATATGAAGAATGAGTAAAAGCCATGTAAAAATCTTCCAGAAAACTGAATTTATCTTGGAATTCTTTGTAGAAATAAATTCTGTGAGATTAAACTTGAGGAAAGGTTTTCTGTAATTTCTTGAAATCAAATTTGACAGTACATTGTAGTCTGATAATTCTGTATTCTTCATTCTGATTTTCCAGCAACTTGTATTTTTTTTCCAACGGCTCAAAAGTTGTGTTTCTCAATAAAATAATTACAACAGAACAGTCTCCTTTCTATAAAATAAACATCAACATTTCAAATCTAAGGCCAGAGAGCCACATTGACATGACTTGTTGAGAAATCTTCAGAATCAAGCATGATTCAAGATACTGATGGATATGGGGTATTTGAAGAATTGGTATTCCTCTGGTGGATAATGTTTTTTCAGCCGTCATCCAAGATTCAAGACTCCCCAGTTAATTGACTGTCCAGTGAGACCACAATTCCTTTGACAGTAGCAGGAGATATCCAGCGAAGAGTTAGCAGCAATATAATTGGCTTGTGTTGCATTTTTAATTAAATCAGAAACTGTTGAATAGCACCCAAAGTAATCAAGTTCCTGCCCTCTTGACAAAAGGTGAAAATATACTGCTCCAGCTACTTTGGGGCTTAACACTTTCTCCAATCAAGAAGAGATGTTGACAACTTCTAGGGGCCCATCATCCAAGACACTGGCACTAAAGAAATACACCTAAGATTTTACTCTGGAAAGGTATTTTCTATTAAATGCACTGCTTTTTTCATGGTTTCATTTATCATGGGTTTATTATTACTTTTCTGCGCATTAAGGAGATCACAAAAACACCATCCAAATGATAAGCCAAAGGGCACTGACTGAATTTTCTAATAAATATAAGACACAAAAAACTAGTTACAATTTGCTTATTTATTTTTGTTGAAACAAGTATTTTATAATTTTTGTAATCTTTTCAAGAGACGGGGTCACACTGTGTTGCCCAGGCTGTAGTGCTAGAGTGCAGTGGCTATTCACAGGCACCAGCATTTTATGCTACAACCTTGAACCCCTGGGCTCAAGTGATTTTCCTGCATCAGCATCTGGAGTAGCTGGGACTTCATTTGTGTCCTGCTGCACCTGGCTTTTGTAATTTTCCCTTAGTTGAAAAATGGTCAAACCTTAGAAAATTTTCTTAAAATTAATCAAGCATAGTTGCACTATTTTTTTTCTTTACCAACTCTGTAATTGATACACCTTGCCATTATTGGATTCATTTTGAGATCCCCAGAAATGGACTCCTACCATGAGGGAAATCACATGTTGATACTATCAATCTCAGTGATGCAGCGTGTTCCTGGTTGTCTTCTTAGAGAAAGAATTCACCAAAAAGACCAATTAGTAAAGCAGGCAAAAGTTTTATTGAGGGAAGTAAAAGTGAACTCCAAGACAGGAGTGCACTGACCCTGCTGGAAACAGCCCCAGGACATTCTGCATCGTGATCTTCTGTGGTCTTCTTCTCCTTAATTAATTAATTAAATTTTTGAGATGGGGTTTCACTCTTGTTGGCCAGGCTGGTGTGCAGTGGCACAATCTCAGCTCATTGCAACCTCTGCCTCCTAGGTTCAAGCAAGTCTCCTGCTTCAGCCTCCCAAGTAGCTGGGATTACAGGCATGCGCCACCACATCTGGCTAATTTTTTCTATTTTAGTAGAGACCAGGTTTCACCATGTTGGCCAGGCTCGTTTTGAACTCCTGACCTCAGGTGATCTGCCCACCTCAGCCCCCAAAGTGCTGGAATTACAGGCGTGAGCCACCGTGCCTGGCTGGTCTTGCTTCTCCTTTACTGTGCATAATGCATGTGTACTGGACCTAGAGATCAATAAAAATCTCACCCAATAGTGACTTTGCTCATTACTGCCACCCAGAAAGGTCATATAGCAGTCAAATTTGTACTCATTGCACCAGCGCAGCTCTCAGGAATTCTACTTTTGCCTTTTTCCTTCCTTATCAGGATCTAGTTAACCACATTTTGAGTTTGACCACAGAGTGAGTACTGGTCATCTGAAGAGGTGTTCTGGGCTGTTCCTTCCAACATGGATACCTCCCCTCTTGCCTGCTCATATCTGACCAACTGCCTACTCTTACATTTATCCCTCAAGGAGTTGGGACCCAGAAATCTTTTGGGAAATGAGACGGGGGTCCTTCTATAGCTACTTTCTGCTAAAAAGGGGTGTTGAGGGTCTTCAGGGTACCCGCCTTGCTTGCTATCATGGTGACAAGGTTTCAGAGATTGTTGTTGTATCTCTAAAGGTTTGAACCACAGTGTCCAGTGGAGACGTGCAGGGATTTGATTGTCCTCGAGGGTAGGAAAGAGGTTGATAAACTTAGTTAGCAGGTTCAAGAAGCAAGGCCCAGAAAGGAGAAGATGGAAGGTAGAGGCCAGGGGTTCTAGGAAGGGAAGGAACCGTGAGAGTCAGAAACAGGAGAGCCAACCCTCAAGTCCTTTCCCAAAGGCGAGAGGCCTGGTTTATGAAATCTCTAATGTGCTCCTGGGTCTGCCCTGGTTTCTTAACCCAGATTGACACTTTTCTCCAAGCATAGACTAATTTTCCCTAAATTGCAGCCAGCATGTCAAGACCTCAGCCACTTTTGAGAACTAGAGCTGCAAGAGAATTGCCTTGCCACTGTAACCCTGTTACAGTTCAGCAGTGGTTTCTATCTCTTGAGTCAATTCTAGAGACAGGCTGTGGTAGATTAAGGAATCTGTGCCAATGCTGGCTATTCCTATCATGGCATCTGTGGTGATGCCAAGCCTAATGAGAAAGGGAATTAATTGTATTGTTTGGTGGGCACAGTGTGAGGTAATAAATAAGGGCAAAGGCAAAAAAGCATCACTGGCAGCAATGGTGATGTTAGGAGTGAGATAAGCCAGAGAGCAATCTCCAGTCCAGTTTGCAGGGAGACGGAGGTGGGCCTGTGTCCCACATAGAAAATAAAGTTCTGTTATAGGTAGACAAGGACAGACACTGAAGGAGGCAAGGCCAATTCCAAACATTGACCAATATCCCTGTTGGCTACCTGAGATGTGATATGCTGTCATTAAAGTTTCAGCTGCCAGGGAGCCAGACATGGGTGACTAATTTGAATAGAAGGATGGTTCTTCTTTCCCAGAGGATCATGTGTTCAGTAATGTCAAGGAGAAGAACCTCCCAAAGGGAGTTAAAGATTTGAAACTTTTTGCATGACCCAGTGCTGGCTTGGTTGGGTATAGAACCTTACTTGGTATTTGGACATTTTAGTTTTTAGAGAAAAAAAGTATAAGAGATATTAAAAATGGTGATGGTTGTGTTGAAGTGTTCAGGGTTAAGAGAACCCACAAAAGTTCCAGAATCTCTGGTAGTAGTGATGCCTAGGGGTGCCTGGCTGATGAGGGTAATGGGGGAGTACAAGGGGCCTAAAATAGTGCAAGGCCTTAAACCAGGCCTGAATGTCCACTTTAACTTGTATTAGGTACCATATGACATCTCTTGGAAGGTTTTGTATGCAGGGCTCCCAATGATAGGTGAATCTAAATTGGGCCTGAATAGTTGCTCATTCTTGTATCATGGCTGGGGAGCCTGTTCCTGCCCTGGATGGAAAGAATTCATATATAGCCAATAGGATGAGGCACAGGAAGATTTGGTGAACTTTAGTAGTTGTTGAGCTGCTTGTAGAGTTTTTTGTTATGGTTGTGGCCTGCTGGGGCCTATGAGGATGATTTTAGCTAGAAGCATTAGTGAGCATAGAGCACTGGGTTGCATGATCCCAAAGAGAACAGATTAAAGCCAAATCAAGATGTCTCTTGATTACGGAAACAGAAGCTGTTAACTCAGTGGGTATTAGAGAGAATGCCACCCAGACTATGGCTTTGAGATTTAAATTCAGGTAGTACAGAACAGACCTTTTCTTGGAGGGGGTGTTAGTTCACAGTAGCAAAGACATATTAGTAAACCTGCAAGGAGTATTATGATTCATGGTATAACAGGCCAAAGCATTACTAATTTACTTATGTTTATTCTTTTGGCTTTACTTGAAGAGGAGTTTGAGATCCTGGAGGGGACAAGTGATCCAGGTGTCCAATGGCACCTCTAGGACTTTCTCTGCCCGAGATGCATCCTATAGCTTTACCTTGGAATAGTGGATCCACTTGGTGATCCCAGACACCATAACTGCTATAGGAGTGGAGAGTAAAACAGTGTAAGGACCTCTCCAAATAAGACTCAGGTGAGAGTTTGGAGTTCCATCCTTCCAAATCTTGATGAGAATTTGAGTACGGGTGGGTTTAAAATTTGGTCAGAGTTTTCAGGGTGTGAAATATATATTTTGGCCTAGTTTTTGAGCCACCAGCTGAAACTGGGATAGGGAATCAACATAATTAGAATTGGTAGGTTCAGTATCCAATAGGAAAGTGAAGAAAGGGTCTTCCACATAATAACTCAAAAGAACTGAATTGTAAATTACAGATGGGTATGTTTCTCATCCTTAGTAGAGCAAGAGGTAATTGCTTTGGTCATGATTTGAAGTTTCTTGGAATAATTTTTCCAAGGTTTGCTTGAGAGATTTGTTAATTCTGTCAACGATTCAACAGTGTTGTGGGTGCCAGGAGGAATTTAGAAAGTAACTGATTCCCAAGGCCTGGGAAACAAGTTGAGTAACCTGTGAAGTGAAGGATGTACTATTATCACTTTGCAGTGACCTGGGGATGCCAAACCAGGGATGACCTCCTTGAGGAGGGCCTATGCTACACCCATTGCTTTTTCTATTCACATGGAGTAAGTTCATATCCAACCTGTAAATATGTCTACAAAGACCAGAAGATATTTAATCCCTGACAGGCAAGAAGTCAGGTGAAGTCAAATGGCCAGTCCTCCCAGGATAAGTGCCCCTCCATTGGACTGGCTGGAAAAGAAAAGGAGGTTTGGTTCTTTGTTTAATGTGCAAAACATTTAATGTGCAAAGGGCACAGGCCCTACAAACTTGTTCTATAGTCTTGGAAATATTTTTTTTCCCAAAAGAGCCGTTTGCACATTATTGAAAGTTGTTTCCTGAGAAAGTGGCACAAGTCACGCAAAGCATAGCTAACTGTCCATTGAACATTTTAAGGCAGATGTAGAACTTCTCCCAGTTGATAACAGCTTTCAGAGCCTCGTGTCCCAGTGCCCATTCTTATTCCTCTGGTGAGAACAAGGAGCTGGTGGCTTTGGATCCTCAGTGGGAGGATTAAAGGAAACTGAGGATGCTCTGCTGGGAAATTTCCTAAGACATTTATGGGAGAATTATCTGCTGACGGGCTCATGAGAGCCAAGATGGCAGAGTCCCATCTGCATTTTTAGCAGAGATCCTGGTCTTCTTTTAGAGCCATAATGGCCTGGACATAGGGCACCTCTGACCATTTTCCCTGTCACCTGCAAAGTAGGTCCAACTGCAAGATGGTCTTAAAATTAAGGCTACCATTTTCTGGCCAGTCTTCCTAGTCATATAGTTTGTATTGATGCTATGAAGCATTACAAAGGAAAACTAACACAGTTTTCTTTAATGTCTGGGGATCAGACTTGTCCTAACTGTTGAGAATGCATCCAAGGGGAGAGTCCTACAGTATGGAGTGTTGAATGCCCATCTGAAAAACAGAGAGAAGAAAAGGCTAGTGGAGTGTGAGCATCCTCGCTCTTTGTCCATTCTCATCCATTGTGAAAGGAAGAGAGCATCCTTTCCATCCCTTTCCCACACTAGACCGGGTAACCCTAGTCTGTGAAGAACTTCAGATTTCGTGCACCCTTACTACATGCTCCCAACCAAGCAGTGACCTCTTCCCCTCATTTGGTCTGTTGACCCCCTAAGTCCATAGGTCTTGCATCTAATTATAGATGACTCTGCCCAATTATACTTTTGTAGCCTTCAGTGATAATCCTCTGCATACAGGCAAAGCATGTCAAGGACAGTGGGGAGGACTAGAGACAAGAGGGAAGTTGATTGGTAAATCCCCGAGAATTCAGTGGTAAGAACATGGAGAGAAAATTGGGTACTAGGTACATCCAAGGAGACCCCTAAACCTAGACCATAGCACCTAAAATTTACCTACATTCCATCTGTAGGTGGAATTAGTGCAGAGGAGGTGGTGACAGAGCATGCAAAAAGCCATTCTATTGTGGCCTACCTGGGAAGAGACAGGGCAAAGGAGGTGGCATTGGCTAGCAAGAGAGATGCCATGATGGCACGGGCAGCAGGAGCAACTGTGAAGAAAGACAGGGTGGTGAGTCCCCAGAGGTCAGTTGTGAGAATATGGAAGCATATGGAGACTGGCGAGCACAGTCTCCAACTCATGACAAGATGCAAGTCACAGCACCAAAAGGTATGGCCAAGCCTGGAGTTCCAGAAAGTGTCCTCAGCTCTTGTCTTTTTGCAAGAAAGAATTCAGCCAAAAAACCAGTTAGTAAATCCAGCAAAACATTTATTGTGCAAGTAACAGTATGCTTTAAGAGAAGAGTGGGCTGACTTGGCTGGGAACAGCCTCAATACATTCTGCATTTGATCTTTTCTCTCACTTTCTTCTTTAGGTTCCTGCCTTTGTTCTTGCCCAGTTCACACCCAGGCTGGAGGACCCTCCCTTACTCTTGGTTAATGTGCATATACAGAACCCAGTGATCAAGACAAATTCTACCCAATGATGGCATTGCTCATTACCTCCACCCCAGGAAGGTACTATAGCACTCAAATTTGTACTCATTGTGCCCACACAGCTCTTAAGAATTCCCCTTTTGCCTTTCCCCTTCTTTATCAGATTGTAGTTAACACATTCTGACAGTTCAACCATAGAATGAGTAATTACTGAGCATCTTAAGAGTTGTTCTGCGGTGTTTCTTCCTACATAGCTACCTTTCCTCCTGCCTGTTAATGTCTGACTAACTGGCTACCCTAACAGTTGGATTGAAAAGTTCTTGTTCAGTTGAACCTTGAAAGTTTGAAAGTGTCATATCCTAGGGAGCTGGGAACCCTGTTCAGTTTTACATGGAATTCTGAGTAGAAAGAACATAATGTATTCTGTTTGGTCATATTTGCTATTTAACTACTCCTGATATCATTGCCATCTCAGCCGTAAATCATTTGAGTGATGGTAAGATAGACATAAGTGAACTTCACTTTAAGAATTCAAATATTGCTTTAAGTATTTAAAAACCACTGTACAATTGCACAGCAACAGGCACATTTTGCAACAATTGAATTGAAATGCTGTAAGTACAACAGCAATTAGGGATGTAATCATGTAAGAAAAAAGGATGAGCTCATGTCCTTTGTTAGGGACATGGATGCAGCTGGAAACCGTCATTCTCAGCAAACTATGACAAGGACAAAAAATCAAACACTGCATGTTCTCACTTATAGGTGGGAATTGAACAATAAGAACACTTGGACACAGGAAGGGGAACATCATACACCGGGGCTGTTGTGGAGTAGGGGGAGGGTGGAGGGATAGCATTAGGAGATATACTCAATGTAAATGATGAGTTAATGGGTGCAGCACACCAACAAGGCACATGTACGCATATGTAACAAACCTGCACGTTGTGCACATGTACCCTAGAACTTAAAAAAAAAAAAACAGAAAGTAAGCCAAAGAATCTCCAAGTATAACTTTGGTTGTTAGGCAATACCAGTACATTTCCACAATCTAACTTAAATGTAATTTTTACAGAAATTTTAAATGTGCTGGTATAGTTACATTTATTGAGTAAACTTAACAAATGAATATCTGTTGACAATTAGAACCCCAGGGACTTAAAAAAAAAAAAAAGAAAAAGCTGTAAGGTTTGTTTCCTTTCCTTAAAAACACAGATAATTATGGCCTTTATTTAAAATGCATGAGTCAGTTAGACAACTCAATATTTTGCCAAAAATATAGAGAGAACTATATCAGAAGTCTGAAAACCAAAGAAAAAATAATACTATACCTAACTTTTGACAAGTCATTCTCCATTCTGATATTTGAAGACAATGAGCTTGAGGTAGGAATCATTAAGGTTTCTCTTGGAATATGTATTCTGTTGAGATCTAAATTACCATTAAGATTTCCATTGCATGGTGACTCTAGAACTGGCCTTGTAGTATGAGAAGTAAATAAAGATCTGCTCCACTCATTTTCTTGAAGAAGTTTGGTACTGACATCTGCTAGAATTTCTTTACATCTGTGAAGATTGCAAAAGACAGATGCTAAGTATTTTGTTTTTTTAACAAATGATGTCTAAATGACTTGCGTTGTTTAAATAGTGACCATGAGTCAATGAAAGATACAACAAACCATGTTTTAACTCTGAAAGTGTATTAGAGCCTATGTACTGTATACAGTTATAATTTTAAAATTCTTGTAAAGAAGTACATGTATTTCTTGAGGATTTCTAACAAACAAGTAATTCAAACAAAGTAGGGAGGGAAGAGCAAAAGCTATTAATGATGTATGGATTAACAGGTCACACTTGTTGCCTTCTGAAATGGCTCTACTTATAAGATTCTTAAAGATACCATTAGAAATATTTGTGTTTAGCCCAGGCATAGTGTCTCATGGCTGTAATCCCAGCATTTTGGGAGGCAGAGTCAGTGGGTCACCAGAGGTGGGGAGATCGAGACCAGCTTCATCAACACAGAGAAACCTTGTCTCTACTGAAAACACAAAAATTTGCTGGGCTTGGTGGTGCATGCCTGTAATGCCAGCTACTCGGGAGGGTGAGGCAGGAGAACCACTTGAACACTGGAGGCCGAGGATGCGGTGCGCCAAAATTGCGCTATTGCACTACAGCCTGGGGAACAAGAGCGAAACTCTGCCTCAGAAACAAAAACAAACAAACAAAAAGAAATATTTGTGTTTAGGCCGGGGTCGGTGGCTCACAACTGTAATCCTAGCACTTTGGGAAGCCGAGACTGGTGGATCATTTGAGATCAGGAGTTTGAGACCAGCCTGCCCAACATGGTGAAACCCCGTCTCTACTAAAAATACAAAAATTTGCCGGGCGCGGTGCTGGGCGCCTGTAATTCGAACAATCAGGAGGTTGAGGCAGGAGAATCTCTTGAACCTGGGAGGTGGAGGTTGCAGTGACCCGAGATTGTGCCACTGGACTTGAGGCTGGGTGACAGAGCAGAGCAAGACTCCATCTCCAAAAAAAAAAAAAAAAGAAAGAAAGGCCAGCAGTGGTGGTGTGGTGGTTGCTCACCCCTGTACCCAGCACTTTGGGAGACTGAGGACGGCGGATCAGCTGAGTTCAGGAAATCGAGAGCAGCCTGACCCACATGGTGAGAAACCCCGTCTCCACTAAAAACACAAAACTTAGCTGGGCGTGGTGGTGGACGCCTGTAATCCCAACTACTTGGGAGGCTGAGGCAGGAGAATTGCTTGCATCTGGGAGGAGAAGGTTGGAGTGAGCCGAGATCCCACCATTGCACTCCAGCCTGGGGGACATAGGGAGATTCCATCTCAAAAGGAAAAAGAAAAGGAAGGGAAGGGGAAGGGGAAGGGGAAGGGGAAGGGGAAGGGGAAGGGGAAGGGGAAGGGGAAGGAGAAGGGGAAGGGAGGGGAGGGGAGGGGAGGGGAAAATACTTGTGTTTCAAGAGTAACTACATGAAATGTTAAAGATGCTAATTTGCTGGACTAGAGTAACCATTTGACTGTGTATAAACACATTAAAACATCATGTCTTACTCCTTAAATATGGACAGTAAAATAAATAAAATGAAGCTTGTATTTAGTAAACCAGTTACAGAAAACAAACAAACAAAAAAAAAAACACTGTCTCTCAAAGACATTTTCAAACATTTCTATTGAACACTCTTGTACATTCCACCCATTATCTGAGAAAAATTAAGCATTTGGCACCAAGGAATCATTCAGAACAACTCTCAGGGGAGAAGGAGACAGCTGAGATCAAAGAGAACTTAATCATCTCCAAAGGCATTTTGCTCCTAAAATCGTGGCCAAGGCATTAGAAGTAGGGCCTGCCCTTTTGGTCTTCCACCCACCACCTCAGGCTGACCAAGGTGTTATTTTTCACCACTTTATGAATTATATTTCCTTTCAACCCTGTGTTAAACATTCCCTATTTCACAACTATGCCTTTATGTGGAATGGAAAAACTGTACAAAATACTCTGTTCCAAGGTGACCTCTAAGGATAATACCAAAGATTGCAATCAAGGAAAGTTAATTTACTGAGTGCCAGAATGTACAAAGGAGTAGAAGTACCTGACCCTTTTTTCAGTTTAAGTTGTAATCTTATCAAAAATAATTAAACTAATTAATATTTCTATATAGGGGGATGCTGACAAACAATTGTATTACAGTATCACTGTCTAAATTATGAAGCTTCAAGATACTTGGCAGAAAGATTAGTAGATCAGGTTAACTACATAAGAATATTAAGGGGGCCAGGCGCGGTGGCTCAAGCCTGTAATCCCAGCACTTTGGGAGGCCGAGACGGGCGGATCACGAGGTCAGGAGATCGAGACCATCCTGGCTAACAAGGTGAAACCCCATCTCTACTAAAAATACAAAAAACTAGCCAGGCGAGGAGGCGGGCGCCTGTAGTCCCAGCTACTCTGGAGGCTGAGGCAGGAGAATGGCATAAACCCGGGAGGCAGAGCTTGCAGTGAGCTGAGATCCGGCCACTGCACTCCAGCCCCGGCGACAGAGCAAGACTCCGTCTCAAAAAAAAGAATATTAAGGGGAAAAAGAACCATATACAACCAAAAATCAGGCCAGGCATGATGGTTCATGCTTGTAGTCCCAGCACTGTTTGAGGCAAAGGTGGGCAGATCACTTGAGGTCAGGAGTTTGAGACCAGCCTGGCCAACATGGCGATACC
The DNA here is from genome assembly GCF_007565055.1 of Rhinopithecus roxellana. Taxonomy (NCBI): domain Eukaryota; kingdom Metazoa; phylum Chordata; class Mammalia; order Primates; family Cercopithecidae; genus Rhinopithecus; species Rhinopithecus roxellana. Next base: position 126,151,057 of record NC_044559.1, on the reverse strand, counting down.
CCATCTCTACTACAAATACAAAACTTAGCTGGGTGTGGTGAGAACATGAAAGGTCATACTTGGGAGTCTGAGGCCGGAGAATTGCTAGAACCCTGGAGGCACAGTTGCAGTGAGTCGAGATCATGCCACTGACTGTACTCTAGTTTGGGCAACAGAAAGAAACAGAAAACAAAAGAAAAACAAACAAACAAAAACCCCCACCAAAAAAAATCAGGGGAGTGGTATGAATTGTCCTAGACTAACATTTTAAAAGTAAGTTCATTTACTAACATCATTTTCCAAAATTGTCTAATCTAGTTAGCTTTTGCTTCCCCCAAACTTATGAATCTGTCTCACTAAAAATTATGCTTTTGAGGCAAATTAATGAGCTTCATTTATTTTCTGTGATTCTGTCTTTTGACGTACTTGCTTAATTTATCTGACAGAGATTCTCTAGCTTTTAATTCTTCTAGATACAGTTTCTTATATGTTTCTAATTCTGCTGTATTCTAGTCTGCTTCTGAAGTGTTTGCTTTGTAGAGTTCGAATTCCAGATTTTCAATTACAAGTTCCATCTGAATTTACATGGAAGCAATGTTTTCCTCTGTTATCCACTGTGGCTCTTCTTGAGATGTTTCTTGTGTCTAAAACAAATTAAAAGGAACCATAAAAAATTGTAGCCTGAACAACTATTGTGTATTTGTTTCTTTTTGTTTTGGGTCAGTGATCTAGAGAGCATTTTTAACTATATGAAAAAAGAATCTCAAGTTTAATATATTTATTATCAGTATCAGCTAAGTTAATAATTTAATCTGAATTATAAAAAAAATGAAATCGTGCTTATGGTAGTACTCATAAAATGTAACACTCCAAAGAATAGCAGAGTCAATTTAAATTCTAAAAAGTTGAACAATATAACTTAAGAATATTTTAAGAGTGTAGTATAATTTTTAAATCACATTTTTCTTTCTCTATTAGTCTTGTTTTATACCAACTGATTTTAGTAATCAAATGATTCACTAATGAGAATCATTATTATGGAAGATCAATTTAGTTACAATAATGGTGGCAAGTGAAATATTTAGAGAGAGAAACAGATATCATCTTCCTTCTAGAAATCTACCAAACAAATTGCTATAAGCGAAGTAGAAGAAACACATACAATGTTTATATCCAAACTATAATTTGCAGTGAAATGAATGAAGGCACATTATGGATAATAAACTAACCCATAAAAATAGATTGACTTTTTCTAATTGTTCTATTGTCTCCTGCCTTGCTCTTCTTCAACCTCCTGTTTATGGTGTTCCAATAGACCACATTCTAACGTATTCATTTCCATGAGACTTTTGAGGTTCACTAGTTCTTCTTCCAACCTCTCCTGATCCATCTGTAGTATTTCATATTTATTTTGCATCATTTTCATATATAATGCCTGTTGAAGAACTTCAATCTCTCCATCCACATGTCGATCTTCTGAAGATGCAGTTTCCACTGCTTCTGTAAGATCAAACAATAAGGTTTGGTAATGAAGAAGGAAGACTGAGAATAGTCTAACATAAAACTAGTAATTTTTAGTTGCAATAAAGTTCAGACACAGAGCCAAACCATATCAAAATGTAAATTACACTTTTAGCCCGGGGGCAAGATGATCAACCAGATGCAGTCAGGAAACACCTCTTCCACAGAGAGAAAACAAAATATTAAGTAAATCGTCACACTTTGAACAGATCTTTGGGGGAAAAAGAAGCACATAAAGTCAATAGAGCGGCAATACAGACACTGAGTTTGAAGAGGAAGGAAGCTAGGAAGCCAGATGGAGTCACCAGACACCAGGACCAGCTCTTGGTCCAGAACGGGACCTAAGGAAGCAGAGCGTGAAGGAACTATGGGTCACACACGCTTGTCATGGACCTCTAAGATCCTAGCTACAAGAGATCCCATGATCCACACAGACATTTGAACTGGCAGAGGGCACTGCCAGGAGCGTAGGGAGACGCAGAGCTCAAACATGCATGGAGCCCAAAAGGTTTCATGCATGAGGCAGCTGCAGCAAAATATAAGAACAGGCACCCACTCCCCAAGGCTCTCCATCTTTCTCTGCATGACTCTAGCCCCTGCTGACAGCTGGACCAGGAGAGAGCAGGGCTGCCTTTCCCGAGGGTCTGAAGTGCATCTGATCTGCACAGCCTGTTTTCTGCCGGGCCCTTCCCCAGCTGATGCCTGGTTGCTCCCTCAAGGGTGTACACATAACACAGCCTCCACTGTACCACCTGAGTGTTTTTCTGGCAGACCGAAAGCAGTTTTCCTGCTCCAGCACAGCTTATACCTGAGGTACAAGAGTATACAGCTACAAGACCTGTCCCAACTTCCCAGGGTTTGAGCACAGTTAAGGGGTATTGAGCTCATAATTGTGACCCGAGCTCAAGTTGGGGTAGCGCTCCTACTCTCAGAACACTAAGAAGAGTGAGGCACAGGAAAAAACAAACAACTCTATCAAAAAGTGGGCAAAGGATATGAACAGACACTTCTCAAAAGAAGACGTTTATGCAGCCAACAGACACATGAAAAAATGCTCATCATCACTTGAATCAGAGAAATGCAAATCAAAACCACAATGAGATACTGTCTCACACCAGTTGGAATGGCGATCATTAAAAAGGTCAGGAAACAACAGGTGTTGGAGAGGGTGTAGAGAAGTAGGAACACTTTTACACTGTTGGTGGGACTGTAAACTGGTCCAACCATTATGGAAGACAGTGTGGCGATTCCTCAAGGATCTAGAACTGGAAATATCATTTGACTCAGCCATCCCATTACTGGGTATATATCCAAAGGATTATAAATCATGCTGCCATAAAGACACATGCACATGTATGTTTATTGTGGACTATTCACAATAGCAAAGACTTGGAACCAACCCAAATGTCCATCAACGACAGACTGGATTAAGAAAATGTGGCACATATACACCATGGAATACTATGCAGCCATAAAAAAGGATGAGTTTGTGTCCTTTGTAGGGACATGGATGCAGCTGGAAACCATCATTCTCAGCAAACTATAGCAAGAACAGAAAACCAAACACCGCATGTTCTCACTCATAGGTGGAAATTGAACAATGAGATCACTTGGAAACAGAAAGGGGAATATCACACACTGGGGCCTATTGTGGGGTGGGGGGAGGGGGGAGGGATAGCATTAAGAAATATACCTAATGTAAATGACTATTTAATGGGTGCAGCACCCCACCATGGCACATGTATACATATGTAACAAGCCTACATGTTGTGCACATGTATCCTAGAACATAAAGTATAATTTAAAAAAAAAAAACACGTCTTGGCTGGAATACCACAAGCAGTGAGTTTTCTCTAAACAACAGTAGAAAAGCAAGCAGATACAGAGTAAGCAGGAAAAAAAAAATAGATAGAGAACTTAGAGGTCTCCATACGTTAACTCTATAGTTGTGAGTTTTTAAAATAATAACCATTTAAGCCCTAAATTTTCCTGATGTAATTTTGCCTTTTTATTTTAAAATGTCCAAAAGAAACGTCATACTATGTAGCCATGAGGAGTCCGAGAAACCTAGCATATCTGAATGTTTGAGAATCCCATTCTGTTGCTTATTAATACCTAGAGAGCAAAGGAAATTCTATAAATCTTGTAAGAAAATGCCAGAAGGTTAGCCCAGTGTTTTAGATAGTGGCAACTAAGCTAGTGTCACTTTTTAGAAACAAGTAAGGGGGAAACGTCAAACAAATTCAAAGGAGCCCAAGATAAAAACGTTCATATAAAATATAACGTCGCTGTGTAAATCAAACAAAACATAAAACTATGTGTGCAAATTAGAAAATAAATGCTTCACAAACAGAAGGTAAGTTCTGTAGAAACCAAGAGTACACAATCCAGAAAGATGTTTGTCTTTATAGCAGAAAGGACTTACCAGAAATGACAAAAAGCTTTCATTGTGCTAGGAGGGATATATGGTCTTTTATTAAAGGAGCCTTATTCAAACCAGACCTCAACAATACCAAAAATCACGTATCAAATAACTGAAGTTTAAACTGAAAGAAGACTCACCAGGGCAGAAAGGGTGACTTATAGAAGCAGAACGCTAAAGGGTATAAAGTGAAGACTGCATGCATGCTCCAAGAATCACCAATTCCTTCCTATTGTAAACACTCCAGGTCCCATTTATGACACCATATGTGTAAACCTAAACAACAAACAAAGAGTCTCTAAAGTAAAAAATATTTACTTGGAATAAATTATTGTAATGAGAATGTAAATGTCATAGTAAACCATGTGCATATTAATAGAGGTAAAGAAGAACAAAATTTTTTCATGTGGAGGGTTGCATAACTGTTTCTGAATTAATTATTCTTGGCTGCAAAGATCAGTAACAAGGGTGATGAGTCTGAGGTTAGACCAGCAGTTTCTGGGCCAGTGTCACTGCAGATGTCTTTTCTGTGTAAGGCTGCAATGGCCTTTGTGCAAGGTTGCGGTTTTTTAAGTCTTTTCTGATAGTTTTTGTTATCAGACATATAAACATGGGAATCCTCTAGTGATGGCCTTCTTGGGTCTATTTGCCCAGGTTTTCTTAGTCTTAGTGAGACCATTTTGATTCTGATACCTTCCAGAGGGGTAAGGTGTACATGAGAGCAACATACCTTTTGTTTAATTTTGCTGTCAGTGTTAAAGTTCTCTAATACAGAGTATATTAAGAATAAGAAGGAAATATAATTAACCAATATTTATATTTAAATGTAAAGATTACCCTGGCCTTTATCGGGAACCTAATAAGATCTGATTTATTTCAGCATGAGTGTGCATAAATTTTACATCAGATATAGTTTCTGTGTGATGTGAATATTGTAAGATTGTTCATTTTGTTAATTTGATCATTTTAAAATCATATTAAATGAAAATAAAACATATGGAACGTTTTAGCTTTAATCCCCATCAGAGACAAACAAACAAAAACATAAACAATGTAATCCATTTGAATTTAGCCATTAATATAAGTTGAATTTTATCCTACTAATAAAACAATAATTTACAATTCAAACTTTACGCATTGTCAAAAAATTAAAGAAGGAAAAATTACAACATTAGATCCTAGAATAAAATATTTGATGATTACACATGCAAAATAACATAATTAAGAAATTCTTAGTAAAAAAGGAAAATTCTGTAAATATACTAATCAAGAGAAAACATTAGAAGTATTTCAATACAGGTAAAGTTAGAAGATGGAGGGGACTGGGCTCTCACAATTCACCACTGTGTGAGATGGCTGAGTAGGAACCAAAACAAGGAAGAGAAGAAAAACAGGAAAGAAGCTGATTCAAAGAATCTGAATTGTAGTTGTTCACAGATGACATGGATGTAAACTAGAAAAGCAAGAAAATCTATTTTAACTTTCAGAACATAAACTGTTAGAAACACAACATCCAGAAAATTGGGTAAATGCATGGTCAACATACTACTCTTCAGTAGTAATAATGGATGAACAACAGGAATAGCAACAGCATAACATAGACAATCAACGTCTATCTTGATTATCAAATGTACCAAAATATACATTTATAAGACATGTCTAGGCCTGCAAAAACTCATAAAACTTTACCGAATGACACACACACAAAAAGACATGTTTTAAGACAAAGCAAATCCTTGGATCAGAAAAGGTAGTAAAATAAAGATCTTTATGACACAAATTTAGTGTACTTTAAACCTGAAATCAACATATTTCCAAAAAAAGTCTCTTATGTATTAATCAAGAGACAAAATTATAGCAAAAGGAAACAAAATGGAGGGCTTGTCAAGTTTGATGGAAACTTACATGTATAATATAGTTTGGCTATGCCCCCACGCAAATCTCACCTTGCATTATAATAATCCCCATGTGTCATGGGCGGGGCTAGGTGGAGATAATTAAATCATGCGAGTGGTTCCCCTATACTGTTCTCGTGGGAGTGAATAAGCCTCATGAGATCTGACACTTTATAAATGGGAGTCCCCTTGCAAAAGCTGTCTTGCCTGTCACCATATAAGACATGACTTTCCTCCTCATTTGCCTTCAGCCATGATTGCGAGGGCTCCCCAGTCATGTGGAACTGTGAGTCAATTAAACCTCTTTCCCTGATAAATTACCCACTCTCAGATATGTCTTTATTAGCAGTGTGAGAACTGTTAAGAAAGTTGTCTGCTTCAATGTCTCAGCAGAATTTTAAATTTCTTTAACCTATAACAAAAGATGCATGAGAGTACCTCCATTAACAAGATTTCATTGAGATGGAGGTGCTGTCAATGATTTAAACAACTTGCTACCATTAGATGTTTAAGTTGATTCAACTTTTTTAAAGCAATGATAGAAAAAAACACCCTTTATTATCTAAATGTAGTGGAACCTTTATTTTTCACTAGTATCAGGTTTTGAATATTCTTTTCCATTGTATTTCTAAAATTGTAATTACTAGTTTAAAGTCAAAATTATACTGATTCACTTGGTTTAGCTTCAAGTTCAATGCAGCATTAGGCAGAGCAGTTTCCTTTTCAAAAATCTTCTTTGTCCTGAATTTTCCAGCTCTTCCTGCCATTAATACAGCACTGATGTGTGCTGTTTCTTTAATTCTGGACCACGAAGAGCAGACAGTGCATCCAGATGTGGACTCTGAACAATTGCTGCAGCCCAACCCCACTGACCACACAGGATCTGCTCTTTATTGCCACTGTAGGTCTGGGGTGGAGCCCTGCCAAGGATGATCCCCCAAACAGAAGCTCTTCACAGCTTTCATTTCACTGGGAGGCTGTGACAAGGAGATGGGAGAGGGCTGAAGCCAGGCCCTCGGTAAATGTGAGCAAATGTGTGAGGCAGGACACTGCAGAGCCAGAGAAGATGAGCAAGTCCTAAACACAGCACTGCAGGATGGAGACAGACCCGTGATTCCACAAGGAAAGGTGCCATTTCTGACTCTTTCTCCTTTTCTCTTCCTCCAGGGTACTTTCTTAGGTACAATCAGTATTGACAAATCAGTCCTGAGTGCTGAGAATATTTATTTTAGGGCTTCAAATCAACACACCCCTTGCTGTGCCAAAAGGGGAGGAACTCAGCATGTGGGAAGGATCGTCCTATGCTGTTCACTGGGACAGGAGAATGTGGGAACAAGAAACTCCGATGTGAGACAACAGGAGCGCTGTTTCTATTGCTGTCCTCAGGACACCCTCCATCCTAGCGAAGCCCACACATTAGGTGCCTGCCTTGGGTATGTGGCTGCACTGACTCTCCACTTCAGGTCACAAACCTGCAGGTCCTGCCAGCCCCTGGTGAGCATAGCATCACCAGGGGAGGCTGAGTAGAGCTTTTCCTTTCTCCTGGTCCTCAGCTTCCCAGTCTCTCTTCCATTACCGAGCCTTAACCCCAAACTGCATTCTGCCTCCTTCTCCAACCTCCCTTCCCAGAGCCAGTGCCCGCTCATCATTGCACAGTCAGTGAATGAGTAAGTAAATATGTGAATAAACAAATTTCCTTCCTGCACATGTAAGGAAGTCTAGGAATCAGAATACAGGCAGGGTGGAATATGGAGAAAGTGTTCTGGATGACTTTGTATTAAATACATGAGTTTGGAAGTGTCAGCCACAGACATCCCATGCACAGATGGCTATGCTTCTCTAGCAAAGCACCTCTGTGCTGCTTTCTCTGCAGGACACACTCTCCCTGGTGAAGTCCACAGCAACATCCTTGAAGGACACTGGTTCCTGGACAGATGGTGGGCATTCTTGTTCAGCCTGCACCATCTCTGGCAATGTCCACAGGAAATGGTCAAGGACTATCTCCCTTTCCACTGGGAAAAGGTAGCTGTGTATATTAAAAGGTCAAAATCTGCTTGGGGCCCAGTCAAATATTCTCCAGGCTGACTTGGCATATGCCTTTCAGATACATTCACAGAGATGAATACACTCTAAATACATGATAAATTTTACCATGAGGACATGACATAAGATGTGGTGTAAATATCCTGACCATTCTACAATGAGATGCTAAAGGTGACTACTGACTGCTGATTCTAAAATACTTGAAAATCTATAAGTCAACTCTGATCCCAGGTATTTTAATTAAATCTGTGAACTAACCACATGCAAGCAATTATGTCAAGAATCTTATTAATTGTGACTATGGACAAATGATTCCCCAATCTGAAACTCACAATTCTCATCTGTGAAATTATTTAAGAATCATCTTAGTGTGATTAAATGTTTTAAATGAACCAATAGAGAAAGCGTTTTTGTTTTGTTTTGCTTTGTTTTGTTTTGCTTTTGAGATGGAGTCTCATTCTGTTGCCCAGGCTAAAGTACAGTGGCATGATCTCAGCTCACTGCAACCTCCACTTCCTGGGTTCAAGCAATTCTCCTGCCTCAGTTTCTTGAGTAGCTGGGATTACAGGTTCCTGCCATGACACCCAGCTAATTTTTTGTATTTTTAGTAGAGATGGGGTTTCAGTATCTTGGCCAGGCTGGTCTTGAACTCGTGACCTCATGATCCACCCACCTCGACCTCCCAAAGTATTGGGATTACAGGCGTGAGCCACTGCACCTGGCCTGAAATTGTTTCTTATATAACAAAATGCAATAAATAAATGCTACAGGTATATTATTCATTAAAATATTATTGATCTTTGGTGCAATGTCCATCGTTCTGCATGACTGATCAGACTTTATACAGAACCCGGGGTCAGCACTTGCTGCCTCTCTTATCTGACCAGAGACCAGGTGTCATTACCAAATGTGAGGTCAGACAGGTTTAGCTTCACAAGCTCTTGGTACCTGGGACTGCTGTGCTGAAGGATGGTCCTGGCCTGGCCCTTCCTATAGGATGAAGTCTCCCTTTCCCTCCTGTTTACTCTGGATCCTCACAACTTTCACTATGATTATCTCTCCTATAGCCTCCTGTCTCTCTGCTCATAGAGTAATAGAAGCCTTTCAGTGAGTTCAGCTCTCTCCAGTCTTTCAAACACGGCCACAGTTTTCTAAACTTTACCTTTCTCAAACTGTCCCCCTAGATGCACAAGAGATGCATCTGTGCCATTCAGAGCAGAAAAGTCAGGTTCCTAGTCTCCTGCCAGCCAGAGCAGGATGGTTAGAGCTCACTCTGTAGTGATTATTGGGTGCCTTCTGCTGGAACCCCCACTGGAGCACTGAAATTCTCAATGTCCTGCTTTATCTGCTGTGTTGGCTGGGGCATGCCTTGGATCCATGAAAACATAAAGTGAAGAAAGTATTCTTCAATTCCTTGTCACTCTTTTTTCACTCATCACTAGTTATCGAATTTAGTGCCCAGCCAAGAAAACAGAGACCAAGAGAGACTATGGAAAGACCATGGTGTACCAAGACATCTATCTTACAGACTCAGCTTCTCAAAGGGCGTTTGGAAACTTCCAGCCAGTCTGTATCCCAAATAGGCAGAAGAGGAACCACCTCGGTCAATTTGGAGACTCCAGGAGCACACACTACAAATAAATATGAGTGCAGAAGATTTGATGGAGAAGGTGGTAGGAGGTAGATGGTTTCCACAGGCAGAGCTACATCACTCAAATCCTATGAAAGAAGAGAACGGGCAGAAGGAAAACTATGGAGATGAGATATCAGCAAACCTTGAGGCCTAAATGGTAAACAGTCCTGGCTCCGACATCTGTGCCCACTTCCCAGCAGGTCTAAGTGGAGTGAGCAAAGCTCATTGGCAAGAGAATTCAGCCCTGGAGACCTGGAGAGAAGTGGACAGGGCTTTCCTCTCCCTCTCTTTGTTATATGAACACAAGGGTTGTTTCTGCTCCCTTCTCCAAGAGAAATTTATCTTCCAAAACTTAAAGCCATTTAAGGCTAAATATTTAATATGAAAAACCCTTAAAGATGGAGACAGGGAAGTCAGCTCCAGGAAAATCAGAAGGATGCTTTGGGAAATAATCTTTAATTGAGGGAGGAGTGAAGCAAGATGGTGAAATAGGACCTGCCAGAAATCATCTCCTCCACAGAAAAATAAAATTGAACAACTAAGCACAGAAATACCTTCACAAGAGCTAAGGCAACCAGATGAGAGATCAGAGTATCTGATTTTAGCACAGCAATAAGAAAAGAGGCTTTGAATATGGAGGAAGGATAATATTCCATTGCTAACCTCACCCTTTCCCCAACTCCAAGCAGTGCAGCTCAGGGACATGGCTCACTTGAGGAAGAAAAGTGATGAGAGTGAAGGGCTTTGACTTGAAGGCCAGTGCTGGGCCCATCAGTGTAAAATGCAGTGCCAGGGAGAACCCTACAGTCCTGACCCCAGACCAGGACCCATGGACAAAGTCCCTAGACTCCCCCCAGCACCTGGTGGAAAACTGCAGCCCCAACAGGATAGTCTCAGGTTCTGGTTTGTATCACTTCTGGCCTTCTCCAGTGGCACTGGGCGATGAGTAAACTTGAGCAGCAGGCGGAGCATATCAGCACTGGTCTGGGACATGCTCCAGGTTTTTTTCTGGTCCCAATTTCCATGAGCTTTGGGCATTGCCCAGCTAAGCCTTGGTGACCAAGGGACTGCCCCCACCATTCCTCAGCAGCACAATACTGGAAGTGACTCTATCCACTAGGGAAAAGGAGAGGAACATGAGCTCAAGGCTTTGCCTGGCAACCCAGTGCCAGGCTGGCCATGGTGAAATCCAACACTAGGCAAAACCCAGTGGCCTTGACTCCAGGCTGGTGCCTGTGGACAGAGCTGCTGGACCCACCACAGTGCCAGATAGAGACCCACAGCCTTGGTGAGACAGTCTTGTTTCCCAGCCCACATCACCACTGACGCTCTGCAGCAGCCTTGAGACACAAATAAACCTCAGTGGCAGGCAGTTGTAGCAGTGTGGGCCTTGGGCATCACTCTGTGCTGTGCTGATCTCTGGTTGTGGGCTTTGGGTGTGACTCAGCATTACAGCAGCTGTGGTAGCCATGAGACTGCCAGTCTCATCATTCCCCTATCCCAGGAAGCACAGCACAGACAGAGGCAGTATCTGCTTAAAGGAAGGAGAGGGAAGCAGGCACACGTTGCCATGAAGCCCAGTGCTGGGCCTCACACTGGGCAGAGCACTAAAGTGCCTGATCCCAATCAGAGGACCATAAACAGAATCTCTGGACCTGTCCCAGTCTCATCAGGAAACTTGCAAAGCCAGTGGGTTGGAGTAGCTACTTTAAGCCCTTTTCTAGTCCTTTCCGGCCAGAACAACACAGCAACTTTAAACATGTGCAAACCTAGGCTTAGAGCGCCCTCTAATGCTAAAAAGAAGCAGTGACCATAAGAGAACACAATAACCAATCTGCTTAGAATCTGTGAAAGAATAAGCACAAAGCCAGACTGCTGAGGCTGTAATAAATACCTAATCATGTAATGTGCTCATTTGATGCCCACAAGCATCAAATACATTCATAAAACCATGACTTGAAAGCTAAAGCACCAGAGATTGACACTAAAGTGATGAAGATATGTGGTCTCATAGTCAAAGACCTTGAAACATGTGTTTTAAGAAAACTCCAAAGAATATCAGTAAAATATAGAGAAACAACTTGAGATTTTAAAAAGTATTTTTGCAAGAAAATGCCATTGAAATTTTAATAGATATTGCATTAAATATGTGGATCATTTTGGGTAGTTTCAACATATTAACCATATGGTCATCCAATCTGTGAACATTAGAGTCTCTAAGAATATAAAGAAAAATAGTAATTTTTCATACTCTTACACAACAATAAACACAGAACGCTTCTGTGATCAGATGTATGGGGTTCTTTCCACACATCAGAAGCAAGGGATTCTGCAGGGGATTCTCCAGCAGACACCAGCAGGTGTCCTCTAATTCAGCTGAATTCAAACACTTCCTGGAGATAGCATCAGATTCACAGGTTAAGGTCTCCAGCTCACATCCAGATTTGTAACTGGCCTGCCACTTCAGATGCCAGTTACAAATCCGGACCTCTGCAAATTCTGACTGAGCAGCTCTACCTTGGAGTTACCATGACCACGACCTCAGGTTCGAATAACTTGCTATAGGGGCTCACAGAACTCAAAGAAACACGTTACTTATTACTGATTACAAGTAAACACTTTACTGATTTACTTGTTTACCCATTAATTATAAAGAATATTACAAAAAATACAGATGAACAGACAGATGGAAGAGCTATATAGGGCAGGATATTTGGGAAAGAGCATGGAGTGTCCATGCTCTCTCTGGGTGCACCACCCTCTAGAAATCTCCAAGTGATCCTATTATTAGCCATTGTTGATAGTTTTAGTCCCTATCCCCTCCAGGGAGGTCTGGCAGGGGGCTGAACAATCCAACCCTCTAATCACAGGGTAGGCTCCCCTGGCAGCCATGACAATCCTGAGGCTATCCAGAACCCCCGAACTAAGAGTCATCTCATTAGTATACAAAAAAAAAAAAAAAAAAAAAAAACTTATCACTTTGTAGATTCCAAATATTTTAAGAACTCTAACCTAAGACATAGGAAAAAAGCAAAGTAGATATTTCTCAATATCACAGAAATGTTTCTATTTATTTGTATCTTCTTTGATTTCTTGTAGCAATACTTTGTACTTTTCATTATATAAATTTTTTGCCTTCTTGGTTACTATTTTTCTTAAGCATCTGTTCTTTTTCATGCTATTATAAATGGGATTGTTTGCTTAATTTTCTTTTCTGATTGGTCATTGATAGTATATAGAAACACAATAGATTCTTTTTTTTTTTTTTTTTTTCAGGCTTAATTCACTCTATTTTTCTTGTATAAAAACCCTATGTTGTAGCCACAGCTGGAGCCTGGGTCCGCTGCACAGAGCTCTGGTGTGGGTCTTGACAAGGTGGTCAGTGAATTCCTGATAGGGAGACTTGGTTAAATACAGGCTCCTTCCAGAGGTCAGGGGTCAGGTAGCTGTAGGTCTTAGAGATGGCATCAAAGGTGGCCTTGGCGAAGTTGCCCAGGGTGGCAGTGCAGCCCCGGGCTGAGGTGTAGCAGTCATGGATACCAGCTATCATGAGCAGCTTCTTGGGCACAGGTACTGAGACGATGCCAGTGCCCCTGGGTGCAGGGATGAGGCGCACCAGCACAGAGCTGCAGTGGCTTGTCACCTTGCAAGGGACAGTGTGGGGCTTGCCCATCTTGTTCCCCCAGGAGCCCCTGCGCACGGGGACAATGGAGAGTTTGGCCAAGATGATGGCCCCACAGATGGCGGTGGCCACCTCCTTAGAGCACTTAACACCCAGGCCGACGTGGCCACTGTAGTCCCCGAGAGCAACAAAGGCCTTGAACCTGGTGTGCTGGCCAGCACCGGTCTGCTTCTGCACCGGCATAATCTTCAAAACCTCGTCTTTGAGAGAAGCCCCCAAGAAAAAGTCAATGATCTCAGATTCCTTAATGGGCAGGGAGAAGAGGTAGATCTCCTCCAGGGACTTTATCTTCATGTCCTTGACCAAGCGGCCCAGCTTGGTGACGGGCATCCACTCCTTATCCTCGGCCTTGCCTCCGCGAGCTCCGCGGCCTTGGCCCCGGCCCAGCCACGGCCGCGACCCTGGCCCCGGATGCCACTGCCGAAACCTCCGCTGAAGCCACCGCGGTTCTCTACCCCAGGGCCACCAGGGCCACCAGGGCCTCCGCACCACCCCCCACCTGCCCCGGCCGCTGCACCGGCCTCGTCCGCCATTACAACAGTTTCTTTGTACTGATTTTGTATTCTACAACTTTGCTTAAATCATATATAGGTGGTGCTCCATATCCTTGGGTTCTACCTCTAAGTTTTCAACAACCACAGGTCAGAAATATTAAGACAAAAAATGGATGGTTTCAGCTGTACTGAACACGTACACCTTTTTCTTCTCATTATTCCCTAAATAATACAATATAACAAATCTTTACATAGCACTTGCATTGTATAAGGTATTAGAAATATTTGAGAAGATTTAAAATATGTAAGAGAATATGTATAGGTTATATGTAAATACTGTGGCATTTTATATAAGGCAATTGCGGTTCCATAAACATCAGTATGTGAGAGCAGTCCTGGGACCAATCTCCCATGAAAACTGAAGGATGACTATATAGTTTAAAGTTTTAAAAATTAATCCTTAAGAAGTTTTTCCTTAGGGATTTGGTCTTCTAAAAAATACGTACTTTTGCTTCTCTGTGCCCAATGTAAAATACTTTTATATCTTGTTCTTGTGTAATTTTTCTGGCTAGAACTTGGAGTGACATGTCTAACAGAAGAGGTGAGAGTGAGTATCCTAGTCCTGTTCCTCATCTTAGAGGAAAAGCTTTCAGCCTTTTACTGTTGAGTATGTTAGCTGTGGATTTTTCATATATGGCTTCAATTTGATGTAGTTTTCTTCTATTCCTATTGTGTTTTTTTTGTTTGTTTGTTTGAGACGGGGTCTCATTCTGTCGCCTAGGCTGGAGCATGGCTCCCTGCAACCTCTGGCTCCTAGGTTCAAGCAATTCTCCTGCCTCAGCCTCCTGAGTAGCCAGGATTACAGACATACACCACGACGCCCAGTTAATTTTTGTATTTTTAGTAGAGATGGGGTTTCACCATGTTGGCAAGTCTGATCTCAAACTCCTGACCTCAAGTGATCCACCCACCTTGGCCTCCCAAGTGCTAGGATTACAGGCATAAGCCACTGTGCCCAGCCCATGTTAAGTGTTTTTGATCAATAATCAGTATTGAGTTTTCTCAAATTTGTTAGTGTATGTTCAATTTCCAAATGGTTCCAATCTTGGACTTTTGTTTTAGCTTTTTGTTGTTAGAAGGAAGGAAATAAGAAAAACCTTATTACCTTTATTTGCTGTTTTGTTTTCTGGTCACTAGTAATATTTTAAGGAAGGAAAGGTCCTCTCAACTGCGGTGTGTGAAATTTTTTCCTCCACAGATCTTCAAATGGGTAGTATCAGTTAGAGGCCTCCTGTATGACAATAGATGTTTTGTGTGGTTTAATGACACAAGGCTTTATTCAGGTTTAAATGAACACCTTTACTGTGCTACAAGAATGCCACAAGGGTTGTCCCTGACAACCTGGGGGATTGGGTTTTTGCTGAGTTAGAAGCAGGGGCAGCAGAGGCAACAGAGGTACCTAAGGGTCCAGGTGAGTGTGGACCTCAAGATGCCAACTAATGACCCACTCTCTTTCTCTTCCTTTTGTCTTTTTCATATGACTCTTCTTTCTGACATGATCACACAGTAGGCCCACAACTTGCATAGAATAAAACAATACAAATCCCCACCACTTGACCTGTAGATCAAGGTCAAAACCCAGTATCAGTCACAACTTCATTCCAAAATACACAGATAAGTCTCAGCCAAAAGACCCAAATCAGAATGACTTCAAGGGGGACTCCAATCCCATACTCCTGCTCCTGAATGACAAGGACCTCCACTGGCTAAGTCTTGAACTGAGGCCTGCTGTGATTCAACAATGCAACACAGAGCTGCAAGTAGCAGCTCCAACTGCACACTGGCCATCAGACTGTAGAGTGGGGTGATAGCACAGAGTAAGGCAGACAAGCATAGGGTGTGGAGATCCACATCTAGAAACCCTGCCTGTCCTGCAAATTATAGGAACCTGAAAGGGTGTGGTTCTGATGTTGACACTGATGTCTATGTAATACACACACACACTGAGGCTTATTACTCACATAGGTGAGGTCTCAGAGAAACCACCAGGTGCAAAATGGCTTAAGAAACCAAGAAAAATAGCATTAATAATCATTATGAATTTTGACACAAAAATACTCAAACACCAACAAACTTTATTGAGCAACATATTAAAAACATTATACAACATAACCAAGTGAGATTGACTCCTGAAATGTAAGTACATTTGAAAATCAAAGTACTACATCACATTAGCAAAATGACAGCAAAAGTACAATCACCTCAATTGATGCAGAAAACCATTTCACAAAATTTAGCACCCATTCATAAAAACCCATAATAAAGTATGAATAGAAGACAATGCCCTCAACCTTCTGTAAGTCATATACGAAAAACCCAAAACAGCATCTTGATGGTAAAAAACTGAACTTTTAATATGCAAGATCAGAAAAAAAAACAAGGATATCTGCTCTGATCAATATTCAGTATGATAAGGGAGGTGTTGCCAGGAAAATCAGGCAAGAAAATGAAACCAAAGCATTCCAGACTTTTAAATGCATACATTCCACCCCCTAGATAAACATACAAATTCACACTTTATCACTGCACAGATGGGCAAACCCAGACTCACAAACTGACAGATATAATGGCTCAAAACTGACAGAGATCCCAGGCCTATTGCACTCTTCTCCAGGTTTCTCTGCTTCCTTACAAATAGCCACCAGGATATAGGGTATATTTTTACACGTTTTCTTGTTCCTTGTCTTCTAGAATGTCCAGATAGAGGAAACAAAGATATTAGCAGAGCTTTTTTTCACTATACCAGTTGGAGAACCTGTTACACAGAGATGAATACTTATTGAATATCTGGACTCTCACATACACAGTTTTACACCAGCCTCGTCAGAGACCCACATACACTTGATTTTCAAAGACTGAATTGTTCACACTCCCATCCCATGTGGTATAGAAGTAGTCTTCTAGGCACAAAACCTCCCAAGAAAGGTGGCTTTTCAGCCTGATGTGATAGGGAAAAATTTTCGCAGTACCTGAGCACACAGAATACAAAAATCGATTTTCTGCAAAAGCACAAAATGGGAGTCCAAGGAAGCAAAAGGGCATGGAATAGATTGAGAAATCATGTTCTAGTCCCTCAACTGTTATTAATGGTTCCAGAAACATATCCCTCATGACTTGACTCTTTGTCAGTTTCCTTTTCCATTGAGAGCTCAGTGAGGGCAGCTGAGTATGTATTTCACAGCTCAGCCCCCATGCCCTCCACCATGTCCTTCTCAGTAGCCATCACTCCACTGTGGTCTCATTTACGGCAGACCTGACTCCAGATGGCCTCAAGAGGCCCTACCATTTTCACTTAAGCCCTGCAAGGCTGCCATCTGACCCACATCTGACATATGGGGAGGATGGAGGGCTAGGAAACTCACACTACAGTTCTCTACATGAGTGAAAGATCACTTCTGAGACCACGCAAAGATGGGAGAAATTGTTAGGAGATTTGCATGGTGACCTAGCTTCTCCTATTCCTGCCACTTCCTTTGCAGGATACTCTGACTTGATGTCCAACTAACACTGGGCAATGCCTTCAACAAACCAAAGGCCAACACTTACCCTTCCTGCACAATTTAGCAGAGGCAGAAATTTTGTTCCCCCAAATACTTGGGTGCTGGGGAACTGCAGAGAACACAGCTAACATTGTTACAGCAGCCTTGGTGAAGGGGTTCACACCTCCCTGGAATTTACCTACAACCTGTTGGTTCATTCTATGTACCCTAGTTACCAGCACCACGTGAAATCCCTTGAAGCCAGCTACAGGGATGAAGAATAAGCCAGCCACACACATTGCTGCTATTGTGACAGCCGTGCAGACCCCTGAGAGTTCCTCTGTGTGGTAGAGAAAATAAAGGAGGCCAAAAGCAAACACGCCCACAATGTGGGCTGCCAGCAAAAGGAGGAAGAGGAAGAAATAATGGTAGTTCCATCGACCAATACAGTTGTACACCCAGGGAAGTGATGATCAAATTCCTCCACACAGTTGTCACAGACACTGCAGGGGAAGTATCAAGGGGGATAGCAGAAGCGGCAGGTGGCACACCATTTCATGTGTGGCTGGATGCTCTTGATCTCCACTGTTTTGTGAAGGGGAGCTGGAAAATCATCTTCCTTGTCCTTATCTTCCTCAGCTAGAGGGAAAATCCCTGGGTCCATGAAGGTGGCCATGCTGACGTTGGCCAGCACATAGAGAAGCAAAATTGCACTGTAGATGGGCACTGCAGGTGACACACAGAGGCTTAGTCCTGGACACGTAAAGGCAAAGAAGAGTGTCATAGCTCCCATTAGGATGATGGTGGCTGCTGAGACCAGGACATACTTGTTGGGTTTGAATCTCTGCAGGCCCATTGGAGCTCTGAAGGGAAATCTGCCCCGCCACATAGCCCAGGCCCACACAGAGGCAGAACGGACAAGAAAAATGGGATGATGGAAGCAACAGAGAGGAATGCAGAAGGAAACTAGGGACACAGAAAATTTCAAATGATCACCCTCACCCCTCCCAGATAAAGCCAAAGGTTGACAGAACTCAAATGAAGGAAAGCACACGGGAGGAGGAAAGGGGATTCCAAATGATGGAAAACCATCTCCTCAGAACAAGGCAAAAGGGGAAACTAGGAAACACAACTTGTACAGTTTACAATATGGAGACAAGTAGTAGGCTGTACCCATGCAAATGGCTGCAGGTGGAGAACACAGATAGGCAGATCAAGGGATAGCTCATGGATGCAGGCAGGTCTCCGAAAGAAGGGGAGAGTATCAGGGTTTGGCAGAAAATTTTAGGAAAAATTATTCTGCAGAGACCACACTCCGTTCTCAATAACACTCTACAAAATATGAGCTGTGCCTAAAAGAGGTATGCCCTGTGTTTCTATGTCAAACTAAGAAGGAACCTGAGGTCCCTTGCAACTTTAGAGAGAAGCTGCATTTCCTGCAGTCTTTGTCTCCTTCAGGCAGGTTTCTCAATGCGGCCACTCCCGCACTCCTACTTCCCCAGGGATTGGAGTCTGGCAATGGTGACTTAATTCATTTTTCTCTTGATGGCTACAGCTGAATGACAGCTGTTATGATTGGAGTTCTAAATCCTTTTGTTTGAAGGGGGAAGGAAAACAGAGGGCAAGCTTCTCTGTCCTCAATGGCTTCTTGTTATTCCCAAGCCCTTTAGGGGCTCTGCTTCCTATAGGGTTCATGTAAAACTAAAGGGAACTTAAAATCCTCGAAGCCATGTTCTTCCCAATAAGCAGAATAAGATGAAGAAATCAATTCCACTTGACACTTTACATGATTACTGTGTATGAAAATAAAGTTTCCAAAGATGTCCTTATTTCCAGATTAGTCCATGTCCCTTATCTTTCTTCAGTCTTCAGCCTTAGAGTTCAACTGGGTTATGGAACTTCACCCCCAGTGCGGTGCCCGTCCCCACCGCCACGGTTGTCACCGGTGCCTCCAGGCAGTGCCTTCTGGCCTCTGAGATGCAGCTCAGGCCCCCGCAAACTCCATGCTCACCCCGCTGCCACGCGCTCCCACGAGGCGACGCTCCTCTTAGAGCCAGCCTACCCCGCTGCCCTCAGCGTGAGTCAGCCCAGCAGTGTTCCCATGGCTCCCTGGCCAGTTGCACCACATCTCCCCGGGCCATGATCTCTCATTCATGCAGCTCCTGCTGCTGCACCTGCTCCTATTCACTCTCCCTTTCACCGAGAGCCCCCAGATGGCACATTTCATGGGATGTGTTTTTTGTTTTGTTTTGTTTTGTTTTACCACAATGAAAACATGTTTAAATGTGGTCAAATATATATCCCATAAAATGCATCATGTTAATCGTTTTATGTGGTGAATTAACATCTGCTATTTTTAGTATAATCTCTGCATTTAAAAGCAATAGAACTGACTTTTAACACTATAGAGGAGTACTTCCTCAAGTTATTTTGGAAATCTGTTTTCCAAGTTTTATAATCTGCTTCAGGGAAGAAGGGTGAGGGGAGGGGGAGAGTGACCTTACCGCTTCTGCTGTGCTCTCAAATTCCAAGGGGCAATGTTTTGGGGTCGCATGTCATGAACCCCATCAACACCAAAATGTTTACACTCAGTGGGATTCTGCACACCCTTGGGGTCACACACAGTCTACCAGGCCCCTCCAACAGATATAGTAACAGCTCCAGTTGCTCTGAAATGTTTCTAACCCCCCACTCCCCAAAAAACAGTGACTCAAGAAGACAGCCGACTCCAGAACTCACACTAACTCAGAGTGCAAATGCAGTGAATGGTGAACAGAGCGTGCTGTTAGCTAACCTTCTCCCTGCCTTTCATTCAATTTGTATTCGCTTCTTTCTAGGTCCCTTGAGAAGAGGAAGACATTCCAAATTGCTAATGGATTTATCACACTGCCCATGACCCTCTTCAACAAACCCCTAAACTCCTTTACTCCAAGTCAAAGAGAGGGTATTTCTTTGGTTTTGTTTTTAACTGTGGTAAAATATACATTATATGGAATTTACCGTTTTCATCATATTCAAGCATACATTTTAGTGGCATTAGGTATGTTCGTATTACTGCCATGTTAATAAAACTGCCCCCACAGGGGCACATGCCACCATGCCCAGCTAATGTTTAAATTATTTATTTATTGGTGGAGATCAGAGTCCCCCTGTGTTGCCCAGCCTGATCTCAAACACCTGGACTCAAGT
Source organism: Rhinopithecus roxellana (assembly GCF_007565055.1). Classification (NCBI taxonomy): domain Eukaryota; kingdom Metazoa; phylum Chordata; class Mammalia; order Primates; family Cercopithecidae; genus Rhinopithecus; species Rhinopithecus roxellana. Next base: position 126,130,660 of record NC_044559.1, on the reverse strand, counting down.
GACCCTCCTGCCCTGGCCTCCCAAAGTGCTGGCATTACAGGCATTAGCTACAAAATCCAGCTGAAAATCCTTAACAAACCACTTTGCATCAGTACACTTCTCGTCCTCCTTGGTTTTGCAAGACTGCTTGTAACAAGGGTCTAAGGAAGCTCATGTCCAAGGTTACTTTAGGTCTGGGTTCCAGGGAGCTGTCCTCATTTTGGCTCAAGTAAACTCTTTACATCACATTTTGTTCCTCAGCCTCATTCTTTTGGGACAATAGACAGTATATTAAGTCACTAGGCTAGGCTACTGCCGTAGGTGTATGGCGTCTGACTGAGGATTTCCCCTGGGAAGCAGGTGGAAGAATGGACCACGAGGATGCATGGTAAAAGCTCACATGACAGGAGGGTGCTGGGCCCATAACCCAGGGCTGAAGGGTCAAAACCATCCACTAAGCCTCAGTTACTTCTTCAGTCTTGCCTTTGAGCTATGAACTCAAAGACACCAAATACCCTGTGTACTGTCTTCCTTTAACTGGGCCACCCCTAGGAGAAAGATATAAGGTAAAATGGCAGCCCCTCCAAGTCAAAGATTCTCAAAGGGTTTCTTTTAGAAAGGTTGTCTTCATAAGGAGTGTAGGAGACTTTTCGCTGCCAACAGGAGGGGTTTTAGACATCTTCCTGCAGTTTGGAAGCTGCAGCCTAGGGTTGGAGGAGTTGAAGAAAACCCTTTAATGGAGAGATGCCTGAGCCTCTGTCAGATGCTCCATCTTTACAAAAGGTTTCTGCATTTGAATGATGTGGCTGAGTCAAGTGCACTTGAATACATCAGCCTGGCTAGTGAATTTAGGGACTAAGGCTAGGGCCTTCACTTTAGAGTAAACCAGGCCTCTGACCCATAGGAAATCTTGTATGAGTAACACTGAGTTAGTGTCTCAGGCAAAGTGTTTACAATGGTAAGATATCTAAGTGTGAGATTAGACTTGTCCCGGGACTGCCTCTATACACTTTTCCTCATGGGTCTTTCCCATAAGATTCTGAATGAGATAAAATAAGGGAAGTTTGGGTATGAGCATGGGCATGGGGATGGGGTGGGGACAATGGCAGGCAGGACAACAGTCACTCTCTGGGGCTAAAGGTGGTACACACTCAGACAAACAAGCTATTCTAAGAACACTGTTACTATTAAGGTATCAGTTGCTATGATAACTGCTGCTAAGCTTGTCTCTCCCCCTATTTCTTAGAAGGCCTGAGTCTGATACTTCTACTGAATTCTTGGCAAAGTGACTGAGTGGGCCATCCTATTCTGTTAGATGACTTGTACAAACACCTCCATTTTGAGCATTCTACCTTGTCCAGAACCACAGTCCATTAATGCGACCATTTTCTCTCTTAAGAGAATAATCCAAGAACTCATCCCCACCCACCCAATCACCCACACCCTTTTAATAAAGTGCTACAAAACTACATACTAAGTTTTGTAATCATTTCCCAGTCCAATAAATCAGCCAGTTCATTCTGACCCTCGTCAGGTGTTGCTCCTTTCTCCTCAGGGAAGGGGAGAAGATAACTCCGGTTAGGATCATCACCCTATCCTCCATTCACACATAGGGTGTTTGGGTGGGAGTAGGCTAATGCCTCCATCTTTCTAGATATCTTGTCTTTAGCAATACATTTATATTTCCTTATTGGTAAATTGGATGTGATAAGTGTATGTTGTATCGTATATTTCTCTCTCTTATTATATAATTAGTAAGGGGTGGACTATTTGCTTTCTCTTTGCTATTGACAAATATCAATTCTTCTCATAATTTATTATGACATCCTTTTCAGTCATGGTCTTTGATTAATAATGTGAGCTATTTTAAGAAACCATTAAATCTTTCTATGTAGGTTGATGCAGTTGGATTATAGAGTAAGTAAAAGTTATATCACATGTTAATTTCTATCTTATAACTGTGTTTCACAAACTGTAAAATGGGATCCTTGACTGATTCTACAATTACTGGGAGCCAAAAAGTGCCACCCAAATATGTAAACTTTTTTGCATCAAGTATTTTTTGCATCTGGATGTGGTGATGAGATTGCCAGTCCTCATCCTGACTATGTATCTACTATCATACAAAAAAATATTGATTGCTATTTGATTTAGGCGCAGCCTATGAGATCAATCTGTACAATTTGGTTAGTGTACATAGGTTTGTCTTTGTCATTAGATGATAAATTTTGTTTTGCTTTGTTTTTTTACCAGTTTTGTGTGTGATTCACGGATTAATTACTTTTAAAATTCTTTAGTATTAATTTGTATATTGTGCTTTTTGAGCCAACTGTTCATGGCAATGATGCCCTGGCATCCTGAATGCTCATGAAGAGCCAACTGGTCTCTTGGGTATATTTTACTTTTTATTTTCTAGGAGTCATTTATTATCTTAATTGTAATTTTGTGTGCTGAAGCATCTACTTTATTATGAGATTTGTTTGTTTGTTTGTTTGTTGTTTTTGAGATGGAGTCTCACTCTGTCCCCCAGGCTGGAGTGCAGTGGCATAGTCTCGACTCACTGCAACCTGCACCTCCCAAGTTCAAGCAATTGTCCTGCCTCAGCCTCCCAAGTAGCTGGGATTACAGGCATGAGTCATAACACCTAACTAATTTTTCATATTTTTTGGTAGAGACATATTTTCACCATGTTGGCCAGGCTGGTCCTGAACTCGTGGCCTCACATGATCTGCCCACCTCAGCCTCCCAAAGTCCTGGAATTACAGGTATGAACCACACCACGCACAGCCTATTATGAAATTTGGATTCTGGATTTTCTTCCTTTTAGTGTGCATCTGTATGGGTGACATATGTCTTTAAATGGCATGAAGGCTGTTCTAATTCTTTTTATAGTTCTACAGACCATAAAAGTCTTCCATTCATGTTCCAATCATTAATTTTCTGCTTAGATGCCTACAGAGCTATCTCACTGACCACTACCCATGAGTCACCATATACATGTTTATCAGATTGCCTTTCTCCTAATGATTTTCTGATTGCTGACAGGACTGCCACAAGGTCCTTCAGTACAAGAGGATCAGCTGACCTGACAGCTCCTGCCTTCCTGAGAGTGTATCCTGAGGCTGCAGAGGCCGATGCATCCATAAACCAAGTGTTAGATACTTCAGGTGACCAGGTGAAACTCGATTGCCCTGTTAGATACTGGATTTGTTCCTTCCTCAGTGATATCTCTGGAACTCTACCACAGAATGTTCTGAAATTCTTTCAGCGAAGAAGCTGCACCCACCATCAGGTTTCCCATCTCTCTCCTGAATGTACCATTCAATGTATCATGTCAGTGTTTTTGCATCAATAGCTGCATCTGTAATACTTTCAGGTGTTAACTATACCAATGGCAATAGAAGTGTTTGGAGTTCCTATTGTGGTGCCTGCTTTGCCTGTAATAGTTTCTGTATGCCAAAGGGCTCATAAGTTACCCATTCCAATTTTTCTAAAGTAGAATATTTGTATGTAGAATAAGAGGTTTCTTTATAAATAATCCATTGGTATATCTTTACCATTAATTTTTGTCCAAAGTGACCAAGAGGCATAATCTTTGTATAGAACACTTCTTATCTATAATTATTGCCTCAGTACACTTTATAAGACTCTGAAATTGCCTAACAGTATCTTAAGCTATTGAAAAGCTTGTCATTGTTCTATTCCCATTGAAATTGTGATGAATTCCTAGTTATCCTATAAAAAAGTTGCAAAGCAATCTCTAAGTGTGGCATCTGTTTTCTCCAAAGAGTACAGTATCCCAAAGTACAATTAAGAGACTGGGCGTAGTGGCTCATGATTCTAATTCCAGCACTCTAGGAGGCCAAGGCCGGAGGATCCCTGGAAGCCAGGTGTTCAACAACAGCCTGGGCAACATGGAGAAACCTCTTCTCTATTAAAAAAAAAAAAAAAAAAAAAAGACAAATAAACCAAAAATACAATTAATCTCAGATGTTCTTCTTTATTAGTAGCTTCTGTTATTCTTAAAATCGTATTCATGATAGAGTGTGGTATCTCTCATCCCTCAAAGGACCATAATATTCCTAAAAATTGACTGATGTGTCTGGACCTGGAGAAAGTACAAGGTCCAGAGACATCAGTCAAATTTTTAGGAATATTATGACCCTCCGAAGGATGAAAGATTAAAAATTTGATAAGTTTTTGTTTGTCTTCTACCAATTGTTTTATGTTTATCAAGACAGTGTCATCAATATACAAAATCACCTGAGTATTAAGTTTTAAATCACTGAAGTGATTTGTGAGCATATTGTGTTTAATTACAGGGCTATTTAGGGCTCCTTATGGTAAACTAGTGAATTGACATCATTTTCCTTCTCATGCAAGTAAGTAATATTGTCCAAAGAACATATTAGACAAATCAACAACTACATAGTGACCTCCTGGGTGTGTGGAAACCTGATTGCTGTGTCTGCACCTGGTCATGCTCCTTCCGTTAATGATGAGTGTTTGCTGAGTTGTCTATAAACTCCTGTGAATCCATAGAGTCCGCCAGATTTCCTAGCTGGCCAGGAAAATGCCTAGCTCCAGGAAAGTGCCTGGAGAAAATGCAGCTTCAATTATTTTACCAAGTAACTCATTATTGTTTGTCTTATCTTAGTATGTCCTAACTTCAAAGGGTATTGTGGTATAAAAGTCACTTTGAATGATTTTGATAAGGTCATAGTGATCATTGAAGCAATATGTTTTCTAATAAAGGTAGTAAGTCATTGTTATCTGTGATGGTGTTCTGTCATGTCTTTCAAGTAGAAAGTGTAGTTATTTCTCCTTCTACCACAGAACCGTCCAATCCCACAACCTTTATTTTATCCTTATTGTCACTGGATATAGGAGGGAAAGCAAATTTAAGTATAGAAAGCTGAGCACCAGTCGGGAGCGGTGCCTCACGCCTATAATCCCAGCACTTTGGGAGGCCGAGGCAGGCAGATCACGAGGTCAGGAGATACAGACCATACTAGCTAACACAGTGAAACCCCATCTCTATTAAAAATACAAAAAAAAAATAGCCGGGCATGGTGGCGGTGCCTGTAGCCCCAGCTACTCAAGAGGCTGAGGCAGGAGAATGTCGTGAACCCAGGAGGTGGAGCTTGCATTGAACTGAGATTGCGCCACTGCACTCCAGCCTGGGGGACAGAGTGAGGAGTGAGACTCAGTCTCAAAAAAAAAAAAAAAAAAGGAAAAGAAAGCTGAGCACCAATATCTATAAGAAAGGCACAGAAATTAGTAGTATTGTCTATATTGGTATCATTTTCTTTATTAATGACTAATATAATAGAGGGGTAATTATCCTCCTGTTGGGCCTCTATATCATGGAGATCATGACCACCTCATGATTGTCAGAACAGCTTGTATTGTCTCCTTTGTTTGGGTATATATTCTGTTTGTCTCTGTTGATACCTGGGTGTTTGAGTGTCTTGAATCATTGACTCTTGTTGTGAGTTAGGTTGTTGTCTAAATGAATTATTTTGTGTAAGGTTGTTACTGTTTTGTCTGCATTTCCGTTGTCTTGCAGGTGGTTCCAATTATTTTGCCTGTTTGGCCTAGAGCCTTAAAAACTGTGGGGGGGCGGAGCAAGATGGCCAAATAGGAACAGCTCCAGTCTCCAACTCCCAGCGCGAGCGACACAGAAGACCAGTGATTTCTGTATCTTCAACTGAGGTACTGGGGTCATCTCACTAGGGAGTGCCGGACAACTGGTGCTGGTCAGTTGCTGCAGCCTGACCAGTGAGAGCTGAAGCAGGGCGAGGCATCGCCTCACCTGGGAAGCGCAAGGGGGAAGGGTATCCCTTTTCCTAGCCAGGGGAACTGAGACACACAACACCTGGAAAATCGGGTAACTCCCACCCCAATACCGCGCTCTAAGCAAACGGGCACACCAGAAGAATATATCCCTCACCTGGCTGGGAGGGTTCCATGCCCACGGAGCCTCCCTCACTGCTAACACAGCAGTCTGCGGCGGTCTAACCGCGAGGCAGCAGCAAGGCTGGAGGAGGGGCGCCCGCCATTGCTGAGGCTTAAGTAGTTAAACAAAGCCGCTGGGAAGCTCGAACTGGGTGGAGCTCACAGCAGCTCAAGGAAACCTACCTGTCTCTATAGACTCCACCTCTGGGGGCAGGGCTCAGCTAAAAAAACAACAGGGGAAGCAACAGAGGCCTGAGCAGACGCAAACGACTCTGTCTGACAGCTTTGAAGAGAGAAGTGGATCTCCCAACATGGAGGTTGAGATCTGAGAATGGACAGACTGCCTGCTCAAGTGGGTGACTGACCCATGAGTAGCCTCACTGGGAGACATCCCCGACTAGGGGCAGTCTGACACCCCACACCTCACAGGGTGGAGTACACCCCTGAGAGGAAGCTTCCAAAGTAAGAATCAGACAGGTACACTCGCTGTTCAGCAATATTCTATCTTCGGCAACCTCTGCTGCTGATACCCAGGCAAACAGGGTCTGGAGTGGACCTCAAGCAATCTCCAACAGACCTATAGCTGAGGGTCCTGACTATCAGAAGGAAAACTATCAAACAGGAAGGACACCTATACCAAAACCCCATCAGTACATCACCATCATCAAAGACCAGAGGCAGATAAAACCACAAAGATGGGGAAAAAGCAGGGCAGAAAAGCGGGAAATTCAAAAAATAAGAGCGCATCTCCCCCTGCAAAGGAGCGCAGCCCATCACCAGCAACAGATCGAAGCTGGTCAGAGAATGACTTTGACGAGATGAGAGAAGAAGGCTTCAGTCCATCAAACTTCTCAGAGCTAAAGGAGGAATTACGTACCCAGCGCAAAGAAACTAAAAATCTTGAAAAAAGAGTGGAAGAATTGACAGCTAGACTAATGAATGCAGAGAAGGTCATAAACGAAATGACAGAGATGAAAACCATGACACAAGAAATACGTGACAAATGCACAAGCTTCACTAACCGACACGATCAACTGGAAGAAAGAATATCAGCGATTGAGGATCAAATGAATGAAATGAAGTGAGAAGAGAAACCAAAAGAAAAAAGAAGAAAAAGAAATGAACAAAGCCTACAAGAAGTATGGGATTATGTAAAAAGACCAAATCTACGTCTGATTGGGGTGCCTGAAAGTGAGGGGGAAAATGGAACCAAGTTGGAAAACACTCTTCAGGATATCATCCAGGAGAACTTCCCTAACCTAGTAGGGCAGGCCAACATTCAAATTCAGGAAATACAGAGAATGCCACAAAGATACTCCTCGAGAAGAGCAACTCCAAGACACATAATTGCCAGATTCACCAAAGTTGAAATGAAGGAAAAAATCTTAAGGGCAGACAGAGAGAAAGGTCGGGTTACCCACAAAGGGAAGGCCATCAGACTAACAGCAGATCTCTTGGCAGAAACTCTACAAGCCAGAAGAGAGTGGGGGCCAATATTCAACATTCTTAAAGAAAAGAATTTTCAACCCAGAATTTCATATCCTGCCAAACTAAGTTTCATAAGTGAAGGAGAAATAAAATCCTTTACAGATAAGCAAATGCTTAGAGATTTTGTCACCACCAGGCCTGCCTTACAAGAGACCCTGAAGGAAGCCCTAAACATGGAAAGGAACAACCAATACCAGCCATTGCAAAAACATGTCAAAATGTAAAGACCATCGAGGCTAGGAAGAAACTGCATCAACTAACGAGCAAAATAACCAGTTAATATCATAATGGCAGGATCAAGTTCACACATAACAATATTAACCTTAAATGTAAATGGACTAAATGGTCCAATGAAAAGACACAGACTGGCAAACTGGATAAAGAGCCAAGACCCATCAGCCTGCTGTATTCAGGAGACCCATCTCACATGCAGAGACATACATAGGCTCAAAATAAAGGTATGGAGGAAGATCTACCAAGAAAATGGAGAACAAAAAAAAAGCAGGGGTTGCAATCCTAGTCTCTGATAAAACAGACTTTAAACCATCAAAGATCAAAAGAGACAAAGAAGGCCATTACATAATGGCAAAGGGATCAATTCAACAGGAAGAGCTAACTCTCCTAAATATATATGCACCCAATACAGGAGCACCCAGATTCATAAAGCAAGTCCTTAGAGACTTACAAAGAGACTTAGACTCCCATACAATAATAATTGGAGACTTCAACACCCCACTGTCAACATTAGACAGATCAACGAGACAGAAAGTTAACAAGGATATCCAGGAATTGAACTCATCTCTGCACCAAATGGACCTAATAGACATCTATAGAATTCTCCACCCCAAATCAACAGAATATACATTCTTCTCAGCACCACATCGCACTTATTCCAAAATTGACCACATAATTGGAAGTAAAGCACTCCTCAGCAAATGTAAAAGAACAGAAATTATAACAAACTGTCTCTCAGACCACAGTGCAATCAAACTAGAACTCAGGACTAAGAAACTCAATCAAAACCGCTCAACTACATGGAAACTGAACAACCTGCTCCTGAAAGACTACTGGGTACATAATGAAATGAAGGCAGAAATAAAGATGTTCTTTGAAACCAATGAGAACCAAGATACAACATACCAGAAGCTCTGGGACACATTTAAAGCAGTGTGTAGAGGGAAATCTATAGCACTAAATGCCCACAAGAGAAAGCAGGAAAGATCTAAAATTGACACTCTAACACCACAATTAACAGAACTAGAGTGGCAAGAGCAAACACATTCAAAATCTAGCAGAAGGCAAGAAATAACTAAGATCAGAGCAGACCTGAAGGAGATAGAGACACAAAAAACCCTCCAAAAAATCAATGAATCCAGGAGTTGGTTTTTTGAAAAGATCAACAAAATTGACAGACCGCTAGCAAGACTAATAAAGAAGAAAAGAGAGAGGAATCAAATAGATGCAATAAAAAATGATAAAGGGGATATCACCACCGACCCCACAGAAATACAAACTACCATCAGAGAATACTATAAACACCTCTACGCAAATCAACTAGAAAATCTAGAAGAAATGGATAATTTCCTGGACACTTACACTCTCCCAAGACTAAACCAGGAAGAAGTTGAATCCCTGAATAAACCAATAGCAGGCTCTGAAATTGAGGCAACAATTAATAGCCTACCCACCAAAAAAAGTCCAGGACCAGATGGATTCACAGCTGAATTCTACCAGAGGTACAAGGAGGAGCTGGTACCATTCCTTCTGAAACTATTCCAATCAATAGAAAAAGAGGGAATCCTCCCTAACTCATTTTATGAGGCCAACATCATCCTGATACCAAAGCCTGGCAGAGACACAACAAAAAAAGAGAATTTTAGACCAATATCCCTGATGAATATTGATGCAAAAATCCTCAAAAAAATACTGGCAAACCGAATTCAGCAGCACATCAAAAAGCTTATCCACCATGATCAAGTGGGCTTCATCCCTGGGATGCAAGGCTGGTTCAACATTCGCAAATCAATAAACATAATCCAGCATATAAACAGAACCAAAGACAAGAACCACATGATTATCTCAATAGATGCAGAAAAGGCTTTTGACAAAATTCAACAGCCTTCATGCTAAAAACGCTCAATAAATTCGGTATTGATGGAACGTACCTCAAAATAATAAGAGCTATTTATGACAAACCCACAGCTAATATCATTCTGAATGGGCAAAAACTGGAAAAATTGCCTTTGAAAACTGGCACAAGACAGGGATGCCCTCTCTCACCACTCCTATTCAACATAGTGTTGAAAGTTCTGGCTAGGGCAATCAGGCAAGAGAAAGAAATCAAGGGCATTCAGTTAGGAAAAGAAGAAGTCAAATTGTCCCTGTTTGCAGATGACATGATTGTATATTTATAAAACCCCATTGTCTCAGCCCAAAATCTCCTTAAGCTGATAAGCAACTTCAGCAAAGTCTCAGGATAGAAAATTAATGTACAAAAATCACAAGCATTCTTATACACCAGTAACAGACAAGCAGAGAGCCAAGGCAGGAATGAACTTCCATTCACAATTGCTTCAAAGACAATAAAATACCTAGGAATCCAACTTGCAAGGGATTTAAAGGACCTCTTCCAGGAGAACTGCAAACCACTGCTCAGTGAAATCAAAGAGGACACAAACAAATGGAAGAACATACCATGCTCATGGATAGGAAGAATCAATATCGTGAAAATGGCCATACTCCCCAAGGTTATTTATAGATTCAATGCCATCCCCATCAAGCTACCAATGACTTTCTTCACAGAATTGGAAAAAATTGCTTTAAAGTTCATATGGAACCAAAAAAGAGCCCGCATTGCCAAGACAATCCTAAGTCAAAAGGACAAAGCTGGAGGCGTCACGCTACCTGACTTCAAACTATACTACAAGGCTACAGTAACCAAAACAGCATGGTACTGGTACCAAAACAGAGATATAGACCAACGGAATGGAACAGAGCCCTCAGAAATAATACCACACATCTACAGCCATCTGATCTTTGACAAACCTGAGAGAAACAAGAAATGGGGAAAGGATTCCCTATTTAATAAATGGTGCTGGGAAAATTGGCTAGCCATAAGTAGAAAGCTGAAACTGGATCCTTTCCTTACTCCTTATAGGAAGATTAATTCAAGATGGATTAGACACTTAAATGTTAGACCTAATACCATAAAAACCCTAGAAGAAAATCTAGGTAGTACCATTCAGGACATAGACATGGGCAAGGACTTCATGTCTAAAACACCAAAAGCAACGGCAGCAAAAGCCAAAATTGACAAATGGGATCTAATTAAACTAAAGAGCTTCTGCACAGCAAAAGAAACTACCATCAGAGTGAACAGGCAACCTACAGAATGGGAGAAAAATTTTGCAACCTACTCATCTGACAAAGGGCTAATATCCGGAATCTACAAAGAACTCAAACAAATATAAAAGAAAAAAACAAACAACCCCATCAAAAAGTGGGCAAAGGATATGAACAGACATTTCTCAAAAGAAGACATTCATACAGCCAACAGACACATGAAAAAATGTTCATCATCACTGGCCATCAGAGAAATGCAATTCAAACCACAATGAGATAGCATCTCACACCAGCTAGAATGGCAATCATTAAAAAATCAGGAAACAACAGGTGTTGGAGAGGATGTGGAGAAATAGGAACACTTTTACACTGTTGGTGGGATTGTAAACTAGTTCAACCATTATGGAAAACAGTATGGCAATTCCTCAAGGATCTAGAACTAGATGTACCCTATGACCCAGCCATCCCACTACTGGGTATATACCCAAAGGATTATAAATTATTCTACTACAAAGACACATGCACACGTATGTTTATTGCGCACTATTCACAATAGCAAAGACTTGGAATCAACCCAAATGTCCATCAGTGACAGACTGGATTAAGAAAATGTGGCACATATACACCATGGAGTACTATGCAGCCATAAAAAAGGATGAGTTTGCATCCTTTGTAGGGACATGGATGCAGCTGGAAACCATCATTCTTAGCAAACTATCACAAGAACAGAAAACCAAACACCACATGTTCTCACTCATAGGTGGGAACTGAACAATGAGATAACTTGGACTCGGGAAGGGGAACATCACACATCACACACCGGGGCCTATCATGGGGAGGGGGGAGGAGGGAGGGATTGCATTGGGGAGTTATACATGATATAAATGATGAATTGATGGGTGCTGACGAGTTGATGGGTGCAGCACACCAACATGGCACAAATATACATATGTAACAAACCTGCACGTTATGCACATGTACCCTAGAACCTAAAGTACAATTAAAAAAAAAAAAAAAAAACTGTGTTGGTGGTTTTGAAAATTCTGTCTGAGGCCTTAAAAATATAATCTCTGTTGAAAATGTTTGAAATTTTGTCACCTGGTCCTCAGATCAGGATTGGACATTAATGACTTGTCTGAATCCCATCTCCTAATCTTAGTTTTGTTTTAAAATTTTGGATTTTTAGTTTTTAAGAAATTTTGAGTAAACTGTGCTACAAAAGATACCTGCTGCTTTTCTGAGTTAATTTTATTTAAAGTTCTAAATTGTTCTATTAACTCTCTTAGAGTTCTAACATGCATAATATTACCACATAGTGCAAATCTTTCAGCTGGTGGACTGCTTGCTAATTCAGCTTTTTAAAATATCATTTGTAATGAGAATTCCCCCAGGTGTTCTATAAAGTCCTGTCCCACCAGAAGCTAATAATGATGTTTCCATATTGTAGAGCTAGGACCTAGAGATGGAGCCTCAAGATGCATCTCAGTGCTGAGCAGAAACATTCAGCCCCACAGGATGGCCTTGTGTTCCATCTCACACCATCACTGACCTTCTACAGTGGCATCAGCCCATGAGTGAACCTCAGCGGCAGGCAGGCCCTGGCAGTGTAGACCTGGGGAGTCTTCAAGGACTGCCCTGGTCCTGGCAGCTGGATTTTGAGTGTGACCCTGATTAGCTTCAGCCTTGGCGTCCAAGGCACTGCTGCCATCATTCTTCCCCCAAGCCTGGGCAGCACAGTGCAGAGTGACTCCAACTGCTGGGGGAAGGAGAGAATTTTCCTTGAAACTCAGTGTGGGGACACAATGGTGAAATCAAATATGGCCAAAGTCTGATATCCCCTGGCCCCAGCCATTACTCATAGACAGAGCAGCTAGATCCACTGGAGCAACAGGTGGTGCCCCACAGTCCCAGTGGCTCAGTTTCAGGTGCCAATCCACATCACCACTGACCTTCTGCAGCTACAGCCTCAAGTAGGAATAGACCTCAGTAGCAGGCAACATGTAACAGTGTGGGTCTTAACTGAACCTGGGATGTGCTTGTCTCTGGGGCTGTGGGCTTTGAGTTGACAGAGTGTTATGCTGGCTTTGGTGGCCATAGGCCTATTCCTCCCTCAACCTCAGGCAGCACAGTATGGGGAGAGACATTGTCTGCTTGAAAGAAGGAAAAAGAAGCAAACGTGAGACATTGTTTTGGAGCCCAGTGTTGGGCCTGCCATGGTAAGGCACTGCACTGGTCACAACCCCATAGTGCCTCTCAAGCTGTTGACTACTGACAAAACTTCTGGACTTTCTCTTGTCCCAGGCAGAAACTCGCAGAACCAATAGGAAGGACTATCATCTTTAGGACTTTCTGTAGTTCTACTGGGCCAGAAGAACACAGCAGCTGTGGTCAGGGGCAAACCTGGTCTCAGTGTCCTCTAATGCTAAAAAAGTGCAACATGCCAACTACGAACCTGTGGCAAACCTTGGCTTAGGACACCAGTGACCACAAACTCATGGGATATCATAATCAGCCTGCTCAGGATCTCTAGGAGAATGAGCACAAATAAAGTAGGAGTGCAAAATTGAAATAAATACTGAATCCTTCAATGCACAGGCATTGTCATATGCCCACTAGCATCAAGAACGTTTAGGAAACCATGACCTCAAGAAATCGAGAACGTAAAGCACCAGAGACTGACTCCATAGAAAGGAAGATGTGTAATCTCACAGAGAAGTCAAGAATTATGTTTTAAGGAAGCTCAAGGAACTGCAAAAAAACACACAGATTGATAATTCATAAATTTATCAATGAAAGTTAAGAGAGATTGAAATAACTTAAAAATGTAGATAAATACTAGAGCTAAAAAAAACCCCACAATGGACCAAATGGAAAATGTAATAGGAGACATCACCAACAGAATAAATCAAAGAGAAAAGAGAATCAGTGAGCTCCAAGACAGGCTGCTTGAAAATATACCAAAACCAGACAAGGACGCAAACAAAAAAGAAAACTGCAGGCTTCCTGATCAACATAGATGCAAAAATCCCCACAAAATGCTAGCAAACTAAATCTAACAGGGCATCAACAAGATTATTTACCATGATCAAGTAGAATTCATCCCAGAGCTGCAAGGATGTTGTCCAACACATGCAAATCAACAAATGTAATACATCACATCAACAGAATAATGGATAAAAATCATATGATCATCTCAATAGATGCAGAGAAAACAAACTATAAAATCCAACTTTTTTATGGAAAAACTCTCAAGAAATTAGTAATAGAAGGAAAGTACTTCAACATAATAAAGACCACATATAACAAACCCAAAGTGAACATTATACTGAAGAGAAAAAAGCTGAAAACTTTCTCCATAAGATCTGGAACAAGGCAAGGATAGTCATGTTTAACCACTTTTTTTTTCAACATAGCACTGTAAGATGTAGACAGAGCAATCAGGCAAGAAAAATAAATACAAACATCCAAGATAATAAGGAAGAAGTCAAATCATACTCATTTGAAAACATGGTGTTTAAAAACATGTTAAAAGGAAAAGAGGTCTATTTTGGCTCCTGGCTCTGTAAGCTGTACAGGTACCAGCATCTGCTTCTAGTGAGACCTCAGGAACCTTATGATCATGGTGGAAGGCAAGGAGTGTCAGCATGTCACATGGCAAGAGAGGGAGCAAGAGAGTGGGGGAAGTTCTAGACTTTTAAACAACCAATTCTTGAGAAAACTCACTCATCACCAAGGGGATGGCCCTAAACCAACCATTCATGAGGGATGTGGCCCTATGATCCACTGACCTCCCACCAGGCCCACCTCCAACACTGGAGGCCATATTTCCACATGAGATTTGGAGGGCAGAAACATCCAAATCATATCAATGGCACAGAGGAGCTGGGATGGCAGGCAGCCAACAAGCTAAGACCATGGCACTTAATCCTAGGCCAGACCCCAAATGGCACACACACCTTGAGGCTTCTGACAGTGTCTTCTGATGGGATCAGGAGGAGCTATATTCTTTCATTTTCATCCTTTTCATCTCTCTATATGTTCCAATTCTTCTGCATTGAACAAGGCTTTTAGAAGAGGGAACTTCAAAGGGGTGGCAGCTGATGGCTTGAAGTTGGCACCACCAACAGGAATATGGGGGCTGTCCAGCCCCAGGGCAGGGTCGGAGGGAACTGGAGTGCCCCTGAGGGAGTCCAAACCTGAACCTTCACTCCCAGCTCTCCAGCCACTCCCTGGTGACCAGGGAGGCTCTCTGTCCCCTCACTCTTTGCCTGTGTCTGAGGCTACCTCCATGTTACTATCATGGTCCCACCAGCATCCTGACAGCAACCCCCCTGCCCCAGTTTACCGGGGACTGCAAATGAAATATAACACCAACATACAGTGATCCACTGTGGGTGAGTGGCCTTCCAGGGAAGCTTACCCACAGTGCAGCAAGACGAGCCACAGACAAAACCTCTCAGACACAAGGTTAAAGAAGGAAGGAGCTTTATTCAGCCAGGAGCATTGGCAGACTTGTGTCTCAAGAACTGAGCTCTCCAAAGAAAGAGTTCCAGGCCCTTTTAAGGGCTTACATCTCCAAGGGTCCACGTGAAAGGGTCGTGATAGATTAGGATCTACAGATAGCACATGTGGTTAGAGTGGGGGTTAATCTTTAACCTCAGGAGAAATGGCCTCTCTCCTCATTCCCCACTTTGAGAACCTCACTCATTAGTGGGAGTTCTCACTCTCATGTTCACTACCCAGGTTTTCCTGCAAGACAGATGAATAGTGTTTCATGTAATACACTTGTGCTGAGGTCTTTTGATGAACTAAGGTGGTAACAAAACCTCTTAGAACTGGAGAAATATGGGTAACCTACGGGGAAGTAACATGCAGGTTCATAACGCTATTATTATTATTCAGCCGTGTGTGGACCAGTCAGCTTCTGAGTGTGACTGGGACAGGGCTTGTCGTCTTCTTCAGAGTCACTTTGCAGGTGTTGTCCAGGCTCAGTCTTGCCTCCCAGGTCTCAGGTGCTGCAGGTTTTACATGGCTGTGGTGGATCCAGCCTGGGATTCCCTCTACCTTTACAGCTGTAGGAGTGGTCAAGACTATGGTCTTGGATCCTTTCCACTGTGTCCCCAAGGGGGCTACATTCCAATCCTTGATCTATACCTGATCGCCTGGGGAGAAAGGGTGAACTGGAGAGAGTAAGCTGACGGGGCACCTCTCATTTACCCAGGCTGCAATTGTTTGTGTAATTTTCCCTAAAGCCTGTAGCTATTGCTGCAACTCAATTTTACCCAGCTCTCAAAGAGTGCCTGGGAGTCCCCGTAGTATGGGAGGGGGCCTATGATATAATATTTCATAAGGGGAATATCCTGTTCTTTTAGAACTTCACATCTAATCTTAAACAATACCATAGGGAGAGCTTGTACCCACTTTAATCCTGTTTCTTGGCACACTTTCCCTAAACTTTTTTTGATAGTGCAATTCATCCATTCCTCCTTTCTGGAACTCTGTGGTCGCTAAGTGGTATGTAGTTTCCATATGATACCCAATACCTTTGCTGTCTTCTGTACCAAGTCAGCCATAAATGCTGGCCCATTGTCCGAGGTGATTCTTAAGGGCAGTCCAAACCTAGAGATGAGATATCAGAGAAGCACATGGGTTACTTCACAAGCTTTCTCAGTTAGTGGTGGATAGGCCTCCACCCACCCAGAGTATGTACACACTAGAAATAGCAAATACTTGTTACTTCTGCATTTGGGCATCTCGGTGAAGTTTACTTGGAGATCATCAAAGGGGGCTGCTCCATAAGCTTGTATGCTGGGCGGGATGGTTGGACCTTGCCTAGCATTGTGCTGCTGGCAGGTGACATACTGCTGCACCACTGTTTTGTCAAGGGCTGACAGATGTAAGATGTAGAAGTACTGGCCTAACAAATTTTTAAGTGACTCTTGGCCTACGTGGGTGGACTCATGCACTGCCAGTATGACTGCAGCTCCCAGCAGTTGTGGCACGGCTGTTCTTCCATCTGATAACTGAATCCATCTCTCTTCTATCACCTGCCCTCCCTCAGCCTGGAGAAAGTCCTTCTCTTCTTTAGAATAAGTAGGTACAAGGTCAGGTGCCTGAGGGAGCAGGGGGCCTGTGACTGATGCCCACTAGGGGATGGATGCTGCTTTTCAAGTCTTTGAGTCAGCTCAGGAGTTCCCCAAGTCAATCGAAGTGGAAGTTCACTGGTGACCTCTGCAGTACATGACTGCCACCTTTTGGGGCTTCCACACTGCCTCTAATAATTGCAGGATCTTTTGCTGATACTTTATGTCTTTTCCCCCAGAGTTCAATAGGCCTTTTTCTTTATATAACACCCTATGCACTTGGAGGTTTAAGAATGCATATTGAGAGCCAGTGTAAATGTTTACAGTCTTAACTTCACTTAGCTCTAAGGCCCAAATTAAAGCAATGAGTTCGGCTTTCTGGGCTGAAGTGCTGTGGGGCAACAATTTGGCTTCAACGACAGCGTCCAGGGTTACCACTGCATATCCTCTACACCTCTCTCCTTGTGGGATGATGAAGCTGCTCCCATCAACATATAGCTCCCAGTCTACTGATGTCCAAGGATGGTCTCAGAGGTTGGGCCTGCTAGAATAAACTGAGTCCAACACCTCTGCACAGTTACGTTCAACTGAGCTCTCTGATACCGGGAGTAGGGTGGCGGGGTTCAAGGTGTTGCAAACTTCAGTGGTTATGCGAGAATTTTTACAGAGCAAGCTTTGGTACCTAGTTAGTCTAGCATTCGTTAGCCAATGATGCCCTTTGGTATTCATTAAAGTCACCACAGCATGGGAGGCCTTTATGTTCAGGTTTGGCCCAAGACTCAGCTTATCCACTTCTTGTGCTAGCAGGGCAGTTACTACCAAGGCCCTCAAACACAGAGGCCAATCTTTAGAAACCCCATCTAGTTGTTTAGAGAGGTAGACCACCAGCCTCGGCCAGGGCCCCGTGGTCTGGGTCAAAACTCCAACTGCCATATTTTCTCTCTCTGACACATATAGTGTAAATGGCTTTGTCAGGTCAGGTAGCCCTAGGGCTGGGGCCGACATGAGTTTCTCTTTTAAGTCATGAATAGATCATTGCTATTGGGACCTCCATTCGAAAGGTTCCTTGTCACCCCTCTGTGACTCCATACAGGGGCCTGGCCAGTACTGCAAAGTTTGGGATCCATAGCCTTCATAACCCCATAGCTCTTAAGAATTCTCTCACCTGCCTTCTGGTCTTAGGCTCCGGGAGGTTGCAAATGACCTGCTTTCTCTCTGATCCCAGGCTGCGCTCCCACTGTCAGATAGTAAATCCCAGGTAACATACCTGCTGTCTGCAGATCTGAGCTTTCTTCTTGGACACCTTATACCCACAGTCCTCCAGGTGCAAGAGCAGGGTATCCATTCCCTTGGCACATCAGACTGCCATGGGGTGTCCCTGCAGGAGGTCGTCAATGTACTGGAGCAACATGCAGCCTAGGTCTCTAATGGGAAACTTCTGGTGGTCTTGAGTCAGCACCTCCCCGAAGATGGTGGAGGAGTTCTTGAACCCTTGGGGGAGCCAGGTCCAAGTGTACGGAGTGGTGACACCTGACCCCGGGTCTCCCACTGAAAGACAAACAGTTTCTGGCTCTCAGGGGCTAGTCTGATGCTACAGAAAGTGTCCTTCAGATCTAGGCAGGTGAACCCACTCTCCTCACCTGGCAGCAACCCGAACAACGTGTACAGGTTAGGTACCGTTGGGTGCAAAGCCACTATAGCTTGGTTGACCAAGTGCAAATCCTGTACCAGCCTGTAGTCCTTGGTCCCTGGCTTGGGAACAAGCAGGAGGGGAGTGTTCCATGGAAACTGACAAGGGACTATAATTCCAAAAGCCTTCAGGCTTTTGAGATGGACCTGGATACCTTCAAGAGCTTCTCTGGAAACTGGCTACTGTTTTTGCCTGACCAGCTGGGACCCAGGCCTAACTTCCATGAATACGGGGACCTGGTTGATTGCCAACCCTGGAGGGTTGTCTTCCGCCCACAACTTTGGCCACCACTTAGCCAGAACTGGTCCTATCTCTTGGCCTGGCTCAGTTAAGAAGAGTCTCCATTCCTCCTCCCAAGGAACCATAAGAGCCATGATGACTCCCGTTCCAGGTAGCTTTAGCTGTAAAGAACTGTGCTTTGTAAAAGAGATGGTGGCTCTCAGCTTGCTAAGTAAGTCCTTTCTTAGCAAAGGCAAGGGGCAGTCAGGCATGTACAGAAACTGGTGAATCACTTCATGCCCCCCAACAGTGCAGGGCCAGGGCAAACAGAGAGCTTGCTTTGCCAAAACCCCTGTGGGTCCAATTATATCACCAGTCTTTGTGGATAAGGGGGCAACTGGGGTGGTTACTACTGAATGTTCAGCACCAGTATCAACAAGAAACTCAATGTCCTTGCCCCCGACTGTCATTCTGACCATGGGCTCTTTGGGGGCATATGAGCCTGGCCCCCTCAGTCCAGTAACCCTTCTGCCAGATTGAACAAGGCCCCTTCATCCTTGTCTAAGGCCTCCTGCTCAGAGTCACCTTGTTTCACTTTCAACTGGGGGCACTTGTCCTTCCAGTGTCTTATTTCCTTACAGTCTCCCTTCTTTAACCCTTCCAGAAGGGCTTCCCTGTATCGGTTTAGACTTTGCATACCCTGTCTTTCATTTGGGCCCCACTGGGGGTCTGTTCCTGGTAATTAGATCCTCGCATACTCTTGGGGCTTTGGTAATCAGCTGGAACATGTTTTTCCAGCCACTTAGTTGCTACTTGGAGCACTCTCTTCCTTTCCTCTGTGTTAAAGAGGTATGTGAGCAACTGGTGGCAATCAGCCCAGGTGGGGTTGTGGGTCTGGATAACAGCTTGGAGCAAATCAATTATAGCTTGAGGCTTTTCAGTATAGCATGGGGTATTGTTTATCCAATTGAGGAGATCAGCAGAGGTGAAAGGTTGGTACACCAAGGCATGCCTTTCCACCATATGCCTGTCCTCATCTACCCCAGTATACCATTTCTCTCTCAGGGGCATTAGTATCCCAGTTCTAGGCCTTAAACAGGCTGCCAAGGAAGGGGTTTCTGCCGAGGTCTCGCATCCTTTCTTTTCCACTCTGGGTGGTCTGGGGTGTGTAGGCCTTGTGGAAGCTCAGGCACAGTGGGCTCAGGAGTAGGAGGCCTTCCTTTTTGGTGAAAGTAGGGAGTCACTGGCACCAATTCTTGCCATGAATCCTCTGATGTCGGGTAGGAGAGGACTTTAGGAGCCGACTCCACTTGGCGGGTAGAGGGGGATTCTTCCTTGGCTGTCTGTCCCTTTGCCACTAGTACTACTGTTGCCTGTCCTCTTAACCACTGTGGGAGTCTAAAACCAGTTGTAACCAAGTGTCTATGTACATAAACTGGTCTGGGTGTCCAGACTTATGAGTTACCTTGTGCCATACCTTTGAAACAAGGGACCTGACTAGGCTTCCTTGAGATGGCCAACCCACTTCTAATGCCAGTCAGTCTATCTCACACAAAGTTCTAAGTTTTCCTGCTGTCATAGTAACTCCACAGTCTCCAATAAATGCTTTCTTAAAAATTTTTAACATAGTTCCTAGCAGAGTGGGCTTACTTTATGTTCTACCCATCTTCCTCCCAAGATAAAACAACACTCACACCACAAGAAGGAAAGGGTTTAGGGGTCACTCATTTGCCTCACCTGTCTCAAACTCAAGCACTCACTCACTTTCACTTTCCTTTTTGCAAACAAGTCAAGCCAAATCAATACTGAGACTAAAGTACCAATAAGGGCACATCTTGGGTGATCAGGCCATGCTTCCACTCAAATGGAGCGGACAAGTTCCCAGGACTGGTCCTCCCAGATTCCAGATGTCCAGACTCCAAGCGCTGGTTCCTTCCTGGTGTTCAGTTGCTGCATTGATCCTCCACAGGGGCCTACCATGCACTGCTCTGACAAAGGGTTCCACCAGGGCAAATGCCTACCTGGGAGCACTCTCAGGATCCGCATCACTCAAGCTGGCAGGAGTCCCCTACAGGGATGCTCCATAGGACAGAACTAAGCCAACTAAGGGGCCATCCATTAATCACCTCGCTTCCCAATCAGGGAACCAAGAAATGTAGCAAGACTAGCCACAGACAAAACCCCTCAGGCTTACAAATCTAAGGGGTCCACGTGAAAAGGTCATGATAGATTAAGATCCACAGATAGCACATGTGGTTAGAGTGGGGGTTAATCTTTAACCTCAGGAGAAATGGCCTCTGTCCTCAACAGGTGGCAGGGATCTCCCTCACTCCCACATAGTCTGTTGATAAATCTAATCACATGACCCTTGCTCTGTGAGAAGCACTGGGAAAGGTTAGGGAACAGTTAACCACTCAGATGTAATGAGCATTTCAACTGCACTCACTCCACCCAGCCTTCAGGTGAGAAGTCCCTAGGTTCTTTCATAGCCCATGCTCTGTTTTTATGTAGCCTGTCTACAGTGGACAGTAAAGTGTCCATTGTGGAAACAGATTTTTTTAAAGTTAGATAATAGGTTATGCTCACACATTGCACATTGGTGCAACTAAAATATAATAATTTATCTTTTTCCATTGCTATTACTTTTTGCTCAGAGATATCAAAAAAAGACTGGTGTACAGTGTCAGAAAATATTATTTGTATTTTGTCTTATGTACACTGTGAATAGTAGCAACTCAGTGCTGATGAAATAGCCCGATGACCTTACAAGGTACCAGTTAGTTTTTCTCTTTTCTCTCTGATTATGTGTGTACTTAGTCATTGTGCTCATGCTTAATTTTTTAGAACCCAATGTTGGCTGCTTCACTGACAGGTATCAAACCACATTCCACGCAACATCAAAGAGGAAATGTCAAGCCAGTAGGACATAGAATATTTGAATAGAAACCATTGCTTTTTAGTTCAGAGAACATTCTCCCCAGGTGTTTCTCTTTAAATCACATTGATTGAAACTCTATTATATGGCCACCCTATGCAGAGACAACTCTCTGACTCACAGAAGAACACAAGAGAACATGCATGAGCATGGCTGTTGTTACTTGTACTGTTTCACAAGATCTGACAAAAAGGCCGTTAGCTTCTGCACTGGAACAGGGTGTCATGATAAACCTGTCATATTCAGAACACTCATCACAGATACACAAGAATATACATGCAGTCCAAGGGCAGTGTACTGGACAAGATAATTAAGTAAAATAACTTTCTATTTTTAGATTTGTACAATTTGTTTATTATATTATTATACTAAAGCTAAACATAGAAAGTGATTAAATTCATCATCTTGTATAAGAACAAAAATAGCCCTTAAATGATGGTTTTATTTTTGCTTCTGTTAGCTTTGTTTTTTGTTTTTTGTTTTGTTTTGTTTTGTTTTGTTTTGTTTTGTTTTGTTTTGTTTTGTTTGAGACAGAATTTCACGCTTTTGTTGCCCAGGCTGGAATGCAGTGGCCCAATCTCAGCTCACTGCAACCTCTGCCTCCCAGGTTCAAGTGATTTTCCTGCCTCAGCCTCCCAAGTAGCTGGGGTTACAGGCACCTGCCACCAGGCTTAGCTTCGGTTTTTTGTTTGTTTGTTTGTTTGTATTTTTAGTAGAGACGGGATTTCACCATGCTGGCCAGGCTAGTAATGAACTCCTGACCACAGGTGATCCACCCGCCTTGGCCTCCCAAAGTGCTGGGATTACATGCGCCTGGACAAATGAGGTTTAAAAAACATTACTACAGATGCATAAATAACTTATTTAAATACAAATAACACATCTAAAACACCAAAATGCAGCATGACAATTTTATGTAATAATTGAAAAGGCTTTTTATAAGTATAAAATAAAACATAAGCATAATTTAGAACAATAATAACAACACATTTGCATGTTTGTTTGTTTTTTTTGAGACGGAGTTTCACTCTGTCACCCAGACTGGAGTGCAGTGGTGCAATCTCGGCTTACTGCAACCTCTGGCTCCTGGGTTCAAGCAATTCTCATGCCTCAGCCTCCCTAGTAGCTGGGACTACTGGTGTGCACCACCACACTCAGCTGATTTTTGTATTTTTAGTAGAGATGGGGTTTCAACATATTGGCCAGACTGGTCTCAAACTCCTGACCTCATGATCCGCCCACCTCGGCCTCCCAAAGTGCTGGGATTACAGGCATGAGCTATCGCGCCGGGCCTGCATGTTTTATTTTTTCAGAAAGTTTAAACAGATACAAAATAAAAATTGATTAGAGACTAAATAATGGATTATAATTTATTTTGTAAGGGAATAATTCAGTTTAAAAACATCTCCAAGAAATCAAAACTAACAAAAAAAAAGAAATTTAAAATGCAAACAAATATTGCCTAAAAATAAAAGTTCTCAATTCAATTTAAATTTGTGAACTGTGATTAGATATGGGTTGAGAAGTTTATATAGATCATTTCACCTACTACTGAATAGGCAGTAAATATTTCCATATCATATTTCTGAGGGTGTCAATTGAGAGAGAATTTCACAGCAGGTAAAACAAGAGAAGAAAACTGAAAAAGCTCCCAAGAGTATGTGGAGGCAACACTATGACCCATTTCTTTCCTTGAAATGGCAAAAACAAAAGTGCAGTACCCTGAGTGAGATTCTGCTCATGAGAGAAAGCACCCCGAGGAGGCTCACGTGGGTGTGAAGAACATCATTTAGATAAAAGGCTACAAAAACGACATGCTGTGTATCAGAAGGTGCTGCTGTCCTTTCCTGCCCACTACCACTGGGCAGTGCAGTTATGTTGTTATCTTGTCCAGCCCCCCACGCTGTCAGGTGAAGATTTTGTCCAGCCCACTGCCACTGGACTGTATGTAAGGTGATGTTTAGCCTGCTGCCACTGAACCATTTCTGTACATAAGGTGGCTGTGCTCCAGCCTGCCACCACCGAACACTTACCCCTATATTTAAACTTCTACTAAACCTCGTATCTCTTTTGCTGGCTCTGAGACTCTTTTTTGGCTACTTGAACTTGGTGCCTTCCCTATTGAAGTTAATAGGAGTTTGGCACAGCAAGTAGCCTATGAGCACAATAAAACTAAGATCAGGGACTGGGAAATCCATGGGTGGAATCCCAGCCTGTCCATCCACTTTGTTGTTGAGCTCAATAGCCACTATCCCTGAAGGATGGGCCCCACTGCATAAGTACAGGGACATCCTGACAATGCTGAAGAATCTGGAGGAGTTTTTGCAGGGTGGGTATTTGACTGAGCAAGAGTCAGATACTAGAGTGGAAGCAGCCATGGCTGGCTGGCAACTTCCAACTATGCGCCAAGCATCCAGGGAGGCTCTGCTCACAGCGCAGGCAAGGGTTCATCAGTTGCAGGATGAACTGTCATTAGAGAGAGATGCCAGACAAAACAGAGACCCTGGATTGTTAGGTAGCGTGTTTGAAGGGTCAGCAACTCTTATGCACACACAGGGAGCAGACCCATAGCACTTGCCCTCACTAGAAGATTACAGTGCACCAGAATGCAGGGCTGCATTGCAGTGGAATTGGTGACTCTGAGAAATACGTTCAGACAGAAGGTGAGAGAGTTGGTTGCAGGGTGCCTTCTCCATCTATGGGACATGGAGGTGGAGGACATTATATTTTCCAAACTGCAGATGAGTAGAATGACATTCATCATAAACCACCTGGCCCTGAAGGCCATGTGTTGGTGGCACCTGTAATGGGGATCAGACTGTATCCCTCAGCTGGGTGGTTGTGGGCTGCAAGGTAGCCTGGCCAAATAAGGCTGATGTCCATGTCTTCTCCGTGATGGCAGATTGTGGAGAAATTGAACTACATCCTTCAGGAACTAGGGATAAGGCATGCTACCTTTAAGGAGCATTACTGTGGGTCCTTACAATGAGTTCTCACTGCCAGCATAAAAGATACTATCCTACAGTCAGTACTCAACCAAGAGTGTGTCTATCCTGTGCCCCCTGGTAGGACAGCCACTATCTCAAAAAGCCCTGGTGGCCACTGACTTAGGAGAAATGGAGAAAGTGCATGGGCAATAAGTGTGCACTGCCAGGATTAAAGACAAGGGAGCCAAAGGGAAGAACACAGCCATGGGGCCCATCTGGGTAACCCAGTGACAAATGTAGCATGACCTGGTCATGGCAGGGACACCAACCATGTAAATAGATAAGCAGTCTAGCACTGTTCTAGTCAGATTGGGGTGGAAGCTCAAAAAGGGGCCTCAGGTTCAGCCTATGGGCTCTCCTGCAAAGAACTGGCAGGTACCAACCTCTGTAGACTAGAATTAATGCCAAGGCCCTGAAAACCCAGTAAAAGCAATGGTGGCCAGGGTATCTGGGGACTGGAGGCCACAGAGACTGGAGGCTAACTATGTATTTGTCATCTAAGAAAAAACAGACTGTTTGTCCTACTACTGGATACTGGAGTCGAATGCACTCTGACATGTGGTAACTTTCATCACTTTTAAAGGCCTATGGCAGCAATAGATGGTTATGGAGGAGGGGCCATGAAAGCCAAACAGGTTGAACTAGAATTACAAGTTGAGAGACTGCCACCAAAACCCTATTTAGTATACATAGCTCCTATCATGGAATACATCTTGGAAATGGATATTTTATCAGGCCTGACCTTGCAAACAACTGCCAGGAAATTTCAACTGAGAGTCAATATGGTAAAGCATGCAATTGGGGGAAAGTAAAATGGACACGGGTATAGTTGCCAACCCTACAGCAAGTAGTAGCACTGAAGCAATACCACCTGCAGGGGTGGGAATTAGGACATCCCAGGGACTGTTAAGTAGTTAGCCCAGGTAGACATTATAAGGCCAGGATACAGCCCATGCCACAGCCCTATATGACCTGTGTGAAAGCCTGATGGGACATCAAGAATGAAGATAGATTGCTGGGAATTAAATAGGATGGTTCCCCCAAAGTATACAGCTGTTGTCAATATTGCCTCCCTTCTGACATGAGTAGGAGAATTTCTACACACGTATTTTTTGATCAATTTATCCAATGCCTTCTTCGGCACACTCATTACTCCAAAGAGTCAAGGCCAATTTGCGTTCACCTGAGAAGGAGAACAATGAACCCTCTCCATCTTGCTCCAGGGATACCATTCTGGAGGGAGTATAGATTTTCATTACATTGATAATATCATGCTAACTTTAAAGACTTTTTCCAGCTTACCAACTGCACCCCCAAGCCTGTGACCTTGACAACAGAGGGTAGGTGGTCAGCATGGACAAAGTCTAAGGTTCAAGCTTCTCAGTCAAATACTTTGGTGTCATCTGGTCAGGTAAGACTAAAGTTGTTCCATCTGCCTTTATGAATAGAGTGCAAGCCAACCCATGTCCTGCCACACCAAAGCAGTTGGAAAGCTTCTTAGGCCTGCTAGGGTATTATTTTCCTCCCCATTTGGAGAAATTTCTTAGGCCCCCTATACCACTTGGTCAAAAAGGGGGCCTCTGGGATTGGTTCACAAGGAAAGACAATGTCTTTGAACAAGGTAGTCACAGTGAAACTGTGGTAGGGCAGGTCTCCAAAAGCTGAACAGGCAGGCCTCCATCACAAGTGTTTCAGCACTGACTGAGTGGTCAGGTTAAATATTAAAGGCTGAGAGAGCTGGTGCCCTTACACAGAGGCTGAATCATGTAATAAAGGCCCATCAAGAGTCTTGCCCAGGTCTTCCTGGGCCTTGAAGCATGACAAGATAATGAAGGATTGCTAACGTTCTTCATACTAAGACCCATTCAGGATTAAACAAGTTTTATTGGCAGTCAGAAGGAACTCCCCAAACCTCCACAACTTAATGGGAGACAACGTAAGTATAATCACTTTTGATAAGGGTAATGATCTTTGATAAGGGTAATGAACTTTGGCACCTGAACTTATCTAGATTTAGTACACTTACTGAGCCTCTGGAAGAAGGTCCCCAAGACTCAGACTTTAGCTATAGATTAGAATAAATTAACTACTTATGTCTTTAGATGAATGCACAGTTACAGGTAGACACATAGCTTAGAAGCACTGGAAAACTTTGTAATTTTGAGTTGGTTTGGACATATTTTCACTGTCTTTTCCCTGTGCCTGGTTTGAGGAACAAACTCTCTTCTTTCCCAGTTCATCTGCATCTCATTATTAGGCCATGAGAATAAGCAGCCTGACCCTCAGTTTGGTCCAGGAACAAAACAAATACAAGCCTTGTGGGGAGGGTCTAGTGCAGGAACAGTCTTGTGAGGTGAACATAGACAGGTACCCTGAGGGGTCTGGGTGAGACCTGTGGCAAAGTCTAGGTCAGAAATGTGTGCCTTCAGGATTCTGGTCCCAACTAAGGAAGGGAACTGAAGTTGGATAATGGTGTAATGAAACAACTCTGTGCTGCATATCATGCTCTGTGGTCGCTGGGGGATGTTGCAGAGTGGGTCCCAGTGCTGCCATGCACCCAGTGTCCATGGCAGGTTGGCTGAAGGCTGCTATCTGGAGAATGAAGACTGAAAGTGCCCAGACACAGACCATGACCAGATGGCATGCATGCCTGTCACAATGGAGCACATTAACCAATAGCCCCTTAAGCACAGAGCTGTATTTGGTGCTTGGCCCTATCACCTATGTGGCAGCTGAAGGGCAGTCTTTGATAGATGCCATTGACCTCTATGGGTTTCCTCCTTCATACAAGATGGACAGGGCCCAATTCCTGACACACCTTTGCCTCATCCTGAGACTCATGGAAACCTGGTGTTTTCCTTGCCACAGGACCTGCCCACATTATTAGTGACCCTAGAAAAAGAAAACCAGTCCTCTAATGGTTTAATTTCCCACTCTATGGGGGAAGGGTCTAGAACAAGATATACAGTTCACACTTCTCCTGCATCCTACTCCCTCTTATACCTCCAGAATAATGAGTCCTGATCCTCTATTACTCAACGGGCAATCATCCTCATTGTGGATCATTGTAGTAGGCTTGGTGTCTTGCTCTGTCCTTCTGTGGCACAGAGAGGGTCAATACATTTGGTACTGTAAACCAGGCACCAGGCGATTGCCAAGGGTGTGCTCCAATAGAGCAACACAACTTTCTGTGTCTTGCTAAAGGGTCATGACTTGCCCTTGCTTGTATCCACTAAACATCTCATTTTCCACCCATAGATGATGTGCAGAAAACTTCTTTGCTGACTGGGCACAGTCAGTGACATTTCTCCAGAACAAAATAGGCTACTGATCTCATGGAGAGCTGCTCCTTTCCTCCACTAAGGGCCTGCCATGGCACAGCCAAGATCAACTCCAAAGCACTGGGAATAGCCTACCGGTTGTTATTGCATTCATGATTTCATTGTTGCTGTAGTCTGTCCTGCTGCTGTGGCATCTGGCTACAATGCTCCTTTGCATACCTGGCCCCAGGAAAGTTTTTTAAAATGGCATTATCAGAATGTGGGGTCCATTCCAGTATTCTGGGATGGGCTGTAGGGTAAACACACCTGAGAGCAACAACTGAAGCATACACTGAGAATGACCTTGTATGGCAGATGCATCTGAATATGTGTTTCCTGCTAGGAAATCTGGGAGCGGCCACCTTGGAGACTCGTTCCTCATCTGTAAGGCATATTTGAGCCCCCGATCTGTCCTGTGGGATTGAAGTCCTGGGTTTTATGTTAAATAAAGTTTGCCTTGAGGAGGTTATTAAGGGTAGGGTGTAAGTGAAAATGCTGTATAACCTGCATGCTGTTAGCAAATGGTTGCAGTTCTCCTGCCTATCCTACTGGCACTGAGCTGCACAGTTATCTTGTTCAGCGTGCCACCCCCTAGACTGTATGTAAGGTAAGTACCTTGTCTGGCCCATCAGCTCTAGACTGTATGTGATGCAGATACCTTTTCCAGCCTGCCAGTCCCGGACTGTTTCTGTACAGCAGCTCTCCTGCCCAGCTGATCACCACTGGACTCTCCCCAGCATGGGAACCCCTATTAAACCCCATGGATCATTTGCTGATGCTGAGTCTCTTCTTTAACCTCTTTAACCTGGTGCCTTCTTCATTGTAGTTAATGAGGTTTGGCCCAACATGATGTTATAAAGGTGACCAAAATTCAATAAACATTATTATGAATAAAATAAATCTTAAAAAAAAAAAAAACTTATCTGGAAACCATCACTCTCAGCAAACTAACACAAGAATGGAAAATCAAATACCACATGCTCTCACTCATAAGTGGGAGTTGAACAATGAGAACACATGGACACAGGGAGGGGAATATCACACACCGGGACCTGTCAGGGGATAGGGGATAGGGGAGAGATAGCATTAGTAGAAATACCTAATGTAGCTGACAGGTTGATGGGTGCAGCAAATCACCATGGCACATGTATACCTATGTAGCAAACCTGTACATTCTACACATTTATCCCAGAGCTTAAAGTATAATAAAAGAAAAGAAAAGAAAAAAAAAAAAACAGCTTCTGTTGGCTTCTTACTCTTCCTTTTCTCACTTCCCTACTGTGCTTCCAGTGATCACCGTTCCAATAACTTGTGCTAACCCTAGCCTAACCCTAAACCTAAACTTGCACTCATGTTAGGCGTCATAATAATACAATTTAAAACAAACAGTAAACCTTTCAACAAGTAAGATATAATACATGTGGCCAAAGATTAAGATATGTTATGTTTCATGAATATAATTTTCTTATTATTAAACCATTATACTATCATAATAATGTCCATCATAGAGTCATAAACAACAATCAATTAAATAGCTCTTTAAGCACACCTTTACATATGCAGTTACATTCTTGTGCATGTGGAAAGAGTGTATTTTGAACTTGAGGATTTTGATAACACCCTGTTCTAGTGCACAAAGGATGGCCTTTTTGTCAGATCTTGTAAAACAGCACAAGTAACAATAGCCATTCCCAATCACATCCTCATGGGTCTTCCAGTGCCTGAGAGATGTTTCTTCATAGAGTGGCCACAGAATAGAGGTCTGCTCAATGAGGTTTAGAGAGAAGTTTCTGGCAATGATGGCCTTCTCTGAATTAAAGAGAAATGGCTTCATACCTAATTCCCTATGTCCTGTTAGCTTTACATTTTCTCCTCGTTGCTGTTTGGAATATGGTTTGAGGAAATGAAAACAAACTGGTATTCAATAAGACCACTGAACTGTGGCATCAGTCCTGGGATGCTACCTATTCACAGTGAAAATAAGACAAATACACATATTGTATTCTGATGCTATCCAACAGTCTTTTCTTGGTACATCTGAACACAAACTCATAGCTACAGAATGAGATGCATTATTGTATTTCAACTGTACCAATGTTAAATGTGTGAACTACCCAACTTTGTTGCATCTATTTCCAAAAATTGACACTCCACTTTCTACTCTAGACAGGCTGGGTGAAAACGGAACATTGACTGTGAAAGAACCTGGGAACTTTCCTGCTAAATGCTGGTTGGAATGTTTGAGGATAAAATGCTCACTGCGTCTGACTGGCCAACTGCTCCCCCATTTTTGTCAGTGCCTCTCACAAAGCCAGGACCACAGGACTACACTGATCCATAGGCTGGGTGGAAGTCAGGAAGGGCTCTGCCACCTGTGGGTCAGCTTCCCTGGAAAGTCACCCATCTACTGTGGATTAAAACTAAGCTGAGGTTATATTTTGTGATCATGTCCCAAGATACTGGAGTATGAGTAACCACAGCACCTGCCAATCCTGCCTAGTACAGTCTCCCCAAGGCATCATCACCCCCAACATCTTGTCTGACAACATAACATCTTAAAGCTGTGCCCACAGAGTTTGCTTCAGCCACCACCCCATCTTCTCACTGCCCCTGATCTAGGCCTGAGAAAGTACAATAAGCTCTGTTTCCCAGCAGCTGATGGTCTGCACTACTGCTAAATAAGTTCCCTAAGTCATAAAGACCCAATACCACTTCCCTAATCCTCAAAATGGACCACATTCCCCACATCCCCTTTTTATCTCTGTTATATATTTTCTTGAGATGACATCACCCCTAGCTACCCTATGACCTCAAAGTGATTTTTAAAAACTCACTTCCACTTTAATTCCAGAAGTATTCCCCATATTTTCTTTCAGTAGGTTATATCTACCTCTCTGAGAAGA
This sequence comes from Rhinopithecus roxellana, assembly GCF_007565055.1. Lineage (NCBI taxonomy): Eukaryota > Metazoa > Chordata > Mammalia > Primates > Cercopithecidae > Rhinopithecus > Rhinopithecus roxellana. The sequence goes on along the minus strand of NC_044559.1, from coordinate 126,099,756 downwards.
ATGTCAATGTCATGTTTCTCTGTCTCCACATCTGCCACAGAGCTGGCTACCTGGTTCAATCCTCTGGATCATGAGACTCTTTCCCTCTTATCTCAATTAAGTGGTCAGAATGTTGTATTTAAAGCTTTCAAATGGATACAAACTTCTCAGTTAAAACTACTTCTCATTGCATTAAAGAATTCCATCCCACTCATCAGAACCAAGAGAGCCCTGTGTGACATGACCTTGGGTGGAGAGAGCGCTGAGAAAGTTGCAGCCACAGCACAGGCATAGGAGAAGAGTTGTAATGAATGTGAAGCTGAGGATGAAGAGACAATGAGAAACTACAAATAATTAGAAAATAAAGCAGACAGAACTATGTCTTCTAAATTCATGGAGCCAATTGTGCTGCCTGGATACAGATGTTCTCTCGCTACATGTAGAAGTAATGTCACTTCTGGACTGGATGTTTCAGTCTCTTACCTGGAGCTACAAATACATTTCAATAGGAATACTTTACTACTAATTCCAGAGCATTGAATAAACACCCAGAATTGTCTTGGTTGTTAGTTTACTCCATATACATGTTAAAACAACGCCTTGATTCATGAGGCCTCACAAGTTTTCACCTGATTCAACTGTTACAGTATAATCAGAAAACCTTATGATGCTACTTATAAAAAGAGAATGGAACAATTAAAAATACAGTTCTTCAATTGAGTAGAAAAAAATGGAATGTATACATTAAATAAAATATAACTTACTATACTTACCATGGAATTACATCTTTGAATTAATTTCTGAATACCATTACATTTCATAAAAGTGTCCATTAGCAGATTATATGAACAGAACTATTAGCAGAATATATAAACAAAACCTAATAAATGCTGGAACATGTAAATCATGTAATAGTTCTTACATGAGTAATAGGCAAAAAACACAGGTCTTGTACTAAGGGAGCCATATTTTTGAATAAATGAATTCAATGTAGAGACCATCAATTTATTTCATTATCTGTGAGGTTTCTAGATTGCTAGTAAAACATCGACTCTTTTAAAATAATCTATTTTGTTCTAATATTTTCTGTTTCTTCTTCTCATTCACAAGATAGGAACTCTCTCTTGCTTGCACACACACACACACACACACACACACACACGCACACATTAATTGTTCCATAGTGCTCATACTCCTAAACTTTAGATTTGCATATTTGTATATTTGTTATTATAAATAAAATCCAAAACTCTCTGTGCTTGTGTGTGTGTGTGTGTATTATTTATTTATTTATTTTTGAGGGGTAGTTTCGCCCTTGTTGCCCAGGCTGGAGTGCAATGGCAGGATCTTGGCTCATCACAACATCCACCTCCCAGGTTCAAGTGATTCTCCTGCCTCAGCCTCCCAAGTAGCTGGAATTACAAGCATGTGCCACCACATCTCACTAATTTTTGTATTTTTAGTAGAGACAGGTTTTCCCGTGTTGGTCAGACTGGTCTCGAACTCCTGACTTCAGGTGATCTGCCTGCCTCAGCCTCCCAAAGTGCAGGGATTACAGGCATGAGCCACCATGCCTGGCCCTCTGTGTATATTTTATAGGCCCAGAGGAGTGGCATGTAGAAAAGACATTATAGGATCAAATGTTATAGAAAGATTATAGTTTATTATTATACTCCTATAAAATTTTTCTTATAGCCATGATAAAGTCCCAGTAGTTACAATAAAAGAATAAAATACAACTTGTGGAATTAATATTTTTGATATGTGGAATTAATACTCTTGGAACTATTTAGAGTTTAACACCACTGGGAATAAAAATTGCTAGAGATGGGGCTATGTTATCCAATAGTATGTAATTATCATATGCTATCTAGAATCTTAAGCAAGGTTAATAGGTTAATATTTTTGCAGGATAACATGTCATTCAATACACAACAGTGTTAAAAAAAAGTTTAGTTTTAATTGTTAAAACAAATTAAGTACACACATAGATTAAATAAGACATTTCAAAATCTGCTCTATCCTCAAAGGCTAAAATGTAGATTACAAACCCTCACAAAGCATTCTTGTCTTTCTGATACCATGCTGTATGTAAAACATGGGCGTCCTTTTTTAAAAAATCTGAGGTTAAGTATTTAGAAAATTGAGTTCACAATAAATCTACATCCTAACTGATAGGAATTATATATGAACATTTCTCTAACATATGTGAAAATTTCTTTACTGCTACTACACCAACTAACATTCAGGACTTCTAACTATTACTACTATAAAGGTGTATCCAAAAAGCCCAGCCTTTGCTCCTGAATAACTCGTTGGTAAAACTATTTATTTCTAAACCTCAGAGTGCCCCTGTCTCATAATTTAATGCAGAAGAATTGTATCCTGAATACCTGACTCATGCATGACTTACAACACTGTTATATGTCAAATCTAAGAGCACCCACATTCATTTAGATTTTTGTACCCTTAATCTTCCATGTGAATGATCTTCACATAATATATAAGAGCCTGTAGTAGCTGATGGGTAGCACAAATCCACTTCACACTTTTACTTAAATGTTACAAATGAAGAAAAAGCATCAGATAACTCAAGAGTTTAATTATATTAATAAGATTTGCTCAAATAATTTCAAATACTATCATTACCAAAAAAGTATACACCGAATATATCTATCGCTCCATCAATCTCTGGTTTTTGAAACATACAATTAAATTATTTTATTGTTTGGACTTTGGATTATTCTTCATAATAAACACTCTGATTTAGAGTAATGTATACCACTGTGAGTCTCTTAGTTCTTTCTAGGGTGATTAATCCAATTTTTATTTTCATTTATCAAATTTTCAGAGTTGATTTTTTTAAATTAATTTCCCACATTTATTGTGCCTGTAAAGTTTCTTTCCAGTATAAGCTCTCTGGTGTTTTTTAAAGTATACATTTTGAACAAAGGCTATTCTACAATTATTTCATTTGTAGAGGTTCTCACTCATAGGAATTATCTGTTGAGTAAGATTAAAGAATCAATTAAAGGTTTTGCCAACTGCTTTATGTTTATAATTTTTTTCCAGTGTAATTACTCTGGTGTCTTCTGTGGTGTACAGTGTGTACAAAGGTCTTTTCAAAATAATTATGTGTATAAGATTTTTATACAGTACTTATTTTCTAATGTTGAGGGAGGTGTGAGCATGAGTTGAGGGTTTTGCCACATTTTTTGAATTTGCAGTTTTTCTCTGCTGTGAATTCTTTTGTGTTGAGTAAGGTTTTAGCACCTTTTAAAGGGTTTGCCACATTCTTTATAGTTTTAGTTTTTCTCTGCTATGGATTCTGCAATGTTGTGTAAGGGTTGAGTACTGGTTGAAGGCTTTGCCACATTTGTTAAATTTGAGTGGTTTCTCTCCAGTATGAATTATCTGACGTTTAGTAAGGAATGAGCCCTAGTTAAAAGCTTTGCTACATTCTTTACATTTGTAGGGTTCCTCACCAGTATGGTCCAGGTGAAAGCTGATGGTGGCCTGACTTGGGGAGGCAGAAGGTGGGATTGGCTGACTTACTGACAGATTGGATGGGATGGTAATGGGGATGGGGATGGGGATGGGGATGGGGATGGGGATGGGGATTGGGTGGGGGCAGGAGACTCCTAGGTTATGGAAGAATCATGAAATGTTTATTGAATGAAGGATAAATGGATACTGTTGCTGTTGCCCAGGTACTGATATGTGTCCGAGGCTTTACATAATCTATTTCAGTTACTCCTCACTAGAAGGCTAAAAACTAAGCATGATCTCCACATTGGAGATGAGGATGCTGAGGCTCAGAGAGGTTCCGTGACTTGCCCAAGATAAAAGGAAAAAGGTAAAAGGAAGAGCAGGATTGAAACTCAGGCCTGTTTGACCCCAGGTCCGGGCTCTTCGGAACTCCATCCCACCCAGCCCAGCAGGCATGCACCTAGTGGGGGAGACAAAGCCACTGCAGGGGCACGGCCCAGGAGTATAAAAGGCATATATTTGTTTTTGGTTGAAACCCCACTGGTCTATAGCCCTGGTTTGGGCAAGATGGGAAAGTGGGAACCAGGAGGCAGATACTAGCTCTTAAGGCCTAGTTAAGCTATCAACTGGCCATGTGTGCGTGGAAACATCTCATCACGCTTTACAGCTTCCATTTCTTTCTTTGGACTGGTTAATTGGGAATGACATCTCTGAGAAGCTGAAATTCACCTTAAAAATATAAAAATATTTTAATCTCACCTTAAAATCTATTAAATATTTTAAATCCTACCTAACATTGTTTTATAACCAAGCGAGTTAGAGAGAAATGCCACACTTTGAGATGAATTAAGGAGTCCTTTATTAGCCGGCGACCGAGAGACAGCTAACGCTCAAAATTCTCTGGGCCCCTAAGAAGGGGCTAGATTTTCTTTTATACTTTGGTTTAGCGAGGGGAGGGGGATTCTAGCTGTAGTAATCTTACAGAAGTAAAACAGGCAAAAAAGTTAAAAAGACAAATGGTTACAGGAAAGCAAACAGCTCCAGGTGCAGGGGCTTAAAATCATCACAAGGTGATAGGTGTGGGGGCTCTGCGTGTTATCTGCCGGACACAAATGCAGGGGCTTTATGGTACTATCTCCTGAGCCAATTCCTGGGAACTGCGGACATTGCTTGCCTCAGTACCTTATCAGTTAATTGGGCTCTTTGATATGCTGAGAGTCAGCTTGCACAAGTTAAGTCCTTGAGGAAGGGGGTGGGTAAGGAGCCCTTGATGTCTTGCAAATGAAGGAGCCAAAAGGAGTCCCTCTAGTTTTCTCAGCTAAGGGAGAGTCTATTCATGTTAAATCAAGGTGAGGTATTATAACATGGCATTTTAATTCAGACACTTCAAGATCCCTCTTGGAAAAGCCATCCATAATTTCAGCATGTTTTTTGGAGCTGGGGCCTTTGGTCAGAAAGGATGGGAGAATGAAAATTGAGTTGTGATTCAGGGTAGGGGTGCCAGGGAGCACCTCAGTGAGCTGAATGAGGCTGGGTCTCAGAACTCCTGAGCCCAGGCCAGGTCTCCAAGGTTGGTGAGGGGAACTTCTTCCAGAACCCCTCCACCCAGCCCTGACTCCTGAGAAGGAGATAGTGTGCTTCAGGTGGCAGAGCCCAAGTGCCCAGGTTATAGGCAGGTTTTCTCATGCCTCACTCACCAGAGATTACCTTTATCTTATATCCTGCTAAATCACAGAGGTTTGGCGAGTTCCTTTATGCCCCCAATATAACTTCTTTGTGGAGATCAGGGGAGTTTCTTCAGACCCCCAATAAAACTTGTTCAATTCTAACCAGGTACTGTTAAGAATTTCTTTGTTATCTTGTTATGCTTCAAGGCCTAGGAAAGCCCTAGGCACAACTCTTGGTGGGCTTTTGTTACATTCCAGGCTTTGTGTAAGGACACTGTTTGGATGAACAGAGGCAAGATGGCGCACTTCCGGGTTCTTCATCACCAACTTTTCCTGCTGGTGCGAAAATGCAGCCGGCGCCCCGGGAAGGTGCAGACCAACTGGGCATGCGCCAGGTGACGTCAATCCGAAGAGACCAAGATTTACCTGGTCGCACCTGCGGAACGCCCCCTGACACGCCCGTCCCCTGCCTATTGCCCTCCCACTCCCAGAAAAGCCGCTCCCTGTGAGCCTGCGGCGCGGACTTCCCAGCCCCCCACTCCTGTCGGGACTGCATTAGGAACTCCTCCCAAGAGCTCCACAGGGCGACTCTCTTGGCCTCCTTTGCCAGAGGCCGATAGACCTCTCCCTACCTACCTTCTTCCCTGAAGCTAGGTGACCAAAAATAAATTTGCAGTTTTGCTCCTACCCTTGCCTACTCGCTGGTTCTTTTGTGCTCGCTCTGGTGGTCTTAGAAAAACAAATCAGACACTGGCTCTATCAGCTTTTAGTATTTAACTTAACCACTCAGTCTGTGCTGGAACAGTTGTCATGGAAGCCTGCCTGTTCAGCTGTTAGTGAGACCTGGGCTGCCACAATTAGGCTGTACAACTCCCCAACAGGAACCAATATCATGGCGGGTGTGGTGGGTCAGCTGGGGAGACAGACAGCAGGATGCAGGAGTGACAGGTGGTGCAGCTATGCTGAGCCTCCTGTAAAGGCAGCAGAGAAGGCCCTGGCAGGGCAGCATGGCCCAAAGCCTCCCAAGCCCTCCCATAGGCCTCGACCCTTCTAGACTCACCAGACCCAGGCCCAGCCCCTAGTTGAGACTGGGGAAGGCAGAGAAACCAGGGCTAGTCGGGAGAAGTGGATTTCCTGGGTTCTGGGTCTGAGGATTGGGGGCATCCATCCTCAGGAGAAAGCCTTCTGCTCCCTAGAGAGCTTCCTCTTTGGTAGCCCTGCTCCTTCTGGAAAAATGTCCTCTCTTATTCCAACCCCAGGAGACCATAGATTTGGGGTCTGGAGAGATCTTAAAGAGCCCTCCTTCGACAGAAAGGGCAGCAGAGGTGCTGAGAGGGAAATGGCTTGCCAAAGGTCATAGGGCAAATCTGAAGCAGAACCAAGATGGGAGTCCCAGGGGGCTCTTTCCAGGATCCCATGGATGACAGGTCAAGTGGTGAGGGAAGGAGGGAGCCTCTGCAAGTGGGAGTGGATGCTAGGGCTCACAAAGGTCTAACAGTTGGGAGCGGGGTTGGAACTATGGCTGCAGCAGTACCTTTGGAGAGCACAAATCGGCCAGGATTCAGCAGGGCCCAGCCCTCTTCCATGTTTAGAGAGGGATCTTTGAGCATCCCATCTTCATAAATTTGAGAACAGGGTAACTGAGAGGCAGCCTCCGAGGTGGCAGAGTGTATTAGTTTTCACACTGCTATGAAGAAATACCTAAGTCTGGGTAATTGGTAAAGAAAAGAGGTTTAATTGATTGACAGTTCTGCATGGCTGAAGAGGCCTCAGGAAACTTATAATCATGGTGGAAGGGGAAGAAAACACGTCCTTCTTCACATAGCAACAGGAGAGATAAGTGCAGAACAAAGAGGAAAAGGCCCCTTATAAAACCATCAGATATCGTGAGAACTCACTCACTATCATGAGAACAGCATGGGGGAACCACTCCTATGATCTAATCACCTCCCAGGAGGTCCCTCCCCCAACACATGGGGATTAAAATCAAGATGAGATCTGGGTGGGGACACAGAGCCAGATCATATCACAGAGCCAGAAGAGCTGAGCAGTAGGATCTTAGTAAATGTTCATTAAATCAAACCCTTGCACAAGGCTGGCTTCGGAGGTGCCTCCTGTGCAGTGGCAGAGGTGCCACCTGTGCAGTGGCAAAGGTCCCACACTCAGAAGGGACCTGAACTTGGTTTAATGTTCTGCTATTACTGTCTTGAAATTCTTAACAATTTTTGAACAACGTACTCCACATTTTCAGTTCACACTGGGTCCCGTAAATTATGTACCCAGTCCTGTCCCTGAAGCAAAGACATGGTTTGTTCATGAAGGGCCCTCCCTACTCCTCCCTGCCCATCAGACTCCAAGGTACACTAAGTGAAGGGGAACACACAGCTAGGAGAAGGTGGTGTTTGATGATGATCTTGGAGGTCTCGCCTGAGCATGGCTGGTGATGCATGTGTGCGGGTGGGAGAATTTGGCTGGTCTCTATTCTGGCAGCCTCCATCCCATGCACAAGGCCTGCACTTTGTCTCTCTGTCCCCCTGTGTCCCCCTACCTGACTCAGACCAGAAGTGTAGACGGGGGGTGGACACTGAGCCCTAGTGCTCCTGGGCCCAGCTGCAGTTCCCTGTTGATGGGGGAGATTTGGCCCCTCTGACTACTCCTACCCCATCCCCACTGTGACAGGAGTTGGTGAAGGGACAGGGTGGGAGGCTTAATTAACAGCCAGGCCAGACAGCAGGCAGTGAGGCAAAGATTGGGCTGACTTTTCCTGCTACAGATCTGCTCTCCAGAAGAGGTATTCATGGACTGGCTTAGGCTGTGATTTGTCTACTTTAGGAATATTCTTAACCCCTCCTAGGTCACTTGCCATCATCAGACTTCTCTCTCAGAGCACAGAGCTCCAGACTGTTGCCCCTCCCTGTCCCTTCCTCCCCAGTCCCTGCTTTCCTCCCTGCAGCTGAGAAGGTTAGAGTTTTCTCAGGGATGGGGCAAGTTGACTTCTGCCAAGGAAAACTCCCAGGCCCCTGTGCCCCATTCTTTGTCCTGCCCTGTGCTTTCTCCCTCTTCACTTCATCACAGCTCTGGACTCAGCAAAGTGGCAGAAGGGGCCTCACCTCAGCCCTTCTTTTCATCTTATAAAACTGGAACGTTAGACTCCCTCATCTGAGGGAAAATAACTAACCTGCATCCTGAGAATAAGATGGGAAGCTGCAGTCCTGGCTTCCAACCTCTGGTAGAGAAGGAGCCCCTGCTTGCCTGACTTTGAGGCCCCATTAGGGGCAAATTTCCAGCAGGGTGTCCCATACAGCACCCAGAGCCCCTCAGTATCATGGGGTTCACTCTGCCTGGTTTTTCCTCCACTCCACGTCCTTCCCAGAGTCTGGATTCTTGGAAAAGCCTAGGCCAGGATATAGGCATTACCTGTGTAAGGCCAAGGGGAGTCCCACTGTGGGCCAGGAGGGCTCAACATTAATAAATCTGAAATTCAAGCCAAGACAAGGGGATAGATCTTGGCTCAGTGTCAGGGGTTTCTGTGTCATGCTAGGCTTGCCAAGGTGGGAGGCCCAGGACATCTGGGCCTTGTGGTGCCTTCTGACACAAGGAATTCGAGTTCGCCATGAAGAGCTAATGGGAAAGTTTGACTTGGTGATCCAGGCATAAGGCTGATGATGCCACACAAATGCCCAAGGGCCGGTGGTGCACCTGACGCTGTCCTGGGCAATGAATGGGTAAAGAGGACCAATAATCAATAATCTTTCTCTTCCTGAGAAAGGAAGCTCTCTTGGGCTGGTTAACCAGGTGTCTGGCCACAAGCCTTGTTGATGGGCTCCAGCAAGTGAGTCATCCCAACTAATTCCCCCTCCTCCAGGTTATCACAATCAGCCCAGCTCCAGAAGTGAAAGAGCTGACTGTAGATGGGGGTGAGGCCAGATGAAAATGTTTTCACTCCCCTCAAGAGCTGCAGAGCGGACCCTCGCAAAGAGGTTCACCAAGCTGCAGTGTCTTCAGCCTCCAATCTAGTAAGAGCCTGATGGATTGATCAAGGTGTCCTGGGAAAGATTTTGAGTTCAAAGAGACAATCCCCTCCAGAAACTCCAGGAGAATTTTGTGTGTCATTTAAAGAGTAAGAAGCTGCTGGGTGTCTTGGCTCACACCTATAATTGCTATGCTTTGGGAGCTCGAGACAGGAGGAGCACTTGAAGTCAGGAATTAGAAACCAGTCTGGGCAACATAGTGAGATGGCCCCCTCTACAAAAAAAAGCAAGAAGACCTCTCTCTTTACCCATTTACTTGAAAGATGTGAATAGAAGACAGGAAGCTGGCTATTGAGGGGGGGAGTCTCTCTCTTCATCAGGCAGAGGTAGGGGAGCTTCCTGAGGCAGAGGCGTGGACGGTATTTCTGGCTCTGCAGTTCCTGAAGAAATACTGGGGCACCCAGGCTAACCTTTGGCAAAACTACGAGCTGAACTCAGGAGTCCCTGATGCCAGCCTCTCCGATGCAGTCCCCTGCTTCCCTCCCCCATGTGTCTTGCTCTCTAGCTCCCTCCCCACCAACTTCCAGGCCAGGGGCCCCAGCTGGCTGGTGGAGGATGTCTTGCTCCTCAGCAGCTGGAATTTGTATTTACAGTAACATGTAACAGATTAGGGGCTAACAGGCCCAGTGAGTGGGCAGGCCCCTTCCCAGAGGTCAGCAGCTTCACTCCCCCTTCCCACTACCGTCCTGATTTGAGGGTGCACAGGATGACAAAGAGGGAGTAGTTGAACAAGGTATGGGGTGGCAGCCTCCACAGAACTCAAAGGATGCATTTGTCCATCTGTCCCCGGCTCAGTTTCCACACTCAGAGTCACTCACATTGCTCCACCCTTGCCACAGCTCACCTGTGTGTCCACATGATCAAGGCCACACTGACCCCAAACACACACTCTTTCAACTCTCAACACTTCACCGTCACACTCACATGTGTACACACATGCTTTTGAAATTCCACAGCCACGTGGATGCACACAGGCTCACATCTTTGCACACACAAAGGCTCGCACTCACAGACCCATTGGGGGCCCAGATCCTGGTCATTCCACAGGTCTTAATAAAGGTTTTGGGAGAGAAACTTGTTTCCTGTCGAAGGCAGAGTGGGAGGGTTTTTGTGGGAGGGGCGGGGTGGGGAGGGAGAGTGTCTGAGTGTGTGTATGTTAGAGTGTATGTGTGTGTAAGAGAGTATGTGTGTAAGGAGCAGGAGTGACTATGTCCTGAGTTTAGAGTGGGGAAGAGAAAGGAGAGATGGAGACAGGTGTGGACCAAGAGCCACTCAGAGCTGAAATCCTGGAAGGAAGCGAAGCTGAGATAATGGCAAGGCAAAGAAATAGACACCAACAAGGATCAAGCCAGAGGAGGGCATGGACTGAGCCCGCCCTCATGAGAAGCTGTCACATTGCTGCTCTGAAGGCCTGTGACACCAGCGCCACCTCCAGCTGGAGCTTCCCCTCTCTGGATCTTGTCACTGATGGCTTCGTGGGGAGCGCAGCCTGGAGCTGCGGGCAGGGCAGCACTGGGGGTGACCCGTCAGAGGCTGTGTCTGGAGACCCGAGACCAGGCCGGGACAGGAGGCGGGCTCAGGGTTCTCCGGAGCATCCCCTTGAGCTGTCCTGGCAGGAGCAGACACTGCAAACGCTGCGCTGGCCTCAAACACCGCACGTCCTTTGAATGTTTTAATTAAGAATAATTAATAGAGAAGGGCTTGGAGGCTCACGACTGGATCCCAGTACTTGGCAAGGAGGGAGGATCACTTGAGCCCAGAGGTTCAAGACCAGCCTGGGCAACACAGTCAGACTCCATGCCTACAAAACAAACAAAGGAAAATAAACAGAAAAAAAACAAATTAGCCAGGCATGGTGGTGCAGGCCTGTGGTCCCAGCTCCTCGGGAGGCTGAGGCAGGACGACTGCTTGTGACCGAGCCACTGCACTCCAGCCTGGGCGACAGAGCAAGACCATGTCCCAAAAAATGTGTATGTCTGGGTGAATGTATAGATTTTACAACTATTTTGAAGGCGGCCTTTTTAACTTTAAATAGAGCATTCTGGAGGAGACACCTGACCCACAGCCCTTTCCCTGAAGTTCGGTGCCTGAAGTGCACCCTTCCCCTGGCTGAGGTCTCTCCATTCTACCAAGCCCTGCCTTCTGCAGAGGTTGGCTCCATGGTGTCTCCCGCACCGTCCCAACTGGAGAACAGTGTAAAGAATTGTAGAGGACTATATGCTCTTGCAAACGAAGCAGACCATTCCCCCATTAATATTATAAGTCCCGCTCTTGCAAACGAAGCTGGGCATTCCTCCTCTGCAAACAGGGAGGACAAAGGAGCCTACAAGACTGGCCTCAGTTGCAAATAGCAGACCCTGGGGGCTTGTTTATATGTAAACATCTTGGAAATCCAGAAAGTCAGGGAAAGGTCAGAAAAACAACAATGTGTCTTGTGACTTGGTAACATTCCACAAAGGATGGTATAAAATAAAGCGGAGCGTGTCGTTCCGGGCGGCCGCCATGTTTGTCTTGTCTTGTGTTGTCTTGTGTGTTCATTCCTTTGTTCAGGAAACACACAGACCCCAACAAAGAATTGTCAAATAGAGGGAGCTGAAATTCAGAAGCACGCTTAAGCCAAGTCTTCAAAACTAGAAAGCATAAAGCAGGGGAGGCGTTTTGAAAGCTTAAGGACAAAACACCATGGGCATGGATGGCTGAATCCGGGGATCAGCATCATAATTTGTTGAGAAGGAGGCTTGCTGTGCTGCTAGTTATTAATGGGTTTCATCGGTTGGTCCACAGCCCTACTGGTGGCCTAGCCAGTAGCCCAGGGCCTGGGAGGATTTGTAGGAAGTGTCAGAATTTGATTGCAGTTCCTTCCACTTGGCATAAGGAGGCACCATCAGCCTGATTGGGAGGGTCATGGTGGGATGGAGCCCTCCGAGGTGGAGGCACTGAGCTGACCATGCCACAGACCATAGAGTGGGAGCCTTTCCTGCCCCCTTAACTGCAGCTAACATCAAAAGCGCTGGTATGGGCTGTCTGTCTGCGCTGGAACCCGAGTTTGTCTTTGTCTGCAATTAAGATTCTTCTGGGTTTATGTTCCCAGTTCATCATCCAGCTCTCTGGAATCAGGCCTCCCAAATTTAGCAGATGTTGGGGAGGACTCCAGGGAGTGGCTTATGAGGGCTGGCTGATGAAACTGCCCTTTCCTTTCTGTTCTGTGAGTGTGATGGTGTTTGAGATACATGGGGCTATGGTTCAGGAGCACTTCACGTGTGCAAATATGGAGACAGCACTCACCTATATATTTAGGCTCAGAATATTGATTGAAATTAGCATTTATCACACACTGTGGCTGTAACTTTTGCAGTTTGACAAAAGCAAAACTAGCAAGAATTTATTTTTCCTTTTCCACAATTTTACAAATAAAAGATTAATTCTTACCCTAGATGTAAGCAACCTCAGTACATTTTTTGCCTCATTAAGTGGAAAACTTTAGGCTTTTCAGTTACTGAAAGCATTTTCATGTTTCTCTTTTGCATATCTGAATTGCGAGCATCACTACTCTTGCATATTGGGGCCATTACTTGAACACAAACACCGCAATACCGAGACAATCCATCTGATAACTTAGATGGATGCAAGTGACTAATGAGCAAGAGGCAACAAGTGTGGATCTGCTGAGCAAAGGGATATTCACATCCTGAACCCAATACAGCAAAATGGCGGGAGATTGCATCACAATCCTCAGAACAACGCATGACTTAAAACTTATAAACTGTTTATTTCTGGAGTTTTATATTTAATATTTTTTTACTGTGGGTGACTGAAAGTGAGGAAAGTGAAGCCACAAATAACGGGATACTACTGTATTATAAATATGCTCAAGGACTGAAATAATAATCATATTGAGTAAACACATATGAAATCTCAGCAGAGATAACACTTAAAAAATAAAAATTCTAGTACTTAAAAATACAATATCTTACAGAAAAAATTTCATTAGACTGAGAAGAGGCAGGAGAATAATTCTCCAAATTAATTTTTAAAAAGTCAATCAATTTTAATTTCTTCAAGTGCCTTCTAGGATTTTAGGAAACCAGATTACTACTTAGAAAACTGGTAAATAAAATAGTAACTGATAAATAGAAAATGGTAAATAAAGGAAAATAATCACATATTCTACCTTTTCTCTACAAGCAGTACCTAAGGGTAACCAAAGAGATAACGAAGAAAAACTATCTACAAAAGTTTTATATTTAATATACAAAAGAAGAATAATAGAATTAAAATGACTCCATTTTTTGACCTCTAATTTAATCAGTTTTGCAAGTTATCATCCCTGCTGCTCTTGCTTTGGTTCAGCCAGGAAAACAGCCAATTAAGTATTATAGAAATACACAGTTTAATGTAAGAATTAGTGCCTACATTCATGTGCATGTAAGCAAAAAAAAAAAAAAAAAAAAAAAAAAAATGAAGGTTTGGCAGGTTTCCTTCAGAAAGTCAGAAATGCAATCACAAATGGCATCAGCTGACAACATTGATATAGGCGGGAAAGCAGCAGCTCATGAAAGAGTCCAGGCAACTTCCGTATTCAGCAGGATTATGAAGTACATGCTCATGCAAGGTCTATCATGGGGCTACATCTGGATGCTAGAATTGCTGAGAAGAACCGTGTTAAAGGTTCTGAAAGTCTCAATGCCTGGCTGCCAAAAATTGCTGACAGTGACTTCGGCTTCACTCTTATCTTTCGAACTGTGTGTGAATTTTCTTCATTTGCAAATTTGTTCAGGATTCATTTAGGGAAGAGGGTTCTAGAATATAGAGTTCCTAGTTTTAGAAAAGTGTAGTGGTTACTGCCAAGTTGACAAAAGAATTCAAAACAGCTGCTAATATCACAAAAAGAAAGACAGCTAGAAATAATGTTTGGATAGAAAAAATATAACGTCGTCTATAAATTATTCTTGCAAAAATCTAAATGGTTCCTTAAACTTTTTTTTTTTTGTAAAAACACTTATAAATGTAACAGAAGACATCCTAAAACTCTGCACTTAAATTTATAAAATATTTTTGAGAGAATTAAACTGAGAAGCAAATAAATATTGGTATATACCATGTTCGTGAATAGAAAAGATCAATACTCTTTGGATTCCAGTGTTCTTCAAATTGGTGTATATATTCTCTGCAACACCAATAAAAATTCCAAAATTTATTTTTATAAAATGACCAGCTGATGATAATATTTACATGGGAATGTGAAGGACCTAGTATAGACAAAGAATTCTAGAGAAAGGAAAACAAAGCTGGAGGGTTTTTACTACTACAAGATTTACAATAGAAGTAAAGTAATTCAGAGCATGTGTTATTGACACAAGAATGAACATATAGATCAGTGGAACAGAATAGAGAGCCCAGACATAGATCCAGCCATAAACAAATCAATTTAACAAAAACCAAGGCAAGAAGATAGAGAAATAGAAGTCTGCAGAAAATGGTGCTGGAACAACTGAATAAATACACTGAAACTGTGAGTATAGACCTCTACCTTATCCCATAGACAAAAGCTAATTTGAGATCATTGTAGATGTAAACATAAAAACTAAAATTAGGCCAGGCGTGGTGACTTATGCGTGTAATCCCCGCACTTTGAGAGGCTAAGGTGGGAGGATCACTTAAGGTCAGGAGTTCAAGACCAGCCTGGGCAACATGGCAAAACCCTGTCTCTACTGAAAATAGAAAAATTAGCTGGGCATGGTGGCACGTGCCTGTATTCCCAGCTACTTGGGAGGCTGAGACAGGAGAATTGCTTGGACCCGAGAAACAGGTTGCAGTGAGCTGAGATCGTGCCACTGCACTCCAGCCTGGGCTACAGAGTGAGACTCTGTCTCAAAAGAAAGAAATATATGTTATTTCTAGAAGAAAATATAGGAGAACATCTTCATCAATTCTGGATAATCAAAGACATTTTAGGCAAGGCTCAGAAAGCAATAACCATAACCACAGAAATTAAACTTTTGTTTCAAAAAGTTAAATTTAATTAACCATCAAAATTATAACATGCTCATCAAAGTTATTGCTAAGAAAATAAAAAGAGAAGTCATTAACTGGGATATATTCCTTATAGCACAGACATGTGACACAAGGTTTGTACCTGAAAGTTATGCAATGCATCTGTACATCTATAAAGACAATAACCTTTAAAACAATGAGCAAATTATTAGACACTTCACCAGAGAAGATATACAAATATACAATAAATATTTGAAAAGCTGCTGAAACTCACTATTTGTGAGGAATATGAGTATATTATATTTATGAATAATATACTTTAATATACAGAATTAAAGCCATCATAATTTACTACTTCATGCCCTATCCACAAAAATGGCTAAGACTGTAAAGATTGGCAAAACTACATGTTAATGAACATATGAGATAACTGGAACTTCAACACATTTCTAGTTGGAAGGTAAAATGACCTAACCACTTTAGAAAATGATGTGGCAGGCCAGGCGCGGTGGCTCACTGTAATCCCAGCACTTTGGGAGGCTGAGTTGGATGTATAACGAGGCATGTGCCACCACCCCCAGCTATTTTTTGTATTTTTAGTAGAGAGGGGATTTCACCATTTTGGCCAGGATGGTCTCGATCGCTTGACCTCGTGATCCGCCCACCTCAGTCTCCCAAAGTGCTGGGATTACAGGTGTGAGCCAGCGTGCCCGGTGTAGAGCTGTTTTCTTAGAGGTGCTTTGAGGGATTAGAAACGGAAGAAAATTTCCAAGCATAAGTTTGTAAAATACGCAAGGTAATAGAAAACCCAGAATTGTCTAAGTTGTATACCTTTCATGTATATTTTGCTCTTTTAGTCTTACTTTATTTGTCCCTATCTGTAGACTATGGTGCTATCCAGGATTTTTTACATTTTGAGATGAAAGTGGCTTTTTTTTTTTTTTTTTTTTTTGAGAGGGAGTCTTGCTCTGTCGCCCTGGCAGGAGTGCAGTGGCGTGATCTCGGCTCACTGCAACCTCCACCTCCCACGTTCAAGCGATTCCCCTGCCTCAGCCTCCCAAGTAGGTGGGACTACAGGCACATGCCACCTCGCCCAGCTAATTTTTTGTATTTTTAGTAGAGATGAGGTTTCGCCATGTTAGCCAGGATGGTCTCGATCTCCTGACCTCATGCTCCGCCCGCCTCGGCCTCTCAAAGTGCTGGGATTACAGGCGTGAGTCACCGTGCCTGACTCAAAAATGGCATTTTTAAAATTAAAAAATTATGTAAATGTTGCCCTTTAAGGCCCTGCCACCTCTTTGTGGCACTTAGGATTTGCACATTGAAATCCCCTGCAGTCAAACAGTATCAGATTCCACAGATCTCCTAAGTCTGGTTTCCCTGTTTCCCAGGTCCTCATAGAGCTGTTTTATTGCCAAAGCTGAGACAATGAAAAATAAAAAACAAAAGTAAAAATATTTGGTTAGAAAATATTATTTGGAAAGAACAAATAACATTACATTTTTGCCCCACAAGCTGATGATGCATTACATGAGACCAGAGAAGGATTTTAGGAAATTGTAGTTTCTAAAGAAAGATAATTTGAAAATTGTGCTTTGCTTATTTCTTTTTGTTACATTATTTGAGAATAAATGTTTATGTTTTATTCCTAATGCACTGTGGTGAGTACAGTCAATACTGTAGGGTGTTGGGGTCCGCGTGTTTCCTAAACAAAGGAATGAACACACAAGACAACACGGGACAAGAAACATGGCGGCCGCGCCCAACGGCACACACTGCTTTATTTTATCCAGCCATTTGTGGAACGTTGCCAAGTCTCGGGGCATGTGTTGCTTCTCTGACCTTTCCTTGACTCACAAGATCAGTAAACATTGACCAGTTCCCAGAGCCCACTGTTTACAGCTGGCTCCTTTGCTCCTTTGCCCTTCCTGTTTGCAGAGAAGGATGGTCCTGCTTTGTCTGCAAGAGCAGGGCTTATCGGGAACGTCTGGTTTGCGAGCACACAGTCCTTTACAGTAGGGCTAAATTATAACAAAATACAAATAGGCTAACAAATCCATGAAATAATCATAATAATGCATCAATGTTGCATTCACTAAGTAACCATTTATGAGATCAAGATTTTACTCTTTCATTATAGATATGGGAATGCAGCACTGTCAGTGGAGATGTATTCCTGTAAGAAATACAAGACATAGAATAAAATATATTTGTAGAAATTCTGATATATTTGATTTTAATTATAGTCACCCATAGTTTTAATCAAGATAAAATAGATGGCAGGATATTATATAGATTATTTAGCTTTGTCAACACAAATATAAAAGGAAAACTAATTCTCATAATTTTCCTATTTGCTCCATTACATTCGAACATTGGACAATGTTTGATACTCTATGTCATACTCATTTTTAAAATTTTATTTAAAACTTTTAAAACTATTGTTATTAAATTGGTTTATAAAATATCTCAACACCATAGCAATTTATTAAATGTATCTCATGTTTCAAAATCCTTACTTCAGAAATACATCAAAATTATTTAAAATCTAACTTAATAATATGTTTCCCAAAATATGCCAGCACAGAGTAATGAATGGTTGACTCTGTAGTGAACCTAATAATGATTAAATTACAAAAATTTTATCCCTA
Source organism: Rhinopithecus roxellana (assembly GCF_007565055.1). NCBI lineage: Eukaryota > Metazoa > Chordata > Mammalia > Primates > Cercopithecidae > Rhinopithecus > Rhinopithecus roxellana. The sequence goes on along the minus strand of NC_044559.1, from coordinate 126,081,945 downwards.
ACTAGTGTCTTCAAAAGGGGCAATTTCAGTAAAAATTTTAAGTTCAAAAAAAAATCTTTAAAAATACAATGAAGATATGAAGCTTGAAACTTCTGAGTTAAAAAAATTGTAGAGACAACTTTTTCAGACCAGAATATATAATCGTGTTTTTTTTTTTTTTCATTTTTATTCTCTCACAATCATAGAGAATCAGGCAATAATAAAGTTAGAAAATATTCAAGAATGTCAGATCTACTTGAAATTTTTATGAGGTAGATATAAATCTTTGTTTTTGTAAAGGGGGTTACAAAGGTTTTCTTTAGACCAGGAACCATTTTCCTTTTTATTTATTTATTTATTTATTTATTTATTTATTTATTTATTTTTGCTCTTGTTGCCAGGCTGGAGTGCAGCAGTGGCAGGATCTAGGCTCACTGCAACCTCCGCCTTCTGGTTTCAAGCCATTCTCCCGCCTCAGCCTCCTGACTAGCTGGGATTACAGGTGTCCACCACCACACCCAGCTAATTTTTGTATTTTTAGTAGAGACAGGGTTTCACCATGTTGGCCAGGCTGGTCTTGAACTCCTGACCTCGTGATCCACCTGACTTGGCCTCCCAAAGTGTTGGGATTACAGGCGTGAGCCACCGCGCCCAGCCACTAGGAACCATTTTCTATATATGTTCCAAATAAGTGATATTAAATGCTCAATCACTATTTCTTCAAAAACAAGCCAGCACTAGTGTCAAGTGTTGGAAATAAAATCATTAAAATTATTTCAATTATTCATCTTGAAATAAAATTTAAAGAGCTATCTTTTTTGTTGTGGTGATTCTTCATCAGGTATGCATGGATGATAAGGCATAAATGTCCAACGTAAAACATTCCAGACTAAAGACTGGGTCCTTATCACAGAGTCATGAAATATTAGGCTCACAGGCACTTCGAAGGGTGAGAAAAGTGGAATTTATTAAGCAAAAAGGATAAAGGGGAACCAGGGACCCTCAGCAGTGTGAGAGTCATGCTAGCATCGGCTTCCTGCCTCACAGATTGAATTCCAGGTTCCACCCAGGAAGGGAAGGGGCCAGGCTCCCCACTACAAACACAGCAAACTTCCTGGGGCTCCACCCCAGTGCACACTTCTCCCATTGTGCTGGCCAGTTGGAGGTTCTCTGATGACTCCTTTATACTCAGCTGCCTCATTCCTCCCTCTAAAGAAGCACATATAACTGCCATTAGAATAAGGATACTGCTTCCATCTGTCAGGGGCAGTTTTGGGAAAACAGCACTCAGAGTCCCCTCAGAGGCCTATCTAAGGGTCCCTGGGAGAAGGGGCCATTGTCCAAGGCTCCAGCTGCATGTACATCCAAAGTTTGATGGCTGAAGGTGAGAAGAGACACAGCAGGTTATTAGAAAACATGTATCAAAACAAAATGAGCCAGGCACGGTGACTCACACCTGTAATCCCAGCACTTTGGGAGGCTGCAGCAGGTGGATCATGAGGTCAAGAGATTGAGACCATCCTGGCCAACATGGTGAAAACAAACAAAACAAAACAAGAGGAGGGGTAAGGACAGTTCAAAAGTCCATTTTACCAGTTTGCACAGGGAGAGGGAGGCCAAAAGCTCAACTGGTAAAAAACTTGACCCTTTGGCCAGCATGTTGGGCTTCTGGTTCCCTTCACCTGAGCCCAGTCCTAAGCCAACCAGTTTAAGGTTTGGGAAATTAACTTTTCTCAGTTTGGAGGATGCAACTGAGGAAAATGTCCCACAGTATGGAGACACAATTACCTATCTGTGAAGAGGGCAGAGGAGGAGAAAGGAAAAGATGATTTTTCAAAGGAGTCCCAGGGGTTCAGGATACATTTGAAAGGGGTATAGACTGAAGATTAATGGCTACCCATCTAGAAAGAGGGGAGCAGGCACACCTGGTTTCCTTCTTTTCCTAGCAGATATACCCAGGGTACGTGAGGGAGAGAAGGAAGAGTGTCCTCTTTCCCTCTTCCGTCCTTGCATCCCTGAGTCCTTGCAACCTTGGCAGGTGCCGCTCATAAGTGCCAAAGCAGCTTGCACCCATGGAGCAGGGAGGGCCTAGAGAATAAGAATTATCCACTCTCATGCATGTCTCTATCCCACTTACTCTCAGTAGCCTTGGAGTTCCCTAGACTGCATTTACGCCAAGGATACTACTCACCCATAAAAAGGAACAAAATAATGGCATTGATAGCAACATGAATGAAACTGGAGACCATTATCCTAAGTGAAGTAACTGAGGAATAGAAAACCAAACATCATGTGCTCTCATTCATAAGTGGGAGCTAAGCTATGAGGACACAAAGGCATAAGAATGATACAATAGACTTTGGGGACTTGGGGGAAAGGGTAGGAGGTGGGTGACGATAAAAGACTACATATTGGGTAGTGCACACTGCTCAGGTGATGGGTGTACCAAAATCTCAGAAATCACCACTAAAGAACATATCCATGTAACCAAACACCACCTGTTCACCAAAAATCTATTTAAATAAAAAACAAAAATAAAAAGGGAAAAAAATTTAAAAGTCTCAAATAGGAAAAAAAAAAGGTCTTATGAATCTATAAGACATACTTCTGTCAGCGTGGCTAATAGGTTTATGTATTTATGTGTTGTGTACACAATGTTTCCCTACTATAAATAGATAGCTCTAATTAATTCATTTAAAGAAAAATAAATGTACATAAATCAACCATTATATCATAAAAAAGACTAGTCAAATGCTTTTCAAGTTCATGTGACTTAAGTAAAATCTTTTATAAATAAGGTGGCTTTCAAATTAGTGACAAAATAATATTAGAAATGGAAGAATTATTAGCATTTTTTAAAGATGGACTTTCACTCTCGTTGCCCAGACTGGAGTGCAATGGTACAATCTGAGCTCACCACAACCTCCGCTTCCCGGGTTCAAGTGATTCTCCTGCCTCAGCCTCCCAAGTAGCTGGGATTACAGGCATGTGCCACCACACCCAGCTAATTTTGTATTTTTAGCAGAGACGGGGTTTCTCCATGTTGGTCAGTCTGGTCTCGAACTCCCGACCTCAGATGATCTGCCTGCCTTGGCCTCCCAAAGTGCTGGGATTACAGGTGTGAGTCACTGTGTCCGGTCTCTTTGCATGTGTTGATCAAGTGATTTCATGCTTATTCCTGCAGAATACTATAAGGTTTGTCATAAGGGTTATAAAACTATAAAACCCAGCCCAAGACAGAATAATCTTTGCTTGTGTAATTTTTGATAAGACATGGAATATGTTGGTTTAATGAAAACAGGTAAATTCTGAGTTATTAGTAAAAATACTCTTATATTTAGCCTTAAGAAAATTACTTAAACACCTGAAATTCACAGCTATAAAAATAGTTAACAGGGAATTTACCTTAAATAATGACTATCACAGTTTTCATAAATAATCCAGGTAAAATATTAAATAATTTTGTAAATGTAATGGAATAAATACTTGTAAACAGACTTGTCATATGATTGGGAATCTAAGGTTATTAATAGATATTAAGTCGCTGAGTAATTTCCAACTTAAAAAATACAGGAAAACATTTTTAAATGTTATTAAAAGGTAAATAGTTTTGTCTAATTCAAAGCTTCTATAAAAATTATGTATAAAATGAGGCAAAAAGAACCAAGAAATAAGAGATGTAAAGAAAGTTTAAGATATAAACATGTATTTTTGATAAAGAAGAGTAAAAAAAGCAATTTTATGTAAGAAGGAATTTTGTGTGGTAATTTTTTGTCCTAAAATTAAATGACTGGGTTGTCCAAGAAAGAGAAATATTTAGGTGAAACACAAAGTCTAAGCATATTTTGAATCAACTATATAAACTGTAATCAGATTAGTTAATAGGAACTTTATTTTTTTTTAGAAAACAGAGTTGTATAATTTAGTTGGGTATGATTAAGAAGAAAATTATAATACTTTTTCTAGAGGTGAGTCTTTGATATTAACAAAATTACAAATAATTGATTAAAACAAGATTTTAAAATATGTAAAACGTTTTCTTTAATATATTTATTTATTTTTGAGACAGAGTCTCACTCTGTCACCCTGGAGTGCAATGGCACAATCTTGGCTCACTGCAACCTTTGCTTCCTGGGTTCCAGCGATTCCATCTATACTTCTGAGCTACTGTCCATAAATCATAGGCTTCCATAATCCCCTTGGCTCAAGTTTAATAATCTGATAAAACTACTCACAGAACTTAGCAGAGAAACTTTACCTGTGTTTACCACGTTATTATATAGGATACAACTCAGGAAAACCAAATGGAAAAAACTGTACAGGAAAAAAAATAATAGGACATCACTTTACTTTGTGAAAGGGAAAGATGTGGTGGGTAGTAAATATTGGTAAACGGCCATGATTAAGAACTCTCCATCCTTTGTGTTTTGCAGGAACAGCTTACTGCAAATAAATACCCTTTTAATTATGACTTTAGATGATGCTTCCTCTTTTAGATATCACAGATGCACAAACTCTAAATTCTCATTTTTCTCTCATAAACAAATAATTTTATCTTCAGTGTTCAGAACAAAATACTTGTTAAACAAACTTTAAGTTTCTCTCCTTTCCTCAGGCTCCCGGACTCTGCTCCACCTTCAGTCTGAGCTAACACACCCCACATTTATGCCCCTCCTAAGAAAAGGCTGACTTTAGGGCAAAACATTATCTACCCTTGAATCTGATTTTGCCATTCTCCATTCTCCTCTCTTCCTACCACCTTCCTTCTAATCTTGTTTGCTCCTCCATATGAAACACAGCCCTTTTCTGCCCCTTTTGAGATGCTTGTAGATTTGATGCTTGATGCTTTCCCCATTGTAATACTCCTTTAGAATAAAGTCACTTTTTACCTACATCTGAATTTATTTGACAGTATCAAGAAACAGCCTCAGGAGAATAACAATTACACCCTCACAGAGGACATCACAACCTGCCTGCCATCTCAACTCTCACCATGTCTGCCTGTGCACTCCCAGCTTTCCCAGGCTCTGTAGCTTCACTCAATATAAAGCTCCTTCAATGGCTGCTCTGAGCAGGCTGGGACAGTGCAGGGAAAGCTCCCCAATAAGAAATGACTATACTATTCATGAACTCCTTTGACAGGTCAAGATTGGCCTTAGCCTGCACTCAGGTCTCTGATTTTCAGTCAAGGTTATTCATTTTGTTTTTGTTTGTTTTTTGAGATGGGGTTTCACTCTTGTTGCAAGGCTGGAGTGCAATGGTGTGATCTCGGCTCAGCACACCCTCCGCCTCCTGGGTTCAAGCTATTCTGCCTCACCCTCCTGAGTAGCTGGGATTACAGGTGTGTGCCATCATCCTTGGCTAGTATTGTATTTTTAGTAGAGATGGGGTTTCTCCATGTTGGTCAGGCGGATCTTGAACTCCTAACCTCAGGTGATCCACCCACCTCAGCCTCCCAAATTGCTGGGATTACAGGCTTGAGCCACCGCACCCACCTACAGAATAGATTTATCCACTATCACAAATACTCTGCCCTACAGAAAAAAGAAACTGATTTTTTTTTTTTTTAAATCACCAATTGATCTATCACAATTTCTTGTGGAACTGTATTAATTCCTCTGCAGGTAAAGGAAAAGAATTTTTCTTTCTCACCCAGTAATATCCCTAAAACTAAGCCCTGAGATTCTGCTTGAAACAACCCCGGGAAGGTACAAACCTCAGATACTTATTACACATTCTCAGGAGAAGAACAAGTAAAAATAAGATTTTTTTTTTTTTTTTTTTTTTTTTTTTTTTTTTTGAGACGGAGTCTTGCTCTGTCGCCCGGTCTGGAGTGCAGTGGCCAGATCTCAGCTCACTGCAAGCTCTGCCTCCCGGGTTTACGCCATTCTCCTGCCTCAGCCTCCAGAGTAGCTGGGACTACAGGCGCCTGCCACCTCGCCTGGCTAGTTTTTTGTATTTTTAGTAGAGACGGGGTTTCACCGTGTTAGCCAGGATGGTCTCGATCTCCTGACCTCGTGATCCGCCCGTCTCAGCCTCCCAAAGTGCTGGGATTACAGGCTTGAGTCACCGCGCCCAGCCAAAAAATAAGAATTTTTAACAAATTAAATATATCATTAGATTTTTTCTGAGTCACATTCTTGTGTTTTTTTTGAGAATATTTTCCTATCTTTCAAGCTCTGTCAATAAAATGCATTGTATACTTAATAAAAATGCAAGTTGAAATAAGAAAACAAATCTTTCCAAGATGACACACTCAGGGTGTGGCAGTACTGGCTAGAATGTTAATATGTCTGACTCTAGTGTCAAGTCTGATATCCTATCATATGGATCCTCCCACCCCTATTCTACTCATTGAAGTACTCAGTGACCACCCTCTGAAGAACCTCTGCACTGTGCCCCTGGGTGTGCCTGGAGAGCATTTTTCTTTGCAGGTCATTGCACCATCTTGCTAGAATGGATTGTCATTGTCTTTGGGGATAGTTTTTCTCCTTTCCCAATTCTGAAAAAATCCAGATGGTAGGAATTATTTCTGTCTTTTCCCTAAATATCACCATTCAATTGGCTGATCAGCAATGTGTCTCCAAGAAATAGAAACTGGAATTGGAGAAAGAAAATCTTAATGCCACAAGGATTTAGCTTTTTAGATAAAGGGTAAAGCAGATTTATAATCACCTGCCAGTAATAATTTAAAGATTCAAGTTGATTGTCTACAAATAAAATATAACTGGCTCTGATGTGTAAGTTCTGGATTTAACATGACAGTGCATACACTGCATGGGACAAGTACTATACATATCTGGACATCATAAAGAGTATTGAATGCCTGCATTTAAACTACTGAATTAGTATGTACCTCACTTGGCCTCAGTAATCTACCTAAAACAAACTCATATCAAAAGTCACTAAATCTCTCATCTACATTATATATATTCACACCCACAAAATGTACATACTATACATACAGTTTGAACCAACATGAAGTCCCATTGTTTTTGACAATGTACCACAGGTGGACATTATCGTGGCTAAAATCTATATAATATAGATGAGATTATAAATCTGAAGTTTTAACACTAACAAAAGAAAACCCAGAGCATCTTGGTAAGTCTTGTTTTTATTTTGTTCCTGAGAGTCAGTAGAATGGCAGCTGTATGTTATGTTAGTCCCATATATTTCTGTTAACTTTATTATTTGCAAAAAAAGTTTTGCATGTATTTGTAGGAAGGTAAAATAATGATTTAAGATTTTTGTTAAATATGGAGATTAGTTATTTATGACAAAAAGAAATGTGCTTTTGTTTATTTGTTCCCAATTAATGTACATTAATTTTAAAATGTATTAAAGCAATAGCAAAGAAAATAAAGAGATGCCATAGAAGTCTCTTTCTCTTCATGTTTGCATGCAGATACACTGCTTCCTAAGGATATGTGAGGAGAGATGTGGATTTTAATTTTAGAATCAGATTTTTCAAATGTACTTAAAATATAAGCAGCAAAAATTGTATTAATCTTAAACTCAAGCAAATTTCAATCACAGAAGCAGAACTATTTAAAATATGTTTTAATTGAATATACTTCCTCGGTTTCTCCTAGCAATCCTGTTATTGTTTCATGATCCACTTGAAGAAATTGAGATACGTGGAAAAACAGTCATTGCCCGAGATTCCCTTCCATTTTATAAATGCTCCATTTATGCGGAAACCATCTGAATAGACACGATGCTTTTTTGTGCATCTGGTTGGAAGACAGAAACTCCCAAAACTTTTCTATTCAGCTGTTGGATCCACAACTTGCTGCTGAGCTGTAAGTCCACATCAGGAAGCCCAGGTACAAACTGAGGGTTGGCTTCTACCTGGTAATCTAACCAGATGCTTACTGAGCCTGAGGTGCTATTTTCACACCACCTTCTGCCGTCTGCTGCTTTGGCAAAATAAGGATTGGCCACCAATCTACCAACACTACCTCACTTTAAGGCCTGGTATGTCAGCATTCTCCATCATACTCTGAGACATAGTATGTGGGAGACATGACTGTAATTAGGAGCTTAAAGTGTTTCAGGGAGACCACATAAATCTAGTGAGAAGTGAATTAGTAATATATGAGAGCATGTAATTTCATGTCAAGGCGGATGCTATGAACTTGATGACATTAGTATGTGAGTTAAAGCAGCTGGGAGAGGCAGACTAGAAAATATAGTTGTTGAGCTGAGTCCTGAGAGAAGCGCAACTGCACCTTCCACCTTCTGCGTGCAGGGCTCTCATCAGCACATCTTCCCCATGCTTTCCCATTGCTCATTTTCCCCCAGTGGAAAAGAAGGGGGCCGAGCGCGGTGACTCACGCCTGTAATCCCAGCACTTTGGGAGGCTGAGGCGGGCAGATCACGAGGTCAGGAGATCGAGACCATCCTGGCTAATACAATGAAACCCGGTCTCTACTAAAAATACAAAACAAATGAGCCGGGCGTGGTGGCGGGCACCTGTAGTCGCAGCTACTTGGGAGGCTGAGGCGGGAGAATGGCGTGAACCCAGGAGGCGGAGCTTGCAGTTAGCAGAGATCACGCCACTTCACTCCAGCCTGGGTGACAGAGCGAGATTCCGTCTCAAAACCAAAACAAATACAAACAAAAAAAAAAGAAGGGAAAGGGCAAAGTCCACATGCTGAATGAAGCAAGAGGGACTGCTGGACTTAAAAAGGTGGAGAAATAGGTGGGCCCAGGATAATATTGGTGAGAATGGTGTTTTTTGTTGAGTTAGTTACAGAGTTCTTGAGCTCATCATGAATAGAAGAAATAGGGTTGATGCAGAGCGGCTGTAAGCATAGACTTGGGAGCCAGGCTGATCGGGAATATAAGTCCCAGCTTCACCTTTCATGAGTTCTATGATCCTGGACACTCCACCTCTTAGTATTCAGTTTTCTCATCTTGGAAAAACAGATAACAGTACTTAAATCCTAGGATTCAGAAGAGTTCAAGGATTACCGCAGGTTAAGATAAGTGAAACAAGGGAGAGGCAACTGTTCAGACAAGAAATAAAAGGAAATTGACAAGACAAGGATTTCAATTGGAATCTAAGAATCATTTAGGTTATGTGTTACAATTTTAGATTCCCAGGCCTTAGTCCCAGGAATTAAGATTCATTAGTTCTGGGGCTCAAAAGGCTATTTTATAAAAATAAACTTAAAATAGTCACCAAAATAACTCAGTTTCTGTATGCCCTTACCAGTTCCCCACTAATGTGAACATCTTGTATGGACATGGTACATTTGTTAAAACTAAAAAATTAATGTTGGCACGTTACTACCAACTCCAGACTTCATCAGGTTTTCCACTCACGTTCTTTATCTGTCACAGGATCAAATCGAGGATACCATACTGCATTTAGAGAAGCTGCATTTTTCACAAGCTCTTTCAGCTGATGAGAGGGAGGTGGGTGGGGACCACGTCTTGAAAAACACTGGGACCTTTAGAGAAACGAACGAAAATTGCTGCATCCCCAGTTTGGGGAGGTGAAATGCAATTTTGAAGAGGAGAATTGGTGGAGGAGATGACTATAGAAGGCTGATTTTAGAGGTAGAGATGGAATCCTCTCCGTTAGATGAGAGGGGTTTGCCTTCAGAACAAGGCATTAATGCCAGAGAAAACAGGTTTTGGAAGGAAGGGGTACAACCTCATCCTCAGGCTAGATTGAGAATACATGATTAGGGTTGTGAGCAGGTCAGAATCAGCAAGTGCAGCAAATTGGTTGCAAATCAGGTGTTTCAGAGAACGCACACAGAGGTCTCACATAAAGGGTATTACAAGGGGTCAGTTAGCTTGCAAGCTACATACAACCTGCATGTTCCAGAACCTGGTGCTAACGCTTTGGCATTGGGTCATGATGACAGACATCAAGCACTGCCACATTGGAAAGTAGCAGAAAAGGCAAGGGTGAGTCTGGGATAATCGATTTTGTTTGAGGAGGGTTCTAAGGGTCTTGGGTGAAACGGGCTGGAAGAAGAGGTGGATAACACACTTGAAGCTCTGCTTGTGAGTCAGTTTTCACACTGAAGAGACATAGGAGTCACCAGCTTGAGGTGACAGGTAAAGTTTTGTAGAATTGAGAAGGTGAAGATGAAGCAATATATTTTTTTAAAGAAGCAAGCAGCTTTTGGGAATCCATGGAGGTCTTTTGAAGGAGATACCACTCATATTTTATTAAAGACCTTAGGTTCTGGGACTATCACTGAGTTTTCCTAATCACAGTCCAATTGCTCAGCTTCCTTACACCAATTATAAGAGTCATCTAATCTGTTCTTTTTTAAAGAATGTTAACCATTTTTCACTGGACTCAAGATTCTTATAATGTCTATACCATTTTTCTTTCCCAGTTAGTTCTTCTTTCTGTACCCTAGAAATCCTAAACCACAAGCTGATATTCCTTAAATTTCACATTAAGTACATGTTCTGTCACTTGCCAAATGCATTTAAAAGAGTTCAATAGTCATAAGGCGCAGTGGCTCACACCTGTAATTCCAGCACTTTGGGAGGCTGAGGTGGACGGATCACAAGGTCAGGAGTTCAAGACCAGCCTGGCCAATATGGTGAAACTCTGTCTCTACCAAAAATACAAAAATTAGCTGGTCATGGCGGCAGGCACCTGTAATCCCAGCCACTCAGGGGGCTGAGGCAGGAGAAGCACTTGAACCTGGGAGGTGGAGGTTGCAGTGAGCTGAGATTGCACCACTGCACTCCAGCCTTGGCAACAGAGCTAGACTCCATCTCAAAAAAAAAAAAAAAAAAAAGAGTTCAATAGAAATTGCCTTAGAAACCTGTGTCATAGGGGGCAGGCTTCAGTGAAGGGCTCCTAGATCTTTTTCATTGCTTGCTGGCACAATGTTGGACCCAACTGGGTAAATAAGTGGCGGTTAGACTTAAGGTCATCTAATCCTTAACTTGATAGATTCTGGGTGTTCTCTACAAATTTACATAGAAACTAGCACTTACCTGGGAAATTTCTCTGCCAGCTGTCAAAGATATAGTTCCATATTCAAGGATGCTGTGTGAGGAAAAAATGAAGCCACGGAAATCTTAAATGTGGTTAGGGAAAGGACTGGGGTGATGAAAGATTCTAGCTAACCAGCACACTGCAGCAAAATTAGTTTCTGGAAACACTGCATAACCTGAATACAGAATCAAGAGTAATTTGGTTATTGGTTAAGATTGGCTTTGGCATGTTTTTTTTTTTAAACCAAGGAATAGTGTATTTGGAAATGTGGGAAAACTACATCAAAAAACTGAACCTTGAGTTGTAGTAAAATCAGGATTTAGTATTGTTTGATTTTAGTAACGTATGGGCATCTAGGATACATAAAAAGAAAATGTGAATAAAAGACCGGGATAAAATTTCTCTAGAAACACTGAGCTCTAAGATTAGATAGTTCATCTCAGAATGGACTATATAAAACTGCCAATAGGCAACTGCTTTTGTGCTCCAAAAATGGCCATTTCACTTGGTTCAAATACATATTTCAGATCTTTGTCTTTTCCTTGTAATGAAGATGCGAAGTGTTAGTTCACGCTCTACCAGAGTAAAATTTCACTCGTGTCTGTATTACAAACATTAAAATAACCCGAAGAGTGAAAGTAAATTAGAGCTTTGGTACTCAGATAATCCTTTTCATAGTCATATGTTAAAGAACTAATCTTTCCCAGGTATCAAACTCTAAGAAAACTGTCGTAATTACCACCTACTAGCAACGTAGTTTCCATGCCCCATGACATTTGTTGGAGAACCTGCCCACTCAGTGACATTTGTATTCTTATTCTAAGCTGACCCAATTTTTCATTTATCTAAATGACTGTATTCCCTTCTAGGATTCAAGCCAAAGGAGAGAATAATGTTAGTGTTCCTTATTCTATTGATGTATTCTTTTTTTTTTTTTTTTTTTTTTTGAGACAAAGTCGCCCAGGCTGGAGTGCAAGCATGATCATGGCTCACTGCAACCTCTGCCTCTCAGGCTCAAGCAATTCTTGTGCTTCAGTCTCCCGGGGAGCTAGGACCATAAGCAGTTGCCACCATGCTTGGCTAATTTTTGTATTTTTAGTAGAGAAGGGGTTTTGCCATGTTGGCCAAGCTGGTCTTGAACTGCTGGGTTCAAGTGATCTGCCCACCTCAGCCTCCCAAACTGCTGAGATCACAGGCCTGAGCCACTGCGCCCAACCCTGACTTACTCATGAGGTCATGAATTTATGTCCAATCTCCCTCTGCCAACCTGGTTTTTAAATCTTTGACCACTTATATATGTCAGTACTTCTATTTAGTTAATGGCATATTATAAGGTGCAAACCATCTTATAAACAAGGATTCATCATATACTTTTTCTTCTAAGTTTAATACAGATCATTGATTCTAGTTTGCAATTTATCAAGATAAGGTGATGAGTTAAAGATTTTACCTTAGGTACTAAATAATTAAAATGAATAAAAATATACCAATATTATCAGGATTTAGTGAGAATCACTGAAGCTGACTGGCTAGAATTTTAATTCTAAAAAAAAAAAACTCATTTATTTTTAACTAAAATGTAAGCTTGAAAACACTATGCTAAAGTCAAATTATGTGGTTTAAGTCACCCTCTGCACAGCAACTTTAATTCCACTTTCTGTACTTCCATTTTTTTTTCTGTGTAACTGAAAACTTCAAACACCCTCATTCTAATTCTACACTATTCCTGGAAATCCTTTCTCTTTGGTGTATTTACCTAATTTCATATTCTAATGTGTTTTTCCTCTCAGACACAATAATCAACTATTCAAAGATGTCATCTAATGCATTATGCCACTAAGTATTGTGGCCAAAGTGTTATTTTAAGTGTAATAAATTATCTTAAAATTGCAGGCCGGGCATGGTGGTTCACGCTTGTAATCCTAGAACTTTGGGAGGCCCTGGCAGGTGGACTGCCTGAGGTCAGGAGTTTGAGACTAGCCTGGGCAACACAGTGAAACCCGGTCTCTACTAAAATACAAAAAATCAGCCGGGTGTGGCGGCATGCGCCTGTAGTACTAGCCACTAGGGAGGCTGAGGCAGGAGAATTGCTTAAACCCAGCAGGCAGAGGTTGCAGTGAGCCGAGATCATGCCACTGCACTCCAGCCTGGGCAACAGAGCTAGGTTCTGTCTCAAAAAAAAAAGAAGGAAAAAAAAAAAAAAAAGAGAAAGCAAATATTACATCTTAAATACAGGCATGGATTAAACCAACTTGTGTATGGTCAAGGCAACTTACAAAAATGCTTTAAGACATATCAAGACTGATTTAAACCATTTAAGTTAGGCAGAGAGGCAACACTATGTGAATAGAAGTGTGTAAACACACTTGGCACATTTTAATAAAATAGTTTACTAGGTTTTCTTTTAATATAAACATGAGAAATGAAAACCACATCAATTGTAGCATTTATCTTTTTTTTTATTATTATTATACTTTAAGTTCTAGGGTACATGTGCATAACGTGCAGGTTTGTTACATATGTATACTTATGCCATGTTGGCGTGCTGCACCCATCAACTCGTCAGCACCCATCAATTCATCATTTATATCATGTATAACTCCCCAGTGCAATCCCTCCCTCCTCCCCCCTCCCCATGATAGGCCCCAGTGTGTGATGTTCCCCGTCCCAAGTCCAAGTGATCTCATTGTTCAGTTCCCACCTATGAGCGAGAAGATGCGGTGTTTGGTTTTCTGTTCTTGTGATAGTTTGCTAAGAATGATGGTTTCCAGCTGCATCCATGTCCCTACAAAGGACGCAAACTCATCCTTTTTTATGGCTGCATAGTATTCCATGGTGTATATGTGCCACATTTTCTTAATCCAGTCTGTCACTGATGGACATTTGGGTTGATTCCAAGTCTTTGCTATTGTGAATAGTGCTGCAATAAACATACGTGTGCATGTGTCTTTGTAGTAGAATAATTTATAATCCTTTGGGTATATACCCAGTAGTGGGATGGCTGGGTCATATGGTACATCTAGTTCTAGATCCTTGAGGAATTGCCATACTGTTTTCCATAATGGTTGAACTGGTTTACAATCCCACCAACAGTGTAAAAGAGTTCCTATTTCTCCACATCCTCTCCAACACCTGTTGTTTCCTGACTTCTTAATGATTGCCATTCTAACTGGTGTGAGATGGTATCTCATTGTGGTTTTGATTTGCATTTCTCTGATGGCGAGTGATGATGAGGATTTTTTCAAGTGTCTGTTGGCTGTATGAATGTCTTCTTTTGAGAAACGTCTGTTCATATCCTTTGCCCACTTTTTGATGGGGTTGTTTGTTTTTTTCTTGTATATTTGTTTGAGTTCTTTGTAGATTCTGGATATTAGCCCTTTGTCAGATGAGTAGGTTGCAAAAATTTTCTCCCATTCTGTAGGTTGCCTGTTCACTCTGATGGTAGTTTCTTTTGCTGTGCAGAAGCTCTTTAGTTTAATTAGATCCCATTTGTCAATTTTGGCTTTTGCTGCCGTTGCTTTTGGTGTTTTAGACATGAAGTCCTTGCCCATGCCTATGTCCTGAATGGTACTACCTAGATTTTCTTCTAGGGTTTTTATGGTATTAGGTCTAACATTTAAGTCTCTAATCCATCTTGAATTAATCTTCGTATAAGGGGTAAGGAAAGGATCCAGTTTCAGCTTTCTACTTATGGCTAGCCAATTGTCCCAGCACCATTTATTAAATAGGGAATCCTTTCCCCATTTCTTGTTTCTCTCAGGTTTGTCAAAGATCAGATGGTTGTAGATGTGTGGTATTATTTCTGAGGACTCTGTTCTGTTCCATTGGTCTATAGCTCTGTTTTGGTACCAGTACCATGCTGTTTTGGTTACTGTAGCCTTGTAGTATAGTTTGAAGTCAGGTAGTGTGACGCCTCCAGCTTTGTCCTTTTGACTTAGGATTGTCTTGGCAATGCAGGCTCTTTTTTGGTTCCATATGAACTTTAAAGCCATTTTTTCCAATTCTGTGAAGAAACTCATTGGTAGCTTGATGGGGATGGCATTGAATCTATAAATAACCTTGGGCAGTATGGCCATTTTCACGATATTGATTCTTCCTATCCATGAGCATGGTATGTTCCTCCATTTGTTTGTGTCTTCTTTGATTTCACTGAGCAGTGGATTGTAGTTCTCCTTGAAGAGGTCCTTGACATCCCTTGTAAGTTGGATTCCTAGGTATTTTATTCTCTTTGAAGCAATTGTGAATGGAAGTTCATTCCTGATTTGGCTCTCTGCTTGTCTGTTACTGGTGTATAAGAATGCTTGTGATTTTTGCACATTAATTTTGTATCCTGAGACTTTGCTGAAGTTGCTTATCAGCTTAAGGAGATTTTGGGCTGAGACGATGGGGTTTTCTAAATATGCAATCATGTCATCTGCATACAGGGACAATTTGACTTCTTCTTTTCCTAACTGGATACCCTTGATTTCTTTCTCTTGCCTGATTGCCCTAGCCAGAACTTCCAACACAATGTTGAATAGGAGTGGTGAGAGAGGGCATCCCTGTCTTGTGCCAGTATTCAAAGGGAATTTTTCCAGTTTTTGCCCATTCAGAATGATATTAGCTGTGGGTTTGTCATAAATAGCTCTTATTATTTTGAGGTACGTTCCATCAATACCGAATTTATTGAGCGTTTTTAGCATGAAGGGCTGTTGAATTTTGTCAAAGGCCTTTTCTGCATCTATTGAGATAATCATGTGGTTCTTGTCTTTGGTTCTGTTTATATGCTGGATTACATTTATTGATTTGCGAATGTTGAACCAGCCTTGCATCCCAGGGATGAAGCCCACTTGATCATGGTGGATAAGCTTTTTGATGTGCTGCTGAATCCGGTTTGCCAGTATTTTATTGAGGATTTTTGCATCGATGTTCATCAGGGATATTGGTCTAAAATTCTCTTTTTTTGTTGTGTCTCTGCCAGGCTTTGGTATCAGGATGATGTTGGCCTCATAAAATGAGTTAGGGAGGATTCCCTCTTTTTCTATTGAATGGAATAGTTTCAGAAGAAATGGTACCAGCTCCTCCTTGTACCTCTGGTAGAATTCAGCTGTGAATCCATCTGGTCCTGGACTTTTTTTGGTGGGTAGGCTATTAATTGTTGCCTCAATTTCAGAGCCTGCTATTGGTCTATTCAGGGATTCAACTTCTTCCTGGTTTAGTCTTGGGAGAGTGTAAGTGTCCAGGAAATTACCCATTTCTTCTAGATTTTCTAGTTGATTTGCGTAAAGGCGTTTATCGTATTCTCTGATGGTTGTTTGTATTTCTGTGGGGTCGGTGGTGATATACCCTTTATCATTTTTTATTGCGTCTATTTGATTCTTCTCTCTTTTCTTCTTTATTAGTCTTGCTAGCAGTCTGTCAATTTTGTTGATCTTTTCAAAAAACTAACTCCTGGATTCATTGATTTTTTGGAGGGTTTTTTGTGTCTCTATCTCCTTCAGTTCTGCTCTGATCTTAGTTATTTCTTGCCTTCTGCTAGCTTTTGAATGTGTTTGCTCTTGCCTCTCTAGTTCTTTTAATTGTGATGTTAGAGTGTCAATTTTAGATCTTTCCAGCTTTCTCTTGTGGGCATTTAGTGCTATAAATTTCCCTCTACACACTGCTTTAAACGTGTCCCAGAGATTCTGGCATGTTGTATCTTTGTTCTCATTGGTTTCAAAGAACATCTTTATTTCTGCTTTCATTTCGTTATGTACCCAGTAGTCATTCAGGAGCAGGTTGTTCAGTTTCCATGTAGTTGAGCGGTTTTGATTGAGTTTCTTAGTCCTGAGTTCTAGTTTGATTGCACTGTGGTCTGAGAGACAGTTTGTTATAATTTCTGTTCTTTTACATTTGCTGAGGAGTGCTTTACTTCCAATTATGTGGTCATTTTTGGAATAAGTGCGATGTGGTGCTGAGAAGAATGTATATTCTGTTGATTTGGGGTGGAGAGTTCTATAGATGTCTATTAGGTCCGCTTGGTGCAGAGATGAGTTCAATTCCTGGATATCCTTGTTAACTTTCTGTCTCGTTGATCTATCTAATGTTGACAGTGGAGTGTTGAAGTCTCCCATTATTATTGTATGGGAGTCTAAGTCTCTTTGTAAGTCTCTAAGGACTTGCTTTATGAATCTGGGTGCTCCTGTATTGGGTGCATATGTATTTAGGAGGGTTAGCTCTTCCTGTTGAATTGATCCCTTTACCATTATGTAATGTCCTTCTTTGTCTCTTTTGATCTTTGATGGTTTAAAGTCTGTTTTATCAGAGACTAGGATTGCAATGCCCTGCTATTTTTTGTTCTCCATTTGCTTGATAGATCTTCCTCCATCCCTTTATTTTGAGCCTATGTATGTCTCTGCATGTGAGATGGGTCTCCTGAATACAGCAGACTGATGGGTCTTGACTCTTTATCCAGTTTGCCAGTCTGTGTCTTTTAATTGGAGCATTTAGTCCATTAACATTTAAGGTTAATATTGTTATGTGTGAACTTGATCCTGTCATTATGATATTAACTGGTTATTTGGCTCGTTAGTTGATGCAGTATCTTCCTAGCCTCGATGGTCTTTACATTTTGGCATGTTTTTGCAATGGCTGGTACCCGTTGTTCCATTCCATGTTTAGGGCTTCCTTCAGGGTCTCTTGTAAGGCAGGCCTGGTGGTGACAAAATCTCTAAGCATTTGCTTATCTGTAAAGGATTTTATTTCTCCTTCACTTATGAAACTTAGTTTGGCTGGATATGAAATTCTGGTTTGAAAATTCTTTTCTTTAAGAACGTTGAATATTGGCCCCCACTCTCTTCTGGCTTGTAGAGTTTCTGCCGAGAGATCTGCTGTTAGTCTGATGGGCTTCCCTTTGTGGGTAACCCGACCTTTCTCTCTGGCTGCCCTTAAGATTTTTTCCTTCATTTCAACTTTGGTGAATCTGTCAATTATGTGTCTTGGAGTTGCTCTTCTGGAGGAGTATCTTTGTGGCGTTCTCTGTATTTCCTGAATTTGAATGTTGGCCTGCCCTACTAGGTTGGGGAAGTTCTCCTGGATGATATCCTGAAGAGTGTTTTCCAACTTGGTTCCATATTCCCCCTCACTTTCCGGCACCCCAATCAGACGTAGATTTGGTCTTTTTACATAATCCCATACTTCTTGCAGGCTTTGTTCATTTCTTTTTCTTCTTTTTTCTTTTGGTTTCACTTCTCTCTTCATTTCATTCATTTGATCCTCAATCGCTGATACTCTTTCTTCCAGTTGATCGAGTCGGTTACTGAAGCTTGTGCATTTGTCACGTATTTCTCGTGTCATGGTTTTCATCTCTGTCATTTCGTTTATGATCTCTGCATTAATGAGTGTAGCTGTCAATTCTTCCACTCTTTTTTCAAGATTTTTAGTTTCTTTGCGCTGGGTACGTAATTCCTCCTTTACCTCTGAGAAGTTTGATGGACTGAAGCCTTCTTCTCTCATCTCGTCAAAGTCGTTCTCTGACCAGCTTTGATCCGTTGCTGGCGATGGGCTGCGCTCCTTTGCAGGGGGAGATGCGCTCTTATTTTTTGAATTTCCAGCTTTTCTGCCCTGCTTCTTCCCCATCTTTGTGGTTTTATCTGTCTCTGGTCTTTGATGATGGTGACGTACTGATGGGGTTTTGGTATAGGTGTCCTTCCTGTTTGATAGTTTTCCTTCTGACAGTCAGAAGGACTGTCTGTTGGTCTGTTGGAGATTGCTTGAGGTCCACTCCAGACCCTGTTTGCCTGGGTATCAGCAGCAGAGGTTGCCGAAGATAGAATATTGCTGAACAGCGAGTGTACCTGTCTGATTCTTCCTTTGGAAGTTTCCTCTCAGGGGTGTACTCCACCCTGTGAGGTGTGGGGTGTCAGACTGCCCCTAGTGGGGGATATCTCCCAGTTAGGCTACTCAGGGGTCAGGGACCCACCTGAGCAGGCAGTCTGTCCGTTCTCAGATCTCAACCTCCGTGTTGGGAGATCCACGGCTCTCCCCAAAGCTGTCAGACAGAGTCGTTCGCGTCTGCACCGGCCCCCTCGGCTTCCCCTGTTGGTCTTCAGCTGTGCGCTGTCCCCAGAGGTGGAGACTACAGAGACAGGCAGGCTTCCTTGAGCTGCTGTGAGCTCCACGCAGTTCAAGCTTCCCAGCGTCTTTGTTTACCTACTTAAGCCTCAGCAATGGCGGGCGCCCCTCCCCCAGCCTCGCTGCTGCCTTGCGGATAGATCGCCGCAGACTGCTGTGTTAGCAGTGAGGGAGGCTCCGTGGGCGTGGGACCCTCCCGGCCAGGTGTGGGATATATTCTCCTGGTGTGCCTGTCTGCTTAAAGCGCAGTATTGGGGTGGGAGTTACCCGATTTTCCAGGTGTTGTGTGTCTCAGTTCCCCTGGCTAGGAAAACGGATTCCCTTCCCCCTTGGCTTCCAGGTGAGGCGATGCCTCGCCCTGCTTCAGCTCTCGCTGGTCAGGCTGCAGCAGCTGTCCAGCACCGATTATCCAGCACTCCCTAGTGAGATGACCCCAGTACCTCAGTTGAAAATTCAGAAATCGGAGGGGCGGAGCAAGATGGCCGAATAGGAACAGCTCCAGTCTCCAACTCCCAGCGCGAGCGACACAGAAGACAGGTGATTTCTGCATTTTCAACTGAGGTACTGGGGTCATCTCACTAGGGAGTGCCGGACAATCGGTGCTGGTCAGCTGCTGCAGCCTGACCAGCGAGAGCTGAAGCAGGGCGAGGCATCGCCTCACCTGGAAGCGCAAGGGGAAAGGGGATCCGTTTTCCTAGCCAGGGGAACTGAGACACACAACACCTGGAAAATCGGGTAACTCCCACCCCAATACTGCGCTGTAAGCATACAGGCACACCAGGAGAATATATCCCACGCCTGGCCGGGAGGGTCCCACGCCCACGGAGCCTCCCTCACTGCTAACACAGCAGTCTGCCGCGATCTATTCACAAGGCAGCAGCGAGGCTGGGGGAGGGGCGCCCGCCATTGCTGAGGCTTAAGTAGGTAAACAAACCCGCTGGGAAGCTCGAACTGGGTGGAGCTCACAGCAGCTAAAGGAAGCCTGCCTGTCTCTGTAGTCTCCACCTCTGGGGACAGCGCACAGCTGAAGACCAACAGGGGAAGTAGCGGGAGCCGGTGCAGACGCGAACGACTCTGTCTGACAGCTTTGGGGAGAGCCGTGGATCTCCCAACGCGGAGGTTGAGATCTGAGAACGGACAGTCTGCCTACTCAGGTGTGTCCCTGACCCCTGAGTAGCCTAGCTGGGAGAAATCCCCCACTAGGGGCAGTCTGACACCCCACACCTCACAGGGTGGAGTACACCCCTGAGAGGAAACTTCCAAAGGAAGAATCAGACAGGTACACTCGCTGTTCAGCAATATTCTATCTTCGGCAACCTCTGCTGCTGATACCCAGGCAAACAGGGTCTGGAGTGGACCTCAAGCAATCTCCAACAGACCAACAGACAGTCCTTCTGACTGTCAGAAGGAAAACTATCAAACAGGAAGGACACCTATACCAAAACCCCATCAGTACGTCACCACCATCAAAGACCAGAGACAGATAAAACCACAAAGATGGGGAAGAAGCAGGGCAGAAAAGCTGGAAATTCAAAAAATAAGAGCGCATCTCCCCCTGCAAAGGAGCGCAGCCCATCGCCAGCAACGGATCAAAGCTGGTCAGAGAATGACTTGGACGAGAGGAGAGAAGAAGGCTTCAGTCCATCAAACTTATCAGAGCTAAAGGAGGAATTACGTACCCAGCGCAAAGAAACTAAAAATCTTGAAAAAAGAGTGGAAGAATTGACAGCTAGACTCATTAGCGCAGAGAAGATCATAAACGAAATGACAGAGATGAAAACCATGACACGAGAAATACGTGACAAATGCACAAGCTTCAATAACCGACTCGATCAACTGGAAGAAAGAGTATCAGCGATTGAAGATCAAATGAATGAAATGAAGCGAGAAGAGAAACCAAAAGAAAAAAGAAGAAAAAGAAATGAGCAAAGCCTGCAAGAAGTATGGGATTACGTAAAAAGACCAAATCTACGTCTGATTGGGGTGCCTGAAAGTGAGGGGGAAAATGGAACCAAGTTGGAAAACACTCTTCAGGATATCATCCAGGAGAACTTCCCCAACCTAGTAGGGCAGGACAACATTCAAATTCAGGAAATACAGAGAACGCCACAAAGATACTCCTCCAGAAGAGCAACTCCAAGACACATAATTGCCAGATTCACCAAAGTTGAAATGAAGGAAAAAATCTTAAGGGCAGCCAGAGAGAAAGGTCGGGTTACCCACAAAGGGAAGCCCATCAGACTAACAGCAGATCTCTCGGAAGAAACTCTACAAGCCAGAAGAGAGTGGGGGCCAATATTCAACGTTCTTAAAGAAAAGAATTTTCAAACCAGAATTTCATATCCAGCCAAACTAAGTTCCATAAGTGAAGGAGAAATAAAATCCTTTACAGATAAGCAAATGCTTAGAGATTTTGTCACCACCAGGCCTGCCTTACAAGAGACCCTGAAGGAAGCCCTAAACATGGAAAGGAACAACCGGTACCAGCCGTCGCAAAAACATGCCAAAATGTAAAGACCATCGAGGCTAGGAAGATACTGCATCAACTAACGAGCAAAATAACCAGTTAATATCATAATGGCAGGATCAAGTTCACACATAACAATATTAACCTTAAATGTTAATGGACTAAATGCTCCAATTAAAAGACACAGACTGGCAAACTGGATAAAGAGTCAAGACCCATCAGTCTGCTGTATTCAGGAGACCCATCTCACATGCAGAGACATACATAGGCTCAAAATAAAGGGATGGAGGAAGATCTATCAAGCAAATGGAGAACAAAAAAAAGCAGGGGTTGCAATCCTAGTCTCTGATAAAACAGACTTTAAACCATCAAAGATCAAAAGAGACAAAGAAGGCCATTACATAATGGTAAAGGGAGCAATCCAACAGGAAGAGCTAACCCTCCTAAATATATATGCACCCAATACAGGAGCACCCAGATTCATAAAGCAAGTGCTTAGAGACTTACAAAGAGACTTAGACTCCCATACAATAATAATGGGAGACTTCAACACTCCACTGTCAACATTAGACAGATCAACGAGACAGAAAGTTAACAAGGATATCCAGGAATTGAACTCATCTCTGCACCAAGCAGACCTAATAGACATCTATAGAACTCTCCACCCCAAATCAACAGAATATACATTCTTCTCAGCACCACATCGCACTTATTCCAAAATTGACCACATAATTGGAAGTAAAGCACTCCTCAGCAAATGTAAAAGAACAGAAATTATAACAAACTGTCTCTCAGACCACAGTGCAATCAAACTAGAACTCAGGACTAAGAAACTCAATCAAAACCACTCAACTACATGGAAACTGAACAACCTGCTCCTGAATGACTACTGGGTACATAACGAAATGAAAGCGGAAATAAAGATGTTCTTTGAAACCAATGAGAACAAAGATACAACATACCAGAATCTCTGGGACACATTTAAAGCAGTGTGTAGAGGGAAATTTATAGCACTAAATGCCCACAAGAGAAAGCAGGAAAGATCTAAAATTGACACTCTAACATCACAATTAAAAGAACTAGAGAGGCAAGAGCAAACACATTCAAAAGCTAGCAGAAGGCAAGAAATAACTAAGATCAGAGCAGAACTGAAGGAGATAGAGACACAAAAAACCCTCCAAAAAATCAATGAATCCAGGAGTTGGTTTTTTGAAAAGGTCAACAAAATTGACAGACCGCTAGCAAGGCTAATAAAGAAGAAAAGAGAGAGGAATCAAATAGATGCAATAAAAAATGATAAAGGGGATATCACCACTGACCCCACAGAAATACAAACTACCATCAGAGAATACTATAAACACCTCTACGCAAATCAACTAGAAAATCTAGAAGAAATTGATAATTTCCTGGACACTTACACTCTCCCAAGGCTAAACCAGGAAGAAGTTGAATCCCTGAATAGACCAATAGCAGGCTCTGAAATTGAGGCAACAATTAATAGCCTACCCACCAAAAAAAGTCCAGGACCAGATGGATTCACAGCTGAAGTCTACCAGAGGTACAAGGAGGAGCTGGTACCATTCCTTCTGAAACTATTCCAATCAATAGAAAAAGAGGGAATCCTCCCTAACTCATTTTATGAGGCCAACATCATCCTGATACCAAAGCCTGGCAGAGACACAACAAAAAAAGAGAATTTTAGACCAATATCCCTGATGAACATTGATGCAAAAATTCTCAATAAAATACTGGCAAACCGGATTCAGCAGCACATTAAAAAGCTTATCCACCATGATCAAGTGGGCTTCATCCCTGGGATGCAAGGCTGGTTCAACATTCGCAAATCAATAAACGTAATCCAGCATATAAACAGAACCAAAGACAAGAACCACATGATTGTCTCAATAGATGCAGAAAAGGCTTTTGACAAAATTCAACAGCCCTTCATGCTAAAAACACTCAAGAAATTCGGTATTGATGGAACGTACCTCAAAATAATAAGAGCTATTTATGACAAACCCACAGCTAATATCATCCTGAATGGGCAAAAACTGGAAAAATTCCCTTTGAAAACTGGCACAAGACAGGGATGCCCTCTCTCACCACTCCTATTCAACATAGTGTTGGAAGTTCTGGCTAGGGCAATCAGGCAAGAGAAAGAAATCAAGGGTATCCAGTTAGGAAAAGAAGAAGTCAAATTGTCCCTGTTTGCAGATGACATGATTGTATATTTAGAAAACCCCATCGTCTCAGCCCAAAATCTCCTTAAGCTGATAAGCAACTTCAGCAAAGTCTCAGGATACAAAATTAATGTGCAAAAATCACAAGCATTCTTATACACCAGTAACAGACAAGCAGAGAGCCAAATCAGGAATGAACTTCCATTCACAATTGCTTCAAAGAGAATAAAATACCTAGGAATCCAGCTTACAAGGGATGTCAAGGACCTCTTCAAGGAGAACTACAAACCACTGCTCAGTGAAATAAAAGAGGACACAAACAAATGGAAGAACATACCATGCTCATGGATAGGAAGAATCAATATCGTGAAAATGGCCATACTCCGCAAGGTCATTTATAGATTCAATGCCATCCCCATCAAGCTACCAATGAGTTTCTTCACAGAATTGGAAAAAACTGCTTTAAAGTTCATATGGAACCATAAAAGAGCCCGCATTGCCAAGACAATCCTAAGTCAAAAGGACAAAGCTGGAGGCGTCACGCTACCTGACTTCAAACTATACTACAAGGCTACAGTAACCAAAACAGCATGGTACTGGTACCAAAACAGAGATATAGACCAATGGAACAGAACAGAGTCCTCAGAAATAATACCGCACATCTACAGCCATCTGATCTTTGACAAACCTGAGAGAAACAAGAAATGGGGAAAGGATTCCCTATTTAATAAATGGTGCTGGGAAAATTGGCTAGCCATAAGTAGAAAGCTGAAACTGGATCCTTTCCTTACCCCTTATACGAAGATTAATTCAAGATGGATTAGAGACTTAAATGTTAGACCTAATACCATAAAAACCCTAGAAGAAAATCTAGGTAGTACCATTCAGGACATAGGCATGGGCAAGGACTTCATGTCTAAAACACCAAAAGCAACGGCAGCAAAAGCCAAAATTGACAAATGGGATCTAATTAAACTAAAGAGCTTCTGCACAGCAAAAGAAACTACCATCAGAGTGAACAGGCAACCTACAGAATGGGAGAAAATTTTTGCAACCTACTCATCTGACAAAGGGCTAATATCCAGAATCTACAAAGAACTCAAACAAATATACGAGAAAAAAACAAACAACCCCATCAAAAAGTGGGGAAAGGATATGAACAGACATTTCTCAAAAGAAGATATTCATACAGCCAACAGACACATGAAAAAATGCTCATCATCACTCGCCATCAGAGAAATGCAAATCAAAACCACAATGAGATACCATCTCACACCAGTTAGAATGGCAATCATTAAGAAGTCAGGAAACAACAGGTGTTGGAGAGGATGTGGAGAAATAGGAACACTTTTACACTGTTGGTGGGATTGTAAACTAGTTCAACCATTATGGAAAACAGTATGGCAATTCCTCAAGGATCTAGAACTAGATGTACCATATGACCCAGCCATCCCACTACTGGGTATATACCCAAAGGATTATAAATTATTCTACTACAAAGACACATGCACACGTATGTTTATTGCAGCACTATTCACAATAGCAAAGACTTGGAATCAACCCAAATGTCCATCTGTGACAGACTGGATTAAGAAAATGTGGCACATATACACCATGGAATACTATGCAGCCATAAAAAAGGATGAGTTTGCGTCCTTTGTAGGGACATGGATGCAGCTGGAAACCATCATTCTCAGCAAACTATCACAAGAAGAGAAAACCAAACACCGCATGTTCTCACTCATAGGTGGGAACTGAACAATGAGATCACTAGGACTCGGGAAGGGGAACATCACACACTGGGGCCTATCATGGGGAGGGGGGAGGGGGGAGGAGGGAGCGATTGCATTGGGGAGTTATACATGATATAAATGATGAATTGATGGGTGCTGACGAGTTGATGGGTGCAGCACACCAACATGGCATAAGTATACATATGTAACAAACCTGCACGTTATGCACATGTACCCTAGAACTTAAAGTATAATAAAAAATTAAAAAAAAAAAAAAAAAGAAAATTCAGAAATCACTGGTCTTCTGTGTCGCTCGCACTGGGAGTTGGAGACTGGAGCTGTTCCTATTCGGCCATCTTGCTCCGCCCCCCTGTAGCATTTATCTTTTGAAAATAAAACTGCAATCAATACTTCAATCTCTTAAGCTCTGCATTTCATAAATGATACTTTTTCAGGAGGTAGGGTTCCTAAGGCTTATGGAAGTTCTTTTTAAATAGCAGGACATGAAATATGATACCTGTACCCAGGTTAACACGTGGGATAATAAAATGTATTACATCACCTACTGTTATTAGGGTCTAATTCCTTCTAATTAGTTACATGTGAATTAACACATATCCTCCCCTTTATCATATCTAGGGAAAATAATTTGAGGTGATCAATGTAGATAAAAGCCCTGCAAAGAGCTACTGTACAAGAGAAAAGTAAAACACAAGAATTCCACAATTCTTAATGTAATTTTAAGCTTTGATACTTGTAGAAGTAACAATTCTACAAACATTTACAAAACATCATTGAAAAACTTGTTGTATTTCTTTTATGTTTATTTAGTTTTGCCATTTTTTAAAGTGACAGGGTCTCATTATGTTGTCAAGGCTGGAGTGCAATGGCTATTTACAGGCACAATCACAGCGCACTGCAGCCTCAAAGGCTGAGCCTCAAGTGATTCTCCCATTTAAGACTTGTGAGTAGCTGGGACTACAAGCATGCCAAGCTCCTGAATATTAAGCTTTTGATTTTTCGTTTCAGCCCTTCTTGAAGATAGCAGATATTGACTGAAATGAAAAAGTTAAAAGCTTAACATTCAAATTCTGCAAAATAAACCTAGAGGCGGTGGTACACACCTATGGTCCCAGCTACTTGGTAGACTGACATGGGAAGATTGCTTGAGGCCAGGGTTTTCAGGCTGTGGTGCACTATGATTGTGTCTCTGATTGCACTGTAGCTTGGGCAATATAGTGAGGCACCATCTATTAAAAATAAAAAGAAGAAATACAATTACACTTCCAAATGATATTTTGTAAAGATTTATAGCATGTACATATATGTTGCAGTCCTCTGGAGGGCCCAGGCACACTATATTAAAGCTAAAAACTGCCCTGAAACTTTCAGGACACTTCATATTTTATTATTTTTATATAACCACTGGATCACCATGTTGCTTGGCACTATGAAATCATCTTTGAATACATTTACTTGACAATAAGGAAATTTATCAGCAAATGAGAATCATTATAGTTCACAAGAAATACACCACAGACCTTCATAAAAGTAGATAATCAATAACCAATACTTTCTCTTTTTATGACCCCAAACATGCTAAACTGCTAATAAGAAGGGCTTACAAAGGATGTGAATGGCAAATGTTATCTGGCAGCTTTTGCTTGATGATTGCCAGTAACTAGTAGTTACTGGTAAAAGTAGGAAGGAAGAGTCCTTCCATACCTGACAATCCTGGGTCTGCTCCTAGTGGCTTTAGGAGTTGTTAGACTCCCATGTTTTAACAGTGATACTGCACTGATTCCAAATGCATATGCAGCAATATTGGGGAAAAGAGAAAACATAAACAGAAAAGTTATCTTTAAAATCTAAAAAGTTAAACTATTGTTTTAAAAGTCTTACATAGATCACAGCTATCAGCCCACACACTAAGCAAATATCTGTGTGTGGGGCAGAAGGAGTCTTCACTTTGGAATGGTTTTTATAACTCCTTTTACATTAAATGGGACAGAATAGTGTAAGAGTGTATTGTTACCCTGACAAGGTCCCGTTCTTTACTATGAAGTGCAATCTTAGTTGTCCTTGAGTTTACTTGAATTGAGGTGTTTCTTCTTTTGAAAATACCAACTTTTCTAGTTCTTTAGCCAGGAGAAGTGATATTTTCCCATGTTTTTGATGAGGGGTTCAGATGTTACATTACCCCTCATTTCTTCCTTCAGAAGAGGATGGCCTTAGCACACTGAAGATGAAATACATCATCAGCACTCAAAGACCCGTTCTTGGCAGCACTATAGAAAACTTTATATTGTTCCATCCTTGAAAAAACCTAAGAATGTTAAATAGAAAAGAGGTACAATTTTAAAAAGGGTTCCAACTTTTTAACAGTCACCACTGATGATAAGCCACACATGCAACTCCTTTAAATAGTTCAGTTACAGCTGCTTTTTTTTATTTCTTACTATTTATTTATTTATTTGAGAAGGAGTCTTGCTCTGCCGCCCAGGCTGGAGCGCAATGGCACAGTCTTGGCCCACTGCAACCTCTGCCTCCCAAGTTCAAGTAATTCTCTGCCTCAGTCTCCCAAGTAGCTGGGATTACGGGCACCCGCCACCATGCCAAGCTAATTTTCATATTTTTAGTAGCAACGGGGTTTCACCATCTTGGCCAGGTTGGTCTTGAATTCCTGACCTCGTGATCCACCCACCTCGGCCTCCCAAAGTGCTGGAATTAGAGGCATGAGCCACAGCGTCCGGCCCAGTTATAGCTACTTGGCTGATGTTTACACTGCCAAGTTCTGTCAACTCACTACCATAATCTCCTTTCAGGGCTAGAATTAGATTGCTGGAGCAAAGGGGAACTTGTTTTATTAAGTTACTTAAAAATTGGGCTCCCAAAGACGTCACAGTATTGTGACAGGCTTCTAACAGCAGTATCATCTGTTACCTGTGTACTTGTTCCTTAAACATAATGAATGTACACTTTTGCAAAAAGCTAGTTTATTAATCTATTCAAACTCTACCCAATCTATAATAGTTATTATATAATTCAAAGCAAATTTTAACGATGCAGGCATGTGCTGGATTGTATTGGAATATCAAAGAAGTCTAATGACTAAAGCATCAAAAGGCATTACTTCACTTGCACATTAATTATGACAGAAAATGTATTATTTTAAAATGCTTCCAAGGTACTACAGAACATGCCTATTTTAAATGTTCATCCTTGTCAGCTGTAACTTTGCTATGTACTTACCAAAAGTCACAAACCACAAATATTACTTTGTCCCATAAATTTTATCATTTCCAGTAAAATCCCATGAACTTTCTGCATCCAGTACTTGAGACACACACACTTTATACAGTCTAAGTGCAGGTCTCTTGGCTTAGGCACTATTGCTTTGTCTAACAAACCCATGGGATTGACTGCACTGTGGTATGTACAGTAGAAAATGACATAAATTTGCAAACTGAATAATAAAAAATATTCGAGTGGTAAGTGCATTATGTATGTAGACATTGCTCAGAATACAATAACAAGAAATCATTTATGTATGATTATTTGAAAGGGTAAAGGTTCACAAGGGAAATATTACACATGAACTAAATTTGATTAAAATATTCTGAATTATGGTCACAAAAGAGAAGACAATATCTATAATTTTCCAATAATGTGGATCCTTGTAAAAATCATAAAAGATACAGGAAATAGAATGCCAAAAAGGTAATAAGCTCTTCAGTATGTTAGTTAATTTTGAAGCTTTCCATTTTTCTAATCACTACTTAATATGACCTAGTCACAGATGTTGGCATTGGTGTTTGAATGAAAACCCACTTAGTAACTTCATAGCCTTACCTCCAGCTTCCATGTTCTTTCTCTGTCAAGAAGATAAACTGGAGAATACAGGCTGTTGTCATGTGCCAAGGTGCGAAGATCAAAGTAGAATCTGCTATAAGACTGCCAGTAACGCTGATATTATAATTAATTAGCTTCAAGAATTGCCTTTCCAACTCATTCCTGGGGAAGGAGAAACACAACAAAACCAACTCAGGACAATGTTAGTTCAAAAACATTATTTCATGTTAAGAAATGTGGTAAAATCACCATGTGCTCTAGTTTATTAGAACACATGAAAGAACTCACACTGTACAGAACCCTACTATCTAAGAAATACAAGAAAGCATGGAACTTTCCCAGTTCTCTTTGAAAACTTAGAAAAACAAAAACAACTTGAATGTAAAAACTGTGTTAATAAACTTGATTTTCCCACGTGCTTTCAAAGATATATTCGAATTTAATATGGAGAAAAATGACATAATCTTAAGAAACATGGTAAATCCTTCACCTTTTTCATTTCTTTAAAAACATGAAAGGATTCAATGGAGAAAACCCTTATAAATACAAACATCCGTGGTAAGGTCTTCAATTGTCCCAGTTCCACATGAAGATAAGAACTCATTTTTGAAATAAAACCTATGAATGTAAAGAATGTGGAAATGCCTTCATTTACATAATACTTGCTCCAAGACCCATGATAACACATACTGGAGATAGACCTTATAAATATAAGAAAGCACACTGGATTGGAACCCCAGTAGATTATCAAATACAGAAAAGTTTTCAGTTTTAACAATTTCTTCAACATTTATATGAAAACTTCCCCTACAGGGAAATCCTCTCAGTGTTCCTAAATTGGAGAGCCTGATGCAAATTGATTATGTTATAATCTTTAAAACTATGCATAAGTAAATGTTATACTACTTATAAATATTTTGTTTCTTAGTGATTCTTCATTTGAAAGGGTCTCTGTCCTTACTTCCACTTCTTTTGCAAGACAACACTGAGGTCAGAATTTTGTAGATACTCCTTAAACAATATTAAATGAATTTAATAGGCAGGTTTTTTTTGTTAAGTCAGTTAATAAAATTTTTCTCCGTTTATTTAAAAATATCAGAGCCTGATGCAAATTGACTATGGTATAACCTTAAAAAATGTGCATAAGTAAATGTTATACTGCTTATAAATATTTTGTATCTTAGTGATTCTTCATTTGAAAGGGTCTCTGTCCTTACTTTCACTTCTTTTGCAAGAAAACACTGAGGTCAGGATTTTGTAGATACTCCTTAAGCAATATTAAATGAATTTAATAGGCAGTATTTTTTGGTTAAGTCAGTTAATAAAATTTTTCTCTGTTTATTTAAAAATATCACACTGAGCTACTAGAATAGCTCTAAATTCTTTTTTGAAACAAATACAGTCTATACAGGTGGATTCCTACACTAATGTCCAAACAGGGCACAGCTGCTTGCAGTCCATTCTGCATCTAGCACCCCAAGTTTGGGATGAGGAGAAAGGTGACAGGCTTCTCTGCACTTGTGCAGCTGACTCAGGGCTCATTCTTGAGGGTTCCATTGCACATCTCAGACTCCACGCTCACTCCCAAGGCGCTGCAGTAGTGATCAGATGACAGAAATGATGGATGCCATTTATTAGCTGTCACTATTATGGGGCAGGAATACTCTTTACACTTCAGATGGTAGAAAGATCAAAGAGAAACACCTTGGCTAGACTAAACCCATTTTATGACACGCCTTTTTGTAGGACGATGGCCTTACACAGTGTTTCCTCTAAGTTGGAAATGAAACCCCAAGGTGCTCAGCATCTGTCACCCCTGGACAGAACAGAATGTGCGGATGAGTTGAATGCAGTGAGAGGGGAACAGGCTGGGAGCAGCCCTCTGCCACATGATTATTCAGCTGTCCTGGCAAAAGATTTTTGTTTATTGTTTGTTTTGAGACAGGGTCTTGGCTCTGTCACTCAGGCTAAAGTGCAGTGGCATGATCCTAGCCTTTCAAGTAGCTGGGACTACAGGTTCATGCCGCTTTTTAAAAATTCTTTTTGTAGAGACAGGGTCTCACTTGTTGCCCAGGCTGGTGTTAAACTCCTGTGATTAAGTGATACTCCCACCTTGGCCTCCCAAAGTGCTGGTATTACAGACATGAGCCACTGTATCCAGCACTTTGTCAAATGTTTAAATAAATATAAAACTAGAGTAATCTTACCACTTTCATAGTAATCCCTGTAAAGACTTAACTGTATAAAAACAATACCTCAACAGCATATTAGGTTTCTTGGTTTTAAAGTTTTAATCTTTTATCCATCGGATAAGTCAACAAATGCTTGATGTTCTCTGGTATGGAAAGCAGTTAGGATATAAGCAGATATGTGGTTTTCTCATTTGTTTAACTGAAAACCCCACTGAAACTACTTCTAACATTAATTTTCTATTCATATAACCATAAGACTATGGGAATATAAATCAGATAATGCTTTAATAATCAGCTAATCTGGACTTAATTTACTATAGGAATATATGCACTTCATAATCTCTTACGTTTTTCCACAAACGTATTTTAAATGTATAAAATACAATATTTTATATAACACGCTTATTAATAGAGGCTTAGTTACTGAAGAAACCCATTATGTCTACAGGATATGTATCTTCTTAGTTTTTTGTTGTTTTTTAAATGGCTGAATAGCATACCCTTTACAGGCACAGCAAATTTTCTGAATAGGAGTTGCTCAGTTTAACTTACATGTATGTATGTATGTATGTATGTATGTATGTATGTATGTATGTGTGTCTGTGTGTGTATGTGTATAAATACATATAAAATCCTCATAGCTTAGCTCCCACCTATAAGTGAGAACATATGATATTTGGTTTTCCATTCCTGAGTTACTTCACTTAGAATAATGGCATCCAGCTCCATCCAAGTTGCTACAAAGGCCATTATTTCATTCTGTTTTACGGCTCAGCAGTATTCCATGGTGTATATATTCCAAGCTTTCTTTATCTATGCATTCATTGATGGGCATTCCATATTTTTGCAGTTGCAAATTGTGCTGCTATCAACATGCATGTGCATGTGTCTTTTTCATACAACTTCTTTTGTTTTGGGTAGAAACCCAGTGTGAGATTGCTGGATTGAATGGCAGTACTGTTTTCCACAGTGGTTGTACTAGTTTACGTTCCTATCAGCAGTGTAAGTGTTCCCTTCTCACCAAATCCATACCAACATGTATGATTTTTCAATTTTTAAATTATGGCCATTCTTGCAGGAGTAAGGTGGTATCACACTGTGGTTTTTATTTGCATTTCCCTGATAATTAGTGATGTTTCTGAAGGAAAATATATTCTAACAAGACAAACAGATGTTGAAAAGTTTTAAGAAAAATCTGATAAACACTAATTTTGAAATGGTTCAATTTACAGTCCAAAAGAGATCATTACAATCAACAGCAGAGGAACAAGATAAATGTACATTACACACTTTGTTGCAATGTTTTACATTTTCTAAAATTCGTGAACATAGCTCCTGCTCAGAGCATAGATCTGGGTGCTTCTGTGTTCACAAACAGCATTGTGTAGTACTGGAGCTGGCTTCTGCCACCACTGCTTCTGGAGCTCACATCTGTGGAAACCTGCACATTTCTCTGCATATTCTCTGACCTTGTAACTAGAACTAGAGCCCTACTGGATTTGCTGCAGGTTTTGAGAACAATAGCTGCCATTATAGCAGGACTAAGTGTTCATAATTACAAATTTTGCTCCCTTCAAGAAACCAATTTACAGACTGATGACAGCAGTGATTAAGAGCACTTTAGCTTCTGCAGCTTTCAAAGTACTTCTATTTGTTTCAAATTCACTTTCTGTTACATCCTTTGCTAAAATGGTTACTAGCAATATCACCATAACAATTCAGTTTCTACAATTAGCAAAGCAGTAATTTAGCAGCCATTTCAAAACTAACTGACCATCACTAGTGAGTCTCTTCTTAGTCACAAGAATCCTCAATTCACTTGTAAATATACAGTGTAGTAATTCTGAATGAAAGTCTTTAAAAATGTTTTTGGGGTATATTATAGGTGTATATATTTATGTGGTATATAAAATATTTTGATGACTACAATGTGTAATAATCACATCGGGGTAAATGAAGTATCCATCATGCCTCAAGCATACCTTTGTTTTACAAATAATTCAATTGCACCCTTTTAGTTACTGTAAAATGTACAATTAAATAATTATTGACTGTTGTCACCCTGTATATTAGATCTTATTTATTTTTTCTAACTATATGTGTGTATCTATTAACCATTACCCCTTACTCCTCATCCCCCATACTACTTTTACCAGCCTCTGCTAACGATTCTCCTACTCTATGTCTTCATGAGTTAAATTGTTTGAGGCTAGGCACAGTGGCTCACGTCTATAATCCCAGCACTTTGGGAGGCCGAGGTGGGTAGATCACAAGGTCAGGAGTTCAAGACCAGCCTGGCCAGCATGGCGAAACCTCATCACTACTAAAAATACAAAAATTAGCCAGGCATGGTGGCACATGCCTGTAATCCCAGCTACTCGGGAGGTGAAGATAGGAGAATCACTTGACCCCAGGAGGCGGAGGTTGCAGTGAGCCGATATAGCACCACTGCACTCCAGTCTGGGTGACAGAGCAAGACTACATCTCAAAAAACAAACAAACAAAAAAACTGAATTAATGTTTAGCTCCCACAAATAAGTGAGAGCATGTGAAGTTTGTTTTTCCGTGCCTGGCTTATTTCACTGAACATTTCCATCCATGTTCTTGCAAATAACAGGATCTCATTCTCTTTTGTGGTTGAATAGTACTCCATTGTGTATATGTACCACATTTTCTTTAGCCACTTATCTGTTGATGGAAACTTGGAATGCTTCCAAATCTTGGGTGTTGTGAATAGTGCTGCAATATACATGAGAGTGCAGGTATCTCTGATATTCTGACTTCCTTTCTTTTGCATATATACCCAGCAGTAGGATTGTTGGATCATATGGTAGCTCTATTTTTAGTTTTGAGAAACTCCAAACGTTTCTCCATAATGGTTGTACTTAAATTACATTCCCACTAACAGTGTATGAGGGTCACCTTTTCTCTGTATCCTCACCAGCATTTGTTATTGGCTATCTTTAGAATAAAAGCCATTTTAAGTGGGTAAGATGATCTCTCATTGTAATTTTGATTTACAGTTCTCTGAAGATCAATGATATTGATGTTGAGTATCTTTTCATATACCTATCTGCTATTTGTATGCCTTTCTTAGTTTTGAAACAGGGTCTCACTTTGTCACTCAGGTTGGAGTGCAGTGGCACAATCACAGCTCACTGCAGCCTCAACCTCTCGGGCTCAGGTAATAATAAGCCTCCCAAACAGCTGAAACCACAGGCACGTGTCATCATGCTGGCTAATGTATCCTCTTTTGAGAAATGTCTATTCAGATATTTTGCCCATTTTAAAAATAAGATTATTAGATTCATTTTCTATGGACTTATTTGAGCTTTTAAAATATTTTGGTTATTAATCCCTTGTCAGATAGTTTTCAAATATCTTTCCCCATTCTGTGGGTTGTTTCTTCACTTAATTGACTGTTTACTTTGCTGTGCAGAAGCTTTTTAATTTGATGTGACCTAATTTGCCCATTTTTGCTTGGCTGCCTGTGCTTATGAAATATTCAAGAAATATTTGCTGAGTCCAGTATCCCAGAGAGTTTTCCCAATGTTTTATTGTTTCATATTTCAGGTCTTAGATTTAATTTTTATTATTATTATTATACTTTAAGTTCTAGGGTACATGTGTATAACGTGCAGGTTTGTTACATATGTATAATTGTGCCATGTTGGTGTGTTGCACCCATTAACTCATCATTTATATCAGGTATAACTCTCAGTGCAATCCCTCCCCCCTCCCACCTCCCCATGATAGGCCACTGTGTGTGATGTTCCCCTTCCCGAGACTAAGTGATCTCATTGTTCAGTTCCCACGTATGAGTGAGAACATGCACTGTTCGGTTTTCTGTTCTTGTGATAGTTTGCTGAGAATGATGGTTTCCAGCCGCATCCATGTCCCTACAAAGAATGCAAACTCATCCTTTTTTATGGCTGCATAGTATTCCATGGTGTATATGTGCCACATTTTCTTAATCCAGTCTGTCACTGATGGACATTTGGGTTGATTCCAAGTCTTTGCTATTGTGAATAGTGCCGCAATAAACATACGTGTGCATGTGTCTTTATAGCAACATGATTTATAATCCTTTGGGTATATACCCAGGAATGGGATGGCTGGGTCATATGGTACTTCTAGTTCCAGATCCTTGAGGAATCACCATACTGTTTTCCATAATGGTTGAACTAGTTTACAATCCCACCAACAGTGTAAAAGTGTTCCTATTTCTCCACATCCTCTCCAGCACCTGTTTTTTCCTGACTTTTTAATGATTGCCATTCTAACAGGTGTGAGATGCTATCTCATTGTGGTTTTGATTTGCATTTCTCTGATGGCCAGTGATGATGAGCATTTCTTCATGTGTCTGTTGGCTGTACTCATGTCTTCTTTTGAGAAATGTCTGTTCATATCCTTTGCCCACTTTTTGATGGGGTTGTTTGTTTTTTTTTCTTGTAAATTTGTTTGAGTTCTTTGTAGGTTCTGGATATTAGCCCTTTGTCAGATGAGTAGATTGCAAAAATTTTCTCCTATTCTGTAGGTTGCCTGTTCACTCTGATGGTAGTTTCTTTTTCTGTGCAGAAGCTCTTCAGTTTAATTAGATCCCATTTGTCAATTTTGGCTTTTGTTGCCATTGCTTTTGGTGTTTTAGACATGAAGTCCTTGCCCATGCCTA
Organism: Rhinopithecus roxellana; assembly: GCF_007565055.1. Classification (NCBI taxonomy): domain Eukaryota; kingdom Metazoa; phylum Chordata; class Mammalia; order Primates; family Cercopithecidae; genus Rhinopithecus; species Rhinopithecus roxellana. The sequence continues at coordinate 126,045,795 of NC_044559.1, read as the reverse complement.
TGTCCTGAATGATATTACCTAGGTTTTCTTCTAGGGTTTTATGGTATTAGGTCTAACATTTAAGTCTCTAATCCATCTTGAATTAATTTTCGTATAAGGAGTAAGGAAAGGATCTAGTTTCAGCTTTCTACTTATGGCTAGCCAATTTTCCCAGCACCATTTATTAAATAGGGAATCCTTTCCCCATTTCTTGTTACATGATTGTATATTTAGAAAACCCCATTATCTCAGCCCAAAATCTCCTTAAGCTGATTAGCAACTTCAGCAAAGTCTCAGGATACAAAATCAATGTGCAAAAATCACAAGCATTCTTATACACCAGTAACAGACAGAGAGCCAAATCATGAATGAACTTCCATTCACAATTGCTTCAAAGAGAATAAAATACCTAGGACTCCAACTTACAAGGGATGTAAAGGACCTCTTCAAGGAGAACTACAAACTACTGCTCAGTGAAATAAAAGAGGACACAAACAAATGGAAGAACATACCATGCTCATGGATAGGAAGAATCAATATTTTGAAAATGGCCATACTGCCCAAGGTAATTTGTAGATTCAATGCCATCCCCATTAAGTTACTGAGTTTCTTCACAGAATTGGCAAAAACTGCTTTAAAGTCATATGGAACCAAAAAAGAGCCCGCGTTGCCAAGACAATCCTAAGTCAAAAGAAGAAAGCTGGAGGCATCACGCTACCTGACTTCAAACTATACTACAAGGTTACGGTAACCAAAACAGCATGGTACTGGTACCAAAACAGAGATATAGACCAATGGAACAGAACAGAGTCCTCAGAAATAATACCACACATCTACAGCCATCTGATCTTTGACAAACCTGAGAAAAACAAGAAATGGGGAAAGGATTCCGTATTTAAATTTTTTTAAATTTTTAATGTTTTAAAAAATAGAGACAGAATCTCACTGGTTTGCCTGAGCTGGTATTGACCTACCAGGCTCAAGTGATTCTTCTATCTCAGTCTACCAAAGTGCTGGGATTACAGGCGTGAGCCACCACACCCAGCTGAGATTTAAATCTTTAATCCATTTTGATTTGATTTTTGTATAAGGTGAGAAACAGAGGTCTAGTTTCATTCCTCTGCATATGAATATCCAGTTTTCCCAGCACTACTTATTGATGAGACTGTCATTTCCCCATTGTATATGCTTGGTACCTTTGCTGAAAATGAGTTCACTGCAGATGTATAAACTGGTTTCTGGGTTTTCTATTCTGTTCCATTCATTTATGTGTCTGTTTTTATGCCAGCGCCATGCTGTTATGGTTACTATAGCTATAGAGTATAGTTTGAAATCAGATAACGTGATTCCTCCAGTTTTGTTTGTTTTTTTGCTCAGGATAGCTTCGGATATTCTGAGTCTTTTGTAGTTATGTATAAATTTTAGAATTCATTTTTTAATTTCTATTTCTGTGAAGAATGTCATTGTGTTTTGCAGAATTGTAGAGGTACCACATTGGTGGGCTGAGATCAGACCTGAAGGAATTCTCTGGATTAGCCCACAGGGACTCACTTCTTCCCTTACTTTCTCACAAATGAAGTCTCTCTTTCTGTGCTAGGCTGCCTGGAGCTCAAAGAGGAGCAATACAAGCACCCCTGTGGTCACCAACACTGGGACAGCACTAGGTCTGAAGCTGGCACAGCACTGTGGCGGACCAAGGCCCGCTGTAACAACTACCCACTGCCACCTATTTCACTCAAGGCCCCTGGGCTCTACAATTAGCAAGTAGTGAAGTCAGCCAGGCTTCTATTCTTCCCTTAAGTGCAGTAAGTTCCTCTGGTCCCTGGATGGGATCAGAGGTGCTGTCTGGGAGCCAGGGCTGGAGTCATAAACCTTAGACACCTACCTGGTGTTCTGTTCTACCATGGCTGAGCTGGCACTGAATCTACCAGGCAAATCTATTCCCACTCTTCCTTCCCCTTTCCCCAGGCAGAGTAGTTTGTCCACATGTACACCATCAACACAGTCCCCTGGGGATTACTGTCAGGTCACCACTGATGCTCACTCAATGCCCAAGCACTTCAGTCAGCTTGTGGTGAATGCTGCCTGGCCTGGAACTCACTCTTCAGGGCAGTGGGCTCCCCTATGGCCCAGGGTAGCTCCAGAGATGCCATCCAAGGGCCAAGGCCTGAATCAGGGACTCCAATAGTCCACTTGGTGCTCTTCTCCATTGTAGCTGAGCTGGTATCTAAGCTCAAGAAAAATCTTCTTAACTCTTCCCTTGGCTTTTCTCAAGCAGAGGGAGTCTCTCCTCACAGCCACCACAACTGGGAATGTCCTGGGTCACACCTGCAGCCAGCACATCTCTGAGTCTCACTCGAGGCCCATGGCATGTACTACCTGGTCACCACTGATGATTCTTCAGGGCCCAAGGGCTCTTTCATCAGAAAGTGATGAATCCTGCCATTACTGAGTCCCTTTAAGGCAGCAAGTTCCCTTCTGGCCAAAGGTTTGTCTAGAGATGTTATCCTGAAGCTGGAACCTGAAATGGGGGTCTCATGACTCTGACCTCTCCTGCTGTGGCTGAGCTAGTATCCAAGTTGCAAGACAAAGCCCTCTTTCCTCCCCTCAAGTGGAAGAAAGAGGTCTCTGTCAGAGCTGTGAGCTGCACTGTCTAGGATTGGAGGAGCGGTGGACAAGCACTCCCTAGCTGCCCCAGCTGCTGTCTCTGTAGGTCACATTCCCCTAAATACACTGTCTCCAAGCACAGCACAGCAGTCCTTGTGGCCTAGACAGACTTTTAGATTTATTAAGGACCCCAGAGTATTTTATCCCACAGTAGCCGTTAACCTTTCACAACTCAAGTTCCAATCACTGGGATGAACAATTCTTCTCTGGCTAGGACTAGACTAAATTTTTCCTCCATGGGTGGGCATTGGATGACTGCAGCCTTGTTTTGCTTTCTGCTATGACAAGGCAGCGCTGAATTTAGTGCAAAGTCCCACAGTTGCTGTGTTCTCCTTCCCCTAAGGATGTAGCCCCTTTCCTCACCACAGGTCCACTGCTGGGACATGGGGAAGGGGTGGCATCAGCAATTCAAGACTGTCTTTTCTACACTATTCAGTGCTTCTTTCAGTGATATGAAGTTAAAACCAGGTACTATGATTGTTTACCAGATTTTTAGTTCCTATGCAGGTGATTTTTTTATTTAGATAGTTGCTAAATTTGTTATTCCTGCGGGAGCAAAATTGGCAGTGACTGCCATTCAACCATCAGGCTCCACCTCTGTGACTGCATACATTCTGAAAGACAGTCTTAACTGGAGTAACAGGCAAATGTAAAAAAAAAAGAAAAGAAAAGAAAAGAAAAACAACAACCCAAAACCTCTTGCCACTGCCTGTCATGATCTTGATCTTCATATGCTGCTCAATGTCATCAAGAGGTATTCCTTCAGATTTACCTAAGTGTCACCCACAAAGCCATTCTCACTGTCTAGTGGACACTGTGAGAGCCTCTGCTGGAAATGCCTCCCTGGCTCTCTCTACCTACCAGCTCCAAGGCCCTTCCCTTTACGGAAGTCATGAGGCGAGACTGGAAGAAATACCCCAGGAAGGTCCCGTTTCAGTATCATGTTGGTGCCATCTGTGAGCAGCCCCATGACTCAGCAAGATTTCTTGCACTCTCACAGGTAACACGGGGCCCCCAAAGTGCTGCTGTGTTTGTATGAGTGCCCCGGGAACCTCCTGAGTGTGGTGAGCGCTGGGTGATGCTCCAGCAATGTTTTTCAGACTGCCTGAGGGGGAACACTGGAACTTCTAACTCATCAGCCCAATTTCTAAACACATGCAACACTCCTATTGGGGATGGGACAGAGGCAGAGGGATCTGTGGCTATTCTGTATCTCAAAGTTTCTATAAAACAGAACTTCAGATAAAAGCAGGGGAACACCAGCAAAAGCAAATTCACAAGGTGTAACTCAGGGTGAAACCACATTTTTCACAGTCCAGAGGCCCTAGACCGTTCACTGGACAAATAATTATTTCAAAGGCCACATATGTGCTCCTTAAAAAGAGACTGGAACTTGCACACAGCTTTGAAAAAGCCACAAAGATATTTACTGTATTATTATGTTCTTGTAGTACACTGGTAATATAATGCCAAAAATATTCACCAGAAAAATATTTTCCAATTTATGGGCAGATTATGAAAACATCAATTTACCAAGACCTACCAGCAAACAATGAAAAATATGAACCATTGTTCTAAAGCTGGATGGAAAAAGTATGCGGTGTTTATGCCCATTTTCGTTATCTGCATAATGTAAACTTTAAAAATATTTCCTAAAGCGTTTAAGTTTATGGGAGCATGTAAAGTACTGAAAAATGGTTAGAAAGTTCACAAAAACCGTACAAACTCACATTTCTTCAACTGTAATGTTCTCAAAGAGCTTGCAGTAGTCCTCATTCCACACAGCCATATCACTCCAAACCTTGGATGCAAGAAGAATGGCTCCCAATACAATCCTCTTCCAGTTAGTTGGACAAATGTTGATATCAGCATAATTTACAAGTCTTTCTATGTAAATCTGCAAAACAGAGCACTGGCCTTTGACTTAGCTCAGTTTAAGTGCTGTGATAAGAACTCTTATGAATGACAGATTTCTTCTGGTTTTGACCAGAAAGTAAGTGCTTATGCTTACGTTCTACAGAGATTGGCTTAATCAGGCTAAACAAGGGGCCACATCACAATTGATCAGATATTTCTGCTACCTACTCTTCCCATGGAAATTCACAGCCCAATTTTGGTCACAAGAATGACCGTATATCTCAGCCAAGGGCATCATGAAGACAGGAAGTGTTGTCACCTTCACACTCATAAAAGACAGCACACATACAGGCCCAGTGTGGATTAAAGTCATTCAATAAATCCTTAAGTGTCTACCACATATAATGTCTCACACGGAGCTGGTAGGTAGATGGGAATTTTACAAGTTTGTCAAGTTTGAATATGTAAAACCCATGTGATAGTGAGCAAATGTTAACCTCCTGTTCACAAAAGCTCACCTTTCTGTGGCACTAGCTTAATAAACTGCTGGTCAAGACAGCCTCCCAGTAGCGGCTGTGAAGAGCAGCATGACAGACACAGGTCTATGGGGTTGTAAAACATTCCCCATATTCAGTTGCTCACTTGATAAGAAACCCACTTGTATAAAGATGTTCCTTCTCACATCCCCTATTTTTCACATCTTCATGATCACTTCATAAAAATTTATTCTGTCTTACATCATCTGCAACTTAGACAATTCTGTTGGTTTTAAGATAGAAAGAGCTGCCAGTCTCTCTATCCCTAGGATTCCTCTAAACCTACCAGGCAGTTGGTGAGACAATTCAATGAATTACTTTACATCTATCAAACATCTGTCCTAAAAATAATTGGACAAAATGAACAGCTGAGTAAAGATTAAAGGTGAGCTGTGAGGTGTTACCTCAGAGGGTGCTCTGCAGAACAGTATGTCTGTGAGCTACTTAAACTTTTTACATTGAAACAAAAGGACAAAACTTTATATAAATGAGTGAGTTCATTTCCTTTTTGTTGTTTTGTTTGTTTGTTTTTGTTTCTTTTGTTTTTATTATACTTTAAGTTCTAGGGTATATGTGCACAACGTGCAGGTTTGTTACATACGTATACATGTTCCATGTTGGTGTGCTGCACCCATTAACTCATCATTTACATTAGGTATATCTCCTAATGCTATCCCTACCCTTACCCCTCCCCACAATAGGACCCGGTGTGTGATGTTCCCCTTTCTATGTCCAAGTGATCCCATTGTTCAATTTCCACCTATGAGTGAGAACATGCGGTATTTGGTTTTCTGTGGTGGATATGTGCCACATTTTCTTAATCCAGTCGGTCACTGATGGATATTTGGGTTGATTCCAAGTTTTGCTATTGTGAATAGTGCCACAATAAACATACGTGTGTATGTGTCTTTGTAGCAGCATGACTTATAATCCTTTTGGTATATCCTCAGTAATGGGATGGCTGGGTTAAATGGTATTTCTAGTTCTAGATCCTTGAGGAATCGCCATACTGTTTTCCACAATGGTTGAATAAGTTTACAGTCCCACCAACAGTGTAAAAGTGTTCCTATTTCTCCACATCCTCTCCAGCACCAGTTGTTTCCTGATTTTTTAATGATTGCCATTCTAACTGGTGTGAGATGGTATCTCGTTGTGGTTTTGATTTTCATTTCTCTGATGGCAAGTGATGATGAGCATTTTTTCATGTGTCTGTTGCCTGTATGAATGTCTTCTTTTGAGAAGTGTCTGATCACATACTTTGTCCACTTTTTGATGGGGCTGTTTTTTTCTTGTAAATTTGATTGAGTTCTTTGTAGGTTCTGGATATTAGCCCTTTGTCAGATGAGTAGATTGCAAAAATTTTCTCCTATTCTGTAGGTTGCCTGTTCACTCTGATGGTAGTTTCCTTTGCTGTGCAGAAGCTCTTTAGTCTAACTAGACCCCATTTGTCAATTTTGGCGTTTGTTGCCATTGTTTTTGGTGTTTTAGACATGAAGTCCTTGCCCATGCCTATGTCCTGAATGGTATTACCTAGGTTTTCTTCAAGGGTTTTTATGGTTTTTGGACTAACATTTAAGTCTCTGATCCATCTTGAATTAATTTTCATATAAGGAGTAAGGAAAGGATCCAGTTTCAGCTTTCTACTTATGGCTAGCCAATTTTCCCAGCACCATTTATTAAACAGGGAATCCTTTCCCCATTTCTTGTTTTTGTCAGGTTTGTCAAAGATCAGATGGCAGTAGTTGTATGGTATTATTTCTGAGGGCTCTGTTTTGTTCCATTGGTCTATATCTCTGTTTTGGTACCAGTACCATGCTGCTTTGGTTACTGTAGCCTTGTGGTATAGTTTGAAGTCAGGTAGCATGATGCCTCCAGCTTTGTTCTTTTTGTTTAGGATTGTCTTGGCAATGCAGGCTCTTTTTTGGTTCCATATGAAATTTAAAGCAGTTTTTTCCAATTCTGTGAAGAAAGGCATTGGTAGCTTAATGGGGATGGCATTGAATCTATAAATTATCTTGGGCAGTATGGCCATTTTCAAAATATTGATTCTTCCTATCCATGAGCATGGTATGTTCTTCCACTTGTTTGTGTCCTCTTTTATTTCACTGAGCACTGGTTTTAGTTCTCCTTGAAGAGATCCTTTACATCCCTTGTAAGTTGGATTCCTGACTATTTTATTCTCTTTGAAGCTATTGTGAATTGGAGTTCATTCATGATTTGGCTCTCTGTTTGTGTGTTACTGGTGTATAAGAATGCTTGTGATTTTTGCACATTGATTTTGTATCCTGAGACTTTGCTGAAGTTGCTTATCAGCTTAAGGAGATTTTGGACTGAGACAATTGGATTTTCAAAATATACAATCATGTCATCTGCAAACAGGGACAATTTGATTTCTTCTTTTCCTAACTGAATACCATTTATTTCTTTCTCTTGCCCAATTGCCCTAGCCAGAAATTCCAACACTATGTTGAATAGGAGTGGTGAGAGAGGGTATCCCTGTCTTGTGCCAGTTTTCAAAGGGAATGCCTCCAGTTTTTGCCCATTCAGTATGATATTGACTGTGGGTTTGTCATAAATAGCTCTTATTATTTTGAGATACGTTCCATCAATACCGAATTTATTGAGCGTTATTAGCATGAAGGGCTGTTGAATTTTGTCAAAGGTCTTTTCTGCATCTATCGAGATAATCATGTGGTTTTTGTCTTTGGTTCTGTTTATATGCTGGATTACATTTATTGATTTGCATATGTTGAACCAGTCTTGCATCCCAGCAATGAAGCCCACTTGATCATGGTAGATAAGCTTTTTGATGTGCTGCTGGATTTGGTTTGCCAGTATTTTATTGAGGATTTTTGCATCGATGTTCATCAGGGATATTGGTCTAAAATTCTCTTTTTTTGTTGTGTTTCTGCCAGGCTTTGGTATCAGGATGATGTTGACCTCATAAAATGAGTTAGGGAGGATTCCCTCTTTTTCTATTGATTGGAATAGTTTCAGAAGGAATGGTACCAGCTCCTTCTTGTACCTCTGGTATCATTCGGCTGTGAATCTGTCTGGTGCTGGACTTTTTTTGGTTGGTAGGCTATTAATGATTGCCTCAATTTCAGAGCCTGCTATTGGTCTATTCAGGGATTCAACTTCTTCCTGGTTTAGTCTTGGGAGAGTGTATGTATCCAGGAAATTATCCATTTCTTCTAAGTTTTCTAGTTTATTTGCGTAGACGTGTTTATAGTGTGCTCTGATGGTAGTTTGTATTTCTGTGGGGTTGGTGGTGATATCTCCTTTATCATTTTTTATTGCATGTATTTGATTCTTCTCTCTTTTCTTCTTTATTAGTCTTGCTAGTGGTCTATCAATTTTGTTGATCTTTTCAAAAAACCAACTCCTGGATTCATTGATTTTTTGGAGGGTTTTATGTGTCTCTATCTCCTTCAGTTCTGCTTGGATCTTAGTTATTTCTTGCCTTCTGCTAGCTTTTGAATGTGTTTGCTCTTGCTTCTCTAGTTCGTTTAATTGTGATGTTAGGGTGTCAATTTTAGATCTTTCCAGCTTTCTCTTGTGGGCATTTAGTGCTATAAATTTCCCTCTACACACTGCTTTAAATGTGTTCCGGAGATTCTGGTATGTTATATCTTTGTTTTTATTGGATTCAAAGAACATCTTTATTTCTGCCTTCATTTTGTTATGTACCCAGTAGTCATTCAGGAGCAGGTTCAGTTTCTACGTAGTTGAGCAGTTTTGATTGATTCGTTATAATTTCTGTTCTTTTACATTTGCTGAGGAGTGCTTTACTTTTTAGTTTCTTTGCGCTGGGTACGTAGTTCCTCCATTAGTTCTGAGAAGTTTGATGGACTGAAATCTTCTTCGCTCAAATCGTCAAAGTCATTCTCCATCCAGCTTCGTTCCGTTGCTGGCAATGAGCTGCGTTCCTTTGGAGGGGGAGATGTGCTCTGATTTTTTGAATTTCCAGCTTTTCTGCACTACTCTTTCCCCATCTTTGTGGTTTTATCTGCCTTTGGTCTTTGATGATGGTGACGTACTGATGGGGTTTTGGTGTGGGTGTCTTTTCTGTTTGTTAGTTTTCCTTCTAACATTCAAGACCCTCAGCTGCAGGTATGTTGGAGTTTCCTTGAGGTCCACTCCAGACCCTGTTTGCCTGGGTATCAGCAGCAAAGGCTGAAGAAGATAGAATATTGCTGAACAGCAAGTGTTGCTGTCTGATTCTCGCTCTGGAAGCTTCGTCTCAGGGGTGTACCCTGCCATGTGAAGTGTGAGGTGTCGGTGTGCACCTAGTGGGGGATGTCTTCCTGTTAGGCTACTCAAGGGTCAGGGACCCAGTTGAGCAGGCAGTCTGTCCATTCTCAGATCTTAACCTCCGTGCTGGGAGACCCACTGCTCTCTTCAAAGCTGTCAGACAGGGACATTTACCTCTGCTGAGGTTTCTGCTGCTTTTTGTTTAGTTATGCCTTGTCCCCAGAGGTGCAGTTTACAGAGGGAGGTAGACATCCTTGAGCTGTGGGGGCTCCACTGAATTTGAGCTTCCCAGTGGCTTTGTTTACCTACTTAAGCCTCAGCAATGGCGGGCACCCCTCCCCCATCCTCACTGCCACCTTGCAGTTAGATCTCAGACTGCTATGCTAGCAATGAGGGAGGCTCTGTTGGCGAGGGACCCTCCAGGCCAAGTGTGGGATATAATCTCCTGGTGTGCCTTTTGCTAAGACCCTTGGTAAAGCGCAGTATTAGGGTGGGAGTGTCCCAATTTTCCAGGTGTTGTGTGTCTCAATTTCCTTTGGCTAGGAAAAGGAATTCCCTTCCCTTTTGTGCTTCCCAGACGAGGCAATGCCTGGCCCTGTTTCAGCTCTTGCTGGTCGGGCTGCACCCACAGACCAGCACCAACTGTCTGACACACCTCAGTGAGATGAACCCGGTACCTCAGTTGAAAATGCAGAAATCACCTTCTTCTGTGTTTCTCATGCTGGGAGCTGGAGGCTGGAGCTGCTCCTGTTTGGCTTTCTTGGGTGGGCCCCCCACCCCATTTCACCTTGAGTTTATATCTTGCCTGAAGGGTATCAGATTGCAGAAAACTGCCAGACCTGACACTGATCTGAACACTGCCAAACTCAAATATGTTTTCATTTGAGAAATGTCTGTTCATATCTTTTGCCCACTTTTTGATGGGGTTGTTTGTTTTTTTCTTGTATATTTGTTTGAGTTCTTTGTAGATTCTGGATATTAGCCCTTTGTCAGATGAGTAGATTGCAAAAATTTTCCCCCATTCTGTAGGTTGCCTGTTCACTCTGATGGTAGTTTCTTTTGCTGTGCAGAAGCTCTTCAGTTTAATTAGATCCCATTTGTCAATTTTGGCTTTTGCTGTCGTTGCTTTTGGTGTTTTAGACATGAAGTCCTTGCCCATGCCTATGTCCTGAATGGTATTACCTAGGTTTTCTTCTAGGGTTTTTATGGTATTAGGTCTAACATTTAAGTCTCTAATCCATCTTGAATTAATCTTCGTATAAGGAGTAAGGAAAGGATCCAGTTTCAGCTTTCTACTTATGGCTAGCCAATTTTCCCAGCACCATTTATTAAATAGGGAATCCTTTCCCCATTTCTTGTTTCTCTCAGGTTTGTCAAAGATCAGATGGCTGTAGATGTGTGGTATTATTTCTGAGAAGACATTCATACAGCCAACAGACACATGAAGAAATGCTCATCATCACTGGCCATCAGAGAAATGCAAATTAAAACCACAATGAGATACCATCTCACACCAGTTAGAATGGCAATCATTAAGAAGTCAGGAAACAACAGGTGTTGGAGAGGATGTGGAGAAATAGGAACACTTTTACACTGTTGGTGGGATTGTAAACTAGTTCAACCATTATGGAAAACAGTATGGCAATTCCTCAAGGATCTAGAACTAGATGTACCATATGACCCAGCCATCCCACTACTGGGTATATACCCAAAGGATTATAAATCATGCTGCTATAAAGACACATGCACACGTATGTTTATTGCGGCACTATTCACAACAGCAAAGACTTGGAATCAACCCAAATGTCCATCAGTGACAGACTGGATTAAGAAAATGTGGCACATATACACCATGGAATACTATGCAGCCATAAAAAAGGATGAGTTCGTGTCCTTTGTAGGGACATGGATGCAGCTGGGAACCATCATTCTCAGCAAGCTATCACAAGAACAGAAAACCAAACACTGCATGTTCTCACTCATAGGTGGGAACTGAACAATGAGATCACTTGGACTCGGGAAGGGGAACATCACACACCGGGGCCTATCATGGGGAGGGGGGAGGGGGGAGGGATTGCATTGGGAATTATACCTGATATAAATCATGAATTGATGGGTGCTGACGAGATGATGGGTGCAGCACACCAACATGGCACAAGTATACATATGTAACAAACCTGCACGTTATACACATGTACCCTAGAACTTAAAGTATAATAAAAAATATATATATATGTTTTCAAAAACAAATGGCTATTGAACATATTTTACAGATTCTGCAGATTCTGCTCCCTTTCTCCCAAACTCTGCGCTCTCAAGTATTTCAAGAATGAACCTCCCTGCCAGGGTTCAACTGCGCAGGAATCAGAGACCTCTGAAACAACATGGCAAGTCCTCTACTTCCTGTCCCCTTTCCTGCTAAGCTGCTGACCTGCTGACACTCATCCATGTCACGTGACCTTCTGGGTGAGTTTGAGAATTCTTTATTCCTACTGATGCCAACTCTTCCCTCAGTGCAGTTGATCCCATCTCACTTTTGCAGCACACTGTTCCCACAGTCACCTCTTTCTGAAGATTTTCTTCCTCTCTACCAGAGATTTCCTCCAAATTGTGTTTCCTTTGTCCCCATCCCACTCCCCACTCCTCTCCAACTGTGTCCTTTCACTGGTGCTCACAGCAGCATCCCTCATGCCAGCTCCTTGTGTTCCATCTCTCCTTCATCTACACTGCCTGCTCCTGCTGATATGACTCTCCCAAGGCTCCTCTTGCCAACAGGCTTTTGTCTCTTGTGCCTTCATGCTGACAAACTAAAGCTCTGCACACATTGCATTTGCCTAGGTGTTGGGGCCAAATACCTGCATTTCAGTTCCCCTACTCCAATCTGTGTGCAATGCCTCTTATGTCTACCTTAATTGGTAGTCTGCATGGTTTGATGGTGACCCACAGTCTGTCACTGCTCACCTGTATTACCCTAGTTGCTTCTTACCCTCTTCACTGCTTCCACTCTGCCTCCCAACTATGGCTTACAGTCCCCACAGCAGCCAGAGTAACCTCTTCATTCAGAGCATGGCACTCCTCTGTTCAAGATCTACCACGAGCTTCCCATCAAACTGGAGTAAAACCTGAACTTCTTCTTACAGCCTAGAAGCCAAAGGCCCTGTGAGCTATGGTACTGCCTGTGGGGCCTCATGTCCACTATTTCCTTCATTCTTCACTCTGACCATGCCAGTCACCTTGCCGTTTGTTCCTCAAACACATAAGAAACACATTGTCTGTCTTGGCAGTCATCCTCCTGCCTGCAATGTCAGCACTCTTGCCCATCATCCCTTCAGTCAGGTCACTGTTCAAATGTCAGCTCTCTAGAGAGGCTCTTCCTTATCATTCTATCTAAAATAGCCCCCAATCATTCTGTAACCCTTTATCCTGCTTCCTCTTCCTGCTGTTTCATACTACCTGAGAAAATACTTAAGTTCAATCTTCCTAGAAAGAACATAAGCTCATAAAAGCAAGAACTGTATTCCACCTGTCCTTTCCTCTACCCCAGCACTTAGAAGAGTGGCACAGAGAGAGCATCCAGTGACAGTTCATGAATCAAGTCACTGCTTGGCAGCATTCAGCACTGTGACCACAGCTTCTCCTATCTTGAACTCTTTCTCCTTTTATTATCCTCTTCTGCTTTTCCTCTTCCCACTCTAGTGGCTACTCCACTGGGGGTTTGTCCCTCAAATGGTAATAGTCCTTACAGACATATTTTCTGTTCACTTTATCTATTTTGACACAGGGTCTCACTCACTTGCCCAGGCTGGAGTGCAGCCTCCACCTCCTGGGCTGAAGTGATATTTTTGCCTCAGCCTGCCACGTTCCTGGTGCCACAGGCATGTGCCATCATATCTAGCTAATTTCTTAAATTTTCTTTTTTTATAGAAATGAGTCTCACCTTATTGCCCAGTCTGCTCTTGAACTCCTACACTTGAGCAATCCTCTCAACTTGGCCTCCCAAAATACTGGCATTACAGGCATGAGATACTATACCAGGCCTTACTTTTTGCTTTCTTAAGATACAGGGTCTTGGCTAGGCGTGGTGGCTCACACCTGTAATCTCAGCAATTTGGGAGGCTGAGGCAGGCAGATCACGAGGTTAGGAGACTGAGACCATCCTGGCTAACATGGTGAAACCCCATCTCTACTAAAAATACAAGAAAATTAGCCAGGTGTTGTGGTGGGCGCCTGTAGTCCCAGCTACTCGGGAGGCGGAGGCAGGAATATGGCATGAACCTGTGAGGCAGAGCTTGCAGTGAGCCAAGATCAAGCCACTGCACTCCAGTCTGGGTGACAGAGCGAGACTCCACCTCAAATAAATAAATAAATAAATAAATAAATAAATAAATAAATAAAAAGATACAGGGTCTCCTCATCTGGCCCAGGCTGGACTTAAACTGCTGGGCTCAAGTAATTACCCCACCTCAGCCTCCCAAGTAGCTAGGACTAAGGCATGAAACCACCATGCCTGGTTTGTCCCATTTCATTCTACACACTTCCTTGGTATTTAAACAGCCGCTGTTGCTCTTCATTCTGTAGCTCCACATCAGATTCATGCTCTAGTCTTGTATATCCAAATGATGACTAGACTTTGCTACTTTGTTCTCTCAAAGACACATCAAGCTTAGCCCATGTACACAATTCTCCCTTTTCCAATCCAGCTTTCCTTCCTCCATCACCTATCTCTCTACATCTGGAAGCACCATCCTGCTTCCCTCTAGTATGTGCTAAGAGTTCCAAATGACCTGCAGCTCCTCGAGAAGGCCTGTATCTGGTCCAGTGCCCTTTCAGGGCTTTGATTCAATGCACAGCAGGAGCCTTCTCCGTTAGAGTCTAACTGGTTGCTAAGGAAGTATTGACATAAGTATTTTTTCATTCCTGGCCATACAGTTGACTTTCCTATACGGGTTTGTTGTGGAGAGGAGTAAGACTATTTTTAACAATTTGAACAGAATTTTTATTTAAAATGATAGTTTTACAAAAGGAATTCTGTAGGGATAATGTAAATGTAATAACACAGCTATGGTTTGGTAGACCAACTGGAACCACATTCCTGGGCAACTTTATGAGCATGTACAGGTCACCAGCAGGGACAGATTAGCACACATCATCCAAGGAACAAAGAATTGAAGGCAGCAGCTGTCCATGACAATATGCATCAGAATTGCCTGGGGATACAGCCTGGGACTCACCTTAGATCTACACCAGCATCCTTCTTGCCCATCGGCCAGATGGTTTCATTACTGCTCCCCATTCCAAGCCCTACACATGCCCTGGATGTGTGTGCACTGCGTTTACTGAAGTGTTGGGGGAGAAATCAGAAATCCCTCCTACTGCCTTTAATAGCAATTGTTCTGTGATGAGAAAAGCAACTGTGACATTTTAAGTCACAATGATGATTCAACTAAAATGTATTTGCTTTCATAATTTTCTCTTAATATTATGAGATAATTTCAGAAACCTACTGTTATTTAAAAACAAATCACATCACCCTGTTTACAAGAAGAATTTCTAAAGCTGCTTTATAAATAGAAAATATCTTACCAAACTTAACGATTGCCATGGTACTGGTACCAAAACAGAGATATAAACCAATGGAACAGAACAGAGTCCTCAGAAATAATACCACACATCTACAAACATCTGATCTTTGACAAACCTGACAAAAACAAGAAATGGGGGAAGGATTCCCTATTTAATAAATGGTGCTGGGAAAATTGGCTAGCCATAAGTAGAAAACTCAAACTGGATCCATTTCTTACTCTTACATGAAAATTAATTCAAGATGGATTAGAGACTTAAATGTTAGACCTAATACCATAAAAACCCTAGAAGAAAACCTAGGTAGTACCATTCAGGACATAGGCATGGGCAAGGACTTCATGTCTAAAACACCAAAAGCAACGGCAGCAAAAGCCAAAATTGACAAATGGGATCTAATTAAACTGAAGAGCTTCTGCACAGCAAAAGAAACTACCATCAGAGTGAACAGGCAACCTACAGAATGGGAGAAAATTTTTTCAATCTACTCATCTGACAAAGGGCTAGTATCCAGAACCTACAAAGAACTCAAACAAATTTATGAGGAAAAAACAAACAACCCCATCAAAAAAGTGGGCAAAGGATATGAAAAGACATTTCTCAAAAAGAAGACATGCATACAGCCAACAGGCACATGAAAAAATGCTCATCATCACTGGTCATCAGAGAAATGCAAATCAAAACCACAATGAGATACCATCTCACACCAGTTAGAATGGCAATCATTAAAAAGTCAGGAAACAACAGGTGATGGAGAGGATGTGGAGAAATAGGAACACTTTTACACTGTTGGTGGGATTGTAAACTGGTTCAACCATTGTGGAAAATAGTATGGCGATTCCTCAAGGATCTAGAATGAGAAATACCATATGACCCAGGCATCCCATTACTGGGTACATACCTAAAGGATTATAAATCATGTTGCTATAAAGACACATGCACACATATGTTTATTGGGGCACTATTCACAACAGCAAAGACTTGGAATCAACCCAAATGTCCATCAGTGACAGACTGGATTAAGAAAATGTGGCACATACACACCATGGAATACTATGCAGCCATAAAAAAGGATGAGTTCGTGTCCTTTGTAGGGACATGGATGCAGCTGGAAACCATCATTCTCAGCAAACTATCACAAGAACAGAAAACCAAACAGCACATGTTCTCACTCATAGGTGGGAATTGAACAATGAGATCACTTGGACTCAGGAAGGGGAACATTACACACTGGGGTCTATTATGGGCAGGTGGGAGAGGGAAGGGATGACATTGGGAGTTATACCTGATGTAAATGACGAGTTGATGGGTGCCGACGAGTTGATGGGTCCAGCACACCAACATGGCACAAGTATACGTATGTAACAAACCTGCACGTTGTGCACATATACCCTAGAACTTAAAGTATAAAAAAGAAAAAAAAAGCCTTATGGCTTTAAACAGAGTACGAACAAATCTGAAAATCAATTTGTGTTCAGGATCATACTTAAAATATTCCTCCAAAACCTCTTCTCACTGAAAGAAGAAAGGATGCAAAGTAAATATCCATTAAAGAAAAAACCTGAGGTGCCCTTTAGACAGCAGTGTTCACATTTGTGCCCATGTGCACTTACGATAATTTTGATTGGTGAGACGTCTTTTAGTGTTTTCAATACGAACAGTGGGATCTTAAAATACCACCATGATTTAATACTAATCAACATTCACTTAAAAATAATATGAGCTTACCTCTGGGGACAGGGCAAAGCTAAACTAAAAGCAGCAGAAACCTCTGCGGATGATAATGACACTGTCTGACAGCTTTGAAGAGAGCAGTGGTTCTCCCAGCACAGAGGTTGAGATCTGAGAACAGACAGACTGGCTGCTCAACTGGGACCCTGACCCCTGAGTAGCCTAACTGGGAGACATCCCCCACTAAATGCAGACCGACACCTGATACCTCACATGGCGGGGTACACCCCTGAGACGAATCTTCTAGAGCAAGAATTGAACAGCAACACTCACTGTTCAGCAATATTCTATCTTCTGCAGCCTCCGCTGTTGATACCCAGGCTAACAGGGTCTGGAGTGGACCTCAAGCAATCTCCAACAGACCTACAGCTGAGGGTCCTGACTGTTAGAAGGAAAACTAACAAACAGAAAGGACACCCACACTAAAACCCCATCAGTACATCACCAGCATCAAAGACCAAAGGCAGATACAACCACAAAGATGGGGAAAAAGCAGGGCAGAAAAGCTGGAAATTCAAAAAATCAGAGCGCACCTCCCCCTCCAAAGGAACGCAGCTCATCACCAGCAATGGATCAAAGCTGGATGGAGAATGACTTTGACGAATTGAGAGAAGAAGGTTTCAGTCGATCAAACGTCTCAGAACTAATGGAGGAAATACGTACCCAGTGCAAAGAAACTAAAAGTCTTGAAAAAAGAATGGAAGAATGGATAACTAGATAATCAATGCAGAGAAGGCCATAAACAAACTGACAGAGATAAAAAAAATGACACGAGAAATACATGACAAATGGACCAGCTTCAGTAACTGACTCTATTAACTGGAAGAGAGAGTATCAATGATTGAAGATCAAATGAATGAAATAAAGCAAGAAGAGAAGTCTAGAGAAAAAAAGGAAAAAGAAATGAACAAAGCCTCCAAGAAATATGGGATTATGTCAAAAGACCAAATCTACACCTGATTGGTGTGCCTGATTGGTGTGAAAGTGAGGGGAAAATGGAACCAAGTAGGAAAACACTCTTCAGGATATCATCCAGGACAACTTCCCCGACCTAGTAAGGCAGGGCAACATTCAAATTCAGGAAATACAGAGAACACCACAAAGATACTCCTTGAGAGGAGCAACTCCAAAACACATAATTGTCAGATTCACCAAAGTTGAAATGAAAGAAAAAATGTTAAGGGCAGCCAGAGAGAAAGGTCGGGTTACCCACAAAGGGCAGCCCATCAGAGTAACAGCAGACCTCTTGGCAGAAACTCTCCAAGCCAGAAGAGAGTGGGGGCCAATATTCAACATTCTTAAAGAAAAGAATTTTCAACCCAGAATTTCATATCCAGCCAAACTAAGTTTCATCAATGAAGGAGAAATAAAATCTTTTACAATCAAGCAAATGCTTAGAGATTTTGTCACCACCAGGCCTGCCCTACAAGAGATCCTGAAGGAAGCACTAAACATGGAAAGGAACAACCGGTACCAGTCATTGCAAAAACATGCCAAACTGTAAAGATCATCAATGCTAGGAAATAAATCACATCAACTAATGAGCAAAATAACCAGGTGATATCACAATGACAGGATCAAGTCCACACATAAAAATATTAACCTTAAATGTAAATGGACTAGGAGGGCGGAGCAAGATGGCCGAATAGGAACAGCTCCAGTCTCCAACTCCCAGCACGAGCGACACAGAAGACCGGTGATTTCTGCATTTTCAACTGAGGTACTGGGGTCATCTCACTAGGGAGTGCCGGACAATCGGTGCTGGTCAGCTGCTGCAGCCTGACCAGCGAGAGCTGAAGCAGGGCGAGGCATCGCCTCACCTGGAAGCGCAAGGGGGAAGGGGATCCATTTTCCTAGCCTGGGGAACTGAGACACACAACACCTGGAAAATCGGGTAACTCCCACCCCAATACTGCGCTGTAAGCATACAGGCACACCAGAATATATCCCACACCTGGCCGGGAGGGTCCCACGCCCACGAAGCCTCCCTCACTGCTAACACAGCAGTCTGCCGCGATCTATCCGCAAGGCAGCAGCGAGGCTGGGGGAGGGGCGCCCGCCATTGCTGAGGCTTAAGTAGGTAAACAAAGCCGCTGGGAAGCTCGAACTGGGTGGAGCTCACAGCAGCTCAAGGAAGCCTGCCTGTCTCTGTAGTCTCCACCTCTGGGGACAGCGCACAGCTGAAGACCAACAGGGGAAGTAGCAGGAGCCGGTGCAGACGCGAACGACTCTGTCTGACAGCTTTGGGGAGAGCCGTGGATCTCCCAACGCGGAGGTTGAGAACTGAGAACGGACAGACTGCCCGCTCAGGTGTGTCCCTGACCCCTGAGTAGCCTAGCTGGGAGAAATCCCCCACTAGGGGCAGTCTGACACCCCACACCTCACAGGGTGGAGTACACCCCTGAGAGGAAACTTCCAAAGGAAGAATCAGACAGGTACACTCGCTGTTCAGCAATATTCTATCTTCGGCAACCTCTGCTGCTGATACCCAGGCAAACAGGGTCTGGAGTGGACCTCAAGCAATCTCCAACAGACCAACAGACAGTCCTTCTGACTGTCAGAAGGAAAACTATCAAACAGGAAGGACACCTATACCAAAACCGCATCAGTACGTCACCACCATCAAAGACCAGAGACAGATAAAACCACAAAGATGGGGAAGAAGCAGGGCAGAAAAGCTGGAAATTCAAAAAATAAGAGCGCATCTCCCCCTGCAAAGGAGCGCAGCCCATCGCCAGCAACGGATCAAAGCTGGTCAGAGAATGACTTGGACGAGAGGAGAGAAGAAGGCTTCAGTCCATCAAACTTATCAGAGCTAAAGGAGGAATTACGTACCCAGCGCAAAGAAACTAAAAATCTTGAAAAAAGAGTGGAAGAATTGACAGCTAGACTCATTAATGCAGAGAAGATCATAAACGAAATGACAGAGATGAAAACCATGACACGAGAAATACGTGACAAATGCACAAGCTTCAGTAACCGACTCGATCAACTGGAAGAAAGAGTATCAGCGATTGAAGATCAAATGAATGAAATGAAGCGAGAAGAGAAACCAAAAGAAAAAAGAAGAAAAAGAAATGAGCAAAGCCTGCAAGAAGTATGGGATTACGTAAAAAGACCAAATCTACGTCTGATTGGGGTGCCTGAAAGTGAGGGGGAAAATGGAACCAAGTTGGAAAACACTCTTCAGGAAATCATCCAGGAGAACTTCCCCAACCTAGTAGGGCAGGCCAACATTCAAATTCAGGAAATACAGAGAACGCCACAAAGATACTCCTCCAGAAGAGCAACTCCAAGACACATAATTGCCAGATTCACCAAAGTTGAAATGAAGGAAAAAATCTTAAGGGCAGCCAGAGAGAAAGGTCGGGTTACCCACAAAGGGAAGCCCATCAGACTAACAGCAGATCTCTCGGCAGAAACTCTACAAGCCAGAAGAGAGTGGGGGCCAATATTCAACATTCTTAAAGAAAAGAATTTTAAACCCAGAATTTCATATCCAGCCAAACTAAGTTTCATAAGTGAAGGAGAAATAAAATCCTTTACAGATAAGCAAATGCTTAGAGATTTTGTCACCACCAGGCCTGCCTTACAAGAGACCCTGAAGGAAGCCCTAAACATGGAAAGGAACAACCGGTACCAGCCATCGCAAAAACATGCCAAAATGTAAAGACCATCGAGGCTAGGAAGAAACTGCATCAACTAACGAGCAAAATAACCAGTTAATATCTAATGGCAGGATCAAGTTCACACATAACAATATTAACCTTAAATGTTAATGGACTAAATGCTCCAATTAAAAGACACAGACTGGCAAACTGGATAAAGAGTCAAGACCCATCAGTCTGCTGTATTCAGGAGACCCATCTCACATGCAGAGACATACATAGGCTCAAAATAAAGGGATGGAGGAAGATCTACCAAGCAAATGGAGAACACAAAAAAGCAGGGGTTGCAATCCTTGTCTCTGATAAAACAGACTTTAAACCATCAAAGATCAACAGAGACAAAGAAGGCCATTACATAATGGTAAAGGGATCAATTCAACAGGAAGGGCTAACTCTCCTAAATATATATGCACCCAATACAGGAGCACCCAGATTCATAAAGCAAGTCCTTAGGGAGTTACAAAGAGACTTAGACTCCCATACAATAATAATGGGAGACTTCAACACTCCGCTGTCAACATTAGACAGATCAACGAGACAGAAAGTTAACAAGGATATCCAGGAATTGAACTCATCTCTGCAGCAAGCGGACCTAATAGACATCTATAGAACTCTCCACCCCAAATCAACAGAATATACATTCTTCTCAGCACCACATCGCACTTATTCCAAAATTGACCACATAATTGGAAGTAAAGCACTCCTCAGCAAATGTAAAAGAACAGAAATTATAACAAACTGTCTCTCAGACCACAGTGCAATCAAACTAGAACTCAGGACTAAGAAACTCAATCAAAACCGCTCAACTACATGGAAACTGAACAACCTGCTCCTGAATGACTACTGGGTACATAACGAAATGAAAGCGGAAATAAAGATGTTCTTTGAAACCAATGAGAACAAAGATACAACATACCAGAATCTCTGGGACACATTTAAAGCAGTGTGTAGAGGGAAATTTATAGCACTAAATGCCCACAAGAGAAAGCAGGAAAGATCTAAAATTGACACTCTAACATCACAATTAAAAGAACTGGAGAGGCAAGAGCAAACACATTCAAAAGCTAGCAGAAGGCAAGAAATAACTAAGATCAGAGCCGAACTGAAGGAGATAGAGACACAAAAAACCCTCCAAAAAATCAATGAATCCAGGAGTTGGTTTTTTGAAAAGATCAACAAAATTGACAGACCGCTAGCAAGGCTAATAAAGAAGAAAAGAGAGAGGAATCAAATAGATACAATAAAAAATGATAAAGGGGATATCACCACTGACCCCACAGAAATACAAACTACCATCAGAGAATACTATAAACGCCTCTACGCAAATCAACTAGAAAATCTAGAAGAAATGGATAATTTCCTGGACACTTACACTCTCCCAAGGCTAAACCAGGAAGAAGTTGAATCCCTGAATAGACCAATAGCAGGCTCTGAAATTGAGGCAACAATTAATAGCCTACCCACCAAAAAAAGTCCAGGACCAGATGGATTCACAGCTGAATTCTACCAGAGGTACAAGGAGGAGCTGGTACCATTCCTTCTGAAACTATTCCAATCAATAGAAAAAGAGGGAATCCTCCCTAACTCATTTTATGAGGCCAACATCATCCTGATACCAAAGCCTGGCAGAGACACAACAAAAAAAGAGAATTTTAGACCAATATCCCTGATGAACATTGATGCAAAAATTCTCAATAAAATACTGGCAAACCGGATTCAGCAGCACATCAAAAAGCTTATCCACCATGATCAAGTGGGCTTCATCCCTGGGATGCAAGGCTGGTTCAACATTCGCAAATCAATAAACGTAATCCAGCATATAAACAGAACCAAAGACAAGAACCACATGATTGTCTCAATAGATGCAGAAAAGGCTTTTGACAAAATTCAACAGCCCTTCATGCTAAAAAAGCTCAATAAATTCGGTATTGATGGAACGTATCTCAAAATAATAAGAGCCATTTATGACAAACCCACAGCTAATATCATACTGAATGGGCAAAAACTGGAAAAATTCCCTTTGAAAACTGGCACAAGACAGGGATGCCCTCTCTCACCACTCCTATTCAACACAGTGTTGGAAGTTCTGGCTAGGGCAATCAGGCAAGAGAAAGAAATCAAGGGTATCCAGTTAGGAAAAGAAGAAGTCAAATTGTCCCTGTTTGCAGATGACATGATTGTATATTTAGAAAACCCCATCGTCTCAGCCCAAAATCTCCTTAAGCTGATAAGCAACTTCAGCAAAGTCTCAGGATACAAAATTAATGTGCAAAAATCACAAGCATTCTTATACACCAGTAACAGACAAGCAGAGAGCCAAATCAGGAATGAACTTCCATTCACAATTGCTTCAAAGAGAATAAAATACCTAGGAATCCAGCTTACAAGGGATGTAAAGGACCTCTTCAAGGAGAACTACAAACCACTGCTCAGTGAAATCAAAGAGGACACAAACAAATGGAAGAACATACCATGCTCATGGATAGGAAGAATCAATATCGTGAAAATGGCCATACTGCCCAAGGTTATTTATAGATTCAATGCCATCCCCATCAAGCTACCAATGAGTTTCTTCACAGAATTGGAAAAAACTGCTTTAAAGTTCATATGGAACCAAAAAAGAGCCCGCATTGCCAAGACAATCTTAAGTCAAAAGGACAAAGCTGGAGGCGTCACGCTACCTGACTTCAAACTATACTACAAGGCTACAGTAACCAAAACAGCATGGTACTGGTACCAAAACAGAGCTATAGACCAATGGAACAGAACAGAGTCCTCAGAAATAATACCGCACATCTACAGCCATCTGATCTTTGACAAACCTGAGAGAAACAAGAAATGGGGAAAGGATTCCCTATTTAATAAATGGTGCTGGGAAAATTGGCTAGCCATAAGTAGAAAGCTGAAACTGGATCCTTTCCTTACCCCTTATACGAAGATTAATTCAAGATGGATTAGAGACTTAAATGTTAGACCTAATACCATAAAAACCCTAGAAGAAAATCTAGGTAGTACCATTCAGGACATAGGCATGGGCAAGGACTTCATGTCTAAAACACCAAAAGCAACGGCAGCAAAAGCCAAAATTGACAAATGGGATCTAATTAAACTAAAGAGCTTCTGCACAGCAAAAGAAACTACCATCAGAGTGAACAGGCAACCTACAGAATGGGAGAAAATTTTTGCAACCTACTCATCTGACAAAGGGCTAATATCCAGAATCTACAAAGAACTCAAACAAATATACGAGAAAAAAACAAACAACCCCATCAAAAAGTGGGGAAAGGATATGAACAGACATTTCTCAAAAGAAGATATTCATACAGCCAACAGACACATGAAAAAATGCTCATCGTCACTCGCCATCAGAGAAATGCAAATCAAAACCACAATGAGATACCATCTCACACCAGTTAGAATGGCAATCATTAAGAAGTCAGGAAACAACAGGTGTTGGAGAGGATGTGGAGAAATAGGAACACTTTTACACTGTTGGTGGGATTGTAAACTAGTTCAACCATTATGGAAAACAGTATGGCAATTCCTCAAGGATCTAGAACTAGATGTACCATATGACCCAGCCATCCCACTACTGGGTATATACCCAAAGGATTATAAATTATTCTACTACAAAGACACAGGCACACGTATGTTTATTGCGGCACTATTCACAATAGCAAAGACTTGGAATCAACCCAAATGTCCATCTGTGACAGACTGGATTAAGAAAATGTGGCACATATACACCATGGAATACTATGCAGCCATAAAAAAGGATGAGTTTGCGTCCTTTGTAGGGACATGGATGCAGCTGGAAACCATCATTCTTAGCAAACTATCACAAGAACAGAAAACCAAACACCGCATGTTCTCACTCATAGGTGGGAACTGAACAATGAGATCACTTGGACTCGGGAAGGGGAACATCACGCACTGGGGCCTATCATGGGGAGGGGGGAGAGGGGAGGAGGGAGGGATTGCATTGGGGAGTTATACATGATATAAATGATGAATTGATGGGTGCTGACGAGTTGATGGGTGCAGCACACCAACATGGCATAAGTATACATATGTAACAAACCTGCACGTTATGCACATGTACCCTAGAACTTAAAGTATAATTAAAAAAAAATAATAAATAAATAAAAAAATAAAATAAAATAAAATAAAATAAAATAAAAAGAAAAAAAAATAAAAAAAAATAAAATAAAATAAAAATGTAAAAGAGAAGAGAATACACAAAAATGTTCCCTAGAATAGAATTTTGGATCATTGTTGCATTTGATTACATATTTTTAAACCTCTGTGTTCTTGATTGAAGAAAAAACATTCTTATATTTGTATTTTTAAAATAACGGAAGCATATGCCAAAATTTGACTCAGGTTTGATATCAAGAGTGAGAGTATGAGTCAGTTCTAAAACTGTGAGCTTCTTGCACCCTGTCCACTTGCAAAAGTTGTTTAAATTTGAGACATTAAGCACATTTTTTTCTTGATGTTACATTAAATCCTTCTTAATTTCCTATTCTGACCTGGATGCCACATGTTTGGATTCAGCCAGGAATGACTGGATATGAGCAGCAGGAACTTAAGGTTGGTGTGGATACAGGCAGAGAGTTAAATCAAGACCATTGCAGTGGGCCAGGAACCCAGAAGAGGCCCTGCAGGAATGGAAACTGAGTCTGGCAGAAAATACATAAGATCCAGGGAACATTAACTCAGGGATCCCTAGAGTGCTACAGGACAGACTTGAAATTGAGGAGGAACAGAGTGGACTCACAATCTGACTCTAGCCTTTACTTTTATTTGGAGTTCTGTTAGACTGCAGATGAAAAAATATAATTCTGTTGCAACAGAAAGAGGAAGAAGGAGGAGGAGAAAGAGAAAGAAGAGGTAGAAAGGGAAAAGTCAGAAGGGGAAGGGGAACGGGAAGGAAAATAAGTTATTGTTCTTGATGATCAATATGACAAGAAAATTAGTTTCCTTGACAACAGGACAGTCTGGTTCACAATAAATTTCCCTGTGTTACATAGTGCTTGGCACGTGGTAAGCATTCGATACACATTTATTAAACAAATAAATGAATGAATAAATAAATGAAAAAAAAATGTAAATGGACTAAATGGTCCAATTAAAAGACACAGACTGGCAAATTGGATAAGGAGTCAAGACCCATCAGTTTGCTGTATTCAGGAGACCCATCTAACATGCAGAGACATACATAGGCTCAAAATGAAGGGATGGAGGAAGATCTACCAAGCAAATGGAGAACAAAAAAAAGCAGAGGTTTCAATCCCAGTCTCTGATAAAACAGACTTTAAACCATCAAAGATCAAAAGAGACAAGGAAGGCCATTACATAATGGTAAAGAGATCAATTCAACAGGAAGAGCTAACTATCCTAAATATATATGTGCCCAATACAGGAGCACCCAGATTCATAAAGCAAGTCCTTAGAGACTTACAAAGAGACTTAGACTCCCATTCATTAATAATGGGAGACTTCAATACCGCACTGTCAACATTAGACAGATCAACGAGACAGAATGCTAACAAGGATATCAGGAATTGAACTCAACTCTGTACCAAGTGGACCTAATAGACATCTACAGAACTCTCCACCCCAAATCAACAGAATATACATTCTTCTCAGCACCACATCATACTTATTCCAAAATTGGCCATATAGTTGGAAGTAAAGCACTCCTCAGCAAATGTAAAAGAACAGAAATTATAACAAACTGTCTCTCAGACCACAGTGCAATCAAAGTAGAACTCAGGACTAAGAAAATCAATCAAAACTGCTCAACTACATGGAAACTGAACAACCTGCTCCTGAATGACTACTGGGTACATAACGAAACGAAGGAAGAAATAAAAATGTTCTTTGAAACCAACGAGAACAAAGATATAACACACCAGAATCTCTGGGACACATTTAAAGCAGTATGTAGAGGGAAATTTGTAGCACTAAATGCCCACAAGAGAAAGCAGGAAATATCTAAAATTGGGACCCTAACATCAAAATTAAAAGAACTAGAGAAGCAAGCATAAACACATTCAAAAGCTAGCAGAAGGCAAGAAATAACTAAGATCCAAGCAGAACTGAAGGAGATAGAGACACATAAAACCCTCCAAAAAATCAATGAATCCAGGAGCTGGTTTTTTGAAAAGATCAACAAAATTGATAGATGGCTAGTAAGACTAATAAAGAAAAAAAGAGAGAAGAATCAAATACATGCAATAAAAAATGATAAAGGGGATATCACCAACCCCACAGAAATACAAACTACCATCAGAGAATACTATAAACACCTCTATGCAAATAAACTAGAAAACGTAGAAGAAATGAATAATTTCCTGGACACTTACACTCTCCAAAGACTAAACCAGGAAGAAGTTGAATCCCTGAGTAGACCAATAGCTGTCTCTGAAATTGAGGTAACCATTAATAGCCTACCCACCAAAAAAAGTCCAGGACCAGATGGATTCACAGCCAATTTCTACCAGAGGTACAAGGAGGAGCTGGTACCATTCCTTCTGAAACTATTCCAATCAATAGAAAAAGAGGCAATCCTCCCTAACTCATTTTATGAGGCCAACATCATCCTGATACCAAAGCCTGGCAGAAACACAACAAAAAAAGAGAATTTTACACCAATATCCCTGATGAACATCGATGCAAAAATCCTCAATAAAATGCTGGCAAACCAAATCCAGAAGCATATCAAAAAGCTTATCCACCATGATCAAGTGGGCTTCATTCCTGGGATGCAAGGCTGGTTCAACATACGCAATAAATGTAATCCAGCATATAAACAGAACCAAAGACAAAAACCACATGATTATCTCAATAGATGCAGAAAAGGCCTTTGACAAAATTCAACAGCCCTTCATGTTAAAAACGCTCAATAAATTCGGCACTGATGGAACGTATCTCAAAATACTAAGAGCTATTTATGACAAACCCACAGCCAATATCATACTGAATGGGCAAAAACTGGAAAAATTCCCTTTGAAAACTGGCACAAAACAGGGATGCCCTCTCTCACCACTCCTACTCAACATAGTGTTGAAAGTTCTGGCCAGGGCAATCAGGCAAGAGAAAGAAATCAAGGGTATTCAGTTAGGAAAAGAGGAAGTCAAATTGTCCCTGTTTGCAGATGACATGATTGTATATTTAGAAAACCCCATTGTCTCAGCCCAAAATCTCCTTAAGCTGATAAGCAACTTCAGCAAAGTCTCAGGATACAAAATCAATGTGCAAAAATCACAAGCATTCTTATACACCAGTAACACACAAACGGAGAGCCAAATCATGAATGAACTCCAATTCACAATAGCTTCAAAGAGAATAAAATACCTAGGACTCCAACTGACAAGGGATTTAAAGGACCTCTTCAAGGAGAACTACAAACCACTGCTCAGTGAAATCAAAGAGGACACAAACAAATGGAAGAACATACCATGCTCATGGATAGGAAGAATCAATATCGTGAAAATGGCCATACTGCCCAAAGTTATTTATAGATTCAAGGCCATTCCCATCAAGCTACCAATGACTTTCTTCACAGAACTGGAAAAAACTGCTTTAAAGTTCATATGGAACCAAAAAAGACTCCGCATTGACAAGACAATCCTAAGTCAAAAGAACAAAGCTGGAGGCATCATGCTACCTGACTTCAAACTATACTACAAGGCTACAGTAACCAAAACAGCATGGTACTGGTACCAAAACAGAGATATAGACCAATGGAACAGAACAGGGCCCTCAAATAATATCACACAACTACTGCCATCTGATCTTTGACAAACCTGACAAAAACAAGAAATGGGGAAAGGATTCCCTGTTTAATAAATGGTGCTGGGAAAATTGGCTAGCCATAAGTAGAAAGCTCACACTGGATCCTTTCCTTATTCCTTATACAAAAATTAATTCAAGATGGATTAGAGACTTAAATGTTAGACCTAATACCATAAAAACCCTAGAAGAAAACCTAGGTAATACCATTCAGGACATAGACATGGACAAGGACTTCATGTCTAAAACACCAAAAGCAACGGCAACAAAAGCCAAAATTGACCAATGGGATCTAATTAAACTAAAGAGCTTCTGCACAGCAAAGGAAACTACCATCAGAGTGAACAAGTAACCTGCAGAATGGGAGAAAACTTTTTCAATCTACTCATCTGACAAAGGGCTAATATCTAGAACCTACAAAGAACTCAAACAAATTTATGAGGAAAAAACAAACAACCCCATCAAAAAGTGGGCAAAGGATATGAACAGACATTTCTCAAAAAGAAGACATGCATACAGCCAACAGGCACATGAAAAAATGCTCATCATCACTGGTCATCAGAGAAATGCAAATCAAAACCACAATGAGATACCATCTCACATCAGTTAGAATGGCAATCATTAAAAAGTCAGGAAACAACAGGTGCTGGAGAGGATGTGGAGAAATAGGAATACTTTTACACTGTTGGTGGGATTGTAAACTGGTTCACCCATTGTGGAAAACAGTATGGCGATTCCTCAAGATCTAGAACGAGAAATACCATATGACCCAGCCATCCCATTACTGGGTACATAACCAAAGGATTACAAATCATGTTGCTATAAAGACACATGCACACATATGTTTATTGCCACATTATTCACAATAGCAAAGACTTGGAATCAACCCAAATGTCCATCAGTGACAGACTGGATTAAGAAAATGTGGCATATATACACCATGGAATACTATGCAGCCATAAAAAAGGATGAGTTCGTGTCCTTTGTAGGGACATGGATGCAGCTGGAAACCTTCATTCTCAGTAAACTATCACAAGAACAGAAAACCAAACAGCGCATGTTCTCACTCATAGGTGGGAATTGAACAATGAGATCACTTGGACTCGGGAAGGGGAACATCACACACCGGGGCCTATTATGAGGCAGGGGGAGGGATGGCATTGGGAGTTATACCTGATGTAAGTGACGAGTTGATGGGTGCTGACGTGTTGATGGGTGCAGCACACCAACATGGCACAAGTATACATATGTAACAAAACTGCACGTTGTGCACATGTACCCAGGAACGTAAAGTATAATTTAAAAAAAAAGAAGAAAAAAAGGATAATAATATGAGCATAAGCTCAGAAAATGTTTATATTCTTTTTAACCCTTTCCCCCACATAATTCCATCCAAATGTAAGCTACTAGTAGGGTTTAGTGTCTTACTGACCGTATATCATTATTCTCTGCAATAAACTTTGAAAAAATAGTTTCCTGTAACCATGAGGCTCTAAGCCTGTGTTGGTAAATACAATAGTCACTAGCCACATGTGGCTTTTAGGTACCTGAGGAAATATATTTTTACGTTTTTACACCATGTAAGTTGATTTAAACTTAAATTTTTCTTTTTCCTTTTTTTTTTTTTTGAAATGGATTTTCACTCTTGTTGCCCAGGCTGGAGTGCAATGGCGTGATCTTGGCTCACTTCAAGCTCTGCCTCCTGGGTTCAAGCGATTCTTCTATCTCAGCCTCCCAAGTAGCTGGGATTACAGGCACGTGCCACCATGCCCGGATAATTTTTGTATTTTTAGTAGAGACAGGGTTTCATCATATTGGTCAGGCTGGTCTCAAACTCCTGACCCCCAGTGATCCCTCCACCTGACCTCCCAAAGTGCTGCGATTACAAAGGTGTGAGCCATTGCACCCAGTGAACTTAAATTATTTTTATCCCTCTTCATAAAAATCATGCTTCTGTGTTAAAAGTATTTACATACACTTATATTGCTTGATACTACCGACAATCATCTTTTAAAAAGATACATTTTCTGTTATTTGGATAGTATATTTACTCATATTAGCTCACTAATTAAACATACCTGCAGATCACTTCTTATTCCAGCATGTTCTTTTTACAACACTTTTAAAATAAGATGACGAGATGCCACATGAAATGGGGAACAAGACTTAAAGGAAGATGCCTTTGACTACAGGCATGAAACAGATACAAATCTATGATGAAAATACAAACTCAGGCTGAGCATGGTGGCTGAAACCTGTAATCCCAGCATTTTGGGAGGCTTAGGTGGGCAGATCCCGAGGTCAGGAAATCGAGACCATCCTGGTTAACAAGGTGAAACTCCATTAGCTCTACTAAAAACACAAAATATTAGCCAGGTGTGGTGGTGGGCACCTGTAGACCCAACTACTTGGGAGGCTGAGGCAGGAAAATGGCATAAATCCAGGAGGTGCAGCTTGCAGTGAGCAGAGATCGCACCATGGCACTGCAGCCTGGGAAACAGAGTGAGACTCCATCTAAAAAAAAAAAAAAAAAGAAGAAGAAGAAGAAGAAGAAAGAAAATATGAACTCAATAAAAGTGACACTTACTGGGCCAGGTGCAGTGGCTCATGCCTCTAATCCCAGCACTTTGGGAGGCCGAGGTCAGGCATTGAAAACCAGCCTGGCTAACATGATGAAACCCTATCTCTACTAAAAATACAAAATTAGCCAGGCGTGGTGGTGGGCACCTGTAATCCCATCTACGTGGGAGACTGAGGCAGGAGAATCACTTGAACCTGTGAGGCGGAGGTTCCAGGGAGCCAAGATGGCACTATTGCACTCCATCCTGGGCAACAAGAGTGAAACTCCAT
Source organism: Rhinopithecus roxellana (assembly GCF_007565055.1). Taxonomy (NCBI): domain Eukaryota; kingdom Metazoa; phylum Chordata; class Mammalia; order Primates; family Cercopithecidae; genus Rhinopithecus; species Rhinopithecus roxellana. The sequence continues at coordinate 126,014,873 of NC_044559.1, read as the reverse complement.
CTCAAAAACAAACAAACAAACAAACAAATAAATGACACTTATTGTAAGTGGGTGTAACCGTTCATAAAAAACGTCCAGAATCACTTGAGATTCATCAAATAGGAACAGCTCGAGTCTCCAACTCCCAGCGCGAGCAACACAGAAGACCAGTGATTTCTGCATTTTCAACTGAGGTACTGGGGTCATCTCACTAGGGAGTGCCGGACAATCGGTGCTGGTCAGCTGCTGCAGCCTGACCAGCGAGAGCTGAAGCAGGGCGAGGCATCACCTCACCTGGAAGCGCAAGGGGAAGGGAATCCATTTTCCTAGCCAGGGGAACTGAGACACACAACACCTGGAAAATCGGGTAACTCCCACCCCAATACTCCGCTTTAAGCAGACAGGCACACCAGGACAATATATCCCACACCTGGCCGGAAGGGTCCCACGCCCACGGAGCCTCCCTCACTGCTAACACAGCAGTCTGCGGCGATCTATCCGCAAGGCAGCAGCGAGGCTGGGGGAGGGGCGCCCGCCATTGCTGAGGCTTAAGTAGGTAAACAAAGACGCTGGGAAGCTCGAACTGGGTGGAGCTCACAGCAGCTCAAGAAAGCCTTCCTGTCTCTGTAGTCTCCACCTCTGGGGACAGCGCACAGCTGAAGACCAACAGGGGAAGCAGAGGGGGCCGGTGCAGACGCGAACGAATCTGTCTGACAGCTTTGGGGAGAGCCGTGGATCTCCCAACACGGAGGTTGAGATCTGAGAACGGACAGACTGCCTGCTCAGGTGGGTCCCTGACCCCTGAGTAGCCTAGCTGGGAGATATCCCCCACTAGGGGCAGTCTGACACCCCACACCTCACAGGGTGGAGTACACCCCTGAGAGGAAACTTCCAAAGGAAGAATCAGACAGGGACACTCGCGTTCAGCAATATTCTATCTTCGGCAACCTCTGCTGCTGATACCCAGGCAAACAGGGTCTGGAGTGGACCTCAAGCAATCTCCAACAGACCAACAGACAGTCCTTCTGACTGTCAGAAGGAAAACTATCAAACAGGAAGGACACCTATACCAAAACCCCATCAGTACGTCACCATCATCAAAGACCAGAGACATATAAAACCACAAAGATGGGGAAGAAGCAGGGCAGAAAAGCTGGAAATTCAAAAAATAAGAGCGCATCTCCCCCTGCAAAGGAGCGCAGCCCATCGCCAGCAACGGATCAAAGCTGGTCAGAGAATGACTTTGGCGAGATGAGAGAAGAAGGCTTCAGTCTATCCAACTTCTCAGATCTAAAAGAGGAATTACGTACCCAGCGCAAAGAAACTAAAAATCTTGAAAAAAGAGTGGAAGAATTCACAGCTAGACTAATTAATGTAGAGAAGATCATAAACGAAATGACAGAGATGAAAACCATGACACGAGAAATACGTGACAAATGCACAAGCTTCAGTAACCGACTCGATCAACTGGAAGAAAGAGTATCAGCGATTGAGGATCAAATGAATGAAATGAAGCGAGAAGAGAAACCAAAAGAAAAAAGAAGAAAAAGAAATGAACAAAGCCTGCAAGAAGTATGGGATTATGTAAAAAGACCAAATCTACGTCTGATTGGGGTGCCGGAAAGTGAGGGGGAAAATGGAACCAAGTTGGAAAACACTCTTCAGGATATCATCCAGGAGAACTTCCCCAACCTAGTAGGGCAGGACAACATTCAAATTCAGGAAATACAGAGAACGCCACAAAGATACTCCTCCAGAAGAGCAACTCCAAGACACATAATTGCCAGATTCACCAAAGTTGAAATGAAGGAAAAAATCTTAAGGGCAGCCAGAGAGAAAGGTCGGGTTACCCACAAAGGGAAGCCCATCAGACTAACAGCAGATCTCTCGGCAGAAACTCTACAAGCCAGAAGAGAGTGGGGGCCAATATTCAACATTCTTAAAGAAAAGAATTTTAAATCCAGAATTTCATATCCAGCCAAACTAAATTTCATAAGTGAAGGAGAAATAAAATTCTTTACTGATAAGCAAATGCTGAGAGATTTTGTCACCACCAGGCCTGCCTTACAAGAGACCCTAAAGGAAGCCCTAAACATGGAAAGGAACAACGGGTACCAGCCATTGCAAAAACATGCCAAAATGTAAAGACCATCGAGGCTAGGAAGAAACTGCATCAACTAACGGGCAAAATAACCAGTTAATATCATAATGACAGGATCAAGTTCACACATAACAATATTAACCTTAAATGTAAATGGACTAAATGCTCCAATTAAAAGACACAGACTGGCAAACTGGATAAAGAGTCAAGACCCATCAGCCTGCTGTATTCAGGAGACCCATCTCACATGCAGAGACATACATAGGCTCAAAATAAAGGGATGGAGGAAGGTCTACCAAGAAAATGGAGAACAAAAAAAGCAGGGGTTGCAATCCTAGTCTCTGATAAAACAGACTTTAAACCATCAAAGATCAAAAGAGACAAAGAAGGACATTACATAATGGTAAAGGGATCAATTCAACAGGAAGAGCTAACTCTCCTAAATATATATGCACCCAATACAGGAGCACCCAGATTCATAAAGCAAGTCCTTAGAGACTTACAAAGAGACTTAGACTCCCATACAATAATAATGGGAGACGTCAACACTCCACTGTCAACATTGGACAAATAAACGAGACAGAAAGTTAACAAGGATATCCAGGAATTGAACTCATCTCTGCACCAAGCAGACCTAATAGACATCTATAGAACTCTCCACCCCAAATCAACAGAATATACATTCTTCTCAGCACCACATCGCACTTATTCCAAAATTGACCACATAATGGGAAGTAAAGCACTCCTCAGCAAATGTACAAGAACAGAAATTATGACAAACTGTCTCTCAGACCACAGTGCAATCAAACTAGAACTCAGGACTAAGAAACTCAATCAAAACCGCTCAACTACATGGAAACTGAACAACCTGCTCCTGAATGACTACTGGGTACATAACGAAATGAAGGCAGAAATAAAGATGTTCTTTGAAACCAATGAGAACAAAGATACAACATACCAGAATCTCTGGGACACATTTAAAGCAGTGTGTAGAGGGAAATTTATAGCACTAAATGCCCACAAGAGAAAGCAGGAAAGATCTAAAATTGACACTCTAACATCACAATTAAAAGAACTAGAGAGGCAAGAGCAAACACATTCAAAAGCTAGCAGAAGGCAAGAAATAACCAAGATTAGAGCAGAACTGAAGGAGATAGAGACACAAAAAACCCTCCAAAAAATCAATGAATCCAGGAGTTGGTTTTTTGAAAAGATCAACAAAATTGATAGACCGCTAGCAAGACTAATAAAGAAGAAAAGAGAGAGGAATCAAATAGACGCAATAAAAAATGATAAAGGGGATATCACCACTGACCCCACAGAAATACAAACAACCATCAAAGAATACTATAAACGCCTCTATGCAAATCAACTACAAAATCTAGAAGAAATGGATAATTTCCTGGACACTTACACTCTCCCAAGACTAAACCAGGAAGAAGTTGAATCCCTGAATAGACCAATAGCAGGCTCTGAAATTGAGGCAACAATTAATAGCCTACCCACCAAAAAAAGTCCAGGACCAGATGGATTCACACCTGAATTCTACCAGAGGTACAAGGAGGAGCTGGTACCATTCCTTCTGAAACTATTCCAATCAATAGAAAAAGAGGGAATCCTCCCGAACTCATTTTATGAGGCCAACATCATCCTGATACCAAAGCCTGGCAGAGACACAACAAAAAAAGAGAATTTTAGACCAATATCCCTGATGAACATCGATGCAAAAATTCTCAATAAAATACTGGCAAACCGGATTCAGCAGCACATCAAAAAGCTTATCCACCATGATCAAGTGGGCTTCATCCCGGGGATGCAAGGCTGGTTCAACATTTGCAAATCAATAAACGTAATCCAGCATATAAACAGAACCAAAGACAAGAACCACATGATTATCTCAATAGATGCAGAAAAGGCTTTTGACAAAATTCAACAGCCCTTCATGCTAAAAACGCTCAATAAATTCGGTATTGATGGAACGTACCTCAAAATAATAAGAGCTATTTATGACAAACCCACAGCTAATATCATTCTGAATGGGCAAAAACTGGAAAAATTCCCTTTGAAAACTGGCACAAGACAGGGATGCCCTCTCTCACCACTCCTATTCAACATAGTGTTGGAAGTTCTGGCTAGGGCAATCAGGCAAGAGATAGAAATCAAAGGTATCCAGTTAGGAAAAGAAGAAGTCAAATTGTCCCTGTTTGCAGATGACATGATTGTATACTTATAAAACCCCATTGTCTCAGCCCAAAATCTCCTTAAGCTGATAAGCAACTTCAGCAAAGTCTCAGGATACAAAATTAATGTGCAAAAATCACAAGCATTCTTATACACCAGTAACAGACAAGCAGAGAGCCAAATCAGGAATGAACTTCCATTCACAATTGCTTCAAAGAGAATAAAATACCTAGGAATCCAGCTTACAAGGGATGTAAAGGACCTCTTCAAGGAGAACTACAAACTACTGCTCAGTGAAATCAAAGAGGACACAAACAAATGGAAGAACATACCATGCTCATGGATAGGAAGAATCAATATCGTGAAAATGGCCATACTGCCCAAGGTTATTTATAGATTCAATGCCATCCCCATCAAGCTACCAATGAGTTTCTTCACAGAATTGGAAAAAACTGCTTTAAAGTTCATATGGAACCAAAAAAGAGCCCGCATTGCCAAGACAATCCTAAGTCAAAAGGACAAAGCTGGAGGCGTCACGCTACCTGACTTCAAACTATACTACAAGGCTACAGTAACCAAAACAGCATGGTACTGGTACCAAAACAGAGATATAGACCAATGGAGCAGAACAGAGTCCTCAGAAATAATACCACACATCTACAGCCATCTGATCTTTGACAAACCTGAGAGAAACAAGAAATGGGGAAAGGATTCCCTATTTAATAAATGGTGCTGGGAAAATTGGCTAGCCATAAGTAGAAAGCTGAAACTGGATCCTTTCCTTACCCCTTATACGAAGATTAATTCAAGATGGATTAGAGACTTAAATGTTAGACCTAATACCATAAAAACCCTAGAAGAAAACCTAGGTAGTACCATTCAGGACATAGGCATGGGCAAGGACTTCATGTCTAAAACACCAAAAGCAACGGCAGCAAAAGCAAAAATTGACAAATGGGATCTAATTAAACTAAAGAGCTTTTGCACAGCAAAAGAAACTACCATCAGACTGAACAGGCAACCTACAGAATGGGAGAATATTTTTGCAACCTACTCATCTGACAAAGGGCTAATATCCAGAATCTACAAAGAACTCAAACGAATATACAAGAAAAAAACAAACAACCCCATCAAAAAGTGGGCAAAGGATATGATCAGATATTTCTCAAAAGAAGACATTCATACAGCCAACAGACACATGAAAAAATGCTCATCATCACTCGCCATCAGAGAAATGCAAATCAAAACCACAATGAGATACCATCTCACACCAGTTAGAGTGGCAATTATTAAGAAGTCAGGAAACAGCAGGTACTGGAGAGGATGTGGAGAAATAGGAACACTTTTACACTGTTGGTGGCATTGTAAACTAGTTCAACCATTATGGAAAACAGTATGGCAATTCCTCAAGGATCTAGAACTAGATGTACCATATGACCCAGCCATCCCACTACTGGGTATATACCCAAAGGATTATAAATTATTCTACTACAAAGACACAGGCACACGTATGTTTATTGCGGCACTATTCACAACAGCAAAGACTTGGAATCAACCCAAATGTCCATCTGTGACAGACTGGATTAAGAAAATGTGGCACATATACACCATGGAATACTATGCAGCCATAAAAAAGGATGAGTTTGCATCCTTTGTAGGGACATGGATGCAGCTGGAAACCATCATTCTTAGCAAACTATCACAAGAAGAGAAAACCAAACACTGCATGTTCTCACTCATAGGTGGGAACTGAACAATGAGATCACCTGGACTCGGGAAGGGGAACATCACACACTGGGGCCTATCATGGGGAGGGGGGAGGAGGGAGGGATTGCATTGGGGAGTTATATATGATATAAATGATGAATTGATGGGTGCTGACGAGTTGATGGGTGCAGCACACCAACATGGCATAAGTATACATATGTAACAAACCTGCACGTTATGCACATGTGCCCTAGAACTTAAAGTATAATAATAAATAAATAATTAATTAATTAAAAAAAAAGAGAAAATCTCTTGAACCAGGGAGTCGGAGGTTGCAGTGAGCCGAGATCATGCCGTGGCATTCCTGCCTGGTGACAGAGCGAGACTGTATCACAAAAAAAAAGGAATGAATCACAAAAGAGTTATGCTAAATAAATGTGAAAAGACAACTAAAAAAAAAAAAAAAAAGTCCAAATATCTATCTGCATCTCTATGAAATAAGAATGTGTATTACTTCAAAAACTGTTAATATCTTAGTATAATATCTGTTTAGTAAAATAATGCCTCCTATGTGCCTATGTGCTTTAGTGTTTACTTCACCCAAGCAAATGGTTTTTACAAATTCTCCTTGATACTGACTTGCAGAGGGTTTCCTGACCTCTTCTTTCTTAGCACAGCATGTCCTGTACTGTGAAGTCTTTTATACCATAACCAGTCAGAACTGTCTGTAAGTATTGATCCTTCCTAACAGGCAATGACAATAAACCAAACACATTTTCACTCCTCTAACCACACAATGAAACACAAGAATGTTTTACAAAGCAGCAGTGGTGGGCAATAATCTCTTTAGAACTTTAATAAATGTAAATGTGATTCAGATTTGCTAGCTTCCTTTAATTTAAATTACTGAAAATAATAAATACATCATGAGAATATACTACAGAGAACTAAAGAGAAACATCAATTTCATTTAAAAATACAACCTCCTAGTGCAGTGGCTCATGCTTGTAAAATCCCAGCACTTTGGAAGGCCAAAACAGGCAGATCACTTGAGCTCCTTTAGGAGTTTGAGACCAGCCTGGGCAACATGACAAAACCCTCTCTAACAAAAATACAAAAAAAAAAAAAAAAAAAAAATTATCCAGGCATGCTGAAACACATCTGTGGTCCCAGATACTCAAGAGCCTAAGCTGAGAGAATTGCTTGAGCTGAGATCATACCAATGAACTCCAGCCAAGTGACAGAGTGAAACTCAGTCTAAAAAAATGATACAACTATCATTCTCAAAAATAAATGAAGCTGTCACTCATTCACAAGGAAATGTGTCACTCATGTCATAAGGAAAATAAGTATTTGTTTCCAAAGATAAAATTTAACCTTTCCTGAGGACTTTGAAAAACTTGTTCCTTCTACTGTATGCTTGACAGCTTCTCAATACTTAAAGACGTTTTAAAATAAGATGGGTGGTTAAATTAAGTGATTTTTGAAGCAATAAAACATAAACCAATATTTTCCAAATAACTAATGCATATTATAAATGCAAGTATGTGGGGGAAAGAACCATTTATTGTGCAAGAAAGATCAGTGAGTACTGATGGAATACATTTGCTAATATGTAAAATGCCACTGTAACTAATTTAAGAAACTAGCACTAGTGAAGCTTTGATTTAGTATTAAAGAACACCCACAATTGTCTTAAAGTTTTAAAAATACACCTTTTACCAGCTACATATTTGCATGAGGCTAGGTTATCTTATTGCTTCCTTAAAGCAAATTGCAAAGAAAGAGATAGAGAATCCAGCTGCCTTCTATTAAGTTCAACACTACAGATTTTCAATAATATAAACACATGACACATTTTTTACTCAATCTTTTATCATAGAAAAGTTATATTTTCATTTAAAAATTTAAGAAATATTTTCTATTGTCACAACCTGGGTCATGGGTTACTACTGATATCTATTTGGTAGAGGCCATCAATGTTGCTAAACTTTCTGCAATGCACAGGACAGTCCTCACAAAGCATTATCTAGCTCATAATATCAATAGTGTTAAGGCTGTGAAATCTAAACTAAAAATAGATTTTGACAAAAATCTCAATTTTATATTTCTATCACAGTAAATGTCAATGTAATCAATATAAAATCATACTCACTGGGATACTTTATCATTTAAAAATTTTAAAAGTCTCAAGGACCAAAGAAAACACAAATAATTTGCTTCGATATTTTAATAGGCAAAATACAGCTTATGATGTCTAGAGCCAGAACGTAACACTGAGCTTGATATCATGCAAAGTAATTAGCCAGAATAACAAGACAGGTTTTAAAAATGCTCACCTTTGCTTGATATGATAATATATCGCCAAAGTCACACTGTGGAAGGAAAAAAATTCATAACAATAAATGTTATTTGTTAGGCTTGAAGACATTTTTTAAAACAGGGGTAGAGGAAACTCTCCTAGCAGCTGTGAAATTCAAATCTTATAGTTCAGAACAGTACCATAAGGGCAGTTTCTTATTTTTATTTCTTGACTTTTAGCAAAAATATGAGAACCACAATGTAAGGTAGTATGTTTTAGAAGACATGTTTCTGTTGATGACCATAATATATAAATAATAACATATTTCCCTGTTACGTGCTCTTCTACCCATAAAACCTTTCATTCCATGCAATTTATTTTATGCATTTATTTATTTTTTGACCCAGAGTCTCACTCTGTCAACCAGACTGGAGTGCAGTGGCGCAATCTTGGCTCACCAAAACTTCCACCTCACAGGTACAAGCAATTCTCATGCCTCAGCCCCCCAGGTAGCTGGAACTACAGGTTTGAGCCACTATGCATAGCTAATTTTTGTATTTTTAGTAGGGACAGGTTCTCGCCATGATGGCCAGGTTGGTCTCAAACTCCTGGCCTCAAGTGATCTGCCTGCCTTGGAACTCCTAAAGTGCTGGGAGTACAGGCATGAGCCACCGCACACAGCCTCATGCAGTTTACATCTATGTGTCCATATGTTTTCTTTTCTTTTTTATTATACTTTAAGTTCTAGGGTACATGTGCACAACGTGTAGGTTTGTTACATATGCATACTTGTGCCATGTTGGTGTGCTGCACCCATCAACTCCCCAAAGGACTATAAATCGTGTCCATATATTTAAGCCATACAGTAGTGTTTTCTTTTTTTAAGATGTTAGGCCCTGCATTTTAGTTTAGTTCACTATCTCCTATAACCCATTTTTAATTATTTCCCTAAAAATACATAATGAAAGTGCTTTATAATAACATTATTTGAAATCGCTTTTGTATAATTATTAAAAATATATTAGTAAACATAAGCACACAGGAAATCAATGATATGTGCAGTGATCCTAAAATGAGCCATGCTGACAAGGCAGTGTAACAGGACACAGTCTAATGTGAACGGTAGGTACCTTCAATTAGTTTAACTAAAATATTTATGAACAGATACACCTCTTCAGATATATGTAACTGTATTCCTAAGTTACTCACAGATTCTGCGCATCACAAAACAAGAGATTCTCTTACATAAGTTATGTGCTTCCATTTGCCCTCGGCATCTAGAATGAGGCTCAGAATAACTGAGGGAAGGCAAATCTGAATTTTAATAATAGGTCTATACAATATTAGCACTTTTTAAAAACCCTGTATCATTAGCATTTAAGGTGGATATGTCTATAGTGCTTCAAGTAGTTTTCATCTCTAAAATCATTTTAAAATCACAGAATTTGAAGTTACATGTTGGAAAGGACCAAGGACCATGACATTTAATCCAACATTCATTTTACCAATCAGGAAAACAAACCTTAAAACTGACTTGCCCAAGGTCCCACCATATAGGAGCAGTTTCTCTCAAATTTTGCTGCACCTTAAAATCAACTGAGGAGCTTTAATAGCTGCCTCATTTTCAACTTGAGGCTTTTTGATTTAATTAATTAGCATTGGGTAGGACTTTGGCCATCAGGGTTGTTGTTAAAAATTTCCCTGGTGATTTCAACGTGCAGCAAAGTTTGGAATGATTGAGTTGGGGTGAAAATCAGAATCTTCTGGGATGCTTTTCTTCACATAAAGATGCCTCACATCCATTCCTATTTTCCTAAAAATAGTGCCTAGAAATAGAGGGAAGGTTGAGGTGGGAAGATACAAATGTTTGCAGACATGTATTTTGAAAAATAAACCTGCAAAAGTGATCCCAATGAGTTCCATCTACCCCATTGACAACAGTGCACTACTAACCTATAATAAACATTTTTCAAAATCTTTTATTGAAGCCAATTTGCCCTATTAATTTGCTCAATAAACCTTTATTTCACTGATAGTGAATATACCAAATGATAATTTCTCAAACTTGATGGGAAATTAAAATTTACTTTCCTTTCAGAAGTAGACTTCTAAATATTAGAATAATGAGGAAAAAAGCATGAAATTTGTTTGAGCAAGATTAATGGATTAATGTTTAAAACTCCTTTTAAATTGTATGCTAACACATCAAAACTTCTGAATTCAAAAGAAGCCAGGGACATGAGCCAGAGTGCCTTTTTTTTTTTTTTTTTTTTTTTTTGCTCAAGGATTTAGAGGCTTGGCTGAATAGAGACATTTAGTGATTACTCAATAGGTCCCAAAGCTTAGGACTTGATACAGGGTTTGAATCCAATTAATATTGAAACACAATTTCATCACTACTACTGTGATAAGGGAGAGAGGGAAGTGACATTATTATGAGTGTAAACTTGCCTCTATGTTGTTGTTGTTGTTATTCGTTTTAGAAACAGAGTTTCGCTCTTGTTGCCCAGGATGGAGTGCAATGGTGCGATCTCGGCTCACTGCAACCTCTGCCTCCTGGGTTCAAGCGATCCTCCTGCCTCAGCCTCCCAAGTAGGTGGAATTACAGGCAGCCGCCATCGCGCCCAGTTAATTTTTGTATTTTTAGTAGAGATGGAGTTTTGCAATGTTAGCCAGGCTGGTCTCGAACTCCTGCACTCAAGTTATCGGCCTGCCTTGGCCTCCTGAAGGGCTGGGATTACAGGCGTGAGCCACCATGCCTGGCCACCATGTTTTTTTAAATTATACTTTAAGTTCTGGGATACATGTGCAGAAGGTGCAGGTTTGTTACATACGTATACGCGTGCCATGGTGGTTTGCTGCACCCATCAACCCATCATCTAGGTTTTAAGCCCCACGTGCATTAGGTATTTCTCCTAATGCTATTCCTCCCCTTGCCTCCGACCCCCTGACAGGCCCTGGTGTTTGAAATTCCTCTCCCTGTGTCCACGTGCTCTCATTGTTCAACATCTACTTATGAGCGAGAACATGTGGTGTTTGGTTTTCTGTTCCTGTGTTAGTTTGCTGAGAATGATGGTTTCCAGCTTCATCCATGTCCCTGGGAAGGACAGGAACTCATTCTTTCTTACAGCTGCATAGTATTCCATTGTGTATATGTGGCACATTTTCTTTATCCAGTCTATCATTGATGAGCATTTAGGTTGGTTGCAAGTCTTTGCTATTGGAAATAGTGCAACAATAAACATACATGTTCAAGTGTCTTCATAGCAGAATGATTTATAATCCTTTGGGTATAAACCCAATAATGGGATGGATGGGTCAAATGGTATTTCTGGTTCTAGATTCTTGAGGAATCACCACACTGTCTCCACAATGGTTGAGCTAATTTTCACTCCCACCAGCAATGTAAAAGCATTTCTATTTCTCCACTTCCTCTCCAGCAGCTGTTGTTTCCTGACTTTTTAACGCTCGCCATTCTAACTGACATGAGATGGTATCTCATTGTGGTTTTGATTTGCATTTCTCTAATGACCAGTGATGATGAGCTTTTTTTCATATGTTTGTTGGCTGCATAAATGTCTTCCTTTGAGAAGTGTCTGTTCATATCCTTCACCCACTTTTTCATGTGGTTTTTTCTTGTAAATTTGTTTAAGTTTCTTGTAGACTCTGGATACTAGGCCTTTGTCAGATGGATAGATTGCAAAAATTTTCTCCCATTCTGTAGGTTGCCTGTTCACTCTGATGATAATTTCTTTTGCTGTGCAGAAGCTCTTTAGTTTAATTAGATCCCACTTGTCAATTTTGGCTTTTGTTGCCATTGCTTTTGGTGTTTTAGTCATGAAGTCATTGCCCACACCTATGTCCTGAATAGTATTGCCTAGGTTTTCTTCCAGGGATTTTATGGTTCTAGGTCTTAGGTTTAAGTTTTTAATTCATCTTGAGTTAATTTTTGTATAAGGTGTAAGGAAGGGCTCTAGTTTCAGTTTTCTGCTTATGGCTAGTGAGTTTTCCTAACACCATTTATTAAATAGGGGGTCCTTTCCTCATTGCTTGTTTTTGTCAGGTTTGTCAAAGATCAGATGATTGTAGATGTGTGTCATTATTTCTGAGGCCTCTGTTCTGTTCCATTGGTCTATACATCTGTTTTGGTACCAGTACCATGCTGTTTGGCTACTGTAGCCTTGTGGTATAGGTTGAAGTAAGGTAGCATGATGCCTCCAGCTTTGTTCTTTTTTGATTAGGATTTTCTTGGCTAATACAAGCTCTTTTTTTGTTCCATATGAAATGTAAAGTAGTATTTCTAATTCTGTGAAGAAAATCAGTGGTAGCTTGATGGAAATAGCATTGAATCTATGTATTACTTTGGCCAGTGTGGTCACTTTCATGATAGTGACTCTTCCTATCCAAAAGCATGGAATATTTTTCTATTTGTTTATATTCTCTCTTATTTCCTTGAGCATGTTTTGTAGTTCTCCTTGAAGAGGTCCTTCATGTCCCTTTTAAATTGTATTCCTAGGTATTTTATTCTCTTTGTAACAACTGTGAATGGGAGTTCACTCATGAATTGGCTCTTTGTTTGTCTATTATTGGTGTATAGGTATGGTTGTGATTTTTGCACATTAATTTAGTATCCTGAGACTTTACTGAAGTTGCTTATCAGCTTAAGGAGTTTTTGAGCTGAGACGTTGGGGTTTTCTAAATATATAATCATATCATCTGCAAATAGAGACAATTTGACTTCCTCTCTTCCTATTCGAATATCCTTTATTACTTTCTCTTGCCTGATTGTCCTGGCCAGAATTTCCAATACTATGTTGAAAAGGAGTGGTGAGAGAGGACATCCTTGCCTTGTGCTGGTTTTCAAAGGGAAGGTTTCCAGCTTTTGCCCATTCGGTATGATATTGACTGTGGGTCTGCCATAAATAGCTCTTATTATCTTGAGATATGTTCCATCAATACCTAGTTTATTGAGTGATTTTAGCATGAAGGGGTGTTGAATTTTATTGAAGGCCTTTTCTGCATCTATTGAGATAATCATGTGGTTTTTCTCATTGGTTCTGTTTATGTGATGGATTACATATATTGATTTGCATATGTTGAACCAGCCTTGCATCCCAAGGATGAAGCCGTCTTGATCATGGTGGGTAAACTTTGTGATGTGCTGCTGGATTCAGTTTGCCAGTATTTTAATGAGAATTTTCATGTCGATGTTCATCAGGGATATTGGTCTGAGATTTTCTTTTCCTATTGTGTCTCTGCCAGGTTTGGTATCAGGATGATGCTGGCCTCATAAAATGAGTTAGGGAGGAGTCCCTCTTTTACTATTGTTTGGAATAGTTTCAGAATGGTACTAGCTCCTCTTTGTATCTCTGGTAGAAATCAACTGAAAATCTGTCTGGGCCTGGACTTTTTTTAGTTTTTAGGATATTAATTATTGCTTCAATTTCAGAACTTGTTACTGGTCTATTCACGGATTCGACTTCTTCCTGGTTTAGTCTTGGGAGGGTGTATGTGTCCAGGAATCTATCCATTTCTTCTAGATTTTCCAGTTTATTTGCATAGAGGTATTTATAGTATTATCTGATGGTAGTCTGTATTTCTGTGGAATTGGTGGTCATATCCCCTTTATCATTTTTTATTGCATCTATTTGATTCTTCTCTCTTTTCTTCTTTATTCATCTGGTTAGCAGTCTATCTATTTTGTTAATCCTTTTGGAAAACCAGCTCCTGGATTCATTGATTTTTTTGAGGGGATTTTTGGGTCTTTATGTCCTTCCATTCTGCTCTGATCTTAGTTATTTCTTTTCTTCTGCTAGCTTTTGAATTTGTTTGTTCTTGCTTCTCTAGTTCTTTTAATGGTGATGTTAGGGTGTCAATTTTAGATCTTTCCCACTTTCTGATCTGGACATTTAGTGCTACAAATTTCCCTCTAAACACTGCTTTAGCAGTGTCCCAGAGATTCTGGTAAGTTGTGCCTTTGTTCTCATTGGTTTCAAAGAACTTCTTTATTTCTACCTTAATTTCATTATTTACTCAGTAGTCATTTAGGAGCAGGTTGTTGTTAATAGTCATTCAGGAGCAGGTTGTTCAGATTCCATGTAGTTGTGTGGTTTTGAGTGAGTTTCTAAATCTTGAGTTCTAATTTGATTGCACTGTAGTCTGAGAAACTGTTATGATTTCCATTCTTTTGCATTTGTTGAGAAGTGTTTTACTTCTATTTAAGTGGCCCATTTTCAAATAAGTGCTGAGAAGAATGTATATTCTGTTGATTTCAGGTGGAGAGTTCTGTAGATATCTATTAGATCTGCTTGGTCCAGAGTTGAGTTCAAGTCCTGAATATCCTTGTTAATTTTCTGTCTCACTGATCTGTCTGATATTGACAGTGGGGTGTTAAAGTCTTCAACTAGTATTGTGTGGAAGTCTAAGTCTCTTTGTAGGTCTGTAAGAACTTGTTTTATGAATCTGGGTGCTCCTGTATTGGGTGCATATATATTTAGGGTAGTTAGCTCTTCTTATTGCATTGATCCCTTTGCCATATGTAATACCCTTCTTTGTCTTTTTTGATCTTTGTTGGTTTACAGTCTGTTTTATCAGAGAGTAGAATTGCAACCCCTCTTTTTGATTTCCATTTGTTTGGTAAATATTCCTCTATCCCTTTATTTTGATCCCATGTGTGTCACTGCACATGAGATGGAACTCTTGAATATAGCACACCGATGGTTCTTGACTCTTTATCCAATTTGTCAGTCTGTGTCTTTTAATTGGGGCACTTAGCCTGTTTACATTTAAGGTTAATATTATTATGTGTGGATTTGATCCTGTCATCATGATGCTACCTGGTTATTTAGCACATTAGTTGATGCAGTTTCTTCATAGTGTGGTTGATCTTTATATTTTGCTGTTTTTGCAGTGGCTGGTACAAGTTTCTCCTTTCAATATTTAGTGCTTCCTTCAAGAACTCTTGTAAGGCAGGCCTGGTGGTGATAAAATCCCTTAGCATTTGCTTGTCTGTAAAATATTTTATTTCTCCTTCACTTATGATAATAAGTTTGGCTGGATATGAAATTCTGGGTTGAAAATTCTTTAAGAATGTTGAATACTGGCCCCCACTCTCTTCTGGCTTGTAGGGTTGCTGCAGAGAGATCTGCTGTTGGTCTGATGTGCTTCCCTTTGTAGGTAACCTGACCTGTCTCTCTGGCTGCCCTTAACATTTTTTCCTTGATTTCAACCTTGCTGAATCTGACAATTATGTGTCTTGGGATTGCTCTTCTCAAGGAGTATCTTGGTGGTGTTCTCTGTATTTCTTGAATTTAAATGTTGGCATGTCTTGCTAGGTTGGGGACCTTCTCCTGGATAATATCCTGAAGAGTGGTTTCTAACTTGGTTCCATTCTTCCCATCACTTTCAGGTACACCAATGAATCATAGGTCTGATCTTTTCACATAGTCCCATATTTCTTGGAGGCTTTGTTCCTTTTCATTCTTTTTTTCTCTAATCTTTTCTTCATACTTTATTCCATTAAGGTGATTTTCAATCTCTGATATCCTTTCTTCTGCTTCATCAATTCAGCTATTGATACTTGTGTATGCTTCATGAAGTTCTCATGCTGTGTTTTTCAACTCCATCAGGTCGTTTATGTTCTTCTCTAAACTCTTTATTCTAGTTAGCAGTTCCTGTAACCTTTTATCAAGATTCTTAGCATCCTTGCATTGGGTAGGAACATGCTCCTTTAGCTTGGAGGAGCTAGTTATTACCCACCTTCTGAAGCCTACTTCTGTCAATTTGACACACTCATTCTCCATCTAGTTTTGTTCCCTTGCTAGTGAGGAGTTGTGACCCTTTGGAGGAGAAGAGGCATTCTGGTTTTGGGCATTTTCAGCATTCTTAGGCTGTTTTTTTTCCCTCATCTTCATGGATTTATCTACCTTTGATCTTTGTTGTTGATGACCTTTTGATGTTGATGGGGTTTTTGGATTGTTGTCCTTTTTGTTGGTGTTGATGTTACCGCTTTCTGTTTGCTAGTTTTCCTTCTAACACTCAGAGGCCTCTTCTGTGGGTCTGCTGGAATTTGCTGCAGGTCCACTCCAGACCATCTGCCTGGGTATCACCAGCGGAGGCTGCAGAATAGCAAAGATTGCTGCCTGCTCTTTCCTCTGGAAGCTTCATTCCAGAGAGGCACCCACCAAATGCCAGCTCTCCTGTATGAGGTGTCTATCAAACCCTGCTAGGAGGTGTCTCCAAGTCAGGAGCCAGCTGCCATTTTTAATTAAAGTAAAAGTTACTGAAAATTGAATTAGCTAAAAATGCTAGAACATTTGAAATAAAATTGTTTATAAGCTAGTTATGTTTATAGAATGAAAAGTAAAGTTAATATTCTTTATTATTCTAAATTATTCTAAATTAGCACTTTCCAAATTGTGTCCTAAAAATCAAAAATCATAACCTAAGGAGGTGATAATGATGTACACTAGACAAACCCAATGGAGCTGGTGGTGGTGTTGGTTGTAGTTCCTTTTAAAATAAAGTTCATCTCAGGATACTCTCAAAATGCATCTTTGTGGCCCATGAGGTGCTCATGCACAATGGGAGAAAATCAAATGTAGATACACTGTGGTGCCAGAAGAGAAAAAGCTGTGCCTTCTTCCAAGACTAATGTCCAAAGTAGTACACATTGATTTAAGCCTACAATGCACTGAAAAACTAATATTTTGCAAAAAATCATTCAATAAAAGGAACCTATCCTTCTCATTGCATTCAATATTGTATTAAGGCATGAAGACATCAAATAAATAGCTACGTTTTTTCTGGGATTGCTTATTTGCTGATTTTTCCTTCCACCATGACATCTAAGATTAAAAGAGAAATTGATACTTAATATTTAGAATCTGGATATCAATATATAGTTGACTTCAATTTCTTAAGCTGATTGCTGAAGAGTACAACCAAATGGCTGAAATAATTTTTGAAAAAAGGAGTCTGTCCCTTGGCAATATAGTTGTACTCATGATTTTAGTGGCATTGTAAGATGAGGTTGACTGGCTGTGCTGTCATCAAGGAATATTGTCAAATATGAACTGTATTGTTGAGTAAAATGCTCAGTAGATACCTGACAGGGAAGGGAAGTATAAGTTAAACTTATCAAAGTGTACTTTTTCATTGGTTAAAATGTCAAATTTTTCAAAGCACTATGATATTTCTTACACTCCATGAACTGCCTGAGTGTGGTATCATATGCACTCTATAAAAAACTCATCAGAGGCTCTTAACTTCCACAGATGATATTTGAGATACGGGTTATAAAATGCTGCCTTTAACATGGTACCTATCATCAAATCTCACAAGAATTTTATGAATTCCCTTTATAAATAATGAGAAAAGTTTAAAATAAGATTTCATTGTTTTTTTCTATAGTGACATAAAACAGCTGAGAATTTCTATTTCTGTTATTTATTTACTACAGTAAAATGTAATGTATTAAATAATATTGGTACAAGACCATTTACTGCAATGAATACAAGACTAATGCATTTACTAAGTTACTAATCCTAAATGTATCATTTCAGGCAATATTGTGACAAAACAAGTGTTTCAGATTCAGAGGCTCTGTGTACCAGGGCTGCTAGGTGACCAACAAGTGAGGAAAACACAGGTTTCCCTAGTCCTGTTTTCTTATGTGGAGGATAAAACGAGTAACACTTAAATATTCTCTCACACCCTGAAAACAGATGACAACTTAAAAAAATTTAACTTTCACTTCATGTTTAAATAAGACTGCCATGACACGACTCAAATGAGACTCTCAGAGAATACTTTTCATTCATTTCAAAACTTGATTAATTTTATTCTATAAATCATTTGACCTGCACCTAGGCATTTTCCTGCTCTACCCCTGTTCTCTAACTGGAATAATGCTTTTCTCTTTCCTTGTTTCAGCAAGCTTGACTGTGTCTACCTTGTTGGATCTCTTTGCCAGTAGCCTCATCAAAACACATTTTTTTTACACTAACTGGTTACAAGATACTAATTCTAGCAGAGTATTTCCCTCATGAGAAAGTATGCCTCTCCATAAGAGTAAGGGAGAGCCCTAACTGTTCCTACCTCCAGCTGCTCAGCATAAAATTTTTAATAAATCAAAAAGTTCAACAAGTATTTGACAAATTAATTCAGTTATAATTTGGAAGGTAAGTAAGTCTTATTTTGCATTTAATCACAGCAAAAACACTACTAACAGATTACTGTTTACAGGTATTATTTAAGGTAGCCACAAAATAGAAACAAATCTAACTTCAGTCAGCATAAATCACAGAGTATGAAATTTTATAGTCTTTAATGAGAAACGGAAGGGATGACTTAGTTCTTTTAAGGTTTAATGACAAAAACTAGAAAATAATCATACCTCTTATTTTAGTAAGTCAAAACCAAAGCCTTACTATCAAAGGTCCAGTACTCATTGGACACCAATGCCCAACCACTGACTTATTCCACTGTACCTGCTGCCTCTCATTTTAACACATTAAAAACACTAAAGCTGTTTTCCTTGTAGAGGTCTTTCACCTCTTTGCTTATGTATATTTCTAAGGGTTTTGCTGTTGTTGTTGTTGTTTTGCAGCTATTGTAAAGGGGTTGAGTTATTGGTTTGATTCTCAGCTTGGTCGCTGTTGGGGTATAACAGAACTACTGATTTGTGTACATTAATTTTGTATCCTGAAACTTTTCTGAATTCATTTTGTGAGTTCTAGGAGTTTTTTTTGGAAGAGTCATTAGGGTTTTCTAGGTATATGATCATATCATCAGCAAACAGTGACAGTTTGACTTTACTGATCTGCATGCCTTTATTTCTTTCTCTTGTGTGATTGCTCTGGCTAGGTCTTCCAGTACTATAGTGAATAGGAGTGGGGAGAGTGGGTATCCTTGTCTTGTTCCAGTTCTCAGGGGGAATGCTTTCAACTTTTTGTCACTCAACATTATGTTGGCTGTGGGTTTGTAATGAATGGCTTTTATTACATTGAAGTATGTCCCTTGTATAACAATTTTGCTGAGGGTTTTAATCATAAAAGGATGCTGGATTTTGTCAAATGCTTTTTCTGCCTAATGCTTTTTCTGCCTATTGAGATGATCGTGTGATTTTTGTTTTGAATTCTGTTTCTGTGGTGTATCACATTTATTGACTTGCATATGTTAAAACATCCCTGCATTCGTGGTATGAAACCCACTTGGTCATGGTGCATTATCTTTTTGATATGCCATTGGGAACTACAAAACATTGCTGAATGAAATCATGGATGACAAACAAATGGAAAGACATCCCATGCTCATGAATGGGTAGAATCACTATTGTGAAAATGACCATACTGCCAAAAGCAATCTACAAATTCAATGCAATTCCTATCAAAATGCCATCATCATTTTTCACAGAAATAGAAAAAGCAATCCTAAAATACGGTACCAAACAAGATGACACACAGCCGAAACAAAACTAAACAAAAACAACAAATATGGAGCCATCACATTATCTGACCTCACACTATAAAATAAGACCATTGTCACGAAAACAGCATGGTACTGGTATAAAAATAGTAAGAATAGGCCAGGCGCGGTGGCTCATCCAGCACTTTGGGAGGCCAGGCGCGGTGACATCCCAGCACTTTGGGAGGCCGAGGAGGGGGGATCACAAGGTCAGGAGATCGAGACCACGGTGAAACCCCGTCTCTACCAAAAATACAAAAAATTAGCCGGGCGCTCTGGCGGGCACCTGTAGTCCCAGCTACTCGGGAGGCTGAGGCAGGAGAATGGCGTGAACCCAGGAGGCAGAATTTGCAGGGAGCCAAGATCCTGCCACTGCACTCCAGCCTGGGGGACAGAGCGAGACTCCATCTCAAAAAAAAAAAAAAAAAAAAAAAATCTCACATGCAGAGACATACATAGGCTTAAAATAAAGGGATGGAGGAAGATCTACCAAGAAAATGGAGAACAAAAGAAAGCAGGGGTTGCAATCCTAGTCTCTGATAAAACAGACTTTAAACCATCAAAGATCAAAAGAGACAAAGAAGGCCATTACATAATGGTAAAGGGATCAATTCAACAGGAAGAGCTAACTCTCCTAAATATATATGCACCCAATACAGGAGCACCCAGATTCATAAAGCAAGTCCTTAGAGACTTACAAAGAGACTTAGACTCCCATACAATAATAACGGGAGACTTCAACACTCCACTGTCAACATTAGACAGATCAACGAGACAGAAAATTAACAAGGATATCCAGGAATTGAACTCATCTCTGCACCAAGCAGACCTAATCGACATCTATAGAACTCTCCACCCCAAATCAACAGAATATACATTCTTCTCAGCACCACATCGCACTTATTCCAAAATTGACCACATAATGGGAAGTAAAGCACTCCTCAGCAAATGTAAAAGAACAGAAATTATAACAAACTGTCTCTCAGACCACAGTGCAATCAAACTAGAACTCAGGACTAAGAAACTCAATCAAAACCGCTCAACTACATGGAAACCGAACAACCTGCTCCTGAATGACTACTGGGTACATAACAAAATGAAGGCAGAAATAAAGATGTTCTTTGAAACCAATGAGAACAAAGATACAGCATACCAGAATCTCTGGGACACATTTAAAGCAGTGTGTAGAGGAAAATTTATAGTACTAAATGCCCACAAGAGAAAGCTGGAAAGATCTAAAATGGACACTCTAACATCACAATTACAAGAACTGGAGAAACAAGAGCAAACACATTCAAAAGCTAGAAGAAGGCAAGAAATAACTAAGATCAGAGCAGAACTGAAGGAGATAGAGACACAAAAAACCCTCCAAAAAATCAATGAATCCAGGAGTTGGTTTTTTGAAAAGGTCAACAAAATTGACAGACCACTAGCAAGACTAATAAAGAAGAAAAGAGAAGAATCAAATAGACACAATAAAAAATGATAAAGGGAATATCACCACCAACCCCACAGAAATACAAACTACCATCAGAGAATACTATAAACACCTCTACGCAAATCAACTAGAAAATCTAGAAGAAATGGATAATTTCCTGGACACTTACACTCTCCCAAGACTAAACCAGGAAGAAGTTGAATCCCTGAATAGACCAATAGCAGGCTCTGAAATTGAGGCAACAATTAATAGCCTACCAAGCAAAAAAAGTCCAGGACCAGATGGATTCACAGGTGAATTCTACCAGATGTATAAGGAGGAGCTGGTACCATTCCTTCTGAAACTATTCCAATCAATAGAAAAAGAGGGAATCCTCCCTGAACTCATTTCATGAGGCCAACATCATCCTGATACCAAAGCCTGGCAGAGACACAACAAAAAAAGAGAATTTTACACCAATATCCCTGATGAACATCGATGCAAAAATCCTCAATAAAATACTGGCAAACCGAATCCAGCAGCACATCAAAAAGCTTATCCACCATGATCAAGTGGGCTTCATCCCTGGGATGCAAGGCTGGTTCAATATTCGCAAATCAATAAATGTAATCCAGCATATAAACAGAACCAAAGACAAAAACCACATGATTATCTCAATAGATGCAGAAAAGGCTTTTGACAAAATTCAACAACCCTTCATGCTAAAAACGCTCAATAAACTCGGTATTGATGGAACGTACCTCAAAATAATAAGAGCTATTTATGACAAACCCACAGCCAATATCACACTGAATGGGCAAACCTGGAAAAATTCCCTTTGAAAACTGGCACAGGACAGAGATGCCCTCTCTCACCACTCCTATTCGACATAGTGTTGGAAGTTCTGGCTAGGGCAATCAGGCAAGAGAAAGAAATCAAAGGTATTCAGTTAGGAAAAGAAGAAGTCAAATTGTCTCTGTTTGCAGATGACATGATTGTATATTTAGAAAACCCCATTGTCTCAGCCCAAAATCTCCTTAAGCTGAGAAGAAACTTCAGCAAATTCTCAGGATACAAAATTAATGTGCAAAAATCACAAGCATTCTTATACACCAGTAACAGACAAGCAGAGAGCCAAATCAGGAATGAACTTCCATTCATAATTGTTTCAAAGAGAATAAAATACCTAGGAATCCAACTTACAAGGGATGTAAAGGAACTCTTCATGGGGAACTACATACCACTTCTCAGTGAAATAAAAGAGGACACAAGCAAATGGAAGAACATACCATGCTCATGGATAGGAAGAATCAATATCGTGAAAATGGCCACACTGCCCAAGGTTATTTATAGATTCAATGCCATCCCCATCAAGCTACCAATGAGTTTCTTCACAGAATTGGAAAAAACTGCTTTAAAGTTCATATGGAACCAAAAAAGAGCCCGCATTGCCAAGACAATCCTAAGTCAAAAGGACAAAGCTGGAGGCGTCACGCTACCTGACTTCAAACTATACTACAAGGCTACAGTAACCAAAACAGCATGGTACTGGTACCAAAACAGAGCTATAGACCAATGGAACAGAACTGAGTCCTCAGAAATAATACCACACATCTACAGCCATCTGATCTTTGACAAACCTGAGAGAAACAAGAAATGGGGAAAGGATTCCCTATTTAATAAATGGTGCTGGGAAAATTGGCTAGCCATAAGTAGAAAGCTGAAACTGGATCCTTTCCTTACTCCTTATAGGAAGATTAATTCAAGATGGATTAGAGACTTAAATGTTAGACCTAATACCATAAAAACCCTAGAAGAAAATCTAGGTAGTACCATTCAGGACATAGGCATGGGCAAGGACTTCATGTCTAAAACACCAAAAGCAATGGCAGCAAAAGCCAAAATTGACAAATGGGATCTAATTAAACTGAAGAGCTTCTGCACAGCAAAAGAAACTACCGACAGAGTGGACAGGCAACCTACAGAATGGGAGGAAATTTTTGCAATCTACTCATCTGACAAAGGGCTAATATCCAGAATCTACAAAGAACTCAAACAAATATACAAGAGAAAAACAAACAACCCCATCAAAAAGTGGGCAAAGGATATGAACAGACATTTCTCAAAAGAAGACATTCATACAGCCAACAGACACATGAAAAAATGCTCATCATCACTCGCCATCAGAGAAATGTAAATCAAAACCACAATGAGATACCATCTCACACCAGTTAGAATGGCAATCATTAAAAATTCAGGAAACAACAGGTGTTGGAGAGGATGTGGAGAAATAGGAACACTTTTACACTGTTGGTGGGATTGTAAACTAGTTCAACCATTATGGAAAACGGTATGGCAATTCCTCAAGGATCTAGAACTAGATGTACCATATGACCCAGCCATCCCACTACTGGGTATATACCCAAAGGATTATAAATTAGTCTACTACAAAGACACAGGCACACGTATGTTTATTGCGGCACTATTCACAATAGCAAAGACTTGGAATCAACCCAAATGTCCATCTGCGACAGACTGGATTAAGAAAATGTGGCACATATACACCATGGAATACTATGCAGCCAAAAAAAAAGGATGAGTTTGCATCCTTTGTAGGGACATGGATGCAGCTGGAAACCATCATTCTTAGCAAACTATCACAAGAAGAGAAAACCAAACACCGCATGTTCTCACTCATAGGTGGGAACTGAACAATGAGATCACTTGGACTCGGGAAGGGGAACATCACACACTGGGGCCTATCATGGGGAGGGGGGAGGAGGGAGGGATTGCATTGGGGAGTTATACATGATATAAATGATGAATTGATGGGTGCTGATGAGTTGATGGGTGCAGCACACCAACATGGCATAAGTATACATATGTAACAAACCTGCACGTTATTCACATGTACCCTAGAACTTAAAGTATAACAAAAAAAAAAAAAAAAAAAAAATGGATGTGAAAGCAAACAGACCAGCCAGGGGCTCCTTACAGCATTTGGCTGAGTAAAGTAACATAGGCTAGGAAGAAAGAGATGATCCAGAAAAAGTGCAGAAATGCTCAGATTTCAGAACTGTTTCAGAGAAAGAATGAAGGACATATAATGCAGAGGCATAGTGAAAACACCATATGACATAGCAGTGAATAGAATTTGCATAGTCATAATCATGCAAATATTACTGATTTAATTTAAAAGTGTGCTACAGTTGGAAGAAACAGAGGGAGAAAAATAAAGTCATGGTGTAGTGAGGAAGGTATGCTTTCACCTGTTATGACAAAGTCAATAGACAGTGCTGATAGCTATTCTATTTTTGTTATTTATTATTCTGTATTTGTTATTTTGTTCTTTGTTATTTCTTAGCTATTCTATTTTTGTTATTTGATTTAAAATATGATTAAATATTTAAGGCAGATCTTTATACCACAACCAGACTATTGAAATTTAACTTAAATGTCAGAAACTCTTAAAAGGTGGACACACTAAGCTGCAGACTTTTCTCTGAATAAATTTGATACCTAGGAAAATAGAAAAAGAGGTCCATGCTATTATCACTGAGTCCCCATTATAATTTAAAGGAATCAAGAGAGACACATTTTTATATCAAAGTATCACAAAGTATCAATTGCTTAACTTTTTGACTGTTTATGTACATGCTTTGTATAGTTGTTTTTTTTCTCTTGTACTAAGAATGAAAAAAAAAAAAAGGTCACTTCTGATCTTCTGATACAAATACCATAAAATAAGAGTAGTAATGTCTTACTAAACACTCCTAAATGAGTAAAAATTCCATTTAAAAAATACTTTCAACAATTTATATTTAAATTATCTGGCACGATAAATCTCATAAAGTAAAATCTAAAAACTTAGTTTTACTTTTTGACCTAGTTTACTTTTTGTTTCTATTACATACACATGAAAGAATCCTTGTGTACAAAAGAAAAGGGCAAAGAAAATGAGGCCAGATAAAAAAGTTAGCTAATAAAACAGTTTAACTGTTGCATATATGAGCCATGAGTATTTTCTCATTTACCAGAATCTAAAAGTTAACAGCTCTAAGAACTACTTTCTGGCCAGGCACCTACCTCTAGATGCACCAGAATCCCTGTAAGCATCTCGAACCACACTTAGTGGTTATCTACTATTATGTCACTAAAAACAAAACAACTGGAAAGTAACCTATCTTAAATTTAAATTTTAAAATGACTATACAAACCCCGATTGGGCATCTTATCTGCAGCACAAAAAATCATTTTTTTCTAAAACAAAAAACAAAAAACAGGCCAGCATAATAAAAGCTCTAAGAGGAATTGGGCCATGCTTTGTTTCCTACACTGCCTCCACCTTTGATGGTGGAAGGGCCTTGCAGGCAAACATTCCTACCACCGAAGAGTGAGGGACATGGAATAGCTTTTGTTTTACCTCTTCCATGCTTTCCATGTGGGAGAAGCCTACAGCTCTGGAAGGAACTGGGAAAAACAACTCTGATATGGTTTGGGTATTTTCCCCCCTCCAAATCTCATTTTAAAATGTGACCCTTAAATATTGGAGACAGGGCCTAGTGGGAAGTGTTTGGGTAATGGCGGTGGATTCCTTGTGAATGGCTTGGTGCCATCCCCATGGTAATAAGCAAATTCTCATTCTGGTAGTTTAAAAGAGTGTGACACCTTCCCTCTACCAGCCTCTCCCTCCCTCTCTCACCATGTGGAACCACCTCCTTCCCCTTTGCCTTCCATCATGATTGTAAGCTTGCTGAGGCCCTCACCAGAAGCAGATTTTGAAGCCATGTTTGTACAGCCTGAAAATCTATGAGCCGATTAAACCTATTTTTGTTATAAATTATCCAGCCTTAGGTACCTCTTTATAGTAATGCAAAAATGAACACAAATTCTAACCAGAAATACCTGACTCAAGACAGACAAAGTCTACTCAAACTACAAAAAGAAAGGTTACAAACGCCCCTATTTTACTGTGCTGCATTACTTCCCATTTTATTATAGATCCTCACTTGTATTCTTGCTGCTTAAATCAAATGGAAAACTTGGCTGTGTATGGCCTTTTAGCAAACAAATGAGGATTTAACATAACATTAAGGAAAATAAGCAGAAGTAGGGCATGTTTAAATTTACATTACATCAGATGAAAAGGTTAATAAGTTAAAAGTTTCGGGAAGCATAAGCTTAGATGTGATAAACTCATGTGATCAGGAGACTATGCAAGAGGAGGCCAAAATCACAGATTCAATCTCTGTTGATGAGCAACCATGTTTTTTTATTTGTTTAAATGGAAACCAAGCTGAAGCCTAAGTTCTATCTTTAAAATGTACTCTTTGGAGTAAGGGAGAAGGGGCAAAGAATTATAAATAAAGATAAATCTATGACTCCTTCATCACATGACAAATTGTGTTGATAAAAAGATGGCAAAATGTATAGACAAAAAGTTTACATGATTTCATTGACACAGTAACAATTAAGAAAAAGTATATAACATATTAAAATAAGACAAGTAAATATGTGAAAAGTTTAAAAAATCAAACCAATGCGAGTTTCTAAATACTTTCTATAATTCATCTGATCAAACAACAAGAGTTTTCACTCTTTTTCTTGGCAGAAAAGACAATGTTGTCTCACCATCTGTTTGAGATTTTCTCAGGAATATTGTGCTTGACTCTGGATGGTCAGAAGGGTTGGACTCCAAATGTATATCTATAGAGGGAGAGAATAAAAAAAGATGTGATCATTTATAAAAATATATCAACTCATTTATTTGACTGCTGCATTTAGGCTATTTCACTACCTCTACTTTTATTCTCATCCATTGAAATAAATGTATAGACATAAGATGAAGCCAGGCAAGATGGCACATGCCTGTAGTCCCAGCTACTCAGGAGGCTGAGATGGGAAAATCCCTTGAGCCCAGGTCAGGAATTTGAGGCCAGAATGAGTAACATAGTGAGACCCACCTTTATTTAAAACAAAACAAAACAAAACAAAACAAAACAAAACCAAAACATAAATTTGTCTTTACATTGTGTAAAAATCGACTGCATAGAATAAAACAAAATGGCACTATGTTTTAAAAGACAGGTCTATTTTATAGGCAAAATATAACTTAAATGTATTCTGGGGTTTTTATTTTTTTTAATTTTTTTAAAATTTATTTATTTTTTATTATACCTTAAGTTCTAGGGTACATGTGCATAACGTGCAGGTTTGTTTTTAAAATTTTTAAAAAGTAAATTCAGCATATCTGTCTCTTCCATGTCATTCTGAGGACACAGAACCTTAGTTCTGTTGAGTAGCTGTCTTCTATACTCATGTGCGATCTCTAAGTCTTCATTTCTTCATTAGCAAAACATAGGGAGAACATATATATAGGCCTTATTTGTGTTGCAAAGGGCCAAATGAGACATACATAAACTGTGCTGTAATCCTAAAGAATGACAATAAAGAGCCTTTTTTGGGCTCTCATCCGACACTACTCATCTATTAACTGGTGTGTAAAATCACTCAGAGGCTTTCCTTACACCACCAAGTGGAGTATGTTTACACAAGTACTTACATGTTTTGTATATAAAAGTATAATGAATTAATTCAAATATTTGTTTATTCCAAATTATTAAATATCTTGAAAAGTGAGTATAGTACTCCAAGTTACAAAGTCACATTCATCATAAGTCTTAATTATTGTACCTCTGAAAAAAATAGCCCAACCAAAGTTGTGTGTGTGTGTGTGTTTTTTTCACTTTAAGTTCTGGGATACATATACAGAACGTGCAAGTTTGTTACATAAGTATACACGTCCCATGGTGGTTTGCTGCACCTATCAAGCCATCATTGAGCTTTTAAGCCTCACATGCATCAGATATTTGTCCTAATGCTCTCCATCCCTTTGCCCTGCACCCCTCCCAATGGGCCCTAGTGTGTGATGTTCTTTCCCTGTGTCCATGTGTTCTCGTTCTTTTTGCTTAGGGTTGTCTTGGCTATAAGGAGCCCAATCAAAGTTTAAATAGAAGAGCTATAAGACATCTCCTCTATAGTAATAATATCTCTGGCATTTAAAGAAAACCAAAGAGCCAATGGATTTAATATCTTTATGATACAATGTTTTCTATTTGGAAAAATTTTGTTTTTATTAAAGAACCATACTGTTACCCAGAATTCTTTTTACTTAGATTCATATCTTTGCAAAATTTTAGAGGCAAACCAACTGTTTTCTCTTTTCTACCCCCTCCCATCCCTCTGCCACTTCCAGCAGTATAGAGACCAAAAAACTCCAACTTTCTTATCTTTGAACAAGATGTTATTGTCAGGAGGGGGAAGGACAAAAGGGGAGCTATGGCAACAAACACTCTTACACAGGCAAGGTCTGACATTTTAACCTTCCATCTTTATATTACATATTCAAAGTCTACATTTATGTTTTATGTCTTTTGAAAGTTTTGAACACAAACCATCCCCCGCTCTCTGTTAGAACAAGGAGGTAAATAATGTCTGTTAAGTCACCAGAATAAATCTGCAGACACATTTTGTGTTAAAGTAAGAATTTTAAAGTAATCAGAGCCTCATAGGCAAACTCCTTTGGAGGAACCCCACACACACACACTCATTTTTCTGCGGCCCTGGCCATGACATTTCACACCTTTCCCAATTATTTTAAGCACCCTCCATTTTCTTTCCTTCTGTGTTCAAATTAGTTAGAAGAAATTAAGCAGCTTCTATCAAGGTGACTTAAAACAACCCATACAGTCTCTCCTATGGCAACCTGCATTCTGATTTTAAATAAGAAATCCCCAAATATTTCAGTATGAATTGTCCTGAGATTTAGCTACTTTAACAAAGCAAACAATTAGGCACTTACCTGGTTCCTTCACTTAGGTACCATTTGGATAGGTACAAAGAGAATGGGATGGGTACTGGAAAGTTGGGATAGTTGAGTTTTTATTGAGAAAAGGAAGAGAATATTCCAAAGAAGCCTCAACAAAGTCCCACAGGTAGTAAACAGAGCTACAGACAAGAACAGCCATAAACAAATGGTCCCATGCCAGAATGGGAGAATGAGATGAGGGAGAAAGAACTGGGAGTTTGGGAGGGAAGGAGAAAAGAAACTGGATTCTGTGGGGAAAGACTAAGGGGTGGGAATGCAAGGCAAAGCCAGCTTTTGTTACTGGCTAGCCCTGGGAAAGCTGGCTACAGGCAGAAAGGAGCCTGAGGTTGTAGATGCCTCCCAGAGGACCCTGGTGACAGCAGCAGCCAGAAGTGTGCCAAGGGCAGATGGCACCCATCACCTCCTTACATTCAGGCATCTCCCGTTCACAGATGTAGTGCACTTGGAGGCCCTCACTAGCTTCAAAAGTCACCTCACCAGGCTCTACAGCAGCAGCCACAGGCACTCCTGCTATCATGTTGCTAGCTGCTGCCTCATAGATCACAGACCCACAGGGACATACTGACCCCTGGTGCTGGTCCAACTCAGGGCTGGTCCTGGGACACACACAACAGGTCAGTATGTTTCCCATGGGGTGCCTCTACTCCTGTCACCACCTGTGCTTCTGCTCACAGCTTTGGCCACACACTCCCATTACCCTATGCCAAGACTATGCTGCACTTGCAGAGATGGTCTTGTCTGCTGCTCACCTGCTGACACTACAGCCCGGCCCCAGCCAGGGCTTGGGCCAATGCCCATACCCTGCCGCCTCCCATGAGTTGGCTTGTCTTGGAGGGTGAAGACCAGCTGGTTTATTTAACAGGTTATGAACCCAAAAAGCACTGAGAGACACAACTGCCTGAAGAGAGTACAGATAGAGCTCCTCCTCCTTCTGCAGTCACCTACAGACTGAAGCCCATTGGCCCGGGTGGGAGCCCAGGCTTGTGGCTCACAATGCCCCACCCCACACTTCACAATGCCCTCCCCGACAGCTCACAATGCCCCACCCTGGCTGCCCCACCTCCCCCACAGCTCAGAATGCCCCTGCCTGGGCTGCCTCACCCTGAGGTTTTTGATGCTGCTGCTCTCCTGGCCCCTTGTGCAGTGCCAGTTGGACTAAGGTTTTCATTCATCACCAGCTTCCTGAGCTTTTTAGTCCTAAGAAAAGCACAAGGTGGTTCCTTATTTGAAGCCATCTTCCTCTATGAGTTCTATACAAAGCCTCAGTTAGTAGAGCGGGTCCCATTAGCAACCAAGTTGAGCAACTTTTATTTGCTGACTGAAGGTAGATACACCTGAATTGTTGACTGCTTTTGTAACTAAATACTCCTCTTTTGTCTTCCAATGAGTGGTCATTTTTGTCTGCAACTTGACCATAGCAGTCCCTGGGGCCCTAGCTATACTTTCAATAAAGAGTTATGGCTGTGTGTCTTGAATGATACCTTAGGACCCATCCTGCCTCCACCTCTTTCTCCATAAAATAGAAACCTACCTTGTCCCTCCAAGCACTGAAATGCTGAAACTTACCAACTCCCTTTTCTCCCCTCTGTTTCTTCTTCCATGGCAAAAACTTTCAGATTTTCTCTCTTTTACTAACAAAGCACTAAGCATGATTTTGTCATACAAAATAGAGAACCATAAAGTGGGGTACCACAGTCCTAATTCAATGAAGATGAGTACTCAACATCTGGTAATCAGTATGTCCCTGACAGTGTTCTAACTGTGCTATGTTCAATTAACCCTCAGAAACAATCTCATCTTCCAGTTTTTACAGAAGACATTGAAATGGAGAAGATAAGTTATCTCCCCAAGGTCACACAACTGCTCAGGCTGGGGCTACAGTTTGATCCCTGGTAGTATGAATTCCCCAATTTCTCAAGCATGATTATCAGAAAGTGTATTGGTCCATTTTCACACCGCTATAAAGAAATACCTGAGGTTGAGTAATTTATAAAGGAAAGAGGTTTAATTGATTCACATTCCACATGACTGGGGAGGCCTCCGAAAACTTACAACCATAGTGGAAAAGGAAGCAGGCTCTTCTTACATGGCGGCAGACCAGAGAGTGTGAGCGTGTGAAGGAGCAACTGTCAAACACATATAAAACCATCAGATCTTGTGAGAACTCACTCACTATCATGAGAACAGTGTGGGGGAAACTGTCCCCATGATCCAGTTATCTCCCACTGGGTCCCTGCCTCAACACATGGGGATTGTGGGATTACAATTCAAGATGAGATTTGGGTGGGGACATGCCCAAACCATATCAGAAAGTAAAGGTAGAAGTCAATCTTGGAGGGAAGGTGACATTGTAGATGAGTACATTTGTAAAGAAAAACATTTTTTTGATGTGAATTTTAAAACACCTGCCCTTCATTCAACATTGAGTAAGTCCCTTCTACATACCAGGCACTGTATGTGTGAAACAGTCCTAACTCTCAATGAGTGTAGGCAGATACACAAAGGTTTAAGGAGTTCAATTTTCTGAGACTACACTGCTGGACAGGGTATGAACCTAGGATACAGACCCACCTCTATTTGACCCCAAATTTGATGCTGGGATGGTTTTGATTTTATTCTGAAAATTTGAGTCATTGAGCCATATAAAGATGAGGCATCTCTGTCAGATGTGTGTATACTCGTCTGTATAATATTGAAGGACTGAAGGAAGCAACAAAACCAATTAAGAGACTATATCTAAAAGAAGAGTAATGATAAAGTCAGTGCCAGTGATGAAAGTGGAGGAAAAAGTTTTCTGATCATTTGGGAGATGGAATAGGAAGTGCTTGGTAATGAGATGTGAAAGAAGAGGGGAAGTAGAGGGAAAACAGAGTGCTCAGACTCTGCTGGGGAAGACTGGGTACACAGTGGTGACTTCCTCCTGGCAGAGAATATAAGAAGAGAAATAGGTAAGGAGGAAAAGATAGGTTTTACTCTCAGTATCACATAAAATGGAATTCTATGGTCAAAAGTTGAATATAAATCTCTGTAGGCTAGTTCATCTGTGACATCCCAACATACATTTTCAAAAATAACACACATACTAAATCAAATCATTAAGAGTAACTGGAGAAATTTCCTAAAATTTGCATGCTAACAATATCACCATTTTTCATTTATTACTTTCATGGAGCAACTCTGAATCTATGGTTATAGCAAATGAGACATCTTGCATAAAATAAAAGCTAGTACATGAAACAAAACTTTTAAAATTCTATTGTCCTCAGAGAATAGAGAATGCAATGGAAGTCATGGGCATGGAAGTGATTGCCTTGAGAAGCTATGTATAGTAAGAATAATTGGGAAGAAAAAAACCTGGAGAATAGGGTGATTTCTATGGCATTAAGTGAAGCTTGCAAAAGTGAGCAATGGGAGTCAAGAGACCTGCATATAAATCAGGATTGGCTGCCTCTGTAAGTCATTAGAAAGGAGATGATGTCTGCTTTTCATTTCTATCACAGCAGCACCTAACACAGTGCCTGGTCAATAGGTACTCAACATGTATTATCTCAAAGCATAGAGTCAAATGTTGCCAGGAGGGCAGGAAAGCGACAAATTGGCTATGACAACTTAATGATTAAGCTTGTGTGTGTGTGTGAGTGAGCTGGAGGTCAGGCAGTGGGTAAGGTATTGAACCAGATCTGTGAAAACAATTACACAAACTGAGGGCTTCTCTTCCCAAGTATTTGGCTGAGAAGAGAGATGTAGTAGTAGTTAAAGGGAGACACATGGTAAAGAAAGGCTTTTATTCCAAGATTCAACAAAAAGGGTGAGTATACTTCTATGTTAGAGGGAAAGAGCCAACAGAGAAAATACATTTTTGAGATTAGAAGAGAAGGAAGAACAAACGGCACAAGCGTCCCAAAAGGCACAAGTGCATGCAGTCCGGATCAGGGCAGATTAGCTTTGGACTTCTACAAAAGCAAGAAGGGAGAAAGGACCATGTCATTCCAGAGGTATTTCAGGTAGAGGAAAGGTTTAAGAAGAGATATTTTGATGACCTTTATTTTAACAGAATTTTCAAAAGACTACTGTGGGGAAAAGGATATTATGTATAGAAAAGTCTACACTTCTTTATACGTCTAACAAACAAACAAAAAAAGCTTGATACACTAAACAAAACCCAAATAATGTCTTTCCCTAAAACTTGAAAAGTAATTTGAGCATAAATCAGGAGTTCCATGACAGACAAGTATATAAAAAAAGTGAAACATGGGCTTAATTTTTCCCACAAAGAGTTAAAAGAAATAACAACAACTTTGGGGGAAGAGGAAAAAATAATTAAGAAGAAAATTATATGCAATTCCAAAATGTGTGAATATTTACAAACTCTAACGTAAGTTAACTACAGAAAGGACCAGAAGAATCATTATCATAGGAAGCAATGAGTAATTTCAAAAATCATGGAAGAAGGGATGATTCATATGTAATAAAATTTTGTTGAAAATATTTAAATAAAGTTCGAGAACAAAAACAGGTGATACTTTGAAATGAGGGAAACCACGGTGGAAAAAAAAAAAAAAGAATTCAAGCAAGTTCACTTTCAGTAACCAATATCTAGTAAAACCCTCAGGACCCAGTGGCCACAATCTTCGTTAATAGTGTCTGAAGACCTAGAAATATCATTAGATACCATTTTGGATAATTCTTGTAGACTTGAGATGATGTCTATTTAAAGTTACAAAATAGTGCCTGCATTTAACAACAGACACACTCAGAAACAGATATCAATGACTTTACTTTTATTCATTTATTTATTTATTTATTTATTTATTTATTTATTTGAGACGGAGACTGCCTCTGTGGCCCAGGCTGGAGTGCAGTGGTGTGATTTTGGCTCACTGAAAGCTCCGCCTCCCGGGTTCAACCGCCATTCTCCTGACTCAACCTCAGGCATAGCTAGGACTACAGGCACCTGCCATCACGCCCGGCTAATTTTTCTATTTTTAGTAGAGATTGGGTTTCACCATGTTAGCCAGGATGATCTCGATCTCCTGACCTTGTGATCCGCTCGCCTCAGCCTCCCAAAGTGTTGGGATTACAGGCGTGAGCCACCACGCCCTGCCTTATTTATTTATTTATTTATATACTTATTTATTTATTTTTGAGACAGAGTCTCACTCTGTCCCCTAGGCTGGAGTGCAGTGGTGCAATCTCGGCTAACTGCAACCTCTGCCTCCCAGGTTCAAGCGATTCTCCTGCCTCAGCCTCCTGAGTAGCTGGGATTACAGGCACACATCACATGCCTGGCTAATTTTTATATTTTTAGTAGAGACTGGGTTTCACAATGTTGGTCAGGCTGGTCTCGAACTGCTGACATCGTGATCTGCCCGCCTCAGCCTCCCAAAGTGTTGGGTTTACGCGGCACACAGATATCCATGACTTTAAAAATGGAAGACTTAAACTCTCTAAACAGGAAAATATTGGGAAGCATTGTTATGAAAATAGATTTTAAAACATTTTGATAGAAGGTAATATTGAAGTACATTAAGAAAAATCCTATCCTACCATAATATTGGCAAGTCTGAGAGAGCAAAGAGAAATAAATTAGAGTGATTTGAATTAATCAGGAGTTTGATTCTGTGAAATGAGTGGAGACCTTGTTTATTTATAGCTCCAAAGTAAACTAAATAATTCATCCATTCATTCATTACCCATTTAGTACCTGAGCCCTTAGCAAATATGTGGCACACTGTATATAAGTGCTGGGGATATTGCTTGAACCAACATAACCAAGGTTCTTATTCTTGTGAAAGTTATCTTCCAGTAAGGGAGTTAACAGACCGTGTTGCCCATCACCCCTGCCTGCTTTACCTAGGATGACTACTGATCTCCAGCTATTGGATCTTCATTCCATAGAATAGGGTAGAGGGAGAAAAGAAGGAGGAAGGCTTTTTAGAAGGTACTCATAGCATAGGGCTTACAAATTATTGGCTTAAAACTTAGTCACATGGCCATACCTAGCTGCAGGGGAGGTCCAAAAGACATAATCTTATAGCTAGGGTAATGAATACAGAAGAAACAATTGGATATGGAAAGGAAGCTAGCATGCTATTCCACAATCTCTAAAGAAAGATTAGGGAAGTTTTGGCTTAAAGCAAGAATGATCACAATAAAATTTACAACCCTTTGCAAGCATATATGAAAACATACAAAAAAGGTTGTAATGATCTTTCCTTAAGCTGAGAGGACAGAAAAAAATGAGAAAAAATAAATTATAAAATGGAACTTTGGTTTAGAGGTAAGAAACATTTTATGACCTTCAAGAGATCAGGGTTGTACAGTGTATTATGTGAATGTTGTGACTCATTGGTTTCATCTTGGATATCATAACTTGACATTTTGTAAACGTGGTTTTTCATGAGAATTTTTTCAGCTGCCCTATAAAGTCCTGTCACATCAGAAGTGAATAATAATCTTACCCTACTTCGCTTCCTGTAAGCATAATGAATTTAC
Organism: Rhinopithecus roxellana; assembly: GCF_007565055.1. Classification (NCBI taxonomy): domain Eukaryota; kingdom Metazoa; phylum Chordata; class Mammalia; order Primates; family Cercopithecidae; genus Rhinopithecus; species Rhinopithecus roxellana. The sequence continues at coordinate 125,979,337 of NC_044559.1, read as the reverse complement.
TACTATTAACTCCTAAACCATATGGAATTTGTACATGTAATTTGACTTCGTGAGCAAAAATTCTATGTATATCTTGAAATTCGTGCCTAGTATAAAACTAATTTTCAGTAGAGATTATATTTCTGCACTCAGGCAGCTATGTAACTTTCACTATTATTGCTGTTTGGGCTTTCCAGGGGTCATGATAATCTCCTGGGTTCTCTGGAAGAGGGACATATTCTTCAGGATGGCATTGTAATATTTTGTTAGCTAAAATCTTTTATCTATCTAAATTAATAATTCCTAATATCTTGAGTAACAAGGCTGGTACTTTTTATTTTTCTTAGCTCTGTGAGTTAATGTGACCAATGCCTGAGGTTTAGTAATCAGGCCAATATCAGACTGGTCTTTGCCAGAACGTTTTGCCTAATACATTTCTCTATTGTTTTCTACAGGTCACAGGATGTTAATATGGGTTCTAGAATGTAATTTTTAAAAATGTTTTGTGAATGATTAGCAACATGGTCATTTAGTTTTCAAACATAATTTGAAAGTGAAATGTGTAGGACTCCAATAAGGCACAATGACCTAGATCCTGAGTATGATCCCTTCAGAAGAAGAAAATAGTGAGTTGAATAAGCCCACTCCTGTCTGCTTACACCAGTCACTTTTGAACTGCTCAATGGCAGGCAGGGGGAATGACCTGTGGTTGGTAGATGTCCACTCAGTATGACCCTGGATTGGACATATAGTTACCTTGAGTCAGGCTACCCATGTGCTGTCAGACTATTCCTTGGAGATACACTCATTAGTGACCATTAAAGTACCTGAGTCATCAGGTGCCTGTAGACAATGCCCACTTATATTTGCATTAAGTGCAAGCTGCCTAGCTGTGCTGACACTGACTGAAGCTGTGAGGCTTCACAATGACATGACACCCAATTATATATGCTCAGATTTACCACATATCAAGAGGTATTCACACTATCAATTAGATATCAATTAGGCAATTATCATTCTACACACAGGCAATAATAAAGAGAGTAAAAAACCTCAGTGATGTCTCAGGAGACCAATGTACCTCTAGAAGACTCCAATGGGTCCAGAAGCCCTTTGGATGCTTGTCAGAGGCTCCTTTTGGGTAGAGATCACAGCAGCAGCCACCAGGTATGGAGAAGTCCTTAGAGTTCTCATGGGCAAAACTTCTGAAGGCATCTTGGACAAGATCTTGTCTTTACTGGTTTTATGATCCTCTGCAGATGGGTCCATTCTCATTTTCTCAGCCACCTTTCACTTCCTATCAGTTTATTTCAGGTCTCTCATGATCCCAGGTGGCAGTAGTTGTTGTCACCTCAGTCCATTCATATATGTTTACCTCTTTGGGGATGAGGGGACAACTTCACTGTGGCCTTAATTCTACTGGAGATGAGTGACCCCATTTTAAGACGTCGGGATCACAAATTATTATCACATATCATCAGGGCAGACAACAGCTACCACCTGGGGCTGAAAGCAAATAACTCCATTTATTCTGGAAACATTCTATCTTGATTATGGTGCCAGTTACTGTGAGGGACTTCCTTTTCTCCATCTATTTTTTATAAGGTTTGAGTCTGAACTGCTAATATTCTACTGATTTACGGATGAAGGGACTGACTGCACCATTCCAGCCTGTCACAGCACTTGCACCAATACTTCCACTTTAAGAGTTTTCCACCTTGTCCAGAACTACAGTCCATGAATCCCCTTATTTTATCTCTTAAGAGAATAAACAACACATCTCATGTGCATACCCACACCCCTCTTCTCCCAAATACCAAATACACAAACATCCAATCTCTCTCCTACCTAAGCAATTTTAGATAGTCACTTTCTCATAATTATCTTAAGCTCCCTGACTTGATGCTCATCCTTTCTCTGGCAAAATCTCATCCCTGGATGAGCCCCATTTGGTGTTGGCTTAATGACACCACTCAGCTGAACCACAAAAATATCAAAAAGTGGTCAGAGGTATCATCATAAATTCAAATTACTTAACACAACAAATTAGCCCTGAATATTTCCAAAACTCAATAAAAGTTTTGTTTCTCCAGTGACATCATTTATTCAAAAACCCAACATGTATAACAAATCTTTTCTATGTTCTTCTAACTTTTATTCAACTTCTTTCACCTGATATCTTGCCAAATCATTCAAGGATAAAATATATCCCATTAGGCAAGAGTCAATCATCTTCCCATCACCTAAGAAAATAATATGCACAGGATGCTCTCATCCCAACTTTCTCTGCCTCATCATGTCAGAAAAAGTACCCCTCCTTTTCTCACAAGGCAAATCTGAGATAAAAGATTTAGATGGCCTGTAATTCCAGCACTTGGGGAGACCAATGCAGGCAGACTACTTCAGCCCAGGATTTTAAAACAAGCCTAAGCAACTTAGGGAAATCGCATCTCTAAAACAAATACAAACAAATAAGTAGCCGAGCATGGTCATGTGGTAGCACATGCCTGTAGTCCCAGCCACTCAGGGTAGGGAGCACTGAAGTGGGAGGATCGCCTGAGCCTGGAAGATTGAAGCTATAGTGATCCGTGATCACACCACTGCACTCCAGGTGTGGCAACAAATATTTTTAAATGGAGCTCTGTTAAAAATGGTCAAATAAACAGATGGCCATGAGGTTGAGGTGGCTCCAGTATGCTCAGTTCCTCCTTCAACAAACCAAAACTTAACTCAGTATAAATAATAAAAGGAAACTTAAGCTTAACCAATCAGAAACCACCAACTACCATCTAACTAGAGACTTTCCACTGTAATGTTCCAAATGAGGCCACTGCTCCATTTTACCCAATCAAGTATTTTCCTTTTCTTCCACATTCACTATATAAGGGTCTTCCCCCACCCTCCCTAAGCCTCTCTGTGGGAGCTCTGGGGTGCTTGCAGTCTCAGGTTGACTGGTTTATAAATTTCTGAATGCTCAAATATACTTCCTAATCTTTCAAAGTGCCTAACTGTATCTTAAGAGCTCTCATGGTTATGTCATTTTCTGGATTTTCAAGTTCTACCTCCTTCATTGGACTGATTCATCGGTATGTTAACATGTTCTCCTCTACCATCATAAAGACTCTCCTAATATGGGCAGTTCCTTGCAAAACTATACATACTCTTACAATGTGATCCAGCAGTTGCACTCCCTAGGCCTTTATCCAAATGACCAGACAGGTTATGTCCACATGAAAACCTGCACACAGATGTTTATAGCAGCTTTTAAAATAGCTGCCAAAAGTTCGGAGGAACCAAGATGTCCTTAAGTAGCTTAATGATAAATATAAATGTGGTATATTTAGAAAATGAAATATTAATCACTTCTGAAAAGAAATGAGCTATTACTAACTGCATATTACACACTAAATGCATATTACTAACTGAAAGAAGCCAATCTGAAAAGTTATCTACTCTATGATTCCAAGTATATAACATTCAGAAAAATGCAAAACTATGGAGAGTGAAAAGATTAGTGGTTCCCAGTGGTTAGGAAAAGAAAGGATAAATAAATAGAGCATAAGATTATTACAGTAATGAAAATATACTGCAGAACATCATAACAGCTATAATAACACATTCATTATACATTTCATTCTCATTATACGTTTCTCCAAACCCTTAGAATGTGTGCCACCAAGAGTATCACTCTGGGTGACAATGATGTGTCAATGTAAGTTCTCTGACTATAATAAATATTCTAGTCTGGTGTAGGAGGTTGTTGGTGGAGTGACCCAAGAGTATACAGGAATCGAGGGCATATGGGAACTCTGGACTCTGCATTCCATTTTGCTGTACACTCATATCTACTCTAAAATAATAATATACCTTCAAAATCTATTACTATAACATAGCCCTTTTCAAGTCTCCAACTAGTCTGAGCCAGTTCCATTAAATCTCAGAAAACACTGGTTAATAAGCTAGCTGAGACCCAACTGGCAAGAAGAGGCAGAAAAGACCCAGGCGAGGGGAGTATATTGCACATGCATGCAACCAGGAAACTGGAGGAAGCTTGGAAGCCCTTTATCCTGGTCCTGAACCTGTTGAAACTGCAGTTACAGGCACCAATCTGAATTTGCCAACATCAAGGCCACATGAACACAAATGCACAGAGTGTATAAGCTATGCTTCATAAAATGAGGAGGGGATATTAAAAATTATACACTTTATCTGCTCATTTGTGCATAAGATATTTAAAAAGGAAAAAGGGAATATAATGAAATGGGAATCTAATAAAAGAAAATCTAATAATATGAGCATGAAGAAAGAGGTGGGGAAGAACATAACAAGCCTAAGTAACTTTGGAAACCTCCATTTTCATTGTTGGAAGCTAAAGACAAAAAAAGTCCCACAAATAATATCTTCTAATTAGTAAATTTGTTTCTCAACAAGCATACAGTTTCACAATTCTCAGTCTACTATACACACACACACACACAGAGAGACACACACACCAGGAACAAAGAAACAAGTGAACATATCTTGGAAAATAAAAGACAATGTTTTCACCGTTGGAAGTTACCAAGAAGGAAAAGCTAGAATAAACTCGGTGGTGTTAGAGTGGAATCAAAAACAACAGTATGGACTCATGGTTTTTATAAGTAGGGAGGTAGACACACAGTCAGATAGGTATAGACAAATGTTAATGCATGTGTGAGTATACCAACATAGAGTCCCTAGCTCTGTCAATGGAGAGATCCTAGAGTAAATGACATTCCAGTGCTAATGAGCACACCCAGTGATCAGATCATAGTTTCTAGTACCATTCTCCAGTTAATGAACCAGAGCTCCCTAGAAATAGGGTTAATTTCAGGGCTGAGGTCAGGGAAGATGCATGATAAGCCTGGAATGCTTTATGATGCCAAAAATAAGGAAGAACTCAAAAATGATTAAGGCACATCAAAAGGAAACAGGTGCCAACTTGAAGGGGCTCTCAAAGGCCAATGTTGAGTGTTGGGAGAAAAGCTGAGGGTTGGGAGAGAAGCTGAGGCCATGCTTGGAACATGGCAAGGGTCCAAGGTCTAAAACCCCTCATGGCTTTTGAAACACATCTAGACTAGCTGGCTCCTTGCTTCTAGCACTCCCTTTATCTCAAGTAGCCATATGTTTCTAAGAAAAATGCTAAACCATCACAGCTGTAGCTCATTCACTTCATACCCTGCTTCCTTTCAACCCCCACATCCTCACCAGCTGTTTCTTCGTTTGATCACCAATAAACAGTGGGCTCCCAGAGTTCAGGGCCTTCACAGCCTCCATACTAGCATTCGCCCCCTGGTCCCACATTCTCTCTTAGCTTGTCTTTTCTCCTTCCTTTGACTCTGCCAGACTTTCATAGCTCCCATGGCCTGGTGTTGGGTCTGATCACCACAACAGTTGACACAAGGTGAAAACAAAATAAATAATATTAGCATTGGATCATAATCCAAAGAATATACTAAGCAGCCATGCATGCATAATAATATAAATAACTGAATAAATAAGTGGTGTAGAAGGAACAGCTGTTCCCTACTAGACCATTCCAAACAAATACAGAAGAAATGATGGAAAGAAACCAATAGGCAGATAGTTGCAAGTTGGCCAAACAGAAACAGCACCAGTCTACAGCTCCCAGCATGAGTGAAGCAGAAGACGGGTGATTTCTGCATTTCCAACTGAGGTACCAGGTTCATCTCACTGGGGCTTGTCGGATAGTGGGTGCAGGACAGTGGATGCAGCCCACCAAGCATGACCCAAAGCAGGACAAGACAGTGCCTCACCTGGAAAGCTCAAGGGGTCAGGGAATTCCCTTTCCTAGCCAAGAGGAGCTTGTGACAGATGGCACCTGGAAAATCAGGTCACTCCCACCCTAATACTGCAATTTTTCAATAGTCTTAGCAGATGGCACACTGGGAGATTATGTCCCATGTCCTGACTTCAAGGGTCTCATACCCACGGAGCCTCACTCATTGCTACCACAGTAGTCTGAGATCCAACTGGAAGGTGGCAGTGAGACTGGGAGAGGGGCACCCACCGTTGTTGACTTGACTAGGTAAACAAAGTGGCAGGGAAGCTCGAACTGGGTGGAGCCCACTGCAGCTCAAGGAGGCCTGCCTACCTCTGTAGACTGCACCTCTGGGGGCAGGGAATAGCTGAACAAAAGGCATCAGAAACCTCTGCAGACTTAAATGTCCCTGTCTGACAGTTTTGAAGAGAGTAACAGTTCTCCCAGCACAGAGTTTGAGATCTGAGAACAGACAGACTGCCTCCTCAAGTGGGTCCCTGACCCCTGAGTAGCCTAACTGGGAGGCACCCCCAAGTAGGGGCAGACTGAAACCTCACACAGCCGGGTACCCCTCTGAGACAAAGCTTCCAGAGGAACGATCAGGCAGCAACATTTGCTGTTCTGCAATATTTGCTGTTCTGCAGCCTCCACTGGTGATACCGAGGCAAAAAGGGTCTGGAGTGGACTTCCAACAAACTCCAACAGATCTGCAGCTGAGGGTCCTGAGTGTTAAAAGGAAAACTAACAAACAGAAAGGACATCCACACCAAAACTCCATCTGTACGTCACCATCATCAAAGACCAACGGTAGATAAAACCACAAAGATGGGGGAAAAAAACAGCAGAAAAGCTGAAAATTCTAAAAATCAGAGTGCCTTTCCCCCTCCAAAGGAATGCAGCTCCTTGCCAGCAATGGAACAAAGCTGGACGGAGAATGACTTTGACGAGTGGAGAGAAAAAGGATTCAGATGATCAAACTTCTCTGAGCTAAAGGAGGAAGTTTGAACCCATTGCAAAGATGCTAAAAACCTTGAAAACAGATTAGACGAATGAGTAACTAGAATAACCACTGTAGAGAAGTCCTTAAATGACCTCATGGAACTGAAACCATGGCACAAGAACTACGTAACAGATGCATAAGCATCAGTAGCCAATTCGATCAGCTGGAAGAAAGGTAATCAGACTGAAGATCAAATGAATGAAATTAAGTGAAAAGAGAAGCTTAGAGAAAAAAGAGTAAAAAGAAACAAAGCCTCCAAGAAATATGGGACTATGAGAAAAGACCAAATCTACGTCTGATTCGTGTACCTGAAGTGACGGGGAGACTGGAACCAAGTTGGAAAACACTCTGCAGGATATTATCCAGGAGCACTTCCCCAACCTAGCAAGGCAGGCCAACATTCAAATTCAGGAAATACCGAGAATGCCACAAAGATACTCCTCGAGAAGAGCAACTCCAAGACACATACGTGTCAGATTCACCAAAGTTGAAATGAAGAAAAAAATGTTAAGGGCAGCCAGAGAGAAAGGTCGGGTTGCCCACAAAGGGAAGCCCAATAGACTAACAGTGGATCTCTCAGCAGAAATTCTACAAGCCAGAAGAGGGGGGGCCAATATTAAACATACTTAAAGAAAATAATTTTCAACCCAGAATTTCATATCCGGCCAAACTAAGCTTCATAAGTCAAGGAAAAATAAAATCCTTTACAGACAAACAAACGCTGAGAGATTTTGTCACCACTAGGCCTGCCTGCAAGAGCTCCTGAAGAAAGCAGTAAACATGGAAAGGAACAACCAGTACCAGCCAATGCAAAAACATGCCAAATCCTAAAGACCATCGATGCTAGGAAGAAACTTCATCAACTAACGAGCAAAATAACCAGCTAACATCATAATGACAGGATCAAATTCACATATAACAATATTAACCTTAAATGTAAATGGGCTAAATGGTCCAATTAAAAGGTGCAAACTAGCAAATTGGATGAAGAGTGAAGACCCATGAGTGTGCTGTATTCGGGAGACCCATCTCATGTGCAGACACACATAGGCTCAAAATAAAGGGATGGAGGAAGATCTACCAAGCAAATGGAAAACAGAAAAAGGCAGGGGTTGCAATCCTAGTCCCTGATAAAACAGACTTTAAACCAACGAAGATCAAAAGAGACAAAGAACGCCATTACATAGTGGTAAAGGGATCAATTCATCAGGAAGAGCTAACTGTCCTAAATATATACGCACCCAATACAGGAGCTCCCAGATTAATAAAGAAAGTCCTTAGAGACTTACAAAGAGACTTAGACTCACATACAATAATAATGGGAGACTTTAATAACACATTGTCAACGTTAGATAGATGAACGAGACAGAAAGCTAACCAGGATATCCAGGAATTGAACTCAACTCTGCACCAAGTGGACCTAATCTACAGAAATCTACAGAAAACTACAGAAATCTCCACCCCAAATCAACAAAATATACATTCTTCTCAGCACCACATCGCCCTTATTCAAAAACTGACCACACAGTGGGAAGTAAAGCACTCCTCAGCAAATGTAAAAGAACAGAAATTATAACAAACTTTCTCAGACCATAGTGCAATCAAACTAGAACTCAGAACTAGGGACACAAAAAACCCTTCAAAAAAATCAATGAATCAACAAGCTGGTTTTTTGAAAAGATCAACAAAATTGATAGACTGCTGGCAAGACTAATAAAGAAGAAAAGAGAGAAGAATCAAATACATGCAATAAAAAATGACAAAGGAGATATCCTACCAACTCCACAGAAATACAAACTACCATCAGAGAATACTATAAACACCTCTACTCAAATAAACTAGAAAACCTAGAAGAAATGGATAATTTCCTGGATACTTACACTCTCCCAACACTAAACCAGGAAGAAGTTGAATCACTGAATAGACCAACAGCAGGCTCTGAAATTGAGGCAATCATTAATAGCCTACCAACCAAAAAAAGTACAGGACTGGATGGATTCACAGTCGACTTCTACAAGAGGTACAAGGAGGAATTGGTACCAATCATTCTGAAACTATTCCATTCAATAGAAAAAGAGGGAATCCTCCCTGACTCATTTCATAGGGCCAACATCATCCTGATACCAAAGCCTGGCAGAGACACACACTAAAAAGAGAATTTTAGACCAATATCCCTGATGAACATCGATGCAAAAATTCTCAATGAAATACTGTCAAACCGAATCCAGCAGTACATCAAAGAGCTTATCCACCATGATCAAGTGGGCTTCATTCCCGGGATGCAAGCCTGGTTCAACGTACGCAAATCAATAAACGTAATCCTGCATATAAACAGAACCAAAGACAAAAACCACATGATTATCTCGATAGATGCAGAAAATGCCTTTGACAGAATTCAACAGCCCTTCATGCTAAAAACTCTCAATAAGTCTGGTATTGATGGAATGTATCTCAAAATAATAAGAGCTATTTATGACAAACCCACAGCCAATATCATACTGAATGGGCAAAAATTGGAAGCATTCCCTTTGAAAACTGGCACAGGACAGGGATGCCCTTTCTCACCACTCCTACTCAACATAGCATTGGAAGTTCTGGCTAGGGCAGTCAGGCAAGAGAAAGAAATAAAGGGTATTCAGTTAGGAAAAGAAGAAGTCAAATTGTCCCTGTTTGCAGATGACATGATTGTATATTTTGAAAACCCCATTGTCTCAACCCAAAATCTCCTTAAGCCAATAAGTAACTTCAGCAAAGTCTCAGGATACAAAATCAGTGTGCAAAAATCACAAGCATTCTTATACATGAGTAACAGACAAACAGAGAGCCAAATCATGAATGAACTCCCATTCACAATAGCTTCAAAGAGAATAAAATACCTAGGAATCCAACTTACGAGGGATGTAAAGGACCCCTTCAAGGAGAACTACAAATCATTGCTCAGTGAAATAAAAGAGGACACAAACAAATGGAAGAACATACCATGCTCATGGATAGGCAGAATAATTATTTTGAAAATGGCCATACTGCCCAAGGTAATTTATAGATTCAATGTCATCCCCATTAAGCTACCAATGAGTTTCTTCACAGAATTGGAAAAAACTGCTTTAAAGTTCATATCAACCAAAAAAGACCCCACATTGCCAAGTCAATACTAAGCCAAAAGAACAAAGCTGCAGGCATCATGCTACCTGACTTCAAACTATACTACAAGGCTACAGTAACAAAAACAGCATGGTACTGGTACCAAAACAGAGAGATACATCAATGGAACAGAACAGAGTCCTCAGAAATAATACCACACATCTAAAGCCATCTGATCTTCGACAAACCTGATAAAAACAAGAAATGGAGAAAGGATTCCCTATTTAATAAATGGTGCTGAGAAAATTGGCTAGCCATAAGTAGAAAGCTGAAACTGGATCCTTTCCTTACTCCTTATACAAAAATTAATTCAAGATGGATTAGAGACTTAAATGTTAGACATAAAACCATAAAAACTCTAGAAGAAAACCTAGGTAATACCATTCAGGACATAGGCATGGGTAAGGACTTCATGTCTAAAACACCAAAAGCAATGGCAACAAAAGCCAACATTGAAAATGGGATCTAATTAAACTAAAGACCTTCTGCACAGCAAAAGAAACTACTATTAGAGTGAACAGGTAACGTTCAGAATGGGAGAACATTTTTGCAATCTACTCGTCTGACAAAGGTCTAATATCCAGAACCTATAAAGAACTCAATCAAATTGACAAGAAAAAAACAAACAACCCCATCAAAAAGTGGGCAAAGGATATGAACAGACACTTCTCAAAAGAAGACATTCATACAGCCAACAGACACATGAAAAAATGCTGATCATCATTCGCCATCAGAGAAATGCAAACCAAAACCACAATGAGATACCATCTCACACCATTTAGAATGGATATCATTAAAAAATTAGGAAACAACAGGTGCTGGAGAGGATTTGGAGAAATAGGAACACTTTCACACTGCTGGTGGGACTGTAAACTAGTTCAACCATTGTGGAAAACAGTGTGGCGATTCCTCAAGGATCTAGAAGTAGAAATACCATTTGACCCAGCCATCCCATTACTGGGGATATACCCAAATGATTATAAATCCTGGTGCTATAAAGACACATGCACACATATGTTTATTGTGGCACTATTCACAATAGCAAAGATTTGGAATCAACCCAAATGTCCATCAGTGACAGACTGGATTAAGAAAATGTGGCACATATACACCATGGAATACTATGCAGCCATAAAAAAGGATGAGTTTGCATCCTTTGTAGGGACATGGATGCGGCTGGAAACCATCATTCTCAGCAAACTATCACAAGAACAGAAAACCAAACACCGCATGTTCTCACTCATAGGTGGGAATTGAACAATGACATCACTTGGATACAGGAAGGGGAGCATCACACACTGGGTCTTATTGTGGGGAGGGGTAGGGGGGAGGGATAACATTAGAAGATATACCTAATGTAAATGACGAGTTAATGGGTGCAGTACAACACAGCACAAGTATGCATATGTAACAAACCTACACATTGTGCGCATGTTCCCTAGAACTTGAAGTATAATAAAACAATAAATAAAAAGAAGAAAATAGGACCTTTCAAAGCTGCACACAGTTGCAAAAAAAAAAAAAAAAAAAAAAAAAAAAAAACATCAAAAAGTGGGCAAAGGGTATGAACAGACAATTCTCAAAAGAAGACATTCATACAGCCAACTGACACATGAAGAAATGCTCATCATCATGCACCATCAGAGAAATGCAAATAAAAACCACAATGAGATACCATCTCACACTAGTTAGAATGGCGATCATTCAAAAATCAGGAAACAATAGGTGCTGGAGAGTATGTGGAGAAATAGGATCACTTTTACACTGTTGGTGGGACTATAAAGTAGTTCAACCATTGTGGAAAACAGTGTGGCGATTCCTCAAAGATCTAGAACTAGAAATACCATTTGACCCTGCCATCCCATTACTGGGTATATACCCAAAGGATTATAAATCATGCTGCTCTAAAGACACATGCACACCTATGTTTATTGCAGCACTATTCACAATAGCAAAGACTTGGAATCATCCCAAATATCCATCAGTGACAGACTGGATTAAGAAAATGTGGTGCATATACACCATGGAATACTATGCAGCTGTAAAAAAGGATGAGTTCGTGTCCTTTGTGGGGACATGGATGCAGCTGGAAACCATCATTCTCAGCAAACTATCAGAAGAACAGAAAACCAAATAACACATGTTCTCACTCATAGGTGAGAATTGAACAGTGAGATCACTTGGACACAGGAAGGGGAACATCACACACCAGGGCCTATTGTGGGGAGGGGGGAGGGGGCAGGGATAGCATTAGAAGACATACCTAATGTAAATGAAGAGTTAATGGGTGCAGCACACCAACCTGGCACATGTATACATATGTAACAAACCTATACATGGTACACATGTACCCTAGAACTTAAAGTATAATAATTTTAAAAAATTGTAAAAGAGAGCCAAGAAATTCTAGAGATAAAAAGTACATTAACTGAAAATGCCTAGAAAGGTTTAAGAGCAGATTTAAGCAAACCAAAAATAATAATAAATAAACTTGAAGAAGGAACCATTGAAATTATTGACTCTGAGGAAAAGAAAGGAAAAAAGTAATAAAAACTGAAGAGAGCATAGGGAATATGTGAGGTATCATCAAGCAAAAAAACATGTAGCATGGGAATCCCATTAGAAGAAGAGAGATAGACTGGGGCAAAAAGAATATTTGAATAAATAATGCCTAAAAATTTCCCAGATTTTATGCAAAAAGATGAATCTACAAATCAAAGATGCTCAACAAGCCCCAGATAGGATAAACTCAACATTACTCATACTGTGATACATTATAATCAAAATATTAAAAGACAGAGAGAGAATACTAAAAGCAGCAAAAGTGAAGCGACTCATCGCATACAACAAACCATCAGTAACATTATCAGCCAATTCCTCATGAGAAACCTTAGAGGCCAGAAGTTAGTGGTTGAATATATTTAAAATTCTTTGAGGCTGGGTGTGGTGGCTCACACGTGTAATCCCAGTACTTTGGGAGGCCAAGGCGGGTGGATTGCCTGAGGTCAGGAGTTAGTTATTAACAGAACAGTGTAACCAACATGGTGAAACCACGAAACCCTATTTCTACTAAAAATACAAAAAAATACTAGCCAGGCGTGGTGGAGGTGCCTATAATCCCTGCTACTCTGGAGGCTGAGGAAGGCAAATCTCTTGAATCCAGGAGGTGGAGATTGCAGTGAGCAAAGATCGCACCATTGCATTCCAGGCTGGGCAACAAAGGGTGAAACTCGATCTCGAAAAAAATGCTTTGAATAATTTTTACTTGATTTTATATTCAGAAAAACTATTTTACCTCATGAATGAGAGATAAATGAAGACACTTTCAACAAAAGTTTTTAAAGTTAAAGGTGTTCATTTTTCCCTAGACCTGCCCTGCAATATATGCTAAAGAGATTCTTTCAGGTTGAAATGAAAGAAAGTTAGGCAGTAACCTGAAGCCTCTGATATGGTTTGGCTGTGTCTCCACACCCGAATCTCATCTTGAATTGTAATCCTCATGATCTGCATGTGTTGTGAGAGGGATTGCTGGGAGGTAATTGAATCATGGGGGTGGTTTTCCCCATGCTGTTCTTGTGAGAGTGATTTCTCATGAGTTCTAATGGTTTTATAAACTTCTGACATTTCCCCTGCTGGCTCTCATTCTCTCCTCTGCTGCCTGTGAGGAGGTGCCTTTTGCCATGATTTTAAGATTTCTGAGGCCTCACCAGCCATGTGGAACTGTGAGTCAATTAAACCTCTTTTCTTTATAAATTACCCAGTGTCAGATACTTCCTTAATAGCAATTTGAGAACAGACTAATACACCATGGTTTTTTTTTGTTTGTTTTTTGTTTTTTGTTTTTTAAATAAAGGTAAGGTAAACGTAAATACATGGACAGTTACAAATAATAATTTTGTTTTCTGATTTTGGTTTGTAATCTAACTCTCTTTTCTATAAAATTTAAAAGACAAATGTGTAAAAATAATTAGTAATCTATATTATTAAGCACACAATGAATAAAGATGCAGTGTGTATCATTAATAACAGAAAGTAGGATGAAACTGTAGAGAAACAGTTTTGTTTTGTTTCATTTTTTTGAGATGGAGTCTCACTCTGTCACCAGGCTGAAGTGCAAGTGGCATGATCTCAGCTCACTGCAACCTCTGCCTCCCAGGTTCAGACGATTCTCCTGCCTTAGCCTCCTGAGTAGCTGGGACTACAGGTGTGCACCACCACGCCCAGCTAACTTTTGTATTTTTAGTAGAGACAGGGTTTCACCATGTTGGCCAAGATGGTCTCAATCTCTTGATCTTGTGATCTGCCTGCCTTGGCCTCCCAAAGTGCTGGGATTATAGGCAAGAGCTACTGCACCCAACCGAGAAACAGCTTTTGTATGTTACATAAGTGGTATCAATTCAAATTATATTGTTATAACTTTAGGATGTTAGATGTAATCCCTATACTAACTACCAAGTAGATATCTAAAGAATATACACATAAGTAAATGAGATAAAAATCAAATTTTCACAACAAAAAATTATGTAAAAAGGCAGTAATGAAGGAAGTAAGGAAAAAAAAAAAACTTACAACACATATCAAAAACCAGCAACAGGAACAAAAGGCAGCAGAAACTTCTGCAGACTTAAACATCCCTGTCTGACAGCTTCAAAGACATTAGTGGTCCGCCCTGAACAGAGTTGAAGATCTGAGAATGGACAGACTGCCTCCTCAGGTGGGTCCCTGACCCCCGAGTAGCCTAACTGGGAGGCACCTCCCAGTAGGGGAAGACTGACACCTCACACAGCCCAGTTCCCCTCTGAGATGAAGCTTCCAGAGGAAGGATCAGGCAGCAACATTTGCTGTTCTGCAATATTTGCTATTCTGCAGCCTCTGCTGGTGATATCCAGGCAAACAGGGTCTGGAGTGGACCTCCAGCAAACTCCAACAGACCTGCAGCTGAGGATCCTGACTGTTAGAAGGAAAACTAACAAACAGAAAGGACGTCCACACCAAAACCCCATCTGTATGTTACCATCATCAAACACCAAAAGTAGATAAAACCACAAAGATGGGGAGAAACCAGAGCAGAAAAGGTGAAAATTCTAAAAATTACAGCACCTCTTCTCCTTCAAAGGAGCACAGCTCCATGCCAGCAATTGAACAAAGATGGACAGAGAATAAATTTGACGATTTGAGAGAAGAAGACTTCAGACAATCGGTAATAACAAACTTCTTTGAGCTAAAGGAGGATGTTTGAACCCATCACAAAGAAGCTAAAAACCTTGAAAAAAGATTAGACAAATGGCTAACTGGAATAAACAGTGTAGAGAAGACCTTAAATGACATGATGGAGTTGAAAACCATGGCACAATAACTACGTGATGCATGCACAAGCTTCAGTAGCCAATCTGATCAAGTGGAAGAAAGGATATCAGTGACTGAAGATCAAATGAATGAAATGAAGCAAAAAGAGAAGTTTAGGGAAAAAAAGGTAAAAAGAAACGAACAAAGCCACCAAGAAATATGGGACTATGTGAAAAGACCAAATCTATGTCTCATTGCTGTACCTAGTTCAACCACTGTGGAAGACAGTGTGGCAATTCCTCAAGGATCTGGAACTAGAAATACCATTTGACCCAGCCATCCCATTACTGGGTATATACTCAAAGGATTATAAATCATGGTGCTATAAAGACACATGCACACGTATGTTTATTGTGGCACTATTTACAATAGCAAAGACTTGGAACCAACCCAGATATCCACCAATGATAGACTGGATTAAGAAAATGTGGCACATGTACACCACGGAATACTATGCAGCCATAAAAAAGGATGAGTTCGTGTCCTTTGTAGGGACATGTATGAAACTGGAAACAATCATTCTGAGCAAACTATCACAAGGACAGAAAACCAAACACCACATGTCCTCACTCATAGATGGGAATTGAACAGTGAGAACACTTGGACACAGGGTGGGGAACATCACACACTGGGGCCTGTTATGGGGTGAGGGGAAGGGGGAGGGATAGCATGATGAGTCAATGGGTGCAGCACACCAACACGGCACATGTATACATATGTAACAAACCTGAACAATGTGCATATGTACCCTAGAACTTAAAGTACAATTTAAAATAATAAAAAATAATAATAAACAAGAAACAAAGTGGTAAAATTAAGCCCCGTCTCACCAGCAATTACTTTAAATGTGAACAGTTTAACAGTTCCAATCAAAGAACAATAGGCAGAATTAATTTTTAAGAAACGATACAACAATATTCATACAAAATCTACAGGAGACTCACTGTATGTCTAAAGACAAAAATAACTTGAAAGTAAAAGGATAGTAAAATGTATTACATGCAAATAGTAAGCAAAACAAATCTGAGTGGCTACAATAATATTAAAACAAAATAAACTTTAAGTCTTAAAGCCTAAAAGAGATAAAGGAGACTATATCACTAACAGAGTCAATAGAGCAATAAAAGTTATAAGCATTGATGCTCCTAATGACAAACCCTCAAAATATATGACATAAAATTGACAGAATGGAAGGGAGAAATAAACAATTCTGTGATTATAGTTGGTGACTTCAGTGCCCTACTTACAATCACAAATACATCAATCATATAGATGAAAAGTTAAAAAAAAAAAAAAAGGCTTGAACAATACATTAACCAACTACAGATGCACATTGAGTTACCATGGGGTTACATCTCCATAAAGAGAGTTGAAAATATAAGTTGAAAATGAATTTGATGTACTTGATCTACAAAACATCATGGCTTATCTGGCCCATATAAACATGGTCAGAAGACTTACGTTAACCTACAGGAAGGCAAGATCATCTACCACAAAGCCTATTTTATAATAAAGTGTTAATTATCTTACTTTATTAAATATTGTACTGAAACTCAAAATTCTTACAATTATAAATGCAAAAATTTTAAACAAAATATTAGTAAATTGAATTCAATAGTCTGTTAAAAGAATTATTCATTATGAGTGAATAGCATTTATCCCAGGAATGCAAGGGTAGTTCAACACAAATATATCAACAAATGCAATACATATTATTAATAGAAGAAAGGGGGAAAAACCTATACATGATCATTTCAGTTGATACAAAAAAGGCATTTGAAAAATTCCAACACTATTTCATGATAGACCTTCAGAAAACTAGGAATAAAGGATTAATTCCTCTACATGACAAAGCGTATTTATGAAAGACCCATGGCTAACACCATAATCAGTGGTGAAAAACTAAAAATATTTCCCACTAAGAACAAGGCAAGGATACTCCTTTTTACTGCTGCTATTTAACAGGATGTTCTAGCCAGAGCTATTAGATAGAAAAATAAAAACATCCAAAATAGAAAGAAAGAGGTAAAAATATCTCTATTTGCAGATGACATGAACCTATATGTAGAGTATTCCAAAGAATCCAAAGAAAACCACCAGAGCTAATAAACAAATTCAGCAAGATTATGGGTACAAGATGAGCTATTTTGTTTCCTATACCATTGATGAAAAATCCAAAAACACAATTAGGAAATTACTCCATTAACAATAGCACCTAAAAAGAAAAATATTTTGCAATATATTTATTTAAGTAGATTAAAGACTTATATACTAAAAATGATAAACTGCTGCTGAAAGAAATTAAAGAAGAAACAAATAAATGGGCAGATATCCCTGTTTGTGTATAGGAAGACTTAACACTGTTAAGATGCCAGTACTCCTCAAAGAGAGTTACAAAATTCAATGTAATTTCTTTTAACATTCCAGTAACACTTTTAACAGAAAAGGAAAAGCTAATTTTCAAATTAATATAAAATTACAGAGGGCACCAAATAGCTAAAACAATCTTCAGAAAGATGAATATGATAAAATAATTGCCAATCATATGTCTGACAGGATAGTAATATCCAAAATATATAAAGAACACGAATAACACCACCATAATCAAAGAGATAACCTAATTAAAAGCAAGAAAAGGACTTGAAAATTCTTTGACATTACTCAAAGAATATACAAAAATGACAAACAAGAGCTTGAAAAGATGCTTAATATCATTAGTCATTAGAGAAGTACAAATATCAATCACAATTAGATATTCCTTTCTACTTAGTAAAATGTGTATGCTAACAAAAAATGGAAAATAACATGAGGTGACAAGAAAGTGGTGAAATCAGAACACTTGTGCTTTGCTTGTGGTAAAGTAAAATGGTGCAGCTGCTGTTGAAAATAGTGTGGTGGGCCAGGCACGATGCCTCACACCTGTAATCCCAGCACTTTGGGAGGGGGAGACAGGTGGATCACTTGAGGACAGGAATTCAAAACCAGCCTACCTAACATGGGGAAACCCAGTCTGTACTAAAAAAAAAAAAAAAAAAAAAAAAAAAAAAAAAAAAAAACTTAGCTTGGCATGGTGGTGCACCCCTGTAATCCCAGCTACCTGGGGGTGGGGGGTGGGGGGTGGCTGAGGCAGGAGAATCACTTGAACCCTGAAGGCAGAGGTTGCAGTGAGCTGAGATCATGCCACTGCACTCCAGCCTGGGCGACAGAGCAAGACTCTGTCTCAAAAAAAGAAAAAAGAAAGAAAATAGTGTGGCATTTTCTCAGAAGTTTTAACATAAAAGTGCCAATTCTGCTGTAAAGTGTACATACAAAAACCTGGAAATAGAGATCTGAACAGACATATGTACATCAATGTACACAGGTTCATCATTCACAATAGCCAAAAGGTACAAATCACCCATGTGCCCATGAACAGATGAATGGGTAAACAAATCAAGGTATGAACATGCAAAGGAACATTACTCAGCCATACAAATTTTTAAACATATGCGAAACATGGATGGACCATGAAAATGTTATGCTTAGAGAAATAATCCAGACACAGTGACACATATCTCATGATTCTCCCTACATGCCGTACCTGGAATAGGCAAATCCATAAAGACAGAAAGTAGAAAATAAGTTACCAGGGACGGGGAGGAGAGAAGGAAAGATTAAGGTTGAATAGATCAAGTTTTTCTTGGGAAAGTGAAAAAATTTTAGGTATAGATAGTATTGATGGTTATATAACTTTGTGAACGTATTTGATGCCATTGAATTGTACACTTACAAGTAGATTAAATGATATCACAATTTTGAAATCAGGATAGAATAAGTAAGAATACTGATTTTTATAAACAAAACCCAAAACTACAAACATATGTTAGTTGGGATAAGGGGTTTTTGGTGATTTGTTTTTCTAAGACCACCAGAGTGAGCACAAAAGAACCAGCAAGCAGGCAAGGCTAGGAGCAAAACTGCAAATTTATTCTTTGATCATCTAGCTTCAGGGAAGAAAGTGTGGGGGTGAGGTCTGTCGGTCTCCGACAAAAATGGGGGCTGAGGAAGCCCACACGGCTCCTTCACCGGGAGCGGCTTTTCTAGGAGTGGAAGGGCAATAGGCGGGGCACGGGCGTGTGGGGGGGGGTGGGGGGGGGGGGCGTTCCGTAGGTGCAACCAGGTGAATCTTGGTCTCTTCAGATTGACATCACCTGGCGCATACCTGGTTGGTCTGCACCTTCCTGGGCGCCGGCTGAGTTTTCACGTGCACGGGAAAAGTTGGTGATGAAGAACCCGGAAGTGCGTCATCTTGCCTCCGTTTGTCCAAACATTTGGCAACAAATTTGAAGGCAAGTACTTAAATTGTACCTAAATATAGTGGGAAATTATAAACCTAATACATGAAATCTCTAATGGCAGTTTTATGAGATGCATAGAAACATGTTTTAAAGTTATAGTTTTTCTTTTAAGTGAAAGCAAGTTTATTGAGATAGTAAAGGAAAAAGAATGGCTACTCCATAGGCAGAGTAGCGAAGTTATAGTTTTTTAACACAGAAACAGAAAACTAAATGCCTCATGTTCTCACTTATAAGTGAAAGCTAAACAATGAGTACACATGGACACAAAGAAGGGAACAGCAGACACCAGGGCCTACTTAAGGTGGAGGGTGGCCATCTGTACACCAAGTCCTGCAACACACAATTTACCTATATAATAAACATGCACGTATACCCCTGAACCTAAAATAAAAGTTAAAAATAAAAACTAAAACAAAGTTAGAGGTTTTCCTTTTTTTTTTTCTTCTTTCTTTTCTTTCTTTCTTTCTTTCTTTTTTTTTTTTTTTTTTTTTTTTTTTTTTTTGAGACAGAGTCTTGCTCTGTCACCCAGGCTGGAGTTCTTAAGATCACTGTGTCTCCTCTTATTTTGACTTTTTACCAGCCAACAAATATAACCAAATATGCCTAATTATAACTCTAGAAAATTGAACAATGCAATGTAGGGAAGGAAAAGTCCCCTATCTAGAAAGCTACAATGTAAGTTGAGTTTCTATACTGTTATGGATGAGTTATGGTGTGCTCACAGAAGCATTATTTAAAGAATTTCATTGGCCAGATGTGGTGGCTCAAGCTTGTAACCCCAGCACTTTGGGAGGCTGAGGCAGGCATGTCACGAGGTCAAGAGTTCGAGATCAGCCTGGCCAACAGAGTGAAACCCTATCTCTACTAAAAATACAAAAATTAGCTAGGCATGGTGGTTGGCGCCTGCAATCCCATCTACTCGGTAGACTGAGGCAGGAGAATCGCTTGAACCCGGGAGGGGGAGATTGCAGTGAGCCGAGATCATGCCACTGAACTCCAGCCTGGGTGGTAAAGCTAGACTCTGTCTCAAAAAAGTATTTCATTGAATGAAAGTAGAACACTTCATGCCCACTGGACGTAAACTCAGGATAGAAGAGACACTTATGTGATTTGCTGTCTCTGACTCAGCTTCCAGAATGTTATGGTGTACATCATGTAATGCACATCTTTAGAAACAAGAAAACATGATTGGAAGAAATATGGAAAAAATGACTTTTTAAATTTTAGTTTCTGATCCAAAATTTTCAATGGTGTCTCATTATCGAAAAGACAAAACCCAAACTTTTTAACAGGGAATCATTTGTGACAGAAAGTATGATATTCTCAGTCACTCCTAGTAAGTACTAGGACTGAGTATTCAAATCTTCCTAGATTGAGATTGCTTCTATTGAGTATACATCGCTGCCGTGATTATGCTCAGCTGTGTGCAATTACTTAATTTCTCCCACTGCATTAGACTGTAATATGGCTATTTTTGCTTACCACCACAACCCTAGGGCTCAACATAAATTAATGAATTAGTTAAGCCTGTTAGGTCCTCTGCATCCTCCCTCCTATTATATTAACCCCCTTCTCACATCTTCTATCAGACTTCCTCACCCCTAGACTCTTATTGCTCATTGCATATTAAAATCTTCTGATTAGTTTCTAAAACACAATTATATCCCACACTTCAGTGCGAATATCTTTCCCTGTTCTTCAGTAGTGTTTCCAACCATAAATTTCTAGATTCTCCACATAGATCTTACATTTTCTCCCCACTCATCAGCCAAACTGCATGACTCACATTAGCCCCAAACATCCCCTAACCATTACATTACATAACCACCCTCTCTCAGTTTCAACTGCCCATGTGTTTTTCTGCCCACTAGAATTATATCCAAGTATCAAAATCAGCTTAAATTGCCACTTCTTTCAGGTAACTTTCTTGCTCTTGTTCTACCTGAAAACGCAGTTCTTTCATTCTGCTTCCTTGGCACTACGGCCATATCTCTTTTATGGCATGCATTATATTGAGTTTGTTATACTTCTGCAAACATTTATTCAGCTCAAATTCTGTTAAGTCATAAATTTGACTCTGTGTCAATGGCATCCTGCTGACAGTAGATGCAGGCTTGGTGTGTTAGAGAAGGTGAGGAAAGGGGTCCTGAAATAAACTGGAGAACCAGAGACAGATGTAGGAGGAAGTGGGAGAGCCTCTAACCCAGGTGTTCTACTAACTAGCCCCTTGCAACTACTCATCATATACCAGCAGTGTACTTAGAGAAATGCACCACCTGAATGAGCTGTGTAACACTAGGAAAGCACATCTTTACTTGGAACATTACTGGTTTCACTTAAAACCAAGTATCACACACATTATATACAGGTTTTTTTTCTATTTTTCTTTTCTAACACATGTATATTAGTATTAAAGAGAGAAATACAATTTGAGTGCTTATCATCAGTGAAAAAAGTGGTTGGCATAAGTGAAAAAATGAAAAGAGCATACATTCTGAGGGTCCTCAATCTGGACCTTATTGATTTTTAAAGGATTCTAGGGCTTGAGTGTCTCAAACTAGTCCAAGAAAAGCCAGCAGCAAGATCCATACAAGTACAAATCTCACTAAGTACATCTCCCATTCCATGAACATGGGAGGAGGTAAACATATCAGCCTTGCCCAGTTTCTCAGCTTATATTTATTTGGGGGTCAATCCAATACCGTCATATGAATTATTTGGTAACTGGAATATTTGAGCAAAAATGTTTACTTTTTGCACTTGAAAATATGAAAAGATATGGACATAGAGTGCATATTTATTAGACAATACTGAAAGTCCCTACAAGTCCAAGTTTTGAAATCCCCAGTTGACTGTTTGGCAGAATAGCTCATTGTTAGGTAGAGCTCTTTTCTAGGGCCCAAACTACAGGGCTTAGATACAATGTACAGAGAAATGGGCCAACCCCACCTTTCTAGCTCATTGGTTATTAGCAAAAAGCTTCGGCCTGGGCTGCAGTTATGGCTATAGTTGGCTTCACAGATGTGCGAAGATTTCTGCTAGATGGAGGAGGAAAACAGCGTGATGACAGGGCTGCTGCATGTTGCTCTGGAGGCTTCTCACTGCACAGTGAACTGCCCGATCACAGCAGCCCCAGACAAAATTGGATAACATAGTTATTTTAATGGTTTCTTCCTCATTGAGCATCCCCTGACCTGAGTGGCTGTGAGGCAAGTTTTAATAAGGCAAAGCTATTAGCTCAGAGAATAAAGTAGAACAAATGTACTGCTGCTGAACACCAGGAGTTTGGCCTAGGTGTGGTTGCTCACAACACAGAAAGCTAGTCACTAAGACGAGTATTGCCAGGGAAGAGCTTTATTGTGGATGCTGTCAGTCTAACCGTCAAATCCGTCTCTCTCCCAACTAAAGTTAGGAGTTTATATAGACAGGAATTAAAGGGATTAAGGAAGATGATCAACAGGCAGCAGGTGGTTAGATGAGAGGCCTAGCATCTCATTGTAACCACCTGTGGGAAAACAGGAATGAGAGAGAAGGAAGAGGAGTTAGTCAACTGGCAACAGGTCTCATTTTCCAGTTGTGGTTCTCTGTAAAGTTTCAGGTCCGTGAAACTATGTGGGAGTCCTAATGATCAGTTTATTGAGAAAGAAACTCAGATGACAAATGTTAAATTTCTCAACCTTTAAGACTGGGAGGTCAATCCTATACTTTGGATATTTTTGCCTGCCTAAATCTGATGTTGAATTGTAATTTCCAGTGCTGGAGGTTAAGTTCTGGTGGGAGATGATCATGGGGATGGAACCCTCATATGGCTTAGTGCTGTCTTCCTGATACTGAGTTATCCCAAGATCTGGTCATCTAAAAGTATGTGGCACTTCCCCCAGCTCCCTCTCTCTTGCTCCTGTTTTGCCTTCTGCTATGAGTGAAAGCTGAGGCTTCACCAGAAGTCGAGTAGATACCAGTACCATGCTTCCTGTAAAGCCTGCAGAACCTGAGTCAATTAAACCTCTTCCCTTTATAACCTCTTTTCTTTATATTACCTGGTCTCAGGTATTTATAGCAATGCAAGAATGGTCTTAACTGTCAATTTCTATGCTTACTCCCCCCCAAAAGCCCCCATAAACACCAATTGTATAGGAAAATTGAGCTGGTTTCAAGACAAGAAATTTGGCCAGTATTAATAGTGGAATTATTGTATTGTGTTCCTACTGAGTGGTGTTGTAAATTGACAGCTACACATTTTATTCTGTTCTGTGGAAAATTATGACCCATTGAGATTTTACTTTTACAATTATTACTTCTGTTCATTTTACCATCTTCTCTCCCTCCATGCAGTAGGGGCATGTTGTAAATCACACACTCCAAAAAATTAACCACAGGACATTTTAAAAATTAGCATTGGTATTGAACACAATCCCCCAAATCAGACTTATTTGCCATTTGTACATTTTCTGTAGTGAACTTTCCATACCAATCTTTCACCAATTTTCTTATTGGGATTTTTCTTCTATTCTTATCCAAAGCTGTTTTACAAGTATTTTTTTTAGTCCATAACTCGACTATTTCCTTAACTGTGTGGTTTGAAGAACACAAGCTTTTGAATTTAACAAAATCTAACTTATCAAAGTTTAAAGTGCATAAATCATTTGTATTATTTTAAATTAAGAGCATTAAATTTATTTTTGTATGTTCCATATTTTTATTGTCCTATATAAAAATCATCACCTAACTCAAACCTATAAAAATTTTCTCACGTTTTCTTCTACAAGTTTTAAGTTTGAGTTCCTATATTTAGATCTATGATGAGTTGAGGATTTATATACGCTTTGGGGAGTCAAAGGTAACACCACTTTTTGAATATGTGTCTTTTCCCTTGGATTTCATTAGCACATTTTCTGAAAATCTCCCAAGCACCTCATGGTTTATGGCTGTGATTCTGGACTCACGTATCCACAATTGTTCTGAATGTCCACATAAATTTATAATCCACTTGTCAAATTTTAGTTCAGGTGGTGTTTAATTAATAGAACAATTTGAGGAAAACTGACATCTCAAAAATAGTTTTCTTGACTATTTTGGCCCTATTTCTGCTATACACATTTTGGAAAAATTTTTCCAGTACTAAGGATAAATATTGGGAGCTTTATTGAAATTGTGTTAAATTTATAGAAACATTTAAAGAAAACTGATAATGGTCTTCCTAATCATTGAAATTTTACTTTATTTTTAATTTTTGTGGGTACATACTAGGTGTATATATATATGGGGCACGTGATTTATTTTGATATAGGCATGCAATTTCTAATAATCACATCAGGGTAAATGGGATATCCATAACCTCAAGCATTTATCCTTTGTGTTACAAAAAATTCAATTATACCTTTAAAATGTACAATTACTATTGACTGTAGTAACCTTGTCCTATCAAATACTAGGTCTTAGTCATGCTACTTTTTGTGCCCATTAACATTCCCCACTTCCCCCTCACCACACCCCCACTACCTTTCTCAGCCTCTGGTAACCATCCTTCTACTCTCTATAAGTTCAGTTGTTTTCATCTTTAGCTCCAACAAGTAAGTCAGAACATGTGATGTCTGTCTTGCTGTGCCTGGTTCATTTCACTTAATCATCTCTAGTTCCATCTATAATGTTGCAAATGACAGGATCTCATTCTTTCTTATGGTTGAATACTACTCCATTGTGTGTATGCACCATATTTTATTTATCCATTCATCTGCTGATAGACATTTAGGTTGCTTCCAAATCTTGGCTATTGTGAGTAGTGCTACAGTAAACATGATGCAGATATATCTTCAATATACTGATTTCCTTTCTTTAGGGTATATAACTACCAGTGGAATTACGGGATTGTATGGCAGCTCTATTTTTAGTTTTTGAGGTACCTCCAAACTGTTCTCCAAAGTGGTTGTACTAATATACATTTCCATAGTGCAGTGCACAAGGGTTCCCTTTTCTCCACATCCTCTTCCTCATTTGTTATTACCTGTCTTTTGCACAGAAGACATTTTAACTGGGGTGAGATGATATCTCATTGTAGTTTTGATTTGCATTTCTCTAATGGATCAGTGATGTTGAGTACCTTTTCATATGCCTGTTTGCCATTTGCATGTCTTCTTTTGAGAAATGTCTATTCAGATTTTTGCCCAGTTTTAAATCAGATTTTTTTTTTCTATAGAATTGTTATAGCTCTTTATATATTCTGGTTGTGAACATCTTGCCAGATGTTGATATAGTTTGGATATTAGTCACTGCCCAAATTTCATTTTGAGAGGTAATGCTCAGCATTAAAGGTGGGTCTTGGAGGAAGCTGTTTTGTTCAAGGGGGAGGATCCCTCATTAATTGATGCTGTCCTCACATCAAGGCCCATGTTTCTGCCATATACATTTTGGAAAACTTCTTCCAGTGTTAAGAATATTGGGAGATTTATTTAAATATTAAATTTATTGAAACTGCTGTTATTTTAATAACAAGTCTTTAAACATTGAAATAAACTTTATTTTTAAATTTTTGTGGGTACAAAGTAGGTGTATGTTTATGGGGTACATATTTTAATACAGGTATCAAATGTGTATAAACACATCAGGGTAAATGGGGTATCCATGACCTCAAGCACCACTCACAAAATCTGAGTACTCATAAGATCTGGTTAAGTGTGTGTGGCACCTCCCTCCCCCTCTCTTTGCCCCTGCTCCTGCCATGTGAGATCCTTACTCCCCTTTTGCCTTCCATCGTGGTTGGAAACTTCCTGACACATCCCTACAAGCTGATAAGATGTTAGCACCATGCTTCCTGTACAGCTTGCAAAACTGTGAGCCAACTAAACCTCTTCTTTATAAATGACCCAGTCTCGAGTTTTTTTTTTTTTGTTTTTTTTGTTTTTTTTGTTTTTTTTGAGACGGAGTCTCGCTCTGCCTCCAGGCTGGAGTGTACTGGCGCGATCTCGGCTCACGGCAAGCTCCGCCTCCCAGGTTCACGCCATTCTCTTGCCTCAGCCTCCCGAGTAGCTGGGACTACAGGCGCCTGCCACCATGTTGGCCAGGATGGTCTCAATCTCCTGACTTCGTGATCTGCCCACCTTGGCCTCCCAAAGTGCTGGGATTACAGGCATGAGCCACCACGCCCAGCCTCAAGTATTTTTTTATAGTATTTCAAGAAAAGCCTAATACAGATGGATAGTTTGCAAATATTCTCTCCCATTCTGTGGGTTGTCTCTTCACTTTGTTGTTTCCTTTGCAACGCAGAAGCTTTTTAACTTGATGTAATCCCATTTGTCCACTTTTGCTTTGGTTGTCAGGTATTACACAAGAAATCTTTGCCCACTCCAATGTCCTGGAGAGGTTCCCCAATGTTTTCTTTTAGCTGTTTCATAGTTTGAGGTCTTAGATTTAACTTTTCAATTAATTTTGATTTTTGTATATGATAAGAGATGGGGGTCTAGTTTCATTCTTCTGCATATGGATACTCAGTTTTCACAGCACCATTTATTAAAGACACTATCCTTTCCCCAATGCATGTTCTTCATACCTTTGTCAAAAGTGAGTCCACCATAGATGTATGAATTTGTTTCTGGGTTGTCTATTCTGTTCCTATGTGTCTGTTTTTATGCCAGTAGCATGCTGTTTTGGTTGCTGTAGCTCTGTTGAATAATTTGAAGTCAAGTAATACGATTTCTCCAATTTGATTCTTTTTGTGCAGGATAGCTCTGACTATTCTAGGTCTTTTGTGGTTCCCATATAAATTTTAGGATTGTGTTTTCTATTTCTTTGAAGAATGTTTTCTGGATGTTCCACAGTGTATCCATTAACCTGCTGAATGACAACTTTTTTTTCCCCTTTTTTCCTGAGACAGGATCTCACTCTGTCTTCAGGCTAGAGTGCAGTGGCACGATCACAGCTAAAAGCAGCCTCAGTCTCCCAAGATCAAGTGATCTTCTCACCTCTCTGCCTCCTGAGTACCTCGGACTACAGGTGCATGCCACCATGCCTGGCTAATTTTTGTATTTTTTGTAGAGACAGTTGTGCCATGTTGCCCAGGCTGGTCTCAAACTCCTGGGCTCAAGCAACCCACCCACCTTGACCTTCTAACATGCTAGAATTACAGGCATGAGACACTGCGACCAGCCAGAGTATTTTCTTACTGTTAGGTACATGAGATGATTCAGGTTCATCTTGTATTTCTCACAAACTCTGACTAGGAATCATCTCTGGTCCCCTTTTTTTTTGTGGATAGTATTTAGGAACTAGTAACTTGGCAGTTGGTGTGCTTACTATTACTGAGGTGTCACTGTGTTTAGGTCCTCTCAGTAGAATGAATCACAAAATATATGCATATGTGCACACACAACAATTTCTCTATTTGTTCCTATATATTTAAAAGATATGAGTTCTATTCTAATGTCATACTCCAGGTTTTCTAGCTCTCCTCATTCCTATTTTTATAAATACCTTCTCTAATGGAGAAACCTTGCTGTCATCATTCTCAACATATTTGCTCAATGTTACCAATCTCTCAACAATGCTGCCTATCTTTTCCCCATCCCTTCCACACCTCACCATCAGCCCTCTTGGTGCCAGCAGGAACAAGGCCACAACTCCTCTCATCCCACGAGGCAAGTCTAACTCCTCCACTCTGGGGAAGGAAGTCAGGAGAGGCACATGAAAACTCAAAGAGGGGAATCAAAAGAAAGAGGAATGGAAGGCCACATTAAAAAAAAAAAAATAAATCATCTTTTGATTGCCCTAATAAACATCTCTTGGTGATGATATAGTTTATGGATATGGCTAGACATTTTTATCAATTTTAGGATTTTGCATCTAAATCTATGAGACTTTGGTCTATAGCTTTATGTTTTTGTTTTTGTTTTTTTTTTAAAGGTTTTGTTACCAAAGTTGTACTGGCCTCAAAAACTGAATGGAAAAGTTCCATCTTTTTTCTTCTAGAAAAGTTTATAAAAGCCTGGTATTACTTTTAAAAATTTGGAATAAGTTCAGCAAAGCCATCTGTTCCTAGAGTTTTCTTTCTAAGCAAGTTTTTTAATATTCCACTCAGGTACTATTTGCAGTTGTGACAAGCACAATCAATCTCTAGTATGACCTTGTTTCCAGGGCTTTTACTGATGGCATGTTAAGCAAAGGACCAACCCACTGGCACTTCCTAAGTTTTAATCATTTCTCCTTCATACTGCCAAATGCAAAACAAAACAAAAATCCTTATTATCTTCTCAAATTAGCTTTTCAGATTCCTGCCCTATGCAGCATGAGACATCTGGAAATTTGAGAAATTATATGTGTTTGAAGCCCCTAATGTATTCATTCTTTACACTGCAGTCTTGATTGTTCTCTCGGTTTCTGGTCCCCCCATGCCTTCCCCTGACCCCCAGGTTATGGCCCTCTGCCTGAACCAAGTTCAGTATTCAGGTTCTTCCCTATAGTCAGAAGTGGAAAGGGCCCCCAGAGCTGCATTCTTTTTACCACTCTCTAGAATTTTGTCCCTTTAGTCTTCTTTGCTTCTATAGCAAAAATTTGCATTTAAATATTTTCTGTAATTTTATAGTTGTCCTCAATCGGTCCATTCTGCTGCCAACTACTATACCTTACCCAATAGCAAAATCTATTTTTGCTTTTTTTTTTTTTTTTTTTTAATCTCTGTTGCTCAGGCTGGAGTGCAGTGGCATGATCTCAGCTCACTGAAACCTCCACCTCCCAGGTTCAAGTGATCCTCCCACCTCAGCCTCTTTAGTAGCCAGGATTACAGGTGTGTACCACCATGCCTGGCTAATTTTTGTATTTTTAGTAGAGACAGGGTTTCATGTTGGTCAGGCTGGTCTGGAACTCCTGACCTCAGGTGATTTGCCCACCTCAGCCTCCCAAAGTACTGGGATTACAGGCACGAGCCACCATGCCCATCCTATTTGTGCTTTTTGAAAGCTCCATATCTAAGTTATATCTATATACACATTTTTTAAAAGTTTTATCACCTATGAAAAACATGTTTCAGTATGGAAATAGAGTTGGGTACAATAAGTCACTCACAGCAGAATGTCCTGGCTTATGTGTTAGACATCTGCCAGGGCAGAAACCACCAGAAATCTGGACCCACTCTCTTCTACTAATCCTCATAAGTTGCATGCAAGGCAAATTGACTTGCCCCTTTGATCCACCATTCTGAGACGGGTCGTCTAAATTTAGTCTGCCCAAGGATTATTCAAAAATCCTGCTGGTGGGCTCCTGTACTATGGCCCTATATTGAGGGTCTCTTTCTTCCTGGACATACAACAGCATTCTTGTTTGTGGATCCCCTTATTTTGCACATGGCTAAGCAATAAACCTTTGAACTACTTATAGCCATTGGCTCGAATGACATATTTTCAAGTCTCTTAGAAAACAGCAGTCTTGAAAATGAACTAAACCATATTAACAAAGTAAAATGCTATTTCTCAATACAAATCTTTTTTCCACATTTTCTTAAGCTGCTAGACATACTGCAATTCAACACCTCTGTTCTATATTAAATTTAGATTTTAACTTAAAACGCCCACGCATTAGATAAAGTTAAAAAATACTTTCTCTACTATCTGATGTTCATTGAGAAGCTACTTCTTATTACACATACTCCATAAAATATGACCTCATAGTAAATGCTTTCCTATAGTTTCCTATAGTTTGTGCATTTTCTCTGGCCTCTTGACTTCACACAGAATGATTTTCCACATTCATTACATCCGTAGGGTTTCTGTCTTATACGAGTCCTGTGGTGAAAAATTAGGGCTGACTTCTGACGAAAGGTTTTTCCACATTCATTACACCCCAACGGTTTCTCCCGTGTGTCTTCTCAAATATTCTGTGAAACTGTAGTAGTAGCAGAAAAATGCATCCCTTCTCAACCTAGGAATGCTGACACAGGCTTCACACCATGTGAATTCTCTGATGTTTAATGAGGAGTGGCACTGGGCAAAATGTTTCCTACATTCATTCACCAGTAAGTTTTTTCCACTTTTAGTTTTATAACATAATGTATGGTCCAAAGTCCAGAATAATGTTTTCCTGCATTCCGTATCTTCATATTGTTTTTTTTCTCTAAGTTCTCTCAATACTGTGAGAACTGACTTCAGGCCAAAGGTGTTCTCATTATCATTATATTAACCGATTTCTCTCACCCTTTATGTTCTGTGTTCCACAAAGTTCTGACTTCACCCAGAGTAATTTCCCTCACTTACTACATTTATAGGGTTTCTCCCCAAGTGTGTTCTCTGATGTACAGTTAGTTTTGACTTAACATAGAATGATTTTCCACAAACATTACATGCATAGGGTTTCTCCCCTGTGTGTGTTCTATGATGTGCAATGAGTTTTGACTTCACACAGAATGATTTTCCACATTCATTACATCCATAGGGTTTCTGTCTTATATGAGTTCTCTGGTGAACAATTAGGGCTGACTTCTGACGGAAGGTTTTCCCACATTCATTACATCCAAAAGGTTTCTCCCCTGTGTGTCTTCTCAGATGTTCTGTGAAACCGGAGTAGTAGCAGAAAAATTTTCCACACTGAATACATTCATAAGGTTTCTCACCTGTGTGAGTTCTTAGATGTTTAGTAAGGGTTGACTTCTCAGAAAATGATTTCCCACATGCATTACATTCATAAGGTTTTTCACCTGTGTGAATTCTTTGATGTTTAATGAGGTCTGATTTTCTGAGAAAGGCTTTCCCACATGCATAGCATTCATAGGGCTTCTCCCCTGTGTGTGTCTTCTGATGCACAGTAAGGACTGACTTAAATGAAAAGGTTTTCCCACATTCATGACATTCATATGGTTTCTCGCCTGTGTGTGTTCTCTGATGTTGAGTAAGGGTTGACTTTTCACTGAAGGATTTCCCACATTCATGACATCTATAAGGTCTCTCCCCTGTATGAATTCTTTGATGTTTAATGAGGTCTGAATTCTTATAAAAGGTCTTCCCACATTCGTGACATTCATAGTGTTTTCCCCCTGTGTGTGTTCTCTGATGTCTTGTATGGGCTGACTTCTGGGTGAAGGTTTTTCCACATTCATGACATTCATAAGGTTTTTCTCCTGTATGTGTTCTCTGTTGTAAATGAAGGACTAATTTTTCACTGAAAAAGGTTCCACACTCATTATATTCAATAATATTGTTAACTGAGTGGGTTCTCTGAATTGGAGTGAGATTTAACTTCTGGCTGAATGGGTAAACACTCTGATGTTCAAGGAGAATCGATTCCTCAAAGATGTTTTCTCCACATTGATTACATTCATAGTGGTTTTCTCTTGGATGCGTTTGCTGATGGGTAATGAAAAATGACATATCACAGGTTTTCCCATGTTCAGTATATTTGCAGGTTTTCTGTCCTGTGTAACCTCTCTTATGTACAAGGAAGAATGAATTCTCAGGGAAAGCTTTCCCACATTCATTGTATTCAAAAGGTTGCTCCCAATTTTTAATTTTCTGATGCCAAATGAGGTCTTCATTCAGCCAGAAGCTGTTCCCATTTGTATTATATTCATAAGGTTCCTCTTCAGAATGAATTATTTCATGCTTTTCACCACACAAACATTTTCCACCTTTGTTAAACTCATTGAACTTCATTCTTGAATAGTTTCTACTGGTATTAATTATTTCTGAAATATAGAGTGACAAGAAAGATTAGTTGACAACGATATGTAAGAGAAATAAAGTTAGCATTATATTTGAAGGCATGGCTCAGTTTAGGCCATTACCTCCTCATACCTACATTATGACAACAATGTGCACACTTCCAGTCTTATATCTCTTTTTAATTCAACACAGCAGCAACAAGCTGAATTTCTAAAAGTTCTAATTCATAGATAGTCCTGTAATCCAGGCTCCAATTCTGTGTGGTTTTGTTGTTGTTGGTTGGTGGTGGTGGTGGTGTTTTTGAGACAGAGTCTTGCTCTGTCACCCAGGCTGGAGTGTAGTGACATGATCTCAGCTCACTACAACCTCTGCTTCCTGGGTTCAAGCGATTCTCATGCCTCAACCTCCCAAGTAGCTGGGACTACAGATGTACACAACCATGTTCAGCTAGTTTTTATGTTTTTAGTAGACACAGGATTTTGCCATGTTAGCCAGGCTGGTCTCGAACTACTGGCTTCAAGCAATTCATCCACATTGGCCTTCCAAAGTGCTGGGATTACAGGCATGAAGCACTTCACCTGGCTCAATTGTTGTTCTAGCTCTGATTCACTAGGAATAAAAGTATGCAACAATAAGAGTGAAATCAATGAGTGAACAAGCCATCCTTGTCACAGGATCAGGTTTATGGTTCTATTCTGGCTACGGGATTTGCCCTTTATTCCATCAACTGTACTATACTATACTGATTCCAATGTCCCAAGAACACACACTTTTTTTTTTAACAAGGTGTCACTGAAGTAAACATATCTTTACATTTAGATTCAGATTAGAACCAAGCCATTCTTTTACGAGTCTAGAATGAATATATTTCACTCTAGGTAGGTTCAACTGTTTGTCCCTCATAAATTGCTCATTCCCATCATAATCTCATACTGATTGTTTTTTCATTGTCAGATTGTACTCTAACAGTGTTTTTAAAAGTTTGCCTTCCCAAATTTTCCAGGTTCATTCACTAAAAAACATGAAAGAACTGTTTGTATAATTCATTTAAGCACAAACAGCTGGATTGCTATAACAATATTCTTTGTTAAACACTGATTTTTAAAATATTTCATGCGGTTCTGATTTTGCTCACCAACTATGTTCCTGGCAGCCATTACTTTGCCTATGATTTTTTCTTAGTGCCCTAGATATTTAAATCAGTGGTGTTTAACAAATAATGTTTATCAATATTACCTGGAGAGCTTTTCCAAACACAAATATTTTCAGGCTTCACGCTGAAATCCTTACTGGTTGAACGTTTAATTTTAATTTTAACTGCTTTTTATTTTTTAGAGACAGAATCTTGCCCTGTCACCAAGACTGCATTGCAATGGCACAAACACAGTTAACTGTAGCCTCTTCCCAGGCTAAAACAAGACTCTCACCTCAGCTCTCCAGGAGCTGAGATCACAAAAATTAGCCAGGCATGAGACCACAGGTGTGTGCCACCATGCCTGGCTAATTTTTTAAGTTTTCATAGAGATGGGGTCTTCCTATTTTGCCCAAGCTGGCCTCAAATTCCTGGGCTCAAGTGTTCCTCGCACCTCAGCCTCCCAAAGTCCTGGAATTATAGGCATGAACCACTGGGCCCAGGCTATTGTAAAATAATTCTGTAAAAAAAATGATAAATATGATAAAAAGCTAAAGAATGAGCAACTCAAAAAAGCATGTATAGAAAAATATGTTTAATATTTTAAAGAAGGAGGGATGCTCTTTACCGGGAAAAGTACACCAGGGAGCTTTCCGGGGGTGTTGAAAAATCACTCTATATATTCATCTCAGTGATGGATACATGAGTGTTTATATATACACACACACACACACACACACACACACAAATATATATATTTTATTAATCTTTGGCTTAACCACATAATTTATACCACAATTAAAAAAAAAAAAAACAAGATGTGTGTATGGAAGTGATATTGGGAGATGCTGGGTGATTCAGAGTCACTGGATATTTGGGTCATGTCAACATGTTAGTTCCAAAGTTCTAGAGCCTCTAAAACATGATTCCTGAAGAACATTTCAATGGTCTTATTATCTGAACCTACCCTTTGTGATCTACCTTCCTTTAAATTCCATCTGGCACATACTAACTCACCTAGATGACGCTGGCTTGGAAATTTTTCCTTTAATATCCATGGCTCCTCGCCTTTCTCCAACTTGAGAATCACTTCTGGTTTAGGAATGCAATATCCTGTGGATGAGAACTGTATTACTTGGGACAAACTGGGTGGGTTTTCCTGAAGGAGGAAGACAGTATACCCCAAACAGTACACACACACACACACACACTTCATTTAATTCTGTCATTCTCTCTAGTATCCAAAAGGGATAAATTGTCCTTGATCTCTGAATCTCAAACCTAAATATTACTATATTTTACAAAAGTTTCGCAAGTTTCTATTGATAAGAAAGGACGTGCATTCTGGTCTTCTACATGGGAAACAATTCCTACCTACCTACTGAGACAAGGTGGCTGTAGTTCTCCAGCATCACATCCCTGTACAGGGTCCTCTGAGCGGGGTCCAGATGCTGCCACTCCTCTTGAGTGAAGCCCACAGTCACATCCCTAAATGACACAGATCCCTGGAAAATCACAGTTCTGCTCAGTCTGAAGTGATAAGAATCAGTTCACGTGAAAAAGGATGTTTAGGGACTAATCCTTACCATTTTTATTGTTGAAAATTAAATGGAAAATGTTATAAAGAGCCTCTATGACATATGTTGTTTTATGTTACACATTGTGGGTAAAAAATCATAGAAGAAATATCCTGTTGGTGCATTAATTTATTACTTAATGCAAAAATATTTAGTGCCTACATATGCCTAGAGCTTTCTTAGTTTCTGAGTATTCCAATTTGAATAAAGAGTCTTCCTGCAATTACAGGAGAGGAACATATCTTCTCACAAGGAAACATACATATAGAGACATACCTACTATAGGACTTAACGGACTCACACCACAGATATGTGCAACACAGATGGATCATAAAAGTGGTCTGTGCAAATTCATGTGAAAGTATGTCAACATATTAGATTTCACAAAAGTGATAAAACTTTAGTTCCTTTGCAAACATATAACAAAAATTTAAGAAAAGGTTAAAAACCTGAAAAAATATGTGGCAAGTCAATGGAACCGCTTAACAGGATAAGAGCATGTCTTACCTGTGATGAGATAAAGGTTGCAGAGGCATGGGAGATGAGGGAGACTAGGAAATACTTTTGGCTTTAATCCTGTTAGTGTTCTCCAAATATTTATCACTCATCTAATCTGTAAAAATTTTTAGCAACTACTAGTTCTACTTACATTTATTTATAAAGTAAATAAAATATAATCAATCCACATATAAGGAAAGTTTAATTTTGTTATTTTATAGATAAAAATATAAATAGGCATGCTGATATTTTCCTCCCAAGCCCTAAAGGACTGACAGTATATGACATAAACACAATTATCTTGCACACTTCCTTTAGGCCATAGGCTCCCTGCTCCCCCAACTCCAGGTCATTGATGCGAATAGCAGAAGTTGATGGTGAACTGGAAATACACAACTGAATCTCTGTAACATAATTCAGCTTTCACTGAGGAAGCAATGCCACCAAAGTAGATTGGAGACCGCTGGAGAGCAGCATTAGAGGTAGATTGTCTATATTAAGAGGCAGTAGTGGAGACGTGGAAGAGGGAATTCACTAAACAAAGAAGAGAAGAAGGGCTACTTCCAGAGGGCCTGCAGAGAGGCATTAGAAGGTCTTGAAATTAGAACCAGGAGGTTGGGTGTTGAGGAAGGGGAGAGTGCAGAGTGACAATAAGACACATGCAGGCCATGCAGCTCCTGGAATGTCTTCATGTCATGGAAGTGAGAATGTCCAGTGGAAGGCTACAGAGATGATTCTGAAGCTTGGGAGAGACCTAAGGTCTGGAGTTCAAGACCTGCCTGGCCAACATAGTGAAACCCCATCCCTGCTAAAAAGACAAAAAATAGCCATGCGTGGTTGTGGACGCCTGTATTCCCTGCTACTCGGGAGGCTGAGGGAGGAGAATCGCTTGAACCCGGGAGGTGGAGATTGCAGTGAGCCAAGATTGTGCCACTGCATTCCAGCCTGGGTGACAGAGTGAGACTCGGTCTCAAAACAAAACAAAACAAAAAATCACAGACTAAAAAAAGAGCATTCCAAAATTAAATGTTAGTATTTGCCTAACTGAAAACAAAGCAAATACTCTCTGAACACTACTAGAAAACAAAATGGGCCAGGTGCGGTGGCTTACGCCTGTAGTCCCAGCACTTTGGTAGGCCAAGGTGGGAGGATCACGAGGTCAGGAGTTCAAGACCAGCATGGCCAACGTGGTGAAACCCTGTCTCTACTAAAAATACGAAAATTAGCCAGGCACGGAGGCAGACACCTGTATTCCCAGCTACTCAGGAGGCTGAGACAGGAGAATCACGTGAACCTGGGAGGCAGAGGTTGCAGTGAGCCAAGATCACACCACTGTACTCCAGCCTGGGCAAACAGAGTAAAACTCTGTCTCAAAAAAAGGAAAGAAATAAAGAAAACAAAATGGATGTAAAATACAGAATCGTACAAATCTAAATGTATAAAATTGCACAAATTATAACAAAATAAAAACTGGAAAAAGAGCTAATAAAAGAATAGTTTGTAAAACATAGATAAATCCAGGAGATAAATACCATTCTCAAATGAATTCCAAAAGAAAAAAAAAAAAAGCTAAGGAGAGACTTTTTTGGGGGGAAATGAGGGCAATCAAGAGCACTGTGTACATTATAGCCCATTTATACCTCAGGTTGCAATTTTTTTAAATTTTTGCAATCAGACCTTGAAATGACCTTGAGCAGTAGCATATAACTCCCACATGCTTAGCGTTCCAATAATGGAACACGAGGCATAAATGGGTTAGGGAATTCAGAACACCAAGCACATACCCAGGACAGAAGAGGCATGGCAAAGACCTCAAAAGACCCTAACGTTTTACTTCTGGCTAATCTCTATGCTCAGTGCAAGCAAGCAGTGAAGACTAAGATGAAGTTCTAAATGGACCAGGCTAAGTGCTTAAAAAGTGCTAAGGACAGTCAATTTGCAAATAATAGGAAAGGCGTTTTATTTATTTATTTTTTTTATTTTTTTTATTTTTTATTTTTTTTTAGTTTTTTTTTTAGTTTTTTTTATTTTTTGGTGGTGGTTGTTTGAATCCTGACCCTCCAGGAAAAATGCTGGTGAAAACACTATCTGAACACAAACTAAAGAGAGAGAATTCAGTGACCACACATGACTAGAAAAAAATATAGACTGCAAAAAAAGTCTGAAAAATTCATAAAAACAAATGGATGATTGAAGACTTCAATAATTAAGAACAGCAAAGTCTAGAGAAGAATAAGAAAGTGATTTCTAAAGTTACCGAATTATAATATTAAAATGCCCAGTTTCAGCAGGAATAAGAAAATCACAAAGCATACAAAGAAACTGGAAGTGTTCTCCAATCACAGGAAAAATATAAATTGACATTTATCCCTGAGGCAAACCAAACATAACAATTCTTAAACAAAGACTTTAAATCAACTGTCTTACATATACTCAAAAGCTAAAACATACAAGAACTAGAGAGAACCAAGGAAACAACTTACAAATATCAAAAAAGAGACTGAAATTATAATAAAGAACCACATAGACATTCTAAAACTAAAGAGTACCATAATTGAAATAATGAATTCACCAGAGGAGTTCAACAGCAGATTTGGGAATGCCAAAAAGAATCTGTGAATTTAAGTATAAGACTATTGAAATTATCAAGTTTGAGAATCAGAGCAAAAAAGAATTAAGAAAAATAAACGGAACCCAAAGGACCTATGGGACACCATCAAGCTGACCAACACAAACATGGGAAATGTAGAAGAATACAAGAGAGGCAAGGAAATAGAGTATTTGTAGAAAAGCCAAAACTTCCTAAATTTGGTGAAAGACACAAATCTATACATCCAGGAAGTACAATAAACTCAAAATAAACTCAAATACATCCACCAAGACATGTTAAAATCAGTCAGGAAAAAAAAAAGACAGAATCTTGAAGCAGAAAAGGAGAAGCAATTTGTCACATACAAAAGAACCTCAAAAAGATCATCAGCAGAAACCTTGGAGGTTAGAATGCATTAGATTGATATATTCAAAGTGCTGAAAGAAAAAACTGTCAGCTGAGAATTCTATGCTGGGCAAACATGCCTGTCAATAATGAGGACATTCCCAGATGAACACAAGCTACGAGAATATGTTTTTACTAGATCTACTCTGCAAGGAATGCTAAAAAGGAATCCTTTGGGTTGAAATGTGATTCACGACAAACAAGGGAACTGTTATAAGATTATAAGCCAAGTTTTCATCTGGATTTGGTCTTAAAAGAGAAATTAGGATTAAATAAATAAGAAAAATGGAAGATGGGCAGAGTGGATAGATTTATTCAAATAATGCATACAAAAATGTAATTAGAATGAATAAGATTGAGCATCTGATAGTAAAACAGGGTGAGTACAGTCAACAGGTGTTTTTTTTTTTTTTTTTTTTTATACTTTAAGTTCTGGGGTACATGTGCAGAACATGCCAGTTTATTACATAGGTATACATGTGACATGGTGGTTTGCTGCACCCATCAACGAATCATCTACATAAGGCACTTCTCCTAATGCTATCTCTCCCCTAGCCCACCACCCCGACAGGCCCCAGTATGAGATGTTCCCCTCCCTGTGTCTACGTGTTCTCCTTGTCCAACTCCCACTTATAAGTGACAACAGTGGTGTTTGGTTTTCTGTTCTTGTGTTAGTTTGCTGAGAATGATGGTTTCCAGCTTCATCCATGTCCCTGCAAAGGACATGAACTCATCCTTTTATATGGCTGCATAGTATTTCATGATATACATGTGCCACATTTTCTTTATTCAGTCTATCATTGATGGGCATTTACGTTGGTTCCAAGTCTTTGTTATTGTGAATAATGCTGCAAAAAAACATACATATTCATGTGTCCTTATAGTAGAATGATTTATAATCCTTTGGGTATATACCCAGTAATGGAATTCCTGGGTCAAATGGTATTTCTGGTTCTAGATCCTTCAGGAATCGCCACCTGACTTCCACAATGGTTGAACTAATTTGCACTCCCACCAACAGTATAAAATCGTTCCTGTTTCTCCTCTCCAGCATCTGTTGTTTCCTGACTTTTTAATGATTGCCATTCTAACTGGCATGAGATGGTATCTCATTGTGGTTTTGATTTGCATTTCTCTAATGACCAGTGATGATGAGCTTTTTTTCATATGTTTGTTGGCCGCATAAATGTCTTCTTTTGAGAAGTGTCTGTTCATATCCCTCACCCACTTTTTGATGGGGTTTTTTAATTGTAAATTTGTTTAAGTTCTTTGTAGATTCTGGATATTAGCCCTATGTCAGA
Organism: Rhinopithecus roxellana; assembly: GCF_007565055.1. Classification (NCBI taxonomy): domain Eukaryota; kingdom Metazoa; phylum Chordata; class Mammalia; order Primates; family Cercopithecidae; genus Rhinopithecus; species Rhinopithecus roxellana. Next base: position 125,939,596 of record NC_044559.1, on the reverse strand, counting down.
TGGATAAATTGCAAAAATTTTCTCCCGTTCTGGAGGTTGTCTGTTCATTCTGATGATAGTTTCTTTTGCTGTGCAGAAGCTCTTTAGTTTAATTAGATCCCGTTTGTCAATTTTGGCATTTGTTGCCTTTGCTTTTGGTGTTTTAGTCATGAAGTCATTGCCTACAGCTATGTACTGAATGGTACTGCCTAGGTTTTCTTCTAGGGATTTTATGGTTTTAGGTCTTAAGTGTTTAATCCATCTTGAGATAATTTTTATATAAATTGTAAGGAAGGAGTCCAATTTCAGTTTTCTGCACATAGCTAGCCAGTTTTCCCAACACCATTTATTAAATAGGGAATCCTTTCCCCATTGCTTTTGTCAGGTTTGTCAAAGATCAGGTGGCTGTAGATGTGTGGTGTTATTTCTGAGGGCTCTGTTCTGTTCCATTGGTCTATATCTCTGTTTTGGTACCAGTACCATGCTGTTTTGGTTACTGTAGCCTTGTAGTATAGTTTGAAGTCAGGTAGTGTGATGCCTCCAGCTTTGTTCTTTTGGCTTAGGATTGACTTGGCAATGCGGGCTCTTTTTTGGTTCCATATGAACGTTAAAGCAGTTTTTTCCAATTCTGTGAAGAAACTCATTGGTAGCTTAATGGGGAAGGCACTGAATCTATAAATTACCTTGGGCAGTATGGCCATTTTCAAAATATTGATTCTTCCTATCCATGAGTATGGTATGTTCTTCCATTTGTTTGTGTCCTCTTTTATTTCACTGAGCAGTGATTTGTAGTTCTCCTTGAAGAGGTCCTTTACATCCCTCGTAAGTTGGATTCCTAGGTATTTTATTCTCTTTGAAGCTATTGTGAATGGGAGTTCATTCATGATTTGGCTCTCTGTCTGTTACTAGTGTGTAAGAATGCTTGTGATTTTTGCACATTAATTTTGTATCCTGAGACCTTCCTGAAGTTGCTTTTCAGCTTTAGGAGATTTGGGGCTGAGACAATGGGGTTTTCTAAATATACAATCATGTCATCCGCAAACAGAGACAATTTGACTTCCTCTTTTCCTATCTGAATACGCTTCATTTCTTTCTCTTGCCCAAATGCCCTGGCCAGAACTTCCAACACTATGTTGAATAGGAGTGGTGAGAGAGGGCATCCTTGTCTTGTGCTGGTTTTCAAAGGAAATGCTTCCAGTTTTTGCCCATTCAGTATTATATTGGCTGTGGGTTTGTTATAAATAGCTCTTATTATTTTGAGATATGTTCCATCAATACCTAGTGTTTTGAGAGTTTTTAGCATGAAGGGGTGTTGAATTTTCTCAAAGGCCTTTTCTGCACCTGTTGAGATAATCACATGGTTTTTGTCATTGGTTCCGTTTATTTCATGAAATACGTTTAGTAATTTGCATATGTTGAACCAGCCTTGCATCCCAGGGATGAAGCTGACTTGAGCATGGTAGATAAGCTTTTTGAAGTGCAGCTGGATTCAGTTTGCCAGTATTTTATTGAGGACTTTTGTGTCAATGTTCATCAGGGATATTGGCCTGAAATTTTCTTTATTTGTTGTGTCCCTGCAAGGTTTTGGTATCAGGACGATGCTGGCTTCATAAAATGAGTTAGAGAGGATTCCCTCTTTTTCTGTTGTTTGGAATAGTTTCAGAGGGAATGGTATCAGCTCCTCCTTGTATCTCTGGTAGTATTTGGTTGTGAATTCATCTGGTCCTAGACTTTTTTGCTTGGTAGGCTATTATTTACTGCCTCCATTTCAGAACCTGTTATTGGTCCATTCAGGGATTCGACTTCTTCCTGCTTTAGACTTGGGAGGGTGTATATGTCCAAGAATTTATCTATTTCTTCTAGATGTTCTAGATTATTTGCGAAGAGGTGTTTATAGTATTCTCTGACAGTAGTTTGTATTTCTGTGGGATCAGTGATGATATCCCCTTTATCATTTTTTATTGCATGTATTTGATTCTTCTCTCTTTTCTTCTTTATTCTTCTTGCTATTCTATTTTGTTGATCTTTTCAAAAACCAGCTCCTGGATTCATTGATTTTTTGAAGGGTTTTTCGTATCTCTATCAGTCCTTCTCTGATCTTAGTTATTTCTTGCCTTCTGCTAGCTTTTGAATTTGTTTGCTCTTGCTTCTCTAACTCTTTTGTGATGCTAGGATGTCTATTTTAGATATTTCTTGCTTTCTGTTGTGGACATTTAGTGCTGCAAATTTCCCTCTACACACTGCTTTAAATGTGTCCCAGAGATTCTGGTACATTGTGTCTTTGTTCTCATTGGTTTCAAATAACTTCTTTATTTCTGCCTTAACTTCATCATTTACCCAGTAGTCATTCAGGAGCAGGTTGTTCAGTTTTCATGTAACTGTGCAGTTTTGAGTGAGTTTCTTAATACTGATTTCTAATTTGATTGCACTGTGGTCTGAGAGACTGTTATTCTTTCCATTCTTTTGCATTTGCTGAGGACTGTTTTACTTCCAATGATGTAGTCAATGTTAGAATAAATGTGATGTGGTGCTGAGAAGAATGTATATTCCGTTGATTTGGGTAGGGAGAGTTCTGTAGATGTCTATTAGGTCTGCTTGGTCCAGAGCTGAGTTAAAGTTCTGAATATCCCTGCTAATTTTCTGTCTCGATCTGTCTAATACTGACAGTGGGTTGTTAAAGATTCCCACTATTATTGTGTGGGAGTCTAAGTGTCTTTGTAGGTCTCTAAGAACTTGCTTTATGAATCTGGGTACTCCTGTGTATTGGGTGCATATATATTTAGGGTAGTTAGCTCTTCTTGTTGCATTGATCCCTTTACCATTATCTAATGCCCTTCTTTGTCTTTTTTGATCTTTGTTGGTTTAAAGTATGTTTTATCAGAGACTAAGATTGTAACACCTGTTTGTTTGTTTGTTTTTGTTTTTTTTTTTTTTTTTTTTTTGCTTTCCATTTGCTTGGTAAATATTCCTTCATCCCTTTATTTTGAGCCTATGTGTGTCTCTGCACATGAGATGGGTCTCCCGAATACAGCACACTGACAGGTGTTGACTTTTTATCCAATTTGCCAGTCTGTGTCTTTTAATTGGGGCACTTAGCCTGTTTACATTTAAGGTTAATATTGTTATGTGTGAATTTGATCCTGTCATTATGATGCTAGCTGGTTATTTTGCCCATTACTTGATGCAGTTTTTTCATAGTGTCGATAACCTTTATAATGTGGTATGTTGTTGCAGTGGTTGATACTGGTTGTTACTTACCATGTTTAGTGCTTCCTTCAGGAACTCTTGTAAGGCAGGCCCGGTAGTGACAAAATCTCTCAGCATTTGTTTGTCTGTAAAGGATTTTATTTCTCCTCCACTTATGAAGCTTAGTTTGGCTGGATATGAAATTCCAGGTTGAAAATTCTTTTCTTTAAGAATGTTGAATATTGGCCCACACTCTCTTCTGGCTTGTAGTGTTTCTGCAGAGATCTACAGTTGGTCTAATGGAATTCCCTTTGTGAGTCATCTGACCTTTCTCTCTAGCTGCCCTTAAAATGTTTTCCTTCATTTCAACTTTGGTGAATCTGACACTTATGTGTCTTGGGTTGTTCTTGTTGAGGAGTATCTTTGTGGTGTTATCTGTATTTCCTGATTTTGATTGTTGACTTCTCTTGCTAGGTTGGGAAAATTCTCCTGGATAATATCCTGAAGAGTGTTTCCCAGCTTGGTTCCATTCTCTCCATCACTTTCAGGTAACCAATCAAACACAGATTTGGTATTTTCACATAGTCCTATATTTCTTGGGAGGCTTTATTTGTTCCTTTTCGTTCTTTTTTCTCTAATCTTGTCTTCCCACTTCATTTCATTAGTTTGGTCTTCAGTCTCTTATATCCTTTCTTCCATTTGATCGATTCAGCTATTGATACTTATGTATGCTTCACGAAGTTCTTGTGTTGTGTTTTTCAGCTCCATCAGGTGACTTATGTTCTTCTGTAACCTGGTTATTCCAGTAAGCAATTTGTCTAACCTTTTTTCAAGGTTCTTAGCTTCCTTGCATTGGGTAGAAAATGCTCCTTTAGCTCAGAGTAGTTAGTTATTACCCACCTTCTGAAACCTACTTCTGTCAATTTGTCAAATGCATTCTCCATCCAGTTTTGTTCCCTTGCTGGCAAGGAGTTGTGATCTTTTGGAGGAGAAGAGGTGTTCCAGTTTTTGGAATTGTCAGCCTTTTGCGTTGGTTTCTCCCCATCTTCGAGATTTATTTACCTTCAGATGGGGTCTCTGAGTGGATGTCCTTTTTGTTGATGTTGATGGTTATTCCTTTCTCTTTGTTAGTTTTCCTTCTAACAGTCAGGCCCCTCTGCTGCAGGTCTGCTGGAGTTTGCTGGAGGTCCACTCCAGACCCTGCTTGTTTTGGTATCACCAGAGGAGGCTGCCAAATAGCAAAGATTGCTGCCTGTTCCTCAACATGATAAAGTACATATATGAAAAACTCATAGGTAACATACTCCATAGTGAAAGACCGAAAAGATCCCCCCCCCCACCAAGATCATAAACAGGCAAAGGATAGTGCTTTCACCACTGCAATTCAACACCGTATTAAAAGTTCTAGCCAGAGCAAATAGGCAAGAAAAAGAAATGAAAGACATTCAAATTGAAAGGCAGAAAACTACTCTATTTGCAGATAACATTACTTAGCAAATAAGCCACAAAAAATCTACGAGCTAACACACAGTTTCGACGAAGTTGCAGAGTGCAAAACCAACGCACAACAATTAGGTTAAAAAAAAAAAGTACTCCAACAATGAACAATTCAAAAGGAAATTCAGAAAATAATTCCATTTATGATAGTATCCAGTAGAATAAAATACTCAGTGCTATGGTCTGAATGTTTGTGCCCTTCACAACTTCATATGTTGAAATCTAATACCACTGCAATAGTGTGAAGAGGCATGGCCTTCAGGAGGTGATTAGGAAGCTCTGCCTTCATGAATGGGATAAGTGTCCTTATAACTTAATGGACAAAGTAGTGGTTTGACAACCTGTAGAGACACGTTCAGATACTGTGCTGCCAATGATCAGAAATTTTATTTTTGATAAGCTTACATAAAGTAATGATGTTTTTCCATAAATAAGAAGACTTAGTCAAATGGTCCCTTTTAACTTCTAAAATGTTTTAATACATCAAATCTGATTTGAATATTTAATATAGCAAGTATGGGTAATTCCAGGAATGGTGATCTAAGGGATCAAACCAGAGCTGAGGAGACAGGTAGCACTGGCAGGTTTAAGAGATTAGATACAGGACAGGCGTAGTGGCTCACACCTGTAATCCCAACACTTTGTTAGGCCAAGGCAGGCAGATCACCTAAGGTCAGGAGTTCGAGACCAGCGTGACCAACATGGAGAAACCCCGTATATACTAAAAATACAAAATTAGCCAGGCGTGATGGTGTATGCCTGTAATCCCAGCTACTTGGGAGGCTGAGGTAGGAGAATCACTTGAACTCAGAAGGCAGAGGTTGCGGTGAGCTGAAATCATGCCATTGCATTCCAGCCTGGGCACCAAGAGCGAAAGTCCATCTCAAAAAAAAAAAGAAATAAAGAAAAATTGGATACAAACAGGGAGAAGGAGCAAATAAATATTGTTGAAGTTACAAAGATGGAAAACAGAAAGGCTATGGGGTTAAGATTGAAACTGGAAAATGTCTATGTAAACTGATTGTTTAAAAAATATGTGTAGACAGACCAATACAAAAATAGGTGTACACATGTGTATTTGTGTGTGTGTATGTATATTTCCTAATTCTGTCAATTGAGAGGGTCTGAGGCAGTGACAACCTTTAGCAATGAGCACCCAGATCTTGCTTTTAAAATTCCACCCTCCACTAGAAAGAACAATGTCCTTTGGAGAAATGGCTAATGGCAGAGGTAGTGCAGGAAAAGGACAAGATGGGTTAGGTACATCTGTTGTGCCACAGAGTAATTACTCAAAAATTGATGTGGGAGACAGGCTGAAAATGGAATAGGTAACTCCAAAACTCCATCCCAAACTAAAAAAAAAAAAAAGAAAAAAACCCTGTCAGCATCAAGCTTTTCAGAATTCTCCAATCTGATTAAAAACCTAGTACACCCAGAACATTCCTGGTATGGCTTGCTGATGCCTGTGCCAAAGTGGACAGTATGCACCTTGTTTTCAGAGAACTGCAGTTGTGTCTTTTGATCTGTCTATGCAGGCTCTCTGAAGAAGTGGCTCACAGGTTTGTCTTTGTTTTGCCTGCCTTAAAACTTTCTCAGGGCTAGTCTTCCAGGAAGTGCTTGTTGAAAGTATTTAAAGGCAATTATCTGGTCACAGCAGCTAGATGAGAAAAGCAGCAGATGGACTGATAAAACTGGGAATGGAAAAACTGAGAAGGAAACACATGGGGCCAGGGTTGGGGATAAGGGGTTTGAAAAGTTTCTGCATAAAGCAGGGAATTGAGGTCATGTGTAAGTACAAAGCAATATGCATGCTCAGAAAAAACCTGAGAGGAACCTAAGATTTCACGTCTGGTTGACTTTCAGGCTCTGTGTAAGCAGGAGGTAAAGATTAATGCAGAGATGTAAATGGCCTGGCAAACCATTACAGGAACACCCTAAAACAGGGCCAGTATGCACAGACCAGAAGAGTATTTTATTTTGTTTTTGCTCTGGGCATTTAAATAACTCTCTATCATATCACAAACTGACCACTAAACTAACAGAACAGAGGTTTCAGTGACCATGTACAACAAAGAACACTGACTTTACAAAAATAGTTTAGAAAAGTCACAAAACAAACAATAGAAAATAAACAGCAACAACAAATTCTGAGCAAAAGAATCTGATTTCCAGAATTAGCATATTTTAATATTCAAAATGTTCAGTTTTCAATAAAAAATTATGAGGAATGCAAAGAAGATAATATGACCCACAGACACACAGAAAAAATAAATAAAACCTGTCCTCAAAGACACCTTTAATATTGGTCTTACTAGGTAAAGAATTTAAATCAGTTGTTCTAAACGAGCTCAAAGAGCTAAATGAAACCAAAGAACTAACAGAAACCAGGAGAACGATGCTGTGTCAAATACAAAATATTAATATAGAGAACAAAACTATAAAAATGTAATTAGGACTGTCTGGAGCTGGAAAGTACAACAACTAAAATTTTTTAAAATCAGTGGAAGGATTCAATAACAGATTGGAGCTCAAAGAGAACAATCAGCAAAATTGAAGACACTGATGGAGACCACTCATTCTGTGGAGCAGAGAAAAAGAATGGTGAAAAATGGACAGTGCCTAAGAGATCCATGAGATAACATCAAGCATACCCACAAGTTAATAACAAGAGTTACCAACAAAGAGAAAAGGGAACCAAAAAATATCTGAAGAAATAATGTCTGAAGACCTTTCAAACTGATGAAAGACATGAATCTCTATGTCCAAGACTCTCAAGAAACTGTAATTGGGATAACATCAAAGAACTTCAAACTGAGAGAAATAATAAATTGTTAAAAGACAAAGAGTCTTGAAAGTAGCAAGAGATAAGGCACTAACCATGTACAAAGGACCTGAAATAAGATTAACAGACAGTCTTTCATCAGAAACCATGAAGGCCAGAGGCAGTAGGATAATGGCACCTTTAAAGTGCCAAAAGGAAAAAAAAATAACAAAAATTCTACATTAGGCAAAACTACCTTTCAAAAAGGAAGGAGAAATTAAAACATTCCTAGATCAACAGAATCTGAGAAAACATATTAGTACTAGACCTGTCCTACAAGAAATGCAAAAGGAAGTCCCTCAGGTTGAAACAAAAGGACACTAGACAGTAATTCCAATCCAAACACACAAAAAATTCAAATGGTAAAAGTAAATACTATAAGTAAATGCGAAAGCCAGTCTTATTGTATTCTTGGCTTTTATGTTCTCTCCGTTTTCTATATGATTTAAAAGACATATACATAAAACAATAATTATACATCTATGGTAATGTGCACACAATTTATGAAGGCATAAAATGTCACAATAAGAAAACAAAGGACAGGGAAAAAGCTATATAGGACCAGAGTTATTATATAATATTAAGGCTCAGTTGGTATTAATGCCAGCTAGATTGTTATAAATTCAAGATGTTAATTGCAATTCCAAGTATTAACACTAGGTAAATAATGAATACAAAGAAATACAAAATGAATTAAAATGGCACATTAGAAAAAAAAACACAAAAAAAGGCACACACAGAAAAACTGAAAACAAAAAAGATGTAATACATATGGAAAATAACCAGCAAAATGGCATAAGTCCTTTATCAGTTTATCATTGACTCTAAATGTAAATAAACTAAACTCCCAACTAAAAGACAGAAATTGTCAAAATAGGCTGGGCATGGTGGCTCACACTTGTAATCCCAGCACTTTGGAAGGCCGAGGCGGGCAGATCATGAGGTCAGGAGTTTGAGACCAGCCTGGCCAATATGGTGAGACCCTGTCTCTACTAAAGAAAAAAAAAAAAAAAAATTAGCCAGGTGTCATGGTGTGCACCTGTAATCCCAGCTACTCAGCAGGCTGATGGAGAAGAATTCTTTGAACCCTGGAGGCTGAGGTTGCAGAGAGTCAAGACCACACCACTGCACTCCAGCCTGGGTGACACAGTAAGATTCTGTCTCAAAAAAAAAGAAAAAAAAAAAAAGAAAAGAAAAAGGAATTGGCAAAATAAATACAAATATATGATCCAACTATATATAGTCTATAAGACACTTTCTTTAGATACAAACACGAAGGTTGAAATTGAAATGACAGAAGAGGATAGTAACCTAAAGAATGCCAGGGTGGCTATACTGAGACAAAAGAGACTTTAAGTCAAAAATTGTTACAAGAGAAAAACATTACATATTGATTTAAAAAAAAAAAAAAAAAAAAAGGTCAGTCTACAAAGGAGACATAGTAACAGAAATAGAAATAAATCATCCTGGATGGAGCAAGATGGCCGAATAGGAACAGATCCAGTCTCCAGCTCCCAGCGTGAGTGACACGGAAGACAGGTGATTTCTGCATTTTCAACTGAGGTACTGGGTTTATCTCACTAGGGAGTGCCAGACAATCAGTGCTGGTCAGCTGTTGCAGCCCGACCAGCGAGAGCTGAAGCAGGGTGAGGCATCGCCTCACCTGGGAAGCGCAAGGGGGAAGGGAATCCCTTTTCCTAGCCAGGGGAACTGAGACACACAACACCTGCAAAATCGGGTAACTCCCACCCCAATACTGCGCTTTAAGCAAACAGGCACACCAGGAGATTATATCCCACACCTGGACGGGAGGGTCCCACGCCCATAGAGCCTTCCTCATTGCTAGCACAACTGTCTGCGATCTAACTGCAAGGCAGCAGCCAGGCTGGGGAAGGGGCACCCGCCATTGCTGAGGCTTTAAGTAGGTAAACAAGGCCCTGGGAAGCTCGAACAGGGTGGAGCTCACAGCAGCTCGAGGAGGCCTGCCAGTCTCTGTAGACTCCACCTCTGAGAGCAGGGCACAGCTAAACAACAACAACAACAAAAAGCAGCAGAAACCTCTGCAGACGCAAAGGACTCTGTCTGACAGCTTTGAAGAGAGCAGTGGATCTCCCAACATGGAGGTTGAGATCTGAGAACGGACAGACTGCCTGCTCAAGTGGGTCCCTGACCCCTCAGTAGCCTAACTGGGAGACGTCCTCCACTAGGGGCAGACTGACACCCCACACCACACACGGTGGAGTACACCCCTGAGAGGAAGCGTCCAAAGCAAGAATCAGACAGGTACACTCGCTGTTCACCAGTATTCTATATTCTGCAGCCTCTGCTGCTGACACCCAGGCAAACAGGGTCTGGAGTGGACTTCAAGCAATCTCCAACAGACTTACACCTGAGAGTCCTGACTGTTAGAAGAAAAACTAACAAACAGTAAGGACACCCACACCAAAATCCCATCAATACGTCACCATCATCAAAGACCAGAGGCAGATAAAACCACAAAGATGGGGAAAAAGCAGGGCAGAAAAGCTGGAAATTCAAAGAATAAGAGCGCATCTCCCCCTCGAAAGGAACGCAGCTCATTGCCAGCAACGGATCAAAGCTGGAAGGAGAATGACTTTGACGAGATGAGAGAAGAAGGCTTCAGACCATCAAACGTCTCAGAGCTAAAGAAGGAATTATGTACCCAGCACAAAGAAACTAAAAATCTTGAAAAAAGTGGAAGAATTGATAACCAGAATAATTAATGCAGAGAAGGCCATAAACGAACTGACAGAGTTGAAAACCATGACACGAGAAATACGTGACAAATGCACAAGCTTCAGTAACTGACTCGATCAACTGGAAGAAAGAGTATCACCGATTGAGGATCAAATGAATGAAATGAAGCGAGAAGAGAAACCAAAAGAAAAAAGAAGAAAAAGAAATGAACAAAGCCTGCAAGAAGTATGGGATTAAGTAAAAAGACCAAATCTACATCTGATTGGGGTGCCTGAAAGTGAGGGAGAAAATGGAACCAAGCTGAAAAACACTCTTCAGGATATCATCCAGGAGAACTTCCCCAACTTAGTAGGGCAGGCCAACATTCAAATTCAGGAAATACCGAAAACACCACAAAGATACACCTCAAGAAGAGCAACTCCAAGACACATAATTGCCAGATTCACCAAAGTTGAAATGAAGGAAAAAATCTTAAGGGCAGCCAGAGAGAAAGGTTGGGTTACCCAGAAAGGGAAGACCATCAGACTAACAGCAGATCTCTTGGCAGAAACACTACAAGCCAGAAGAGAGTGGGGGCCAATATTCAACATTCTTAAAAAAACAATTTTAAACCCAGAATTTCATATCCAGCCAAACTAAGTTTCATAAGTGAAGGAGAAATAAAATCCTTTACAGATAAGCAAATGCTTAGAGATTTTGTCACCACCAGGCCTGCCTTACAAGAGACCCTGAAGGAAGCACTAAACATGCAAAGGAACAACCGGTACCAGACATTGCAAAAACATGCCAAAATGTAAAGACCATCGAGGCTAGGAAGAAACTGCATCAACTAACGAGCAAAATAACCAGTTATTATCATAATGGTAGGATTAAGTTCACACATAACAATATTAAGCTGAAATGTAAATGGACTAAATGGTCCAATGAAAAGACACAGACTGGCAAACTGGATAAAGAGTAAAGACCCATCAGTCTGCTCTATTCAGGAGACCCATCTCACATGCAGAGACATACATAGCTCAAAATAAAGGGATGGAGGAAGATCTACCAAGCAAATGGAGAACAAAAAAAAAGCGGGGGTTGCAATCCTAGTCTCTGATAAAACAGACTTTAAACCATCAAAGATCAAAAGAGACAAAGAAGGCCATTACATAATGGTAAAGGGATCAATTTAACAGGAAGAGCTAACATCCTAAATATATATGCACCCAATACAGGAGCACCCAGAATCATAAAGCAAGTCCTTAGAGATTTACAAAGGGACTTAGACTCCCATACAATAATAATGGGAGACTTCAACACCCCACTGTCAACATTAGACAGATCAACGAGACAGAAAGTTAACAAGGATATCCAGGAATTGAACTCATCTCTGCAGCAAGCAGACCTAATAGACATCTACAGAATTCTCCACCTCAAATCAACAAAATATACATTCTTCTCAGCACCACATCACACTTATTCCAAAATTGACCACATAATTGGAAGTAAAGCACTCTTCAGCAAATGTACAAAAACAGAAATTATAACAAACTGTCTCTCAGACCACAGTGCAATCAAACTAGAACTGAGGACTAAGAAGCTCAGTCAAAACCACTCAACTACATGGAAACTGAATAACCTGCTCCTGAATGACTACTGGGTACATAACAAAATGAAGGCAGATACAAAGATGTTCTTTGAAACCAATGAGAACAAAGATACAACATACCAGAATCTCTGGGACACATTTAAAGCAGTGTGTAGAGGGAAATTTATAGCACTAAATGCCCACAAGAGAAAGCAGGAAAGATCTAAAATTGACACTTTAACAACACAATTAAAAGAACTAGAGAAGCAAGAGCAAACACATTCAAAAGCTAGCAGAAGGCAAGAAATAACTAAGATCAGAGCAGAACTGAAGGAGATAGAGACACAAAAAACCCTCCAAAAAAAATCAATGAATCCAGGAGTTGGTTTTTTGAAAAGATCAAAAAAATTGATCGACCGCTAGCAAGACTAATAAAGAAGAAAAGAGAGAAGAATCAAATAGATGCAATAAAAAATGATAAAGGGGATATCACCACCGACCCCACAGAAATACAAACTACCATCAGAGAATACTATAAACACCTCTACGCAAATCAACTAGAAAATCTAGAAGAAATGGATAATTTCCTGGACACTTACACTCTTCCAAGACTAAACCAGGAAGAAGTTGAATCCCTGAATAGACCAATAGCAGGCTCTGAAATTGAGGCAATCATTAATAGCCTACCAACCAAAAAAAGTCCAGGACCAGATGGATTCACAGCTGAATTCTACCAGAGGTACAAGGAGGAGCTGGTACCATTCCTTCTGAAACTATTCCAATCAATACAAAAGGAGGGAATCCTCCCTAACTCATTTTATGAGGTCAACATCATCCTGATACCAAAGCCTGGCAGAGACACAACAGAAAAAGAGAATTTTAGACCAATATCTCTGATGAACATCGATGCAAAAATCCTCAATAAAATACTGGCAAACCAAATCCAGAAGAACATCAAAAAGCTTATCCACCATGATCAAGTGGGCTTCATCCCTGGGATGCAAGGCTGGTTCAACATACGCAAGTCAATAAATGTAATCCAGCATATAAACAGAACCAAAGACAAAAACCACATGATTATCTCAATAGATGCAGAAAAGGCCTCTGACAAAATTCAACAACCCTGCATGCTAAAAACGCTCAATAAATTCGGTATTGATGGAATGTATCTCAAAATAATAAGAGCTATTTATGACAAACCCACAGCCAATATCATACTGAATGGGCAAAAACTGGAAAAATTCCCTTTGAAAACTGGCACAAGACAGGGATGCCCTCTCTCACCACTCCTATTCAACATAGTGTTGGAAGTTCTGGCTAGGGCAATCAGGCAAGAGAAAGAAATCAAGGGTATTCAGTTAGGAAAAGAAGAAGTCAAATTGTCCCTGTTTGCAGATGACATGATTGTATGTTTAGAAAACCCTATTGTCTCAGCCCAAAATCTCCTAAAGCTGAGAAGAAACTTCAGCAAAGTCTCAGGATACAAAATTAATGTGCAAAAATCACAAGCATTCTTATACACCAGTAACAGACAAACAGAGATCCAAATCAGGAATGAACTTCTGTCCGGAGCCGTGAGGCCCGGAAATTGCTGCAGCCTCTGTTGCTTAGCTTCGCATTGCGGAGACAAGATGGCACACTTCCTGGTTCTTCATCATCAACTTTTCCCACGCGCGCGAACTTTTCCTACGCGCATGTAGATAACTTCCCGCGCCCGGGAAAGACTAAGTCTACTGAGCATGCGCCTGGTGACGTCTCTCATTATTCTCCTCCCCGCCTGCTCTGCCACACTTCCTCTTTCTTACCAGCCTATATAAGCTGTACCAGTGCCCTCAATAAACGAGACTTGATCAGGATACTGTCTTGTCTCCATTTCTTGTGTCTCTTGTCTCTCTAAATTCCCACCCCCTCCTCCAAGGTCTGTGTTAACGATCCCGCTGGACGGGACAAACTTCCATTCACAATTGCTTCAAAGAGAATAAAATACCTAAGAATCCAACTTACAAAGGATGTAAAGGAACTCTTCAAGGAGAACTACAAATTACTGCTCAGTGAAATAAAAGAGGACACAAACAAATGGAAGAACATACCATGCTCATGGATAGGAAGAATCAATATCGTGAAAATGGCCATACTGTCCAAGGTCATTTATAGATTCAATGCCATCCCCATCAAGCTACCAATGAGTTTCTTCACAGAATTGGAAAAAACTGCTTTAAAGTTCATATGGAATCAAAAAAGAGCCCGCATTGCCAAGAAAATCCTAAGTCAAAAGAACAAAGCTGGAGGCATCACGCTACCTGACTTCAAACTATACTACAAGGCTACAGTAACCAAAACACCATGGTACTGGTACCAAAACAGAGATATAGACCTATGGAACAGAACAGACTCCTCAGAAATAATACCACACATCTACAACCATCTGATCTTTGATAAACCTGAGAAAAACAAGAAATGGGGAAAGGATTCCCTATTCAATAAATGGTGCTGGGAAAATTGGCTAGCCATAGTAGAAAGCTGAAACTGGATCCTTTCCTTACTCCTTATACAGAAATTAATTCAAGATGGATTAGAGACTTAAATGTTAGACCTAATACCATAAAAACCCTAGAAGAAAACCTAGGTAATACCATTCAGGACATAGGCATGGGCAAGGACTTCATGTCTAAAACACCAAAAGCAACGTCAGTAAAAGCCAAAATTGACAAATGGGATCTAATTAAACTAAAGAGCTTCTGCAGAGCAAAAGAAACTACCATCAGAGTGAACAGGCAACCTACAGAATGGGAGAAAAATTTTGCAATCTACTCATCTGACAAAGAGCTAATATCCAGAACCTACAAAGAACTCAAACAAATTTACAAGAAAAAAACAAACAACCCCATCAAAAAGTGGGCAAAGGATATGAACAGACATTTCTCAAAAGAAGACATGAGTACAGCCAACAGACACATGAAAAAATGCTCATCATCACTCGCCATCAGAGAAATGCAAATCAAAACCACAATGAGATACCATCTCACACCAGTTAGAATGGCAATCATTAAAAAGTCAGGAAACAACAGGTGCTGGAGAGGATTTGGAGAAATAGGAACACTTTTACACTGTTGGTGGGATTGTAAACTAGTTCAACCATTATGGAAAACGGTATGGCGATTCCTCAAGGATATAGAACTAGATGTACCATATGACCCACCCATCCCATTACTGGGTATATACCCAAAGGATTACAAATCATGCTGCTATAAAGACACATGCACACGTATGTTTATTGCGGCACTATTCACAATAGCAAAGACTTGGAATCAACCCAAATGTCCATCAGTGACAGACTGGATTAAGAAAATGTGGCACATATATACCATGGAATACTATGCAGCCATAAAAAAGGATGAGTTTGAGTCCTTTGTAGGGACATGGATGCAGCTGGAAACAATCATTCTGAGCAAACTATCGCAAGAACAGAAAACCACACACCGCATGTTCTCACTCATAGGTGGGAACTGAACAATGAGATCACTTGGACTCGAGAAGGGGAACATCACACACCGGGGCCTATCACGGGGAGGGGTAGGGGGGAGGGATGGCATTGGGAGTTATACCTGATGTAAATGACGAGTTGATGGGTGCTGACGAGTTGATGGGTGCTGACGAGTTGATGGGTGCTGACGAGTTGATGAGTGCAGCACACCAACATGGCACAAGTATACATATGTAACAAACCTGCACGTTATGCATATGTACCCTAGAACTTAAAGTATAATAAAAAAAAAAGAAAACATGATATATACATAAAATCAAATATTATTCAGCTTTTTTAAAAAAAGGAAAATTTTGCAAAATATGACAACATGGATGAACCTGGAGGCGACACAAGCCAGTCATAGGACGAATACTGCAAAATGCCACTTAGATGAGATATTTAAAATAGTCAAACTCATAAAAGCAGAGAACAAAACAGTGGTTGCCAAGGGCAGGAGATAAGGGAAATAGAAAGTTGCTGTTCAATGGGTAGAATGTTTCAGTAATGCAAGATGAGTAACTTCTAGGGATCTGCTATACAACATTGTACCTACAGCTAACAATATTTTATTGTACCCTTAAAAATCTGTTAAGATACTTTTGGGACTAAGAGAGGAATTCAACAGACGAGGGGCACTCAGGTTTTTTGTAATATGTTATTTCTTAAAGCAGATAATGGTTACAACCATATTCATTAAATCATTATTTATACACACAAAAAAAATAAATAAATAAATCATCCTGAAGTTTACATGGAATTTCAAGGGATCTCAAGTAGTCAAAATAATCTTGAAAACCCATGCATGTATGGTAAAATGATTTTCAACAAAGTTGTCACAAATAGTCAATAGGGAAAGGACATTTTTTCTAACAAATAGTGTTGGAAAAACTGGATAGCCACATGCAAAACAAAACTAAAAAAAAAAATAGATGAATAAAAAATAAAACTCAAAATGAATCAAAGACCTAAATCTAAGAACCAAAATTAAAGTTACAAAACTCATGGCAGAGCACATAGGAGAACGGATTCTTGACGTTACATGTGGCAATGCAATGTTTTCTTGGATATAATATCAAAAACCACAGGCAACAGTAGTAAAAATAAATTGGACTACATCAAACTTAAAAATTGTATTTAAAGGACATGGTTAACTGAATGAAAAGGCAACCAACACAACAGGAAGAAATATTTGCAATTCGTGTATCTGATGAGGAATTAATATTAAAAAAAATAAAGAACCACTACAACTCAAAACAAACAAAAAACCAGATTCAAAGATGGACAAAGGACTTGAACAGACATTTCTCCATAAAAGATATACAAATTGTCAACAAGCTTACGAAAATATGCTCAGCATCACTAATCATTAGGGAAATATAAATCAAAATCACAATGAAAAATTACTATACACCCATTACTACGGCTGCTATCAAAACAACAAAAGAAAATAACAAGTGTTGGCAAGGATATGCAGAAATCAGAATCCTGTACACTGAGGATGGGACTGTAAAATGGTGCACCTTCTGTAGAAAACAAGTTGGTGTTTCCTCAAGAAACTAAAAATAGAATTACCATAGATTCCAGCCATACCACTTCTGAGTATGTAACTAAAAGAACTGAAAGAAGGATCTCAAAGAGATAGTTGTACACCCACGTTCACAGTAACATTAT
Source organism: Rhinopithecus roxellana (assembly GCF_007565055.1). Classification (NCBI taxonomy): domain Eukaryota; kingdom Metazoa; phylum Chordata; class Mammalia; order Primates; family Cercopithecidae; genus Rhinopithecus; species Rhinopithecus roxellana. The sequence goes on along the minus strand of NC_044559.1, from coordinate 125,922,628 downwards.
TTACAACAGTTAAAAGGAGGAAGGAATCCAAATGTCCACTGACAGATGAATGAATAAAAACATGAGTACAATGAAATATCATTCAACATTAAAAAGGAGATAAATTCTGACACATGCTACAACACTGAGGAAGCTTGAGGACATTATGCTAAGTGAAATAAGCCAGTCACAATAAGACAAATACTGTATGATTTCACTTAAATGAGACATAGCAAAAGTAGTGAAACTCATAGAACAGAAAGCAGGATGGTGGCTGCCAGGGGCAAGGAGGAGGGGAAAGTGGGGAGTTATTGTTTAATGGGTACAGAATTTCAATTTCCCAAGATGAAAAAATTCTGGAGATTAGATGTACAATATGAATATACATAACACTGCTTCTGAATTGTACATCCCAAAATGGTTAAGACTGCTAAAACAAAAAGCTAACAATAAATACAGATTCCTGCTTTGGCCACATATATTCAACGTTATACTAAAAATTCCAGCCACAGCAATTAGGTTAAACAAATAAATACACCCAAATTGGAAAGAAAGAAAGAAAATATTTTTGTTTGCAGATGACATAATCATATATGCAGAAAATACTAAAGAATCCACAAAGAAACTACTACAAATAGGAAACAAATTCAGCAAAATTACAGGATACAAGATTACTCAAAAATTAGTTCTGTACTCATTTCAATGCACCGTCAAAAAGGAAATTAACAATTCCAATTACAATAGCATTTAAACAAAAAGGTGTGTGGGCCACTACAGTCTCTACTGCAACCTGTTGCTAGGGGCTGGGAGCAGAGGGGAAAAAGGGAGCAACTGCTTATTAAGTTACAACACTGCTTATTAAGGGTACTGTGTTTCCTTTTGGTGTGATGAAAATATTCCAGAAATAAATGGTGGTTATGGTTGTACAACACTGTGAATGTACTAAAGTCATTGAATTCTATACTTTAAAATGGCTTAATTGTCAATTTCATGTGATGTGTATTTTACCATAATTTTTTTTTTAGGTAGAATCCCTTGAAAGTTATTGCAAATATTCCAGTTCTGCCCAGTCTCTAGGGCTGTCACAAAGCCTGCCACATCCTAACAACCCATGATCACCCTAGCCTACCAGGACTGTTTCTTTAAACAACCATAAGTCCTAATGCTACATAATTCATATGAATTTTTTTTTTTTTTTTTTTTGAGACGGAGTCTCACTCTGTCGCCCAGGCTGGAGTGTAGTGGTACAATCTCGGCTCACTGCACCCTCCGCCTCCTGGGTTCAAGCGATTCTCCTGCCTCAGCCTCCTGACTAGCTGGGATTACGGGTGCACCCCACAATGCCAAGCTAATTTTTATATTTTTAGTAGAGACAGGGTTTCACCATGTTGGTCAGACTGGTTTCGAACTCCCGACCTCGTGATCTACCCACCTCAGCCTCCCAAAGTGCTGGGATTACAGGCGTGAGCCACCTAGCCCAGCCTATTTGAATTTTTTAATCACATACGTTCTCTTGCTATCTCTTAAGTTTTCCCCTGGACTGCACATCAATTACTCACTTTTTTGTACTACTTTTTTATGTAACTGAAAGACTGTCATCGGAAGTTTCACAATGTCACCTAATAAAGCTCATTGACCTTTAAAGTGTTTTATGTTCCAGTTTCACAACTCTGTGAGATCACAAGATCTGCATTCCCTTAACATGACATTTTTGTCTTACTCTTCATCAACTCTATCAGAAATCAGCAAACATTTTCTGTGAAGGGTCTCACAGTAAATATTTTAGGCTTGTGGGCCATTAGTCTCTGCTGCAACCAGTCAACTCTGCCCTCGTAGTGTGAAAGTACCAACAGACAATACATAAATACATGAGTATAGCTGAGTCCCAATAAAACTTTATAGATAACGAAATCGAATCTCATACAATTTCCAAGCAAAATAATGCTCTTGGTTTTTTTCCCTCCAGCCACCTAAAAACATAAAAACTATCCTTCATTTGCGGACCATAAAAAAACAGGCGGCAGGCTGCATTTGACCCATGAACTGTAATGTGACCTCTCCTCTATATTTTCCCTGATGTTATTTCTACTTTCATATGAATGTAGAGACATTTTTAAAACCTCAGTAATTACTTGTAAGCAAAATTGTGAAAAAATAAACAACTTACCTGGGATGTGATCATCTTCCACTTGTGTTGGAAGAGCAGAGCAAACTGTGAGGGTATAGCTGAGAAATAAGAAAGGATCATGAGAGATGTCACTTGCCTAAAAAGGTCCACTTCGCAGCTGGCAAAACGTCTCTGAAAGGGAGATACTCACAGACCCATGCATGACTGGCATGATTATGTACTGCTTGGACACATTAGTTTTCAAATGTAAAAACGTTTTGTTTTCTACTGATTCATAAACAACTTACATTGTACTCTAACAGAGTATGCAAAGCAATAAACTAATTAAGCAAGTTAGGAAAAGCCAAAGAATGGAACATAATACTTTCATTAAAACTGATGCTAAACAAAAATACTCAGGTTTTAATCTTTATTATAAACCTGAGAATCCCAACAACGTTTTGAAAAAAGTGATGTGGTATTTTTCAGCCCAGTTTTTTGTTGTTGTTGTTTGCTTTTTTGAGACAGAATCCTGCCCTGTTGCCCAGGCTGGACTGCAATGGCATGATCTCGGCTCACTGCAACCTCCTGCCTCAACCTCCCAAGTAGCTGGGACTACAGGTGCGCACCACCACGCCTGGGTAATTTTTTGTATTTTTAGTAAAGACGGGGTTTCACCATGTTGGCCAGGCTGGTCTCGAACTCCTGACCTCGTGATCCGCCCGCCTTACCCTCCCAAAGTGCTGGGATTACAGGCATGAGCCACCGCGCCCGGCCCAGCCCAGTTTTTTTGGAAGGAAAACGAACTTGCTCTAACTTGGTTTCAGATTCTCAAAACCATCTTTAGATTTAAAAAAGCACACTGATTTTTACTTACTCTGTTGTCAACGCAGCAAACACCCTCCTGGGTCCTCAAGCGATTTAGTGTCTGTTCTTGACTCTGCCACACAAAATGTGTCAATGTCATCAGTCACTTAACACGTTAAGCTCGTTTCCTGTCTACCCCACCCCACCCCATCTTTTAAATAAAGCCGAAATAGCTAACTTTCTTTCGGCTGCAGCTCTGATTCCGTAAGATCAAGATGGGGGCATCTCTAGTTGTGCTGCAGTGCTCCAGCAGTTCAGCATCTAGAACGAGCAAGTAAAGAATCCAGGCATGGAGAGTGCTCTCCTCCACTTGGCTGCTAAGCTCCTCCCTCCTCATGATGCCTTCACAACTCCCCAAGAAATAGTGCTGTCTGCTCCTTCGGCCTTGCCCTCCTCTGCCGCCACATCTGAATGAGCACAAAGCTCCCACCATCACCCAGCCTGTGGGAGTCTGGACAGGACACAAATCGAGCCACTGCTCCTCCCACCCGTGCTCTAGATCTCTAATGAGGTCTCAGCCAAACTGGTCGGGCGTCCTCCTAGGAGGGCCCCTAAGCCCTCGCCCCCTACCCTTCTTTTCTTACCCCACAACAGCCGCTTTGCTCCAAGACTGCTGGGCCTAAGCCCTTCAGTTCGAACCCTCATCCAAGACTGAAAGTTCCTACATCTTCCTGTCACTTGAGCCACGAGCTGGACCCTCCGGAAATGCCCACTGGTGCTACTGGGGACACAGGCCAGGCAGCACAGTGCCGGAGGCTCTGGGGTACTTCCCTCCACGTGCGCGGCCTCACAGGTCAGTGGAAACAAGAAATTCCCCAATCCAGTCACGATAACTTCAAAATACTTCCTGAAGGCGTCAGGCCATGAAGCTGCGACCTGCGAGGACACAGCAAGCCGCGTGACGCTGGGCAGAGGCTGGGTGTGCAGTCCGCGCCTGCAGCTTCCCTCCCCGCCCCGAGGGTGCTTCCCGCCACCCCGCTTGCCTCGGCGTCGCAGTGACAACTCGGCGACGCCGACCACAGGTGGTTGCGACGCCACAGCGAGATTCCGATTCCGAGGGGAAATAATAAGGAGAGAAGCGCGCATCCATTGGGCAGAAGGCCCGTTTCCGCGCCGTCCTGCCGAGGCCTCCGGACATCCTTCACCTCAGGCAAGAGAAAATCCAACCTCACTTGTCACAGGCGCGGGACGTGCGCGTTCCCTTCGGGAGCACAAGAACCAAGGCAGGATTCGGACCTAGACCAGGCGGCAAAGCCGCTCTCTCTCTCTCCCACCCCCAGCAAGCGCGGAACCTCCAGTCCACCCTCGCCCCAGCCCTCCCTTACTCACCCTCCATGTCCTCTACCCCGACGCGGAAATGCCGGTAGCCCTCCCACTCAGGCTGCGGGGAGAAAAACAAACCTGGAGCCATACCGCGTACATGCGCAGAAGGCCCGAAGCGGCTCCCGCTAAAGGGACCAGAAAGTGCAGACTACATTTCCCACAAGTCCTCGCGCCGCTTCCTTAGAAAGTGCAGACTACATTTCCCACAAGTCCTCGCGCCGCTCCTTTAAAAAGGGCCTGAGGTTTCAGCCGCAATGGGTAGTTAGTTCCCAGATGCAGGAAGTACATTCCTGCAGTTTTATTCGTTAGCTGAAATAAATTATGAGTATTTAAATTACACAGCTTTCTCATGAATTACATCTCCCTGATTTGGCTGTCCTCAACACTTCCTCGTTTGGCATAACTGACAAGTGGAATTTCTCCAGACATAGTCCGTTCCTGTGGCCCTGCTGCGCTACCCAGCACCACCTCCACTTGCACCCTGAGGCTCCACTTGCTTCCTTCTGGTCCATTGGACGCTCACAGCGAGAAAACACGCTGGACGTGAGCATTACCAGCCTGTACACTGTCGTGAAGATAACTCGGAATTGCTCTTCAGATTTTGTTAAACCACGTAATACCGTCTTTCATGGCAAACCTGCATTTTCCATTCTTCAGGAGTATGTTGGATCTCTTGATCACAGTAACTTTTTTTTTTTAATTATACTTTAAGTTCTAGGGTACATGTGCACAACGTGCAGGTTACATATGTATACTTGTGCCATGTTGGTGTGTTGCACCTATCAACTCGTCAGCACCCATCAACTCGTCATTTACATCAGGAATAACTCCCAATGCAATCCCTCCCCCATACCCCCTCCCCATGATAGGCCCCGGTGTGTGATGTTCCCCTTCTGGAGTCCAAGTATCTCATTGCTCAGTTGCCACCTATGAGTGAGAACATGCGGTGTTTGGTTTGCTGTTCTTCAGATAGTTTGCTCAGAATGATGGTTTCCAGCTGCAACCATGTCCCTACAAAGGATACAAACTCATCCTTTTTTATGGCTGCATAGTATTCCATGGTGTATATGTGCCACATTTTCTTAATCCAGTCTGTCACTGGTGGACATTTAGGTTGATTCCAAGTCTTTCCTATTGTGAATAGTGCCGCAATGAACATACGTGTGCATGTGTCTTTATAGCAGCATGATTTATAATCCTTTGGGTATATACCCAGTAGTGGGATGGCTGGGTCATATGGTACATCTAGTTCTAGATCCTTGAGGAATCACCATACTGTTTTCCATAATGGTTGAACTAGTTTACAATCCCACCAACAGTGTAAAAGTGTTCCTATTTCTCCACACTCTCCAGCACCTGTTGTTTCCTGACTTTTTAATGATTGCCATTCTAACTGGTGTGAGATGGTATCTCATTGTGGTTTTGATTTGCATTTCTCTGATGGCAAGTGATGATGAGCATTTTTTCATGTGTCTGTTGGCTGTACGCATGTCTTCTTTTGAGAAATGTCTGTTCATATCCTTTGCCCACTTTTTGATGGGGTTGTTTTTTTCTTGTAAATTTGTTTGAGTTCTTTGTAGGTTCTGGATATTAGCCCTTTGTCAGAGGAGTAGATTGCAAAAATTTTCTCCCATTCTGTAAGTTGCCTGTTCACTCTGATGGTAGTTTCTTTTGCTGTGCAGAAGCTCTTTAGTTTATTACATCCCATTTGTCAATTTTGGCCTTTGTTGCCATTGCTTTTAGTGTTTTAGACATGAAGTCCTTGCCCATGCCTATGTCCTGAATGGTATTACCTAGGTTTTCTTCTAGGGTTTTTATGGTATTAGGTCTAACATTTAAGTCTCTAATTCATCTTGAATTAATTTTCGTATAAGCAGTAAGGAAAGGATCCAGTTTCAGCTTTCTACTATGGCTAGCCAATTTTCCCAGCACCATTTATTAAATAGGGAATCCTTTCCCCATTTCTTGTTTTTGTCAGCTTTGTCAAAGATCAGATGGCTGTAGATGTGTGGTATTATTTCTGAGGAGTCTGTTCTGTTCCATAGGTCTATATCTCTGTTTTGGTACCAGTACCATGCTGTTTTGGTTACTGTAGCCTTGTAATATAGTTTGAAGTCAGGTAGCATGATGCCTCCAGCTTTGTTCTTTTGACTTAGGATTGTCTTGGCAATGCGGGGTCTTTTTGGTTCCATATGAACTTTAAAGCAGTTTTTTCCAATTCTGTGAAGAAAGTCATTGGTAACTTGATGGGGATGGCATTGAATCTATAAATGACCTTGGGCAGTATGACCATTTTCACGATATTGATTCTTCCTATCCATGAGCATGGTATGTTCTTCCATTTGTTTGTGTCCTCTTTTATTTCACTGAGCAGTGGTTTGTAGTTCTCCTTGAAGAGGTCCTTTACATCCCTTTTAAGTTGGATTTCTAGGTATTTTATTCTCTTTGAAGCAATTGTGAATGGAATTTCATTCATGATTTGGCTCTCTGTTTGTCTGTTACAGGTGTATAAGAATGCTTGTGATTTTTGCACATTAATTTTGTATCCTGAGACTTTGCTGAAGTTTCTTATCAGCTTAAAGAGATTTGGGGCTGAGACGATGGGCTTTTCTAAATCAATACTATAAACACCTCTATGCAAATAAACTAGAAAATCTAGAAGAAATAGATAATTTCCTGGACACTTACACTCTCCGAAGACTAAACCAGGAAGAAGTTGAATCCCTGAATAGACCAATAGTAGGCTCTGAAATTGAGGTGATAATTAATAGCCTACCAACCAAAAAAAGTCCAGGACTAGATGGATTCACAACCGAATTCTACCGGAGGTACAAGGAGGAGCTGGTACCATTCCTTCTGAAACTATTCCAATCAATAGAAAAAGAGGGAATCCTCCCTCACTCATTTTATGAGGCCAACATCATGCTGATACCAAAGCCTGGCAGAGACACAACAAAAAAAGAGAATTTTACACCAATATCCCTGATGAACATCGATGCAAAAATCCTCAATAAAATACTGGCAAACCAAATCCAGCAGCATATCAAAAAGCTTATCCACCATGACCAAGTGGGCTTCATCCCTGGGATGCAAGGCTGGTTCAACATACGCAAATCAATAAACGTAATCCAGCGTATAAACAGAACCAAAGACAAAAACCACATGATTTTCTCAATAGATGCAGAAAAGGCCTTTGACAAAATTCAGCAGCCCTTCATGCTAACAACTCTCAATAAATTCGGTATTGATGGAACGTATCTCAAAATAATAAGAGCCATTTATGACAAACCCACAGCCAATATCATACTGAATGGGCAAAAACTGGAATCATTCCCTTTGAAACCTGGCACAAGACAGAGATGCTCTCTCTCACCACTCCTATTCAACATAGTGTTGGAAGTTCTGGCTAGGGCAATCAGGCAAGAGAAAGAAATAAAGGGTATTCAGTTAGGTAAAGAAGTCAAATTGTCCCTGTTTGCAGATCACAGTAACTTTTTAAAATGTTCACTGACAGAGGTAATACAGGAGTGGAAAACCAAAAACTGTAAGTTAAAACTTGTAAGTGGGAGCTAAGCTGTGAGTACACAGAGGCATACAGAGTGATATAATGGACTTTAGACACTCAGAAGGGGGCTGGTAGGAAGGAGGCCAGAGATTAAAAAAACTACACATGGCCAGGCGCAGTGGCTCATGCCTGTAGTCTCAGCACTTTGGGAGGCCGAGGTATGTGGATCATGAAGTCAGGAGTTAAAGACCAGCCTAGCTAACACAGTGAAACCCTGTCTCTACTAAAAATACAAAATTAGCTGGGTGTGGTGGCACACACCTGCAGTCCCAGCTATTGGGAGGCTAAGGCAGGGGAATCCCTTGAACCTGAGAGGTGGAGGTTGCAGTGAGCCAAAATCGCACCATTGCACTCCAGCCTGGGCAACAAGAGCGAAACTCCGTCTCAAAAAAGAAAAAATATATATATACACATTAGGTACAGTGTACACTACTCGGGTGACAGGGGCACTAAAATCTCAGAATCCACCACTTTGGTTATTCATCCATAACCAAAAACCACTTGTACTCCAAAAGCTATTGAAGCTGAAGTTAAAAATAAAAATAAAAAATAAATGTCCACTGACCAAAAAAGAAGCATTTTTTTCCATTCCTATTCCCTTCTTTACCACCACTGATGATAATCCCACTTGTTTCCATGCTGGAAAAGCATTTAGTACCATCCATGTAAAAGAATCAAATTATTCAAGGGTTGAGATGCATTTCAGAAGACAGTCATGGCAAGTACAATGATTATCAATTCAAATCACAATTTATTTTCCTGCTCATAATTGTTTTTCTTTTCTTTTCTTTTTTTTTTTTTTTTTTTTTTTTTTTTATGAGATGAAGTCTTGCTCTGTTGCCCAGGCTGGAGTGCAGTGACATGATCTTGGCTCACCGCAACTTCTGCTTCCTGGATTCAAGCGATTCTCCTGCCTCAGCGTCCCAAGTAGGTGGGACTACAGGCTCGTGCCACCACACCCGGCTAATTTTTGTAACTTTAGTAGAGACGGGGTTTCACTATGTTGGCCAGGCTGGTCTCGAACTCCTGACCTCGTGATCTGCCCACTCAGCCTCCCAAAGTGCTGGGATTACAGGCATGAGCCACTGCATCCAGCCTAACATTTTTCCATTTTAAGAACAGTCTTGACACTTGTGAATATTCCATTCTTTCTTTTTCTTTTTTTTTTTTTTTTTTTTTAGACTGGGTCTCATTCTGCCTCCTAGGCTGGAGTGCAGTGGCATGACCTCGGGGCACTGCAACCTCCGCCTCCCAGATTCAAGTGATTCTCCTGCCTCAGCCTCCCCAGTAGCTGGGATTACAGGCACATGCCACCACACCAGTTAATTTTTCGTATTTTTAGTAGAGACAAGGTTTCACCATATTGACCAGGCTGGTCTCGAAATCCTGACCTCAAGTGATTCACCTGCCTCGGCCTCCCAAAGTGCTTGGATTACAGGCATGAGCCACCTCGCCGGCCTCCATTATTTCTTTAATGCAATAAAATAAATAAATATTTATTTTTGGGGGGCAGTAGTTAGTTCCCAGATGCAGCAAGTGCAGTACTGCAGTTTTATTCATTAGCTGAAATAAATTATGAGTATTTAAATTACACAGCTTTCTCATGAATTACATCTCCCTGATGATTTGGCTGTCCTTGACACTTCCTCGTTTGGCAGAATTCATGACTGGAATTTCTCCAGACATGGTCGGTTCCTGTGGCCCTGCTGGGCTACCCACTACCACCTCCACTTGCCCATGGTTCCATTATGTCATGGATTATTTCAGTAATATTGTTTGCTCTTCTTTCTATTTGCATAATCCTATCCCTAATGAGACTGAAAACTAGGAACATGCCACTCCCAGGTTCCTTGGGACTTGACACATCCTCCTGGGATCATCTCAGGAAGGGGACTGGCTGTGCAGGCACCATGGAGGTGGTGCTGATCTTTCTATGCAGCCTGTTGGCCCTCATTGTCCTGGCCAGTGCAGCTGAAAAGGAGAAGAAAACTGACCCTTTTCATTATGACTACCAGACCTTGAGGATTGGGGGGTTGTTCTGTGCTGTGGTCCTCTTCTCCGTTGGGATCCTCCTTATCCTAGGTTGCAGATGCAAGTGCAGTTTCAATCGGAAGCCTGGGACCCCAGGGGAGGAGGAAGCCCAGGTGGAGAATCTCATCACTGCAAATGCAACAAAACTCCAGAAAGCAGAGAGCTGAATGAAGTGCAGCCCTCCGGTGGGAAGCCTCTGGAACCTGAAGGCAGCTGCTTGAACTTTTAGATGCAAATATTGATGCTTAAGAAAACGGCCACTTCAGCAACAAATCTTACTCCAAGAGAAGCCAAGAACTTGTGTGTCCCCCCACAACCTTCCCTGTCCCCTCTAACACCATTCCTCCACCTGATGATCCAACTAATTAATCTCCTGCCTCACCACTGAAGCCTGCAGGCTCCTCCAACTCCTGTGATGTGTCTGTGTATGTGTGTTTGCTGACTCTAGTGTTCATGGCTACTTGTTCATGGTTATTACTGTTAGTGAACTGTGGACTCGCTTTCCTGGGCAAGGGCTGAGCCATGTAGCCATCTGCTCGTCTCTGTCCCCCGTCACCTCTCACTCCTGGGAGTCTGCTTTATTCCCTGGAGAGTCTAGCTCCTTCCCTTTAGAGCATGGGCAGGAGTCTCCAGTTGTCATGGGACCTGGGAAGGTTTGCACCACTTTTATCATCTTTCTTCATGAAGTCTCTTCACTTCTTTTACAAGAACCTCGCTTCCTTATCCCAGTCCAACCCCAGTCTGTTCTGAAGATCAGCAATTGGAGGTACAAAGCAAAGCAAGGAGTTTGTGAGCCCAGCACTGCCTTCAGCAGGCTACTATATTCTTCCATGTTTATTTTTCTCCCTGGGGAAGCCCCAGGGAGCCCCATCTGCCCTGCCCTTCACATAGCACCCAGGGATTCCAGTCCCAGGGCTGCTGCTTTTCTTCTTTTTCTTTTTTCAGTCAGAGTCCCACTCTGTCACCCAAGCTGGAATGCAGTGGCATGATCTTAGCTCACTGCAACATGGGTTCAAGGTATTCTCATGCCTGGGCCTCCCGAGCAGCTGGTACTATAGGCATGCAGCACCACGCCCAGCTAATTTTTGCATTTTTAGTAGAGATGGGGTTTTGCCTGGCCTCAAGCAATCTACCTGTCTAGGTCTCCCAAAATTCTGGGATTACAGGTGTCAGCTACCGTGCCTATCCCAGGTCCAGGGCTTCTAATCTGCCCTTGGGGAATGTAGCCCTTGCATATCTTATCAGCAATAACCCCAGGGGCTGTGGTACCCTACCACTCTCCAATCTTCCTGCTTCTGAGACTTCAATCTACAGCCCAGTTTTTCTGGACACAGGCTCCCATCCCTGAAGCTGAGTCTCCAGCAGGTGATGACTGCAGGATTCCCATTCTGTTGTGGCCAGCACACTGGAATGGACAGAGGGAGAGTAAGGGCCCTTTGCTTCTCTGCCCATGTCCCCTTGGTCAGCAGAAACAACTCCCACATCCTTTGCACTGCCTGTCAGTGGTCAGAGAGTTAAGTGAAGTAGGTTAGAGACCCAGCAGACTCCATGCAGCACTGCTGCAGAGGGTACAGGAAGAGGTCAAGGGTCTTAATGAGAGTGGAAGCTCAAACAAGTTCCCACCCTTCCTGTCCTCCATGTGCCTGTGGAAATCAACCAAACCCAGCCTCTGTGGCCAGACTGCTGTTTTCTGTATCACGATCTGTCCTCTGAAAAACAGAAAAAAGGAATAAAATATTTGTTTCCTAGTGAAAAAAAAAAAAAAAACTATGAACAAAAAACAAGTAAACTTCACTCAATGGATTATTTTTAAAGTAAACAAAAATTTTGGGATCTTTTCTTGAGAATTAAAATATTATTTCAAGACTTTACATAAACTAACAACTTTCTCAACTGTGTTAGTGACAGGAGCCAATGAGTTTCTAACTGCAAAGGAAATGAAGAATATCGAATGCCAAAAAACTCACACAGTCCTTTAATCACTCTGTTCTAACAGTGTAAATGCTGAAGTAAGAGAACAATTTTATGACAGTTACTTCAATGAAAATGCAAAGAACATCAGATACTATTTTGACCTCATAATTCAGAATGTGGGCAGGATGGCCCACAACTTGGAATCTTTACTTCAGCTTGGACCAAGCATGTCTGTGCCCTTATGCAAACATCAACCAAAATTTGTATTTGTATTATCGCCACCAAAAGCTATTCAGAAGGAAAGAGAAAATATCTTTTGCCTTGTGATTACTTGCATCCATGGCTCTGGTGAAAATATGTGAGGCATTTAGATCACGGATCATCTCTGTGATCACAGTGAAGCTATCACTTTTGTTGTTGTTGCAGTAGGTTTCATCTTGGCTCTTCAAAATTTGATTGCATCTTGGGAATCAGAAAATACTTCTAGCAGTAATACTTTCAAACTGTCATTTGAGCTGAAAGACTGCTGTTGATATATAGTGTGGCAGATGTTTACAACTTCCACTGCAATTATTGTATCTCAATCTGAATTCTCTTTATTTTTTTATTTTTTTATTTTTTATTTTTTTGAGACAGTCTCACTCTGTCACCCAGGCTGGAGTACAGTGGTGCAATCTCAGCTCACTGCAACCTCCACCTCCCAGTTTCAAGCAATTCTCTTGCCTCAGTCTCCCGAGTAGCTGGAATTATAGGCGCTCCCCACCACGTCCAGCTAATTTTTTTGTATTTTTAGTAGAGACAAGGTTTCACCATGTTGCCCAGGCTGGTCTCGAACTACTGGGCTCAGGCAATCTGCCCACCTAGGCCTCCCAAAGTGCAAGGATTACAGATGTGAGCCACCATACCTGGCCTTGAATTCTTTTTAATAAAACAAATTTGTTTACAATTTTATATAATATTAGTTGAGGAAATCATACATCTTCCATTTTTAGCTGTTATTGTGTGCTGGTGTGTTTTTCTTTTTGCATACCACACAAAAAGCTTCAAAAGAAATCTTTCCTCATTTAATAAATCTCCACTTTTCAAACAATTCATCACAAAGTTTATGCTTGAATTTTGGTATCTGGCATTCAAATATACACAAATAAAAATAGATAATAGCAACCACTACAAAAATTGAGCTGAGTTAACTTGATAATCTCACAGCTGTCTTAGTGTGTCTGTCACTCACAAGTCTGAACTCAGAACTAACATCAAATGGGTTGAACCATTGAAAGCATTACAAACTTGCAAACTAATAATCAATTGAAGTGGCCAGGCGCGGTGGCTCACGCCTGTAATCCAAGCACTTTGGAAGGCGGAGACTAGCGGATCACAAAGTCAGGAGATCGAGACCATACTTGCCAACACGGTGAAACTCGGTCTCTACTAAAAAAATACAAAAATTACCTGGGCATGGTGGCACATGCTTGTAATCCCAGTTACTCAGGAGGCTGAGGCAGTAGAATTGCGTGAACCCCGGAGTTGGAGGTTGCAATGAGCCAAAATCACGCCACTGCTCTCCAGCCTGGCGATGGAGTGAGACTTCATCTGAAAAAAAAAAAAAAAAAAAAAAAAATCAATTGAAGTAGAGTTGCCATTGAAGTGGCCTGAGATGGCTATCCTATCCTTGGCTGGTATCTGGGAACGTGAATTTTGGGAAGGTTTGGGAACCTGGATTTCAGAAGAGTTCCCCCAACCCTCACTGATCAAATGGCTCCATTGTACCTAAACAATATGGTTTCTGTGGAACACCTGCTTTTTTTCTGGGAATCTGGAATTTTGATTTGTGCACAATAGACAGTGTCTACATGACCAGTCCCCAATAAAAAGTCCAGCACTGAGTTTCTAATGAGCTTCTGTGACAACATTTCACATTTATTGTCACAGCGTGTTGCTTTTGGAATTCAGCATATCCTATGTGACTCCACTAGGAGAGGATGCTTGAAAGCTGGTGTCAGGTTTCCTCTGGACATGGCCCTGTGACCTCTTCCCTTTGCTGACCTTGCTGTAATAAGTCATAGCCATAGTGTGACTATATGCCAAGTCCTGTCAGTCCTCCTACCAATTTGTTTAACCCAGAAGTGTTCTTGTGAATCCCCAATACAGCTGGTATCAGAAGCAAATTTTTTACTTCTCACTCTGTCACCCAGGCTGCAGTGTAATGGCACAATTATAGCTCACTGCAGACTTGAACTCCTGGGCACAAGTGATCCTCCTGCCTCAGCTGGGACTACAGGTAAGTATCCTCCCGAGTAGCTGGGACTACAAGCACGTGCCACCATCCTGGGCTCTTTTTTTTCTGTAAAGATGGGGTCTTGCTATGTTGTCCAGGTTTATCTTGAGCTCCTGGCCTCAAGTGATCCTCCTGCCTCAGCCTCTCAAAATGCTGAGATTACAGGTATGAGTCACTGCACCTGGGCCAGAAGTGGAATTTGCTAGAACAGCCCTGACTCACTAAGATTTGGCTCCATCACTGTTTGGGAAAAAGAAGAATGAAGGGGAACGGTGATAAGCCTTTGATAACTGGGTGTCTATGGAGCCCTCCATGGTTTGAGAGCCACAGCTGAACTGCTGTCTGCTGTTAGAAGCCACAGTGATCTATGGGGTTAGAAACGGATCCAACCCTGGCTTCTTTGAGCTGTGCTGGATGAAGTGAGGGGGGAAATATGCGCCTGGGTGATGCCTTTGTTTTTTGTTCTCTTCTCCAGGTGGGAGGTAAGAAAAACAGTGACAATTATAAAGGTGAGTATTGGGTGGCCCCAAAATGTTAAAAGTTCTCAGAGCTGGAGCAAAGCTGGTGTGGGAGGGTGGGAGGGTGGGGAGGATGCCAAGACTCCATCCAGCCTCTTCTTCAGTCCAGCTGCTGCCCTGTTGCAAGAGCTGCCTCTTTCTTTGCCACCCATGTACCCTCCCCCATCTGCTTTCTAACCTGAATAGTTCCCACAGCAGTAATGCTAACCGAACTGCAAATTCTGGATTTACTGCTACGGGTTTAGTTTGCAATAGAAAAAAATGTTTAATGGCTTTGTGTTTTGTGGCTATTACATCTAGATGTATTAATATGATAAAATTGATATAAAATGTTAAATGCTTTCAATTTCATAAATTCTGGAGGGAGCACACTGATCAGGAGAAGCTGCAGAGGAAAATGAGTGTGACACAACTTCCTTGCTTTTTGCAGCTAGTGGGCAGCTTGAAATTTAAATTCTCAATACTGGAAACAGAACAATTCTCCAAAATTAACAATTTTTGCTACGTTTTTTGCCTATTGGAGCCACTGCAAAAAAAGGAGACAATATGAAGAGAGGCAATCTTGAGCTAGAGATATGCTTTGGAATTTATAAATCTGTTTTTCATCTCTAATGAGCTCTTGTAAGGTCATATAGCTGACACTCAGAGGCTGATGATTTTCTGGCCCCATGTGTAAAGTTTTGAGTTGGTCAGCTTGGACCCTAAGGTGAATAAGGTAAACAGAGCCCAACAAAACCTTGCTTGTCACTCGGCTAAGAACATAGCTGTCTAGCCCTGCAGCATCTCAGTCTCCAGTTACTGGAAGAAAATATATTAGATGCTGGGGAAACTATAAGGCTACAGGGTGACACTGCATGTTGGCAGGAAGAATTGTTCAAGGTAGAAACTGTGGGGAGCAAAGAGAGATTCTCATCTGTGTAGCTGCTGCTATGTGCTAATATGGGGGTAAGAAAACTGTTAAGGAATAAAAAAGCCAAGACCTCTGTCCTCACAGGATTTTCAGGCTAGACAGGAAAGTGGTCACCGTACAAATTGTATACAACTCCACTAGTACTTAAGAGGTCTAATTTATTGCTTTGAAACACAAATGCAGGATGTTTAAGGATTATCAGCAGCCTTTCCCTTTGCAGAAATTGTAAACTAAAAATAAAATCCTAAGCCCCCACCAACTAAAGGACACTCCCCTTAGCCAACTGGACTCCAGAAAAACCTTACAACTGAGTTCCTGGCCATGATGAGATGGAGGTCAGACATGTCTCATTATACCCTCTCATGTTTGTGGTTTAGACACAGCAACTGACCAGCATTAATGTTAAAATAGAGATCATAAGACTGGCAGAACAGACTTTCATGGCAATGAGATACCAAATTATAAACAAGACCTAAGGCCATGCCAGACAAGGGGTTAGGTCAAGCACCTTAAACTTAAAGAGTAAACTATGGTCTAACTGCCACAAGGTTTTTCCTTTTTCTCTAGCAGCTAAATAAACACTGACCTTGAGATAAGCAAAATGGAAACAATTGTAGCTCATCACCAGACACTAATTGGCTGCCAATCCCTGTCCCAAGCACCATAACTACAGCTTTGATTAGACAAGAGACTGATTTCAGTAACTCTCTCCTGATAAGAAGACCACCCACCATAAACTGGTTCTGGCTGGGTTTACATAGGTTGCGCACTTGAGTGCCTTTGTGTCCTGAAAAGACCTTTTGACTGATAGGGCCTAATTATAATACATTCAAATGTTAGGTCTCCACCCCAGTGTGAACATGGGTCATATGTTACATATGTTACATGCATATTGGTTCAATACACGTGCATCAGGACCACCTTCATGCATATTCATAGCTCCTCCTGTAACCTGTTGAAGATGTATGTTTAGCTAACTTGTCCAGCATAATGCTCCTACCCCAACCTATCTTCCTTCAAAGTGCCTGTCCAGAGGCATTCTTCTCAGCCTGTTGTAGGCTGTAACCCCCTGTAAGACATAAAGCCTCCTCTCCATTCCAACTAGTTAAATCTTGTTTTTTTTGTTGTTGTTGTTGTTGTTGTTTTGTTTGTTTTGTTTTGTTTTTGTTTTGTTTTGTTCGAGATGGAGTTTCACTCTTGTCGCCCAGGCTAGAATGCAATGGTGCAATCTTAGGTCACTGCAACCTCTGCCTCCCAGGTTCAAGCAATTCTCTTGCCTCAGCCTCCTGAGTAGCTGGGACTACTGGACCCTGCCACCACGCCCAGCTAATTTTTGTATTTTTAGTAGAGATGGGGTTTCACCATGTTGGCCAGGCTGGTCTCGAAATCCTGACCTCAGGTGATCTACCTGTCTCTGCCTCCCAAAGTGCTGGGATTACAGGTGTGAGCCACCGTGCCCAGCCTAAATCTTGTGATTTTAAAATTTAACAGAGTCAATTAAATGGTTCCATGATAGAGCAACATGTAAGGCAGACATTAGTTTTTATTGCCCCATAATGCTTCAGTAAGTTTCCCTGAATGTTTGCATTTACTTGTCAATCAACTCACAGGGACTAAGGCAGAAGTAAAACCCACAATTACCTTACCCCTGGCCTATGTGATAAAGTAACATATTTTTAATCACATATTTGAGAGGCATCTCTGCTACTAAGAACTTTTTTTTTTTTTTTTTTTTTTTACCTTTTAGGTTCGGGGGATATGTACAGGTTTGTTATGTAGGTAAATTCATATCACAGGGGTTTGTTGTACAGATTATTTCATCACCCAGCTACTAAGCCTAGTACCCAATAGTTATTTTTTCTGATCCTCTCCCTCCTCCCACCCCACCCTCATGTAGGCCCAATGTCTGCTGTTCCCCTTTGTGTCCATAAGTTCTCATCATTTAGCTCCCACTTATAAGTGAGACTGGGTGATTGCTGACCTGCATCTCTCTAGAGTGGACCTCCCAGGATATAAGCAAAAGACCCTTGACCACAACCACTACCAAGGTCCCTTTCTCTTCTGCCTCCAAGTTGGGGAGGAAACATAAGCCCTAAGATCACCCAAGAGCTGTAGTGGGAAGCCCAGGAGAGATAAAATCTGAGTAGTTTTAAACTAGAATATGCATGTGGCTTTTTAAAGATGTTTGCAATATTTTTGCTATTCTCCCCTTGAGATTTTGGGGTCTTTGCCCACCCTTACCAGATTGGACACTAGTGCTCACTTGTCACTGACACATTACATGAAAGTGATGCTGTGTAACTTTCAAAGTTATGTTTAAAAAGGCCTGGTTCACTCAGGTCACTCACCTGTGTGCCCTTGACCACCAAGTCAAAGCTCTGAATGTCCTGAGACTGCTCTGCTACCTGGAAGCCCAGGGTACCTGGGAGGTCTCCTATAGGCCCTGCAGCCAAAGCCCCATGTCCTCTGCAGACATGTGAGTGAAGTCACTTCCAGATGATGCCAACCCTTTGCTGTGGATTCAACTCCAGCCAATGAGTCTTCTCTGCAGTCCCCAAACACCAATGAGCAGCAATAAGCCATCTTTTCTGTGCCTTCCTAGCCCTGTGAACCATGAACAAAATAAAGTGGTTGTTTTATGCGTTATTTGGTGCTGGTGGTTCTTTCTTAAAAAAAAAAAAAATCACAGTAAAAGCACCAAGAATAATACACTTGTAGGACATTCACAAGGTACAAAACAACATACACTGAAATCTAGGTTTCCTTCTTTCCGTCTTCCACAGCCTATCAGGTTCTGCTTCTGGAAGTAACAATGGTTAAGTTTCTGCACATCTTTCCAGATTTGTTAATTAAACAATCATATAGCACCGACACTGTGAGGAAACTTTTTAAAGACTTTACTTACATTTATTCATTTTCTCTTCATTCACTGTGGACACTCAGGTGGCAGCAGGAAGGAAAGTATTTTGCTCAACCAAATGAAAGTCTGATCTGCTCTTTGAATGCTGTTCCTTCAATCATATGGTTCTATTTTCTTGATACATTCCCAAATCTTTTTTTATTTTCTCCCCTAATTGAGCATTCAGAGATGTAACGCTGTTTTCTAGTTTTTCTTCTGTTTCACCACTAAATCTTAAATTTCATATGAGACAGGCAGTGATGAAATTCCTAAGTCACTGGACATGTATATGTATGTTTGTGATGGTAACACACACACACACACACACATTTTTCTATCTAGTTATTAACCATTAAAATTCTATACTCAGAGTGAGGAAATATTACACGTTCCTTCCCAAACCCTGTCAACTACCCCCTCAATTAAATAATCCCTGAAAAAATGGCAATATCCATATTAATGCAGTTTTTATCTCATCAATGACCCATTTGATAAAATAGTTCTAGAAACTTGTAATGAATCAGCAACAATGGAAATTTGTACTGAACCATTTCATATCTAAAAGGGTATCTACTTTGTTTTAGACATGACAACTCTGTCATGTTTATTTTAGAATTTTCCATTGCTGCATGTTTAAAGGGCTTGTCAATTCCCTTCCCTTTCCTAATTTTCATGACCAGATCATAAAAATGTGTGTGATGAGGCTGACTGATGTGCCACAACACATATTTAATCCTGGAATTTAGGGTTATCAGAAGTCTCCATTTAAAAGAATATTAATTATATGTTTTCAAACAGCCGGCTGGTGAATATATACTGCTTCATTTTTCTTAATGTCTCAGTGAATAGCCAGCCTTTTAGGTATACATTAATAGAGGATCTCTCAAAAAATTCAGAGATTCAGAAATAAATACATAAACTTAATTGCATAGGGAGAAAAAATAGGTACTATACATAAGTGATAAAAGAAGATTTTATATTATTACTTTTTAAAACTAAATTTATAATAATGCTTTTTAAACTAAATCTGGAACAAATTTTAAATTATTTAATCTAGAAATGTCCAGTGATTCAGGAACAGTAGAAATGGGTGGGGAAGGCATTTCAACTCAAGCATGGAACTCCTTTTATTCTCAACATATTAGCTTTTTCTCTCTTCACTCTGAAACGTTCACTATCAAATATATTTGAGAGACAGGTCTTTTTTCCTCATTTAACATTTATTTCATACACAGAGAATAATACTGTGGGTCTGGGATTCAGTTTTTGAAATGCAACATATAATCTAAGTGACCATTTACCCATGTCAAAGTAGCAGCAGTTGGACCCCATAATGTGGCATGTATTCCCTAGAAAATTCTACAGTGAGCTATCACTGTGATCATGTGATGAACCATATTTTGCCTTCCATTCTAATCATCACTCTGTGAGCTTCGAGATTCAAGTTTGACAGCATTTGTCAATTTCAAAATGTCATACAAAGAGTGCTCAAATATGGGAAATTTTGTGTACTGTTGCTGAGACATGTTCACTTTCATCTTCTGATTGTGGTTTCTTCAAATAGGCCAATTCACTTGTACTCAAAATGTCTTCCTCATTTTTTTGTTTCTCCCACTCCAATTTGTCTATGGATTTATGAGCATGTTTTATAGTATTATTACTGATTTGTACTTTTGATTCTTCCACCAAGCTTTTTGTCTTAAATATTTTCCTATTTTTAGAAAAATGTAGTGTTTCCCCACACCACTCTTGTACCCAATCTTTCATAGAATAGGTACAGAGAAAACACAACCACACTGCCTTCATCAGATGAAGAGAATCTTGATACCAAATACAGTATGAGACATTCCATGAAAGGGAAATTATAGACCAAAGTCTTCTGAGTATAAATGTCAAAATCTGAAACCAAATATTAGAGTGGCCTAAATCTGGAGATTTTTAGGAAAAAAACTGAAATTTCATGGTGGGAAACATAATTTTGCCTAGTTTAGAAATTTTGAGGGGTTCTTTTAAAGAAAAATTTAAAAGATAAATAATATTAAATGGATATAAAGTTATAAAATAAAAATATTATAAAAGGTTATAAAAATGTTTATGAAATTATTTTGCTGTCAAGATTGATTGGGATTAGATTTGTTTATAAGGTCTTATTAAAATTAGCCATAATATTAAAAATACATTAATTCCAACTAAATATAAAAAACATAAGCTTAAGATTTGTTCTGCATCAAACTTGGCAAAAAGAGTATGTATTCCTGTGTGCCAGAGTGCCAGGTCACCACATACTATTATGTTGGGTTTGCATATTTGATGATGTGTCGCTACCAGGATGCCATCTGGGTCTTCACCAACATCCTCCTCTACATCCAGAGGACCAAGAGCATGTTCCAGAGGACCACATACAAGTATGAGATGATTAACAAGCAGAATGAACAGACGCATGTTCTACTGGCCATTGCTCTCACGATGTACCCCATAGGTATCGATGAGAGTATTCACCTCCAGCTGCAGGAGAAATATGGGGACAAGATGCTGCACATGCAGAAAGGTGACCCACAAGTCTGTGAAGAACTTTTCAGTTACTCCTGCCCAAAGTTCCTGTCGCCTGTATTGCCCAACTACGATAATGTGCACCCTAACTACCACAAAGAGTCCTTCCTGCAGCAGTCAAAGGTATTTTCTGAAGTACAGCAGCAGGCCCAGCTTTCAACCATCCCCAGCTTCCTCAAGCTTTACACCACCATGCCTGTGGCCAAGCTGGCTGGCTTCCTGGACCTCACAGAGCAGGAGTTCAGGCAGGATCCAGCTTCCTGTCTTCAAACACAAGATGAAGAACATGGTGTGGACCAGCGGCATCACAACCCTGGATGGTGAATTTCAGTCAGCCTCAGAGGTTAACTTCTACATTGATAACGACATGATCCACATCGCAGACACCAGGTGCTATGGGGATTTCTTCATCCATCAGAGCCACAAATTCGAGGAGCTTAATCGAACTCTGAAGAAGATGGGACAGAGACCCTGACAACATTTACACACACTATTCAGGAACCTGTTTTGATATATTATAGGCAGGAAATGTTTTTGCTACCATGAAACCTTTACCTAGATCAGCCATCAGCCTGTCAACTCAGTTAACAAGTTAAGGACCAAAGTGTTTCAAGTGGATATCAGTAAAGGATCTTTGGAGCCAGGAAAAAAAAAAAAAAAAATTGTTCTCAATGAGATTACATGTGGTAATAATTTTTAATTCTCAAATCTGTTTCTTCTTGAAACTTCTGAGATTCATATCTCAGAAGTTCAACCTTTACTATATGTTTTTACACATTATTTACAGATCATACATCATTGCCCTCTGTTTTCTTTCCCCTTCAAAAGGTGTATCTTTTTACTTCACTACAATGGTAATTTTGTCCTTCATCTTTTCCATCAACTCTTTTAACTTTTCCCTCATATTCTATTTTTGCTGTTATAATACTGAAATATTGATCTGAAAGGTTAAAAAAATTTCTCAGATGTAACATGATTTTATCCTCTTAACATTTTGATATGTCTGAATTGATGCATGTAGTCAGGAAACTTCCCATGCTATTATCAGGTTGGTGCACAAGTAATTGTGGGTTTTGCCGTTACTTTCAAAGGCAAAAACTGCAATTACTGGTGCACCAACCTAATACTAGGAGCCATATATCCACCTGCTCAAGGTGCTAGTTTTCATGTTTACATTCCTCTATAATACAATGTTCACTCATGGCCTTGAATACATTGTGCTTGTGTCTAATTAAATTCAAGTTTCCCTTTCATCAGGTTTGACTTCAAGTTATTTAAATAGACTTTATTTAGGCACTTCCCATTCTCAAGTGTGCCTCAGTCCAGGTTGCTCAGATAGTTGCTCAGATTAAGTCAGTGAGACAGTTGGGGTCACAAATTTAATTCATTAATCCACTAAAGAATCAGCCCAGATAGCCATATTTTCAGTTAATTTCAATTAGCTGCTCATGAAGGGTTGGCCAGTTGAATGGAAGTTGATTCTTGGCACAGCCATCAAGTGGCAATTGGTTTAAAATGTCTTGAGTTCTGAGCCAGCTTGGGGGCTGATATAGTTTGGATATGTGTCCCTGCCCAAATCTTATGGTGATTTGTAATCCCCATTATTGGAGATGACTGGGTGAGAGGTGACTGGGTCATGGGAGTGTATGTCTCATAAATGGTTTAGCATCATCCCCTTGTTGCTGCTCTTGCAATAGTGAGATCTGGTTTAAAAGTGTGTGACACCTCCTCTTACCTTGCTCCTGCTCTGGCCATGTGATGTGCATGCTCCCACTTAGCCTTCTGTTATGATTCTAAGTTTCCTGAGGCCTCCCCAGAAACCACGCAGATGTCAGTATCAGGCTTCCTGTAAAGATTTCAGAACCCTGAGCCAATTTAAATTACCCAGTCTCAGGAATTTGTTTTTTGGTTGTTGTTGTTGTTGTTATTTTGGGGGGGTTGTTCGTTTGTTTTGAGACAGAGTCTCACTCTCTCGCCCAGGCTGGAGTGTAGTGGTGTGATCTCGGCTCACTGCAACCTCCTCCTCCTGTGTTCAAGCAATTCTCCTCCCTCAGCCTCCTGAGTAGCTGGGATTACAGGCGCATGCCACCACACCCAGCTAATTTTTGTATTTTTAGTAGAGACAGGGTTTCACCATGTTTGTCAAGCTGGTCTCGAACTTTTGACCTCGTGATTTGCCCACCTCAGCCTCCCAAAGTGCTGGGATTACAGGTGTGAGCCACTGCACCTGGCCAGTAATTTCTTTATAGCAATGTGAGAATGACCTAATACAGAAAACTGGTACCAAGGAGTGGGGTGTTACTATAAAGGTACCTGAAAATGTGGAAGCAGCTTTGGAACTGGGTAATGGGCAGAGGTTGAAAGAGTCTGGAGAACTTGGAAGAAGACAGGAAGATGAGGGAAAGTTGAGAACTTCTTATAAACTGGTTAAATGATTGTAACCAAAATGCTGATAGGGATATGGAAAGTGAAGTCCAGGCTGATGAGTTCTCAGATGGAAATGAGGAACTTATTGGAAAGTAGAGCAAAAGTCACACATGTTATGCCTTAGCAAAGAGCTTGGCTGGATTGCATCCATGTCCTAGGGACCTATGGAAGTTTGAACTTGAGAGTGATATCATGGAGTATCTGGCAAAAAAAAAAAAAAAAAATCCTAAGCAGCAAAGTGTTTAAGAAGTGGCATGGGCCAGGCATGGTGGCTCACACCAGTAATCCTAGCACTTTGAGAGGCCAAGGCAGGCAGATCACTTGACCCCAGAAGTTCAAGACCAGCCTGGGAAACATGACAAAATCCCATCTCTAAAAATATAAAAAAATAGCTGGCGCGGTGGCATGTAGTCCCAGCTACTTAGGAGGCTGAGATGGGACAATTACCTAAGCCTGGGGAGTTGAGGGTGCAGTGAGCCATGATCATGCCATGGCACTTCAGCCTAGGTGACACAGTGAGACCTTGTCTCAAAAAAAAAAAAAAAAAAAAAAAAAAAAACCTGGTGTGACTGCTTCTAACAGCCTATGCTCGGATGTGGAAGCAAAGAAATAAGTTGGAACTTCTATTTAAAAGGTAACCAGAACATAAAAGTTGGGAAAATTTGCATCCTGCAGCCTGGCCATCTGGTAGGAAAAAAAAAAAGGCCTATCTTCAGAAGAATTCAAGTGGGCTGCTGAGTAACCACATGCTAGAGAAATTTGTATAACTAAAAAGGAGGCAAGTGCTGATATCCCAGACAATAAAAAGGCTTGAAGGCATTTTAGAGATCTCAGAGGCAGCCCATCCAAACACAGGATCAGAGGCCCAGGAAGGAATGGTTTTGAGGGCCAGGCCCAGGCCTGCACTGCCCTGCACATTCTCAGGACACTGCTCCCTGCCTCTTGGCAACTCCATATCCAGCTGTGGCTTAAAGGGTCCCATGTGTAGCTGTGGCTGCTGCTCTGACAAGTGTAAGTCATAAGCCTTGGTGGCTTCCACATGGTGTTAAGTCTGCTGGTATACAGAATGCAAGAGTGAATGAGGCTAGGCACCATCTACCTAGATTTCAGAGGATGTATGGAAAAGCTTGAGTGTCCAGGCAGAAGCCTGCTGTATGGGTGGAGCCCTCACAGAGACCCTCTACTAGGGTGGTGTAGAGGAAAAACGTGGGGTTGGAGCCGCCACACAGAGTCCATACTGGGGCATTTGCTAGTGGAGCCACCATCCTCCAGACCCCAGAATGGTAGATCTATTGGCAGTTTGCACCCTGCACATGGAAAAACTGCAAGCACTAAACTCCAGTCCATGAGCTTTGGGAGCTGAACGTTGCAAAGCCACAGAGGCAGAGCTGCCCAACACTTTGGGAGCCCATTGCTTGCACCAATGCCCTGGATGTGGGACATGGAGTCAAAGGAGATTATTATGGAGCTTTAAGATTTAATGATTGCATTGCTGAGTTTTGAATATGCATGGAGCCTGTAACCCCTTTCTTTGTGCCTATTTATCCCTTTTGGAATGGGGTTTGTTACCAAATGCTTGTACTCCCATTGTATTTTGGAAGTAATTCTAAACTTGTTTTTTATTTTACAGGTGGAAGAAATTTACCTTGTCTCAGATGAGACTTTGGACTTCGGACTTTTGAGATAATGCTTGAATGGGCTAAGACTTTGGGAGACTGTTGGGAAGGCATAACTGTATTCTGAAATGTGAGAAGGACATGAGATTTGGGAGTGGCAAGGGGTGGAATAATATAGTTTGGATATGTGTCCCTTCCCAAATCTTATGTTAAATTGTCATCCCCAGTATTGGAGGTGGGACCTGGTGCGAAGTGATTGGCTCATGGGGGTAGTTTTCTCATGAATGGTTTAGCCCCATTCCCTTGGTGCTGTCCTTGCAAAAGTGAGTTCTCATGAGATCCAGTTGCATAAACGTGTGGGGCATCTTGCTCTCACTCTCTCTTGCTTCTTCTCCTGCCATGTGGGATGCCTACTTCCCCTTCACATCACCATGATTGGAAGATTCTAGAAATCTCCCAAGAAGCACAGGCCACTATGCTTCCTCTACAGCCTGCAGAACCATAAGCCAATTAAACCTCTTTTCTTTATGAATTACCCAGTCTCAAATATTTCTTTATATCAATGCAAGGATGGACTAATACGGGACCAAGCAGACCATGGTCCCTTAGGATGGTCAACTGATTTATATTGCAAGGTGAGATCAGGGATTAAAACCTAGAGGTTGAAGGATTCGTTTTTTATTATTGCTTCAGCTCTTCTTTTGACTTAGCCACCTCTTCCAGGGCATCAGCCTTCCTGAAGAAACTTTGGGGTAAGAGCAGTTGAGAAAGCAAGTGAAAATAGCTTTCAGGTTTCAGGGTATTATTTCAAGGTCTCAGGTCTTCAGAGACCTCAGTCTGCAGAAAACCAATTACCTTCTTTTGCCAGATCCATCACTCATCAGTGCTGTGATTCTGGGCAGACCACTTCAAATCTCTCCATTTCACTTTCCTGAACTCTCAAATATGGGTTGTAGCCCTCCCTTTGCCCATTCCTCCTGGCTAGTGTAAGCATCACAAGAAATAACAGATATTCTCCATGAGCTGTAAAGCATCATACCCATGGAAAGAAAGAAGAAAATTCCACCATCCACTCCCCTGGAGCCATCCATGTTTCTTCTCTGTATTCAACCACTACCAAGGTTCTGGTGTATTCTTCTAGACATATAATGATTGAACACTTTAGGGCACTTATGGATTGCCAGTCTTCTAAAGGCTTTACCTCCATTTCACCATTTTTAGCCCTATAACATAACATAGGCCATATTAACATTTCAATACCACAGAACAGGGAACTGAGAAACAGAGAGGTCTCTATAACTTTCTCAGGTTTGTGCATCTTCTAAGTAGGACTTGAACCCACACCTTTATGCACCAGGCCCAGTGCTCTTGTTCACTCCAATATTTCTATATTGTCTCATCTCAATACAGGTGTTTGCCTACACCGTCAGTCTGTTGGTTATGAGTGCAACCCGCACTGCAGGTTCTTGTTAAAATCCAACTGAGATTCAGGGGTTTTGCTACGCAGATGGTGAATAATGGGTCAAACATTTAAGCTGTAAATAAACAATTACTCATTTCTCTGTGACCTCTGGCAGGAATTTGTCAAAAGCTGTCTTTTTCATTGTACACTTCCCAGCATCTTGCCTCTAGGATATGACAGTAGATCTTGAGGGATCAAGACAATCTACTGTCCACACCAAGCTGAGGAAGAGAATAATCCACCACTGGCCTCATAACTGGGTGCACCCTGGAAAGCAGTCAACTGAAAGTACTGTGGAAATTAAATTGTTAAGTTCATTCAAGCATAACAATTCTAGATTATTCAGTATCCCATATTTCAGACAACTCTAAAATTGCTATGCTGTATTCTTTATTTCATGTGTGCAAATTTATTAAGTCAATCACTAGCGCTACAACTACAGAAGATACATTTACAACTTCAAAATTGTTTAATACCATAGAATATCTCAATGTAATATTTAGATATTTAGCTGCTTGTTAAACATTAGCTAAAATGAAATGCTTCCTGAACAATGCTGCCATATTTTTTAAATTAATGGACATTATGTGAAACTGTTTTGAATTAACACAAAAACTGAAGTAGTAGCACAGAAAGTTCTCATATACCCTTCCCCCAGCCATTCACAGACTACTCAGGGTTGCCATGGTTATGCTGGCCCTACAGGAGAGTAACAAACTGTAGGTGGTCTTCTTATCAGGAGAAAGTTACTGAAATCAGTCTGTTGTTCAATCAAAGCTGCAGTTACGGCTTGTGGAACAGAGGTTGGAGGTTAGTCAGTATCTGGTGGTGAGCTACAATTATTTGAATATTGCTTATCCTGAGGTCAGGGCTTGTTTAGCTACTAGAGAAAAATTAACTTGTGGCAGTTAGAACACAGTTTATTCTTTAAGTTTAGGGTGCATGACTTAACCCTTGCCTGTTGTGGCCTTTAGTCCTGTTTATAATTTGGTATCTTATTGCCACAAAGAGTCCATTATGTCAGTCTTTTTTTTTTTTTTTTTTTTTTTTTTTTTTGAGATGGAGTCTCGCTCTGTCACCCAGGCTGGAGTGCATGATCTTGGCTCACTGCAAGCTCTGCTTCCGGGTTCACGCCATTCTCCTGCCTCAGCCTCCCAAGTAGCTAGGACTGCCCAGCTAATTTTTTGTATTTTAGTAGAGATGGGGTTTCACCATGTTAGCCAGGATGGTCTCGATCTCCTGACCTCATGATCCGCCCTCCTCAGCCTCCCAAAGTGCTGGAATTACAGGTGTGAGCCACCACACCCAGCTATGTCAGTCTTATTATCTCAATTTTCACACTAATGCTGGGCAGTTCTGTCTAAACCGTAAACATGAGGGGATACAAGTAGATGTCCCCAGAAACTCAGTTTTAAAGTTTTTCTAGGGTCTCTTTGACCAAGGTAGGGCCTGTTCAGTCAGTGAGGGGTTAGAATTTTATTTTTAGTTTACAATTCCCACAAAGGCAAAGGCTGCTGATAAACATCTGCTCTTGTGTTTCAAAGCAACACACACACTTTTTTTCTTTTTTTAGATGGAGTAAAAAGACAGGGCACCCAGAAAAGTCATGCAACATGGTGGTCCTACCACTACCTAGAGCCTCTCCTCCTCATTAAAGTGGCCTGTGGAGGGCTTAGCCCAGCAGGCTTAGAGCTTCTATAGAATGGGTATCTGCTCCCTGGGAGGATGTTCTAGGACATCCCTCATTTGCCTGCAGCAATTTTGGGGGTTGTTTTCAAAGCGCAAGTGTGGTCCCAGCTAAGAACAGCCTCATCAGCACTCTCCTCAGATGTGTCGGTCTCCTTGATGGGCCAAAAGAAAGTGAGAAGCCACTGAGAACATATATACTTACTTGCCTTCCCTTTTTTATGCTACCCATTCCACCATCACATTTCCTCTTCCTCTTTTTCTCCATCCTTCATACCCTCTATATCTTCTCCGAGATGGAGGACAAGAAGTCAGCAAGTTTGTGCCTCAGTGAGTTATTTCAAGGTACACACCACTCTCCCCTGAGGCTGATGAGATCTGCAATCATATTTTAAAAGCACTCTGAGGATTATATTATGCTGTGCACTTCACATAGGTCTGTTTTTTCTCTTGATGACTTTAGAAACTCAGAAGGGGTACAGTGGTTAAGTCAAAAATTAAAGTTCCCCAAAACTAGCACAGAGGATACCTGTGGAAAAGAGAAGACCTTTTCCTGCCATATTTATCTTTCAAGTTGATTTAGATTCACAATGGCACAGTCCTTAATTCAAAGGGGAAGCTGGTGCTGAGGGAAATGCCTCTAAATTACAGTTTATAATGGAAACTGTCAGTTGGTAAGAGATGCCCACCTAATACCACCTCTACCAAAGGTATTGTATGTCTCCCATAATATACATTGTCAGATTTTTATCTCTAGATTTGATTGGAAAAGAAATAAACCAGGAAAGCAAAATTTCTGTATAAGAAAGAAGCATGGTCTTACATTGACAAAGTCTTCTTTATTTGGAGATGACTTGTCCAAAAGTTTCTGCAAAAGCTGGGAGGACACAGAGTGACTGTCAGTGCCCTAGAGGTTGGTGATTATGGATCACTCAGGAACTGTGCTTAATATGGTGCATGGAGGTGGTGGGTTCACATGCATGGACTGAGTTGATGTAGGGCCATCCTGCTGGGTGGAGGAAGGATGGGAAATAGGAGGAGCAGGAAAGAAATGAGAAACCACCAGGAGCCAGGAAGGAGGACAGTTTTCCCCTAGAAGCATCAGAGGAAACCTGGCCCTGCCTATGGATTTTGCGCTACTAGCTCTGAGAACTAAGACATTTCTGTTGTTTTAACTCACCCAATTTGTGGCCCATGTGATTTCAGGCGTAGGAAGCTGATAAACCAAGACAAATCAATAAACCCATATTTTGAATTTGCATGCATTTGTTTCATATATACCCCTAATATTTCCACAATTATTATTTTTCTGTTTATCTTTCTGTATTTTATATACCATTAGTGTCATTTTAGGTTAATTTAAATAATTTCTCTGGTTGTGAAGACAATGTACGTATGTAATAACTTCATAATAATATATATAGATAGATTTTTTTTTTTTAGATGGAGTCTCACTGTGTAGCCCAAGCTGGAGTGCAGTGGCACAATCTCAGCTCACTGCAACAGCTGCCTCCAGGGCTCAAGTGATTCTCATGCCTCAGCCTCCCCAGTAGCTGGGACTACAGGCACACACCACCACGCCTGGCTAATTTTGTTTTTATTTTTTTATTTTTTTTTGAGACGAAGTCTCACTCTTGTCCCCCAGGCTGGAGTGCAATGGCATAATCTCAGCTCAAGCAACCTCTGCCTCTGGGTTCAAGCGATACTCCTGCCTCAGCCTTCTGAGTAGCTGGGATTACAGGCACCTGCCACCATGCCTGGCTAATTTCTGTATTTTTAGTAGAGACAGGGTTTCACCATGTTGGTCAGGCTGGTCTTGAACTCCTGACCTCAGGTGATCCACCTGCCTCAGCCTCCCAATAATTTTTCGTATTTTAGTAGATACAGGGTTTCACCATGTTTCCCAGGGTGGTCTCGAACTTCTGAGCTCAGGCGATCTGCCCGCCTCGGCCTCCCAAAGTGCTGGGATTACAGGTGTGAGCTACTGAGCCCAGCCACAATATTATTTTTATCATAGGTACTAATACATATTGAGTTTTAGCTAATTCTAATTGCTTATTAATATCAATAAAAATGTGCAGATCATCTTGTTATTGAAGCTCTGTGGATCTGTGAGCTCAGGGAGATGCCTCCGTGTGCAGTGGGAAGCCTCAGGTGCAGCATGACTGGCATCTCCTGCTCAAGATAAGAGTGCAGGCAGGGAGCTTGCTGGGCATGTTTGCAGGAAGGAGACTAGACTGAGGCATGAGAAACAGTCTGTCACCAATACCCACCAGTGCTTTCACGCCTGAGTCAGACCAGAGCTTTTCAGATGTTACCGTGTGCACAAGTCATCTGAGATCGTGTAAAGTGCGAATTCTGATTCCATGGGTCTGGAATAGGACCTGGCTTTGCATTTCTAAAGGGTCCTTTCCCCCAAACTTTCCCATAAATATTTTAATATCCTCAAATTCATAAGAATAGTGGAAAACAAGAAGGAAAGCCATAACCAGACAGAAACCAAAGAGTAATCTCTTGCAGAGAGAACTAAAGACTTTTGACTTAAACATTTCCTAGTCCAGGGCCAGGAACCGTGGCTCACACCTATAATACCAGCACTCTGGGAGGCCGAGGTGGCTGGATAACCTGAGGTTAGGAGTTTGAGACCAGCCTGACCAACAAGGTGAAAACCTGTCTCTACCAAAAATACAAAAATTAGCCACCTGTGGTGGCAGGGGCCTGTAGTCCCAGCTACTCAGGAGGCTGAGACAGGAGAATTGCTTGAACCTGGGAGGCGGAGATTGCAGTGACCTGAGATCATGCCATTGCACTCTAGCCTGGGAGACAGGGCAAGACTCCATCTCCAAATAAGTAAATAAAATAAAAACATTGCCAGTCCAGGCAGGAAGATGGCTAGAGAGGAGAGTTGAGATGGTGACAGAGGTGTCACTTTAAGAAACAAACCAGAAATGAAAGTAAACACACCCCAAATCTTTTTTTTTTTTTTTTTTTAGTGTTTATGTCTTTATTTATTTATTTTTTTAAATTATACTTTAAGTTCTAGGGTACATGTGCATAACGTGCAGGTTTGTTACATATGTATACTTGTGCCATGTTGGTGTGCTGCACCCATCAACTCGTCAGCACCCATCAACTCGTCAGCACCCATCAACTCATCATTTACATCAGGTATAACTCCCAATGCCATCCCTCCCCCTTACCCCCTCCCCGTGATAGGCCCCGGTGTGTAATGTTCCCCTTCCCGAGTCCAAGTGATCTCATTGTTCAGTTCCCACCTATGAGTGAGAACATGCGGTGTTTGGTTTTCTGTTCTTGCGATAGTTTGCTCAGAATGATTGTTTCCAGCTGCATCCATGTCCCTACAAAGGACTCAAACTCATCCTTTTTTATGGCTGCATAGTATTCCATGGTGTATATGTGCCACATTTTCTTAATCCAGTCTATTACTGATGGACATTTGGGTTGATTCCAAGTCTTTGCTATTGTGAATAGTGCCACAATAAACATACGAACACACCCCAAATCTTGACCTCCCCTCTGACTCCTGTTCAATCTCCCCACTGGCGCCTCCTCCAGTCTTTGATAAAGTGTGGAACACCCTCACCCTCTCCCATTCCTCATCTCTGATTCACAATTTCCTGTCTTGATTCTCCAGTCTCTCTTTCTTTCCTACCATCTCCTTCTCCCCTGTGACCTCCTCACTAAGTCAGCAAGTTCTCTATGTCCAAAAAACCATGGGAAGTTTTTCAGATCTTGGAAGCTGTCACTTGCATCCCCTTCCTTTAGTGAATCTCTCCAATCCCCTACTTCAGAAAAAGCCCCCCAAGGCTTCTGATTCTCCAGTACTTTCTCCTTCCACTCCCGGGGTTCTCCTCACTTGACAGAGAATTCAGTGGATCTACCAATCTGGTGAATTTGTCCTCTCCAGCACTCACCAGACTGCTCACTATGTGCGCTGATCTCTTGAGCAATCAAGTGGGGAGAGAGAAACCTGGCTTCATGAGTACCCTGGGAAGTGGATTCAGGGCTGAATCGCCCCTGCTTGTAGATAATGTATGCTTATTTCAGGTGCGATTTGTATATGAGATAACCCTTCCCTTAAGAACTCTTTATAAAGTGAGAATTGTGCACCCTGTTCCCACTGAGGAGGCCTACATAGAAACTAAAGACTGAGACATCAGGAGCTGCCCTGAGAAAGAACCTCGCTCTGTCATTGGGCAGGGAGTGGGCAGGGGTCCTGGCCTAGGTGGAAGCAGGAGCCTCTGTGAAAACCACCCCTCCTCTAGTCACAGAAAGTATAGCCTGTGGGCCTGCCCTGAGGGGACCCGTAGGGCTCTCAGCTGGGGAAATGGGGAAACAGATACTGATCCTGGCCTCCACTCAGGACTCATTGGGCTAGCAGCTGAGTCCTCCCTGGGCCTCTGCAGAGCCTCAAGCCAGGCTAAGAACAGGCGCACACCTCCCAGAAATGACACCCCGTCACAGGGCAGCAGGAAAGACCCAGCAAGGGTTTGGTTGGCCAAGGGTTTGCATGAAGGGCCCGTTTCTCCAGGGTCTGGAGGGTGGATAAGAGGCCTGCAGCAAGGCTGCCTCATAGAGCACTGGGGTATCTGGACTGTGGCATATATCCTACTCCTTCTCTTCATCCTCCTCCTTCATGGCACAGGTCAAGATGGCCCTCAGCATCCTGATCTCACATTCATGACAGAACTGTCCTCTCTTCTCCTTCCTCTAGGATGTAATGAGTTTGTTTTCAGGGTCTCTCTCCCAGACTGGGAGCCTCAGACGAGCTCACCTGCAAGCTGAGCAGTAAGCGTAGCACCTATAGCACTGCATGGTAGCATGGTCAGGGAAGCCCCTTGGTGTGTGATGTGTCTTAACAGTGATGGAAACCACAGCAAGGGAGGGGATCCCTGATCACTTCTCAGGCTCCAGGTCTGAGGCTGACCACTCCTTAACTATCTCTAACATCCAGTCCCAGGACAAAGTCGACTGTATCTGTGGTATAGCTCACAGCACTGCA
Source organism: Rhinopithecus roxellana (assembly GCF_007565055.1). Classification (NCBI taxonomy): domain Eukaryota; kingdom Metazoa; phylum Chordata; class Mammalia; order Primates; family Cercopithecidae; genus Rhinopithecus; species Rhinopithecus roxellana. The sequence continues at coordinate 125,889,476 of NC_044559.1, read as the reverse complement.
ATGCCATGTGAGTGAAGCACAGTGACCCAGATGAATGGAGATGTGGGACAAAAACTGTATTCTCCACTATGAAGGCTGCCACACAGCTCTCAGAAAATGTCTGGTGTCATAAATTCCAGGAAATATTGGCAGGTTTTTTGTTGTTCCTGTTGTTTCCTTTTTAATTTTACAAGAAGTGACATAGATGTATCCTGATTCCTGCCAAGAGTTACCTGGGGATTAGTTTGCTACACAGATCTTCAGTAATGCTGCAAATATTACAACAGATCTTGACACCCCTGCTGGTCATTGTCCCTGCAAGGGGGATGCAAGTCCATCCACTCTCCTCTTCAGATATAAACACTGGGACTCAGCTACATGCCTCCTTCCTACCACATTAAGGTTCAGCCTAATGACCACCCTTCAGAGATAACATCTTTAATTTCTTTGACAATTTAAAAAATAAGTTCTATTTCTATCTTAGATTCAGGGGGTACATGTGCAGTTTTGTTACGTGGGTATACTGTGCGATGTGAGGTTTGGGGAACGATTGATTCTGTTACTCATGTAGTGAGCATAGAGTGCAACAGGTAGTTTTTCAACTCTTGCCCTATATATGTTTAATCCACAAAGTCCAAATTTGGTTTTCACATTTTGAAACTAAATGTTTCATTCATGTCCCCTTTTTCAACTAGTTTCTGAATTGTTTGTGTGTAATGGTATGAATGGCATGAGATTCAGTTTTTGGTGCTGATCTCTAGATGAAGGCTTATTACCTTTTCTAATCTGTGTAATGCCCTGCAACCAGTTAATCATGGAGTGTGTTTCCAAACAGTACAAACACAGAGTGAACCCTGGGACCCAACACCTTCAACCTGGTATCAATAGAAGGCCTGTATCTGCATCACAGATATGAATCCACAACAAATCCTTCCCATGGCTTTGACCCATTTCTCTATACCAGACTGTCTCCTAAGAGAATTTCAACAAAGAATTGTTTTGATCCCGAGTCAAAAGGATGCCCTTCAAGCATTGTTTAAGCAGAACTCCTACCCTGGAATACCAACTAGAGAACAACTGGCCAAAGAAATTGGCAGTCTGGAGTCTAGGATACAGGTGGGCTTGTATTTCCATTTCATTTCCTTGGGGTCAAAGAAAAAAGAGAAGCTGGGCTAAGCAGTTTCCTATCATACCATGTTAAGAATGAACTGAAAGTAAGACCCCTATCTCTGCCTTTTACCAATCATGGAACATGTGGTCTGGTGTATTCATTGACGGGGGAAGGAAGTGAAATTGGGCCTTTATCCTGGTAGAAGAAAATTTAATCATATTTGCATGCTCTAGAGAATATAGGTAATAGGATCATCATGATCATGATAGGTTGTCATTGATACCTGGAACCAGTATTACAGAATGCTCAGAATGTTTGTTTTTTAATAGGTCATATTGAGGACAGTGAGGTCAGGGCTGCCATAAAGTCCTGTTTCTCATCCCATGGTTTTCGTTTCTTATCTAATGTTTTGTTTTGAGACAGAGTCTCACTCTGTCACTTAGGCTGGAGTGCAGTGATGCAATCTCAGCTCACTACAACCTCCACCTTCCGGGTTCAAGCCATTCTCATCCCTTACACTCCCGAGTAGCTGGTATTACAGGTGTGTGCCACACCTGGCTAATTTTTGTATTTTTAGTAGAGATGGGGTTTCGTCCTGTTGGCGAACTCCTGGTCGCGAACTCCTGTCCTCAAGTGATCCACCTACCATGGCCTCTCAAAGTGCTGGGGTTACAGGAGTGATCCACTTGCCTGGCCTCTACTAAGTGGGCTTTACACACTGTAGAGTTTAATGTCTGATCCCATTTTGGAATATTTTGAGTGGAATAATGGATATAACAATAAAATTGGCTGGGTGTGGTGGCTCATGCCTGTAATCCCAGCACTTTGAGATGATCACAAAGTCAGGAGTTCAAGACCAGCTTGGCCAAGATGGTGAGACCACGTCTCTACTAAAAATACAAAAATTAGCCAGGTATGGTAGCGGGCACCTGCGACAGAGAATTGCTTGAACCCAGGAGACAGAGATTGCAGTGAGCCGAGACTGCACCAGTGCACTCCAGCCTGGGTGACAGAGTGAGACCCTGTCTCCATAAATAAATAAATAAATAAATAAATAAATAATAAAACAAAACCATTCTGTTTCTCCAGTTAAGAAAGAAATACCTGGGGGGCAGTTCCAAGATGGCCAAACAGGAACAGCTACAGCCACCAGCTCCCAGCAAGAGTGACACAGAAGACAGGTGATTTCTGCATTTCCAACTGAGGTACCAGATTCATCTCACTGGGGCTTGTAGGACAGTGGGTGCAGGACAGTGGGTGAGGCCCACCAAGCGAGAGATGAAGCAGGGTGAGGCATCACCTCACCCAGGAATTGCAAGGGGGAAGGGAATTCCCTTTCCTAGCCAAGGGAAACCGTGACACACAACACCTGGAAAATCGGGTCACTCCCACCCTAATACTGCGCTTTACCAAGGGTCTTAGCAAACGGCACATGAGGAGATTATATCCCGCACCTGGCTCAGAGGGTCCCATGCCCACAGAGCCTCCCTCATTGCCAGCACAGAAGTCTGAGATCCAATTGCAAGGCAGCAGTGAGGCTGGGAGGGGGCGCCCACCATTGCTGAGGCTTGAGTAGGTAAACAAAGCTCGAACTGGGTGGAGCCCACCGCAGCTCAAGGAGGCCTGCCTGCCTCTGCACACTCCACCGCTGGGGACAGAGCATAGTCAAACAAAAGGCAGCAGAAACCTCTGCAGATGTAAATGTCCCTGTGTGACAGCATTGAAGAGAGTAGTGGTTCTCCTAGCATGGAATTTGAGACCTGAGAACGGACAGACTGCCTGCTCAAGTGGGTCCCTGACTCCCGAGTAGCCTAACTGGGAGACAGCCCCCACTAGGGGCTGACTGACACCTCACACCTCACACGGTCGGGCACCCCTCTAAGATGAAGCTACCAGAGGAACGATCAGGCAGCAACATTTGCTGTTCAGCAATATTCACTCTTCAACAGCCTCCGCTGCTGATACCCAGGCAAAGAGGGTCTGGAGTGGACCTCCAGCAAATTCCAACAGACCTGAAGCTGAGGGTCCTGACTGTTAGAAGGAAAACTAACAAACAAAAAGGACATCCACACCAAAACTCTATTTGTACGTCACCATCATCAAAGACCAAAGGTAGATAAAACCACAAACATGGGAAAAAGCAGTGCAGAAAAGCTGGAAATTCTAAAAATCAGAGCGCATCTCCCCCTCAAAAGGAACGCAGCTCCTCACCAGCAACGGAACAAAGCTGGACAGAGAATGACTTTGACAAGTTGAGAGAAGAATGCTTCAGACAATCAAACTTCTCCGAGCTAAAGGAGGAAGTTCAAACCCATCGCAAACAAGCTAAAAATATTGAAAAAAGTTTTGACGAATGGCTAACTAGAAAAACCAAGGTAGAGAAGTCCTTAAATGACCTGATAGCACTGAAAACCATGACACAAAAAATATGTGACAAATCCACAAGCTTCAGCAACCAACTTGATCAACTGGAAGAAAAGGTATCAGTGACTGAAGATAAAATGAATGAAAGGAAGCAAGAAGTTCAGAGAAAAAAGAGTAAAAAGAAATGAACAAAGCCTCCAAGAAATACGGGACTATGTGAAAAGACCAAATCTGCATCTGAATGGTGTACCTGAAAGTGATGGGGAGACTGGAACCAAGTTGGAAAACACTCTGCAGGATATAATCCAAGAGAACATCCCCAACCAAGCAAGGCAGGCCAAGATTCAAATTCAGGAAATACAGAAACGCCACAAAGATACTCCTCGAGAAGAGCAACTCCAAGACACATAATTATCAGATTCACCAAAGTTAAAATGAAGGAAAAAATGTTAAGGGCAGCCAGACAGAAAGGTCGGGTTACCCACAAAGGGAAGCCCATCAGACTAATACTGGATCTCTCAGCAGAAACTCTACAAGCAAGAAGAGAGTGGGCGCCAATATTCAACATTCTTAAAGAAAAGAATTTTCAACCCAGAATTTCATATCCAGCCAAACTAAGGTTCATAAGAGAAGGAGAAATAAAATCCTTTACAGACAAGCAAATGTTTAGAGATTTTGTCACCACCAGGCCTGCCCTACAAGAGATCCTGAAGGAAGCACTAAACATGGAAAGGAACAATGGGTACCAGTCACTGCAAAAACATGCCAAAATTTAAAGACCATCGATGCTAGGAAGAAACTTCATCAACTAACAAGCAAAATAACCAGCTAACATCATAATGACAGGAGCAAGTTCACACATAACAATATTAACCTTACATGTAAATGGGCTAAATGCTCCAATTAAAAGACACAGACTGGCAAATTGGATAAAGAATCAAGGTCCATCAGTTTGCTGTATTCAGGAGACCCATCTCACGTGCACATACACACATAGGCTAAAAATAAAGGGATAGAAGAAGATATACCAAGCAAATGGAAAACAAAAAAAGGCGGGGTTGCAATCCCAGTGTCTAGTAAAACAGATGTTAAACGAACAAAGATCAAAAGAGACAAAGAAGGCCATTACATAATGGTAAACGGATCAATTCAACAATTCATATATATAACTATCCTAAATATATATGGACCCAATACAGGAGCAACCAGATTCATAAAGCAAGTCCTTAGAGACTTACAAAGAGACTTAGAATCCCATACAATAATAACGGGAGATTTTAACACTCCACTGTCAACATTAGACAGATCAACAAGACAGAAAGTTAACAAGGATATCCAGGAATTGAACTCAGTACTGCACCAAGGGGACCTAATAGACATCTACAGAACTCTCCACCCCAAATCAATAGAATATACATTCTTCTCAGCACCACATCACACTTATTCCAAAATTGACCACATAGTTGGAAGTAAAGCACTCCTCAGCAAATGTAAAAGAACAGAAATTATAATAAACTGTCTCTCAGACCACAGGGCAATCAAACTAGAACTCAGGATTAAGAAACTTACTCAAAATTGCTCAACTACAAGGAAACTGAACAACCTGCTCCTGAATGACTACTGGGTACACAACGAAACAAAGGCAGAAATAAAGATGTTCTTTGAAACCAATGAGAACAAAGATACAACATACCAGAATCTCTGGCACACATTTAAAGCAGTGTGTAGAGGGAAATTTATAGCACTAAATGCCCACAAGAGAAAGCTGGAAAGATCTAAAATTGACATCCTAACACCACAATTAAACGAACTAGAGGAGCAAAAGCAAACACATTCAAAAGCTAGCAGAAGGCAAGAAATGACTAAGATCAGAGCAGAACTGAAGGAGATAGAGACACAAAAATCCCTTCAAAATATGAATCCAGGAGCTGGTTTTTTGAAAAGATCAACAAAATGGATAGACCGCTAGCAAGAATAACAAAGAAGAAAAGAGAGAAGAATCAAATAGACGCAATAAAAAATGATAAAGGGGATATCACCACCGACCCCACAGAAATACAAACTACCATCAGAGAATACTATAAACACCTCTATGCAAATAAACTAGAAAACCTAGAAGAAATGGATACATTCCTAGACATATACACTCTCCCAAGACTAAACCAGGAAGTTGAATCCCTGAATAGATCAATAACAAGCTCTGAAATTGAGGCAATAATAGCCTACCAACCAAAAAAAGTCCAGGACCAGATAGATTCACAGCCGAATTATACCAGAAGTACAAGGAGGAGCTGGTACCATTCCTTCTGAAACTATTCCAATCAACAGAAAAAGAGGGAAAACTCCCTCACTCCTTTTATGAGGCCAACATCATCCTGATACCAAAGCCTGGCAGAGACACAACAAAAAAAGAGAATTTTACACCCATATCCCTGACGAATACCGATGCAAAAATCCTCAGTAAAACACTGGCAAACCGAATCCAGCAGCACATCAGAAAGCTTATACACCATGATCAAGTGGGCTTCATCCCTGGGATGTAAGGCTGGTTCAACATATGCAAATCAATAAACGTAATCCAGCATAAACAGAACCAAAGACAAAAACCACATGATTATCGCCATAGATGCAGAAAAGTCTATGACAAAATTCAACAGCCCATCATGCTAAAAACGCTCAATAAATTCGGTATTGATGGAACGTATCTCAAAATAATAAGAGCTATTTATGACAAACCCACAGCCAATATCATACTGAATGGGCAAAAACTGGAAGCATTCCCTTTGAAAACTGGCACAAGACAGGGATGCCCTCTCTCACCACTCCTATTCAACATAGTGTTGGAAGTTCTGGCTAGGGGAATGAGGCAAGAAAAAGATATAAAGGGTATTCAATTAGGAAAAGAGGAAGTCAAATTGTCTCTGTTTGCAGATGACATGATTGTCTATTTAGAAAACCCCATCATCTCAGCCAAAAATCTCCTTAAGCTGATAAAAAAAACTTCAGCAAAGTCTCAGGATAAAAAAAATCAATGTGCAAAACTCACAAGCATTCTTGTACACCAGTAACAGAAAAACAGAGAGCCAAATCATGAATGAACTCCCATTCACAACTGCTTCTAAAGGAAGAAAATACGTAGCAATCCAACTTACAAGAGATGTGAAGGACCTCTTCAAGAACTACAAACCACCGATCAATGAAATAAAAGAGGACACCAACAAATGGAAGAACATACCATGCTCATGGATAGGAAGAAATAATATCATGAAAATGGCCATACTGCCCAAGGTCATTTATAGATTCAATGCCATCCACATTAAGCTACTAATGACTTTCTTCACCGAATTGGAAAAATCTACTTTAAAGTTCATATGGAACCAAAAAAGAGCCCGCCTTGCCAAGACAATCCTAAGTCAAAAGAACAAAGCTGGAGGCATCACGCTACCTGACTTCAAACTATACTACAAGGCTACAGTAACCAAAACAGCATGGTACTGGTACCAAAACAGAGATATAGACCAATGGAACAGAACAGAGCCCTCAGAAAGAATACCACACATGTACAACCATCTGATCTTTGACAAACCTGACAAAAACAAGAAATGAGGAAAGGATTCCCTATTTAATAAATGGTGCTGGGAAAACTGGCTAGCCATAAGTAGAAAGCTGAAACTGGAGCTTTTCCTTTCACCTTATACGAAAATTAATTCAAGACGGATTAGAGACTTAAATGTTAGACCTAATACCATAAAAACCCTAGAAGACAATCTAGGTAATACCATTCAGGACATAGACATGGGCAAGGACTTCATGTTTAAAACACCAATGCAATGGCAACAAACACCAAAATTTACAAATGGGATCTAATTAAACTAAAGAGCTTCTGCACAGCAAAAGAAACTACCATCAGAGTGAACAGGTAGCCTACAGAATGGGAGAAAATTTTTGCCATCTATTCATCTGACAAAGGGCTAATATCCAGAACCTACGAAGAACTTAGACAAATTTACAAGAAAAAAACAAAAAATCCCATCAAAAAGTGGGCAAAAGATATGAACAGACACTTCTCAAAAGAAGACATTCATGCAGCCAACAGACACATGAAAAAATGCTCATCATCACTGGCCATCAGAGAAATGCAAATCAAAACCACAATGAGATTACCATCTCACACCAGTTAGAATGGCAATCATTAAAAAGTCAGGAAACAACAGGTGCTGGAGAGGATGTGGAGAAATAGGAACACTTTTTCACTATTGATGGGACTGTAAACTAGTTCAACCATTGTAGAAGACAGTGTGGCAATTCCTCAAGGATCTAGAACTAGAAATACCAGCTGACCCAGCAGTTTCATTACTGGTATAAAGACACATGCACACGTATGTTTATTGTGGTACTATTCACAACAGCAAAGACTTGGAATCAACCCAAATGTCCATCAGTGACAGACTGGATTAAGAAAATGTGGCACATACACACCATGGAATACTATGCAGCCATAAAAAAGGATGAGTTTGTGTCCTTTGTAGGGACATGGATGCAGCTGGAAACCATCATTCTGAGCAAATTATCGCAAGAACAGAAAACTAACCACCACATGTTCTCACTCATAGGTGAGAATTGAATAATGAGAACACTTTGACACAGTAAGGGAAACATCACACCCTGGGGCCTGTTGTGGGGTTCAGGGAAGGGGGAGGGATAGCATTAGGAGATATACCTAATATAAATAACAAGTTAATGGGTGCAGCACACCAACATGGCACATGTATACATATGTAACAAACCTGCAAGTTGTGCACATGTAACCTAGAACAGGAAGGAAGGAAGGAAGGAAGGAAGGAAGGAAGGAATTAAGGAAGGAAGGAAGGAAGTAAGAAGGAATGGAAGGAAGGAAGGAAGGAAGAAGGAGGAAGGAAGGAAGGAGGAAGGAAGGAAGGGGAAGGAAGGAGGAAGGAAGGAAGGAAGGAAGGAAGGAAGGAAGGAAGGAAGGAAGGAAGGAAGGAAGGAAGGAAGGAAGGAAGGAAGGAAGGAAGGAAGGAAGGAAGGAAGGAAGGAAGGAAGGAAGGAAGGAAGGAAGGGAAAGGAAGAAATAGCTGGAAAGATCACAGTCACACCAGAAGTGTATCCAGACTGTCAATAACTAAGTAAAAGGGACTCTGTTGAAGAAAAGCCTACAGTCAGGATTGTATATCAAATGCTATAATCCTGAGTAAGCCCTGGGATACAGGGATCTGAGTTTCAGGCAGGCCAGTTGAAGACGTATTTCCTTCTCTTTGTGCACCCATTCCAGGTGTCAGAGTACTACATAAAATCGCAGAATGAAAGTGTGTCCCAGGCCGAGGGCAGTGGGTCACGTCGGTAATCTCAGCACTTTTGGAGGCAGGAGTTCAAGATCAGCCTGGCCAACATGATGAAACCTCGTCTTTACTAAAAATACAAAAATCAGCCAGGTGTGGTGGCACGTGCCTATAATCCTAGCTATGCAAGAGGCTGAGACAGAAGAATCACTTGAACCCGGGAGGCGGAGGTTGCAGTGAGCCCAGATGGCACCATTGCACTCCATCTTGGGAAATAAGAGCGAAATCCATCTCAAAAAAAAAAAAAAAAAAAATGTGTCCAATGGGAAGACATGGAAATTGCCTGGTGCACTGGCAACCAGCACACTGGAGTTGATGGTGCGGAAGGAAAGCACAAGAAACCATGTAGAATGAGGCTGGATCTGCCAGGGTGCTCACTAATGTATTTGTTTCCTCCACATTTCCAGCCGTGTTTAAGACTTCTTTCCTGATCGTGTTTGAAGTGACACATTGAGAGAACAGATGTAACAGTTTTACAAACTGCCTGGGACATAAGAGCAGGTCAACAGGTATTGCTTGTCTTTTACAATAGAATCCTTATCATGAGTTATCAAGTCCCCACATGAAACACTAAGGAATGATTAAAAGCACATTCCTGGCCGAGCACGGTGGCTCACGCTTGTAATATCAGCACTTTGGGAGGCCGAAGCGAGTGGATCACCCAAGGTCAGGAGTTCAAGGCCAGCTTAGCCAACATGGTGAAACTCCATCTCTACACAAAATACAAAAATTAGCCGGGGCATGATGGTGCATGCCTGTAATCCCAGCTACTCAGGAGTCTAAGGCAGGAGAATTGCTTGAACCGGGAGGCGGAGGTTGCAGTGAGCTGAGATCACACCATTGTACTCCAGCCTGGGCACTGCAGTGAGACTGTGTCTCAAAACAAACAAAAAACTGCATTCCGCTAAGCCCTCCAGTAAGGAGAAGGCAGCCACAGGGTTTGATTATGGCAGTCACAATCTATTCAGAGTCAGCTATTTGATTCATAGGAGTCTCCTTATCTAGTATTGCATCTGGAATGAATGAACTCTGATGCATACACGAATGATTCCAGGCTCAGCAGTAAGTACTGGTAATTAGTGAGCTCCTCTTTAAATGAATTGTCATCAGAGGTCCCTTCACATGGATTGTGTGTTATGAAATGCCTTTGACTCTGGGGAGATGACAGAGAGCCAAGGAAAGTCAGTCAGTCCTGAACCAAAGCCTTTGTGAGACCTAAAGCTGAGAGGGAGGCAGAGAGAGGAAGTGGGAGTGAGACAAAAACAAGTGTGGGGTAGGGAAGAGGTGAAGGAAGAGTGGACACACACCCGTCGGCCAGCTCTGGCTTTAGGATGCCAGCCAATGTCTCCTAACCCAGGGACCTTTCCTTTGGAGACCACAGATGGGACAGAGAAGGAAGTGATTCTTGGTATTGAGCTTAAATAGATACTTAAAATTATGTAGACTAAATCGGATAAAACTTGAATCTTCTTTTCCCACTTAGATTTGCTTTCAAAACCAGAGAAGACATCTGAGGCTGAGCTGGCTGCAGTGTGGATGCTCCTCAGGGGGACAGCAGCTCCAAGGACATGAGAAGCGTCAGCCCTGGGCCGCAGGTGAGTTCCCAGCAGTGCCAGTGCACTTCCTCAGTGCAATTCTTTGAAGTAGAAACGTTTCTCTAGGCTGTTTCCAAATTTGTTGCAGAGAATGCTGATGTCTCTTCCACAGCACGCTAGTGTTGGAGAAGTGGCCACCATCCCCATCTCGTGGGAAGCTAGTTTGGAAAAAGGTAAGGTCATGGATCTTCCAGTCCTGGTGTGGCAGGCAGTGCAGAGTCCTCTTCTTCCAGCACTGCAGGCATTTAATCCAAGGGCCAGTATCAGTGCATGAGCACCTCAGGGGCCTGGGAGGGAGTAAGGGTGGTGAGAACAATATTTGAAAATGTCTGTCTTAGGGTTGATGTGAAGATGGCCTGAAAGCCCTCTTTTCTTCTTGTTTTCCTACAGAATGCTTAACCAAAGGAGGGAGACAAAAGCCACGCCATCACGAAACCACAGACAGGTGTCCTCCTTCAAGCTTTTCAGAGGAACCAATTCCCTGGAACTGCTATCAAGGAAGAGTTGGCAAAACAAAGAGGTATTCCAGAATCCAGAATCTAAGTAAGTTTTCTGTCTGTGGTGCACAATTTGTCCCATAATTTTGGAAGTGGTATTACCCGCTGAGATGGTACTAGAGAAATGGGAGCTGGTATCTTGAAAGAAGTTGAGAGTTCTTTGTTATGAGGGTACTGTCTTATGTGTCTTATTTGTCTTAAGTCATATTTGTCTTATGTCTTTCTTATGTGTTGTGACCTTTATCTCCAACCCAGGCTTCTAGGCACTAGACACCAGTGTAGACCTTGCCCCTCCACTAATCCCCAGGTGTGATAATCTAATCATCTAGGGTCCTCTCTTTTGTGAGAAAATTCTGCCATTCTAGCAAATCAATGTGGGATCCATTCATGGGCCAGGGCAATAATTCCCCTAACTCGTCCACGTTTTGCAGACTAAATGTTATGTACAGACAGAATCACCGAGACAAAGCCCAACAGATGTCACTTCTGCCTCACAGACAAGGGAATGAAGCTGGAACCTCTTACGTCTTCTGACATCTGTTTCCCTTTCTCTTCGATGTGGGCTCAGAACCAAAGAGCTCAGCCCCAAGGCCAGAGCACAGGTAGCCCCATGAATTCCCTGGCAGCCCCAGTCACAGACCTCACCCTACTGCTTAGCTGCATCACAGCAACCCATGCATTGCCCAAGCAGCTTGGCACACAGGCCTCCCTCCAACTCCTCCAGCAGCCATTGGTCATCTGTACCAGCCCTTCCTCCATTAAGCAGGTCTGTGGAGGCTGTGTGAGCCAGGCACCAAGGGTCATGCTGCCCCAGTCCACCTGGGTTGTGCCAGGAGATCTCTCCTCTCAGGACCCATGTGTCAACAGGACCAACTCTTGGAGGGGTGATCTCACCCACTTAGTATCTTTTCTGGCATGTGTACCAAGGAAATTGCCAGAATGACAAGGACAGTGACTGCACTAGCCTGGGAGTTCTGCCCTTCAAGGATGCTACTCAGCCTCCATCTGGTCATCCTGAGCAAGGATCGCAACAAGGTTGGCAAGACAGAGCCCACCTTAGGCAATGGTGGCGTGAGCAGCCCCAAGACATGGTGATCAAATCATGACCTGGGAACAGGGAGCTGCTCCACAACGTGCTTACATGGACACACCTGCAGCAGCCTAGGACACGGCCGAGCAAGGGACCACTTTGAGACACAGTTTCACTCTTGTCACCCAGACGGGAGTGCAATGGTGTGATCTCGGCTCACTGTAACCTCTGCCTCCCAGGTTCAAGAGATTCTCCTGCCTCAGCTTCCTGAGTAGCTGGGATTATAGGCGCCCGCCACCATGCCCTGCTAAATTTTGTATTTTTAGTAGAGACAGGGTTTTACCATATTGGCCAGGCTGGTCTCAAACTCCTGACCTCAGGTGATCCACCCACCTTGGCCCCGCAAAGTGCTGGGAGTACAGGTGTGAGCCACTGTGCCCTGCCTCATGCCTTTTAGATGAACTCCTGACAACCTCAGAGTTTCAGAAATCAGCATCACCAGTTAGGATTAGGACAGGAGAACCCTCCACGGCCCGCTGCCAGGAAGTTTCAGGTTCTGCTCGATGCCCTGCAGAGCTCACTAGGGCTTCGGGTATTATAGGAAGGAGAAGGCGTTCTTCTCACCACCCCATCTGGCTCCTCCCCAGGATGAAGCAGCGTGACCCACAGGAGGATAAACAAGGGGACACACCATGTCCTGGAACAAGACCAACGCAAGAGGAAACTGACCACTTGGAAACCCAAAAGGAGCATCTTCTCTCTGCCTTATGGACACCGCTTAAGTCTCTGGCCTCCCTTCATGGCCTACGTGATTGTTTCTAAGCTCCACACTGTTCTGCAGGCACCACGGACACCAGGCAGTGGATACCTTTGCTGAATCCTAAGGAGCCAAAGCATTTTTATGACAAACACGACCTCCTCCCTGCGATCGTCACATCCTGGGCAGTCTGGACAATGCACAAACTAGAAATGAACCAAAGTGAAAATAGGTAAAAGAGACACATCCACACTTAACTCCCTTTGGCGAGTTCACAGGGTGAGCCTGAAGGCAGGCTGATGCAGAGAAAACAGGGGTGCTATATTTCATCTTGATATCAGTTCATCACAAAGGGTTTGCATCTTAGCTCTTACTGGGGGAGATGGGAACTAGAAGTTCTCTCACTATCTATCTACCAATGATTGATAGCACAAGCTTAGATGCATAATACTGAATAGTGTTCACATGTAATCCTCCCTTTAAACATGTAGACAGAGAACATGACAAAGAAATGCAAAACAGCAACTCCATGAAATTACTGAACGAAGCAAGATGTTCATCTTCTGACACCATTAGCATTTTGTATATATTTACATGTACCTCTATGCACAAAGCTGCCCTTTTTGTTATAAATAAATTTTTGTCAAGTTTAAGCCTCTTGGTTGTCTTTGTGTCTCCTCTCTTCCATTCAAGTGGTACATTCCGAGAATCCACCATGGATTACCAAGCTATGTCTGCTTCCACTGGTGCCTTAAAAATATCCTTAAAAAGGAAATGCGATTTATCAAGATGCCTGTCTTTCCCACAGTTCCTTCATTCATTTGTGCTGTCTCCTTTCCATGTGAACCTGTGGGACCAGAGTCAGGATGCCTTGCTCTAGTTCATAGCTCGAATCTGCAAAAATGCCAGTCTGTTATTACTACACACAGACATAGATGCACTTTAGGGTTTCTTTAGGGTGTGCACATTCCAAACTCACTGTTTACTTCCAGATGATTGGCACAGTTAACTTTTCCTCAGATTTTATTTTTGAGACGGAGTCTCGCTCTGTTGTCCAGGCTGGAGTGCAGTGGCGCGATCTCAGCTCACTGCAAGCTCCGCCTCCCAGGTTCACGCCATTCTCCTGCCTCAGTCTCCTGAGTAGCTGGGACTAAAGGCCCCTGCCACCACGCCCAGCTTTTTGTATTTTTAGTAGAGACGAGGTTTTACCAAGTTAGCCAGGATGATCTCGATCTCCTGACCTCATGATCTGCCTGCCTCAGTCTCCCAGAGTGCTGGGATTACAGGCGAGCCATCGCAGGCCTTTTGTTTTCTAAAGAGACGGAGTCTCACTCTGTCACCCAGGCTGGAGTGCAGTGGCACCACCATAGCTCACTGCAGCCTTGAACTCCTGGGCTCAAGCGATCCTTCAGATTGATTCTATTAACTGGGGTATTATAAATCTCTCTCCCAACCTCACCTCACATACACATAGGCTGCATGTCCATACACACACACTCACAACAGTCTCACAGTTTCCCCTGAAAATAATCTGACAAATGTCGTAGGCAGCATTGGGACCATGCCGTTAGGTGTTGAGTTTGTTTTTTTTCAAGTGTCCCAACATACTCCTCATGTGCAGAGATGAGACTGTAGCATGGCCAAATGCCAAATTTCCAAGAGACATTTTGTCTTCGTCCATTTGTGCTACTATAACAAACCACCTGAGACTAGGTCGTTTATAAACAATAGATATTTACTTCTCACAACTCTGGAGGCAGGGAAGTCCAAGATGAAAGCGCCAGAAAGGTGAGTATCCAGTGAGGGCCAAGTCTCGGCTTCCAAGGCAGCCCCTCCTTGCTGCTTCCTCTTGAGGGGAGTGACATTGGGCCCTCACATGTCAGAAAGGAGAGGTGCAAAAAGGGGCCTAGTGTGTTCTCTCCAGATGGGTCCTAAGATCACTAATCATTTATGAGGTGGAGCTCTCATGACCTTACCACTTCCCAAAGGCCAAACTTTTGCAAGCTGTTGCACTGGATTCAGTTTCAACATGACTTGTTTTTTGTTTTGAGATGGAGTCTTGCTCTCTTGCCTAAGCTGAAGTGCAGTGGCAACAACTCAGCTCACTGCAACATCCGCTTCCCCGATTCAAGTGATTCTCCTGCCTCAGCCTCCCAACTAGCTGGAATTACAGGCACCCACCATGCCCAGCTAATTTTTGTATTTTTAGTAGAGACAGGGTTTCACCATGTTGGCCAGGCTGGTCTTGAAATCCTGACCTCAAGTGATACTCCTGCCTCGGCCTCCCAAAATGCTGGGATTTGTGCTCGGCCTCCCAAAGTGCTGGGATTTGTTGAGCCACTGAACCCGGCCTCAACATTACTTTTGGAGCGGACACAGACACTCAAAGCACAGTGGATGTCACAGTCACTCTCCCTGTGCTCAAGGTAAGGGCGTGTAGTCTGTGGCCCAGGTGCAGGCCATCAGTTCCCATGATTGCAAGGTTCACCCTGTAGCATGTTGGCAAGCAGCAATGCCAGGCCATGCTCAGGCACACTGGAGAGGGGTTTTGCATTGGGAGAGCAGGAGAGTTACTTCCTCTGGTAATCTGGGGAGAACTGGTACCTTTTTCTCTTCTCATCAGCACCCAGACCATGGGCCACCATGCATGTGCATCTTGACACTCTGAGGGGTCAGGAAAGCATGTGTGAAGTGAAGGAGCAGCAAGTGAAGGAGCAGCACAGGAGAGGGGTGCAGGTACTACCCTTCCTGAATGCCTCATTAGGCAACTAGAGTGCCACACTCACCTCCCTCAGTTGTCTCCTGCCTTTCCACAAACCTCACAATAGGCCATCTGCATGCACAACCCAGGGGTGTTCAATAACAAACGACAGTCTGTAGGGATGTTCCATGCAGCCCGTGATGATAATCAGAGAGCTCTATCCAGACCATTGGAAAGTGGCGCTAAAGAGCTGATCAGTTCGTGTGCTGTGTGGTCAATACCTTTACAGGTGGGAGCCTCAGAGACCACCTGTCAAACAGACTGAGCCCAAGTCAAGTCATGCAGCCATATAGCCAATGGGCGAGCACTCCTGTCCTGCACACAGAGCATATTAGGATGGGAAGAGATGCGACACTCACCCCCCCCAAGAAAAGTGCATTACAGCACCGGTCAAGTGCAAACCTGCCAGCAACTAGTGGTTCTGTCAAAGAAGCCTTTGCCATAATATGGAAACTATCAGTTAGCCAACAGCAGTTAAAATTGGACTAGACGACCCTGGCTTTGAATGGGCCATCCTGTTTATGCCAATGGTTGTAACTGCTTCCTTTTCACCCTGATGAAGGAGGGACCCCTACCCTGATGCTATAGAAAGGTTGAATACTGAACACCTGACACTGGACAGATAAGATCTAAGTGAGTTTGTCAGTCACACGAACTCTCAGAAAGGTGAGAAGGACACCACATGCCGGACAGAGCCACACAAGGTTCTACCTGGGAGCAGAGTGGAAAAGGAGGGGTTCTGGTGAGCAGCTGTATTATCCAGAGAGTACAGTGACCACTGTTTGCTGTGGGAGGATATGAGGAGTTTGGTGAATAATTCCAAGAGCTGGCAAGGAAGAAAATCTTACTACTTAGGAATAAGCAGGAACTGTGCCTGGCCCTCCTGACAAGGAGGACTGTCTGCTAAGTTACTTCACCTGTGGAAGCACAGTGGTGATGGAAACAAAGTTAGGTCATTTGAGGCCCTTTTGGCTTCAGATATCAAGAGAACCAAGAATACTAGTCCTTAATTTCAGGTCACCATTACCATAATTTAAAATATATTAAGGATGTATAAAAGCAATTCAAATGTTCACTAATGGTGATTTACAGGTTCAGTCAAAAACATACGACTAACAAGTACAGAAACAAGATGTTCCTCGGGGTTGGTTATTTACTTATTTATTTACTTAATACACTTCATTTTTTAGAGTAGCTTTAGGGTTACAGAAAAATTGAGCAAAAAGTACAGCAAATCCTCATATAACCCTTCACCCCTCCGATCGTCCACAGGCTCCCCAATTATTAACATCTTTCATCATTATGGTTCATTGGTTACAATTAATGAGCCAATAGTGATACATTATTATTAACTGAAGTCCAGAGTTGACATTAGGGTTTACTCTGCATTTTCCGTTCAGTTTTCCATTCTCTGCGTTTCGACAAATTACATTACCCTAGAGAATACTTTCACTGCCCTAAAAATCACCTCTCTGCCTGCCATCCCTCCTTTCCCCTCAACTCTCAGCAACCACTGGTCCTTTCACTGGCTCGATAGTTTTGCCTCTCCCAGAATATCATATAATTGCAATAAAAAAATAGAAAGCCTTTAAAGATTGGTTTTCACTTAATAAGCATTTAGGGTTCCTCCAGGTCTTTTAGTGACTTGATGTCTAATTCCTTATCATCTGCCTGAGGATTATATCCTGCAACCTTGCTATAATTGCTTATTAATGTCAGCAGGGATTTTGTTGTTTATTTAGAATTCTCTACAAAGACAATCATGTTATTTGTGAACAAAGACAGTTGTATTTCATCCTTCCAAATCTATGTGCATTTTTTTTTATCACTGCATTAGATAGCACTTCGAGTACGATGCTGAAAAGTAGTGTTCCTTGCCATGTTCCTGATCTTAGTAGGAAAGCATCTAGTTGGAAACCTCAAGGATGATGTTAGCTGTAGGGTTTTTTGTAGCAGTTCTTTACCAACTTGAGTAAGTTCTCCTGTATTCCTTCTGTGTTGAGGTTTTACCACGAATGGATATTGGATTTTGTCAAATGCTTTTTCTGCACCTACTGATATGATCATATTTCATCTTTGAGCTGCTAATGCATGCAATGGATTACACTGAATATCAAATGTTGAACAAGTCTTGCATTCCTGATTTGCTAACATTTTAAGGATTTCTGTATCTGTGTTCACTGGAAATATTGATCTGTAGTTTTCCTTTCTTGTAATATCTTTGCCTGGTTGTGGTATTAGGGTAATACTAGCCTCACAAAATGAGTTGGGAGTGTTATCTCTGCTTTTATTTTCTGAAAGACACGGTAGAGACTTGGTATCATTTCTACCCTAAGTATCTCAAAAAATGCACATCAGTGAACCCATCTGGTCCTGGCACTTTGTTTTGGAAGGCTTTATTATTTTTTGAGATGGAGTCTCACTCTGTCACCCAGGCTGGAGTACAGTAGCACAATCTCGGCTCACTGCAACCTCCACCTCCTGGGTTCAAGTGATTCTTCTGCCTCAGCCTCCTGAGTAGCTTGGACTACACACGCGTGCCACCACGCCCAGCTAATTTTTTGTCCTTTTAGTAGAGACGGGGTTTCACTATGTTGACCAGGCTGGTCTCGAACTCCTGACCTCATGATCCGCCTGCCTCTGCCTCCCAAAGTGCTGGGATTACAGGCATGAGCCACCGCACCCGGCCTTGAAAGGTTATTAATTACTGCTTTGATTTATTTAATAGATATATATGCCTACTGAGGTCTACCTTGTGTGAGCTTTGAGAGAATGCATCTTGCAAGGAATTCGTCCATTTTAGCTAAGTTATCAAATTTATGGACAGAGTTGTCCATATTTCTTTCTAATCCTTTTGGTGACCATAGGATCAGCTGTGATGGCTTGGCTTCTTTCATTTTTGGTACTAGCAATATTTGTCTTCTGTTTTTTCTTAAGCTAGCTAGACGTTTATCAGTTTTACTGACCTTTTCAAAGAACCAGCTTTGGGTTTTATCGATTTTCTCTTTTCAATTTCTATGATTTTTACTTTAATTTTTTTCCAGGTTACTTTGGATTTAATTTGCTCTTCTTTTGCTAGTTTCCTAAAGTGGAAGCTTAGATTACTTGTGTAATCTAGGATCACCAGACTGTATAATCTTAGATTATTTGTATGATCTGATAATGTAATATAATGTACAATCTTCACACTGTCAATAACAGCCCCATGCCAGCTTGATTCTGGCTCTGCTCCAGCCTCAACCCTCCTCTTCATATTCGCAAAAGTCTCTGAGGTTTCAGATCCCTGTCTGGGTACAATGAGCCTTGAAATGACAGTTCAACCGCCCTGGGCAGCAACTGGGCTATATGTGTGGGCCTCTTTCCAGGGGCCTGTCTTGAAGAGCAGCCGCTTAAAGAAAATTTGGACTACCACTTATGCTGAAGGCTGGAGTGTTCACATATGTACCCTAAGCACTTCATGGCATGGGATGAGTCACTGGTAGGAAGAGAAAGGGAGTAACATGGAGGCAAGCCTAGATATTCACATGCACAGGACAGATTTTTTTTTTTTAGATAAGTTGTTATTTTGATTTTTCCTCTTAAATGGATAAACATTAGCTCTGTGGGTCTCAAATTGTTTCAGGACATGACAAACATCTGGGATGGGCCTGATGATATAACCACTACTAAACTAGGATACCTACTTCCTATTCACAATTACGTTAAATTCCGTTATGCATATAAAACACACGATTTATATCACATACCACTTATACATTTGTAAGTCCTATGAACTTCAGGGATAACTCGCAGATGTGCTTAATGCTATTGCCCATTAACTGCCCATTAATAAATTGATATTAATCAATTTATGCTTTAAAAAAAGCTTCATAATAAAGTGGATGCCAGGGATAGGGTTGCAGAAAGCATGTGATTATTAATACAAGGGAACTACTTGAGGCTAAATCCTGATTCCTTTGTAATCCTGATACTATACAGATCTCAGATTCCTTTTCAGTTCTGTAAACTAATTGTGCTGACGGTTACTCAAATGTAAAAGTGGTAAAAGTTTGATATAAACACACGCACAGAGTGCACGCAAACCATAGTAAAATCTGAGTAAGTCTGTATCTACTAGCAAGGTAACATCGACTTCTTGGACTTGACCATATATTATAATTATATATTATCCTTAGGGGAGGCTTGGTGAAGTGTACATGGGAATTCTCTGTACTCATTACAACTTCTTGTGAGGTTATTTTAATTATTACTTTTTTTTTTTAATTCTTAAAGCTTTATATTTCACAATATACATCTATAAATTATTATTAGGCACCCTAAAAACTATTATTGTATCAAACTGAAAACATAACTTGTCATATTTTATTTCTATGCAAAATTTTCACTTTAAATTTCTTAAATTGACAATTTTCTCCTCAGTGTAAATTCTAACATAATCTTATTTGTATTTTTGCCAAAAACTTTCACAAATTCAAAAAAATCTGTAAGGTTTTATGCCCGTATTAACCATCTGATATTAAATAGAATATCACTTCCTAACAAAAGCTGTCCTATAATTGTTGTACTCTATGGGTTTATCCCCTACTGTCACTTCAGAGTAACATAAGGTGAGTTTGTGGATAGTTACTGAACATTCAGGATGTCAGCAGGGCTTTCTCCACAGTGTAAATCATCTGAGGCATTATGGAGGCTGACCTGTGGCTGGAAATTTCCAATATCCATTTCATTCATAAGGTTTTTCTCCTATGTGTCTTCTCTGATGTACAATGAGATTTGACTTTTGAGAGAAAGTCTTCCTGCATGTGTTACATTCATAGGGCTTTTCCCCTGTATGTGATCTCTGATGTTTAGCAAGTTCTGATTTACGGTAAAAGATTTTTCCACATTCATTACATTGACAAGATTTCTCTCCTGTGTGAGCCCTGTGATGTACTGTGAGTGATGATTTGTGACTGAAGGATTTCCCACATTCATTGCATTCATAGGGTTTCTCCCCTGTGTGCTTTCTCTCATGAAAAGTAAGTCCTGACTTCACACAGAAAGATTTGCCACATTCGTTACATTTATAGGGCTTTTCTTGTGCATGGGTTCTCTGATGTACAATGAGAGCTGACTTATGGCAAAAAGCTTTTCCACACTCATTACATTTATAGGGTTTCTCCCCTATGTGAATTATCTGATGCTGAGTGAGTTGTGACTTCTGGTAGAAGGTTTTTCCACATTCATTACACTCATAGGGTTTCTCCCCTGTATGTGTTCTATTATGTTTAGTTAGGTATGATTTATTGTAAAAGATTTTTCCACATTCATGACATTCATAGGGTTTCTCCCCTGTGTGTGTTCTATAATGTTGAGAGAGGGTTGACTTATGGCTAAAGAATTTCCCACATTCAGGACATGCAAAGGGTTTCTCACCTGTGTGTGTTCTCTGATGTATTGTTAGGTCTGACTTCAAGCAGAAGGTTTTCCCACATTCATAACATTCATAAGGTTTCCACCCTGTATGAATTATCTGATGCCTAGTGAGTAATGACTTGTGGTAGAAAGTTTTCCCACATGCATTACATTCATAAGATTTATCTCCTATGTGAGTTCTCTGATGCTGTGTAAGATTTGACTTTTCACAAAAGGATTTCCCACACTCAAGACATTCAAAAGGTTTCTCACCTGTGTGAGTTCTCTGGTGTACTTTAAGGTGCGAAGTCACACGGAAGAATTTTCCACATTTGTAACATTCATAGGGTTTCAGCCCTGTGTGTGTTCTCTGATGTTTAGTGAGGTCAGATTTCTGGCAAAAAGTTTTCCCACATGCGTTACACTGATAGGGTTTCTCCCCTGTATGTGTTCTCTGGTGTAATGTGAGAGCTGACTTATGGCTAAAGGCTTTCCCACATTCATTGCATTCAAAAGGTTTCTCCCCTGTGTGTGATCTCTGATGTTTAGTGAGGTTTGACTTATCCCAGAAAGCTTTTCCACATTCATTACATTGAAAGGGTTTCTCTCCTGTGTGCACCCTCTGATGTCGAGTGAGATGTGACCTCTCCCAGAAAACTTTCCCACATTCATTACATTCAATGTGTTTCTCTCCTTTATCACCTTTCTGAAGCTGCGACAGACACAATTTCCTCCTGAAATTATTCCCACTTTCTCCACAATCATTGTGTTCCATAGGTACCCCGTGATGTTTAGAAAGGGTGGACTTAACACATAAGAACCTCTCACAATCACTAAATTCATAGTGATTGTCCTTTGACGAAGGTATCTGATGGAACAAGAGGGATGAACTATCACAGAAAGTTCTCTCAAATTCATTATATTCACAGTTATTATCTTCTGCATTCTCTCTCTTCTGTGTATTAAATACTGCCTTTTCAAGGAGGGTTTCCTGACATATACTGTATTCAAAATTGTGCTCTAAAGTTTGAATCTTCTCATGCCGCAAAGCGTCCTCATGATGACTCAGAGTGTTCCTATTTTTCAAAACTTCATTTTTCTCTCGAGTATGAGTTTCACCATGCTTAATATTGAGTAACAATTTCCCACAGGCATTAAATTCATCAGACTTTTTTCCTAAATAGTTTATCTTACTGATAACCAATTCTGAAACAGTGTTGAAACTCATTTCACATGAGTCATACTGACAGAGCAGTTTTCCAGAAGGAAAAGAGCTTACGTCCATGTTAAATGGTATTCCTATTACATCACCTTGTTCCTTAGTCAGCATTTCATTATTGATGAATACAACTTCCCACAAATGTTTAGATTGGTTTTCTTGGCTCCTCTCTTTCAGGTGATCAGCTGTCCAGACTTCTAGAAACAAGCAAAATTAATCTTATATAAATTCTAAAACATTTCTCAGGGAATAAAATCTCTATACAAATGCCCCATGTTGTAGCTAACTCTGGTTTTTTGGCCAATTTCCAAAGATGAACATAATTGCAAGTGCATATTTTTTGTATTTCATGGGTTTGGGGTGAAAAAACAAAAAACAAAACCCAGAACAAAAGGCCTAGGCTAGTGACAAAACAGAGAGGAATTTAACTATTTGAATGCACACATTTGGTTTCTAATGTAAGAAGAATAATAGCAACTGCTTACATCTGCATTTCCCTGTGCATCCCCCCAAGAATTATAAAAGTCAGCATAAGTGGAGCAAAT
Source organism: Rhinopithecus roxellana (assembly GCF_007565055.1). NCBI lineage: Eukaryota > Metazoa > Chordata > Mammalia > Primates > Cercopithecidae > Rhinopithecus > Rhinopithecus roxellana. The sequence continues at coordinate 125,866,864 of NC_044559.1, read as the reverse complement.
AATATTATCTATAACATTCCGTGACTTTAGCATAACTAGGAGATGGAGAATGTTACTAATTTCAAATACTACTAAGCAATAGATATTCAAATACAGTAAAAAGTGACAGCCCATGCCTACAAAGAGAGTCAGCCAGAGACTGTGGTGATCACATGGAATAGAGGAGACAAACAGTCCAGAGAGGATGAAACACAAAACTACTCCCAGAAAGGGAAAGTTTCACTATGAGTGGGAAAATACTTAGAAGATGTCTGAGTTCACGCAAATTAAAGCTCAGGCTACTGGGAAATCCAAGAGAAGAGGCTTGAATTGTATGCAAACTAAAGAGGCAAAGGGTAATCAAACTCAGGAATGAAGTTGTAAAGAGGACACAGTAACCACAGAAAATAAGACTGTAATTCAAGTCTTATTAAAGACATTCTTTAATAAGGAATCTGTTATGGACTAAACTGTGCCCCCCCCCCCCAAATGTGTATGTTAAAACCTCAACCTCTAGTGTGACTGTATTTGAAGATGGGGACTTTAAGGAGATAGTTTTAACTAAGGTTAAATGAGGGCATACGGGTAAGAAACTAATACAATGTCATTGGTGTCCTTATAAGAAGAGGAGGAGACTGGAAAGCACATGCATGAGCTCTCTTTCTCCCCCCACCCGCCACCCCCAATCACTGGTCATTTGCACAGAGAAAAGGCTGTGTGAGGACACCAGAAGAAAATGTCATCTAGCCAAGGAGTGAGACCTCACCAGAAACCAACCCTGCTGGCACCTTGACTTCAGACCTCCAGCCTCCACAATTGTGAGAAAATTTATTTAAGCTACCCAGTCTGTTGAATTTTGTTACAGCAGCCTGAGTAAACTAATACAGAGCCAAAGGGGAAGCTACACTTGACTGAAACTTGAATGAACAGCATTGTAAAGGAGAATGAAACAAGAAAAAAAAGCAGCAGCAATAATTTTAAAAGAGTAAGAAAAAAGAAAATGGGATCAGAAAAAAGTTCTGGATAAAGATGGTCTACAATTAAATAAATAAATAAAATTATAATATAGTATATATGTTATTGCAGTCCTTAAAGAAGAAAAAAGAAAACAACAGAAAATATCCAATATTAAAAAGTATAATCTAAGAAAACTGTCCAAAAATAAAAGACCTGATCCACATATGCAAAGGAACCATCACAAACCTGCGAAAACTGTTCAGCAACAGTTTTCTCCAAAACATATCTTAATAAAACTACTAGATGTTAAAATTGAAGAAAATGTAGTCTGGACAACAAGACAAAGTCTCAGCAAACTTTTACGTTGAGTCTTGAAATTAGGTAATCTTATCCATACAACTCAGCTTTTATTTTTGAAAGTTTTAGTTATTCTAGTTCCTGTGTATTTCTACATAAAGTTTAGAATTGCATACTCAATTACTACAAGAAATTCTGCTAATTACTACATGGAATTATATTATTTTAAATCTGTAAGTCATGTAAACAACAAAACATGTCAGTAATATTGAGCTTTCTGACATAAGCAGGGAGTTCCACTTGTTTAGGTCTTCAATTTCTCTCTGCAGTGGATTGTTTCCAGTGTGGTCTTTCACATCTTTTGCCAGACATAACTATAAAAAAATATATTTTTGATACTATTGCAAATAGAACTTTCAAAAATTTCAATTTCCAATTGATCATTGCTAATATATAGAAGTAAAATTCATTTTTACATATTTTTCTCCTGCCACCTAGCTACACTTAATAATTCTAGTCATTCTTTTTCCCATATCTTGGGAGATTCCATTAGATTTCCTACATAAATAACCGTGTCTTTTGTGAATAAAGGCATTTCTACTTCTTTTCCACTCTAGTCTCCTTTCTTTTTCTTCCCTGGTTATACTAGGTAGTATGTATTACACTATCAAGTATGAGTGGACATCCTTGTCATGTTCCTCATATTGGAAAGAAATCATTCCATTTTTCACAATTATATACAATGTCAATTGTACACTGTCTATAGATGACTTTTATCAGATTAAAGAAAGTTATCTTCTATTCTTCATTTGAGAGTTTTAATCAGAAATAGATATTACATTTTGTCAAATGCTTTCTCTGCATATACTAAAATGGTCATATGGGTTTGACTTTTTTTTATTTTTTTTCTTTTTAATACAGGGCAGAGATGACTACAAAATTGATGGGGCCAGTGCAAAATAAAAATGTGAGGTCAGTTACTAAAAATGTATAAAAAGAAGTATAGTAAAAGGTAAAATAAATTATGTTTTTCTTTTAATATATTTTATTACGTGTAAAATGTAATAGGTATAATAGTAATATATATAACATAAATTTGCAAATTTTAATATATTTTATTACTTGTAAAATGTAATAGGTATAATAGTAATATATATATAACATAAATTTGCAAATAACAAAAAAGTTTTGTTATAATAACTTTAAATGATATAATAATTACTAATACTTTGTTAATATGGTATCTTGATGGTAAGATTTTCTGGCACTCTTGGCAAATTCATTTATTAAGTCATCAAAATTTATATTTTTAGCAACTTCATTTTCAATATATAATTGAAGTACATGGCAAATGCAAGATAAGTAATATTTGCTAGTTTTTAATTTTGAGAAGGTTGATTTTTCAGCTGATGCAATCATTAGGAACCTGTTGGTTCTTTATACGCTGTGACAATATGGGCTAAATTTCTGATTTCTGATACATTATTGCAAAATAAAAGTTAAAAAAATACAAGTTTTGGTATATATAGACAAAGACTGGAGTAGCAGTTCTCTGAAATTAATTCTTCGTCAATATTAGTGTTGCACAAAGCTGAATTCTATTTTACATATAAATTTATACAACGGCATTTTAATGTTTCCTCTGACATTTCCTACATCTTGTACAAGAAACCAAAAATGGCTTCATGATTTGCATATAATTGGAAACAGCTGTTTATGCAGTTTATTGCTGTATTTTCAAATGCAAAAAAAAAAACTATTTTTAAAATTGACTTCTATATTGAGCAAGATGGCCAAATAGGAACAGCTCTAGTCTCCAACTCCCAGCGCAAGTGACACAGAAGACCGGTGATTTCTGCATTTTCAACTGAGGTACTGGGTTCATCTCAGTAGGGAGTGCCGGACAATCGGTGCTGGTCAGCCACTGCAGCCCCACCAGCGAGAGCTGAAGCAGGGCGAGGCATCGCCTCACCTGGGAAGCGCAAGGGGGAAGGGAATCCCTTTTCCTAGCCAGGGGAACTGAGACACACAACACCTGGAAAATCGGGTAACTCCCACTCCAATACTGTGCTTTAAGCAAACGGGCACACCAGGAGATTATATCCCACACCTGGCCGGGATGGTCCCACGCCCATGGAGCCTCCCTCATTGCTAGCACAGCAGTCTGCGATCTAACCGCAAGGCAGCAGCGAGGCTGGGGGAGGGGTGCCCGCCATTGCTGAGGCTTAGGTAGGTAAACAAAGACGCTGGGAAGCTCGAACTGGGTGGAGCTCACAGCAGCTCAAGGAAGCCTGCCTGTGTCTGTAGACTCCACCTCTGGGGACAGGGCACAGCTAAACAACAACAACAACAACAACAAAAAGCAGCAGAAACCTCTGCAGACACAAAGGACTCTGTCTGACAGCTTTGAAGAGAGCAGTGGATCTCCCAACACGGAGGCTGAGATCTGAGAAGGGACAGACTGCCGGCTCAAGTGGGTCCCTCACCCCTGAGTAGCCTAACTGGGAGACATCCCCCACTAGGGGCAGTCTGACACCCCACACCTCACAGGGTGGAGTATACCCCTGAGAGGAAGCTTCCAAAGTAAGAATCAGACAGGTACACTCGCTGTTCAGCAATATTCTATCTTCTGCAGCCTCTGCTGCTGATACTCAGGCAAACAGGGTCTGGAGTGGATCTCAAGCAATCTCCAACAGACCTACAGCTGACGGTCTTGACTGATAGAAGGAAAACTATCAAACAGGAAGGACACCTACATCAAACCCCATCAGTACGTCACCATCATCAAAGACCAGAGGCAGATAAAACCACAAAGATGGGGAAAAAGCAGGGCAGAAAAGCTGCACAGTCAAAAAATAAGAGCGCATCTCCCCCTGCAAAAGGAGTGCAGCTCATCACCAGCAACGGATCAAAGCTGGACGGACAATGACTTTGACGAGATAAGAGAAGAAGGCTTCAGTCCATCAAACTTCTCAGAGCTAAAGGAGGAATTAAGTACCCAGCGCAAAGAAACTAAAAATCTTGAAAAAAGAGTGGAAGAATTGATAGCTAGAATAATTAATGCAGAGAAGGTCATAAACGAAATGACAGAGATGAAAACCATTACACGAGAAATACGTGACAAACGCACAAGCTTCAGTAACCGACACGATCAACTGGAAGAAAAAGTATCAGCGATTGAGGATCAAATGAATGAAATGAAGCGAGAGGAGAAACCAAAAGAAAAAAGAAGAAAAAGAAATCAACAAAGCCTGCAAGAAGTATGGGATTATGTAAAAAGACCAAATCTACGTGTGATTGGGGTGCCTGAAAGTGAGGGGTAAAATGGAACCAAGTTGAAAAACACTCTTCAGGATATCATCCAGGAGAACTTCCCCAACCTAGTAGGGCAGGCCAACATTCAAATTCAGGAAATACAGAGAATGCCATAAAGATATTCCTTGAGAAGAGCAACTCCAAGACACATAATTGCCAGATTCACCAAAGTTGAAATGAAGGAAAAAATCTTAAGGGCAGCCAGAGAGAAAGGTCGGGTTACCCACAAAGGGAAGCCCATCAGACTAACAGCAGATCTCTCGGAAGACACTCCACAAGCCAGAAGAGAGAGGGGGCCGATATTCAACATTCTTAAAGAAAAGAATTTTCAACCCAGAATTTCATATCCAGCCAAACTAAGTTTCATAAGTGAAGGAGAAATAAAATCCTTTACAGAGAAGCAAATGTTTAGAGATTTTGTCACCACCAGGCCTGCCTTACAAAAGACTCTGAAGGAAGCACTAAACATGGAAAGGAACAACCAGTACCAGCCATTGCAAAAACATGCCAAAATGTAAAGACCATCAAGGCTAGGAAGAAACTGCATCAACTAACGAGCAAAATAACCAGTTAATATCATAATGGCAGGATCAACTTCACACATAACAATATTAACCTTAAATGTTAATGGACTAAATGCTCCAATTAAAAGACACAGACTGGCAAACTGGATAAAGAGTCAAGACCCATCAGTCTGCTGTATTCAGGAGACCCATCTCACATGCAGAGACACACATAGGCTCAAAATAAAGGGATGGAGGAAGATCTATCAAGCAAATGGAGAACAAAAAAAAGCAGGCATTGCAATACTAGTCTCTGAGAAAATAGACTTTAAACCATCAAAGATCAAAAGAGACAAAGAAGGCCATTACATAATGGTAAAGGGATCAATTCAACAGGAAGAGCAAACTATCCTAAATATATATGCACCCAATACAGGAGCACCAGATTCATAAAGCAAGTCCTTAGAGACTTACAAAGATACTTAGAATCCCATACAATAATAATGGGAGACTTCAACACCCCACTGTCAACATTAAACAGATCAACGAGACAGAAAGTTAACAAGGATATCCAGGAATTGAACTCATCTCTGCAGCAAGCAGACCTAATAGACATCTACAGAACTCTCCACCCCAACTCAACAGATATACATTCTTCTCAGTACCACATCACACTTATTCCAAAATTGACCACGTAATTGGAAGTAAAGCACTCCTCAACAAATGTAAAAGAACAGAAATTATAACAAACTGTCTCTCAGACCACAGTGCAATCAAACTAGAACTCAGGACTAAGAAACTCAATCAAAACTGCTCAACTACATGGAAAATGAATAACCTGCTCCTGAATGACTACTGGGTACATAACGAAATGAAGGCAGAAATAAAGATGTTCTTTGAAACCAATAAGAACAAAGATAAAACATTCCAGAATCTCTGGGACACATTTAAAGCAGTGTGAAATTTAGAGGGAACTTTATAGCACTAAATGCCCACAAGAGAAAGCTGGAAAGATCTAAAATTGACACACTAACATCACAATTAAAAGAACTGGAGAAGCAAGAGCAAATACATTCAAAAGCTAGCAGAAGGCAAGAAATAACTAAGATCAGAGCAGAACTGAAGGAGATAGAGACACAAAAAACCCTCCAAAAAATCAATGAATCCAGGAGTTGGTTTTTTGAAAAGGTCAACAAAATTGACAGACCGCTAGCAAGACTAATAAAGAAGAAAAGAGAGAAGAATCAAATAGACACAATAAAAAATGATAAAGGGGATATCACCACCAACCCCACAGAAATACAAACTACCATCAGAGAATACTATAAACACCTCTACGCAAATCAACTAGAAAATCTAGAAGAAATGGATAATTTCCTGGATACTTACACTCTTCCAAGACTAAACCAGGAAGAAGTTGAATCCCTGAATAGACCAATAGCAGGTTCTGAAATTGAGGCAACAATTAATAGCCTACCAAGCAAAAAAAGTCCAGGACCAGACGGATTCACAGCTGAATTCTACCAGAGGTACAAGGAGGGGCTGGTACCATTCCTTCTGAAACTATTCCAATCAATAGAAAAAGAGGGAATCCTCCCTAACTCATTTTATGAGGCCAACATCATGCTGATACCAAAGCCTGGCAGAGACACAACAAAAAAAGAGAATTTTAGACCAATATCCCTGATGAACATAGATGCAAAAATCCTCAATAAAATACTGGCAAACCGGATTCAGCAGTACATCAAAAAGCTTATCCACCACGATCAAGTGGGCTTCATCCCTGGGATGCAAGGCTGGTTCAACATTCGCAAATCAATAAATGTAATCCAGCATATAAACAGAACCAAAGACAAGAACCACATGACTATCTCAACAGATGCAGAAAAGGCTTTTGACAAAATTCAACACCCCTTCATGCTAAAAACGCTCAATAAATTCCGTACTGATGGAAGGTACCTCAAAATAATAAGAGCTATTTATGACAAACCCACAGCCAATATCATACTGAATGGGCAAAAACTGGAAAAATTCCCTTTGAAATCTGGCAAAAGACAGGGATGCCCTCTCTCACCACTCCTTTTCAACATAGTGTTGGAAGTTCTGGCTAGGGCAATCAGGCAAGAGAAAGAAATCAAGGGTATCCAGTTAGGAAAAGAAGAAGTCAAATTGTCTCTGTTTGCAGATGACATGATTGTATATTTAGAAAACCCCATTGTCTCAGTCCAAAATCTCCTTAAACTGATAAGCAACTTCAGCAAAGTCTCAGGATACAAAATTAATGTGCAAAAATCACAAGCATCCTTATACACCAGTAACAGACAAACAGAGAGCCAAATCATGAATGAACTTCCATTCACAATTGCTTCAAAGAGAATAAAATACCTAGGAATCCAACTTACAAGGGATGTAAAGAACCTCTTCAAGGGGAACTACAAACCACTGCTCAGTGAAATAAAAGAGGACACAAACAAATGGAAGAACATACCATGCTCATGGATAGGAAGAATCAGTATCATGAAAATGGCCATACTGCCCAAGGTTATTTATAGATTCAATGCCATCCCCATCAAGCTACCAATGAGTTTCTTCACAGAATTGGAAAAAACTGCTTTAAAGTTCATATGGAACCAAAAAGAGCCCGCATTGCCAAGACAATCCTAAGTCAAAAGAATAAAGCTGGAGGCATCATGCTACCTGACTTCAAACTATACTACAAGGCTACAGTAACCAAAACAGCATGGTACTGGTACCAAAACAGAGATATAGACCAATGGAACAGAACAGACTCCTCAGAAATAATACCACACATCTACAGCCATCTGATCTTTAACAAACCTGAGAGAAACAAGAAATGGGGAAAGGATTCCCTATTTAATAAATGGTGCTGGGAAAATTGGCTAGCCATAAGTAGAAAGCTGAAACTGGATCCTTTCCTTACTCCTTATATGAAAATTAATTCAAGATGGATTAGAGACTTAAATGTTAGGCCTAATACCATAAAAACCCTAGAAGAAAACCTAGGTAGTACCATTCAGGACATAGGCATGGGCAAGGACTTCATGTCTAAAACACCAAAAGCAACGGCAGCAAAAGCCAAAATTGACAAATGGGATCTAATTAAACTAAAGAGCTTCTGCAGAGCAAAAGAAACTACCATCAGAGTGAACAGGCAACCTACAGAATGGGAGAAAATTTTTGCCATCTATTCATCTGACAAAGGGCTAATATCCAGAACCTACAAAGAACTCAAACAAATTTACAAGAAAAAAACAAACAACCCCATCAAAAAGTGGGCAAAGGATATGAACAGACATTTCTCAAAAGAAGACATTCATACAGCCAACAGACACATGAAAAAATGCTCATCATCACTGGCCATCAGAGAAATGCAAATCAAAACCACAATGAGATACCATCTCACACCAGTTAGAATGGCAATCATTAAAAAGTCAGGAAACAACAGGTGCTGGAGAGGATGTGGAGAAATAGGAACACTTTTACACTGTTGGTGGGATTGTAAACTAGTTCAACCATTATGGAAAACAGTATGGCAATTCCTCAAGGATCTAGAACTAGATGTACCATATGACCCAGCCATCCCATTCCTGGGTATATACCCAAAGGATCATAAATCTTGCTGCTATAAAGACACATGCACACGTATGTTTATTGTGGCACTATTCACAACAGCAAAGACTTGGAATCAACCCAAATGTCCATCAGTGACAGACTGGATTAAGAAAATGTGGCACATATATACCATGGAATACTATGCAGCCATAAAAAAGGATGAGTTTGTGTCCTTTGTAGGGACATGGATGCAGCTGGAAACCCTCATTCTCAGCAAACTATCACAAGAACAGAAAACCAAACACCGCATGTTCTCATTCATAGGTGGAAACTGAACAATGACATCACTTGGACTCGGGAAGGGGAATATCACACACTGGAGCCTATCATGGGGAGGGGGGAGGGGGGAGGGATTGCATTGGGGGTTATACCTGATGTAAATGACGAATTGATGCGTGCTGACGAGTTGATGGGTGCAGCACACCAACATGGCACAAGTATACATATGTAACAAACCTGCACGTTATGCACATGTACCCTAGAACTTAAAAGTATAATAATAAAAAAAAAAATTGACTTCTTTGTTAATACTTGATTCATCCAAAACTTTATATGAAAATCATGTTCTCTCCTATCAAATGAAATTCCTGTTTCTAAGCCTGTGGATATTTGCTTTGCAATGTTGCAGCAGTTCTTAAGACCAGAGAAGCTACACTCCAAAGAATTCTAGTAACTGCCTAGTGTGCCTTAATACAATGTGCACAAGTATGCTTTTATATTCTAATACTTTACTGACAATGATGACTGCCTGAAAGTTGGAGGCTGCTGTCCCAGTATTTAGCCCAGAAAATTAGTATTTCCTAAGAATGTCAGACGGACAGGCTTAGAGGAGACACAGCAAGCCAGTCTCACACTGTGAGTCCTCTCCAGGGTGCAACTGTTCGTGAGTTTACTGTTGCTGCAACCAATGCAGACAAAGATCATAGCCTTGGCCACCCACACACAATTCCAGAACACTCCCAAGTCATACTAGAAGTGACCAACAGCTTAGTAGGGCACTGCCTCTCAAGTATCTTGTCTACTTGCACACATAGTCCAGTGTCCATCAGACTTCATACACAAATCACAAGTTCAAAGATCAAACTGTGAAGAACTTCAAGATGGCAACAACAGGGCATTAAGCCAAGTACAGGATCCCTTCTTACAAGAGTGCAGCAACGTGTGACTGCACAGGTCACCTAGCCATGAAGTTGGCCTAGACACAGGGAATTACACTGACTGCTTTCCAAATGTTGAAAAAGCCTGCCAGGGATTAACCACACTTGGTCATGAGGTATTAATAACCTTGCTATACACCACTGGTTTCTAATCCCTAGAGTTTTCAAATTTACATTCATGAAGGACACCGGTCTATAGCTTTCTTTCTTTGCAATGTCTTTGTCTGGTTTTATTATTAGGGCAATGCTGGACTCAAAGAATGATTTAGGAAGTATTCCCTCTTCTTGAATTTTCTGGAAAAGTTTATGTAGAAGTGGTACTATTAATCATTTGCTGGAATTCACTACTAAAGCATCTCAGGACCTGGGTATTTCTTTGTGGAAAGGTTATCTGTTTTGGAGTAAGCGGTAGTAGCTGTTTATCTGAAAGAAACTTCATCAAAATCGTCAAATTGATAACTTACAGGTATAATATTTCCTCACTTCCTTCATAGTATCTATAGAATCTTCAGTGATTCATCATTCTTATTTTTGATATTGATAATCTGTTCCACCTAGAAGTTTATCCATTTTATCGATCTTCTCAATGAAACAGCTTTTGGTTTCACTGATTTTCTCAACTGTTTTTCTGTTTTTACAGATTATATTGTTCTCCGTTTTGCTTTTTGTTATTTCCTTTCTTCTACTATTATATGGATTTGTCTTCTACATTCTCGAAGTGGAAATAGCTAAGACCACTGATTTAGATCTTTCTTCTTATCCAAGTTAAACTTCATACATATTTATAGTAGATATATATACATATGCATAAATACATACACATATGAAATTCCCTATATGTGAAATTTACACATTAATATATATTACACATAATACATTATATCCCATGTATGAGAAACTTCATATATGCATTTACATATGGTAGATATATACGTACATAATACAAACACAATGCTTATTTGTGTTGCATAAGAAAGATCTCAAATCAATGATTTCAGGTGCTTCCACCTTAAAAAGCTAGAAAAAAGCAAATTAAACCCAAAAGCAAGTAGAAAAAAGGAGTAAGGATCAAAATGGAAAACAATGAAATCAATGAGTATTATATGTATTTTATATTTCCTATATTTAAATTTCCTATATGTAAATTTCCCATAAATTCTGTTTTCATTAACCCAAAGTTCAAAACACTTCCTAATTCCCCCTTTAAACTCTTCTTTGAAGCATCAATTATGTAGAAGCATATTCAGTTTCCAACTATTAGGGATTTTATAGATACTTCTGTTATTGATTTTCAATTTAACTAAACTTAAACCCCTTATCGTGGGAGAAAATATACAACTTCAATCCTTTTACATTTATTAAGATTTGCTTTATAATCAAGAATGTGATTTACCTTTGTTAATATATTAATTCATCTGTCCTTGAAAAGAATGTATATTCCACTGTTTTATGTGGGGAGGAGGGTGCAGAAGAATATTTTATAAACGTCAATTAAGTTATTTAAGGTTAAGTCTATTATACCTTTGCTCCTTTTCCATTTCCTGTTTTATCAATTATTAAAAGGATGCTAAAACCTCTGATTATAACTGTGGATCTATTTATCCTTCCAGGTCTATCAGATTTTGCCTCAAATATTTTGTAAATCTGTTACTAATCTAAAGTTGAGGATTGTTAAATCCTCTTGATGAACTGATCTCTATCAATATGAAAAAAATCTTCATCACCGGTATTCCTGGTTCTGAAAGCTACTTCATGGGGCTGTCAGATTTTCCCATTCTTTTTATCTATTTGTCTTTGAATCTAACATGTTTCCTTCATAGGCAGCATGATTGGATCTTATTTTTATTTATCTTATCCAGAAATCTCTGCCTTTAAACAGGGTGTCTTAGACCATTTATATTTTCTGTGATCATCAATGTTTATAAAAGCTTTAATCAGTGCACTTTTCAGTAATAGTACATACATGGATCTTCCAATAGTATATACTTAACTTCTTTTTCATAGCCTTTTTAGGCTATGATTGTCATATATTTTAAACATATGTTATAACCCCCACAATACATTTGATGTTATTTTTGTAAAAAGTCAGTATCCTTTTTACAGATTTACATAAAGAAAAATATCTTGTATACATACCCAAGTAGTCAACATTTCCTGTCCTTCATCCCCCTAGGTAGATCCAGATTTCCATCAGACATCAGAACACCTCTTGTAGTGCAGGTCTGCTAGAGAGGAAATCTTTCAGCTTTGTTTATCTGGAACGTCCTTATTTCTTCACTGTTTCTTATAGCTATTTTTACGGAGTATACAACTCTACATTAAATTTTTTTGCTTTTAAAACTAAAAATAATGTTCTACTATTTTCTCTGTTGCCTCACTTAAGGAGAAATCTGCTATCACCCTTACCTTTGTTCCTCCATAAAACATGTCCTTTATCTCTGGCTGCTTTGAGGATTTCATTTTAACACTGATTTAGAGCATTCTGGTTATGATTCATGAGGCTTGGTGTAGTTTTCTTCATGCCTCTTGTGCTCAGGGTTTGATGATCAGTAGGTTCCCATTACATTTGGAAATTTTTTCATCATTCTCAAAATAATGTTTTCTGTTCTTTTCCCACTTTCCTTTTACAGACTCCAATTCCATGTGTGTTAGAGACTACTTGAAGTTCCCCTAAAGCTCACAGGGGCTTGCTTTTTTTTTCTTTTTTGAGACACAGTCTCACTCTGTCGCCAGGCTGGAGGGCAGTGGTGCCATCTCAGCTCGCTGTAACCTCTGCCTCCCATGTTCAAGTGATTCTCCTGCCTCAGCCTCCCGAGTAGCTGGGACTATAGGCACCTGCCACCATGCCCGGCTAATTTTGTATTTTTAGTAGAGACAGGGTTTCACCATGTTGGCCAAGATAGTCTCGATCTCTTGACCTCGTGATCCACCTGCCTTGGCCTCCCAAAGTGCTGGGATTACAGGCGTGAGTCACTGCACTCGGCCCAAGGTCTTGATTATTTTTCAAATATGCTTTTTCTGTTTTATTTGGATGGCTTCTATTACTATGTGTTTAAGTTCACTCATCTTTTTCTTCTGCAATGTTTAAATTGCCATCAGTTGTTGCCCTATGTGTTCTTTTTTCGGGGCGGGGGAGGAGACAGGGTCTCACTCCGTCACCCAGGGGCAGTGCAGAGGTGCAATCTCGGCTCACTGAAACATCCACCTCCCAGGCTCAAGTGATCCTCCCACCTCAGCCTCCCAAGTAGCTAGGACCACAGGCATGCACCAACACACCCAGCTAATTTTTTTGTTGTTACATTTTTGCTACAGACGAGGTTTCACCATGTTGCCCAGACTGGTCTCAAACTCCTGAGCTCAGGAGATCCACCTACCTTGGCCTCCCAAAGTGCAGGGATTACAGATGTGAGACACCAATGGCTGGCCATGTATTTTTCATCTCAAGCATTACAGTTTTCATTTCTAGAAATCTGATTTCTATCTTTTCTATTATACTGAATTTTGGTGTGGGTTTTTTTTTTTTTTTTAATCTTTCGTGTCTCTACGTAAGTTTTAGAACATATAGAACCCAATTTTAATACTGTTTTCAAAGAACTTGTCAGTTAATTCTACTATCTATGGCAATTCTGAGTCCATTTCAATTATCTGGTTAGTCTCTTTGAGAAAGCTCATGTTTTCCCATATGTCTGTAAGTCTGGTAATATTTCAATGGATGGGAGACTGAGAGTTTTACTTGGTTGGCTGCTGGGTAACTTTTGACTTCCTATAAGTATTTTGTGCTTTGTTCTAGGATACACTAAGTCACTTGGAAACAATGTGATACTTTCAGGTCTTGCTTTTATTATTTGTTAGGCAAATCTGGAGAATGCTCAGTTTGGGGCACTTACTCCTCACCACAGAGAAGAAAGACCTTTCTAAACACTCTACCCAGTACCCTTGAATTACGAATTTTTCCACTCTGGCTTGGCAGGATCAGTCTTTTCCAGGCCCTATGTGAGTACTGTGTACTCTGATTCTTTTCAAAACTTATTTCACTCATTTCCTCATATACATGAGCTGATTAATACTTTGCTGAACATTCATGGAGGCCCCTTTACAGATCTCCAGACCTCTCTGTGTGTGCATCTATCTTCTGCAAGCCACCAGCACTCCTCAACCCCCACAGCTTCAAGTTCTAGGAAAGAATTGCCAAAAGGCCTTAAGCCAGCTTCCTCTACCACCCCAATTAAAATATCCAGCCCAGTCATGGCAGTCTGAGAATAGTGGAGTACAATGCCCACCTAGCTCATTGAGAACAGATTCCAAAATAAACCAAGAAGACCAGAGACTACTGCCCCAACCCAGATCTGATCATAAAGCACAGTATCACCCACCCAAAGAAATGCAAAACACTGCTGTAGCCTCCAGATCCAGAATAATGGAGCAGGACTCTCACCTAGGGCCAGCTATAAGGACAGAGAGTTCCAAAATTCTCCTCCAGAAAACTCACTTTGTTCAGAACAGAGTGTGGGGAGTGCAAGCCTGAGGTCACCCTCAAAAAGAATGGAAATTCAATGATAACCAATTAAGAAGAGGGTGTTAGTTCTATGACAGCAACAAGCTAAACCACAGACCAAATGAAAGTTTACTGGAGAGAGCAAGGGAAAGAGATGGCTAAGAAGAGACATCCAGGGCAATTAGATGTGTTCTTATCTACCAGAAACGCTCATACAAATACATACACAGGTTTTCTACAGTAATGATTTTTAAATTTATATTTTCTAGGAGGTGACTTTCAGAATGGCAACATAAAAAGCAAACTCAAAGCCTCAAAGGCAACCCTCTAGAAGGAACCCAAATTTAACAAGAGCAATCTAAGAGCAACATATGGTCCAGGACAGTGTTGAAAACAATAGAGCAACACATCAACAATCAGTAGTGGCTATCAGCAAAGTGTAACACCAACAGAGGCAGACAGGCTAACACAGCAATCACAGAAAGAGACATTCAAAGACAGCACTATTAACACCACTGCCATCCTAAAGACAGTGGCATTTCCAAGGCGGAGCCCTCTGACAAGCAACATCAGTGAGAACTCAATGGGAGTGAAAAGCTTCTCTCAAATAGTACAGTCAAGTCACCTAAATAAGAAACAACAAGCCTAGAGAGAACAGAGGAACCAGTATCTAGAGAAAGCACAAAGTATTCTCTAAAATGTCTACTCTTCAATAAAAAATTACAAGACATACAAAGAAACAGGAGACTGTCAC